>NC_054547.1:17816504-19226504 GCF_017654505.1 Polyodon spathula
TGGCTGGAGATATAGTATTGAGTGTCCTTTTGCGATTCAATACCCTTTAATTCTATTTTATTCTGAAAATTTTTTTTTAGAACAGTGCGTTTAAAATTAGCAGTGCGTGTGAAAATAAATTGGACTGGATGTGCCTGACAGGTGCTGAATAAATGGACAGCTAAGGGTTAATTTCTGCATCGTCCCAGTTGCTACCTCTTAAAACTGATGTGTTTGATCTACTACACTCGACCTAGTAGGACTCACCAACTCGATGCAGTGGCTACTAATGCCGGCCCAGGGCCTGCGTTGGGTTCACACATAAAGATAGGCCGGCCCTGAGGCGGCATTTCCTACTTTAGGTCGCATCAAAAAGCTTGTTTAAATTTCACCCGGCCCAGGGCCACCTTTTCATTTTTTGAGCGTTCCCCCCCCCCACCCCCCCCCTCCCCCCCCGGCCTAAACCGCAAGTGTGAACGGTGTCATAGGTATAACAGGGGTGTGCAATTTGTATCGCTCGACACCAGGACAACAAGTTTTGCCGTTATACTTTGCCCGTCGGACAAGTAGTTATTCATTATTTATTTCTCGTATGTTAGTTCTGTTGCTAGAAAGACACTCCGGGTATATTCCTAGAGAGCCACACAAGCTTCTGAAAACTGAATTGCGGAAGTCTAGCACCTACACACAAACATTTTTTAAAATGTTTACATCCTGCCCTTAGCTTCTATTGGTTACAAAGAAACCCAGAAATAGCTGCCAAGAGAGCCGTAATCGTGACGGTTCTAAAGAAACCCAGAAATGGCTACCAAGAGAGCCTCTAGCAATGCACAGACATGCACTTTTGTAACTTAGCAAATAAGTGATGCTGCTTTTTTATGGGATTTATAAATGTGAAAATAAATATTTTTTTAAATGTGTACATTCAGATATAATTTATAAATCCTAAATTTTCAATCCTATTAAAATTTCGTAAAAAATTTTTACGATTTATAAACATAAAATACTTTACGATATATTTAGTATATAAAATATCTATATATATAATATATATTATACATATATTATATATATATATATATATATATATATATATTTAAACTCTTATTTTTAGACCTAAAACACTTTGAAATTTGTAAATAGTTTTATTTAGAGAATAATTCTGAATTGTGTGAACTTAAACATTTAACAAAATCTTAAATCTCTTAACAAGATTTAACATTTAGCTAAATATTTAACTGGTCAGTTAAATCTGGTGTTTGTATGCAAATGAGCTCTGCCCATGTTGTGCTTTACGTCAGCATTCTTAGAGGGAGCGGGACGAAATACTGTATATCCACGGTCAGGTTAGGTTCACTTTCACATTCAGACAGACGTTATGGCCGATTCCAAAAATTTACATTAAGGCTACCATACACGGCCAATTTTGTTGCCTGCGATATGTCGGTCTGACAAAATCGTCCCGTCTGATGAGAAACGTCAGGTCATCAGAGAATACAGCTCCCTTCTATTCTTAGCGACAAGTCGCTCGGAATCAACCAATAAGAGCGGCTGTTCATGTCACGTGGTAAAGGTCATTCAAGCAACTTGGAGAAATTATGTCTGCAGTTATGTGGCAACGGGAGTGCATTAAGAAACTGATTGATCTCTATAAGAAATATCCACATTTATACAATACAAAAAAGAGTATGATGATAAAAATGAAAGGAGCAAGGCAGCTGAAGAAATTGCCGCTGAAAATATTTGCAAAAAGCCCAGGCCAGACAGACCTACCGGTTAATCTCTAATATTAGAAAATACATTTAAAAAAGGTATAGCTTGTCCCTCGCTAAACCAGATATGTCAGGAGACAGGTAGGTTGTCCAAAAAAAATGCGGTGTCCGGTTTAAAAAACACAAGTGCTACATTTATTTAAAATAAATAGATCATTGCCCTGAAAAACAAATTTGTGTTTTCTCACAGTTGGCCACATAAAATCAAATATCTACAGCTATAGCGTACTTTCTTTATAGGCTGCTGGTAACAAAAAATACACCATAATGGTTTGCTCACCTTACTGTACAATGTGAAAAAACTATGGTTTAAAATTTAAACTAAATAGTTCAAGTGCACTTTTTAATTTCTTTTTTATCATAGTCCTACTTTGCACACATTTAACAGGTCATGGTGCTCTGACACGCTATACTGTAGCGTTGTGTAAAAATAAATCAAACTCACACAAGCAGGGTCTTTGTATTCCAAAATTGACAGTTTATAATTTTTTTACAATAAATAGAACCTCTATCTGCTAAGGTCTACGCCAAAATAATAACCCCCTTTAATTAGTATTTCTCTTAATTTGTTTTTGTTATTTTCTGTCTCTGTCGTTTTCACTACACTTCTCATACACAATCCTCTTGCCAGCTCGCCGGATCGTTATAATACTAAGTACAGTAGCAATATTATGATGCTGTCATGTTATATTGTCGTGCGTGAATTTCTTTAATGTAACATGTGGCTAGACGATATTAAAAGCAAACAGATGCGATGATATCAGGTATACGACACACCACCACATACACACGTTTTGGGGAGGAGGTAAATGTAATTAACAAAAGTTTCGTTCTCAACGTGTTGCGTGTATTTTGAGGGTCTTTCAGGAAGTCGGTACGAGAGTGAGTCACCCGCTGTTTTAGACGGACACATACCGCTCTTCCAAGAACGCTATATTTAGTGACTGCTGTTATAAGCGACCGCTGTTTTTTTTTGTGGGACACAACTATTTAAAATTTAATAGTTCGCACGTCACCGATGTGGTCTTCGTTTCGTGACGTTGCGAGCTATTACATGATATATTAACCCTAGCCAGTACTACAGACGGACTTGCACTTTGTAGGACTTGCTTTCCCTGGCACCCGTCATAATAACGCTCGGAGGATTCTTACGACTGCTTTGCTGGGGCACCGCTAATCCTGCCGACCCACCAGACGTCGTCCCTCGGAGGCTAGCCAACTGTAGGTCTGTTATATCCAGACCAACTACCGAGCGATACCTAGACGGGTCGTACATTTTTACTGCCTACCTGGTCCTCGTTCAAACTGCCTTGCCACACGTTCGTAGGAATTGGTTCAGTCGTGCGCCCAAAAACGATTTCTTAACAAGGGTTCATCCCGACTTCCCCAACGTTCGGCTGCAGGGTTGTGAGTGGTTAGCCGAGGATACAGATAATAATTGGGGAGAAAAACTTGGATAAAAAAATAAATAAAAATTGTCGACGACTTAAAAAAAAAAAAAAGAATGCTGACCAAAAGCACAAAGTGGGCAGAGATCATTTGCATACAAACTCCAGATTTAGCTGGCCAGTTAAATATTTAGCTAAATGTTAAATCTTGTTAAGAGATTTAAGATTTAGTTAAATATTTAGCTATTAAATATTTAAGTAAAAACATAAAAAAAAACAGATTTATTTGCAAACAGCTAAATCTTGATTCTCAAAATAAATATTTTATATAACATATTTAATATACTTATATTTATATATATATATATATAATATATATATGTAAATGGGTTTTATGTCTCTAAATCGTAAATGACAAAACTTTTACAACGAATTATAAAACATTCTAATGTGTAATATGGAGTTGCAAATATGTAAATTTAAATGTTTAAACCCCCTTTCCTTTTTTCTTTCTCTATTGCTGAATATTTTAAGATTTATAAATTATATCTGAATGTACACATTTAAAATATATTTATTTATTTTCACAACATTTATAAATCTGGGGGAAAAATACAAGATTTAAGTTAAATCTGGAAAAATATGGGGTTTTTTGGGGGTTTTTTTACACCTGGCTCCCCATACTTTTTTAAATGCGTGAACCTGACATTTTAGTGCACAAATAACAACAAAAACATGATTGTAGCCAAGATATTATCAAATTTGTGGTCAAGCATGTACTGGTGTGATTTAAAAAAAAAAAAAAAAAAGTGAAGTTTACTGTTTAGAAGCATTTCAAGACAAACTTTCCCTGGCAAAAAAAAATAATGATTTTTTTCTTTTGAATTTAGTGTTGCTAACCTAATTTGCTATTTACCATATTTACATTTTTTTTTTTTTTTAAAGATTTAAACACTATATATTAAAACTATATTTATTGGACATGCACAATCCATCGACTTGTGAAACTATTAATACAAATATAATTTTAATTATATAAAGGAAATGCTTATATGTGATTAGTAGAATATTTCTTATTTTAAAATAAAATACAGACTGTAAATCTCATGGCAATGTGTGTTTATGTATTAATTCATTTATGTATTTATTTTTCAGTGAGAGTAGTGCAAGGAAAGAATGTGCTGCAGCAGTGTTCCAGTTAGACTCATGAGGAGACGAGATGTTAGATGAAGAAAATTAGCTGTAAAATGTGGTACACTGTTTAAAAAAAAAAAAAAACTTATATAACAAAAATAAACAAAACAAAAAAACATGTCTTCAGAAACGTTGAGAAACTGACCGCGGTCCTAGTATAAAAATATTTTATATTATATATAATATATATATATATATATAATATATATATATAATATATAATTATTATCTATATTCTATCAGTACAACAACTGCAGAGAAACTTGATAGATTATAAACAAGTCTTTTAAAAATTAAAAGTGTACAAAAACTGTAGTCAGTACATAAAATAGTTGCTTAGGAATACCATAAATGTAAACAGTGAAGGGTTTCTTGACGAAAAATACAAGGGCATTGAAAATAAATTGGTTTTCCTTACATTTCAGATAGACTTTAGACTCCAACCCCCCCGTTGGGACAAGTTAAAAAATAGGTCCCCTGGGGGGCGAAGGTATTCAAACTGTCTTTGACTTGATGTCAGACTCCCTGCAATGCACACATTTTCATGAACATGAGAGGAGGAGGATAATGGCAATATTATATTAGAAGGCTCTATTTAATAATAATAAAAAAAAAATTGATATAAATATTGGCAAGCAAAAAATAAAATGTGAGAAGTTAACAAAAAATGATAATAATAATAATAGTCTGCCTGGATAATAGTATTAACTGCTTAAAAAAAAAAAAAAAAAGCAGCCCTGAATCCTCTGAACTTGACTCATTTTTAAAAAGTTATTGTTCTTGCTTTTTTTTGACAAATTCAAAAAATAAAAAAGTGTTGAAGAGACTAATAGTATTATTAAGGACTTAGTGATACATTAGAAATAATAAATTATTATTATAAAAAGTCAGGTTTCACCTCAACCACCGACTCGTCCTTGTGTTAAGAGTCGAAGGGGTAACGGATTTGCGATAATAACTAAATAAATTAATACATGTTGTAGTGAACCAACTTTCTACACTTATGTTAATGTGCAGTTGAGGATGCTGGGAGTCAGAAATATGGTAGGGGGAAGCTGTTTTATTATTGTGTTTCATTATTAGGCTTCCAAGCAGAATGGCTGGAAACCTATTGGTCTTCAAAAGATTATTATTATTATTATTATTATTATTATTATTATTATTATTATGATAATAATATGTCCAAAAATAGTACTGCAAGTGTGCCAAAATAAGATCAATAAGACCATAACTACTTGCAGTAGCCTATATTACTTTTTTGTAAGGGATATACCAAAACAGTCCTAAACTGAAAGTACAAATGCTCTGGATAATGAAATGTAAGCTTTTTTTTTTTTTTATACATTCTGAAAATAAACAGTGACATGTTTACAAAGTACAAAAACAGGTGTATACAAATACACTTGTTCCCGCTTCCAAACACCCTATATATATATATATATATATAAGATATATATATATATATATATATATACAGCTACTGGAAAAAATTAAGAGACCACTGCAAAATTATCAGTTTCTCTGGTTTTACTATTTATAGGTATGTGTTTGGGTAAAATGAACATTTTTGTTTTATTCTATAAACTACTGACAACATTTCTCCCAAATTCCAAATAAAAATATTATCATTTAGAGCATTTATTTGCAGAAAATGACAACTGGTCAAAATAACAAAAAAGATGCAGAGCAGAAGGAAGCAAGTTTTCTTCCAGGACAACCTTGTACTTGGCTTGATTCATGCCAAAGCTGCCCGATCCCAGATCATCACCGATCCTCCACCACATTTCACAGTGGGTGCGAGACACTGTGGCTTGTAGGCCTCTCCAGGTCTCTGTCTAACCATTAGACGACCAGGTGTTGGGCAAAGCTGAAAATTGGACTCATCTGGGGGTGCTTCAGCAAGGCTGGAATCGGGCAGATTTGTCTTTGTGAAGGACGCATGAATCAAGCCAAGTACAAGGTTGTCCTGGAAGAAAACTTGCTTCCTTCTGCTCTGACAATGTTCCCCAACTCTGAGGATTGTTTTTTCCAGCAGGACAATGCTCCATGCCACACAGCCAGGTCAATCAAGGTGTGGATGGAGGACCACCAGATCAAGACCCTGTCATGGCCAGCCCAATCTCCAGACCTGAACCCCATTGAAAACCTCTGGAATGTGATCAAGAGGAAGATGGATGGTCACAAGCCATCAAACAAAGCCGAGCTGCTTGAATTTTTGTGCCAGGAGTGGCATAAAGTCACCCAACATCAATGTGAAAGACTGGTGGAGAGCATGCCAAGACGCATGAAAGCTGTGCTTGAAAATCAGGGTTATTCCACCAAATATTGATTTCTGAACTCTTCCTAAGTTAAAACATTAGTATTGTGTTGTTTAAAAATGAATCTGAACTTATTTTCTTTGCATTATTCAAGGTCTGACAATACTGCATCTTTTTTGTTATTTTGACCAGTTATCATTTTCAGCAAATAAATGCAGAAAATGACAACATTTTTGTTTGGAATTTGGAAGAAATGTTGTCAGTAGTTCATAGTATAAAACAAAAATGTTCATTTTACCCAAACACATACCCCTATAAATAGTAAAACCAGAGAAACTCTTAATTATTTCCAGAGCTGTATATATATATATATGAGTGCATCGCATCCGATTGCACCTTATTGCACCTTGAGCGATCAACCGCGACTGCATGCAATCGATTGCATGGGATCGTTTGCATGCAATCACGCAATCGGCTTGCAAGTGATCGGTTTGCACCGAAATTGCATAGTGTATCGTGGCCTTTACCTTTCCAATATTATTTGTGCAATATGTGGATGTCACCTTGAGAGGTGGGCTAGTGCTCTGGGGTGGGGAAGAGTTGTCTATGTGTATGTGTTTGAATTTGTGGATGTTGCTGACTTACTGTTAGCTACCTACTAAAATCACATTGTACCCCAGCTCCTTGGTGTGTGTCTCCAGTAATTCCCGTGCTCGCTGCAATACATTCAATTCGTTTTTTTTTTAACCTGTTGACTATAGTTTTTTCAGGTACTTTTGAATTTTGTGTATTACTTCTCTCACACAGCACACATGGAGTGTAACTAACTGAAACACCCACAAAACCACCTGATTTCTCATTATCCAATGACCAAGTAAAGATACAAAAATGTTCCTACACTCATCATTGTTAGACTTCTGGGTAGAGTAGTTTTGAAAGGAATCCATTATTTTAAATAGGAGAATAACAGCAGTAAAAACAGCGTGCATATGATGGCAACATTATTCAAGCGCGTGTGTGGAGGTGTATTTTCCTAAGTGTGTGCTTTGGCAGTTGAGAGGGGCCCACCAACCTTAATTTTCGGGGCCAGATGGTGTGGCTTCCCTACTCCAGACCTACTGAGTGTTCATATCACACAGCGAGTGCAGCTGATTGACATAAACCGACTACTTCACTAAACACTTTAACATGTAAGCATTTTGCTAAAAGTCATTTTTGACTGCAATGGTATAAATATCCACTTTCTACTTTCAACAAATTAGCTTTTGGAAATATTCACTTCAAAACAATGTGCTTATTCTGTCTAGATGTGATACTGCACAGGACACACATAGCATCTTACAATTGTCCCTGCTCAAGTGTTCAACCATAAAATTCGAGTTCAGTTTCAAAAAAAAAAAAAAAAAAAAAAAAAAAAAAAGCATTTATTTGTAAAAATGTTTTTATGCAAACAATTTTCTCTCTACACTTCTGCATTTGTTGGAAGAAATGCATGACTTTTGTTGAATTTCTTTCTGATTTTGTTTTAAATTGGAACCTTAGGTTTTTTTTGTTTTTTTTTTCCACTTATGGCAAGTAAAACTGGACATGCAGTGTGTCCCACATTTTATATTTTAAAATCTACATACTATATGAAAAACTATCTATGGGAAACTGAAGTCATACAAAACGATTATTGTAAAATTGCGGAACTTTGTTTTTCTAGACCTTGAAATAAAAGAGGATTGAATATCACAAAACTGTTTGGAATAGATATTACTGTTCTTCGTCTGAACGACTTATTTATTTAAACCAGCTTGTTATGCGACGTTCCCGCTAGCCACTCGCTATGTCACCACAAGCGAAACATTCAGCGTGTGCTGGTAGATGAGTCAATACAGACTGTTAAGTTTGATTTCATTTTGCCAAATGAAAGCTCTCAAAAAAAATAAAACAAAAAAACCCCACATGGCATCGAAACGGAAACAAATGTTGTAAAACAAACTGTACAGACCAATTATCAGAATCATGTTCCAAAAGATGCAGCCTAAGGAATACCAGTCACCCATGCATACAACTAAAACATGACCGTTATACTAGTCACAAGGAGGTGAACCAGTCATGGTTTCAAAACATACCCACTGGCTATGAAAGAACATTTTCACAGATGGCAAGTTGGAAACACGCAGCTTCAAGATCACAGCTCTGTGTTTTTGTTTTGTTTTTTTTCCCCCGTTGTTTGCTATCTCTTTAAAATGTATGTAAATATATGTAATGTATGTAAATATATTTTAGAAAATGTAACAAAGCGGATTCGTAGGAGGAATAATTGAATAAAATAATAAACACATTTATTATTTAAAAAAAAAAAAGATTCATCTCACTATGATTTATTGAGTTTTAATGTCAGAATCGGTGTAATATTTTACTGTCTGTATCACAGGGGAAAGAACACCCTGTGATACCGACAAAACTGGGGTTTTTGTGTTTTTTTAAACACAATAGTGGCTGTACAATCCTACTGATATTAATCACATAATTGTGGGATATGTCGTTTTAAAACCTTGAAATATACATTTGCTGTTACGACTCGATCCCTCATATCCCACAATTCTTTTAAACATACCGTCCCTGCCTATTGGCTGATCACCGCAGAGCAAACGGGCGGCACATTAAAATTTCAAACTGCACAGATAGACACAGAGCATGTAGCTTATTTGTTTTTAAGCTACTGTATCTGTTGAACTGAATACTGTTTTGTTTTCAGCCATATTTTATTTTCATCGGCAGACACGCTCTGGATGCATAATTCCTAAAATTATGTTACAAAGGTTTCGGCTAAATATATAAAGAAAAAAGGCAGTTAGCACTAGTACAACAAGACCATGTACGGAATTAAAATGAATGGACTATAGAATAGTAATTGAATAGTAATATATAACTTATAAAAAATTAAATGTATTAAATATTGCAATTCCGCTCCATGTGGATAATACATAATTACTGTACTGGTTTAAATATATTCACAATTATTTCACAATATTTGTAATAAATAATTTCAACCGTAATTGTAATATTTTGCCACTGGATTATATTTTCTGCTATGGAAGTAATTTAGGAGTAGGAGTATCGTTTTCCATATTGTTACAATGTCACAAAACTCATCCCAACACTACGCAAATATATTGCAATGCCAGTGATGATATCCCTTATATAAAAATAATAATATGCAAGTAAATATGTTTTTCATATGTAAAATACACGTACACGGTATGGATTTGCAATTATGAATTGTTCAGTTACAAAAGTTGTCAATACATTTTGGGGGTTTTCACATTTGTTCCACTTAGTACGGTACTATAAATCGTTAGTCTATAGAAAGGGTTAGACTAACTTAGTCTCATATTTAATATCCTCTAGAAGGCAGCAACAGTTATTTTGGGTTTGTTGCAGTCGAGATCATTTTTAGCACGCAGCTGGCGACTATCTTGAGCTGCCAAGTTCGTTGCAATTGTTATTAATTTGCGTACTAGTTTAGTACGTAGCTCTACACTAACCACGGGATTAGTACGGGGTTAGTACGCTGCTTTCAGTTCGTTGCAATTGACCCATTTAGTTTTATCTTCTCTCCTGAGGAGAAACAAGTTATAAAACAAATCTAAAATAAACACTCTTATGTGAAACTAACTATAAGAACGTTTAAAAAAAAAAAAAAGTGATGTTGGTACAGTAGTTACTTTTGTCTACAGTCATAAAAGTTAGCCCTTCCCAGCAAGCAAGCACACAATCGAAATAACACAGCAGATCTACTCAACACAAAGCAAACTAATATAAAGGTGGAAAAAAACCAACAGCAACAACAACAATATGGCTAATTAGCCCAAGTACTTACTGTTTACATTAGTGCTTCTCAACCCTGGTCCTGGAGGACCCCCTACCCTGCTGGGTTTTGTTCCAAAAAGCTCTCAGTTACTTAATTGAACCTTTAATTTAAGCAATAATTTGTTTAAATTTGACTTGTTAAATCATATAACTTATATAAAATTGGAGAATCCAAGTTCTTTATACAATTTTATGCTTAACTTGGAACCCCAACTGTTTAAAATAATTAAAAGGCTCTGATTAGGCAAATTATTAGTTCAATTAAGTAATTGCAAGCTCAGTTGGAACAAAAACCAGCAGGGTAGGGGGTCCTCCAGGACCAGGGTTGGGAACCACTGGTTTAGATGGTGTGTAGATTAGCACTTTAGGAATTGTAAAAATGGAGATACAGAACTTGGAATCTGCTGTGCACTCAGTGTAATGGCTCTGGCAGAGACGCGTCCGTGTAAAATATTATATGTCTCACCCAACCTAGCCCTAAACCAATGGTATCATGACAAGCCCCATAGTAATAGCAATAACCCACAAATTTTCTGGTTGGACGGCTGAGATATGATGTGTTTTGTCATCGTAACAAAAGTTACGAAATTACAGCGCGTCGGCAAACCTTTGGCAGACTTCTGGGTGCAAAGGATGGAGGAGAACCCTGACCTGTCAAAATGAGCTGTCAAGTTTATGATGCCCTTCTCCACAACATACCTTTGGATTCTCTGCCCTTATGGCGATCAAGACCAAGTACCGTCACAGGTTAAACGCAGAAATCAAATTGCAACTGAAGCTCTCTCTAATTTTCTCCACCATTAATGAAATGTGTGATAAAAGCAGGCACATCCGTCACATCGATAGGTAAGCATTTTTTATTTTTATTTTTTCAATTAACATTAATAGGTACTTAATCTGGGAATTATAAAAGATCGTATTTTTTCTTGTTTTCATAGGTATATTATGACCCTATCTCAGATGGGGGTACTCGGTACACTAGATTACTTGGAAAGGGGTTCGGGGACTAAAGTTTGAAAACCACTGCCTCAAAGTATGTTATGGATTTGTTGAGGTGAGGTGGGGTCACAGGGAACCTTTTGTGTATCTTGAAGAATTGTTGTGAACCAGTCAAGCTACAAGGCTAGATCCTCCCCTGTTAATCACTAATTGATTGATTGTGTTCACTGTTAAATAAAACCAAAATCCTATAAGTTATATTCTACTTTTTTGTGTGTGTGTGTGTTTGTGTGGCAGGGAGGGGACAAATAGATTTTTAAGATAGACAAGTCGATTTTCCTAGCATTTTTATTTTATGCATTTTTATGATCTTAAGGACCAAGTGGAACAGTATCAAAAGGGACTTTGCAAACCCATAAATTGATATATACTTGTCACAGTGAATCAGTGTTGTTCCCCTGCCTGGCAATACTGCTATTTAAAAAAAAAAAAAAAAAAAAAAAAAAAAAAAAAATATCCTGCAGTCATCATTGTCACTTTTGAGTCATTTGATATATTATATATAGATATTATATATATATATCGAAACACATTGATTTGTTGCCTGAAAAGCCTTCTCATGCAACATTTCACTGGTGAAAAGCCCTGGTGTTTTCTGTTCTGTCTGCACTCAAAATTCTCAGTGTCTTGAGAAATATTGATTTTCAAGTATCATATGCTTATTGATTTTTATATCTTCAATAACCACTCTGTTGAAGATGGGTCTGCATGGTGTCATTCGGAGCTAGTACTACTAACTAAATAAGTTAGTAGTACTACATTATTTGCAACCCTTACATTATTTAAAGGGTGATATTCTGTACATTTTAGAAGGCTTTATACAAATTAGTAAATTGTCATTCACTAGAAAGAAAAATATGCTTCATATATCTGTAGTGGTAAGACCTTTTAATTTGCAATTAAAAGGTCTTACCACTAATTAAAAGTGTAAATAAATATTGGCCCAATTGAATCTTGTAATGTAATTTTTAGAAACTACGAAATTAAATGACCAAATGTATGTTGAACTCGTAGAAAATACATAGGCTTTCATAGAAGCCTTGCAGTTGTTTTTAACACGCTTCTTTTAAAATTGAGAATTTTAATGTTTTCTTACTTTCTAAGCATGTTGAATACATGTATGCCAACTTGTTTGAACAATTACAAGATAAACATTGTTATGAAGCGGAAAGTGGTATTTTTGAAAAGACACAGGGGTTTGTTTTACCTAATTTAGACAGTGAATTCATCTGAAGAACAGATGAGTATTTATACATCTTTTTGCAATTTGAAGTAATGACCTGAGCCTGAGAAAACAGTGCTGTGTCGCATTTTGCCACAGTTCATTTTAGCTAATCCAGACATGGAACACAGCAGGGGAAAACTGCTGTATCTGGTGAAACAAGAGTATGAATAATTAAAACCCTGTTATTAATGAACTTCCAGACATTATGTTAATGAAATTATTTTCAAGTGTAATTTGTCAGCTTGAATTTTGTTTCTGTTCGTTCTTTGTCTGCGGCAAGAGCTTATCATTGATAATGAAACATAGGCATGTTGTGAGCTGGGCCTACCTCAGTCGAGGAGCTGTCTGGTAACTCAATACAGTTGCCTTGAATAAGTATAGAGGTATACCACCATTGTTGCACATTCACAAAATGTGGCACTGCTCAATATCTTGTCTAAACTAACACACTTATGTGGAACACAAATATATTTTACATACATGTCAAAAATGCTTATTGTTGGGATGCACTAAAAGCACCAACTTTTGTGCATCAAACCCTATCAAAAACCACTACAAAATACTTTTGCCCAAGTATATTGAGCACCTTGTATGAAGCTTGCAGCCAGTATAAAATATGCTGACATTTACTAGCAGAGCATGCGGGGGTCCCCCTGGCCCTGAAAATTAAGGTTGGTGTCCCCCCTTGACTGCCTGAGCACAGACTTAGAAAAATACACCACATACAAGCACTTGAATGCTGTTGCTGTCATATGCTCAACTCTTATAACTGACACAGGGATCTAATCGGCCAAACTGTGGACACTGTTTTACCGCTGGCCATTGGATAACTAGAAATCAGGTGGTTTTGTGGACATTACGATGTTGGTCTGTCTGCTGTGGTGCTGCCTTTGTGCTTGTGTGAGAGTCGAGTGATGTGAAAAAGCAATTTTGTGAGTGTTCTATTGTGGTGATTCATTTTGGAGTTGTATATACAGAACAGTCCAAAGTACTGCACCTAAAAAAAACCTATAGTCAAACCCCATTATTTAAAAAGACAAACAAAAAAAACAACTTCATTTATGTATGTATTTATTGAGTTATTGCAAATCCGTTACCCCTTCACCCCTCAACACAAGGAAACAACACAGTGGTTGAGGTGAAACCTTACTTTATTTTTATAATTCATTATTAACTCGTTAATAATACTAATTAGCCCTGTTGACCAGTTTTTTTTTTTAAATTTGTCAAAAAAACAAACAAAAAAAGTTTTGAAAAATGGCCAAGTACAAAGGAATTTTTTCACAGGCTGTTTTTTTTTTTTTTTTTTTTTTTTTTTTAACGCAGTTAATACTTTTATCTAGCCAGAATATTATTATTTAATAACAGTGACAGTATTTTGATTGTTTGAAAATCCTCCATTCCCCTTTGGCTAGTCAAGTGTCATTTTATTCTAGAACTATAATTAATATTGTTATTTGTAGTATTGTAGTGTTATTATTGTTGTTCGATAACATCATTTTTGGTTAACGTCTCTTTTTTTTTTGCTTGCCAATCATATTTAATATCAAATCTTATTTTTAATTATGTAAAATTTTCTGATATAATATTGCCATTAATGTGTTCCTCCTCCTCTCATGTTCATGGCAATGTGTGCATTGCAGGGAGTCTTACATCAAGTCAAAGACAGTTTGAATACCCTCACCCCCCAGGGGACCTATTTTTTAACTTGTCCCGGCAGGGGGGTTAGGAGTCTAAAGTCTATCTGAAATGTGAGGACTCAGTTTCTTTCAATGTCCCTGTATTTTTCATCAATAAACCCTTCACGGTATTCCTAAGCAATCTTGTGCATTGTTAGCACCTCAATAGTGGGCATTTGTATGCCAAAAATTTGCATCTCCTGTTATTTTTTTTGTACTGAGTCTTTATAGTTTTTGAAGTGATGGTTATTTTACCTTGTGCAAGCAAATGGGCCGACATATTTGTCTGCAGGGAACTCCGTGCCTTGTAATGAGCAGACATACAGTGTGGCACCTGCTTCAGTTTGGATGAACATATGTTCATTGTATTAAGAGTTAATGTACTGTACTACTTTCCTAATTGATGAGGCAAAATTCTGTGTCATAAAATGTTAGACACAAAATGGTTAAATAAATGACCCATGCCTTCTTGTTTTACTTGAGTGATTATCTGTGTAATAGGGAGTTACAGCAAATCTTTGTGTTAAGTACAATGTCGGCGTGTAACATACAACCAAATATTCAGACAACTTAATGTTATTTCATTTTTCCCCTACATCTTGAGTATGAATTGACTGACTGTACTGTAAGGCCCTTCTGCCGGTGTAGGCCCTGCAGCTTTGGCGCATGCAGTGATGAATCCCAATTAGAGCAGATAAGCAAAACCCATTTGACAGCAGTCAAGACTTTGCTTTTTTTAACTTTTTATAAAAAAAAAAAAAAAATTCCACTAGATACAAATATCTGAATTTGTGTAGTTTTGTAATTAAAATTCAGATTAACTCACAGAAGCACCCATATATACTGTGTAATAGATACTGTATTATATAGTGAAAGATTTCACGATTTGCAAATGTTCGATAGAGCTTTTTAACACTAGCACCGCCATAGCCGGAACGGCTTTTCCAATTCAAATATCTCTGCCTTTGTGAATATCGCGTGCATGTCCGTTCTTAAGTGTTACTAAATATTTGAATTAAATACCCATGCGGTGTTTCAGCTGCAGAATCATAAAAATGAATAAGTTATAAGCACTTGCTCCTGCAACCCCCAGACCCACAGTTTATGCACATATTGAAATCAATACAATAGAGCCCACAATTTAGTCTGAGCTTTGTAATAAAATCAAAGTCATTGTGAAAGAATGTATTATATACTCCTGTTGTGCACCAATGAAAGTCATTCTACACATTCTAGATTATTTATTTTATTAGCAGTTAACACAAAATATACACATTGAATCACAATACAGTGTGACACAGCTACGTTGTTTTTTTCTCATCTGCCTGTCCTTAGAGTTACCACCAACAGCTCAAGCCATGCAAGCCCTCCTCACTGCATTACGCTCCTCAGGCAGAACAACTGTGCCAGCCCAAGTGTGTACAGGTGTTAAAAAAAAAAAAAAAAGCTCTCTGCACAAATCAGTGACCACCGGGACTGATAAACAAAAGCCAGAGGCTGTTGCATTTTACAATGCAGCGAAGTATGGTGTGGATATACTGGATCAAATGGCACAGCTGTATTCTGTCAAAGGTGGTACTCGCAGGCGGCCTGTTGCTGTTTAATGTTTTTGACCCGGCATCCATCAACCCTTTGGTTTTGTACACAGAGTGCACCGGCAATACACTCACTGGAGGGACTTCATTTTGCAGCTACCCTGGAGCTACGGCAAAAACATTTTAATAAAAGACACAAAAGCAGGTTGGCAAATGCTCCTCAACCTTCAGCCTATGCTGAGCCCACTGGCACACGGAATAGAAGACAATGCCATATTGCTAAATGCAATAGAAATAGCACTTTTGATGTTTGCGCCCATTGTGAAAAAAGCAGTCTGTGGCAAGTGCACTGGTACAGTTGAAAAGTGTGTTTTCTGCAGCATAGACTATACTGAGAAAGCTGTAATAATACGCTTAACAGACAGTCAGAGCCTTTGAACTCTGTTTCACTCAAAGTGCTTTCACATTGCATAGGTTATGTTATACTCCTTGTGACAGGCTGGCAAGCAGACAAAGGCCCAGAGACAGACTGCAGTTCAAAAACATAATATTATTACAAATAAACACAAAATAAAAGTGCACAAGGGCAAAAAATATATTTAAACACAAATAATGAAACACAAAACAAAACTTACAAAAATAAAGGTTTCCAGGCTGGGCAATGCCTTCACTGGATCCAAAAACAGCAGCTTGCTTCCTCAACTCCCTCCTCTCCCTAATGGGAACTGAGGCCTCCTTTTATGTCAGGTGGCCGGGTGCTGATTGATCGTTAATTACTCTAATCAACCCCAGCCACCTGAACACAATAAACCCAGGCAGGTAGGGGACGTTAACCCCATAACTGCCAATTTATAAAGGGCAGAGCTCTGCCCTGCCAGTCTGCTATACTTTACTATATGTGCATACAGCTTTCTACACTTGTTTACACAGAAGTTTATTGCGTAAAATCTATTTTATTACAGTTTTTCATGTTTATGTAAAGTTTAATTTTCAATGTAAATACAGATTTTCTGCTACGAAAATGTTATGTATGATGTAAATAAATAAAAATATTAAGTTGTATCTGATTGTTTGTATTTCAGTTTCATACGTAAGCTGTTTTAAAATGGAGCCGCACATTTTGCGGGTGTGGCGGTTGTATGTAGTCCAAAATCTCTGCGGTTCTAATGTTAAGCAGACCCAGACACAAAAATGTAAATTTTAAAGCACTTTCGTGCACTTTTATTAATTTATAAAATAAAACAAAAACCTAACTTCCACATGGAGTACTAACTAAACTTTTTTTCTTTAAGTTCTACCAAACATCGGATGGCTAAACCGTTTATCGATTTAAAAAAAAAAAAAAAAAAAAACACTTTGCAAGCACACAAAAAGGTTTACACACTACCTTTTTTTTTAGGAACCACACAGGTCACTCCACTGGCACAGAGTACATACATTACAATTCCTCCCCACTTAGTTCTAAAATTGCCTGAAATTAAATAAATGAAATCAATTACTTGTAGAGCAGTACTGCTACAAAATGGTGCTTTTAATCTTAACTATACATCGAGCCTTTGTGGTGGATTCTGGACTCGCTCTGGGTAACGTCTAGGTTCTACAGAACTGCCAGTCTCTGGATTTCCAGATGTAACAGTGACATTTTCCACGAGGTTCAGCGCTGTCTGACGCCCACTGAGAATCATCTGTAGAAGTGAATTTTGTCTGAGGGGACACCGTCGATGTAGAAGTGGAATTTGAATAGGCTGATCCCTGGAAGCTGCATTCAGCAGCTGATCAACATGCCTATGCCAGGTGAGATTTGGGCCAACTTCTACTGTATAGGAAAGCAGTCCTGTTCGTGAAGTAATCTATTCAGGCATCCATTTCTGATTCCGATAGTCTCTGGCTAAGGCATCTTGTCCCACTGTAAAGTTTTGCAACGGTCCCCTGCTGGTGCTTTTGCTGTACTGCTTGTTCAGTACAGTGGCTCTCAAAAATATCCCCCCCACCCCACCCCTTGGACTTTTCCACATTTTATAGTGTTACAACATGGAATTCAAAATGGGTTTAATTAGGAGTTTTTGCCACTGATCAACAGAAAAAAGTCCAAAATGTCAAAGTGAAAAATAATATCTACAAATTGTTCTAAATGAATTACAAATACAAAACAGAAAATAATGGATTGCATAAGTATTCACTCCCTTGAGTCAATATTTGGTAGAGGCACCTTGGGCATCAATTACAGCCATGAGTCTATTTGTGGATAAGTCTCTACCAGCTTTGCACATCTGGATACTGCAATTTTTGCCCATTCTTCTTTGCAAAATTGCTCAAGCTCCGTCAAATTGGATGGGGACCTTTGGTGAACAGCAATTTTCAACTCTTTCCACATATTCTCAATTGGATTGAGGTCCGGGCTTTGACTGGACCACTCCAGGACATTGACCTTTTTGTTTTTAAGCCACTCCAGTGTGGCTTTGGCTGTATGTTTGGGGTCATTGTCCTGCTGGAAGATGAATCTTCTTCCAAGTCCCAGGTTTCTTGCAGACTTCAGCAGGTTTTCCTCCAGGATTTCACTGTACGTTGCTGCATCCATTTTGCCTGCTATCTTCACGAGCCTTACAGGCCCTGACGCAGAGAAGCATCCTCATAGCATGATGCTGCCACCACCATGCTTCACGGTAGGGATGGTGTTCTCAGGATGATGTACGGTGTTAGACTTGCGCCAAACATAGCGCTTAGCGTTGAGGCCAAAAAGCTCTATTTTGGTCTCATCAGACCATACAATCCTCTTCCACTTGGTATCAGAGTCTCCACATGCCTTCTGGCAAACTAGTCGAGATTTGATGTGTTTTTTTCAACAATGGCTTTCTTTTTGCCACTCCTCCATAAAGGCCAGTTTTTTGAAGCACCCGGGCTATTGTTAATTACAGGCACTATTGGCATTGCGCGTTCACACCAGTCCACCTTAGACAAAATGTCTGCCTCTTCTAAATGTTTGAGTTGAGCTTCTACTTTGGGGTGTATAGCGTAGGGCACGGGACGTGCTTTGTGGAACCTTGACTAAGCATCATTCTGAAGCACAATCTTGGCTTTCCAGTGCTTTAGGGTACCAATGCCATCTTGGAAGACTTGTGCTGACTGGTTTAACCAATCAGACTGTTTATGCTTCGAAAAACTGTTACTGATTTCTGGTGCCACCTGCAGGGCTTTAATGGAATGCCAGTCTAGTTGAATTTTCCTCAACCATTCACGGCCAAACAAAGCTGGTCCCCCATGTTTGATTACATGGTACTTGGCATTGTGGTGTGTCACATTTACAGGAATCCTGTCTACTGGAGATATCTTTTCACCTGCAATTTTAAATTTGGGAAATGTTTCATGTACTCTTTGTGAGAAATGACTGATAAGGCAGAACCAGTGTCTTAACTCTATTTTAAGTGTCACTCCCTCAACTTGTGGTGTAATCCACATTATTTTGCGATCTGCTTCTTTTAAACTAAAGAGTTCAAGGAAAGCTAAGCCCTTCTCAGCTGAATCTGTATCTGTTTCTGTGACGTGGTAGACAGGGGTGTCTCTTCTTTTCCACACCTGTGGTCATTTTACATTAGCAGCTGCCTTACACATTATCTGAATAAGACCTTGCTTGTTACATTGTCTGCACTCTTTGTCTTTAAACCAGCAGTTGCAACGAAAACAGTCCATTTTACATTTTGTTTTACAGCAGGTTTGTGTGTAGCGTATTCCACTGCATTCTGTTGCAACTCTGTTGTGTTTTTTGCAGCGGTCTCCATCGACACTGCTATTTCAACGGTGCGGTTTACAGTTAGATCTCTTTCAGTCAAGAGGCATTTTTGTGTGCTTTCATTGTGTAACCCGCACACTAACCTATCCCTTAATGCATCTCCTAACCCTTCTCCGAATTGGCAATGCTCAGACACCCACCTCAGCTCTGCTATATAGTGAGATATTGTTTCATTTTTTTGTTGATTTTGCTTTTGGAAGCGAAAACATTCAGCAACTACCAGAGGTTTCGGAAATAAGTGTTTCTGTAACACTTCAGCAATCTGTGTATGTTTTATCAAACGGCTTCATAGACGCTCTTAGGCTAAGTAGCAAGTTAACACTCAGTAAGACAGCTACCTTCTTTCCGTCACCGATTTCGTTAGCTTTACACTATTGTTCCAGCCTTTCCACAGCCCAATCTTGAAGCCCAATCTTCAATGCTGCTATCAAAAACATCAATGTTTCTCACACAGGTAGACATATTTACTTTTGTTTGCTCACATGCAATCTTTTCGCTGTTTGTGTAGCACATTGCTACTCGCCGGTCGGTCTGTTATATATAGTATAATGTTACACTGCTATACCTCCACAATCTGTATTTCTAAATGGTGGATAGTTATAAGAATGGGGGCTATGTATTTTCTTTACAGTCTGTAAACAGATTGAGTTATGGTGGTCTCAGCACATTTCTTAATGCACAGAACACCGAGTTTAAAGCAGATTAGAAGAAACACAGACAGACTAAGGAAGAGTTGAAGAAGGCATGACATCCTCTGTGTAAAAACTCTGTATTCTTGCTTATCGGACCATTTTGTACTGATTGTACTGTACTGAGGTGTTGTTTGGATCCAGCTTATGACAGAATTGTTGACCAATCATGTCTTTCCTATTGGTTTGCTGTCCAGTAGTTGCGAATTGAGCCTATATTATGGTGTGTGGTCACAGACATGATTTTCCTTGTCTCTAGAACAGTGCCAGAAAGTATCAATGTTTATGTAGCTTTTTATGTTATAAGATTAGCTGTAGATTAGAATGTTAAGGGAAAAAGCTTGTATTTATGTGCAGATTGATTTATAATTGAATTCACAGTTAAGCACTTCAACATTCCAGCGGGCATCTATGCAAAATAGAAGCCCGCTGAATCTGGAAGCTGATTGGCTGTTCGCACTCAATCATTTTCTAATACTCAATATATATATATATATATATATATATATATATATATATATATATATATATATATATATATATATATATATATATATATATATATATGCTTATTATCTATTGTTACTTCTTACTGTAGTCATTTGTTGTTAAGTGGATATTTATGTGCTGAAGCTCTTTTGCAGTAACAAGTAACAAATAATTTCACAGGGGATTCCTTTATACTAATTGGAGATATTGGGTTTCAGCCTGTCTGCCAGTAGTGCTATGCTTTAATACACACACACTATAGAAAAGTGAACCAGATAATGTCTGATTAGTCCCCAACCAGCCACAGTAATCACCTGTGAAACAAATATGCTTATTGGCTGTTGCTATAGTGATAATAAATAATTGTATACCTCTAAAATAAGTTAATATGTCATGTGTAGGTGTATCTTATTGGAAAATAACTCATTTTGCACAGTTTGACCAGACAGAACCGCTCAGCGTGGGTTTGTGGTCCTCTTGCCCAAACCACACAAGATGACATATCTTACAACAATACCCTACACACATATTAACTTAGTAATAAAAGTACTTAGTAAAAAGACAATCATATAACATCAATTTGGTTACTAAGTATATATTTAAGTATAAAATATACAAATATAATGCGTTCAGCAAAAAATTACATATTTGTTTTATTAAAATGTTCCAAAGAAAAATTAAAAAAAGAACATAAAATACTTAGGCAGCAAAATGTATGCTACAATATTAGCATTTATTAAATAAAAGTAGATATACACTTTATATACACAGAAATAACTAAGGGAAGATAGAAACCATTTGTATTCATAACCTACGGTCCAAAGAGTGCTGACATTCATGAACTTACAGTCGAAATTGTGTTTTCTTTGGTCACATTGTATGAGTCCCCTTGTGAATTAGATGCATTATTTTTGCCCAGTAAAATTTTATTCTATTATACAGTACTGTCACATTCTGCTGAAAATAAATGAACTGAGGTATTTGAGGATAACAGACCCAACATTGCAAATAAAGGTTGTCATTTTCATGCACATTTTCAGGAGTTATACCTATATTTAGGAATCCAAGAACCAAATAATTATTATTCAGATTACAATGATGGCATTTTATTTGTGGAACTGGTATGGTCTGGCTTATGATTTCCTTAGTACAGGAGGCGCCTTCAAATTGACGGTTGTCTCTCTGCTACATTCTTTCCATGTGTAAGTGTATTTTGCTGCCATTTTCTGAAAAAAAAACACACCAAACTATATTTACATAGTATGTAACATCTCCACCTAACTTGATTTCCCTCATGTGATAGAGTGACAAAGATCAACGTGGTTTATTTTCTAATTAACAACTGATGAAACGGAATTTGTTTTTGTTTTTTTTTACTTGCAACTTGAAGTGGGTACACAGGAGGCTTACTAATGGGCTGTCTTGACCAGTCTTTCTAATCAGTGTCACATTTGTGTTTTTTTCCTGATACAAGCGTAAGCGTTGATGGTACCTTCAGAAGCTATCTAATATCACTTTTGTCAGTGATTAAACTTGCAGAAGATTTATAGACTGTATCGGCCAAGCTTATATCCTAACCTGACGAGGAGGTGATAGATTCACAGACTGATGTGTTGCACAGTTAGTCAAAAAACTATTTGTCAATATTTTTTAAAAGGACACCACTACTTGGATTGCTGTATTGTGTTAAATACAGCAAACCAAGAGAATCAATAGTGTTGCACAAGGCAGACTCATCAGGTAACCCAGACTTTGCTTGGAAAAGCCTGACATTCAGTTTCTTGTTATATGGTTATGCAACAACATTTCTAGTGATCCCCACTTTGATAAATTCATTTTGACACACTTAATCAACAAAAAATGTGTGCATAACAACCATAACTTGGATCACTATTTCAGTATTTACATTAGTTAGTAAAATAATGTTTTTGTTGAAAGTCTTGTGAGAATACAAAGCAATTTGATTTTCATGGTGTAGCTGTTGTTGGATTCTTACAACAGACATGAAAAGTTTCATGAATATCACATTTTTTTTTGTTCAACTTTTTTTACATTCTTGGAAACTTGGAGAAATAACTAGTGAATTAAAGATTTGTGAGAATGTCTCAACATTATGAATTAGAGCTGTACAAATCTGATCAAAGAGAATTTGTATTTACTCTGTGATTGAGTGCACATTTGTCCTCTAGGGGGCAGTGGAAGCAGGGCCACCTTGGGTGTTGCTCCACATGACTCCACATACACACTGCTGCTCAGTTCTGGCAGGATACAGATGGAAGCCATTGGAAAACCAACATCACTACCATCCTACAAACTCAGACTACAGGGTTACTCAATGGACATGGTTACTCCCATAGAAAGAACATACTGTATACTGTACGTTATAAAATACATTAAAAACATATAATACAGTCCAAAGCAACAACTGGTCATGTGCTGATTTAAAGTTTATTCTTGATTCTCTAAGCCAGGTCAATAAAGACTTTGTATAACACAGAGAAGGAAACATTATTGAGCTTTTTTTCTTAAGTCCAAATTAAACACAGATTACTTTTTTCAGCAACACAAAGCACAAAACTAAACACAAAATACCTTTTATACCATTCATTTAACACAGCCTCTATATGAAAGACTAATTAACTAAAAAATGTTTGGTTATATGCTATTCATCATTTAGACCTAGCTGTGCAATAACATATGGTGCATGAAGGCAGAGTGCGCTATTGAATAAAAAAGTTAAATAAACTTCAATTATACTGAATCGAAACGAGATCGAGTTTCTGCAAACTTTGAAACTTTAAAAGATTACATGTACAGTGGTGGGAGGGATAAAAAGACAAATTAATTCATCAACACCTCTGCAAAATTAAATGCAGTTGTATCCCTAATGAGAAACAGCAATGCATTGGTACCCCCTTGACAACCCCCAAAGAGAGATCATAATTGAAGCGAATCTTCTAATTGAAAGGGACAGTCAGGAAGTGATGATCTCAGTAATGAAGGTCTTTAAGTTGAGTTGGTAAGAAGGGATGTTTTTTACTTTATGTACACAGACACAAATATTGAACCATTTTGTACATCTACATGGACATTAATTACAGTTAAACTCAACATATACATTCTGTAACTATGACTGTATTTCACCTATGGTCATAACTCACAGAACACCTTTCCCCCCAGCTAAACCTAATACTTCCTGCACTTTACTAAATCCTTTATTAAGGATGGAATCTTAAAGAAGGTGTCTTATGTGTCATAAAGCTGCTACAAGAACAGCAATTACCCAAAAAAAGAAAACGTAAAAGCTGCTGTTAAAAAAAAGCAGGGTTGGTCATGTGCACCAGACATATGTATCATCTAGGCATAGATACCCCAAGTATTGCAATGTGAGCTCCCCAATATTGCCCTCCAAGCATGCCTCAAGCCTGGGAGCACCCAGTCACCTTTGTGCTGACTGAGCAGTTCAGCCTCCATGCCCATGCATCCAATCTGTGGCTTAGCTCTTTTTTGAGACTGCTTTCAAAATGGTGCCAGTGGTTTGTGATGTGGACTACTAAGGGCAATGTTGAGACTACCAAATACATTTGACCTGTTTTTGAAACTGCATTTGAACCCTGGCCTCTAGAGGTGAAAGGTTATGCAATAACTTACTGTACCACCTTAAGACTGTCAGTGGGACTGGGGATTCAAGCCGAATTCAAGCCGGTTGAAGAAATGAAAGGCTTGTGCATTAACCCACAGCTCCACAAGCCCACATTTACAGTAGAATCATCAACATATGAATCTCGTAGAGAGGAAGACGGGACAGCTTTTGCTTTCCAGGAAGTAACTTGCTGCTGATCCAAAATGTTCCTTTGCAGGCACTTACGACTAGAAAGTTCACAGCTAATAGTCTCTCCCTGTAGAAATCATTGAATTCTGTGATATTCAGAGCATTTCCTGTTGAGGGTATTTAGATGAATTATATCAGTGCTATAAATAAAATGAGTTTTAATGTAAACAGGGTCAAGACAGCTGTCAGCGCTGACTCCAGTCTTTCTTTTTTTGTATACTGCTAATAAAACAGTATTGGAGTGTAACCGGTACAGTATTACATAGTGTTTCAAGGTAATGTCCTGTACATGTGGCCGTAGATAAACGTTTATGTCCAATTCTTTGTGTTCACACTGTTTTCAGTGGACACAATGCAAACAAGCGTTATTAGATAGGAAAGCAGTCACAGGGGCAAGAAATCAAAAGGGGCCAGTTGACACATTTTCACCATGAGGTTCTGCTCATCATCCATTAATTAGCACCTCATTGCTTTCAGACTTGTGAAACCCAGCTGGTCAGAGGAAGATGACACCTCAAACTTTATAACAGGGCTTTTCTCTTCACTGAGCTCACTGGAACATGCAAGACCCTTTAGCAACTATAGCTGGTGCACGCTAGAGGTCTGCTTGGGCCTAGATTTAAAACACGATCCGAACCCGACCAAGTCCGAGACCTTTGAAATATTTGCATATAGGGTTGCCACCTGTTCGGGTTTGACCCGGACAGTCTGGGAATTGGCATCTATGTCCAGGTGGAGGGAATTAACAAACCCGGACGCCCTAATATCCGATTTTAAGCGAAACACATAAGAAACACCAACCTTCCTTTAATATTTTCTTTGACATACTGTATAACAGGATATTTTGGAATTTATTTTGGCTTTATTGGCGATTCGGATTGGATCGCCAGTTATATCTCCAACAATCAGAGTGTGGCATACAGTGTGTGATCATGCCCTCTGACATGCTGATTGTATGCAGCACAGGTTAAAGAAGCTTGTGCTGGACAAGGAAAAGAATGTGTGGGATGTCAAAGTGAATATGAGAATGGCAGTGAGTGATGAAGCCAGTGTGCTTAAAAAAATGAAAAGCAGACTGGACATTTACATCAATGGATTTAGGAAATCTGGAATTTATGATGTGATCAGAAATTCTGAGGCTGTGAAAACTGAGCCTGCTACAGTGATACCTATAGGGCTGTTCTTTTTTAGGTTAAGCAGCTTTGTGTTATTTTTTTTAGTTTTATTTTTTTTGCAAGGGGTTAATTAAGTAGCAGCCAAAATTGTTTATGCCAGACTTGTTAGAAAAATCTGTAACAATGGTGCAAATTTGCTTTGGATTGTTAATGTCGATTACGTGTAGATAATAGTACTGTCCACCGTGCAGGTATCGCAAAGTCCCTAAACAATAGGTTAAAATAAATTAGTTCTACACCATATAAAAAAGCTGATTTTGTCAGTGCTTGCTAGTCTATTAACCAGTTTTAAATTTAAAGCATTTCAGTTTCGGCTTTATTGTTTAAGTTTTCACACGTGCAATACTGCCCTACAATTACTACATAATATGGTGATCATTCCACTGTGTTATGTTAATGAACCATAGCTAAGTTTTAAAACTGAGAGTTAACAAAAGCCTATCATTAAAGTGTACTGCCTTTATTAATCCTTTTCAATTACTGATATCTTAATATTGAAGGGCCACATAAGAACGATAGGTGGTGGATGCAACCCCGGTTCCCTGAAAGAGAAAATAACCATCAAGGTATGGGATATTGCCGTCAGGCAGTAGGATTGGCTGAGCTCTATAGCAAAGCTGTCGATAGGCCTCTGCACGAGCTGGCATGTAAGCCTTCCCCCCAGGGAGCTTACTAAACGCAGCACGCAGAGACTCTCTTCCTCTTTTGCTCTTCAGGCCATGAAGGCTTCCAGAGCGACCTCACGGCTTGATGGTTATTTTCTCTTTCAGGGAACTGGGGTTGCATCCGCAACCTATCATTCCCTTTCAAGTTGAAAATAACCATCAAGGTAATGGAACAGTGTACCCAAGCCGTCGCGAGGGAGGATTCTCGGCAGTAGGACAAACTTACGTCATAACGCCACTGCGTAGGCAAAACATCATCTGCGCCTCAGCGTCTATGCTCACAATGACACCTGTCCTAAGGTGGAATAGTCAACACCATGTTGGCATCCTAAGGTGCCATAGAGTGAAGTACAGATGCTCCAAATCGTGGATCAGAGGAATCCAGTATGTTCAACCGGTAAAACCTCATAAAAGTATTCAGTGTAACCCAACTGGCTGCCACGCAAATGTCGGACACCAGCACCCCTCTAAAGAGGGCCCAGGATGTCGCCATACCCCTAGTGGAATGCTCCTTCAACTGCCCTGGTGGCGCAAAGCCTGCAGATTCATAAGCTAATTTAATAGCATCCACTATCTAATGGGAAAGGCGTTGTTTAGACAATGGCTGACCCAAAGTCTTAGAACCATGGCATATGAACAATTGTTCTGTTTGCCTCACAGTCGTTGTACTGTCAATTTAACACTGCAATGCCCACACGGGGCAGAGCATGTGTAATCGTTCCTCCTCTGGGGAAGAAAAAGGAGGAGGATGGACGCCATCAACTCGAGTAGTTGGTTCATATGAAACAGGGATATGACCTTGGGTAAAAAGGCTGGATTTGGGCGCATGGACACCTTAGAACCTTCTCCTGAGAAACAAGTACACGATGAATGCACTGACAGTGTGTGTAACTCGCTGACACTTTTGGCTGATACCACTGACAGCAAAAACACGGTTTTAATAGACATGAGCTTTATATCCACAGTGTGGAGAGGCTCGAATGGTGCCTTGGTAAGGGGTTCTAGCACCACGTCAAGGCTCCATGACGGTAAACTGGTCGTTCTTGGAGGTCGCAAACGTCTTGCGCCCTTCAGGAACTGCGATGCCAGAAAATGGCAACCTGGTGATAACCCGTCAATGCATACATGGCAAGCTGATATGGCGGCTAAATACACTTTGAGTGTAGAGGGAGATTTCCCTTCATCTAACAGTTTCTGTGGGAACTGTAATATCACTGCCATAGGGCAAGATATGATGCAGACCCAAGAATTCGGTCTGTTGGCTTGGCACGAGGCAGCTCTTGTCTGAATTGACCTTCAGACCTAGCCTCTGAAGATAGTCTGTAACCATCACTGTGTGCTGTGCCAACTGCTCCTTCGACTGCGTGCAGACGAGCCAGTCTTCCAGATAGTTCAGCAGACAGACGCCTTGAGCCTGCAAGGGAGCTGGGATGGCATCCATACATTTCAAAAAGGTTCGAGGAGCTAGTGACAGACCGAATGGGAGGACAAAAAACTCATATACCCTGCTCTGAAATGCGAAACGTAGGTACTTCCTGTGACCCAGGCAGATGGGAACGTGAAAGTACGCATCTGTCAGGTCCACGGTAGTGAACCAGTCACCGTGTCAGACTGACTGGATGATGTGCCTGTGCGTAAGCATCATGAACGATAACCTCCGCAGGTATTTGTTCAGTACTCGCAGATCTAAAATAGGGTGGAACCCGCCATCCTTTTTGGGCACCAGGAAGTATTTGGAATAGAACCGCTGGTCGATCGGAACAGAGTCTACTTGTTGAATGGCATGCTTCCTGAGCAATGCCTGTATTTCCACATTCAGAGCTAAGGACTGAACCGAGTCCATCACTGCAGTTACCACCACTCCCCAGAAGGGGGAGGTTTTAACCAGAACTGAAGGGTGTACCCGATGAGTATAGTTTTGTGCACCCAGGTGTCGTTGGTGCATTGTTGCCAGAACTGGAGCTGTGGGACAGTGTAGGGGAGGGTTAACAGCTGACTGGAGTTTTCAGGACTGTTTTGGCTGCGCTTGTTCACGAGGGGCCTGGCCAGAGCCATAAGGGCGTGGCCTGCCACCCCCTCTAGGGCGCCACTCTCCGCGCTGCGGACTTACAAACACGGGTTGGCCGCGCGCTGATGGACCTGAAGGGGAGGTCTTACTACCCTGTGGTTGCTCCTGCTGCTGTGGCGGTGTCCTGCACCATTGGAGTTCCTGAGGTCACTTCGGCTGGAACTTTTGGTCCGGCTCCACTTCCGGACCAAATGTGTGTCCTGGTGTAATTGGGGCATCCAGCAACAGGGCCTTATCAGGTTCCTGTACTTTCGCCTGCGAGAGCCAGAGCTGCCTTCTAGCCACCACCAGAGATGCGATGCTCCTGCCCTGAGCCCGCGCTCTGAGCTAGGCCAGCTTCACCAGCAGCTGACTGACCGTCCCCAACTTGCTTCTGAGGGCCGCGGAAGGGCACTCAGGCAGGTCTCGAATGAGTGCCACCTGGTAGACTGTCAAATGTGGCCAGCTTACTGACAGTCTGACCGCCTCCGTGGCCGCAGCGTACCCCTTTTTCAGATGCACCTATGTGGTCCTGCATTGCTTATTGGGGCATGTAGGATCTCTCGTCAGCCCCAATAATGTTGGCGTCTTCACCAACGTGGTGAACGCAGCGTCCACCGGTGGGAAGGACGCCAACCCAGCTTCACTTGCCCCTTGCATAGTAAAGGCCGAAGCCTTGCGAGAAGTCACAGGAGTAGAGGCCGGATCCCCCCAGGTGGACTGCACCGCCTTAATAAAGTCTGGTAATGCCAGAAGCATCCTGGACTGATGGGGCTGGGCTGAAGGCGACTCAAACAGTGATCGCCGTGGAATTTCCGTCATCGGCCATTCGATGCCCAAGTGACGGGTTGCTCTCTCCACCACAGACCACATGGGGTCATCGGTATCCAGCACCTCAAGCTCAGTGTCATGCTCAGAGTGCTGGGAGGCTACTTCAGCCTCTATACTGTCCTCCTCCAGGATGTCAGATGCGTCCCTGGAAACTGCATCGATATCCCACTCCTTTTGAGGTTGCACTGGAAGGGGTTCTGGGACTTGGGGCACCGCATTGGCTAGGGACATGAGGATGGACTGCTGTCCCATCATAACCTCCATAAATTGAGACATTTTGGAGGTCAGCTCCACCACCCCCGACCTGTCTCTGTATCGCCTATCTCGACGAGGGGAGCGAGAGCGTCCTCTCCGTCAAGGCGATCTGGATTGCGACCTAGACTCCCGACGGGGGCGTGCCCTACAGGGGGACCTCTGACCAACTGTTAGTTGGGAGGAGGGGCTACTGGAGAGCTGCAGCCGCCCTGGCGGCATCGCCGTCGATGACAGCGGGGCAGAAATGGTGTGGGATGACCCCGAGGAAGGAGAGTGCCCACCCACTGCTTTCTTCGCCCTTTGGCATTGGATGCGTGCCTGGAAGCCAGCACAGAGAAGGCAAAAAGCCCTATCCTTCAACGCGGATGCGGCGTGCTCTGGCCCAAGACACGCCACACAATCATCGTGTGGATCGCTGGCAGACAGCTTTGCCTGACAGGTCACGCAGCGATGAAAGGCGGACATCTCCGTCGAGCGTGGCTTAATGAACGCCGAAGGTGCGTCGAGCACCGAGTGTCAAGCGTCGAGCACCGAGCGTCAAAGTGCCGAACGCTAAGCACCTAAGGTGTGCGCGTCGAGTGTCGAAAGTGCGTGCATCGAGAGCTGAAGCATCGAGTAGCGATGCGCCAACCGTCGAGCGCCGAAGCATCGAGTCCCAAACGCGGAAACGCTGCACCAAGCGGCAAAGTGCTGACACCACATAGAGAGCGAGTACCAAGCATTGAGACGCTAGCATGAGACGCCTAAGCTGACCCGCAGAGTGGAGACGCTAGTGCTGGTGGTGAATACTTACCGTGGTGCTTAAGGGAGTATGTGTTTGGTGGTTGTTTTCTTAATGGTGAAAAAAAGGATTTTTTTTTTTTTTTTGGGACGCTAAAGCAAGTCCTTAGTGACTGTAGGGCAGGCCGTACAGCTACCACACGGTGGGGAACACACCGCAGTGGATAATATATATATATATATATATATATATATATATATATATATATATATATATATATATATATATATATACACACACACACACACACACACACACACGGTCTAGACCAGGTCTAGACAGAGGCAAGAGCAAGGTTGCAAAACACGCATGGCCAAAGCCAACACAACGCGTATCCTAAACAAATATATATCTAACAAATATATAATATATACAAAAACCCAAAAAACACACAATAATTATTTAGAATAATTATAATAATAAGGAAAGACGAAGACCACGAGAGTAAACAAAAACGCGATGCGTGAAGGAATATATAATGTAATATAAAATATATAGACACAATTATATAAACCAAAAATACAAATGATGAGTGCAACTGAAATAAAGTTGGAGAAGGAGCAAAAACCGATTTTTCAAGCCTAAGCTTAATGAGTACAATCAGTGACAAGCTCTAAACCTACCACTACCGATGCTGAAGACAAAAGAGGAAGAGAGTCTCCGCGCGCTGCGTATAGTAAGCTCCCAGGGGAGCGGGCTTACTCGGCAGCTCGCGCAGAGGCCTATCGGCAGCTTTGCTATAGAACTCAGCCAATCCCTACTGCCTGATGGCAATATCCCATACCTTGATGGTTATTTTCGACTTGAGAGGGAACTATAAATACATTAACTCATTTTTATAAAGCCTTTGTTTTTCTTAAAGTTGCTGCAGTGACATTGTAGATGCTATAACTAGTTACTGTAAATCAGATACTGTTTTAGAAGACACATTTCATTAAGTGAACATGTATTTGAATGTTTTTTTAAATTAAAAGTAGAAATAGAAATAGAATTTTTTTTTTTTTTGTGAACGTGCTAAGTGATAAATGCCATAAAAAAAAACATCAAAATCTACCAAGGTAGCAAATCTGCAAATTTAATACCAGCTAAAATGTCACGTTATACGGTACATTAGTTGCTTAAAGGATTTCCACTATCTTATTAGAAATGTACTGTTTAGCACTGATCTGTACATTCTACTGTGCCCCCAGCATTTGAATAATGCTTTACATTACATTGATCTGCATGTAATTAAATACATAACCTTTACTAAAATATGGGTTACTTACAATATATAATGGTAATTAAACCACATGTATGTGTGCGTGTATGTAGGTAGCCATTAGTAACATTGAAAAACCTGAACCAAATTTTAGTATATTTTGTCTACCATTTGTCTACTATGTTTATAACATTTGTTAATATTTATTGGGGGGGGGATTTGCCATGACACAATGTCTGTAAAATAATTCTGACTGTCACAAACAGCCTTTTCAGGCTCAGAAAACACAGACAGGATCGTCGCTTCATCAATTGCATTGATTTACTACAGCGTTGCTCATTCACACAGCTACTTGTAACCTACCATGACACAGCTACTATTTTTCTGGCTTGCAAGTTCGATTGCTAGAAATATCAAGAGCACAATATTGTGTATCCTGCATGATTATCGATTTGGACCATGATCTGGTGGTATTGTGTTAAACTGTAATACTGTATACTGCAGTTTTGATAAAGCTAGGCTGACTGAGAAATATGTCTGGGTTTGGTCAGTGGAAAAGGTGGCAGCCCTACTGCATACCTGACTCGACCTGACCATCTCCACAAATATATTCCTTACATACACTATTGCAACTAAGTACCTTCAGTGCAGAGTATTCCTGGTTTCCAGTTGAAACGTAAATAAATAAAGAAAAAATCACTCTCAATTAATCATGTCGCATTTACTTTCTTTCAAGTGGAAGAAAAAGAGAAAGAAAACTAACGATGAATTTAAGAGCAGTGGTTATAATACTGTACATTTAGTCTTTCTTTACATTTAAACAAATGCATATAGGTTAGGACAAATACGTTTTGTATCATTAACTGGAATGAAACCGTTTATGTCATTATCTAAAAAAGTCATGGATTGTTAACTGATGAGCTATCAATTAGGCATTGCACTTGGTGTTTTTGTGTGTGTGTGTATATGTGTAAGACTGAATGTTAGAATTTGGTGAAGTTGGTGTTTTTGCAACTGAACTGTATCCCGTTAAGACCGCCCATGCAGCATATCAGCCGAGATGATTATTGGTTGTTAGTTGTGTTGGAAATTAATTATATCCTGTGGTTACTTAGTGAAGCCCGGTGACACAGCAGTTGACAAGCTGCACAAAACGAATGAGCAGGTTTGTATTATAGAGGTATTCATTTCTCAAATAATCTATGGTGCATGGCGAGTGGTTTTTCAAAAATCGTGAAGCAGGAAGTGAGTTTTAGAAGCACTTGCACACAGAGGAAGAAAAAATACTCACTTAAAATTAAAAACACCACAATCCACTCACTGATGACACTGACCTTACCCGACCCGAACCATAATATACAAACTACACCCAACCCGACCCGACCTGAAACCCGACACTTATTGTTGGGTCCCGTCGGGCTCGGGTCGGGTAGCAAGGCTCTAGTGCACACACCCCACCATTGAAAATGTTAATGGTTTAGATTGTCAGTAAGACTGCTTTGGAAATCCCTTGAGCTGAGGAGAAGCTAAAGCAAAAGTTTACCTTACTGCATGGCATTTCATACATCATAAACTGTCATTAGATATGAAAAATTGCACTGTTTATTTTGAGATACCAGAAGTGCATGTAAAATCAAAAAGTGATATGGAAATGTACTGCTGTGAAACAACAGTCAACCTTACATTAGCCTATGGGGACCTGTGTTTTTTTTTTTTTAACTTGTTTGAATGAACAATTGAAAAATCAGTCTCCAGATCCACATGGGTTAAGTCATATTTCTTTATTTATTTGCTTATCAAAATGTACCTTTCCCATGCCAGTACCTTGAAAATCAGGCCCAGTCCTAAGAATACTAAATAGGAGGCAATTAAATGTGCATAACATTTTTTTCTTTTTACTGGGTGACACGTAAACATTTTCAAGTGCTGACTTATTTTTTTAATTGTTTGATCATACATACCTACCTATATACATAAATACATACATACATACATACATACATACATACATACATTACAGGCCCTATTTAAAAGCTTTAACTGATAAGATATTTAAAAAAAAAAAAAAAAAAAAAAAAAATCAGTCCTGGTGCATAGAATAATATTTGGCTATCAACTGCAGGTTTGAGAAACCTATTAAATAATCTAACTGTTCATAAAAAAATATGTATTAATATATTAGAAAGCTAGTTATTTTTTGTTAATAAACACCCCCAAAAAAGTGTGACTGTTTCCAGTATTCGACAATGCAAATGCCATAGTCAGGTAAGCTTGTAAGTAAGAATAACATGCTTTACAGATGCAGTCATTGTAATGTTAAGGGTTGTCTGTTGCTGCAATTAAAGCTTGTATATTTTACCATTGCACTGCTGACTTTTTTATTATTATTATTACAAACGTACAAAACCCAGGAGACTCTGCTTCTTACTCCTGCCTGTAATTTTTGGCTTTTCTTCAGAATGATTTTCTCGATTTCGTAACAGTAAGTTGCAGCATAGATAATAACTAAATTACACTTTTTGTATTTGTACATGAAATTATCTATTCAGCGGAGGTTAGCAAGTATATGGGCAAGCACAGCTGTTTTACATAGAATTACAAATCTGTGTAAGATAATTAGGTTTGCAGTGTGAATTGGCAGGTTTAATATGTAATGTGTGACAGATCTGATTAACAATTTAAAAGTGTGGGGGCACACTTTTTATTGTAGACTATAATGTAAAGATAACAGTCAACATTGTTAAACATTATGATAATGTAATGATGGAGTTTTCTGTCCAAAGGTATTATATCTCTGCCCAGGTAAGCAAATCTTACATTATAGGCATTTATTCAATTACTCTTTCTATATAAGACCTCTGTGGCAAAGGCATCTGTATGTAATATTGTATTGTATATTTTCATTGAAAGGGTTTTTAGTGATACTTTGGTTTTATATTTTCTCTGTTAAAATAGAATTCTGAACGTCGATGCAAAAAGGAAATATTGCATTAACTGTCTACTATTAACCATTTGACACTAACGATGGTGCATACGATATAGTTTGTAAAACAACTTCAGTGTGGGTGCTGTACTTCAAAGATACTGGTTAATACAAATCCTCAGCTGGTACTTGCATTTCAAATAAGGTTTAAATGATGCATTGCCTTAGAAATTGTTAGAAATGTTTAACTGAAGGGGTGTTGTCCTTGTTAAATAATGGACGGGGGTTGCCACTGGTGTGTGACACCTGAAAAAAGTTACGAAATAGGATGACGCCAGTGTGATGGTATGTTTCCATGAACAGAAATGAGATGCCAGTACCAAGCACACTTATGAAACAAGACGCTAGATGTTTTCAGAAACTGAGCCAAATTTCCTTGAGTCAACGTGACTTCTACTGTGAGAAAATGTTACCAGCCACATTTAGCCTTTTGCCAATCAGAAGAGATTATTTGAGCATATGATGAATAATTGCTGATATATTGACATATATTGTAATGTATGCAGACAGACCACAGGGATATTAATTTGCTCTAAGCTGAGGCAGATTTAAATGCTGGCATAATTTAAGAAATTAAAAGAAGTGGATTTGTGAGAAGAACCATTTTAAGTGTGTTTCAATTTCTTAAGTGTATTTGTTAACTTTAAGACTACTTAAAAAAAAAGACTGTCTATATTTAAATGGTGGGGGTACTTAGATCAATTGAATAGACCCTTTATTTGTATAACATATTATCCCAGCAGCTCTACTCAATGCAATGTTAAGGCTTTCCTCCAGTACAAAAATGTTTCTTAAAGAAATTTGAAAAAATATGTTTTCATGCATATGCTGGACCGAATCTACTAGAATGTCCCTCGGTGTCCATTTAAGACTGCTTTTGAACAGATCTAGCAAAAAAAAAGTATTGAAATGACCAAAAATACAAAGTTATTATATTCACTTGTTTTAGAAATGTTTGATGGCAGGTTTTGTCAGGTTCATTTCTCTTTTATATGTTAATGTTAGGGTTTCTTAGTGTGGTTTTTTTAGATTTTTTTTTTTGGTGGGGGGGGGGGGGGATTTTGAATGAGCAGAGCAATTTACTTTTAAGACATTGTCACTCTTAATTTTTGTCAGCGCACTGTGAAACCATTGTATTCATGATTGGTCTTCGTGAATCACTTGGAAGATGGTGTTGTGTCAAAGGGAAATAAGATAATATAGCTGCCAATTAGGGTGGTTCCAGGTGTTACAATGTGAGCTCATCAGTAACCTCTGATACAAGAATGCTGGACTGGCAGCAAACTGATGAAAAGGAAACAAATCTATTGGCTAGTGAAAGGGAAGTCTATTGAATTGTTTTTTCTTTCAGCACAAACAACATGCATGAAAGCTGAGTTAGTTTAATGTATAGCTTTATTTTATATAGGAAACAGTTTATTAACTGATCAATTTATTTAATTAATTATTTTTACTTTCTTCACAGATAATCGTGATGATAGCAATTATATAATTGTTCCTTAATTCTAAAACAAGATAATGAACACCTGCTTTATGTTTGTACAAGACACTGTTTAATGGCCAGAATGAATGAAAGGAATCTCACCCACATCCCCTACAAGACTCCACACCTAATCCCTCATTAGTGGTTAGAAAGAACAGTTGACAGTGTCTACAGATCATGTGGTCATTTTCGACAACTGCATTTTTTCATTCCTCTTTCAAGAAGTAACCTCATTGAGGTCTGTGACCCCACCCCACCCCCAACTGTCACCAAAGGTGTGCATTTATTACATGCTCCCTCCCTTAGATGCTTGAATAATGTTTGTTCCTAAGATTAGAGTGCCTGAGAAGTATGATCATCAATCAGTCACCATCATTGACTCCTGACAGTAGAAACCCATACGATAAAAAAATATTGAAGTAAGCCAGTAAAAAGGATAATCCATCAATTGCAACTACAATACACCGTCTCAGTATATGGGAAGAACATATTATAGTGGTAGACAGTGTACACCAATTAGAAGAAACAAATCTAACAAAAGCTTTAAAAAGCTTTTTTTTTCCAGTTGTTGTAGATAAGATATCCTGCTGTGCTGAAAGCTTGTATGGTGTCTGTAGACTTTATCACTCTGAATATATAGATTACAAACTATTTCAGGCAGTTTCTGTTTTAAGGTCTACCAGAAGGAATAGAAATGTCATATAAGATTAGCTCTAATCTTAACTTGATAAGGGGATTAGTTTCATCAATATTTATCTGTGTTAAAGGTTTTCTCACCATGAGTTGTTAATATATTTTAATTTAAAACATTTTGACTCCCTGGTTACTTTTGAGTGTCTTTCGTCCATACCTATAAAAGAAAAGTTACTTTGCACAGTTATTAGTGTATTTGCAAGCTACGTGAACATTTTAGTAAACCGTGGCACTTTCAAACTACATTTTCTGTCATCAAATTAAATCAAATTTGGCAGATGGTGAAAGGAGATGGCTGTAGCTCTTGCTACTCTGCAAATCTCCTGTTCTACCTCTGTGATTGCTCTGTCCACAGTGGAATAACGATTCAAAGAAAATCAGTAATCATGACGGATGTCATTAGCATATTCCCAATAATGGCGTTTTGAAGGAAAAGAAAAAGAAAGAACCTCTTGGATAATATGGAAAGAAAAGGAATCATTGCAGCACACCCATGCTCACAGCTGCTTCACAAACAGCACATTTGCTCTAATGTGAGAAAGGTGCATTTACAAAAAAAAAAAAAAAAAACAAAACATTTCGTAGCAGCAGAGGCATTTGTAACACTATAATAAGACATTTGGATCCTGTTTTACAATCAGTAATGCAGCTAACTGCATGGCTGTTTCATAAATGATTATATTCAGACATGTTTTTCTTTTCTTTTAATAAATAGAACCAAAAAAAAGTATGCCACATTTCTTTTGGGTACATCCAGTGTTTAATTTGTAAAGAAAGATTCCGGGGTGCAAGCAATGACAATACTGTCCTTAAGAACAGCACATTCAAAATTATAACGTGTTTATTTAAAAGAGTATTGTATGTACTATGTTTACAAGCACATATTTTACATCATATACAAAGTAGTAGTACGTGCAGAAAAATTAATTAAAGGCAACCGCAGCATAAATAATAATAAAAAGCCTGTATACATGTTTTGTTATGGTTTTGCATTTCAATGATTTAAAAACTAAACAAATTAAAAGGCATTGAGAGGACTCTAGACGACACTGATTTAAAATAAATAAATAAATAAACGCACTCAAACAGGAACATTGGTTTGACCCACGGTCTGCACTATTATCAGCGATGTGTATGCAATAGAAGCCACTGAAAAATTACAAAAACGACTAATTAAACTTAGGCTAGGTAGTTGTTATCTTAGTATGTCTAAATTATATTCATTGAAAAAGTCAAGAGAGATCTAGATTGTTATTATTTTTATTATTAACATAATATAGCAGGCTAAAGTTCCTATTGAAGTAAGCTACAATATGTTTTTTTTCATTAAAAGTTGTCGTTGTTCTTTGTTGAAATTAATGTTCAGCTTTCATATTTTGTTATGTACTACTCATTTAATCAAACCAAGTAGTGTAAGACTTATTTGTGTATAAAAAACGACAATAGAGTTGCAGCCAGTCTCATCTTACTTAAAGGCACTAAGGCTGAAATCGTAAAGTAATTTAAAGTAAGCTACAGGCAGCAGGCTGTCTCTCTTCAGAGCGCACAAGAACTTGCAGACTTGATACAACTGTGTTGAGAATTTAAAAAGAAAGCATTTCATGAGATTTTTAACTAGAGGTACCGGGGCTGTGACTGCACGCCCAGAGGTTCAAGCCCTGGCACACTTTTAAAACTTCTATCAACCTGCTTCTCAGGACATCAACCACACACAAACAATTTATCTGAAAGAAGCTGCTTCATTTATTCCAGAATGTTTGGACATATTACGTTGTATTTATGGCGCTAATATCCTTTATAACTGCTTTTAAAAAGAATAAACAACTGTAAGTAAGTCTGTTTGCTTTGGGCATTTTAGGCAATCTTGGCAGATTGTTTGGCGCTACAAGGATAGCTGTAATCCCAGGCTAAGAATAAATGCAAACTCGCACAAGACGAGTAAAACAAAGAAGATCAAACAAACAAGCAGAGCAAAATATATAAAAAAGAAAAATAATTAATTGAATAAATAAGACCTCTATTTAAACTTTCTTTTAAATTTCCCATCTGTAAATACTGGTTTTAAAGGTAGTGCAGCATTAAAACCTTTAGATAGAGCCAATTGTTTCTATTTTCAGTCATATTGTAGAAACATAACACAAAGTCGATGCAAAGGAACAGAGAAATGGTTGCTGCCTAACTTATGTTATGCTTGTAACAGCAGGAGACACACAGTATTGACAGCTCTTATTGTTAAGGAAAGAGGCTAAGGGTGACAGTGTTAGCACATTATTGATTGAACCAGTGGGAGACAGATGGTTTAAAAAACAAAACAAAACAAAAAAAAAAAAGCACTATATATATTTATTTTATTTTATTATTGGACCTAAGGTTTTGCCGGCAGTGAACAGATTGGATTCATTTTTCAACTACCAAACGACCATCTTGAACCCCTATCCAAAAGCAATCTATTAAACACTAATAAACTCCTTTATCCTTACCAAGATGCAGAAACAATTAATAACATTTCTGTCACATGCACATCACTCCATTGTCTTAATGAAAATAGTAGCAACCATTAACTACAGTTTCTGTCACATACAAAAGACCCCTGTGATTGTTCTAAGGCATTGTGGTTTTATAGCATTCATTCACCCAGTGACCACCTATTCTGTGGAATCAGAATAGGAATGTTTGGCTTACTATAGTTACAAAGAGTTCTCGAATTCTCAACACACATTGTACTGGACGAGCTTACCCAGGCAACAGACTCAATATTTCTGATTGACAGTGAAAATGATGATCATGAATATGGATAGGGTTTGATTACAGAATGTGTTTTCCTTCTGAATAATGTTGATGATAATAATGTTTAAATGCTTTTCCATATTTTCTTTTTTTTTTCAGGTAATATGACAGTTTTGTGTAACAGTAGTTGAATCATTTTCACTTGATTAATTTTAGTAAAAACATCACAGCATGCTGTGGTGTTATTTAAAAGATTATAGGTACATTTCTGTATGCATCAAGACTGTTGGAAAAATCTACTCTTTACCTGAAAAATTGACTTTATATATATGCACACAAATCAGTAGTTGGAAATCCTGGCCTGTGATTGGTTAAAACCTCATCATAGGATATATAAAGTATATAAAGTTGAATTTACTATCCAACCTGACCTAACTTATTTTCTTATATAGGTCTCAATACCAGTGGCAGGCACTGATTTTATGTTTTTAGTAAATCAGATACATGTGTCACACTAGTTTCTGGTACATCTGGGGGGAACAAAGCATCTATCAGTTAATAGGGGCACTTCACTATAAAATAAAATTACAAAATGTTGCATCATCAGTTATAATGAGGACATTTAAATGTCTTTGTTTAACTAAGCCATTTGTATAGTACGGTGCAAGGGGTCTTCAGGGGTGAACCCTCGCTTGTCCTGCTAGTTCACAAACAGTGCATTCTTGAATTAAATGGTTTATTTGCAAAATACAAAGGTACTGTACCAAATATTGTTACTGATTTCGTTCAGATTGCACACCCAATTTCCCATCTATACAGAGCTCCCATAAACCTTTAGGGTCACCGGTCACTAGAAGGGGCATCAGTAATATACAATAATATAATTCTAATAGGGTTGTGATGCAGGTAACTGTTTCAGGGTTGGTATCAATATACTGTATAACAGGGTTTGTTATAACAGCCAACTTTTCCTATTTATAACTTCTTTGTGCCTTTGAAATGTTTTGGAGTGACCAGATATGGAATGTAGAGCAATGGCGTGTGCATGGTTTTATCAGGAATACTGTGGTATGATATATTCTATCTTCTCTGTTTTTCTTTTTTTTCCTGCACACAAAATGGTTTTTAATATTGAGGTTTGCCAAATGCGTTGTTATTTCAAGTGGTCCGGAGTACATTTAATTCATGTGAAACAGTGTTTGTGATTTGTGTCAGTAGTCTGTTTTTTTCTTGGTATTGATGCTTTAAATTTACACAGTACCCTCCCCCACACACATACTCACACATTCAGTACAACTGCTTCAAATAGAGGTTGACAGTTATAATGTATTCCTCTTACTGTGATTGATACTGTATATTTTTCGGTACATTGGACATTCAGCACATAGGGATTAATGATTTGTCTGAAAGCGTTAAACTGGAGGATAAACAGCCTTGAAAGAGAGCTTACTGTGTAATTCTTGCCAACTTTTTAAATGATATATCACCAGGGGCGCTGGAACTAGGGGTGCTGTGGGTGCGGCAGGGCTTTGCATGGTTTCCATCATATACAGGGGTTACAAATTTGTTCAATGGCTTTCAGCACCCCTACTTAAAAAATTGTTCTAGTGCCACTGCATGAAAAAGTTGGCTTGGCCATATATGAATCCAACATATACATTTCTGGATTATTTTGTTAAAAGCAGGAATTAAGTTTTGTTTTATAGTTCATTTTCCAGTGGTTAAAGTCCAGGGCTTGTAACCAGAAGGACACCGGTTCAAATCCCACCTCTGCCACGTGAGTCAGTCAGAGGGGTGACCCTGAGCAAGTCACTTCCAACCTTTCTTGTTCCACAATATTCCGGTAAGCAAACACGCAAAAGATATATGGATTGAAATATAAAAAAGATAAAAACCCAATACTCCACTGGAATCTTTACCACCCTTAAAAAATTTACCTTAGTAAAATTCTTTTTTTTTTGCATTTCATAATGCTTTTCCAATAACCATTTATTCAACATGTTTTATCATGGTTAACATGAAAAAAAGATTGTGTTTTGTCCTACTTTTTTTAGTCAATGAGTAAAAACTGGTCGACATGGTGTTTTCTTCCAAAATAGTTCAAGTTCTTCTGTACAATGTAGTGGAATATTTAAACTTTTAATCTCTATTCTGTAGATTAAAAAATGTCATGATATAACAGCCTAATCTTTTCCAGACGGCAGACGGCTAAATTGCTACAAAGTCTACTTTGCTAGATGAGCTGCCTAAAATAGTTATTTCAAAAAGAAGAAAAAATAACATTTTTATAGTGCTCGTATGTTTCAGTGAACAGTATTCAAAATGTTTATTTTCTTCCAGTAAAATAGCGGCAATTTCCACAATTCATTAAGTAGAGTAAAACATTCCTTTCGTTTCTGGGATTATGTTTCCATGGACACCGTGAATCGTGATGTACCCATCAGTTTCGAGCCTACAAGCAATGTTGGTGACGAAGGCTGAACTGTACAATCATACAGCAGACTTATGAAATTGTGTAACATTTTACTTTTTACAACAAACAACCTACGTTTTCTATGTAAGATCATCTTTTTTACTCGAAGCATACGAAATACAGTGAGTATATGTTACAGCATTGTATGTGAGAAAACGGCAAGTTATCAAAAGTGTCTAGCCATTTAAAGTGTAACTATCAAAAACACAAGCCAAGTTTCAAGAAACCACTGGGGAAACCTTAACTCTGCACCCTTATGTGTGTGTTTTCTGTCACACTTAACATCACATGTGACATCATCAATGGCATCGTTTTCCTACAATGTTTGCTGTCAAGTTCTAATTAAAACCAATAAACTCAGAATACACGTGTCAACAGTATACCATACAGTATCCCATTCATTTTTAGGTACACCTTTCTAAATATCTAATACTCATCCCTACATACCTCAACATGAAAGACACATTTCTGAGTACAAGGAGGTCTGTTGTTCTTTAAAGCACCCATTGACATCCCAAACGTGTCTCTCAATTATTATTCATTAAAACCAGGTAAAAACAGGTACGCTGATGCATTTCGACATGTTGTCTTGCCAGGACGTGCAAGCATGGAATTTAGCCATGCTTGATGTCTCTGTTTGCATTGAGAACACTAGAGACGTGAAGCGGATGATATCGATGTGCTTGGGTGCCGAAGCGCCAAGGCACGGAGCGTCTAAGCACCGAGGTTCTGAGGCACTAAGGGCAGCAAGCACCGAGGGTAGCTTTTGGTCATGATTTGGCCACATGCAGTCACACACAGCCAGGGCAGCGCGTAGCGTACGCTAGGGTGGAGTACAGGCTGAAGAGCTGCAGTAGAGAAGAGAGAATGTATTGATTGTGACTTTTTTTTTTTTTCTTTTTATTAACTGCAAGAGAAATTAACAGTAAAGAAAAAACACATGCACAGTATCAAGCTGTGGGAGGAACTGTCACCACGCCAGGCGGGAGAACTATGAACAAATTTATTTTTATTATTATTTTATTTTTTTAGCCAAGCACACAAGCGGACAGGCCGAGACAATCCGACAGAGTCGACTCAACAGCGGGCCGCGGCAGAGCTGGGTCCCGGTTGAGGAAATCACGTGTTATTTTTTTTTTGTTTTTATTTATTTATTTATTTTGCTGCAGTAGCAGGAGAAAAACGCACACAACAACAGATGCTGCAGAGTTAGAAAGCTGACTACAATCGGTGCAAAGTGATGCAGGCTGTTGAAAAGAGAGCAAAATATTTATAGCTCAGTCTACAGATGCCAAGTTTCTTATTTCCAGCAATATAATATTGCTGAGGAACTCCAGAAAAACTCGAGTGAGAGCTCTTTCAGACTCAATAACAACAACTGGAGAGGTTAGTATACCTACCTTACCTACCTGATTGTGAGAAGTAAAAGAGGGTGAAGTGAACTCTGTAGAGTGACTGTTTGTTCCCTCTGGAGGCGGGACTGAGAAAGACACTCCCTGGAGGGGCCTATCGGCAGATCTGACAAAAAATGCTCAGTAAATGCAGGCATATGCCAAAAGTATTGGTTGATGGTCATCTTCAAACTTTTAACTCCTATGCACTCACCAGATATATATTTGGCTCATCGATCTGAGTGCCTGAGTGTACAGTATTACATTGAAAGTCTTAAATACAGTGAATACAATTTACATTTAATTTATCCAGGGTACTGCATAAACATGTGATTTCTACAGTAAGTGGTTGTTCTTTAATTTAATACAAATTCAAGCTAGTAAGCCATGTATTGCAGTTTTTTGTGGCAGACACCAGACAAAAAGGGAAGCTGCTCCAGATTTAATATAGTAGCTCATACTAATCTCCTAAAGAAGTGGTATGTTGGTTTGTGCTAATCTGTATTCATAAAATTAATAAGAAATATCCAGAACTATTTGTGTATTTAGTTTGTAGACCAAAGTGATTTACTATTTCAACATTACTCTTTTCAATTTGAAGTCGTTTCCATGTTTTTCCATTTCATATACCTATTACTTGATATTTATGTACTGGGCTTTTACTTTCAAGCCACATGGTTCAAGTAAATGCCAATACATTATTTATTGTTATGTGTATTTATTTTAATCAAGCAACAGAAATTAAAAAAATATTAAAAACGAAAGAAAAAATAATATAACTTACTGTAGAAATCGCATTAATGTTTACAGAAAATTTAACAGAAACGAACTTCTGAAAACTGTGAAATCAACAGTGTTCGAAATCACAGTTCTAGCAAGCATATTTAAAAAAAAAAAGTATTATTTATTTATTAATGCACTTGTGCATTCTCTGACTCAGTAGTTAGCACCATGGGAAAGTATGTATACTCAGAATCTTGGAAGACTAAAAATAAATGTAAGGACTGGTTGGTTCCATGAATATTTTTAGAAACGTAAAATGTGTCTGGGTTTTTTTTTGTTTGTTTTTTTTTTCCTATAAAATGCAAAGAAAATGGACTACATAAGAAAATAGAAGACAAAATACAGCTTATGGCTTATCTCTGTATTAAAATTTACTACCAATCAATACAACGTCTTATGTCTTTAATTTACAAATTGCTTCACATTTTTCTCTTCTGTCTCACTTGGTATTATGGTATCTATATAATGTGACATTGTTTGTTTTTGTGCTTGAAATATAAGTTGTCTGGTTCTGTCTTTCACCACTTTTTTTTCTGTGTGTAATAAATTATTGCAAAACCAAATGGAATTTGTTTAAATATGTGGACTTTACTTAGTTTGTGCTAAGACAAAATCCTAATATAAATAAATGATTTTGTAATTACTTTTCATAGACACATATATGTAACTTTTACTTGCTCTTTAAATCTAGCCTAAACCCCCCCCCCCCCCCCCCCAGAAATAGTTATAGACTTATTTTGAATTTTGGGTTCTATTAAGGCACATATTTAGGGCCAGGATATGCAGTTTTAGACCCCCGCAAAACCTGACATTTTGTTTTTTGGTGGGGGGCATTGCCCTTGCAAATGCACTGTGGGAGGACCTCCATACCCCCCCTGCCTTCTACTTAGGATTTCTAGCCTCCTACTTTAAATGAGAAAAAACTGATAGAAGATTCTGGCTTTAAATGAGAAAAGACTGATATAAGATTCGTGTTTATGGGTTATTTTAATCTTTCAGCAACTTGTAATCAGGGTAGTTGTATGTCTCTTTTGTGTAATGTCGGGGGTTTGTCACAGTTTGTCTCCTCCACAGTGGACTGGCAGGTCAAGTAAGCAACCAAAGAACTGGAACATTTGAGTGTAATTGCAATGTCAGCACTGTTAACTGCATGTATGAAATGCAAGTTAACATTGTGACACTTATAATTTTATTAGACAACATGGGCTGCTGCTTACTTTACAAAGTACACCTATTTAATAGTCTGTGACCAAGTTTGGGTTAATATATATATATATATATATATATATATATATATATATATATATATATATATATATATATATTATATATATATATATAATGACCATAAAATAAGACAAAGGACACTAAAAAAGCAAGAAACAGGTGACATTATTTGTTGGACCTAAATACATTTGTCTAAACGTTTGCCATATTTCATAACACAATGACTGAAATACTACCCCCTTGGCTTTTAAAGCCTTCTGCAGTTCATGGATCAAAAGACAGTGAGGTCATTGCTTACCATCTTTCATAACAGCCAAGAGATACAGTCCAGTTCTCTAGATGTCATTTGATATACAGCAGACAAGTAAATTACAAAGTTTTATTTGTTGGCTTAATAAACTGTTGCTGGTTGTTTGACAGCAGACAAGTTGTTTCTGGTTGTAGTTTAATCAGCATGACTCTAGGTTATTTTAAATGAGGAACCCCCTTCAGCATGGAAAAGTGAGGACATTCTTGTATGTTTTAAGCTGTTAAAAAATCCTCTAAGGGAGGGCAGTTTTTAGACTACTGTTTTCATTTGTGTACAAGATTAGCCATCACTCAGTCACCCTTAGAATGCTAAAGGTACAACTACTGAAAATGTCAGAAATGTCGTAATTTTTAAGGATTTCTAGTGGGGACTTCAAATTACTACACCCTGTCTGTAGTCATTTAAATTGATACCACAATGATAGCTGAGGCCCAACCTCAGCTTTAAAAAAAAAAAGAAAGATTGCACCCTTGTGTTGTCCTGCAACTGAAGAAAAGGTCTCCTAAGTTGTGAGGCGTGGGCTTCCCTCACACACTGTTGAAAACAATGTTGTAACAATTAGGATAAAAAAAGATAGGCTCACACTCTGGAAACTGGTTTTCATCCTCGTCCAGACTATTTTTATGGCAATAAAATGTGACTGTGAAGAGCTTCAAAGAAAATAATAAGCAGCAATGTGTGAAAATGTCATGGATCTGAAAAACAAGCTGGGCTCTGGCAAGCCCAACTAGAATTATGGTGGCTTTCCTCTGGCCCCCAGTTGCTCTGCTGTTACTGAAGCACAACATGTCTTTGTTGTTCCATGGAAGTTATTTTTTTCCATCTGGGGAAACTCTCTCTCTCTCTCTCTCTCTCTCTCTCTCTCTCTCTCTCTCTCTATATATATATATATATATATATATATATATATATATATATATACACACACACACTGAGTGTATAAAACATTAGGAACACATGCTCTTTCCATGAAATAGACTGACTGAATCCAGGTGAAAGCTATGATCCCTTATTGATGTAACCTGTTAAATCCACTTCAATCAGTGTAGATGAAGGGGAGACAGGTTAAAGAAGGATTTTTAAGCCTTGACACAATTGAGATGCATGGATCATGTATGTGTGCCATTCAGAGGGTAAATGGGGAAGACAAAAGATTTAAGTGCCTTTGAACGGGGTATGGTAGTAGGTGCCAGGCGCTCCTGTTTGAGTGTGTCAAGAACTGCAACGCTGCTGGATTTTCCACGCTCAGCAGTTTCCCGTGTGTATCAAGAATGGTCCACCACCCAAAGGACATCCAGCCAATGGCAGGCCAGTGGTCGAAAACGGCTCATTGATGAAAGAGGCCAAAGGAGGCTGACACGAATCGTGCAGAGCAACAGACGGGCTACAGTTAGTCAACTGACAGACCAGTACAGCATTGGTGCCGAAAGACCCATAAAAGAATGCACAACTCGTCGTACCTTGACCCAAATGGGGATTAGCAACAGATCACCTAACAGAGTTCCACTTCTTTCAGCAAAACACAAGAAACGGTTGGAGTCGGTTGGACTGGGCTAAGGAACGAAAACACTGTACACTGGTGGATTGGAAAAACATTGCCTGTTCTGATGAATCCTGGTTCTTGCTGTTTCATGCTGATGGGAAAACTAGGGTATGGAGAAGACCACAAGAGTACATGCATCCATCATGGAGATTGTCAACGTTGCAGGCTGGTTGTGGTGGTGTGATGGTGTGGGGTGTGTTTTCATGGCACACATTGGGCCCCTTGATAAAAGTGTAGCAACATTTGAGTGCCACAGGATATCTGAACATCATTGCCAATCAGGTGCATCCCTTCATGGCAGCAGTGTATCCATCTGCTAATGGATTTTTTCAGCAGGATAATGCCCCGTGCCACAAGGCTAGGATTGTCCAGGAATGGTTCCACGAACATGACAGCGAATTCAGCTTTCTGCAGTGACCTGCCCAGTCACCAGATCTCAATCAAATTGAGCATCTGTGGGATGAGATGGAACGAGCTATTCACAGTAGAGATCCACTACCAGCCAACTTGACACTTGAGACTGTGAGAAGCATTGGAGTCAACATGGGCCAGCATCCCTGTGGAATGCTTTCGACACCTTGTAGAGTCCATGTCCCGACGAATTGAGGCTGTTCTGAGGGCAAAAGCGGGTGCAACTCAATATTAGGAAGGTGTTCCTAATGTTTTGTACACTCAGTGTATATATATATTTCTTAGCAGACACCCTTACCCAGGGTGACTTACAGTTGTATACAAAAAATAAATAAAGAATTACAGTACAATTTAAGAGCCAGATACAAAATACAATGACTTCACTCCTAATAAAGAGCAAATACAACAGCGCTGATAGTTACATCAAGGTTAGATACAAGTGCAAGTGAAATGCAAAATACTACACATTGGGTTAAGTGGAGGATTAAATACAGTAAAATAAGGAGCAGATAAGTACAAGTTAAAGTGCATTAAAGGCAGAGGGCTATAAAGACCAGAACGGGATTCTTTTGTGTGTGTGGCCAGGGAATGGGCAGTCCTGACATCCGTAGGAAGGACATTCCACCACTAACTTTTCTGTGTTTACATGATTAACAATAGAAAATCAAATTAGAATTCAACTGTATACATGGATTGAAGTTTTCGGAAAACACAGGATATTTTCACATGCAATGTACTGTAGTAGCCTGTACGATTTAGACCGGACATTTCTGCGATAGAACGGAGACCAATCCAAGATAGTGCTTTATCGAAGAGTCAGGTCTTAAATTCAAAGATTATACTATACCTCTAATCAGCCTTTCCAACAGCTCACCCTGTTCTATATTACCAGTTTCTTTTGCAGACATTATTTAAATTATTATGTCATTTTAAAGCTGGAAAACATTTGTCGCTTCAGTATGGGCTATTAACAAATACATGCAGACTTTAACAAATGTATTACTTTATCCCTAACTAGACAAATGGATGCATACAGACTACTACAGATTATTATTATTTTCTGTTTTCTAAAACCACTTGCAGGAATAAAGGTCAAAGTTTGCACATGTGTAGTATGCTATGGGAATAAGTTTTCCGAAAAGTGTGTTTACATTAGATATATTTTGTTAGTTTTCAGAATTTAATCGGAAATTTCTAGGTGCTGTTTTCTGAAAAGTGACTTTCGGAATATTCCGATACATTTTCCGAAAACTATGTTTACATGACTTTTGATATCAGAATTAGTTTTCTGAAAACTTAGTTTTCCAAAAAATATCGGAATTCTTATGCTCATGTAAATGCACGAGTGTCTGCTTCCTAGCTGCCCTTACTGTATCTATTTAAATTTACAATAGCAAATAAAGTTTTTTTTTTTTTTTTTTTTTTCAATCCAAAATCGTGTTAATCAGCGGCTATAGCAACTACTCTATGGTTTTATTCACGTTGTAAATCAAATTGATGCAGACTGACATTCAATAACTTTATTTCAACGGACCACCAGCAACACAGACGTGGTACCTGTTTTCTGACTCCACTTTGAATAAACTTTATCAACACAACAGCATGATTATCAATAACACATTAAAAAAGTAGCCTAACAGTAAATACGTATACAAATATGTACTCCAATTCTTTTTTTTTTTTAAGTTATCGATAACAAACACTTCACAAAAGAGGGTACGAACAGCTGCATGTAAGTAGAATATTTTAATTAAATACGGTACTGTATTAAATTGTTATTTACACCGCAAGCGGAAGTAGCATACAGGGTTCATCGCTTGGATTAAACCAAAGAGACTGAACAGACCACAGATGGGGTTTTTTTTGAGAAAAACGCATTACTCATGGAATACTTTTTCTTTTTTAACTTCGGGCATGTAACTGCACAAATCGGGCATTACCACACGATTAAGCCTGCTCCTTTGCTTAAATGCTTAATCTAAATGCTAAATCACAAATCAGGAATTTAAATTTTAGTCACAACTTTATCCATGAATAAAACACAATTCATGAAACAGTTCTAGGCTCAAATGTTGAAAATGTGAAATCCTGTTACTCTTCTAAACTACTAAATGCATCCTCCGTAGTTAAACGTTATGTTTGTTGATTGGTTATTTTAAAAATCAAAACGGTCTCGGGCTGGGCATCAACATACTGTGTCATCATCAAAGCAAGCAGACAGTGCACATGCGGCTCTGCTTTACTCAATCAGAATCCCGGCCAGCGCAACAGTCAGTGTGGTGAAAAAACAAAGTAAGAAGATGCTTCTTGGAAATGTAGTGGAGTAAAAAGCACAATATTTTATAAACAAACGTACTTGAATAAAACTATACTTGGATACTTAAGTATCCAAAAAATAAAGTACTTAAGTAAAGTACAGATCCCGAAAACAAATACTTAAGTAGTGTAACGAAGTATTTCTACTTTGTTACTTTCCACCCCTGCTGCTTATTATAGCCTGTGGGGAAACACTCCGCGGTTTCTCTGTGTAATTATGGCTTGGAACTGTGCCACTCCTTATAGTTTCTCATTGTGCCATATCCTACCAGGCAGTCTACAGAACTGTTACCCTTTGAGCTTAGCTTCCCTGTAACTAATGCGATTTTAAGCTGCTAAGCTGTTTTTATTTTAACCCGTTATTGCCATATTGTGCCCAATTAGCATAGTTTCACTGAAACAGTTGGTTTGATATAAGCTGATTTACTGTGTTTGAACATATTACTACAGCAGAGTGATAGATGTAAATTTTCCTTCTTTAATTGTAGATTAATATACTTTTTTTGTTTATTGACAAACAGGTCAATTTCCACCGTGTGTGTGTGTGTGTGTGTGTGTGTGTGTGTGTGTGTGTGTATGTATATATATATATATATATATATATATATATATATCTTTTAGAATTTTAGACTTTTTTCATAACCTTATTTTCCCTGAAATCTTAGTCATGGGTCTTTAGAAATCTTTAGACTTTTTGTCATAAAAAGTATTTTTCCCCTGTATAAATATTTCGTAGAAAATCTTTAGTTTTTAAAATAGTATTTTATTTTATTTATTAAAACTATTCACCTTATAAAAGCATACTATGGTAAAGCATAGCTAAGCATTGTAAAGCCCAGTGAAATATAGTAAATCATATAAAAAAATAAATAAATAAATATGGTAGATGCATAGCAAAGTACAGCATAATCATCAGGAATCTTTGGAAAACTGCAAAAATACTGTGGGTAACTTTTATAAGGGTTACCGAGGCTATACATCTGAAATTAGGTAATCACTAACCAAGTGCAATAGGTAGAGGTTGGTGCAAAATTATGATCTTAAAGCTCCTAAGACTGGATCTTAACCACTGTACAAAAGGATCATTCATCCTGGATGATGTCTTCTTTCGAGGTCATATCACCTCACCTTGTTTCACACTGTATGAGTCTTGGCAATGCATCACAGCACACTGCCAATTACACAAGGATCAGATCCTGCATAATGTGAAAAAATACAACAACAATAAGAAATAATTTAAAAACTCCAGCAATAGAAGCACACTTCATGGCTTCTGACTAGCTGCCCTGTCAGAAACAAATACTTGCCGGCTGATTCTGTTAGTAGTATACCACTTTAGACCTTAGAGCATATATCTGATATCTGACAATGTCTCAGTTAGGTGAACCATAGTAAGAGGGAGTGCAGATTTGTGGCCTGGCTGTTCCAGTATCCCGTCAATTTGTCACACACTTTTCATCACCAACAATCAATCACCGCACCGGTCATTTTCACCTGTAGCGTTTTAAACAGCTGTGATGCACACTCCGTGATGAATTGTCTCTGGTGATGAACTGCTCATGATGAATTGCTGGTGATAAATTGTCATAGACCCGGCTGTTCCAAGTTGCTGTTCTTCTCTGGTGATTCCAGAAGGAGCGTCACATTTGCACTAGCGCACCCATGGGTTAGAGCAGACCAAATGATCATGGACTCACCACGATACAGTGGTCCCTATTGTCAGGTGTGTGTTGAGCGACCCTGGCAAGGCTGGCCTTTGTTCTTCAGGGCCGGTAGCTTGCAAACATCAGCTGCCAATCTCCTAGGTGTAATCAGACAATTGGCTCGCTGTTGGATTCAGAGTAATAAAACATTATAATAATGTTAGATAGATCGATAGATAGATAGATATCAAGGAGAGATACAGGAGTTTATAATAAAAAAGTGTCTGGTCTGTGCTTTATTTATAAGTGTCACATGCAGTTTGCTGTTACCTTGACAGCAGAATTATTTATAACTGTGTGCTATAAAGGTGTCCTTTAGTAATCATTGTGACATTCATAATACTTGAGCATGAACTAAAAAAACTAAATTAAAAAGGTAAAGCTGCAATGCCTAGCTGGACACTGTCTAAGGATATACTATCCCTACCAGCTTGAAATGAAGAATTCTGTTATGAATTGAAATATCAGTCAATATCTTTCAGGAATAACAAAGTGAATGCTTGTGACCACATTATAGGATGTTGACATTTGTCAGCTCTCCATGGTGCCGGACAATTGATACCAACTGGCGAGATTAATGTTCAGACAGTGTCTTGAAGGATTATGGACTAAGTGTTACTAAAGATACAGTGGTATTTTTTCCAATATTTGGTAACTAATGGTAGCTATTACACAAAATGATATTTACAAAGGATCTTAATAAAGGTATCAGTAAATCATTCTTGAGGGTAAACACCAGCAGAATGAATAGGGGCAGAGGTATTTAAATCAGCCCTGTTTAGATCATTAAATTACTCAATAAAAACAAGTATAATGCTGAAATTCTATTTTCAGTCTATATTTTAAGTGAATTAATTTAAAAGTTAACCGTTAAAAATATGCACTTTTAAACATGTATCTTGTGAAGAACTCATTTTAGACATGTGAAAACGTTATTGGTAAACATGGCTGAAAGAATATACATTTAGTATATTCCAAAAAGTATAATATTTTACAGAATGTAGTATGTACACAGAGGTAAATACAAGTTACCATGTTCAAGCCATTCTTTCAGTGTTTTGCCAAACCTGAACAAACATGGAAATAATTGAAATAGGAAATTAAAATAAATATGCCATACACTTTCTGAACATTTATTACTGTAATCATTTTTCATTTGTGAAAGTTAAAAAAAAAGCATCACCAACAATTCATCACAAACAATTTATCACTAAAGAAATGCAATGTTCTAATAATACAATTATAATTGTATCTGTGTGTGTGTGTGTGTGTGTGTGTGTGTGTGTGTGTGTGTGTGTGTGTGTGTGTGGAAAATTATCCATTGGGGCAAGGAAGGTATGCTGTGAATTTTTTTTTTTTTTTTTCAGTATTTTTTTTTTTATTTTTTTTTTTAAATCACAAGCAGGATCCAGAAAAAATATACACAATGCAAAGACATAAAAAGACATGTAGTGCAAAAACTAAATAAATATATTACATAATATATACTAGTAATTTTTTTAAAAAAAACCTGTATGAAAATTCATGTAACAAAAAAGGGGAGTATAATAAGCAATTATATCTGAGGAAAGAAATTAGAATTTACTTAATTAGCTAGACCTAGTGGCTTAGAGCATTGCCTTTGTAAGATATCTGAACTTTCTGTGCTGTGCAACAGTATGATGTCACACAGAACACTGCAGGCACCAAGTGTCACATTTCATGATGCATATATTTTGCATCTGATTAGCTATTTAGTACTGCAAGTTCTGCATTGGAAGGTTTAGATGGTTCCTAAGAATCTATTATAAGAGCCGCAGTTGAGACCATGTAAGTGTTTTTATTGGTTTATGGAAATATCTGCTTATAGTGGCCATATCTGCTTATAGTTATCCAGCCTGTTTCAAAATCTGGCAAGTGCCATTTGTGAGTAAAGTATTAAAAACAAAGTAAATACATCTGAATGCTTTTTTTATTTCCAGGGTAATTTGCTTTTGGTCCCCAGAAGAATAAATTAGTGCTCAAGACCTGTATAACACTGCGAGTTCAGCTTGGTAGAATGTACTTTTCCCATGGGTGATCAGTGTTACCTGGATTGGCCTTTGTATAATCTGTAGCATGATTTAAAAAAAAATAAAAGATCAGATTTAACTACTGCTAGTACGATAATGATAGGATGAAATATTAAGGATATCATTTAATGTAATCCAATTTGAAGAATTGCTTGTTGCATTAAAAATGTTGTGCATATTTACGTTGTATATCTAGGGCTTATTTCACAACTGTATCCTCACCAATTTCCATTAAAAAGAATACCCATTATAGCTCATAATGTAATTATTAACCATAATAAAATCAATACCTCCATAAAAACTATCAATTCTGGCTTTTATCCTTAGAATCATGATTAAAAGAGATTAACAATTAATATTATGTATGTTTAAGTGTTTCAAATCAATCATAAATGTGTATTTGTTATAAGACAAAAAGAAACCTAACAATCTAAATTATTATTACATGTATTAATATTCTCAAAGAAGAATAAAGGTTAGGCTTCATAGTTAACAACATATGTATAAAGAAGAAACAAATTAAAACACAAGGAAAAGTAATGCATTGTTAAGTGTTCATAATAAATCCTTGATGGTCTGTCTGGTCATAGAGTTTTGCATTAGTGAAGCAGTCTTAATAGTTCATCACGCATTACGTATACATGCACCAGCTTCCACGTGGTTAATTACGCATGTGGCGATATCAATATCACGGCTTCAGTTCAGTTACTTATATACACACACAATACAAGTTTGATACTTATTCTGTTGGTGCGATGTTAAAAACAAAGTCTTCTTAACACAGCCGTCCTCTCTGTAGAGCACAGTGCAGTATCTCTGTGAAGTCTGTACTGTAGGCAAAAGCTTTCGTTGTTCCGGAGACAGCCCATCTTTTCCGAGACAGCTTTGAAGATTACGTCATTGCATCTTCGCTGAAGAACTTCGGAGTTTGATGAGTTGAGAGTGATGAGATTGAAGAAAGAGTGAATCCAGAGAGAGTCCAGCTTCGAGAGAGGAGCAGAGTAGAGTGAAAATCCTTGTTTTGATTTTAAATAACTAGCTGTATAGGAATTCCCTTGTACTGTAAACAAATCCTTGTCGGTCCTTCCTTTGGTTCACTGTATTTGACAGTTGTGTCACACAAAAAGGGTGTGTTAGAAATGGAATGTATCCACCTATGTTGTTATCAAAGGATTTTACATTTATCATTTAAACCTCCTATTCAATATAACATTAGTTACATTCGTTGGAGAAGCATATGAATTTTAGTTTAATTCTCTACAAAATTACGATAACAAGCTGTAAAACAAATTGCCCTCTCTGTGGTTCGTTGCCCCTTTAAAAACAGACCCAGGACAGAAATTGAATTTTTATCAGCACGGGCGCACTACCTTTAATAACACAAAATGAAAATAAACAAAAAATAACAAACAAAACCTAGCTCTATTCGAGCACTGACTAACACTGACAGGACCCTGACCAACTTGCAGGACAGCTAAGCTGTTTACCTTCCAAACAAAACATAACGCACTTTTAAACAAACACACGTAAACCAAACGCTGGTTTAACTTTTGCACAGCACCTTTTTACAGTATACGACATACCATCAGGCTCGCCACACAGCAGCCCTGAACAAACTGACTGCACTCTTTTTAACCCCTGGCACTAATTTGCAATACTTACCAGGTGCAGGTGAAAATTAAACAATAAACAAATAATAATACAATTAAACCATACAATTAAACAAAACGTGTGTATGCATATATTTTTAGGCAGAGAGGAATCTGACCCTTTCCCTGCTACCTTACAAAGCATATAAAACACATCATAATACAATCAAAGAATAATATTTTAAAATAGTTAGTAGTTTATAAAATTCATTTAAAACACAATAAACAGTTGAGATTTATTGGGAAACTTACTTAAATAACATTGAACTTGTGTCCACAAGTTATGTAATTTAAAAATGATTCTTAAAGCTTTTTAACTAACTAACTTTTAACACAATAATACAACTGCATTGTAGCTATAGCTTGCATTGGTAAGTTTTATGACCTCTTACAATCAGATAGCATTTTGGAAGGCGAGCTTCAAATAGTTAACAGTTTGTGTTCTGTGCCTTATCTACAACCTTTGTAGATAAGGTAGATACCAGTAGAACCAGTAGATCTGGTTAAAAATGTTCTGGAATCAGTGTTAACAATGCAACCCCCACAGCATGGCACACAGACAAGAGAATTAAATATCTGAGAAATGCTTAAATTAAAATGAATTTAAGCATTCTATTCTATTTAATCTAATCTATTTAATGGTAATATACATGTAGCAGTAACTTGAAGCAGCATAATACATTTGATGTAATATAAAATTTCAGAAACTTCAAGGTGGGGAGGGGGTATAGAGTGGGAGCTAAAACAATGCCAAAATACTGAAGTTGCATAACTTGTGTGTCATTAAATTGACATATCTTTCATTTTCAGCTATTGAAGCTATAGATAAAAGAAGCAGGTTTCTCCTCTTTTTTTATGGCTCTAACACGTCCGCTTATTTATATTGTTGTTCAGAATGGGACTAGCCTCGCCAATTATCTAAGCCTCGATCCCCTTTTGTTCAGACCTTACACCCTGGATTCAAACCTTTTCTTTGAACTCAACTATATTTTGCCTGGGAAAAACGTTTCGGAAAAGGCTGACCGCTCTTCAGGTCTTTGTAGTGTGTCAGTGGAATGTAGATGAGCATGCCAGTTTGGGGCATTCTGTCTCATGTTGACTAAGACCTTGGAGTGCACTTCAGGTCTCACTAGCCCATAAGAGCGCCTATTGTGACTGTCAGCCTTTTTTCCTCCCTAGTTACTTTTTATTAGGCTAATAAACTCTTAAATTGTTGAAAAGCAGCTGCTTCGAGGAGGATTTAGCCGATTCTCATGGTGCTTTATGTACACTTGGGGAGCATTTTTTTGTCCAAGCTTTGCAAATTTATGACACTGCATAACCCAAAACCCAATTTATCCATGCAAAGCTAAAACTTCTTCAATGTTAATAAGCAAGTTTATTCATTAAATTTTTATCAGGAAAAATGTACTATTTTTTTTTAGCAACTGAGCTACTTAACATAACATGCATATATAAATAATTTTAATAATTGAACAAAAGTCTCACAGGCAGACAGTGGGATGTACTTTCAATTAATCTGCAAGGAAGATTTACTCTGCCTTTTGTTTTTAGTACAATGAAACATAATTAAAGTTTAATTATTACAAAATATATAAATACATAAATAAATACATTTATTATGGATGCTTTTTAGTGTGGCACCAGGCATTTGTTTTCAAAGATTCCTGAATTTTATATTTTATATGTTTAAGTAGATTTTATTTTATGACATTTATATTTCCAAGGGTTATAATAGCCAGGACTTAAAACTACAATATAAATGAGATATTACCTTGCCATATACTTACTAAAGGAATTACATGTCCATTCTTGGCATATATTGACACAAACTTCACGTTTCATATCTTTCTATTACCCTTCATTTTAAAATCTATTTTGCACCATTTCCAGAGCCAAAATGGACCATAATGATACAAAACACAACCTGTACCTCATATATTCTCCAGGAATCGATTGCTTGCCTTGGAATTTGTCAGACCTTTGCAGCTATATGCATCAATAAACTTTACTGCAATATAGAGGTCTTGTATTCATAGTTCAGCAATTTACACCTAGCTCAGGTCAGGCTCACCGCTTAAAAGTGATGGCAAAAACTAATGTAGCCTGTAAATTGTATTGATGCAGACATAAATGGAACATAATTCATTTTGCTGTTTGAAGCTTACTCTTGCATATGCACTTTCCCAGTTTCTAGGGTGCATTGTATGTTGTAATAGGCATGGCTAGACTGACTTGCCATTGGCAGATTGTGTGCCATGCCCAGAGCTGGCCTTCCATAAATATGCTAATGAGCAGCAGAGGATGCTGAGAGAGTAAAATATGGTAGAGGAAAGACTGTCATTCTAGTTACAGTTTGTTGTGTTTATTGTAAGTGCCCTTATTATTTTGCCATACCATGTAACTGTCTAATAATCCACACTGTACCTGAAAGCCTTGGTGTTTGTCTCCAATAATCATATAAGTTATAATCATACTTGTAGTACTTCTTAATTCATATCAGAAAGTCGCTGTGTGATTTAAGTATTCTGCGCTTTGCTTCTAATCTCCACTCGTTCCCAGCAAACGCCATCACTGTTTGTAAGCAACGTCAATGAATTCACCTGGCAAATTTAGTATAAAACTAGCCACTAAAATCTCAAATTGAAAATTGCCTACTGTCAAACAGGCAGATCTATCAGACTGATATGACAAAAGGGCCGATTGATAGCAAAAAAAGAACAGAATAACTTAATACCACTTCATTTACCAAAATGAAAATCATTTATTACAGATGAAGGAAAAACACATTAACAATATGGTGTTTAGCGTCAACCTTGAAATCTCTGTGTGAACTTACATTATTTGAAATCAAATGAATTGAAGCACAGTAAATGCATCATTGCATTAAAAATGCAATGAATGTGAAAGAACGTTTCTGTTTTGCAAAACAAATAATACAAATAATACTAAATTTACTATTTAAGAACACAGTATATATAAAGTTCCAACAATGTCTAAATGAGATTGGCAGATTTTAGTCAGAGGTGAAAATAACTTTAATTTCTTACGGGTGTAGTGTTATTTTCAGGTACCTTCCTCTATGAAAGCAGGGAAGCGTCCATTCAAATCTGGTACGTTATGCTGTTTTCGGTCTTTTAAATCTCTCTAAATTGAATATGATATGTTCCAGTCTTTACATCGTTTTTAATGTAATTTATTATTTTTCCAACATTAAGAAAATAGCATGCAAATATTTATCATAGGAAATACATTGGGTCATGTACATTTTTTCACTTATGCAACTTTGCAGTGGACTTTTCATTTTGTCTTGTTCGTCACAAATTGTTATTTATTTTTTGAAAAATTGATTGTCTGTTTCCAGTTTAAGTTTGTAAAAATATAATGTATAATTAATGGTAGTTGTACCTCTTTTTGACAATAGGGAAACGGTCATCAGATAGGAACTGCTCGCACATGTGCCAAAATATTTCTGACATTGCACGGGTCAAGTTTTTATACCACTTTCTAACTACGCTAGTACTGTATTATTATTCAGTCCCCACCCCCCACCCCCCCATGCAAACTAAAATGTTTACTTCTGAGTGGTGTTACTTTGTATAGTTCGGTTTGATTGTGAAGCATCTCATTGTTTTTTTGTTTGATAGGTTTTCTTTTTAGAAGCAACAAGAAGGAGCTGCATATCACTCTGCCAAGTAATGAAGTGGAATAATTGTATGCCTTTGTCTTATGTAGGTATTTACTTCAATTCAAGCAACTAAGATTTCAGTTTACAAAGCTCCCTTATTGTGAAAAATCAATGTTGACAAGGAATGCTGAACCCCCTTTCGCAGTCAGCATTGCTTGCTGCAAGAGTGACGGTTATCATGGTGATAACCCCTCTGTCATCCTAAGTCATGTGAACGGGACCTGAGTGACTTCTGAGTTCTTTTGCTTAAACATCAATAGTAACTGGACAACCTAGAAGAAGCCAGGAGGTGGGAAAGAACTAAAAATACAAAGAAAAAGTAGCATTGTAGCATTGAGAAGTGTGGTGTGGGTGGTGACATCAGGTTTCAGGAAAACAGTACACAAAAGGCAGGAATGCGGTGCAAAAGTGTGCTGCGGCGCTTGTATGTATTAATCAAAAGAAAGACTTAAAATGATAAATATATGGGTACGAGATCCAAAGCAACAAAACACAAATCAATACATACAAGTACCAATACATACACTATTTTTGTGTTTGTATTTTTTATTATTTGTTCATGAGGGATATCAGACAACGTCCATTTGGTAAACTGTTCCTCCAGTATTACCACTAGTTTAATGACAGCTGATTTGAGTTTGTTTCAAGGACTCGGACTAGGACTTGAGACTCGAAGTCAAGGACTTGTGATTCGGACTCGAATGATAGTGACTCGGACTCAAAACTCGCAAGTCTGACACATACAGTGCCGAGAAAAAGTTTGTGAATCCCTTAGGATTTTCAAACCTAAAATGTTATTAGATCTTAATCTCCTAGGAATATTGGCCCATTCCTCCTTACAGAACTGTTTCAACTCGGTGACATTTGAGGGCTTCCTTGCATAGACAGCTCGCTTCAGGTTCTGCCACAACATTTTGATGGGGTTTAGGTCTGAACTTTGTCTAGGCCATTCTAAAATGCAGAATTTCTTCTTCTGCAGACATTCTTTTGTAGATCTGATTGTATGTTTAGGTTTCATTGTCTTGCTGCATGACCCACTTTTCATTCAGCTTCAACTCATGGACGGATGACCTAGCATTCTCCTCTAGAATCTTCTGATACAATTCAGAATTCATGGTTGTGTCAATGGTGGCAAACCATCCAGGTCCTGAGGCAGCAAAGCAGCCCCAAATCATCATCATGCTTGATGGTTGGGATGAGGTTCTTCTGTTCGAATGCAGTGTTTGGTTTTCGCCTAATATAACGTTTCTCATTGAGGCCAAAAAGTTCTACCTTTGACTCGTCTGTCCAGAGAACATTGTTCCAGAAGTCTTGTGGATCATCTATGTGCTCTTTGGCTTACTTCAGATGTGCAGCAATGTTCTTTTTAGAGAGCAGTGGTTTCCTCCTGGTTGTCCTTCCATGAACACCATTCTTGTTCAGTCTTTTTCTGATAGTTAAGTCATGAACACTAACATTAGCCAAGGCGAGAGTGGCCTGCAGATCCTTGGATGTTACTTTGGGGTTCTTTGTGGCTTCCTTAATGATTTTATGGTTTGTTCTTGGAGAGATTTTGGTAGGACAACCGCTCCTGGGTAGAGTGACTGTGGTCTTGAACTTTCTCCATTTGCAGACTGTCTGACAGTGGATTGATAGAGTCCCAAATCCTTAACAATTGTTTTGTAAACCTTTCTAGACTGATGAGCATCAATAACTGTTTTTCTGAGGTCTTCAGAGATTTATTTTGATCGTGGCATGACATGTTTACACATACCTGTATGGGGAAGACCAAACTCACAAAGTTTCTGATCTTTATATAGGGCGGGGCCTCCCAAACTCACCCCTGAAGATCTATCTAATTATTTAAACACCTGATTCTAATTATCCTCTTAATTGAGCTGATAAAACCAGAGGTTCACTTACTTTTTCACATACCCTGAATCTTAATTACTCATTGTTTGTCTAATTCATACATCATTTTGTTTAGGTTAATGTAAACCCTATTGGATATTTAAGAAAAGTTTAGTTTTGATACAAGAAGGCTATCATGGTAAGACTATGGAATTTCTATAATTATAATTGGGTTTCACAAACATTTTCTTGGCACTGTATATACTGATGCACAATGAAAAGATAGCAGTCTAACTTTTACATCAATAGGTCATTGGGCACATAGATAGTGTTATTTACATTTTAAATAGTGAGCAGATAGGTTTGTTGATTGGTTGGTAGTATTGCTCCTTGGAATAACAAAATACTGAGCTCAAGTCATTTGATTTCATAAAAACGGCAGGTGCTCAGTGTTTGGTATTTGAGTTGACTTAAAATTGCCAAAATGAGTTGATTAAGAATTTGTATAAATAGCCATTCGAAAAGACATGAATTTAATTAACGCAACAGCGAAAGATAAGACCATGCCCCATTTGAGTAGTGAAGATCGCCTGATTACTATCAGCATGATTGAAGGCGGCCTGTCTTTGAAATAAGTTTCCTGGAGAATGAGATGTTCTGCTTCAACAATCAGCAGACTAGACCAGAGAAACCTGGAAACCGGTTCTGCGAGGGACAGACCATGTCCTGGAAGGCAGAGGGTCAACACACCAGCCCAGGACCATTATGTTGACTGTTGTGTTTTTCAAGCCAACTGGTGGGGTAGTGAAAGTGTGATAACGTGGGGAGGAATCTCCTTTAACACAAGAACGCCTTTGGTGCAGATTGAGGGCAACCTCGAGACAACAGTTTTTCCGTTCCTGCCAATCCAGAAGTGTTGATTTTCCACCAGGACAATGCAAAACCACACAGTGCTAGGATTACAATTGCACGACTTCAAGAAAAAAATGTTGAGGTCTTGCCGTGGCCAGCTTTTACTCCTGACCTGAGTCCAATAGAACATCTTTAGGACCAAATCGCCAGTGCCATCCACAGGACACAACCGCAACCAGCCAACTTTCGGCAACTGGCTCTAGTTGCAGAGGAAGATTGACGGAAACATCCTACAGCAGTCTATCCAAAGACTGAACAGGTCTATGTGTCAGTGCTGCCAAGATTGTGTTAATGCTCAGGGAGGTCATACCCGATAGCAAATTTGTAATGTTTTCATTTTGACAGTGTGTCACGTTTCATACTGAAAACTTATCATGATTCTTTGATCTGTATTCTAATTTTCCGTGATTTTGTTTGATATCTGTTTAAAGTATTTGACTAAATACCATTAGACCTGAGGGTTGTGCTTCTTTTGTGCATCTCCTTTCTCAAGTGCACAAACCTGCTGCATTGAAAGAATCCCATTCCAAGCATAGGAGGCTTGTTGCTAGGGAGCTGATGCCACTGCCCTGTGACTTTTGCTAGTGCATTGCTACCACAAGGGAACACCTCGTTGGCTAAAATAAAAAACTGCTTCAGCAAGTAGATATTTATTTTGCTTTGTGCTATTGTGCAATGCGTGCATATATGATAACAGTATGATATTAATGCTTTGTTTTTATTTGTTTTGTATATTTTTGTTTGTGATGTGCAGTACAAAATAAAACAAACAATAATTCTAAGTGCCTATGTACAGTAACACTTGCAGTTAGACAGTAAAATTGGGGAGCCAACGCCAGGACCGCGATATATCAGAATCTGCAGTATAGTGAGGGGTGATGTACCTACATGTGTGGTGTGTATATATATATATATATATATATATATATATATATATATATATATATATATATATATATATATATATATATATATATATATATATATATATGCTGAGCATCAAAAATTAATATGCTGAGCATCAAAATAAATTTATCACAAATATTTGGGTAAAAGTCACTAGATGCGATCGATAAAAACTCAAACTCTGTTTTAGAGCAGGTGCAGTGACTTTTTATTGTGCTGATTAACAACTGACATCACGAAGATGCTGCAAAATCTTGGGCAGGTGTTGTGTCTCCCAGTTCGTCGCCTGTAATTGACAGTGTGTGTCTGGTTATACTGTCTCGCCAGGTTTGAAATTGCTGGCTGTGAGCACCTAAGACGACGTGCCACAGTATGCTGCCCTAGTCCAGCCTCCAATATGCCGATTGCACAAAGGCGCTGCTCTCTTGACAGACGTGGCATATTAGGTTTTTTTCAGTGATTTTCTCTATTGCTTTTATTCAAGCTTGCAATTCAACAGCTGAAATCACTCCATATCCAGTATCCAATCAACTATCTCACTAATTAGGTGATTAAGTGCATATGCTTCAGTCATAGTCACTCAAGCATGTCATGGTCAAGGATGAACGACCGAGTGATTAAAAAGAAACCAAAAACATTTCATCAATGTCCACCATTTATATACCTTTATTTTTTTTAGAAAATAAATTTTATAATAGTGCTAAGTTTCTTTTGATGCTCGTGTGTGTGTATATATATATATATATATATATATATATATATATATATATATATATATATATACCATATATAATAATATATACCCATATGTATGATAATATATTATATGTATAATATATTATATATTATATATGCTTCAAATTATCTATAATTTATATATATATATTATAATATATCAAATTTATATATATACGTATAGTGGGGTATAAGATATATGACTAGTTATAGTACAAAGTTGTGGAAGATTTATTTTAGCTTCTATTAAACAATATTAAAATAAAATGTGCATGTATTAAAGTGTGTTATTGCTGTTATTGACAGCAGTTAAAATATGTGCAAAATGTAAATGTGAAGGATATATTCTGCAGCCTGTTCGACTGTTGTGTTGTGTTTCTTTGCAGATGCTAATACATCAACATGGCTAGAGCTGGTTTAGCACTGATGTGACAATAAGCAGTTAACGGTAACACTAATTATGTAGCTTATTTAAACAGGAAGTCGATACGGTTGGTTCATCAACAACTAATTTCAAGAAAAGCATTATACTTCTCAGTTCATCTCTTCTATATTCGTACAACCAAAGGGAAATTAATTCACATCTGAAATATGCGTTTAGTGAGGATGCAGTATGGGAGAAGAATTATGTTAGTATTTTAGTAATGCATATACACTGATAGCACTTATCAATATTATGTATTTTTTTGAAGTGACAAGCTGAGGCCTAAGACAGGTGGAGTTCACGCTGACTAAAAACGATTCGTTTCATCTAAACTGCTCAGATCAGCTTAAGCAGGCTTTTCATCATTTTATTAGAACGTGCCTTATTCAGCAAATAGTTCCTGCATAGCAGAAATGAGGAATTTGTCTTCTGGTTATTAATGGCATAGCCATTAAAATTATTATGAAGCTTTAGCATTGTGGAAGGGGTGACAGATTCTGAAACAAAATAACTAGCTTCTGAGTCTTTTTTTCACTGTGGAATATGGTCTGCAACACAAGGAAGCTACAGCCTTTAAAAAAGAGCAAGATTCTAGCAAGAATGAAAAAAAATTACTAGCACACAGGTGGAATAAAAATGACCTTACTGAAATGGTCCTTATATATTAGTTGCAAAACATGATGCCTTTATTTAAGTCTGTCAAAATGGGAATGCACGCTTTTTTCCTCCTGCTTTATTTCAACATTTTATTTATGTATTTAAATGTACTTAGAAACAGTACATAATTACAAAATATGAAGCATCTGTATTTCTTTCAATACATTTAAAGTACTTGCTTTACACACATACTACACTATTCTCAATTCTTTTTCAGATAGTCTGCAAAATAAATAATTTTGTACTATACAACCTGCAAGTATGGAATAAAACAGTATGGGTATGATGTTCTTTATGCATATTCATTTTTTGTTGTTATTTAATTTATAATTTAAGAAAACACATTTCAATACCGTTATCAGCTTTTCCCGAGGTAGCCTGTTTTTCTGTTGGCATAATCACCTATAACGTGTACATCTTAATGAACGTACTGAAATTACATCCTGATAATTGAGGGTGGAACAGAGGACAGTATAGGGAGGGTGCCGCACTGGAAAAAAAAAAGTATGTTTTTAAAGTGACTTTGCTTAATTCCACCTGGTGCTATGTACGGAAGGGCATGTTTGAAGTTGTTCCTGCTTTTGCCATATTTGTACATCCTATGGTACTGTATTTCCCCGCTATATATTTTTTTATAGTGAAAGTGCACACTAGGACTGTCAGTTAAGCCTCAAAATAGCAATCGATTAATATGGGCACACAAAAGATAAGCGTTCTAGTAAATATCAGTGATTTTACAATACGTTTTTGTGCATTCCTCTTCCTGTGATGTTATCATTTTAATATCATTGCAATTAAGTAAAAGCTTGTGCACAACAATTGAATGTGAGGGGTAACTACGCCTGGGTAGCGCTAAGAGAAAAAGAAAAACAAAACACAACATTCGCAACAAGCCTAGCAAGTTTAATATACTACAGGAGTGTTACTAAAATATTTATTCCAAACAGATTACAGTACTTTGGAATGTAAACTATATAAACTAGACACAAGTTTAAGAAACATATATATATATATATATATATATATATATATATATATATATATATATATATATATATATATATATATATGTAGCGCATATATGTAGCGTTGTGGTCAAACAAAAGGCAGAGTGAGACAGTGGTATCAAGCACACGTGTTCTTTATTTTACTTTCGTTATTCTTTTTGTTCAGGGCGCATGCGTATACAAACAGCATAACTTTATTAACTGCTACGATATGAACAATGGCAACCCATCACATCTCCCCTCTTAAATAAAATTCTTAACTGGCTAACTAAGGGCAACGGGTAGACTGCCATAAACCCTTTTGGGAAGGATAGGGATTATTCTGCCCACTAGATTCTTTCCCAATCTAGATATCTAAACGTTGGACTGGCTTAACAATATGTCCAGATCTGGTGGTTATGAATCCTTCTGGAATTGGTCTTTGTGGATCCATAGTGTCTTTTTGGCTGTTGCTTTCTTGTGCTATTTCAGCTCTCGGTGGCGATTGGCTACTGTTATTTTGTATCTCTTCTGGTATTGCATGTTGTTCTTCGATTGTTGATGAATGTTTTCTCTCATTATTCACAAGTTGAATGTGTCTCCTGTTCCTCCTCTGGGTGTCTCCCCACTCTGTCTGGACAACGTATGAGCGTGGTGTTGCACATCTGCCTTGAACGATTCCACTTGTGTTCCATTCTTTTTCACCATCAGTCTTCACTCAAACTCTATCCCCGATACTCATCTGTGGAAGTGGTCTTGTGGAATGTTTTCCATTGTAGTATTTTTCATAACTCTGCTTTTGCGTCATTCTGTCTTACTACATTTAGATCAGGCCATTTTGGGGTAAAATTTTGCTTCAATATTGGAACTGTAGTGCGAATTTTTCTTCCCATCATCAGTCTTGCTGGGCTTTCCTGTGTTGTCTCTGTGGGTGTTGAACGATAGCTCAGTAACGCAAGGTAAGGATCAGCTTGCTTCAGTATCTCTTTTGCTGTTTTGACTGCTCGTTCGGCCATGCCGTTGGATTGTGGAAAATATGGACTAGAAGTCACATGCTCAGTCATACTGCGTTGCAAACTGCTTGAATTTCCAAGCAGTGAACTGCGGTCAATTATCAGTTACTATCTTCTCAGGTATTCCAAATCTTGCAAATACCCTCTTCAGCTTTGCGATCACTATTTCACTATTAGTTTTTGGTAAGTGTAATATCTCTAACCATCGTGAAAAGTAGTCAGTAACAATAAGGACGTTTCTCTTTTTGTATTCACATAAGTCTGCAGCTAACTTCTGCCATGGAAGCTCGGGCAGCTGGGTTGTGATGAGAGGTTCTTTGCACTGGCTAGGCTTGTATTCATTGCAGTATTTACAGGACAGGACATATTCTGTTACATGATTTGCAATCCCTGGCCACCAAACAGACTGTTTGTATCGTTCTGTACATTTGGTTAGGCCTTGGTGACCTTGGTGTATCTTTTCTATCATGTCTGCTGTCATGCTGCAGGGAATAACAATTTGACTGCCTCGTTTTAGAAATCCATTCAGTTCACTCAGTATGCTTTTGCTGGTATGGCTACATCTCTAAAGTACTTAGGCCATCCATTTAGCGTGTAGTTCAGCACACACTATAACTGACTGTCACCCAGTGTTTTCTGTTTGATCTGTTCTTGCACAGATTTTCTCACTGGTCGATGTTCTTCGATGGCGTTGACATAGGCTGTATTTCTGCTTCTAGTTCTGCCGGTTCTGTGTTTTTCCTTGGGTGTCTCGATAGCGCATCTGCTATGAGCAAGTGCTTCCCTGGCACATATTCAGCAGCTGGATTGAACTTCATCATTCTGATCAGTAAGCGCTGACATCGGATTGGTGCTCTGTCCAGATCCTTGCTGTTTATTAGTGTCACTAATGGCTTGTGATCTGTTATAAGTCTATAGGTCTCCATTCCACATAGATACAGGTAGAATCGTTCTGAAGCCCACACACTAGCCAGGCACTCCTTCTCTATTTGTGTGTATCGCTTCTCTGCATCCATAAGGGTATGGGAACAGAAAGCTACTGGTTTCAGTTCCTTACCGTGTTGCTGGAGAAGGAAGCCACCTATGCCATAGCTACTGGCATCAGCACTTACTACTGGTTTGTTCGGATTAAAGAACTCCAGAACAGGTGCAGAAGATATCATGGTTTTAACTCTTGAAAGCTTTGTCTTGAGGTGGACCCCATAACCATGCAGTATTGGACCTGAGCAGCTAATTTAAAGGGTGGAAGATGTTAGAGAGGTTTGATAAGTATCGGCCTATGTAGTTTGTCATTCCTAGAAGTCTATGTAGTTCTGTCACATTTCGTGGTGGCTCTAAACTTGTAATGGATGCAACCCTCTCTGGACTCGGTGTGATGCCTTCTTTGCTGATCGTTTGTCCCAGAAACTCTAGCTTAGGTTGGCGCAGTTTACACTTTTCTTTGTTGAGTTTCAGCCCTGAAGCTCGAATGTTTATGCATGAAGCTCGTCGTTTATGCAGTCTCATGTCATGCTCTTGTGTTGTGCTTCCAAACACAAGGATGTCATCCATGTAGACGACTGTGCCTTCCTGGTCATGTAGCAGCTCAGACATTTTGCATTGAAATATCTCAGACGCTGAGGTGATCCCAAATGCTAGCCTTCTAAAGCAGTATCTGCCTAATGGTGTGATGAAAGTGGTTAGTTTTGCACTCTCTCCTTCCAGTGGAATTTGCCAAAATCCACTTGCTGCATCTAAACATGAAAATACAGTACTTCCTGCTAGCTTTGGCAATTTATCATCCAGCGTTGGCAAAATGTATTTTTCTCTTTTAATATTTGCATTCAGTTTTTTCAGGTCCACACACATTCTTATTTTTCCATTTTTCTTTACTACGGGTACCATAGGCGTACACCATTCAGTTGGTTCAGTCACTTTTTCTATGATCCCCTTCAATTCCATTCTTCTCAGCTCTGCTTCAACCTTTGGCAGTAAGGGAATTGGGATCCTGCGAGGTGTAGTGATGCTGTATTGTTGTGCATTTTCTTTCAGCACAATTTTGACTGGTTCACCTTCTAGTATTCCCATGTCACCATAAACACCAACTTCTTCAATGCGATGTATCAGCCCCAATTTTGCCCCAACAGTTCTGCTGAGTAGGTTATCTCCTTCAGATTTCACAACTACGACTGTGAAAAAGAAATCTCGCCATTTGCTTTGACATTTTATCTTCGTTTTTGCAATAAACTGCCCTCTAGTGGTCACGGCTCCTCCTGGGCTATGCAAAGCATTCTTCACATTCTTTAACTGTGGCTTTTCAGCAAACTTATTGCAAGTGACTTCAGTTGTGATTGATGTATCTGCTCCTGAATCTATCTTGAAGATCACAGGTGTTCCAGCAGTGTTCAGAGTAGTGTGCCACGGAGGCTCATCGTCATTGATAACTGTGTCTACGTTCTGATTGTTGTCTGTAACTGAGCCCAGAAACAGTGAGTCTGCATCTTCTGTGTGCGTAGTAACCTCATACACTAATTTAGTACGGCAGACTGTTGCAAAGTGTCTGTGTTTGTGACATTTATTGCATTTCTTGTCTTTCGCTGGACAAATGTCTGTGCAAAATCGTTTCATCCCTAATTAGAAACATCATACAATGGTAATGGAGAGGCTAAAAAAGAATGGAAGTGTCAGTACAGTTTAATAACTGGTGAGCATTTTTTTCAATTGACTCATCCTGTTGATATTTCCCGTAATAATCGCTCATTAACACCAGCAACAGAGCGCGACCTCAGCACGAGATTTTAAACTGAAAGTAATTTGGTAAGCCCCATACAACAAACGTACCTAGGGCGGGAATTTAATTCTCATGTCACACACTACCACATGCATTATTCTCTATATAAATTACACCTTACATACAGGGTTATGGTTGGTGGAGGTGGCACATCATACATTTTAACAACCCCTCATAACAAAGATCTTAATAACTAATTATTTTCTTTATATTGTAATCTAGTCAACACAAGTACACAAAGCCTGATTAAAAAAAAAAATAGATCAGCTATTACCATTTAAACATATGGTACACTGTGGCGGAGTTATTAAGTGTTTTATGTTGTCTGCAGTGTGTTAATGTTGGTTATTATGTATAAAATACACGGGGTATAAATATGGGTTACGAGCACAAGTGTTTAAAATGTATATTTGTATTTAGGCACGAGGATTGCACAGCACTTCATGTGCTGGTAAAATAATATGAGAGCACGGGGAATTGCACTTTTATTAATTCACGTGCAGTTGTACAGAGACTCTAATTGAATGATTGATTAGCAATCGAGTCTTGGTACAGCTGTATAAAAGCTGGATGTTTTCACTCACTCGGGGTTGTGTTTTCGTGATTAGAGAACAGGAGAGAGAAGGAGAGTATATTAACAATTGCTATTTCGTGCTGGAAACTCCAGCACGGTACTTACTGGGTTTCTCCACATTTGTTTTGTCTGTCTGTTTGTTTGGCCAACGCTCCCTTTGTTTTGTGTGTCTTTTGTTTAAATCTTTTGTTTATGTATTATTTACAATAAAACTGGACGGCGTAGCGTCACAGATTTACACCCTAGCTTTGTTGTTCTTCGTCCTTTTTCTGATCTGACGTCACCCCTGCAAAGCCAACCTGTTCACATAATCAGAATGATTACACAAACAATCCATATAATTGTTTATTTTATTTTTTGAATGGTGCTAACAACCTAATACATTACTCTGCTATTAACTTATAGAGCACACTGATGCAGTTTTGTACTTAATAAAAAAAATAAAAATAATAATACAAAAGCAAAAACTGGGACGATTAACAATTTTACTGTTTCCAACGGGGACAACAAATTAAGGTTGAAACTGTCAATCTCAGTTTTCACGGAATGTCTGGAAACCGTAATGTAGTTCCCTGAGACATTTTTGGTTTTTTGCTCTACTTGTTTTCTTGGACTATGAACTAAGTCACAAAATGTTTACTTCCTCCTGTCATGTGCAAAAGAGCCGAGTCCAGCTGTTGTTCACATTGAGGTTTAACAAGCCAGCCAGACTCTGTGCTTTTGTCAAACAGACCGAGACCACCTCTTTGGGTGTTGTCGGTACGGTTCGTTTCCCAAGCAGACTTTTTTATTCACATGTCACACCAAAAGTACAGAACACAGCCTTATAGTATAAATTAAGTATTGGCAATTGTCTACATTATAATCCTAGTTACTTTTGCAATATATTGCTTTCATGGACCCATTAAATGCACAGCACTTGATAGAAGTGGGTAAAATGAAAATATTATTTGTTTTTCTTTTTTTCACAGTAAGTATCCTGAGGGTCAAAGTTGAATGACTTTCTTTTAAAGGCCTAATAAAAGCTCTCCCAAGTTTGTAGATGCTTTATATACTGTAGGCTTTACAAATTAAATATATTGTATTTCTGTTTTGTATAGAAAAGCTGTACTATTGACCAGTTTAGTGAATATATGTATTCTAGATGGATTTCAGTCACACAGATGGATATTACCTATCACTGGTCCAAATAATACCTTCTATTGAATATCTCTGGAAACATATTAATATAAATGTTTGAAATGTGCAGTCTGTGGGGTAGAGCTGAATGGGTGAATTAGTTTAGACATGTCTTGACAGAATATTTCAAAACCTTGACACAATATCAACCACTGATCTATATAGATGTCACAAAAGCAAGACTTTTTTTTTTCATTTCTAGGTTAATGGATTTATTGTAGTTCATTTTATTTTTCTAAGAAGGTGGTTGGCTATTTGAAGAAGTACATAGAGCACTAGGAAGCTGTATGTCACACTAGTTTGTTTTGTAACACCATTTATTTATTTTAAAGACAACAGCTGTTTTAGACATTCCTATATATTCAATTTATGTTGATCAGTTAAAATGTGCATTTGTAATGCTTTTTGAAGTCCTGCTGGCATAATCGTGTTCAGTCTATTTATCCATTTACTTTTTTTTTATTTCTAATTAATGAAAGGTGGTTCTGAATTATTTTATACAACATTGTTCCAGTCTCTCCAACATATTTTATTTCATCAGATTTCTTACAGCCTATTCTATAAACAGCACTGCTATTTTTACAGTAGGTACTAGTTTTTAGTGGATATGTGTTGTTCTTATGTTTAATTATATTTTTACTTTTGTCCGTGTACCGTATTACTTCATTTTGGTGGCACCCTCGAATTAAAGACACCCTTATATTGATGGTGCACTCATATATCAGCTTTATAATAGAGGCCGCCCTAGAATAAACGCCACTATCAATAAAGAAACATTAAGGTATTTTTTTCTCCCCCTACTTAAAAAAAAAAACACACAGTAAACAAATAAACGTGTAACACTGACTATGTACATGTAATGCCCCAAAGAGAGGGGAGCCTCAATCTAGCACAAACTAATGTACACAAACATAGTTAGCATATTTTATTTTATGGTAGTACAGTTCCCTTTCAATAGAATGACAACCATTACCGAACGGGAGAGCCCTCTCTGACCGCCAATCACTGAGCAAAAATAAAAAAAGCTGCCCTATCAGGGCCCTGCTGTGAGGGACATTCTCACAGTAGCACATCGCCATTTTCTCTCTCACTTCACTGAGACAAGTCATAGATTGCTTTGTGCTTTCTTTGCCCGAATTTGGCTGATTTGTTGTTTTTTTACCATCAAATGTATTTAATCCACGGTAGACTCATGCTTTTGAGCATTTTTGAGAGTGCTCCTACCTAATTCTCCCATCAGTTTACTGACTAGAGCTGGTTTCAACCCCTCTTTGGAGATTGGTAAGCGGCTATTACTTTCTGTCACTGCACGAGGCTTCATGTAGTTTTCAAATACCGTGTGGAGAGCTGCTGTAAGGAGATCCTGTGGGCTTGCGGCTGAGAAAAACAGCGCCTACCCGGCCCCGATTGACTCAGCACCGGTGTAACCAGTTTCGGCGCCACCTACAGCCCAGCGCCGACCGCCCCAACCTCGGAACCATTTGACTCGGCACCGACTGTTCGGCACCGACAGCGCTGATCTTGGCACTGATTGACTCGGCACCGGTGACTAGCTTCGGAGCCACCTACAGCCCAGCACCAACCGCGCTACACATCGGCAATGACCTCGGCACCGATTGACACTGCACTGACCGCTCGGCACTGACAACGCTCCCCTCGGCACTGAACACACTACTATCGGGACCGACCTAGGCGCAGATTGACTCGACACCGATCACTCGATCTCGGCACCGAGCGCAGCAGCCCCGCCTAAGATGCCATGTCAATGAAATCAACTGGGTCCTCTGTTGGCTTTCACCAGTGCGACCAGTGCGCGGTGAAGCTGCTGAAACAGGATGAGCACTTGTCCTGTGCCAGATGCTTGGGGCTAAAACACGCAGCCAAAGCACTGGTGGGTCAGTTGGACTGCTCTCCATGCAGACAGTTCTCCAGTAGAACTAAGCGCAGGAGAGCAGCCCTATCCCCAATCCGAGCCAGGAAAGAATGAGATCTGTGGTCCAAGGTCCTCAACAGAGGTCCTGTAGTACGACCCGACCTGCCCATCCAATCCGTGCAGAATAACCAACGCCATGCTTAAAAAAGCGTATCCGTCAGTGGCACTATCAGCCAGAACGGCCAATGCAATGACTATACTGGTCCTGTACCAGACACAGCTGGCTGAGAGGCTACAGGAGCGGGCAACAGAGGCAGACACAAGGGAGTTACTGGCGGTAACAAGAGCGTTGACCAACCTAATGGGGGAGTTAGGTCAGGCATCAGGCAGGTCTCTAGCAGTGCTGGTAGCCGCGCGGAGACACCTTCTAGCTAACACAGGCCAAGGTCATTGAGACCAAGAAGGCAGCACTACTAGATGCCCCTATTACACCGGGGCAGACGTTCGGAGCGACCATTGATGTGAGCCTTGAAAGGTCCCACAAGGCCTCGCGCCTTCCTGCCTACCACCAGTGCCCAAGGTGGCATTCACAGCCTGCAGGGACAACAGGGACTGACACCGCCCGCCACCCCAGAACAGATAAGCGGGCAGAGGCAGTGGTATCCCGGGGTAACCAGTTGTCCGGCTGGAGACCGAGGCCGGGGCATAAGAAAGACCTGCCCCCTCCTAAGCCCAAAGGAGACTGCCCCTGAAGGGCCCCGGCTGCCACCAACCCCCCTCACAACCGGACTGACCAAAGACAACGACCCATGGTAAGACTGCACCCAGGACTCCTGGGTGCTATCAACAATGAGACACGGTTTTGCCTAAAATTCTGCTTAGGTCCGCCACCCTTTAAGGGTGTGCTCCTCACCACCGTCAAACAAGCGAAAGTGATACTCCTTCAACAGGAGATCGCCAGTCTTCAACAGAAGAAAGCTGTGCACTTGGTAAACACAAGCAATGCCCTCAGCGGCTTTTACTCCAGGTACTTCCTGGTGCCCAAGAGGGACGGCAGTTTCAGACCTATTCTGGATCTCGGGGTTCTCAATTTGTTCCTCAAACAGAGGAAGTTCAACATGTTGACAGCAAAGCATATCCTCCAGTCCGTCCAACCCGGCGACTGGTTCACATCGAGATGCCTACTTCCATGTCCCAATCCGTCCCGTGCACAGATAGTATCTGCGCTTCACCTTTCAAAGTAACGCGTACGAATTTTGTATGCTGCCATTTGGCCTCTCGCTGGCGCCCCTCACATTTTCAAAGTGCATGGATGCAGCACTGGCTCCACTCAGGCTGAGGGGTATTTGGATCCTGAACTATCTGGAATAATGGCTAGTTTGCACGCATTCCAAAAGACACGCAGAGGCACACACAAAACAGGTCATAGATCATGTGTCAAATTTAAGGCTCTCAATACACAACAAAAGAGCAACTTCGTACCATCTCAGTCCACAGTGTTCCTGGGGATCAAACTGAACTCTGTGAGCATGCTTGATTCACTGTCGGAAGACAGGATTCACCCTATTCAGAGAGGGTGCTCTCCTACAGGTCAAAGTATATCAAAGGTTGTTGGGGCTGATGGCAGCCGTCTCGAGAATCCTTCCACTAGGGCTGCTGAGAATGTGCCCTCTTCAGACCTGGGTAAATACGCTCAAGGTGCTCCCGGTCCGAGATCGGTACCAGCTGGTGCGAGTGTCCAGACAATGCCAGAAGACACTGGAGTGGTGGCTCTGTCCTGGCAATTTGCGCCTCGGATCTCCCCTCGGATCCTCTCACAGAAGGGCAATGGTCACTACAGATGCCTCCAGCCTGGGCTGGGGAGTGGTCTGGAATGAGAGAGGAATAAAAGGTCAGTGGAAGGTACATTGGCAGCAAGCACACATAAATGCCCAAGAGCTGCAAGCAGTGAACCTGGTGTTATCTCATTTTCGCCAGCAGTTAGTGCACAAACATGTGCTGGTCCGGACGGACAATACTACAGTGGGAACCTACATAAACCACCAAGGTGGCCTGCGAACATCAGGGTGGTTCACCTCCCTAGTGTGGACAACAAGGCAGCAGACCTCCTGTCCAGAAAAACTCCAGACAGCTCTAAATGGACACTGCATCCTCAAGTGGTGCAACAGGTTTGGGAGAGGTTTCAACCTACACGAGTCGACCTCTTTGCCACAGCCGAGTCCACTCATTGCCCCCTATGGTACTCCGTGGAGAGAGACTGGGTCCCCTGGGAGTAGACACGTTAGCTCACCCCTGGCCACAGGGGCTCTTGTATGCATTCCCTCCACTACCATTATTACCCCTGACACTAGAGAGGATCAGGGTGGAGAGAGCACAGGTTTCACTGGTTGCACCCAGATGGCCGAGACGCCCCTGGTTTGCTCTCCTTTCCGACATGTTGTTGGGTGAGCCGTGGCAGCTCCCGAGCCAAGCGGAAGGGTTACTATGGCACCCAAACCCAGCCCAGCTCCAATTCTGGGTCAATCCATTGAACATAGCCATCTATTCAGATGAGGTTTGCCAGATGCGGTAGTAGAAAAACTACAGTCTGCTAGGGTGCCGAGCATTAGAGCCCAGTACTCGTACAAATGGAAAGTTTTCCAAGACTGGTGCCTTGCCGAAGGTCACGATCCTGTGACCTGCCCTATTGAGATGATATTAACCTTCTTACAACACCTGTTTGACACAGTAAAATCAGTGTCCACTTTGAAGGTATACCTGGCAGCAATATCGGTGTGCCATGACAAAATTGACTCGGTGTCCCCTGGGGCACATTTCCTGGCAGTGCAATTTCTTAAAGGGGCTCGGAGGCTTTGTCCTCCCATGAAAAGTATGGTCCCCAAGTGGGATCTAGAACTGGTACCACGGGTCCTTATGGGTCCCCCATTCGAGCCCATGGCGTCAGCAGAACTGCGCCTTGTTTCACTGAAGGTGGCGTTTTTAATAGCCATTACGTCTGCCAGACGAGTAGTGTTCGACCAGGGGTTCCGCCCTATTTTAGATCTGCGAGTACTGAACAAATACCAGCGGGTGTTATCTTTCAGGATGCTTACACACAGGCATGTCATCCAGTCGGTCCGACAAGGCGACTGGTTCACCACCGTGGACCTGACAGATTCCTACTTTCACATTCCCATCTGCCTGGGTCACAGGAAGTATCTGCGTTTCGCATTTCAGAGCCGAGTGTACGAGTTTTGTGTCCTCCCATTCGGCCTGTCACTAACTCCTCGAACCTTTTCGAAATGTATGGACGCTATTCTAGCTCCCTTGCGGGCTGCTGAACTATCTGGACGACTGGCTCGTCTGCGCGCAGTCAAAGGAACAGTTGGCACAACACACAGTGATGGTTACAGACCATCTTCAGCGGCTAGGTCTGAAGATCAATTCAGAAAAGAGCCGCCTCGTGCCAAGCCAACAGACTGAATTCTTGGGTCTGCATCTGGACTCAGTGTCCATGGAAGCGACCCTGTTGACACAAAGAATTGCCTCCCTGGAGCGGTGTCTCTCCCTATTCAGGTTGAGAGAAACAGTCAGCTTGGAGCTGTGTCAGTGCATGCTGGGGTTGATGGCTGCCGCCTCGCAAGCCCTTCCTTTGGGCTTATTACACCACAGACCTTTACAGGCCTGGTTCAATGCCTTTGCATTGCATCCGCAGAGAGACAAACACCGCAGGTTGACGGTATCCCCAACCTGCTGGAAAGCACTGTGCTGGTGGAAAGTCCGCCAGGAACATCCGGCAGGAACATCTGCTCACGAATGGCCACCAGGGCTCCCATATGCGTTTCCACCGATTCCGATGCTCCCCGCCTTCTTAGAGAAGGTCAGGGTAAAGCAAGCGACAGTGATCCTGGTCGCTCCTTGGTGGCCTCGGAGGATATGGTTTCCGAGCTTGGTGCAGTTGCTGCATGGTCAACCGCGGGAGCTTCCCCTGTGAGCAGACCTATTGTCCCAGGCCAAAGAACGGCTTTGGCACCCGAACCCCAAGCTCATGCAGCTATGGGCTTGGCCCCTGAACGGGAGCGCTTGTCAGCCTTAGGGCTCTCGACAGTAGTGATTTCGACCATTCAGAGTGCCAGAGCGCCCTCTACTAGGTCGCAGTACACGTACAAGTGGCAGCTGGTCCAAGATTGGTGTCTGGCGGCCGGACCATGACCCAATATCTTGTCCTACGGCAGTGATATTATAGTTTCTACAAAAACTGTTAGATGAAGGGAAATCTCTCTCTACACTTAAAGTGTATTTAGCCGTCATACCAGCTTGCCATGTACGCATTGACGGGTTATCACCAGATTGCCATTTTCTGGCATCGCAGTTCCTGAAGGGCACAAGACGTTTGCGACCTCCAAGAACGACCAATTTACCGTCATGGAGTCTTGACTTGGTGCTAGAAGCCCTTACCAAGGCACCATTCGAGCCTTTCCACACTGTGGATATGAAGCTCATGTCTATTAAAAAGGCGTTTTTGCTGTCAGTGGTATCAGCCAAACGCGTCAGCGAGTTACATGCATTGTCAGTGCATGCATCATGTACTCGTTTCGCAGGAGACGGTTCCAAGGTCTCCATGCGCCCAAATCCAACCTTTTTACCAATCCTTGTTTAGCTGCATATCCATGTTTCATATGAACCAACCAGTCGATTTGATGGCATTCCGTCCTCCGCCTTTTTTTTCCCTAGAGGACAAACAGTTACACATGCTCTGCCCCGTGCGGGCATTGCGTTGTTAAATTGATCGTACAACGACTGTGAGGCAAACAGAACAATTGTTCATATGCCATGGTTCTAAGACTTTGGGTCAGCCGTTGTCTAAACAACGCCTTTCCCATTGGATAGTGGATGCTATTAAATTAGCTTATGAATCTGCAGGCTTTGCGCCACCACTATTTGGAGCATCTGTACTACACTCTATGGCACCTCAGGATGCCAATATGGTGTTTACTATTCCACCTTAGGACAGGTGTCATTGAGAGCATAGACACTGAGGCGCAACTCCACATATGCCGCCGCCTAGATGTACTGCCTACGCAGTTGCGTTATGACGTAAGTCTGTCCTACTGCCAAGAACGCTCCCTCACGATGGCTTGGGTACACTGTTCCCATACCTTGATGGTTATTTTTGACTTGAAAGGGAACGATAGGTTGTGGATGCAACCCCGGTTTCCTGAAAGAGAACATAACCATCAAGCCGCGAGGTCGCTCCGGAAGCCTTTACGGCCTGAAGAGCAAAAGAGGAAGAGAGTCTCCGCGCGCTGCGTATGGTAAGCTCCCAGGAGGACAGGCTTACACGTCAGCTCGCGCAGAGGCCTATCGGCAGCTTTGCTATAAAGATCAGCCAATCCTACTGTCTGACGGCAATATCCCATACCTTGATGGTTATTTTTTCTTTCAGGGAACAACTCTACTGTGTTCCCGAAAATGAGTTGAATCCGCCAGCCTTTTCAGCCCGCCTACTCGGCTCACTGCTTATAAAGCAAAACAGAACAGTCACACGTGCTGCTGTAATGACCTGTTTTTTTACATTCACATTTGTTGTTGTGTACTGTATACGTGACTCCTCTACTGGTTCCCAGCTCTGCTGTGCCCCGCTGTTGAGTTGAATCCGCCAACTTGCTGAAGCCCGCCCACTCGGCACGCTACTCTGGTGAGTGTTATTTTACCCTCACAGTTTCTATTGTGTGTGTTTGTATATATATTTTTCTTTACTGCCTTGCAGTTTGAAAAGAAAAAGTAGTGGCAGCATGATTCCTCTACTAATCAGTAGGCTGATTTTAGCCTGCCTATTAGCATGCTTGGTCACCTGCCTGGCATGGGGAATGTGTCACTTTGTTCCAGCATAACACGCCCTATTTCCTTGAGCCTGTGCTCCACTCTGGCATACGCTATGCACTGCCACGTGGTGTAATTGCACGCGGTCTAGGACCAGGTTATTGCCACCCTGCACCATCGTGCAGCACCGTGCGCTCACCTGTACTGCTCTCCTGATTGCATACTGCAGTCACTCGAGCTATGTATCCACCGGCATATGCTATGCAGTACCCCGGGTTGTGTTGACTTCACGTCCATGCCTCAGTGCTTTGCGCCACAGCATGTTAATAACACTCGGCGTCCCCGATGCTCGGTGCACCAGTAGTGTATTCTTCCTCACTCAGTGCCCTCGGTGCATCTGCACCCTTGGGGCCTAAGTGCTTCAACACATGGCTGAGCCGTACGGTGGCTCACAAGGCCATTGGCTCCTTACCCCCGCATATTTCAAGTTCATGGATGCCACCCTCGCTCCCTTGCAGTGGCAAGTGATCAGGGTGATGGATTGCCTGTACGACTGGTTGATCTGCCCAGTCGCATGAAGGAGCGGTGGCCCACACAGCTATTTCTGATGAAGCATCTGGTTGAGACTGGGTCTCCCCTTAACGATGCTAGAGCCGATTAATAGTAAACTCACCTGTCGGATGACAGAGTAGCAGCTCTCCACCACCAACTCTCCCTGTTGTGACATGGATCGAGGGTGCCCCTTGTCTTGTGATATAGCATTGGGATGGGTTTACTGCGCATGCACCCACTGCAAGCGTGGCTCAATGCATTCTATCTGCATCCCAAGTGCGACAGACACCGTCGGCTGACAGTGTGTCTTGCTTGCTCGGCGGCCCTGCACTAGTGGAGGGTTACCTCTCCCCTGTACCAAGGAGTCTGAATGGGGGCGATTTACACCCGCAGGGTAGTGACGACGGATGCTTCCAAACGGACCCCTGCATATCAACATGTTGGAGCTGCAAGCGGTGTTCCTTGCCTTCCAGTACTTCCTACCCGTGGTGTAGAACAGACATGTGCTGATTCACACAGACAGTACATCAGTGGTGGCATATGTCAACCACCAGGGTAGCCTTCGGTCCCCAAGGTTGCACCGCCTAGCCTTCAGGCTGCTAATTTGGGCCCAACAGAACTTACTGTCCCTTTGGGTGGCGGACCTCCTCTCGAGGGAGGGCCTGCATCCATCAGAGTGGCGGCTCCACCCTCAGGTGGTGGAATGCATTTGGGAACGTTTCGGGAAGGTGCAGGTCGATCTCGTCACCTCGGCGGAGACGACAAACTGCCCCCTATGGTATTCTTTCCACCACTGCGGCAGTCCACTCGGCATCGACGCCCTAGCCCACGTATGATCCAGAGTGCTCCTTTACACATTCCCGCCTCTGCCATTGCTCCCAGCCTTTCTTGAAAAGGTCCGGTCGGAGAAGGCGTCAATTGTCCTAGTGGCCCAAGTGGCCCGGGAGAATCTGGTTTTCATCCCTGTGCCAGCTATTGAATGGCCTGCCCTGGGAAATCCCGCTTCGCCGGGATCTTCTCAGTCAGGCGAAAGGCACACTTTGGCACTTGGAGCCGGGGAGGCTCCAGCTATGGGTCTGGCCCCTGAAAGGGACCGCTGAAAGGGCGCATTCCACTAGGTCACTGTATGCCTATAAGTGGAAATGTTTTCAAGATTCATGCTATACTAATGGTCATGATCCAATCTCCTGTCCCATGCCTGTCATCTTGTAGTTTCTGCAGATTTGCTTGAGGCTGGTAGATCACCTTCCACACAAGGTTTACCTAGCTGCTATTTCTGCTTGCCATGCCCCCGTTGAATTGTCCCCGGGCACACATGTTTTGGCTACCCAGTTTCTCCGAGGCGCTGGGCGATTGAACCCTCCTAGGAGGGCCAGTCTCCCTCAAATGGAGCCTTGAGATTGTACTGGAGGCTCTCACGCAGGCCTCGTTTGAACCTATATACTCCATCAACTTGGCTGTGTGGCTACGTCATGGGCCCTCTTTCGAGGTGCCTCCATGGCTGAGATTTGTGATGCGGCTAGCTGGGCTACCTTTTTCCAGGTTCTATCGCCTGAATGCAGTAGATCCCTCCTTGCCCTCTGTGGGCACTAGGGTCCTCGAGGTTGCACGCTCACGCCACTGACCTTAGTCAGGCAGGACTTAGCATCCCTCATATGCTGCCATCGTCTCTTCCCTCGCGACGGCTCTGGCACACGTTTCCCATAACAATGTCTGGTGGCCATCTTCGAATTGAAAGGGAACGTTAGTTTACCTACCGTAAACCTAGTCGATTCGGTCAACATTACGGTTTAGTCGCGAAAGAGGATGTTCCTCCCCCTGCGTGACGGTTAAATACCCTCGGGAGGTGGGACCGAGGGGGTCACTGGGGAGAGGGGGCCTATCAGCAGCTTTGATATAGGAGCTCAGTGACACCTACCAATAGGCAGGAGTGTATGCCATAACAATGTTTGGTGGCAATCTTCTCTTTCAGGGAACCAGGTTTACGGTAGGTAAACTAACATTCTGAAAGAAAATGCAAGATAAACTACATACAGAACAGCAGTCCTTCTGAAGTTCTTATAGGCGTTTTTGTTGTTTTGTTTTTAGTTCAATTGTAATTCCTATACTCAGTCCCGTACAAAAAAAAATACAGTGTGCTTACTATCTATGAGAAGATTTAGTTTCGGTTTCACTTGCAGAGAAATTACAAACAAGCAAGTTACAGTAAGAAAAAAAAAAAAAACGAGTAGGGTATATTGTAGTTTTTACAGAACTCAAACTGACATTCTGAGGTAATTTTTGGTGCAGAAAAACATCGTCGTCACACTCTTGGACTTAACTGCCACACCAGCATTGTCCCCCCACTTAACAACCAATACACACTCCTGATTCGCTGGTACAGTACTCCCCTGGCCTTCCAACTCTCAGATAATAGGTTCTTGGTAACTGTCACCGATAAATGTACTGTAGTCAAAGTAGGTTAGCCACACACGATCATACGGGTAGGCCACCTTATTACAGAAAATGAGCAACTGCGATACTTCTAAAATGTCATAAATCACGTAATAAAACACTGCAGCATTTGAAAATTGTAGTATTATTAATAAAGGCTGCCCTCGTATATAAGCCGCCTTCTTTTAAGTGCCGTCATTTTGATCAATTTAAAATAAACGCTGCGGCACCAAATTGAAGTAATACGGTATTTACACACTTTGCATGTACTAGTGCAAGTGTTTGTAGAACCTATTCTGTCAATTATTCTTTTACGTTTACTGTGAACTAAAATATCACCTAAATTAGCTTCTCTTTTGAATGCTACAACTGGGACCTTAAGAAATACTTTTTAAATTTTTTCTGAATTATGTAGAATCCACAAGTGCTTCCAAACTATCTTAGAAATATTAGGCAAAAGTGTAAAGTAAGTCATTACTAATGGGCCTCTTTTGACCTTTTTACCTCTATTTTTAAAATCTAGATCTCTCTTTAGTTTATCCACTTTAAGTCTGTTTCTAGAATTCTTTCTTTGTATCTTTTTTTTCAGATTTGTTTTTAATACATGTCTTTGTTTTACATAGTAACTTTTTTTTGAGCATATTCTTCATATTCTTATTCCTAGACCCTTTGGGATTGCCTTTTTAGTGTGTATTGGATGTGCAGAGTACTGGTGCATGTCAGTAGGTTTACAGAAGAGGTCAGTCTCAATTGGACCTTCTTCAGGTTTTACTAAGGTATCTAAAAATTCTATTTATTTTCTTGTCCATCGAAGGCCCACCTTAATATTACTGTGTATTTCATTTGCCATTTTATGAAGAGGTTCTTTTCCATGTGTCCAAACCCCAAATGTATTCTAAAGGTTCTCTTTACAATTTTCTAAGTAATTATTTTCTAAGTAATTATTCATTTCCCCATGTATGTATTGGCAAAATTAATTCTTAATTTAGATCCTATTGCTGTACCATCGTTTTATTTGTAATTCTTATGAAGAAATGTAAAATAACGGTTTTCATGTTCAGCACTTCTGCTGTTACTGATTTATCTAGTCTATTATCCAGTGCTTTTTGACAAGCTTCTAAAGTCTCTTTATGAGGGACACTTGGGTACAAGGACTTTACATCCATGCAAAATAAAACTGTATTCTCTGGAAGGTTTTGCTTTAGTGATTCAAGTCTTTTTAAAATGGTGTTGTATCCTTAACATAGTTTGGTAATTTCTCAACGTGTGACGTAAGTTGTTTTTTCTGCTATTTCAGCTATTATGTGTGTTGGGATTATCAATCTTGCTGACTATGATTCACATAGGGTGATTTCGTTGTGCATTTTAGGATTTCCTCTCTCTCTCTCTCTCTCTCTCTCTCTCTCTCTCTCTCTCTCTCTCTCTCTCTCTCTCTCTCTCTCTCTCTCTATATATATATATATATATATATATATATATATATATATATATATATATAAATATACAGTGCCTATAGAAAGTCTACACTTTAGTTTCGTCAGACTACAAAACTTTTTTGCCACATGGCTATAGAATCTCCTGAGTGTTTTTTTTTGCATACATCAAATGGGATTCAAGGTGGGCTTTCTTGAGTAAAGGCTTCCTTCTTGCCACCCTACCATACATACCAGATTTGTGGAGTGCTTGGGATATTGTTGTCACATGCACACTTTCACCAGTTTGACCCCGGCCTGATCTAGGCAGTGTCGTTATATAGTGTCTTGGTGGTGCCATACAACTTCCACTTCTTAATAATCATCTTGACTGTGCTCCAAGGGATTTTCAAGGCCTTTGATATTTTTTATAGCCATCCCCTGATCTGTGCCTTTCAACGACTTTGTCCCAGAGTTCTTTTGAAAGCGGCTTGGTTGAGTCTTTGCTTTGACTACCCAACAGAGGGAACCTGCAGGAACTGCTGAATTTATCCTGAAATCATGTGAATCACTACAATTTAACACAGGTACAAGGGGGATGGACACTTATCCAACCAAGCTATTTCAGTTTTTACTTTTAATTAATTTTCTACAAATTTCAAGAATATTTTTTCACCTGGAAATTGTGGGGTAGGATGTGTAGATAAATGAAAAAATAAGCTATTTTAATGCATTTTAATTCCAGGCTAAAAGGCAACAAAAGGTGAAAATTTTGAAAGGGGTGTAGGTAGGCATTGTGTGTGTGTGTGTGTGTGTGTGTGTGTGTGTGTGTGTGTGTGTGTGTGTGTGTGTGTGTGTGTGTGTGTGTGTATATACACACATACAGTACTGTGCAAAAGTTTTAGGCAGGTATGAAAAAATGCTGTAAAGTAAGAATGCTTTCAAAAATAGACATGTTAATAGTTTATATTTATCAATTAACAAAATGCAAAGTGAGTGAACAGAAGAAAAATCTACATCAAATCAATATTTGGTGTGACCACCCTTTGCCTTCAAAACAGCATCAATTCTTCTAGGTACACTTGCACACAGTTTTTGAAGGAACTCGGCAGGTAGGTTGGCCCAAACATCTTGGAGAACTAACCACAGTTCTTCTGTGGATTTAGGCAGCCTCAGTTGCTTCTCTCTCTTCATGTAATCCCAGACAGACTCGATGATGTTGAGATCAGGGCTCTGTGGGGGCCATACCATCACTTCCAGAACTCCTTGTTCTTCTTTACGCTGAAGATAGTTCTTAATGACTTTCACTGTATGTTTGGGGTCGTTGTCATGCTGCCGAATAAATTTGGGTCCAATCAGATGCCTCCCTGATGGTATTGCATGATGGATAAGTATCTGCCTGTACTTCTCAGCATTGAGGAGACCATTAATTCTGACCAAATCCCCAACTCCATTTGCAGAAATGCAGCCCCAAACTTCAAAGGAACCTCCACCATGCTTCACTGTTGCCTGCAGACACTCATTCGTATACCGCTCTTCAGCCCTTCAGCGCAAACTGCCTTCTGCTACAGCCAAATATTTCAAATTTTGACTCATCAGTCCAGTCTGCTGCCATTTTTCTGCACCCCAGTTCCTGTGTTTTTGTGCATAGTTGAGTCGCTTGGCCTTGTTTCCACATCAGAGGTATAGCTTTTTGGCCGCAAGTCTTCCATGAAGGCCACTTCTGACCAGACTTCTCCAGACAGTAGATGGGTGTACCAGGGTCCCACTGTTTTCTGCCAATTCTGAGCTGATGGCATTGCTGGACATCTTCCGATTGCGAAGTGAAGTAAACATGATGTGTCTTTCATCTGTTGCAGTAAGTTTCCTTGGCCGACCACTGCATCTACGGTCCTCAACATTGCCCGTTTCTTTGTGCTTCTTCAAAAGAGCTTGGACAGCACATCTGGAAACCCCTGTCTGCCTTGAAATTTCTGCCTGGGAGAAACCTTGCTGATGCAGTATAACTACCTTGTGTCTTGTTGCTGTGCTCAGTCTTGCCATGTGGTATGACTTATGAAAGTAAACTGTCTTCAGCAACCTCACCTTGTTAGCTGAGTTTGGCTGTTCCTCACCCAGTTTTATTCCTCCTACATAGCTGTTTCTGTTTCAGTTAATGATTGTGTTTCAACCTACATATTGCATTGATGATCAATAGCACCTGTTTGGTATAATTGTTTAATCATACACCTGACTATACAGCTACAAAATCCCTGACTTTGTTCAACTGTACCTAGAAGAATTGATGCTGTGAAGGCAAAGGGTGGTCACACCAAATATGGATTTGATTTAGATTTTTCTTCTGTTCACTCACTTTGCATTGCATTAATTGATAAATATAATCTATTAACATGTCTGTTTTTGAAAGCATTCTTACATTACAGCATTTTTTCACACCTGCCTAAAACTTTTGCACAGTACAGTATATATTAATCTACTTGTCATACCTAGATATATATACACACTACTTTGTAGAATACATAACTCATTTTTTGTCATGGGGTCATATGTGACTGATTTTGTAGGAGCAGGTCACAAATGTGGAAAAATGTATTTAACAGACACCATTAAAGAAATAACATTTGTTTTTCTTCTCTAGCAAATCATACTTCACTCCTAAACTTATGTCAGGTTGACACATATATATTGTAACACAATAGCACTCACATACCCAAGCACTATAGTATATATATATATATATATATATATATATATATATATATATATATATATATATATGAGAGAGAGAGAGAGAGAGAGAGAGAGAGAGAGAGAGAGAGAGAGAGAGAGAGAGAGAGATCGTGGTAATATGGAAGAATATCTGTCTGAGTGGCCAGAGCCTGAATTATAATACTGATAGCTCTGACATATTCTTTATTTAATTCAAGCCTGTGTTAACCCCGTTCTACTCTAGGTATCCATTTATTTCACTAAAATGTGTTTATTATCTACATAATTGTAGTCATGGATTTCTTGGTATTCATATTTTTTGGAACCAATTACAGTCTTACATGTCCAGTGTTGAGAAAAAATATTTAAGCGACAGTATCTTCTTATATTATGCAGTACCTCTATCCGATCCATGCTGCCTAACATACCACAGGGAGTATGTGGCCTATGTTCTTATTGGAATTACAATTACATGTGTTTCTAGTATATTGATGCAATGTTATTAATTGTTTCACTGAATCTAACTATTTTATTACTGAACTGTTAATTTCTGCTGTTTTGTCTATTGTTGAATTTGGACCTGGAGGCCACTGTTGTTTATTTTGGTACGGTAACAGCTTTGATGGCATGGCTGCTTTGCTGTGTTCTGGTAACATAATCTATTTTGAAAAGCTGAAGTCTGGCAACTGAACATTTCTAGTCTGAATGATAACGCTATGTAACACAGTTTTTGTTCCTGGGTAGTAAGTGTTATTTCCTAATTGCTTATGCCTCAAAAGTATAGAAAATGGCTATTATTCCCCACAAACTTTGCTTTTGTGACCAGGACAGTGATATTTCAAAATATCACTATTTCCAGTGGGAAAACGGGCAAATGTGTTTCTTTTCGTTCACATAAAGTCAGAAAAAAACAACATATGAATCCAAATTAACATGTATTTACACTAAAGTAATACAAAAATGACTACAAAAGATTTAGAAGTGAGTAGTTTTTCGAGATTATACTGTAATAAGCCTATACCCCCCTTGCCCTAAGCAAACATTTCCCATACAGTAATGTGCAATTATTCTTTTTTTAACAGATAACCATTTTAGTTACCATATTTATATGTGATTTACCAAGTATTCCTAGACATTGCTTTAGCTCTAGCAGCACGAACAGCCTGTCCACGGTCTGTGCAATATTATTCATGTCATGATATACAGTGGCTCTCAAAAGTTACAACATGGAATTCAAAATGGATTTAATTGGGAGTTTTTGCCACCGATCAACACAAAAAGTCCATAATGTCAAAGTGAAAAATAAAATCTAAAATTGTTCTAAATTAATTACAAATACAAAACAGAAAATAATTGATTGCATAAGTATTCACTCCCTTGAGTCAATATTTGGTAGAGGCACCTTTGGCAGCAATTACAACTATTTGGATAAGTCTCTACCAGCTTTGCACATCTGGACACTGCAATTTTTGCCCATTCTTTGCAAAATTGCTCAAGCTCCGTCAAGTTGGATGGGGACCTTTGGTGAACAACAATTTTCTACTCTTTCTACATATTCTCAATTGGATTGAGGTCCGGGTTTTGACTGGGCCACTCCTGGACATTGACCTTTTTTTTTTAAGCCACTCCAGTGTGGCTTTGGCTGTATGTCTGGGGTCATTGTTCTGCTGGAAGATGAATCTTCTCTGATGTGAGTTTTTTTCAGCAATGGCTTTCTTTTTGCCACTCTCCCATAAAGACCAGTTTTGTGAAGCACCCGGGCTATTGCTGTCGTATGCACAGTGTCTCCCAGCTCAGCCGTGGAAGACTGTAACTCCTTTACAGTTACCATAGGCCTCTTGGTGGCCTCACTGACTAGTGCCCTTCTCGCCCGGATACTCAGTTTTTAAGGACGGCCTGTTCTAGACAGATTCACAGTTGTGCCATATTCTCTCCATCTCCTAATAATGGACTTTACTGTGCTCCGGAGGATATTCAATGCCTTGAAAATTCTTATATCCTACCCCTGACTGGTGCTTTTGAAGAACCTTATTCTGGATTTGCTTTGAATGTTTCTTCGTCTTCATGATGTAGTTTTTGTTAGGAAATGTACTAACCAAATGTGGGACCTCCCAGAGACAGATGTATTTAACCTGAAATCATGTGAAACACCTTAATTACACAAAGGTGGCCTCCATTCAACTAATTATGTGACTTCTAAAGACAATTAGTTGCACCAGAGCTTATTTAGATGTGTCATAGCAAAGGGGGTGAATACTTATGCAATCAGTTATTTTCTGTTTTATATGTGTAATTAAATTAGAACAATTTGTAGATTTTATTTTTCACTTTGATATTATGGACTTTTTTTGTGTTGATCATTGGCAAAAACTCCTAATTAAATCCATTTTGATTCCATGTTGTAACACAATAAAATGTGGAAAAGTCCAAGGGGGGTGAATACCTTTGAGAGCTACTGTATCTGATCATTATAGCCATAGACAGATACAGATTGGAAACAGTTGTACCTGGTAAACTCTAAACAGTAAAGCACATTTTTAAAAGTTTCAATGTGAGCCCGCTATAGATATTATTTTTTCTTTTTTTTTTTTTTTTTTTGTCTGTCACACAGTAATGTTTAACATCCTTGTTAATTAGTTAAAATTCCCATTGAGCACTGAGATTTGATAGAAATTAATATGGACAGCAAGTGTCAAAAGCAATAGGCTCTTTTGAAGTGATTAGCAGTGCAAAACAAACAAGTGTCGCCGATGAAATGTGTTTGTCTGAATAGAAGGTGAATTTATAGTGGCTGAGTTAATTTCCAGAAATCCCTTAAATCCATTCACACTGGACGCATTAGCATTGCTATATTTCATTTATTTGTATTCAACTCCTTCAAGTATAGGACAGATAACGTGGTTTTGTGATGGTATATGTTATATGTGTTTTATTGCACTTTAACTTTATAACAGTTACAGCACAAATCACGTACAGCTGTAATGTAGTGTAATAATTAGATTGTATTTGAATATTTTATGACCATGGGTTGATTTCTAGAGGCAACATTTCTAATTTACTGAAAGAATCTGGGCTCTGTAGAGTACATACTTCTTCATAAGGAACTCATTTATGGTTGAAACTGAATAAAAGCACAAAATGAAGACCTGACTTAACCAAAGATAAGGAATAATCCACAGCAGATTTACCCGTTGAATAAGGTATTGTGAAGCGGATCCGTCTTATTGCTTGTACAGTTAACCAGATGCATGTGTGGCCAGCATGTTGTGTATGAGCGCAGACAAGTTGGGGTCACTAACCTGGAAGTGCCAAGCACAGGCTGGATTATAGTACATCGAAAACATGAAATAGAAACACCAACAACTGTGCTGCAAAAAGCTTCAGAATCAGCTGCTACAGTGACCATTTACAAAGCAGCAAACAAAAAAGTGGTAGGTGACTGAAAAACAACTGTTCTAGAAAGTGAATACATTACAATGCTGTTGTTGACTGACATTCGGCCACCACCCCCCCACCCCTGAACAGCAGGCTATGAAAAAACAACATCTTTTATGCTTTGTACAAACAGCAGCAGTGTTTGCACTTTTAGAAGCTAAACAAAAAATGTGTTTACAATTTGAAGATACAGATAGTAAGAGTTTGAGATATGATGTTTGCTAAACTAAGATCAGTTTTTAGAAATATTCATTTACACTATTGTGAATTAATAAGGCTTGTTTACTCATGCCTTGTTAGTTTAAATGCATTATCTGTCAGCGATATGGATAATTAATGTCTAGCAAGTAAAAAAAAAAAAAAAAAGCAGCAGTCATTCCAGTTATGTTGCTTGTTTCTATTAATTTAGAAGTTTGATAACAAATAAGGTTTTTTTTAATTTTTATCTCTTATCTACTATTTTAGGTTCAAATATGTGCTGATGGTGCCCTGACCTAAATGAAAACAACCTGCTTCTGCATTTTGTACTGCACAAGGGACTTTGCTTAAAACAAGGTATGGTTGTAGATTTTTACCTGGGTTACCTAAAATATCTGTGTTTTTAACCTGAAGTCAGTATAGAGTGTAGGTAAAGAGTCAACAAAGTTAATATAAATGGTAGAGGAACTGGTGCAAAAAGTTATGTTAGGCACTTTTTATCATTAAATGATCATGACGGAGTCTGAGAATGCCATTACTCAATCGCCGGTCCTTTGTACAAGAAGTTCTGGAGCTTATAATCTCATCTCGACAATGGTCAGTGTAGTACATCAATATAAAATAAAAGACAGACACACTTGCTGCTGCTGGGATGAGACCCATGTCTTGTTGTACTCATAAAATGCGTATTCTTTTTCTAACGATGCTATCCGGCAACTACGAACTGGGACAGCCGCTTATCTGGACTGGAGTTACAACATTACATCCAGGATATGCCATGGCAGTGCGTCACATCATATTATGGCCCATGTAACAGTGCATGGAAGCTCTGCCAATCTTTTCTGTTTACAATTAGCAATGCAAGCCTCGGTACAATTATATCCAATAGAACTACTGCATCTAAAGATATAACAGATACATTATATGGAAATCAGCTTATTTTGCTCCATTTCAGGATGTTGTTCTGAACTAAAGTAGGTATCTCCATTTTGTTTTTGTGTGGACACAATGGGATTTTGAAACCGAGTGATTTTGAACAGTTTCAGTGCAGGTAGACAAATCCATTTTTTATTATTTCTTTTAAAAGACAATATTGAAAGACCTGTCATTCTTTTGCTCCTATTACAACTTCATCCATTGCAAAGGATGAATATGTATGATACAGTAGCTCACTGCATATGGTACTACATGTATCTATGTACAAACAGAAACCAAATAGAAATTCCCAAGCTGCTGTGTAAATAAAAAGAAAGTTGGGTTTTTTTCAAGACCCTTTGGGTGATGAAATGGATTATAGATCAAATATATAGAAAAAATATAAGTCCCACTTTTTTGTGATGAACAGTATAAAGCATTGTCAATGTGCAAGATCATTTAGCAGTCTGTTATGAATAGAACGGTTAATTCATTAGGATTCTAGTTAGTAAAGACTTCATCAAACCAGACAAAGGAGATTTTATGTCTCATGCTGTTTGATTTGGCATCCCTCGCAGTACAATAAAATATATAGCTGCTTTCATAGTTTTGTTCGTTTCGATATTCTAAATGCTTTGGTGGTTCCAGAAATGCTTTCATTTTACAATTCCTTTTTGGAGTTCAAAGACAGAACTCAAAGATTCAGTCTATAATCGGTTCATTATTCTATATGGTTTTTCATGTCTGTAGTTTTTATATACAGCGGCTCGCAAAAGTATTCACCTCCCTTGGACTTTTCCACATTTTATTGTGTTACAACATGGAATCAAAACGGATATAATTAGGGGGTTTTGCCACTGATCAACACAAAAAAAGGTACATAATGTCAAAATGAAAAACAAAATCTACAAATTGTTTTAAATTAATAACAAATACAAAACAGAAAATAATTGATTGCATAAGTATTCACCCCTTTGAGTCAATATTTGGTAGAGACAATATTTAGCAGCAATTACAGCCATGAGTCTATTTGGATAAGTCTCTACCAGCTTTGCACATCTGGACACTGCAATTTTTGACCATTCTTCTTTGAAAAATTGCTCAAGCTCCATCAAGTTGGCAGACAACGGATTTTTATTTATGTATTTATTTATTTACCACAATGTAGTACTTTGCGACTTACCAGTTGAATTAACAATGTTGAATCTCCTTTCAAATAAAACCACAGCCGTACTGGTGTATGTGTCCTTTCTGTTGGGCGAGGTTAACTATAAACACCCAACCGGCTGCTAACTGTTAAATTAGTTTAACAGCAATTTTCCATGAATTGAGAGCAATCCTCCATCCCTGTGCCTTCTGAGCCAGCAAATCGAGTCCTGTTTATTTTTTATTTTTTTTAATGACTCACTTAAATTTTTTTGGACTTGAAGTCCTATTCGTTCATTTTAAAATACAGAATAGCATACCCTTGTCTAGCGGCTGCATTGTTTACTAATCAGGGTGTAGTTTTACTGAAATCTGTGTGTTTTGTCTGCAGGCACAACCATCACATTGGTAGGTAAGCATTTTAATATATATATATATATATATATATATATATATATATATATATATATATATATATATATATATATATATATATACATCAGTAAGTACTTAAGCCTAGTAATTAGAATTTTATTTTTTCTGTTTTAATAGGTGTATTATGACTCTATCTGAGATGGGGGTATGCGGTAGACTGGATTTTTTGGAAAGGGGTACGGGGCCTAAAATGTTTGAAAACCACTCGTGTATAGAGTAAACTAACAAAGTTCTGGGTTCCATTCAAATAATATGTAATAGTATGTTTTAAAATGTCCCCTTTGGTCATGACATGTATAATGTTCTATTTCCTAGCTATACTAAACTTTATAATGCATACAGCATGTATTTTTTCAAAGTCTTGTCAGCGCAACTTCTTGTAAAATAAACAGTTTTACACATTTCAAAAAATTATATAAAACAATTTTACCAGGAAAACCAAAAGCCAGGTCACATACAGGGGTAAGAAAATACTATAAAACACCTGCGATGTATACTGTGGCATACAATTTTGTGTAAAAGGTTTGGTTCTCAAATTAGTGATTCATTTATTATGAACATTGAATCCCTCAATTGTATTTTGCAATCTATCAAGGTTACACGCCCCTGTTGCAATATAAAAGATCTGCTTGTTAGCGACACTCACTTAGCAGGCTGCTGTTCCAGAGAATGTATTGCTGCAGACTTGCTGCCCCTACTTTCTTGAAGGAATTAAACTGGTTATCACTGAGGAACGGTCACGTATCGCACTAGAACACACCTTGGAGGCTTGCCACATCAAATTAGCTCTGTCCTTGCTTCCTCTACTTCCTCTAATTGCGTTTATTCGAAACATTTAGAAGCACGTTTCAGTTTTAAATAAGTGACTTTTAAAACTAGACACAACTGCACAGAGTTTACAGGAATAAAACTAAGTTCTTAAAAATTATTGAGGAGGACAACTTTTAAAAATAAATTCTAGCTTGTGATTTTCTCATCTGTCTCTACAGGGAGCAATCTATTTGAACAATACAGTTCACAGTGATATGTAGTTTTAGGGGCATTTTGATGTCTGAGTGTTTCACAGCAGGCCATCTATCCAATACACAGGAACTGTTTTTTATGCTAGTCATTTTTTTTACAATGTGTCGTAAACTATATATATATATATATATATATATATATATATATATATATATATATATATACAATATATATATATATATATATATATATATATATATATATATATATATATATATAGATATACTGGTAAGGGGATATATATAAATAATATATATATGAATACTAATTATATAAATATATCAACTACATCAAGTGGTATTTTCTCTCTGAGACTGGTGTCTTGTTATTTTATGTCTTTCCACATGAGTGAAAATGATGCTTGAAAAAGCATACTTAATAAAATGTGTCACAATTTAACTACATGCAGGTACCATCTGTATTTTTCTAGACAACTGACAACAAATAAAAATTGAGTGAAAAGGAATACATCTTTATTTGTGTGCCTCTTTTTTCAGACCATATTTGAACTTCATCAAAAGTAGAAATTAAAATAACTGACAAAAAAGTGTGTTTCATAAGCATTTATGCAGACAAGCGATGATATCAGTACTTTAAGGATTAAATGTATCCTGTGTTTCAATTCGCTTGGGCTGAAACCCTAGACCTTTTTTTAATTGCTGTGAGAAAATATCCTGATTTCTGCAAGATTAGGCACACACTTGTGTATACTTTGACCTGAGAGTGCCTGTATTGGAATTAATCGTATGAGGTAGAGGGATTTGCTATTGTGCTTGCCGTACAGCCATGCATGACAAACAGTGTCTAATAAACTAATTTTGATTGCAGACCCCGTTGGTACCTTCAGCTTTCGCCTTGAGCTGTGGAGTTTTAGACTTCCACTTCTCTTTTTATGTTTCTTATTAGCGACAAACATTTCAAGTTGGCTGAATTTGAAAATGTAATGATTTATTTATTTTTTTATTACAAATATTTTAAGGGTTTTTGATAATGTGGTTAAAAAATGAGCAAGCACTGATCACAAACTGCTCAACTGTAAAAATTGTTAATCATTTACTTTGACAAATTAACAAACATCCTATTATCCTCCAAACATCCTACTATTTTTTTAACTGTTATGTTCAGAATGTTCAGAATTTGTTTCACAGTATAATTAGCATCATTATGAACTACCAAAAAATAATAAGACTTACACACATTATTTCAACCTGACATTTAGTACATGTAAGACTTAAAGTGTTACGAAAAGAGTTTAATTATATTCCATTAAAATGAACATTTAAAACAATATCTAAGATACATCACAAGGTCAACAATACTGTTCAGTAGTTTTGGCACATTTAAGCTAGGTGGCTGTTAACCCTTCTTGGTAATTAAAGATAATCAATGTTGCAGAAATGTAATTTATTGCAAATGTTAATATATCATAAAATGTTCCAGAAAATTTAAAGGAGCCATTCATTTGTTTGTGTAATATGAATAAATACAATTTTTTTAAACAGTAATGTTTGCTTTATTATATTTTGAAGATTTAAAGGGTACATCAGCCCTACATGAAAAATAAAACAAACTATCCCACCTTGCTGTTCCGAATGTATTTGGTCATTGTATAGTAATCCTTATGCGCCCAAACATCTTTATAATGCCTCAATAGTACGTCCAAAATCACTGTTCTCAAGCATCTCTTCTAAGCCAAAATCAAGAATTCCGCATGTACCCTCACATGTGCTCTGAAACATACCGGTGCATGCCCAATGAAGCGTTGTATAAGCTATATTACCCCTGTGTGGAAACACTCTAGTCTCTGTGACAAACATGTTTTGTCTAATTTTCAATAAAGAAGGAACTTGTACCTGCTTTCGTTTTGTGGGGTAAACATCTTTCACGCCGTACATGTTTCCTTCGCATGTTGTATTTTGATGTGTTAATTATTAATGTTGCACTCAATTAAACAATAAATAAATAAATAAATAAACAGCACATCTGTGCTGTAAGTGGCTGTGGGGAAAAGAAAACTCAAGACAGAGTTGTTTTCATTTCCAACTAATGAAGGGACCTACCCACAATTATAGCAGCACTGTATTATTTCAATGTACAACCCCAAAGTCTTAGATATAGCTCCAGCTGATTCAGAATGTTTGCAGAATGAACACGTATCAAATAAACTGGCAAATGAGATTTGGAAACGATGGATTTCCTTTAGGAATGAGGACTTTGAGCATGAACCGACCTAAAAAAATAAATATTGCATTATTTCATCCTTCATATTTGGTTTTCATTTGCATTTCCTGACACAACGCATGCACACTCATCTACACACCATCTACATAAACCCCATCTCCCTATCAATTTCTGAACAATTTGATGCTGAAATATTGTCTGGCATTATTTCGGACACTTCCTGTGTACAGTCACACTGTGTTGCTGAGGAAAATTTGAATTTAAACTGTTAATGACACAACTTTGAAATGGCAGTGGAACGGTATGTTTTCTTTTGTAGATTTTTTCTTGCCATTGTAACTGTCTGTTTGGGTGTTTTACCTTCTGTATTGGGGTATACAGAAATAACAAAAACACCCAAACAGACACAGTTACAATGGCAATCAAAAGTCTACAAAACCGAAAACAAAAACATACTGTTCCAGCACGAACATTATTATAATGGAACCTTACACCGTATACTAAATTATTCATCGTGTGCGCTTTCGTTCTTAAATATGGAAGTTGTGCCATTAGCATTTTAAATTCAAATTTCCTCAGTAACACAGTATGACTGTACACAGAGAACGTCCGAAATAATGCCAGACAATATTTCAACATCAGATTATTCAGAAACTCATAGGGAGATTAAATTTGTGGCCGAATTCAACTTTCCCACGCAACGGTGTGTAGATGATTGTGCATGTGTTGTGTCAGAAAATGCAAATGAAAACCAAATACAAAGGATGAAAAAATGCATTTTTTTTTTTTTTATTGAATGTAACATTAATCATAATAATACATAAAAAAATACAATATGCGAAGGAAACATGTACAATGTGAAAGATTAGACGGACCGTGTTTGTCACACAGACTAGTGTGTTTCCATGTGGAGGTAATGTAGCTTATACAGCACTTCATTGGGCATGCGCTGGTACATCTGATAGTACACGCGGAACTCAAGTTTTTTTAGCTTAGAAGAGATACTCCAAAAGAATGATTTTGGACATTGACAGTGCAGCATTATGTAAATGTTTAGACACATACAGATTATTATACAATGGCCAAATACATCAGGAACAGCAATATGGGATAGTTTATGTTTTACTTTTTACGTAGTGCTGATGAACCCTTTAAATAGAAGACAGATGCTCAAACATTCCAGTTACTCAGCTTCTGATTGGAAAATAAGAACATTGTTTTCACTGATTTTAACAATCATGTCTATAAGTTGTTCCTGTTATTTAAAAAAAAAAAAAGGTCAGTAAAAATTGTTTAAAAATAAAAAATAAAAAAAACCATTAAATTATGCAGCATAAAAGATTATTGTGGTAAACCATTAAATTGTTGTTAAGGCAACCATCATTGTTTGGCTGAAATTAAGCTATTTGGTCTAGACTGTCTTATTGGGAGTGCAATGTTCTTAATCAAACTGCATCTGATTCCATCTTTTCACTGAAATGCTTTTAAGGCATTGTAACAGGGTGAGGAGCCCTGTACATTTTTGTTTATTTATTTTTAGAATGGGTTCTCCCCCTCTGCATGTGTCGTATTTGTGTTTGTATTATGATTTATTGTATTTATTTATAAAGATGACGTCGAATAGCCGAGTGTGTTGTTATTGTAGATTTGAATGAATGTTGTGTTATTTGAAAATACAATGTTTTCTTTGTTATTGTTTAGTTTGGATGTGGTCTGGTAGATGTGATGGTAGCAGCTTGCATCTGCCAGACATCTCGTGAGAATGTGACTGGTGCAGTTTATTGAATTGTTGTTTAAGTGTTTGTAATTGTTTTGTTTGGTTTGGTTTAACTATTTTATTTTGCTCTGGAGCCAGTATTTTTCTTAAATTTTTGTTTAAATAAATGGTACACGGCATGTTTGTTTTGCAACTGCAGTACTACCTCTGTCTCTTTCTGCATCTGGCCTGACGTCAACACAGCGCTATTCCTGTCACACGTGGGATTGCAGCACCTCCAGGACTCGGGCCAGAAAAGGTACTGCAGATTTTTTCATTTTTCCTTTTTATTACCTGTAGAGGATGGAGGAAGTGACATGGTGCCACTTTCCAGAGGCCACGTCTCCAGAGAAGGATGGAGAGGTATGAGTTCTGGATGAAGGAGGAGCCCCTGCTGCCTTCGCCGCCAGAAGGGGAGGAGCCTCTGCTGCCTTTGCCATCAAGAGGAGAGAAGCAGGAGCTACCTCTGCCTCCATCACCACCATTGGGAGAAGTGGGGCTCCTGCTGCCGCCTTCATGGACAGGGGCTCCCCTTCCGCCGTTACTTCCTGAGGGTCCATGGCCGCCGTTGCCTTCCGAAGGTCTGCTGCCACTATCGCCTCCCGAGGGTCCGCTGCGTCCGTCGCCTCCGAGGGTCCGCTGCCGTCGTCGCCTCCCAAGGGTCCGCGGACGCCATCGCCTTCCGAGGGACCGCTGGTGCCCTGTCGTGCATCGCATGGGGATGCCAGTTCATCATCGCCTGGGGTTGCCAGTTCGCCATCATGTGGGGGTGCCGGTTCGCCATTGCGTGGGGATGCCTGCTCCGCTGAGGGATTCCACGCTCCGCTCAGGGATGCCATGTTTGGATCGCATGGGGTTGTCTGCTGCTTTGTGTCGCCTGGGGCTACCAGCTGCTCCTCGTTGCCTGATGTTGCTGAGGGTCCTGTTTTGCCTGGGGTTGCTGAAGGTCCTGCTTCACGTGGAGGTGCTGAAGCTCCTGGAAGGAGATCAGGAGACCAGCTCCCCAGCCACACTTTCGCTGTGGGAGATTGGGTGGCTGAAGCCCCGGAAGAGGGAGCTGCATGAAGTGGGGGGTGAAGGACTTGTCATCATGGCTGTCACCATGGACACCTTGCTCTCCCTCTTCCGGGACTCTGAGACTGAGGGGGCAGGTGGCCGTTAGGGCCATGTGTGCTTTGCACAAGGGGGGGGGGGGGGGGGGGGGGGGGGGATATGTATATGTAACAGGGCGAGGAGCCCTGTACATTATATGTTTATTTATTTTTAGAACAGGGTCTCCCCCTCCACCCCTGTGTTGTATTTGTGTTTGTATTATGATTTATTTATTGTATTTATTTAAAGATGACGTTGAATAGCCGAGTGTGTGGTTATTGTTGATTTAAATGAATTTTGTGTTATTTGAAAATACAATGTTTTCTTTGTTATTGTTTGGTTTGGATGTGGTCTGGTAGATGTGATGTAGCAGCTCGTATCGGCCAGACATCTTGTGAGAATATGGCTATAGAATATTGTTTAAGTGTTTGTAATTGTTTTGTTAAAGTCACCTGTTTAAAAAGCCTGCAACTCTCCATGCTCAGGGTGGGGTGTGTATAGAGGAGAGTACGGGAGAGCGAGAGGAGAGAAATTTAAAACTAAGCAAAAGAATTGGAACAGTGGCAGTAATCTGCCCAGCCTGACCTGTTGCATTTTGTGTTTGTGATTTTGTTTTGGTTTAACTATTTTGTTTTGCTCTGTGATCAAGTGTTTTTGTGTTTAACTTTTTATTTAATTTTTTTTTAAACAAACGGTGCACGGCACATTTGTTTTGCAGCTGCTTTACTGCCTCTTTCTGCATCTGGCCTGACGTCAACACAACGCCATTCCTGTCACAGGAATGCATTTAGCAGTTGAGCCAAATTACTGAAAAAAATGCTGTTTTTGATGGTGACTAAAAACATGAAACATCCACTTTAGCCTCCCCACTGAGATAAATGCCTGTGAATCTGTTTGACTTCTTTCCCTTTCCTCTGTGTAATAGATATTAGTGTTGGATATCCCTCCTTCCTTAACTTGGCCTGTAATTCCAAGCATAGGCAATTATTGGGAATGTGGCAACAACAGTGAAAATAAAATCCATATTTTCAGTGGATTTGCATTTTTAATAAGCATTTCCAGAAACTCAGACTTCTTATAAAAAAGGCTTATCTTATTATAACTGATGATTTTATTAACCTGTCTGTGAAATATTAACCTAGAGGTATACATTGTATGTACTTTATTTACTTAACCTGTTGTCATGAAGTGGTGTTGTTTCCCACTTAATGTTCCTACTGTACAGTATAGATGCTCCATTACAGGATTGTGTGGTCATTTGCATTATGAACCCTGTAACAATACAGTAACATAGACATACACATTTTACTATTCAATTAAAATAGCCAATAAATGTGCTGTTTTACAACAGACCTTATACTTCACGAGGCTACATTATTGCATTTGTAAAGTTTAAACAATTTTAATGATTGATAAAGGCTGTTGTAAAAAGCTTTTGGGGTCTTTGTTAGTCTGGTACTCCTGTATAATTAGATGACTGATTGCATGGAATATTGCCACACGTTTTTTTCCTGTTGTGAGAAAGCAAAAGGAGTAATACACTGGAGCCCTGACAATGTATCTTTCTAATTTCCCCTAAATAGTTTACTGGAGAATCCATCAGGCAGTGCTTCCCTTTCTTTGATATATATAGAATTCCAGTTGGAGGCAGCTCTTTGTCATTTAGACCAGCAGGCCTGAGCAAAGTTGAATGCATTCCCCTTTTTTTTTTAAATTACGTAATAATAATAATAATAATAATAATAATAATAATAATAATAATACTGTAATACAGTCAGTTATAAAACTGACAATAAACAGCTCAAAACTTTTTTTTTAAATATGTGTTTTTGTTCCTAACATAAATGAATGAAGCAAACTTTTCAGTCCCAAGTGGTTTTAAAACAAATGTCTGCACAACATTTAGTGTTTATAGATTTCTAGAGCTTTTTATGCACAGCAATATCTTTAAAAGACATCTGTAACGGATTGAATATATCGTTACTAAATAAAGGGAACTGCAAGACTTTTTTGCACTGCAATAAGGACTTCTGTTAACATTTTATTATTTTGCTTTTGTGTATCTACCAGCTTAACAGTAAACTATTTGGTAAAATATAAATGAGAATGTACTTACCAATGGGAGGAGGAGTTGTGTAGGTTCCTGAAAGAAAAAAGTCTGTTTGTATCTGAACGGCAGGGTGTGCAGTGACGACGCAGTTCATTGAATGGAGGCCTACATTCAATGAACTTGCAGCATCTCTGTTAAGGAAAATAAATAATGTAAAACTAACTTTAACTCAGCTGAGTTATTTGGTAGGTTTGCACGTAAAATAATAAAGATCTAACTGAGAAGATTAGTATAATTTATTTAACTAAGACTTAGTGAAAATTAAAGTACATCATACCGATTTGTGTTGCCTGTCGCTCTGTGTGTGTGGATGTGTTTGTGTGTGAAGACAAAGGGAGCACGCACGATTGAGGCGCGCTTTTTAAAAAAGATATTGAACATGCATAATGTAAGTCTATGGGAGGGAAGTATTAAAAGAAGGAAAATTGTTTTATAGTCTCTTGAAAGTATCTCTACCTTGAAAAATAATAAGTGATTTAGTTAAATGGTAATATTACTGTATTGTTTTAAAATAAAGTAAGATATAAATGTCTTTATATTTACTAACTGGTAATTTGGTATGTTCTAAGGGGAGGGGCCAAGTTGGGTATAAATAGCCTGTATCGAGCCCAGACTCTCAGAGAGTGTGTGTGTTGGTTTGTTAGAACTGGTTGCTGCTGTGTAAAGGGCTGAGGGGGGAACCTGTTTATCAGATTATAGCCTCCTAGAGACAGTTAATTGTTTCTGATTTTCCTATTTATTTATTTAGTAATTTATTTATTTTTGTTTTTTTTTTCTCTTTTGCGGCCACATTTGTACCAAGTGCAATTTTTGTTCCGGTGTTCCTTGCTCCAGTCTGGAAAAATAAAAGAAAGTCAGCCTGGCGCAACAGAATCTTTTCTGGTCATCGCTTGTTACTTAATAACATCTAACATTACGCACACTGGTCCCTAACAGTTGGTGGCAGTGGTGGGATCCAGTGGCTGTGGTAACAAGTGACAAAGATGAGAGAGAGGAAGCACCAGCATCAAGGAGGCCTCAAAAACAGGGTAGAGACGAGCAAACACAAGGTGCAGAGGAAGAAATGATGGTCGCAGCTCCGGTTGCAGAGGCTGCATCATCACCAGCCCTTCCAAGGGTGAGCAGACTGCCTGGGTAAGTGAGATGTCAGCCATTACTGAACTGGTGGGTATGTTTAAAACATACTTAGGGTTTCAGCAACAGAGGGAAGAAAGGCTGGAGAGGGAGACTGTTAGACAGGAACAAAAATTCAAAGTTATGCAGCATCAGATAACCCAGTTGCAGTTGGATGTGGAGCAGGGTCGACCTGGGCAGGATGCAACTAAAGAGGGAGGCTCTGGAGACCATCTTAAATGAAGTGGGACGTTTTATGGTCGGGAACCGAAGCTGGTGAAGCTGGAAGATGCAGATGATATAGAACATCTGATTGGGCCATACATTTAATTCCTTTTATGACAGGTAAAGCACGTAGTGCTAATGTAGCATTAATGGACATGAGTGACATACTGACTATAATTTAATCAAAGAGGCGATTCTAAAGAAATATGCCATCAACTCAGAGACTTATCGCCAGCGTTTTAGATCATTGGAAACGCTGCCTGAAGAGACTGCACAAGAGTTGTACATGCAACTAAAAGACCTGTTTGCAAAATGGGTGAAGCTGGACCAGAATGATGTAAAGGCTATTATGGAAACCTGAGTCCTTGAGCAATACATGCGAGTACTATATCCAGAAGTAAGAGTCTGGGTGAAGGAGCATGACCCCGCAACTGTCTATGATGCTGCACACTTGGTGGAGGACTTTGTTGCAGCTCACAAGGGACCTGGAGGTTGCCGCTTCTCTGGAATCTTTTGGTTGGCCAGGGGTAAGTCTGTTGGAGTTGGTAAAGGTGGTGGTCTAGACAATCCTTTGCCTAGTCAGGGAAAAGATATAACCAGTAAGCCTGTAACAGTTAAGCCAACATTGCAATCAGGAAGAGGTCCATTATTCTGTTATAACTGTGGTGAACCAGGCCATACACGACCAGTTTGTTCATTAAGGAAATATAAGATGACTAATCTGTGTTATGTTCCCAGACCTAACATAAGGGCAGATATAGGGCAGGGAATTGAGCCAGTAGTCACTGTTTTGCTTAATGGAAAACCATTAAGAGCATTGATAGTCACCGGGAGTACACAGACCTTGGTACAGACACAGTGGATGCCTAAGGATTTGTGGAATGGGGATAGTGAATTAAGAGTTAGATGTGTGCATGGGGATGAGAGATGCTTATATTGAGGTCTGTAATCAGCTTTTTTTTGTTGACAGTAGGGATAGTGCCAACACTTCCGTACCCCATTGTTTTAGGTCAAGACTTGCCTATATTGCCAAAGTTGTTACAGCAGACTAAGTTATGCAACATTGTAGTTACGAGAGCACAGGCTAAGAAACTGGACACAGATATAAAGGAGGTGGAATCTAACCCCTTAGATGATATGCCTTTCCGGGATGAAGAGTTAGGAGGAGAGCCAGGTAGGACCTGGAAAACATGTAGTGACAGACGGAGGGAAAAGTGTAGGGGTTCAATAAAGCAGGGAGCCACCTATGATCAGAGAGCCATCTATGGTAGATGAAGGACATATACCATTGCCCATAAATCTAGCTGAGTTACAGTTGGAAGATTTTACCTTAAAAGATTGTTTTAATAAAATAACAGGGAGAAACTGGTATGCTTGATTTGGGGGAAGGAGACTTACAGGCTCAGGAAGGGTTTGCTGTATTGTCAGTGTAATCAGGGGGAGCAGTTGATTTTACCAAAAAGGTTACGGAGCCAAGTGCTGAAGCTGGGGCATACCATCCCTTGGGCTGGACACTTGGGCACCGTGAAAATCCTGTTGCAAATAGCCAGAAGGTTTTATTGGCCAGGAATGTATGGGGATGTGAGAGAGTTTTGTTGAACTTGTCCAGAATGTCAGATCTCTGGAGGAAAGGCAGTAGTTCGGGCCCCCTTAATTTCATTACCAATCATGGATGTTCCATTTGAACGTATACGAGTTGATGTGGTGGGCCTTTTAGAACGGAGTCAAGCAGGAAATAAATATTTTCTGGTCATTTGCGATTATGCTACTAAATATCCAGAAGCTTTTCCAATGAGGGAAAGACATTTTTTCTAGAGTTGGTTTACTGAGAGACTCCAATCAGAGACAAATTTTATGGACCGTACTTTGCGTCAGGTGTACCAGTTGCTAGGGATAGGGAGAATAAGAACCACCCCTTATCGTCCATAGACTGATGGCCTAGTGGAAAGATTTAATCAAACATTAAAGACCGTGTTAAGGAAGTTTGTTTCAGAAACGGGCAAAGACTGGGACAGATGGCTACTATACTTGCTGTTTGCATATCGAGAAGTTCCCCAGGCCTCTACGGGCTTTTCACTTTTTGAGCTGCTTTATGGATGCCAGGTACGAGGACCTCTTGATGTGTTGAAAGAAAGCTGGGAAGAGGAGGAGCAACCCCAAAAAGTGAGTGTGATCACTTATGTCCTTAAAATGAGGGATCAGCTGGCACGAATGTCAACCCTAGCTCATGAGCACATGGAAAAGTCTCAAGTGGCTTAGCAGAAGTGGTATGATCAGTCTGCCCAGAAACGTGCCTTCCTGCCTGGAGAGCAAGTGGTGTTGTTGTTACCAACCACTGAAAATAAGCTGCTGGCAAAATGGCAAGGTCCATACACACTGACTCGGAAGATGAGCCCAGTTAAATATGAAATTTGCATACCAGAGCACTGGAAACCACTTCAAGTTTTTCATGTTAATTTGCTTAAGAAGTGGTTTAAGTGCCTATATCTTGCCGCAGAGAGTCTGTATATCCAAACCATTGAGGAAGAGGATTCCACAGAGCAGCATTTCCCAGGACAAAGTAAAAAGGGGGAAGTGGATTTACAACATTTGCAACAGGAAATGCAACAAGAATCACTGCAATGTCTTCCCACCAATTTGTTTGTTGAGAAACCAGGACCTACTGAGGTAATCCAGCAAAGGATCATCATAAAAGACAACACTATATCGCATTCCCGAGAGACTCTTACCTGTTTTAAAAGAAGAGTTGGAGGTGATTCAAGACTTGGGGTAATTGAACCTTCCTGCAGTGAATGCTACAGTCCTGTTGTTCTTGTTCCCAATAAAGATGGAAGTATAAGATTCTGGATTGACTTTCATAAGATCAATAGTATATCCAAATTTGACCCCTATCCAGTGCCTCGATTGGATGAATTAGTGGAGCGTCTGGGGAAAGCTAAATACCTCAGTAGACTTGACATCTGCAAAGGCTACTGGCAGGTGCCACTGACGTCAGAAAGCCGTGAATATACTGCTTTTAGAACTCCATATGGACTCTACCAATTTACTGTCATGCCGTTTGGGTTATATGGTGCCCCAGCAACGTTCCAAAGACTGATTGATCAAGTTTTTAAGGGAACTGAGAGGTTTGCTGTTGCCTACCTGGATGATATTATCACCTATAGTTGTACGTGGGAAGAGCACTTGAAACATTTGAGTGAAGTGCTGACCAGGATAAAGAAAGCCGGTTTAACCATCCACCCTCGAAAGTATTCTATCGCCAAGGAGGAGACCAAATACCTGGGGTATGTGCTGGGACAAGGAGTGATCCAGCCTCAAGTTGGGAAGTTGGAGGTGATAAGAACCACGGAGAGACCAATAACGAAAAAACAGGTGTGTTCATTCCTTGGATTGGTGGGGTGGACACTTTGTCCCCAACTTTTCAGCCAGAGCTGCACTCTTGACGGAGCTAACCAAGAAAACTGGTCTTAATATGATCTTATAATAATAATAATAATAATAATAATAATAATAATAATAATAGCGTGTGCTACAAAGCTCAGATTTTAACCAGTCCTTCAAGGAGATCCGGGAGATCAGAGGCCTGTTGCTTTTATTATTCGCAAGCTCTTGCCCAGGGAGTCAAGATACTTAGCGATTGAAAAAGAGTGTCTTGCTTTTAAATGGGCACTTGATTCCATGCACACACACAATTATTTTAAATATAATTTCTATTAACTATAAGTTTTACTACTTAGAATTTATATTTTGTGTGTGTGTGTGTGTGTGTGTTTGTGGAACATGTAAAAGTTAAACTTCATTAACACTAGAACTGCCTTTTACAATACATGTTTTTATTTTTAATATAACCTACAATATTTATATATATATATATATATATATATATATATATATATATATATATATATATATATATATATATATATATATATATATATATAATGTGATAAATCTGTTCTTATCTCTACTGGACCTAGCAGCCATCAATTAATTAGTTCTGTACAAGAAATGTACCTGGGAAAATATCAGTAGGAGAGATTTCATCTTGAAGCTAGTCACAGCGCTTCAGCAGAAACATTTCGATCAGAAAACTGCAACACTGCAGGCTAGAACAGCTCAACCTGGACTCTGCTGCAAGTGACACACACACAAAAGAAATCATGTTACTTTTGTTTTAGATTAAAATTACTTTAGTTTTTACAGTTTTGTATGTACATAAACCTGTTTACACACTTTTCTTACAAACCTGTTTCTTTTGAAATGTTTATTTTATTATAGTTTTTCATTTTTTGTAGTAGTGCCTTATGTGGTAAGTTAGAAAATAAACCCATGTAAACACAGCCAATGGCAATTGACCAGGTTAATAATATCCCTCATTAAAAACAATATCAGAATTGTATACTATATCGAAGATGGTGTTTTAAGTTCATACCTTAAGAAACAATGAATTAACCAACAAATGACCTTATGTTTTGGTAAGTTACCATTCATTTCCATGAATGTGTCTGGATTCCAATCATGCTGTATTTTAGTAAAATGTATGCCATTCTTATTATTTCAGCTATGCAAGCATATAGAAATTAAAAACTAATTAGATTTTAGAAATCCATTTTGAAAAATACTGCCAGGTGCATGTTATATCTGTCAATGTATACCAGCCTTCCTATTGATAAAGATTGCAATGTGCCACAATATCAATTCACCCCCTTTGCTATGACACATCTAAGTAAGCTCTGGTGCAACCAGTTGTCTTTAGAAGTCACACAATTAGTTGAATGGAGTCCACCTTTGTGTAATTAAGGTGTTTCACATGATTTCAGGTTAAATACACATGTCTCTGGGAAGTCCCACAGTTGGTTAGTACATTTCCTAACAAAAACTACATCATGTAGACAAAGGAACATTCAAAGCAAATCCGGAATAAGGTTCTTCAAAAGCACCAATCAGGTGTAGAATATAAGAACATTTCCAAGGCATTGAATATCCCCTAGAGCACAGTAAAGTCCATTGTTAAGAAATGGAGAGAATATGGCACAACTGTGAATTTATCTAGAACAGGCTGTCTAAAGGAGTTACAGTCTTCCACGGCTGAGATGGGAGACACTGTGCATACGGCAACAATAGCCTGGGTGCTTCATAAAACTGGCATTTATGGGAGAGTGGCAAAAAGAAAGCAATTGTTGAAAAAAACTCACATCAGATCTAGGCTAGAGTTTGCCAGAAGGCATGTGGGAGACTCTAGGACCAAGTGGAAGAAGATTCTATGGTCTGATGAGACCAAAATAGAGCTTTTTGGCCTCAACGTTAAGCGCTATTTTTGGCGCAAGCCTAACACCGCACATCATCCTGAGAACACCATCCCTACCGTAAAGCGTAGTGGTGGCAGCATCATGCTATGGGGATGCTTCTCTGCCTCAGGGCCTGGAAAGCTTGTGAAGATAGAGGGCAAAATGGATGCAGCAAAGTACCTCTTGAAGTCTGCAAGAGACCTGGGACTTGGGAGAAGATTCATCTTCCAGCAGGACAATGACCCCAAACATACAGCCAAAGCCACACTGGAGTGGCTTAAAAACAGAAAGGTCAATGTCCTGGAGTGGCCCAGTCAAAGCCCGGACCTCAATCCAATTGAGAATATGTGGAAAGAGTTGAAAATTGCTGTTCACCAAAGGTCCCCATCCAGCTTGACGGAGCTTGAGCAATTTTGCAAAGAAGAATAGACAAAAATTGCAGTGTCCAGATGTACAAAGCTGGTAGAGACTTATCCAAATAGACTCATGGCTGTAATTGCTGCCAAAGGTGCCTCAGCTAAATATTGACTCAGGGGTGTGAATACTTATGCAATCAATTATTTTCTGTTTTGTGTTTGTAATTAATTTAGAATAAATTTGTAGATTTTATTTTTCACTTTGAAATTATGGACTTTTTTGTGTTGATCAGTGGCAAAAACTCCTAATTAAATCCATTTTGATTCCATGTTGTAACACACTAAAATGTGGAAAAGTCCAAGGGGGTGAATATTTTTGAGAGCCACTGTATGTAACACATTTTTCCTTTTGTCGCATGCTTTACTGAAAATCACTGCATTCATCGGACAAGCCCTCGGTCATTGTAATTTTTTTATTTTATTTGATGGATTTAAATAGATACGAAAGAACAAATTGTTCTTGCTCAATAACCTCTGAACATCATGACAAGAAAGTACACAAGCCTTTGTAAACAACGTAAAACGTTTGGTGCAAACTGAAAGTGCTCCTTTTGGATGTTGTATTGTTAGGAACTACCATTAAACACAAAAAGCATTGTTGTTTTTTTAACTTTAGTGTTGTGGTGTATGTTCTATGCACAATATTTAAAAGTGATTGGTTGATTTCTCATTCATGATTTATAACTGTAGAACAAGTGAGCAGAAAGAATAACTTTTCAGCTCTTAAAAATAGTCTTTGTTAATGTTTATAATTTTTCATTTGCTTTTATGTCTGCTGTGTCTTCTCTTCTGCCATTTCTCGCTGTATCTTTATTTATTTATTTCCTTATACAATCAAGATGGCCATCATAGTAGCAGTGTGTGCATGTCTGCATGTGAATGTTAGGTTAGTTAAAGTTAATGTGTTTTTTATTTTTTATTTGTATATCTTTTAAATAATTTGTATAGTAAATAATCATTATATAATTATTGAAGTGTAAATGTTTCTGATCCCAAGTTGAATAATTACAGCAAGTCTACTAATGCTGTGAGGAGTTCAATGCTTTATCCACTTTTGGATACAAGTTACCAGTGAAAAAAAATATTGCTAGCCTCTTTAGAAAAGACAACAAAAAAACTAAAACAGATTTGAGTATACAGGTTCTATCCATACACTGCTTTTTAAAATTGTTTTCACCTGTCTTGTTGACCCATTGGGTATAATTCCTAACGCAGCACAGAGAAGGGGGGTTTAGAGACTAGAAGTAAATCAGTCATACTGTTCATGATAAAGTTAGCAATTGATCCTTTGAAAGAAAAAAAAAAGTAATTTTCTTTGTTCACGACTGGTGATAAAGCGTGCATGTCAAAGGTTTTGCAGGATTAATGGGTTCATTGGGAATCCAGCTGGGTCGAGGTGTACACAAAGTCAAAGTCGGAACTGTGTTAGCTGAAAATTAGTTGAAAATAAACTTTCCTTTTCTGGGTTTTTAAATGTATGGCTATGAGACCAACACAAAAGTTTTTTCCATGGCAACTACATTTTAGGTGTCTTAAACTAACATGTCTGTCAATAAGTAGGAGATGGGAGAAATGTCGAAAGGTGCACGGTATGTCGTGACAGATACCATAGGAACATCATTCAGCAGTAGAACCGTTTTTTCTTAGAAGAAAAATAGGAAAACCAAGAATAAATAAGTTCATACCACGAAAAGAAAATTAGATAAAAATGATCAACCAGAACCAGGGGGTGATATTCAGCCACTGTTCAATGTAGCCTTTTGTAACATTAAAAGTATATGAGGGCTTGTTCAGATATTAAGTGGAAGTGGAATTAATACATATGCCGTCTAAAGCTGAGATAGTAATACAGAACACATTCTAAAAGTAGAATACTTCAAGGCAGAGACAAGAATTCCAAGAGTACCAGCGACTGCAGATCTTTTTTACATTATGAATTTATCAAATGATGGGTCAACCTCTGCAGACACATTCTGTAAAATGTACAGGATATGGTTCTAGGCCAGTATGTTATTGTGCAAGTTCAGCCAGCCACCAGTGCATTCAATGGACACATCCATTATCGGGCATCTGACTTGAAAAGGTCCTTTTGAGTATCAAGGGTATTTGGTTCTCAGCTGCTGACGTTCACACACTTGACATTCTTCAGGCATGTTTTTTCAAACAAAACACACTGGATAACCCAGCTGAAGTAAGGAAGACCGTTTATAAGCCAGTCAAGGGATACAGTGAAACTGCATGTAACATAAAAAAACATAACATAAAAATGACTTGAATTGCTAAGTGTAAACCCTTAAGTAGTGAAGCTATGTAATATATATATATATATATATATATATATATATATATATATATATATATATATATATATATATTATATATATATATCATATACATAACCACTGCTTTACTAATATATACGTACAAATCTATACTGTATTAGAGGCATTGTGCCTACTTAGGCCATGATATAGCACAAAAGCCATTTTTCTTTCTTTAAGACAGTGGTATAGTTGACAGTGGTATAGTTGTATGAATGATCACTTAATCTGTCACAGCGAAACTCATTGTGAACAGATAGATTTAAAATAATGTCTTTGTTTGTTTTTGTTGTGCCCACACAGATCTTTAGAAATGACCGTTAGTAAAATAGTCATCCAAAAAGCAGTGTACTTCAGTAAGATGTTTTCTGCAAACAAAGATAATTTAATTGTACCTTTTTTTTTTAGTTCAGTTATTATGTATAACAGTACAAAGTACAACGTCCAGTAACTGGACTAATGGGAAAAGCAGTCTTGTTAACTGATTTTTATTGATTTTATTGAAGTATTGACCCACACCCTATCACCCACAAAATGTTTCTAGATAAGTAAATGATATGCGATTGTGATAATTGTGTATCTTTGAAAACATCCTCTCAGAAGATCTTTCATTTACTGATTCGAAATCACGGTTTATGTCGGATGTAGTTTTATTTGTTGTGGACCTTTTTTTTTTTTTTTTAAAAGTGCATTTGTTATTGTGTTTTTTTTTTTTTTTTTAATGTAATGCTTTTGTATCCCAAATATGAAAATCATTTAATAAACTGTAATAAACGCACACTGATTAGGTTGGCAGATCATTAAATGCTTCAACTATGGGTAAACTGAATCAAGACATACCTCCATAGAAGCAATAAAGGATTATCACAGCATCAAAATTGTTACATTTGGTTAAGGCCATTTTATCACAGACTGAAATTATGCTGTTGGTAGGTCTATAAATCTGCTGTCTTTAAAACATTGCAAAAAAGGAAACTCTGTATACATTTATTTGTAACTTGACCTCTTAACATTTCAAACAAGTCTCTTTAAATATATAAATCTGCAGTACCCATATATACTTAAACATGAACAAAGGCCATGGGTCTTGATTTATTAATAGACCCAGTAAGGCTGTGACAGGTTAATTATGACTACCAAAGGCTTCTGACTTGGCAGTCAATAATTAACAGACTGAAAGTTACAACTATAAATTCAAAAATCGTGACTCAGAACAGTTGTCATATAAAACTAGCTTGTGCCAATTTCACAAGATGAAATGTGATCTGATTGTAAGATGGTGCCAATTATAATAGTGTCTGTGTTGTCTGAAGCTGAGGAAAAGGACAAAGAAGTTGAATGCAAGATCTATGTAGATTATCTGATGTTATTTTGTTATTGTAATGCATTTATATTGGTTGTGATTTTGAGGATGTTCACTTTGAATTCATTACCTCAGCCTTTTCACTTTCTAAATTACATCTTCTGCTATATTTTTTAAAATACAATTTACATATTATTAATAAGTGAACCATGCCAATAATTATGTATGCATGCAAAAGTGTCAACATGTGTTACTCTGTCTGTGACCTTTTAATACCATGACTGAATCACAGTAGTAAATGAATCATAATAGTAAATGAACACCTTGAAAAAGTATTGATTAAACCAGAACATACAAGCAGTGTATTTGGGATGCAGTTTTATTCATAATAAATTCAAAGTCACTATCTTAACACAAAATATTTGGCTTATAGATGCAGTTGTTTTGATAGCATATAGTGCTGTGCATATTTACTTTATTCATAAGCCATGTGCTTACAACTTAAATTCCATATGCAGCTGATATGTGTGAAAACACATAATTGCGGGTTGTAGTTTTTGTAGCCAGAGTTTCCTATAATTCCAGGTGCCAGCTTATAGATAACGGAATTAAATGCATCAATTTCATAATTTGTGAGGAAGCATCAAGACCAAGATGCAGAACTTTCTGTCAAGCTTAACTTAAATTACTCAAAAATGTAATGTGTATTTGGAGCACAGGTCAATGTTGAACTTAAACACTGTGCATAGAGAAAGTCTGTAAATGATAAAGTTTAAATTGTATACTAAATAATAAAAAAAAAATAAACACCTACCTACTATTTTAAATAGACTGAATATCCCAAACTATCACATAGTAGGCCTATATTTAAATCATAAAGTGTTTATTGAAACCACCATGTTCTCAACTAAGAAATATAACTAATGCAATTTCATGTCGAAATGTATTTTGTTTTATCCTGAAGTTCTACAAGAATGCAACCATACCTGTCATCTAAGCATCTGATATGCCACCAGTGCGATTAACCAGGTTATGTTTCATCAGACCAAATTAAGTGGTACGAAATTATCCTCTTATCTGTCTTCAGTTGTTGACTGAGATTTCTGAAACTAATAAATCATACACTCCTATAAAAAAAAAAAAAACGGTGCCACATTACCGTTGAATCCTGCATTGTATGACCTTATAAATTATAAGGTTACAACCACAACTAAGCTGTTCTGAAAATGAAAGCTAATTCCTGTACAGTACAGCTACAATTAAAAGTTTCATGCAACATATTACACTAACTGGTTTGTTCATAAATATGTACGTTCTCACCCTGCCTTTTCACTGCATTTTTAAATGCTGTACTATTTTGAGGAAATTAAGAAAGTAGCAATAACAGATTAAGGGATATCAACCAAGAAAAAACATGCTGGGTTCATTTTTTATTACACAGTTGCATTAGTTATGTGTGTAAGTTGTAGTTGGACGATACCGGTAGTTATTACAAGGTAGACCTACCAAAGTTATAAGAATGATGAAAAATCGTCAGTCAGTCACCGGTGAGAAAACACAGGTCACCTATAGACTGCACTCTGTTCCAGACATGCCCCCAGCCCCCACCATGGGGCAGCAACAGTTACAGTACACAGAACCCACTTTAAGCAACAGATATAGTATTTAATAATAATAATAATAATAATAATAATAATAATAATAATAATAATAATAATAATAATAATACTTACACAACTTTGGAAGTACATGATCAGCATAAAATATGTCTTAGACTTTTCAATTGCAACGTGCAGGCAGTGTGGCTTATTACTGTTTCTCATGGACCATCATTCCCTGACACCACAAACTTCACTCCATGGATGTGTCCGTTAATGAAAAAATTCTAACTTTACTCTTTGCAGCGTCGGGATATGGCGGTATCGCGAAAAAAGCCAAAATGCAGATGAGGGGGTAAAACACTGACATCTGTGGTGGTTGTCCTGCGGTTGCTATGGAAAACTAGGAGGGGGAGGAGCATAACCCCATTCCGGGATCTGTGTCTTATGTACGTGCTTACTCAGGGTCGGTCATAAACACTGCGGCGTAAGGTATCAGAAAAATGCTACTGCATACAAAAACTAAGTAGCAAATTTAACTTTGGGTAGCAAAATGCTACCAAATATACATTAACTTGCTAAACATTTTAGTTAACTCGTATTGGAACACTGGCTATTCAGGGAAATTTAAGTTATTTATTAAACAACACCAAAAGAAACTAAAATTGAATTGCAAATTTAATTTTTCGTTTTTTTTTTTTTTTTTTCTTTTTAAAATGGTTTGGTTCTTTAGTAATAACTTTAACAAATATCACATGTTAAGTATATTTATTTGTAGTGTTGTTTAGCAATGCTTTTAAAAGATATCCCAGTCAGTGTGTACCAGCTGGTACAGGAACATCCACAATGGAATTGAGTGTTTATACAGCTAGTTTTACATTAGTTTGATTAACAGTGCCATTCATATATCAATTAGATATTTTATACATAGCATGGCTTTCTCTGACAAATACTGATACCTTCAGCCAGTTCTCTGTTAGTAGCTATTTGTGAAATTGAAAATCTATATCATTTTTTTCTCATGGAAATTCACCAAAAACCCCATTACCAAGAAAAGTAGCAATTGCTTAATAATTCACCTAGTTCTAAAAATGTCAAGTTCTTTGTAAAACAAGCAGTTTAAACTTGGAAATTAATGACATAGAGACTCTTCACATTGATATACTTCTCACTTGGTAACAATTGACTTGTGGTCCCAATGGACATTTACAATTTTGTATGATGTTAGCTTGACCAGTATATTTAAAAAGACAGCCACAAGCACCAAGTTAGGTTGTGTTCCAGTCCAAACATTTTCTACAATTCGTAGTGGTCCAGATGTACTGTAATACTAATATTAATACAAAAGTGATACTCATTGTCATGTTTGTGGTAAAAAAAAAAAAAAAAAAAAAAGTTTTTTGCAGTACTGCTGTTAAAATGGTGTCTGTGAAACATAAACATTATACATTAGTAAGTTCTTTCAGCTGTAAGAAGATAAAGAAATAAATACAAAGTGAGTTGATAACTAAGGAAAAGCTTTAGTTTAGGTTTAGCTATTATTTATTTTTCCCTATCCATATCCCCTATTGGTGGTGGTCTACAAACTACTAGCGTGCTTGCTTGTTGACATATGTGTTGCACTTTTTTTTTTTTTTTTTTTTTTTTTTAAATATAGTGACTTTGTTTGGACAGATAATCAGGGACACTGTGTGTATATATATATATATATATATATATATATATATATATATATACACACACACACACACACACACACACACACACACACACACACACACACACACACACACATAAAAATTGTAAATTATTACAAAATAATTTATTTCAAGCCCTTCAGGTGTTTATTTTCACTTCACAGGAGCTAATCTATCTCCTACTTTCTGTTTGTCTGCTGTATCTTTATGCAGGGTAGCTTTTTGAACATGCACAATTGTCTCTAAAGGACATGGGGAGATTTTGTCAGCGCTTTGGGGTCAGTGCCCTCGCTGTCCTGTTAAGTGCTCTGGGATCTTCTAATGTCAACAGTGCAGAAGGGACCACAGTTTGACACATCATCTGAGGGGCAGCACTTCAAAACCCCACCAACAACTTGCTGTATAATACATGTCCAGGTAATCGCCACGCATGAGATCAACCCCGTGACCTTCCGATTCAGAGGCAATGCGTGCTACCTGATGAGACGCAGACTGACGTTACGTGAAATGAGTTCACGTGGCTGCAGCCCAGTTTGTAATAGACAAAACTTCTCCAAATCTCCAGTCACCTACCACAGTTTGATCCACTTGGCACCTAATTCAGTAGGATCAGCACAGCACAGCCAAAAGGACAAAGGCTGTGTAAAGGGGGGATGGAATAAAAGGCTGCCGCAGCAAGAGTGTTAACAGAGGTTACTGCTGAGGTGCAACCTCCTGACTGCACTTTATCTAAGCAAAGGCAAAAGGCCAGGCCTTAATGAGCACTGAAATAAATTGTTTTTACAGTAATCTAAGTCTAGAGACGGAGATATTACATCTTTAAGTAATCTCTGCAACAGCTTGCTTATTAAGAGACTTTACAGGACACAAAATTCCCTCCATGTAGCATAGTCTCTAATTAACCTATATGGCTCAGGATGCTGGTTTCTATTATTATAGTTCAGTTTATTGCTGAGGACTGCTAAAAAAAAAATAGTGTTGCTTTCATGTAATAATAAAACAGTCTATATTGCTGTTCATCTAACGAAGTACTGGACGAATAAAATCTTTTTTTGTAGTTTGATTTTTAGCTGCAGCTTTCTTAGTTTGTTTTATGTTTTTAAATGTTAAGCCTTCATACTTATAATGGTTCAACCTTTTTGTCTGTTTTCTTTTTGGGTTTCTGATTCATAAGATGAGTATTAATCAATCGTCACAGCCAAAACCAAAGTTCCAAAAAGTTTCTATTATTTCTTTTAAATAATGGGTCTCAAGAATGAAGTGGACTGATTAGTACAGCCAGCTAATGTCAAACATTCACAGCTGATGAACAAGATAACATGTTTTTCCACATTAATCCTTAAAAGTCTTCCAGAAAATATTTAAGTGAAAGTCAAAATATTTAAGTATGTTTAAAAATAGCTTGGCACACTACTTTGTTATCTAATATTTTAGAGAGCAAGAAGTTATTGTTATTTTGGAATATTGGAGTAAAAGGACCCATATTTTTGTTCAACTGCTTTATTGACATGAAAAAATTTGTAGTATAGTAACCTATTTATAAACTAATACACAAAAAGGTGTTGTGTCCCACCTCTTGCTTAAGGACAACTCTAAATCAACCAATTCACTGAAATGGGTTTACATTTATTTCAAGTAATCCGCAAAGACATTACTGTGTACATTGTCATCTGGAGCTAGAACTTCCAGGACCATCTACACATAAACTTAACCCTAACCTTCAATCACAATTCTACCCCAAACGTTTAACTTAAGCCTAACCTTAAAGTCACTATCAAATTGCTATTCCACACCCCAGCGATGGAAGCATGATTTCCTATATAAAAGACGCTGTTAAAGTGTGGACATTGCAGGAACAAATCAACATCCTCCTAGTATTGCTTCTTTCAAACTAAGCACAAAATGGCTACATTACATTTTCTGTAGTAATTTTTTTTATTCATTTTGGGACAAAACACAATTCAATTTTCCATTACTAATAGCTATCAACTCGGAAGGTTCTGACTTCTGAAGAAGTCCTAGTTTTGAAATGTTGGGCCCTCACAATGAGCTATGTTTGTTTATTATTAACAAAATGCAGTTCCTGAAACACACATCAGCTGTTTTAATGAAGCAATTTCCAACACAGAACAGTTAAAGAATACTGTATGAATGAAAGCTTTGTGAATGAGCCCATTATCAGGTTCCATTTCCTTTTTTCCACCGGAACCCAGTATATTAACGTGACAAAGGCAAATTCATATAAACAGTTACAAAATCGTAACTGCTTGATAACCTGTAAGCACTAAACAGAAACAGTTAGAGCCACTGTGGCAATGTTGCCCTGCTCCTGGGTGTATTTCTGTGTTGTATGTTGCGTGTAGTGTGTTAATGTTGGTGTGTAGTCATTCGTACATGGGATGTAATATGGGGTATGCGCAGAAGTGTTTAAAATGTATATTTGTGTTTAGGCACGAGGATTGCACAGCACTTCACGTGCAGGTAAAATGTAGTAATATGTGAGCAATGGGAATCGCACTTATTAATTCTCGTGCAGTAGTACCGAGACTCCAATTGAATGATTGATTAGCAATCGAGTCTCGGTACAGCTGCATAAAAGCAGCATGTTTTCACTCACTCAGGGTTGTGTGTTCGTAAATAACTGATTGTATTATACTCACTGTGTTTGTCTGTGTAGTCCATTTTGTTTGTCTCTTTGTTTTGGCTAAAGTGCCGTGTCCTGTGTTTTTTTTTTTTTTATCTTACAACCTTTTATTTTCTGTCTGTTCATTTATTAAATGCTGAGCGCAAGCAACCTCTCTGTGTCTCTTCTGTTGGTTCCTGCTTCTGGTCTGATGTCACCCACTGCAGCCATCTTTGTGACAGCCATATGCTGTCCTTTCCAGGTACTGTCCTTTTCACATGCTGTTCTTTTCACGTTCTGGTCAATGGTTGTTAGGATTTAGGCTCCAAGAAAACTTATTTGTGTATTATATTTCATTACAAGCAAAACAAAGAACTTGCCATGGGATGTCTTTTGTATAATTTTAATGATGTGGTTAGTTTTATGTGCAATGCATGGTTTAAAAACATTAATTAAAAACAGTTGTCAGGGTAAGAGCTTTGTTTTTACTAAATTCAGAATAAATTACTGAAATGAACCAAATAGACGGTTATAATAATTTTTTTAAAAGAAGTGTATGGTAGGTATATTTTTTTATTTTTTTCAGGAAACTAGTGAATCATATATAATTTATGTTGTTTATTTCAATTAAGGAAGTCCTGGGGTTCCAAGATTTTTAATGAATGTTTTTTCTTTTGAAAATCTGAATAAAGCAGTAAATAAAGCAGTGTCTGCAGTATATATGCAGTCACAGGTCAGTACTCTGTCTTGTTCCAAGGTGATAAGAAATAATGAGGAAGGAAGAGGCTTAATCGATGAATTAGCAGAACATACTTTTTTTTTTCTTGGTCAGTAGTTTACGTGGAATCACCCAACCGTCATTTAGAACTGATTCTGGCTCCCCGTTTAGTTTTAAATCCTTCTCTAGCTCCAGTCACTTGGAGCCTACTGTCAGAATAAGACTGACTGTTACAAGGGGGATTTTATATTATAATGTCACCTGATTTTTCTCCCCTTCTGAACGTCCTCCCAAGGCGACAAACGCAATAGTGGAAGTGGAAAGGTCACAGCATTTTTCAGGACAGCTTTTCTGGTCTGAAAACGGAGCAAGAAAACGAGATGGCTCATTTTATGTGTCCATTGTATGTAAAAGAAGAAAGAAATTCCCTTTAGGATCTTTCAAGTGTGACTTCTCACCTTGCAAATGGCTTGGACATACCCAGACATAAACACCTTCTGAATAAAACATGATATACCAATTCAAAACTGTTTTCATTTTACTACTTTTTATACCACCATGGCATCAGTGCTACAACATACTTGACAAGCATATGATTAGCATATACATGTAATTTGTCAAAACACTCAGATAACAGCCCAAAGCTATTCGTTGAGAATTCACTGCAATCCCAGTTCTCACAAGAGGAAGGATTGGAGAGACAGATTTTATTTTCATATAACTTTATCATCAGGAGGAATATTGTCCTTGCAGTTACTATGGGGCTCAGTTATTGTTAATTAGGATGTCATAGATACAGTGGGTTTAATAGGTGCCTTTAATATCCTAGCTGTCTGTGGTCGTGCATTTTCAGCTATTACATATAGAAATAACGGAAAAATCTAATTACCTGTTATCATGGGATTCATATATTGTTTAAGTAATGGAAAGAAGATGTGAAATGAGTGTATTAATATATGATGAGAGGCACCATGCAGCATCTTAATGCAATTGCCTAAAGCCAGTTAGCCAACAGCTTGTACTGTACATAAACAAAGCACATTGTTTCCCCCAGTAGTCTTAAGACGCTGAAAGTCTGAAACAATTTCATAGCACTGAAATACTGACAAATACACTATAATTTGTGTCAGTTAGACTAAACTGACTGTACAAAGGCTAGGATATCATTATTGGGTCTAGTGGTGAGCAGCTATAAGGTCATATGTCATGTATAGTATTTTCCAATTAAAGTAGTCAAGAGAAATTTAACTATATGTGCAAAATGTTTATAGAATCATGCATAGAATCTAGTTTCTGTAAACTAGTGGGTAGGACCATGAAACTCCCAATGCATTTTTTCGAAGACTGCTGTGATTTTACCACTGTAGAATATCTGATTTCCTTTCTTGATGTTGTTCAGTGTGTTGAGGGGCAAGTTGCTTTCACAGACACCATTATCATTCCCCTTGTAAATTCATTGATGTCTGTCTGCATTTCAGTGATTATTGGTGAATAGATGCAAACATAGTTGCTTTTCCATGATAGTTACTGAATAGATGCACACATAATTGCACCAAGCCTATAAAGTTCTAATGGATCGCATGTCAAATGACCATATCCATTTGCATAGATCATCAAGCTGAATGTAGTGCCCTTTCAGGAATACTTTTGCATTTATATAGCCTGGAGCAGTGTTGTAAAAATTGGAACTCGAGTCGAGTCGAGTTTGCTTGTGTCGAGTCGAGTCACCTATCTAGCTCGAGTCAATTCGAGTCATTAGTTCAAATAGTTGATTTAAACAGATTCATTTTATAGGAGATTAGCAATCTACAAGTAAAAAGAAAATAGCATTTCAATTACAAATACAAAATTGAGATGCACAATAATTTGATCATACTTGCCCCACTGATATTCACCATTAAAGGTCCACGGTTTCTGCCTTTGTCTCTCCATTGCAGTGAATTCACAGTTCCTTGGCCTATTTATAAGCAGTTTTTGTTATTTACCACACTGAGACTCTTTTACCTATGCTCAATTGGGATGGATGTACAGTAATCCCTCGCCAACTGCTTATTTTCCAACCGCAGAATTCATGTAGACGCGGTTTTGCACGGAAACATATGACGCATCCGCATTTGCTTCCGCGCCATCATGTGTATCCTTCCATGCTCCCATCTCGCCAGCATCTCCCCCTACCAGTACCAGCATCACCTCTAGCTTTGTCTTGTGTACTAGTCACATTAGTATGCGCATGCGATCTCGTTGCTCCGTGTTAACTTAGCGTAACTGTCACCAGTCAACAACACCCAGGCCTTCAACTCTAAGGATTCAAGGTTAATAAAACATTACTTTTTATTATGTTATCATTTTATTACTTTTTACATGTAACATTACCCAGTATGTTATAGTATTTTTCATTTGTGTTTAGTGAAGGAAAATGCAACTTAGATAGGCTTTGATAAGTGTAACCGCGGCCGTGGAGAACCTAACCCCCTATTTCCCATAAGGTCTAGTATTTACCAACCGTGGTTTTGCCAACCAGGGGTTTTCAAGAACGTAACCTTCACGGTTGGCGAGGGATTACTGTACAGTAATGGATACCACAAAACAAAAGAATGTATTTAACCAATTATTTACAATTTTACTGATGGCAGCCTTAGTGTTTTTCATCTTTTTCTCAATAGTGAAACTCCCTGATTACATATGAAACATATGAAAAGACATTTTGTGTCATTTAATGTGATATTTGATATAGAGAGCTTGTGTCTAAGCTTAAACATAGCAGCTACAAAGGAAAACAGTCCAACTAATGCAATTGAGGCGAAATCAGGCTAACAGTTTAGCATAATAATGCATGTTATAAAATAACTAAGTAATTTTCATTACTTTCAGATAAAAAAGGGTTGTTAACTAATGCGCTTAAAAAAATAGCAAAAATATTTCAAAGAATACATTGCACGAATAACCCTTTAACCACCTATACTTAGCACAATAAAATTCCAGTTGTTTGTCAAAATAAAATCATCAATGTAGTTAAAATACACAAACATACAGTAATACTAAGAATTGTATTTTAAATAATCCTACTAACATAAAAGACTGGGAGCTGCTGTTTCACAAACGCATGCAAAATACCCCAGCAGAGAAAACGAACATGCTTTTTTTTTTACTGGTGTAATAATTGATCTGTTCACCCACTATGACAAAATTCACATATCACTTCTTAAAAATGCATTGAAAACAACACAGTCCTGTCCTCAACCTCGTTTCTTCAGGCAATGTTGATTGCGCCTAAAATCATGCTGCTGTGGTCTGGTCTGCCCATTTTTGTTTTTATGAATGTATTCATTAAAAAAGCTAAATATTTTTAACCAAACTAACTCTAAACACTTATCCAGGATGCTAATCCTGATGTATTAATCAAACACGTCTAGAGCTCAGTAACTCATTTCAGGAATTCTGGAAAACAGACATAACGTTCCCTGAAAGAGAAGAAAACCACCAACCAATACTTTAGGGATATGCCTGCCACAGGTCAACTGAGCATTTTATATCAACGATGCCGATAGGCCCCATCGGGGAGTGATGTCCTCGGTCCCGCCTACCGAGGGAATAAGTAGTCACTCCGTGGAGCGCAAATCAGCTTTTGCATCGAACCCACAAATTCGAGTGATGTGACCTCGTAAGGTTTGGTGGTCGTCTTCTCTTTCAGGTAACTAGGGGTACATCTGTAACCTAACATTCCCTTTCAATGCGAAGACGACCACCGACCAATATTTTTGGGAAAGTATAGCAAAGCCGTCGCAAGAGAGTGTGAGAGCAGGCAACCTCAAGAACCCTTGTGCTTAATGAAGGCATAGAGGGATCTAACACATTAAGTCGGTACAACCTGGTGATTGTATGCCGAGTAGCCCAGCTAGCCGCAGTACAGATATTGTTTAATGAGGCTCCTCTGAAGAGAGCCTATGAAGTCGCAACTCCTCTAGTAAAGTGTGCAGCTACCCGACTAGATGGGGGTAAGCTGTCATTATTATACACAGTCAAAACTATATCCACAATCCAGTGGGACAGTCGCTGCTTGGACAGGGCTTGACTCAGGTTCCTTTCACCATGACAGACTGATGCAGCACTCTTGCCGTGTCTGCATAACTTCTCAATGCCCAAACAGGGCAGAGGGAATTCAATTCCTCCAGTCAAGGAATTCAATCTGTCACTTAAACCAATCAATGGAAAGCCTCTAGTTCCATTGATTGGTTTAAGTGAAAAGCCGTAATTACCTTATGGAGGAAAGCAGCGTTTGTGCGCAATGATACCCTGTTTCCTTTGTCTCTAATGTGCATACGGGAACTGTGCACAGACAGAGCCTCTAGCTCACGGATGTCATTCTTAGGAGGCCACCAGGAGAACTGTTGCCTTGTCTCTCCTGACCTTCTCAAGTTCCCAAATATGCTGCACCACCTAAGGATGCAGTTGCCATTCTGACAGTTGAGGACCCTCCCTCGAGAGGAGGTCCGCTGCCCAGTTCACCACTCCCGGGACATGAACAGCCCGAAGGGATAGTAAGTGTCTCTGTGCCCAGATCAACAGCGGAAAATCTTTGCAGTATAACTCCAGGGATCGAAGCCAAAGAAAAAATATGCATCCTTTAAGTCTACAGTGGTAAACTAGTTACCCAGCCGGACAGACTGGAGATGTAGGACCTTTCTCCTTGAGAGGTGTGTTCTACGAGATGGATAGCTTGTTTGAGAAGTAATGTTTCTACTTCTTGCCTGAGAGCTAAGACCTGCAGAGGGCCATTCACGGACATAACCATGATCCCTCGAAAGGGAGGAAGTCCCCCATGGAACTGCAACACATAACTGGTGTGTACGGTGATGAGCACCTAGGAGTCTGATGTGCAATTGCACCAGTATTGCAGCTGCTGTGTGAACAGGATTGTCTGAGACTGCAAGCCTTCGGGGCCCCTGCTGGGGCTGCTGAGGCTGGGGTTGAGTTTGTCTTGGAGGCTGCCTGGGATGGTTTCTTTGAAACTGTCTCCCTGAGTGCTATTGCACTGGGGCCTCACATCCAGTGTTTCCCCGTCCTTGCTGACGGCCCTGTGTATTTGCTGCTTCGGAGGCCTGAAGCAATGCACAGTGGGGATTGGAATCCCCCTCCCTATATTCAATATCTTCTTCATTGCTGGCCTGAAGGTATGGCCAGGGGAAATAGACACGTTCAATAGGACGGACTTGTCCGCATCTGGGACCCTTGTCTGAGACAGCCACTGCTGTCTGTGTGCAACCAACAAGCCTGCCAGGCTTTGCCCAGGGCTTCCACCTGGAAGCCGGACATCTGTAATAGTGTACCTGAGACCAGGCACAGCTCTGAAGCTAGCGGTTCAGGAAGGGATACAGATTTCAGGAATGCCATCCAGGTATGCCATCAAAAGGCCTCCTGTGTTGGCAAAGCGCGTTACCTGCACTTCAGCTGCATACGCCTTTTTGAGGTGGGCTTCTGTGATCCTGCATTGGCCATTAGGGCATACAGGATCTTTGGACAGGCCTCCCACTGGAGGGGCTCACACTGAAGCCGCTATAATGGAATCCACCGGCAGAAACTGTGGTAGCCCCAGCACCTCTGCACTCTCCAAAAATTCCAGAGGGGCTGCGCTCTTGGAGACGCTCTGTGCCGAGGCCAGTCACTGCCAGGAGGACTTGACCTCTTCTAGAAAATCTGGGAACACCGGAAAAGTCTGAGGGCTCAAAGATTGTGCCGGTCTCAACAAAGAGTGCCGTTGTTCAGGCGTTGCCTTTAAGTGAACCTGGAGGAAGCTGGAGGATCGCTCCATGAGTGCCCGAACTGAGCTTAAGGGAGGGACCACGTTGTAACACCATCCCATAAAAGATAATCACTGGAAAATATAAAGTAATTATTGGAAGAGCAATTACATTGATGTATGTAGCCCAGAGCTAATTTTAAGTTCCTTTTATATGTCTGTTGATTTATGGTGCATTGTATTTATGTGTGGTAATATCTAATCTCCGCCACCAGGAGGGGAAGGGTCTGTTTTAACAAACTATATAAACCCTGCGGTTTTGTTGCAGGCGAGAGAGGAAAAGAGAGAGATGGAAAGAGCATTGCATCATGGTCCCTTGAGGAGGAGAAGTGTTTTAGAGAGGGAAATTTGAAAAGTTACATTTATATTTGACAAATTGTTACGTTGGTTTGTCAGTAGAAACATAGTTATGTATTACGTCCTGCTCCTGCAAATAAATCATTGGGATAACTTTTTTTGATGTCAGTGTTTTTGGATTTTTTTTTTATTTTCACCAGGAAAAGGCCCTGAATCCAGTGGAAAGTTGTGTTCTGATTACAAGTCTGTTGTCAAAAGCAGTTTAATTAATTGAAAATTTTAAGGAAGCTGTTACTAAATCTGAATGAGACCCTAACATTTATTGTAAGTACTGGAACTTTTTTAGCGTAGGGCCAAGAGACAAACACAACAGCATAGCCATGAGATTCTTTGATAAATGGCTGTGATTGCTACGGTAATATATTATCTGGAGAGTTGCTGGTTTGTTTGTTATTCTTTTAGTTCTAAATTAGAACAGTTGTATCATATATATCTATATATATATATATATATATATATATATATATATATATATATATATATATATATATATATATATATACGACATTCTTTTGTGATGGACACTTCTGGAGCTGAATGATAAAAACAAAACAAAATAATTAATTGGGAGTAAATATCGAGGGTTAAGGCAGCCCTGAATTCAGTAAATCCTGCATGCTATTTGCACCACCTGAAGTTAATCCCCTGAGAGTATGAAGCTACTAAAATAACAGGATCTAAATGTGACCTTTCTAGAAAGAGATAAAGCATATTGATTGTTTTCCTCTGAAGGACATTATTAAACTACTATTGTTTGATTAGATTTTTTTTTTTTTTTTTATGATTTATTTTTTTCCTTACTCTTAATTATTTTGTAAAGTGGCGGGCATCTCTGTACTGACCGACCCTGGTAGCCCCACTATTAAAAGGTTTATGTCTCAAATGAGGGCCGAAGTAAACATGATAATCTTTTTGGTGGCCCTTGCCATGACAGATGAATAAAACATTTGACAACAGAGTCTAAGCTTACTATCTTTTACTAGAGAATGCTTTTGAGCTCCCCATAGGCCCAACCATTGTTAACCCCATACTCCAGGCATTCTTCTAGGCTCTTTCCACCCTGCAGGGGAGTGGCTAGCCTTTTGTTTTCACTGACAAGCAGTTTATTATGGGCTCCTAAAGCAGCTAATGCAATAATAAGCATTTGTGCTTTCAAGCAACATGCTTTTCATTTAACCTTATCTGTTAGTATCCTCTTCTGAAAGGCCCTATCTTTTTTGTTTGTTTGTAAATGACAGGTTTTCTAAAATATGCATTCACATGTCTTACAAAATGGCATTTCCGTGAAATTACTAGACATAGAGTAACTTAGAGCATGTGGAATGTTTTTGATAGTTCTGTAGTTTGAGACATTTTTGTATTATTTAACTAAAAAATCATTAGGGAGAAGAAGTTTGCATCAGTTTTGCAGTGCAGTAGTCAGGGGTTAATTTGAGCTGGATTGCATTGGATCCTAGATCCTGTACCTTTTTGTCTGACAGGAGAGAATTATACAGTTTGCAAATGTAATGTACTTTAGCAATACATTTTGGGATGCAACATTCCCAAACAGCGAAATGCCAAAAATGAACAGCGCTCTTAACAACAAAAGCAGCTAAAACCAACAAAACAAATGATAGAAATTTTTGAACTTATCATCTTAACTGTCTGAAATGTAATTTAAATGTTTGTGGCTAGAAGTAATATACTATGTCAATACATGTTACAAGCTGGCAACAGATTCTATTCTACCTTACAAAAACAAGGACATATTTTTGTTGGGAAAAGCACTTCAGTTTACTGTGGGTTCGGTTTCTTTTTTTCCTAAAAGGAAACTGTATCAAAACCTTTATAACTGAACTGTTCATTGCTTGTTTTCTAAAACAAACACTGGTTTTCCATTAAGAATAAAATGGTGCCAACTGTACACTCTAACCTCATGTACCATTCATTTTTCCCTGGAGTTTTTGTTTTCCTTTCCTCAAACCTGTGAGGTTTATTAATTCAAAAACAGAAATATATGCAATTTAGTTTCAGATTTCAAGTGCAAAGGGGTTATTTCAAGGTCTTTTATAAAAGCCTTTTTTATTAGTTATAAACAGCTGCTAATGTTGAAATGGCTTTCAAAGCACTATCTGTCAACAAGCACCAGTTAACACTGGTAATGCAGCTTTTCTATATCACAACCATCATCCATGGGCTGTGTATTTTTAAATCAAATTGCTTTTCAGGTGTATGTCACCTGAAGGCATATTATTCTTCAGCCTTCTGCTAATTTATCTGTCAATTATTCAGACATGTCATCGCCAGTACCAGTATAATTAAGTAACAGCACCCATTATTTCCGCAGTAAAGTTCCAAAACATTTTTATTTTCTTGAAGACTGATGATGGTAAACAAGAAATGTATTATTTTGAACTGGAAGCTGTTGTTTTAAGTGGTGCATAAATATATGTGTAGCAGACAGTTATTTTAAAAAGTACATTATACTTGATCAATTATGAGTATGATATTTACTAATGTTGCTACAATGGCACAAGCCCAGTGGTGTAGTTAACTACCACCACCCCCACCACCCACTCCATACACTCAACATAATCGCAGTTCATCACTAGTAGTTACGGTATTTGAAAGGGCTAACAAGTGTACTAATTGATTACAAATTCAGGCAATCAGGTATTGAGGTATTACTGTAAAGCAACTAGACTTACAGCTATTTATATTAAAGATACATAAATACTGTGCATATTTTCACAACCAGTTTCATACACCAATACACACATGATTAGAACACTGTCATTATTATTATTAATCCTATGCATAACACTCCCCCTTCTTATATATTGAATGGTTTGGTCCAGAATCAGCTCATCTCACTGTCCTATTGCAGTGGTTTAGAGTGAACGAGACTGAGGTTTTGAAACAGAAGTGTATCCATTTGCAAAAAAAGATGTGTAAGGTCACAGGTACCCTTTATTTGTTTTGTTGCGATTGAGTTTTATCTTTTAAATAAATGTTTAGCTTATTTTGAGTGCTTGATTTCTGATATGTGGGTCTAAAAATAAAAACTGTTCCAATTATTACATCTTATTGTAAAACGCTGACACCTCAGTACAGCGTTGATACAGGTTCCCTTCACCTCTCTTAAATATTATTCACACCTGTTGTTCCAGACACAGGCACGCTATATTCAAACTTTTTTCATTATTTATTGCTCAAGAGTTTCTTACAATTATTGTATTATTTGCTTATTTGTATGGGTTATTGTGGGTTTCAGTGCGCACGTGTAGAGGTGACGCTGTGTTCAAGATAATGGCAGACAACAAAGTACTGGTGAAATGGTGGTTTTAATTTGTAATCCAATAGTCTGATGACAACAGTAAACAATAAATGGAGGACTGGCAGGGTACAAAGATGTGTACTGCTCAGCTAAATAAACACAGGGTTCAGTCCCGAAATAATAAGCACAGTATTTAAACACACACAATACACAAACATGAGTCCAAGCCCAGGGTGAGTGCTATTAGTGCCAGTGGGGAAAGTACAATTTATCAGTGAACAATAGTGCAGTGTTGTAAGGGTTTGTGCTGGCCTGTAGCGACATCTCTGTATTGTGTTAGCCGTCTAATAAATAACAAACCGTACTGTTAGACGAAACAAACAAACAAAACACTTGCATTTTCTTTTTACTTATCCTTTAGTGGTTCGACCTTAACCGTAACAAAGGAAAAGAACACCAACCACCCTCTATTAGCAAGTGCAGCCGCTTCTCCTCCAATCCGTGGTTGCCACATCGCATTTCCTCTGGGGGATGACTCAACGTACCACAGCTATGCCCCCTTTCTAGATGGCAGACTTCCACTTAATCCTGGGAATTAATTGTCAGGCCCCACAGTCCAGGAAACTCTGGGTCGGAAAAGAGATTTATCACCATGAATCATTCGGTCTCTGTCACAGTTATACACATGTATATCTCAATATATAGACAACAGAAGCAAAACAGTTAAATATTCTACATGTCATGTACAGAAGCGGTGCTCTCTCTGCCCAAGAGAAATGGGGGGGTGACGATCTTCCCCTGACCCCCCAGCACTAGACTCATGCACAAGCCTATTAAGTGATTCACCCAACATTGGTTCACAGTATCTTACATCAGTCTAATTTCTCTTTGGGGCATACATACAAATTAGGCTGTTATTGTGAGATTAGTAAAGTCTTATTTACCATGTTTTTTTTTTTCCTGCTTAACCCAAGGTAAGGGTAAATTAAGTTGACACCAGAATTCAAGTTGAATAATTCATAACACATATGAAGGCCAATTTAATTCACTTGTATTAATTACATTTACTATACCATATACTTCCAAATGAAATTAGTCGCAACTGTCGCTGTCAAAAATGAATCATTAGTAGAAGTCATTCAGTAGTTTAAACTGTATGTGTGCTCCATTCTTTGGTTTAAACATTCATTCAAACTGACTTATTAAGCTTTTTGAAAAAGAAAATATCATAGAACATGGTTTTGTCAACATTTAGAAATTAGTCATATTTAATTAACATTGCCTTACTACTTTATTTAAACCACCTCTGCATGTGTCATAATGGCAGTTGTTTTCCTCCAATGCCTTCCCTGTAAATACTAATCTTTTAAAAATGGTAAGTATATGAACATATCATAAAGAAGCTGTGTAATTAGACATTGAGCAGGGAAAGGAACGGATATAATTAAGTTCAAGTGAGTCCTGGTTCTGCAAGCATTTTAGCTGCTGATGAGGATTCCAGAAGTGCTTGGCAAATTGTGACAGGTGTCTAAAATATTTACTATTGTGTGGTAGCACAGAAAACAGTATCTACACAAGAGATCAGTTGTTGTTTTTTTTTTTTTTTTTTAAATTGGTGAATGGACTGAAAGTGACTATGATCACCCCCAAGTAATCGGTGGAAACCAAACAGTAATCTATCTGAAAGCACCGTTCACAAGAATATGTTTAGACACAGCTATTATGTTTCTGCTAAAATGGTTGAATGGTTGATGTGGTTTGCACAAGAATCATAATTGCAAAATCTATGCAATTTACATGAATTGCTTAGATTCTATCACATTGAGTTTATGTAATTAATTATTGTAATATTTTACAAAACACAGCTATACCAGGGAAAAACTGTAAAATCCATTCAGACCAGCAGAACATTTTGAACTTATTTGAAATGGTATTTATATGTCTATTTAAAATGTGTTATATTTCTTGTGACTTGCAACATTATGAACTAATATGTTATTTATATGAAAACATATATCCCCTTAAATGAGCGTGACTACTTTAATTTCAGGAATTTTAAATAATACACTTGCTTTCCATTAATAAATTAAAATGACAGTATCAGCCAGGAAAATAAATTCTTTATTTGGCCAAAAATAAATGCTTTCCATGAGACCACTACAGATTCTCCCTTGTCTGATTTGCAGATTAAAAGGTAGATAATGTATCGTGGATAGGTAGTTGTGAAAAATCTGCAATGTTACAGTTGTAGACAATTCTGGTATCTGTGGAATTCGAATGTGATTTCAGCACTACGAAACCTGCTCTCTGAATTCCCCACCATTTTGAATGAAAGAAACCCCCCTATGTCTTCAACAAAGCTTGCACACGGGTGCTGCACATCACTCCATTAACTCATGCACTGGAATGTGAGGGGTGGACTGACAATTATTTTAAAAATATCTTTACTGGCTTGTTTGCTTCCTAGACTTTCAGTTAACTGCACAGATAATTCAAGAACACGTATTATTGCACTTATACAGCAGTTGTCTGTTAAATATGATTTAAACATAAAAACCTAACAGTCTGCTTTTCTGTTGATATGTTTTCATATTGATTATACAGAAACTTTAAATTGGGGAAGTTAATTATAACAGATTTAAAATACAAACTATATGCAGTTGAGCAGTCTTTATGTTATTAGGTGTTGTAATTAGGTTTTGTTTAGTTTTACAGCCTATTTCAAAACAATATCATAGTTGGATTAAAAATCAACATAAGGTAAAAATAAATACGGTATGATTTGTTTTAGCATAATGTAAGGAACTGAAAAGATATGTATAACAACTACAAACAAATACACAGCATTATAGTCAGTAGGCATTTCTAAGTAGAAAACTCAGACATTATAACACTGAACACAAAAAAACAAATATTGCAGTGTTTTATTTAAAGCCCAATGAAGAGAATTTTTTAACCAATCCTTCATGTTGCTTTGTAAGCTCTAAATAAACAGCTGCTGGGCTGGCAACGAAACAATGGCTTTAATGTATTTACATTCTTATTTTGGATAATCATTGCGTGAGCAGACTGCAAATAACAAATTCCTTGGGCCTCATGTAGGAAAGCAAAGTGGAAAATTATATACTTCATTTCTCTAACGTTTCTTTTTAGTTTCACATTTTACAAAGCCGTGTGTGGGGGTACTGTCATGTTTAATACCAAGTGATGAGTTCATGTTAATGGAAGACTGGGGATGTGACCCAAGCGCATCGACAGAAATCAGCCCTAATTAATTTACATTTCAGTTGTGTCTAAAATTACACAGCATGAGCATTTTTATGGGCATGCTAAAAGTGCTGCGTGTTCTCATAGTTACCATGGCTCACTAATACATTTTGACTCGACCACCAATAAGTTATGCTTCTCTGTTGCACAGCTATGTAGTATCTGCAGTTAAATTTCTTTATACAAAAATTGATTGTAGGAAAGGCATGTTTTAATTAAACCTCTCTGTCAGCATGTATATCTTATATGATAGGCCTTATTAATTTTAAACAGATTATTTTAGAATCTATAATAATAACAAAAGCCTATCGCTAATATTATTCTGGCACGACACATAGGTTAGAGATCTATGTTATGGCATTTTATACACAAGTACTTGTTTAGACTACACAAGATAAGGAACTGAGCCAATCAACTCCAGCATTATGCAAGAATAAAAGCTTGTATGGGCTGGTAATTCGTTACTTGTATATGTTAAACCTTCAGAGAGTACCAACTCTATTGTTTGTTTCTAAATGTATTGACATTATATATATATATATATATATATATATATATATATATATATATATATATATATATATATATATATATATATATAGAGCATAGAGAGAGAGAGAGAGAGAGAGAGAGAGAGAGAGAGAGAGAGAGAGACACACACACACACCCTCGTTATATCGCCCCTCGCTATACTGCGAATTAGGATATCGCGGCCCTGGAGTTGGCTCCCCATTTTTACTGTCTAACTGCCTTAGCTGAAATATACATAGGCACTTAGAATTACTGTTCATTTCATTCCGTACTGCACATAACAACGAACATAGAGGTATACAAAACAATTAAAAACAAATCATTAATATCATACTGTTATATACACACGCATTGCACAATAACACAAAGCAAAGCAAATATCTACTTGATGAACCGTTTTTTATTAAAGCCAGCGAGGTGTTCACTTGTGGCAGCTGCAATGCACTGGCGTAAATCACAGGGCAGTGACGTCAGCTCCCTAGCAACAAGCTTTCTATGTCGGGAATGGATTCTTTCAATGCTGCGGGTTTGGGCATTTAAGAAAGGAGAGGAAGACTCATGAAATTAATTGGAGAATTAAGTTGATGAGAAACAATTACCCTCCACAGTACGAATTAAAATGGTGTGCTGCTTTTTAAACGAAAAATGAGAAAAAGCGGGTTGTGTAGAGGATTTCTATTGGACCTTGCGCCCCCGATAAAACGATATTTGTTTTTTCCTTGGTCTCTCGCTATATATATATATATATATATAGCGGATTTATATTGGATCCTGACACGCGCGATTTATTGAGTGGGTGTTGGGGTCCAATATATAAGGATTATTCTATACTACAAAGCAGTATTCTTTCATGTATTAACAGTACACACCAGGGTCTTAGGTTGTAGCCTAACAAGAGTTCCTAGATCTTGATTTGACTTTCCTGGGAGAGGGTCTGCTTATCTGACAGCAAGAGACTATCTCGAGTTACCCCACACCAGTTAAACTAATCCAGACTGCAAAACTAGACTAAAGTAGGGTGAACTTGCAGCTGCTGCCTCTAATATCCCTTGTATATCGATTATGCAGTGGTGTTTGGGGGCTTCTGTGAATGGAGAAGGGAATTACACTGGGGTAATTAATATCCTTTTTTTTAAAATATATAGGTTAGTATAAAAAACAATGTAAGCATCAGATAAGTATCTATGAATGGCATGCAAGTTTATTTGCAGACTCTTGCTAGACAATAACAAGGTACAGGGATCTCTAAAAAGCACAGAAATACATGACACAAGAATTCTTTTGTTTTTATTGTACGATGTAGTGGCAGTACATATTTTTTCTCAATGTGGTTTGTTAATCTGCATTTGAATTTATTTCTTTAGCAGTTTGTAAAATTTGTTGTAATTCAAGCAGTAGTGTGTGTTGTAAAATGAAGATACCACTAAAATGCTGGAGCAAAGTCTAAAAAATCATTTGAGAGATTATTGATTTTGAACACAACCCCCCCCCCCCCCCCCCCCCCCCCCCCCCCCCCCCGCGCATGAATAATATATACAAAAGAGGCTTGATGAATATTTAATTTAATGTAAAAACACATAAACTAAAGTGGTATAGAACATCACATTTACACCAATTCCTACTTTATTATATAATTTTACATTCAGTTCAGTTTGTGTAGCTACTTATCCTAGAATCAACACAACATAAGTTATAAGGCAAATAGGCCTAGTACCACATAGAGCAAAGTGGCACATGCCAGAATCCATTTAACTAAACCAAAGCCATTCGGAAAGATACAGGATGACAATGTTGAGTCAATTCACATAAGTGGCCGAATGTTTAAAAAAATGCATTCAGATCCCCCGACTGCTGGTCCTATTATTATTTTTTGCTGACATGGAAACCTTGGAGTGTTTTGAATCCATTTCATTATCTCTGGAACCGTGAACTAATGGAATTTACATACAAATCCTACTGGAGAGCCAGGACTCCGCAGCACAGTCAGCTGCCTCTCCTAATCCAATCTTCTCCAATGGGATTGGCATGGCAGTTATAAAACTCAAACAGCAGGGATCTCTTTTGTAAAGAAAAGTATGATGTGTATGATTTCAAACCTAGCTGTATTTACATGCGATGTCTAGTAGGAGGTATTATTAAACAGTTTCAAAAATTTGCTGAAAAACCAATTATCTCGTTTTAGCTATGGAAAGAGATTAGAAATTAGACTTTTCATTATGGAGCATCCGTGGGCTGTATCACATGGTGTTAACTCTTGAAAAACAGCAGGATGCATGTCTTATTAAATAAAGAAAAGAGAAGGAAATAAAACATTTGAGTAGTCTTCTTTATTTCTATTCACTTGTCACATACCACACACAATTGTTTGAGCTATGTGAATAGTGTATTTTTGTTGTTTAGATTCACATTGTCTCATTTTTATATATATATATATATATATATATATATATATATATATATATATATATATATATATATATATATATATATATATATATATATATATATACGCTCCGTTGTGGCCTTAAAATAGCTATCACAGTCTAAACTCTGAAATATGTCCAATGCTCAAGTGTAACCATTATCTGCCCTCCTGTAGTGCTTGTTATATGTCCCTAGTATGTGTAGCAACCACTCCTAATTCAAGGAGGAACATACTGGGTTCTATAATTTTACTGCTTTTTCTCAAGCAGGGCAGCGTAAATGACTGTCACCACCTTTTTACCAGGAAGTTCTGGCTAGCGCAGAAACAAATAAGCTGGCAGTCAAACACGCAGAAGCAGACTTTCATATAAAAAGCACAGAATCTTTAATTAGTACAATTAGCGCAAAGTACAGATTCATGGATACAATCACAGCATCCTAACATTGTCATGAGATGCCGGGGTTCCACCTAGTACAATTTGTGCACATAAATAACCAAATAAGTGAACTATTTATTAAATTGTGTACCATACAAATCATGTGTGAAAATTTAAAAACATACCGAGCATTACAAATCATCAATCAAACCTAATACTACAACACAGCACGCATATCAAACCCTATAAAGAAATAATATCACTCTTAATCACACAAAGAAAATAAGAACACAGGTAAATCTATTCCCTACTGCTAGTAGATATCTGCCTGTTTTTTAACATAAATTAGACTGCACATAAAACGTATTAAAACATGATTTTTAATATTTACCCTAAAACTCTAAAATTGTAGAATAAATCTATATAAAGGTGAAAGGAAAATACCGTCAGAAAAAGGGAGAGAAAGAGGGTAATACTTTACAAAGTTGCCGGTCTGCAGCTGGGACGCACTCTGTGCCGCATGAAAATCAGCTCTCGGCTGCTTTATCTTGGATCCCGTTCTGTCACAGTGAGCTGCACTTCTCTCTCAATTGTGCCGCAAGTGTCAGCACACAGGTGCCGGTCTCCCGAATCAACACCTGAAACTGCTTTTTAATCCCTTCTTAATTGCAATCAATTATCCAGTCAATCCCCCCAGAGAATGACCAGTCATTATAAATGTAAAGCAGGTAGAAATAGACTCGCTCTCTGTAACGCTGGAGAAAAATAAAACTACAAAAAGCCATTCATGCAAAAAAATTTAAGTTTTTATTTTTAATTTTTAGAATGTTCAGGACAAGGTTCAAGTGTAAATAAGTTTTATTTGTGCTAATAGTATATTTAAGAAATGCCAGAGTAAGAAATAACAGCATGTGGGGCAGGTGCGATTACTGGAACAGAAAACAATACAAAGTTAATCTAAACAACATGACGCATGTATTAGTTAAGATACTATGTTAACAGTTAAATGATTAAACTTCAACCACTTTTATTTGGGCCTTTTAGCTATCAGTTTGTTTTAACTGCAAACTACATTTCAAAAGCCTGAAAAAAAGTAAAGTATATCCCCCACTTGTTCCTATCTCAAACAGCTGTGACCTGATGAAACATTCTTATGGGTTGACCTTTGTTTGTTGCTAAGCGGCATGCTCTGGTCTTCATATTGACCACATGACCATGGAAGCCAACACATCCTGGAGGTCTATTGTAAGTCTCATAATGTGGCAAACCAACCTATTGTCAGAACGAGAGCTGGTTGGAAAGCCCCAAGGTTTTAAAGGTGCCTTGTCAATTAAGAAACAGTACCTCCAAGCTATTATACCAAACACTGAGGCAAAACTTTACTTATTTCTGACAGATAAGTTAGATGTTAGATATAGTTCAGGGCATCTTACAAGATATGAGGTGAAGGATAAACTGGAGATAATATAGATTGTGATGCTTCATTATCTTAGGCGAAGACTGACAGTTCTTGGGATATCAGAAGAATAATGTATTAAAATATTCAGTTAACTAGTAAGACCCCAATCCCCTGTCAGCAGGGCCCTAGCCCCTTTGCTTGTATGTGGATAAAAAAGTAAGCAGTAAATCACAGAGATGCATTATCACAGAGATCAGGGCTTGGCTGTAAATTCAGCAACACTACTGATGTGTATGTACGGAGAGGCAAGTGGAGAAATATCTGATTAAAGCATGTATTGCTGCTGGGAAACTAAATGTTGCCATAGCAATTGAGATGAAATGTTCAAGACCTGAGTTAATTAAATATAACCCATTTAGTAGTTTTGACAGTAAATAAGCTGCCAGTTTAGTCCACAGTATTAAAGGTAAAAAACAACAAAAAAAAAAACCTTTCCACGTGGAAAAATCTGTGTTGCTACTGCTGCTGCTATCCCTCTTCTAAATATATATTGCTTAAGGTGGTTAATTTGAATGCTCCAATTTTATAATCATATGCAGCAATGACCTTGGTCTGGTCAGTAGTCTGCCTGCCAAAACTTTCTGTAAAGTGTTTTACCTTGGGAACTGATGTCTACACAAATGATACAGGGTCTTTAATTTTGAATGTGAACTGTAAGAGCTAGCATTGTAATGCACCAGATTTGAAGGAAGTAATTTCTAGAAAGTGCTGCCCTCTTCAGGAACTGAAATGGAAAAAAAAATAGATTGCTTGTACTGTATGAGTTATAATGATACACGACAAGTTATGAAATGTGTGGTAGATTTGAATGATTAATTTGTATAATATTAGAAAATGTACAGTACATGGCCTTATATTGAAGTGAGTGCAATACATTTGCCCCAGTTTATGAAAAAACAACGAACAAGTTGGTTGTATCTTGGAGCCGTTCTATAATTTTATAAAGAATAAACTATAGGAATTGGGTTTTTTAACCTTTCCTCTAAGGTAGAAGCTACATTAGAGCATTTAACAGCACTGGGAATCGCCCTTGTTCAAATTACGCCCCTGGTTTCTTATTTTTTTATTATACCATGTATCATTTACTCGCACTGTACCTGTTTTGGATTCTCTACGGAGATTGCCAATCGTCTTTTAGATCATATTAATATACCTGGTTGCCTATTATACTTTTCGTTCATTTTAATATTTTTGTAATATTATATATATACTGTTTATATATATATATATATATATATATATATATATATATATATATATATATATATATATATATATATACAGTACTGTGCAAAAGTTTTAGGCAGGTGTGAAAAAATGCTGTAAAGTAAGAATGCTTTCAAAAATAGACATGCTAATGGATTATATTTATCAATTAACTAAATGCAAAGTGAGTGAACAGAAGAACAATCTAAATAAAATCCATATTTGGTGTGACCACCCTTTCCCTTCAAAACAGCATCAATTCTTCTAGGTACACTTGCACAAAGTCAGGGATTTTGTAGGCATATAGTCAGGCGTATGATTAAACAATTATACCAAACAGGTGCTAATGATCATCAATTCAATATGCAGGTTGAAACACAATCATTAACTGAAACAGAAACAGCTGTGTAGGAGGAATAAAACTGGGTGAGGAACAGCCAAACTCAGCTAACAAGGTGAGGTTGCTGAAGACAGTTTACTGTCAAAAGTCATACACCATGGCAAGACTGAGCACAGCAACCAAGACACAAGGTAGTTATAAGATTTCCAGCAATGCCATCAGCTCAGAATTGGCAGAAAACAGTGGGACCCTGGTACACCCATCTACTGTCCGGAGAAGTCTGGTCAGAAGTGGCCTTCATGGAAGACTTGCGGCCAAAAAAGCCATACCTTCGACGTGGAAACAAGGCCAAGCGACTCAACTATGCACGAAAACACAGGAACTGGGGTGCAGAAAAATGGCAGCAGGTGCTCTGGACTGATGAGTCAAAATTAGAAGGCAGTTTGTTCGCTGAAGGGCTGGAGAGTGGTATACGAATGAGTGTCTGCAGGCAACAGTGAAGCATGGTGGAGGTTTCTTGCAAGTTTGGGGCTGCATTTCTGCAAACGGAGTTGGGGATTTGGTCACAATTAATGGTCTCCTCAATGCTGAGAAGTACAGGCAGATACTTATCCATCATGCAATACCATCAGGGAAGCATCTGATTGGACCCAAACTTATTCTGCAGCATGACAACGACCCCAAACATACAGCGAAAGTCCTTAAGAACTATCTTCAGCGTAAAGAAGAACAAGGAGTCCTAGAAGTGATGGTATGGCCCCCACAGAGCCCTGATCTCAACATCATCGAGTCTGTCTGGGATTACATGAAGAGAGAGAAGCAACTGAGGCTGCCTAAATCCACAGAAGAATGGTGGTTAGTTCTCCAAGATGTTTGGGCCAACCTACCTGCCGAGTTCCTTCAAAAACTGTGTGCAAGTGCACCTAGAAGAATTGATGCTGTTTATAAGGCAAAGGGTGGTCACACCAAATATTGATTTGATGTAGATTTTTCTTCTGTTCACTCACTTTACATTTAGTTAATTGATAAATATAATCTATTAACATGTCTATTTTTGAAAGCATTCTTACTTTACAACATTTTTTCACACCTGCCTAAAACTTTTGCACAGTACTGTATATATATATATATATATATATATATATATATATATATATATATATATATATATATATATATATATATATGATATGTTGTTACTATTTGTTAATAATGATGTCTTGCCTCGTATTCAAAGCAATCAATCAAAACCTTTTGCTGACTATTGATAAGATATCTACTTGAGAAGTCAGCCTAAGTGCAATGGAGCACCATGGCTTAAGCAATTCCCACTGCATGATAAGTGGGTGAGATAATCTATTTGTCCTGATCTGCAGTGAATAATTTTGATATCTCTCAAAAGGACTTACTGCTGCCCTTATTATTTGCTGATCTCTCCACAGTTGTTGTCAGACCACCTACGTGACAATTAAAATATAGAACTTCTTAGCCGGCATAAAACGTGCCACCACATTTAAAGCAAATGAAAACATGCATGACTTCTTGGGTTAGACCATGTACTAGGTGTTTTCAGTTATTCCCTTTACCTCAATTATTTCAGTATTACACATATGATTCAAGCTCATGTAATAATAACTGCAGGGTAATCACTTATCTCTGTCTGACATTTCTATGAAATATTCTGCAAAGTGCTTGTTTTGTCACCAACTGCTATTGAAGAATCAAAATGGCAATTAAAAGGAAATGAACATCAGTGTGATTTGCACTAGTTGGGATATAGTTTGAAAGTATTGCCAGCACACATGACTTTGATATGTGACAGGTCAGTTAAAAAAAATAAGAAATTGTGCATAAATTATGGGTTGTTTACATACTCCCAATGATTCTATATCAAGTGAAGCAGGGCAAACTTCAAACACAGTTTACTAACTCAGGTTCAGAAGTTTAGAACTTGGGTTGGTGCTACATATATGAAATATTTACATTGGACATAATTTCCTTGATAATTATTATTTTCTACTGTGCTATACTGCTAAAGACCAGTTTCTAAATAATAAACACCAGTAATTGATTATAAATAATGTAACCAATTACATACAAAATATGATAAATACATTATAAAACATATTGTAATGAAATGTTTTTGATTTTTCATATAAAGTGTGACTAAAAGCTATACATGTGCAGTTAGCCTGTTTAGGATGCCTGTTTCCTTTTTTGTAAGAGCATGTTAAAACCAAACAACACTGCAGGGCTCAAATGAAAAACTGTGTGATTCAGTTCAATTTCAGGAAACTAGACAAATAACTTTTAAATAGTAATGTAAGATCTTCCCACACTTTTCCAGCTTCCTTTCTCGACCTCATAAATGAATAGCTGGTGCTTTTCAAGTTGTGGCATGCATTGTTTTAAGTTAGTGCCAGAATCAAATAGGGTTAGGCAGCTTTTTTCCTTTTGAAATTGCATTACTGACTGTAAGAGTCTTTATTTGGGAGATAGACAGCAGATAGCAATTGAGTGTGTAAGTAGTTTGTTAAACTGACTAACTTTAAAATCACTTAAAACGTTTGGACCTTTTTGTTTTTATTTGTTTTATGACACACTAGAGTATTTTCATGCATGTTTCTTGTATGCTTTATTTTTAATGGCCTAGTTAGACATGAGGAAATGTGTAGGTAGCATTATTATATAGTCTCTAATATATATTATACAATAGATATACTATATATCTCTTGGTTGCCTAATAAAAATGCACTATTTGTTAGTTGGCCAACCAGAAGTAAATATTGTTATTACAATGAGGGGGATATATTGTACGATGCTTTAAGTACATAAAATGTTGGTACTGTAGCAATACCTATGTACTTAAAAGTACTTAATCATCTGGTTTCACAGACCCCTATTAGCACTAATCTTATACAGTGTTATTTTAAACTATATATATAATATATAAAATGTGCTTTATTTATTTGCAGCCTTTAGTATACTGAAATAATTAAATATTGTAGATAACATCTGATGTTATGTTGTTGCTGACTTTTTTAAAGGTATTCATATTCATTTTTTTTGTAATTGCTCTTAGTTTAAATCGTTCTCATCCATTTATCGTACTTACTATGTGCACTTCATGGACTTGTATAAGCAAATATTTTTAACATAAGTTAACTGCTCTTAGTTGAAATCACTCTTAAATGTAATTACTTACTATATTCTTTATTTTGTTCTTATTTGAATTTGTTCTTATCTTATTTTCTACTGATTTTACTGTACTTTATAACTGCTCTTATCTGTAATTTGATATTCTGTAATGTGATATTTTGTAATGTGATACTTTGTAACAATTGTAAGTTGTCCTGGATAATGGCATCTGCTAATAAATAAATAAATAAATAAATAAATAAATAACTATTGAGCTCTTTACTTTGTTTTTCAGGCTTTGTTCACACAAGAAGATTAAACTGATATCTACTATTGGTAAGTAAGATGTTCAAAAGATACATTAAATCGTAAACGAATATCCCAGATGTATTTTAATTCTGTGATAGTTATTGTGCACTGCAGGAAATAATAACTGTGATACACAAAGATAGTTATTTTAATGATCTAAACAGCAGCAGGGTTTGGATTTGCTGCTGTTTTGTTTGAATTAACACCAATATTTCCACAACACATTCTACTAGACAGCTATTTGGGACTTGCTCAATTGATATTAGAATTTGTCAAATGATTATGATTCGATGTGCTAACTTGAGTGGAAATTGGAGCATCCTTGGTAAATTCTGTCAAAAAAAACTGTTCCAAGCTATCCTTACATGTCCCTTATTCCATTATCAAACCTCTAGAAGGGAGTTTAGCAAAATGTCGGACCCAGGGTATTAGCCCCTGGCAAAAATAGCTGCTGAAAACTCCAACCTTTGAGGAGATTAATTTCCTAAATGAATTAATCTCCAATGTGTGTTAAACAAATAAAGGGAATTAACTTCCTTCTCAGTGCCTTCTGAATTTACACATTTCGATAGAAAAAATAATGTAACTGGTACCAATAACATTTACATTCGTGACTTGGAGTTACACCAGTAGCCTTGTTGTTCTACTAGCTTTTGTATTGTTGCCACACAATCACCCTCTCCTGTAGGTTAAAGATTAATCAGAATTCTGGTATCAAATCTACAAGAATTATTGAATTTTGCGTATTGTTTTTCTAAAGTTCATAACATAAAAAAAAATTGCGAGGCTGTTTTTGTTATTTTTAGCTTTTATTTCTCAGATACTGGTATTCATAATCATTAGCACAGTTTTGTTCTGGAGGTAAAAAGGAAACAAGAGCTTAACTACATTGTCAGAGTTGTTTATTTCTTGTTTCGTAACTTTATAGGGTGCCTTTATTCCTTTCTATATAAATTGTTCAAATGATGGTTTGGAGTAAAGAACTTTGAGATTGTAATGTTAAAGTTTGAGATCACGGTTTCTACCCAGCCTACAAGAATATAAATCCTCTTGCAAAGGAAATTCAGTGATCTGTTTAAATTATGGTGACACCATGACTTAAATGCCGAGTTACTTAGAAATGAACACGCCACGCGGTACTTTGTATTGTTCTACCTTGTGTCAATAACTTTTTTTGCTTATCCATGTGAAATTATTGGGTGCTCTTATATAACTGGGTCCTGGTATTTTCTTTCTTAAAGTAGAGTGATTTGCTGAGATTCTGTTTTAAAATTTTAATTATTATTTCATGTGTGCAGTTTCCGGACACAAAGTGAAACCAAAAATAAAAGAACTCAGACAGACAGAACATGCATTTGACAGATTATTTTGCTCTATTGCCAGAGTTGTTGGCAGATTACAGAGAATTTGTGAAACAAGAAAAATATTATTTCTCATAAGTTGAAATAGAGCAAAAAAAGCCTGACAATCAACAAGTTTTCATTTTTTAAACTTATTCCAGGAAGCAGAGGGCACTGCCTTATCCTAGCAGACATAAATGCTCCCCACTTTGCACATGCTGTAATAATTAGGAATGATTGCATATATCTCCTTTGCAATTTGGACAGAAGAATGGTTTACTTCATTGTAATCAGAAAGGAGTTGTGTGTGTGTGTCTGTGTTGTTTTTCACACATTCATATGCATTTCTATCAGACACCTTAAGGTACAGTACATGACTAATCAAGCAGCATATTTGATTTCATTACATTGACTTATATCACTTGAGCTGAAAAACTTTTTAAAACAAGGTTATGCCCATTCATCCCTGAAAATATTCCTTTTTTTTTTTTTACAGCAGGAGACTTGATTAATTCTAATATATGATATGAACTTGTGCTGCAGACAATTCTAGAGTCTGAACAAAGAACTATTATCCTCGGTGGTATGATTTATAAAGATCTGCAGAAATGCCACAGTTTGGGCTTGAGACCAAATGTAGTTCCTGACAAACCTCCACAGAAGTCTCCCGAGGTGCCATAATTGTCTGTTTGTTAAAATTCGTTTTAACTTGGTGATAGTATTGATTTAATTTGCAGCTCTTTTTAATGCATTGATGAACAGTAACTAAAATGTATTCAGAACAATAATGTTTTATGGAAATAAGCAATATATATTAAAAAGTTTTATAATTGGAGTCTTTAATACGACCACATGGAAGTTACTTTTAATTCAGTAAAATTAATAGGATAGTGCATCTACAATTGTGTGGCAGAAGAGGAATTATTTTTTCACTCAATTAGAAATTCAAGCAATCATTCTTGAAGAGTACTGATCTCTTGAGGGTTTTCTGATGCCGTACACATTTTTGGTTCACTTCATAGGGATAATATTCATCTTAATTAGCAAAAACAATTGATGGTTTTTTCTTCACTTACAAGAGGGAGTTCACTCAGAGCCCTAATTATCAGCACTAGATTATCATGATAAATGAAAACTTCTCGTACTTTTCTCAGGTAGTTGAATATGTCCCCTGTCTAGTGGTGTAGGTCCAATGTTAGATACCTCCTTGTAGAGACTACAGGTAGAATGTACTGGATGAGTGGCCTTCCTGTTTCGTCTGGTACCAGAATGCTGCTGGGCACTTTGCCAGTTTGGGTGCTCTACTTTTATTCATGATCACCCACTTGAGGTTCAGCTATGCAAATCTCACCTGTCAGAAAAAGATGGTGCTGATTTTTATTTCTTTATTTTTTTTTGTTTAAAGATTGAATGGATTACAAGGTCAAGACTACAAATATTCTTGCATGGTTAGAAATTCACATTAGTCCTGGACCCAGTTCCTGGCACTTGGTCATTTCAATAATGTACCTAATCAGAGGAAGTTCTAAAACCCAGGACTGGATGCAGGATTAGTGTGAAAATCTTAAGTTGTGCTGTATGGTACAGGCTGTAAATTGTTTACACTTTATAGCTTCAAAATTTTTACAATATGTGTATATAGTTTTATATGTTTAGTATCCCCTAATATTTGTTCTTAATCATCATGTATTACTGTTTCCTTTTGTCTTTTAGCATGCTTGAGCAAGGTGGCATTTCTCTAGTGGCCGGAATAGAAATGACCACTGGGGGGGCACACCAGTAATTTTTTTTCCTTGAAATACAATCGACTACACTTATTTGCATACTGGATATTTGCATAAATCACTTAATTGCATAGCACGCAGCGGGTCCCTTTTTTTAGTACATCATTTTCATGCATAACTCGCTTAATTGCATAAAGCTGCGCAGTCCCAAAGTCCATTGTACCGTGAATCTGTAAAATTCTGGAGTCTCCGCACACTCCAAGCCTTCATGGAGGCAAATGGTTGTCGCCTGTGAAAATAAATTGCACCTGATGCACCTGACAAGTTGTAACAGGGTGACGTGTTACATGCGTGGGTAGTCACTGGAAAATACAGACACAGAGCATTGGTGTTGATACGCCACACAGATGCGCAGGTTTAATTCTAACACCAAACTGTCACATTTAATAAAGAAATAAAAACATAAACAAAAGCTAAAAATAAAAGGTTGCCCCACAAAGTGACGAGCGCTAGTCCCACTACAAGAAACGTCCCGCTCCAGGAACCTACTACTCTACGGTAACCCTCTCTATACTGTTTTGGATCTGGACCTCGCGATCATCTTAGCTCACGGCCAGCCTGCCACTCAGCTGGTTGCTTAGCAGCGCGTCTCCAGCCGCACATCACAGCTGATTTAATCACAGGCACACACACACACGCACTTGTGCAGGAACCAGTGAACCTGCTCCCTGTCACACAATTGCTGAAAAAATGGACCCATAAGGGTTAAATCAATTAACACCTATCATTATTAACCTCTTATTTAAACCCCAATCTCACACTCCTTATCTGTGTAGTGTTTTGTTTTCTAGCTAAAGTATAGACTGTTTCAAAACTTTGAGCCATGGCTAATTCACGTTACATTCTTTCGTCCAATTTGGACACATCCAATCATGAAATAATATTTCATACCTGCTCTTGTGATTCACTCCTTCCTGATGGAGCTTTCCCGATGGCTTCCCTTTACCAGCAGCCGCTCCGAATAGTCTATCTCTAGCCTAGCGAACAAGCCACTCGAAACACCAGTCCACCTCGCAGTTCCTTTTACAGCTCCATTATAAAGATTGGCCCATTGCCAAACTTTTAAAAGCTATTTTTGAAAAGAGAATCAACATTCTAGTCGGCGGACACTGGCTTTCTCTTTTTAACATTTACTGCGAAGCAATGTCTGCAGAGTCTGTATTCCCTGTTCGCTTGCAAGTAGCAACAGGCATGTGCCCCTCCCTCGTTCCATGCTCCGCATCCAACATCCCAGAGCCAGCACAGTGTTCCACAGCAGTTCAAGACCCTCTCTCACAATTTCATCAAACAATCTATGAGGATTTAAAGGAACTCATACAGCCCATTGCCAACTCCACTATTAACACTCAACTGGATAATCTTGAAAGCCACGTCACCCATCCAGCAGTTACTCTGCATGTAATCTCTTATCCTGCAGCAGCGTCCTTTTCCAATACTGCATCTCCAGTCCCTACCATTGAAATCCCAGAGTATAACCTGGCTTCAGCAAATGCGACTGGCTTTCATTCAGCATCTAATATCAGGCACCACTCACTTTTCTCTGAATATCCGAAAGCAAATTATAGAAGGTAAGGATATCAACCTAGTTTCCTCATTGCTACATCTGAGTTCTTGGACCACCGTGTTGTGGACTGTGGGCATCTGTCAGTCACCATAAAATCACGTGACCCTCGTCTGCTAAAAAAATCTAACACTTGAAAAGTTTGTCCTAGCTTTTTCAATCTACAGTGACGTTCTCTCTATCCCTATCTATCAGCTAATAACTAACTAATGCCTGCGTAGTCTGCGCATCCACAGCTCACTCTGCCTATCTCTGTCCAAAAGCAGCATCAACTTCATTCAAGCAGCTCACGCTCCTCCCCTACACGCTTCTCTTTAAGATCCTATCCATGCATCATTTCCACCAGATCGATCTTCAATCTGTGACAAACATGGCCGCAATATTAAGTTTATGGGTTCCTGTGATTTATTATTATTCATTATTTGTTTGTTTATTTTTAGAATGGGGTCTCTCCCTCCGTCTCTGTACTATTTTGTGTTTGATTATTTATTATTTATTGTATTTAGATGACGGCGTAGCCATGTTTTGTTATTGTTTTATTAAATGTGATTGCGAAGAGCCATAGGTTTTGTTTGGCAGCGTGGATGGGAAGCCCCATCCACATTAAAATACCTTGTGAAAATGCATGACTGTCAGCTTGTCATTATTGAATTAGCTGGCAGTCACGAGTAATAATTACATGTGCAGACTATGGCCGAGGGGTAATGAGAGAATTAATAGCCAGTTAGCCCCTCGGACATGATATAAAAGACCTGCAGCTTTGGCTGCAAAAAGTGGTGGGTGTGTTCGAGAGGAGGAATAGGAGAGTGCCGTGAAGGCTACTGCCCAGCTGGACCTGCGGGTTGTATTTTGTGTTTGTGATTTGTTTTGTTTAATTATTTATTTTTGCTCTGCGAGCAAGTGTTTTTGTTTAAACCTTTTATTTTATTTTTGTTTAAATAAACGACGCCGCAAGCGTCTTTTGCCTGCAGTACTGTCTTTGTTTTTTCTGTTCCTGCATCTGGCCTGACGTCACCATGTGACATCATCCTGTCACAGTGCCAAACAGATCTGCAACAACTTCAACTCCTCAGTCTTCCAGCATGCAAATTCTTACACATCTGCAGCGTCTGTGGCGAAGCCTACTCCCAATCTGTATGTCCATCATATCCCAAATGACAATCACAGATGTTAGAATGCCTCATCGACCTCTCAGCCTCCCGAGGAAGCACTATAAGCAGCAAAAACTCATTCATCCCTCACGATCAGTTCTAGCTACAATATATCAAGATATTAGAATAGCAGGTCAAGGTTCATGGCTAGCCAAAGCGGACATATTGAATGCTTTCAAAGTTATACCTATTCACCCCACATTACGTCACTTGTTCAGAATTTGCTGGAACAACAAATGTTATTTTTCCACTCAGCTCTTTCGGCTGCTGCGGCAGCCCAAAAATATTCAATACCCTTTCAGAAGCACGTTCGAGATCCTTCTTAATTACTGCCATGTTCCATTTTTTGCTCCACTTAATGGATGACTTCCTTATTTCTCCTCCATCACATCCTCTAGCTCAAGCAATCAACCAACTGAGAACCCTGTTCACTTCCCTCAGCGTCCCACTCTCCGACCACAAAAAAATAAGAATTTGAACACATCATCATATCATACGATGCTAGGAAAGACATAAAAATGTGGACTACGGTAATCTCCCACTGGAATGGTCTTTCTCTGTTCTATGATGACTACATTTCAGCATCCAACGATCTCTCTCTTTACAGATGCATCCCTCACTGGCTTCAGCGGTTTCCTAGATTCTAAATGGTTTGCCAGCACAAGGCCCCCCAAAATTCAGAATTTATCCCCCCCATCTTAAATCTACAGCTCTCATCGAAATATACCCAACCATCACAGCTGCCCACCTCTGGTGGCATGAATGGTCAAGGAAGTCACTTCTCTTTTACAGTGACAATAAACCCACAGTCCACATCATTAATGAACAACGCTCTTCCTCCCCTCTTATCATGCCATTACTTTGACGGCTAATCTGGATTTCGGTCTCTTACAATTTAATAATTCAAACTTGCCGCCTTATTATTATTATTACACATAATAACATAGCCAACAATCTTTCTCACCTATAGATATCCCGCTTCCATCAACTGGTCCCTTCAGAATCCTCATACCCCCCTGGAAACCCCACCTTTCCAGCTACTCCTGCTCGACTGAACCCATCAATCTCCAATCTCCTGTAATCTGCCTGACGCTACATAGCCACAGCTCTTGCCCCAACTATAAGATCATCTTACACCACCGACTGGTCAACTTTTTTAACGTTCTGTGCCCAAAACCACATTCAACCCATCCCCTTCAACCAAGACTGCATCTTAGCCTTTACCGTTCACGCAGGAGATTCTCTTCATCCTCAACAATCAAATCCTATGTCTTGGGTATCCAATACTCATACCGCTTAAGGTCAGTTCCCTCTCCATACCTGCAGTTTGCCTAACGCTTTGAGGAATCCTCAAAAGTTCACCTCCAGTCTCCACCTCTTGCTTACCCATCTCAACCAAAATCCTGCTCTCCCAAATCACTTTGGAAAGGCTGCTTTTCCCCCTTCGAGGTTCTCTTTGTGGAAGTACTCTGCCTATCTGCTTTCTTTGACCTTCTAAGATGTTCAGAATTTACAGTTCCTTCAGTTTCCGGCTTCCCTGCATCTGGTATACGTTCCTGCGACCTTCTACAGTTTCCTGATGCACACTTTCTCATCTGGCTCCATACCTCCGAAACCGACAAACTCCAGCAAAGTCATTGCATTTAATTATAAAGCTGTGATCTTACAAGTGATCTTAATTTTTATAGTCAACATTGTTTTTTTCTTTTTTCTTGCATGAAGAGTACATTAAATCCTTGCCGCTTTGCTTAAAAAAATATTGAAAGCAATTCTGGGCAATAATGATGAAATGTAAAATGAAGAAACAAATCTTTTTTTTTTTTTTTTTTTCTAATCAAATTTCTATACCAAATGCAAGAAACACATAACAATAAGGAACAAATAAGAAGAATAATACAGAACAGAAAAAATAGAAGAAAAAAGAAGATTGTCCAATCACCCCTCCCCACCCCCCTCCCCTCCATGTGGGCAGCATGAAAGAGAACTCAAGATGATAGTAAATCTTTCATTTTACTGGTTGTGTCCCTCCACTTCAGTAAGGTGCCACTGTTTGCACCATTGACCCTGGCTGACGACAATTCTAGAAAGAATGCCTGAGCCAGTGCTGCTCAGAGAGCTCCTGAGGAGGGAACAAGCGCTGTACAACTAGTTTCTTGGCTGCAGTCATGCCTGCCAACCAGAGCTTACGTTGGGTTTCAGTGAAGGAGAATCTGCAGATATAGGACTGGATCCAGGGGGACACACCCCCCAATAAGAAAAGAGAGGGTGTAAGAGAGGGGTGGGGAGCCAGACCCATATGGTGCCTTTTGTGTGGTGTCCTATGACAGATGTTAAGATGTATCAATTGGTGATTTGGGTTTTTTGAAGACCCAACAATTTTATTACAAACTGTCTCCAGATCTATAACCTCCCCCAATTGAGCGAGATCCCTCTCCCACAACCCCTGGACTGGAAGAGTGGCACAAGAAGATTCTAAGAGATGTGCGTAAATCCGAGATACCATTTCTTTGGGCACAGACCCCAGGAGCCAGTCCAGCATTAGGTGTCGATATGCTTTCAATGCTAATCTTAATCAAAAATAGTAGAATAATGTAGTTGGAGATACCAAAATGTGCCACAAGATCTCGATATTCTAGAATAGAATATTGTTCTGCAACATTATCTAAAATCAATGTCTCTTTGAGCCCATGAACCAAAGACAAAAGGGTTGATCCCCAGATAGTAAATTGTGATTATGCCATAAAGGAGAATGTTTGTGCCACTTGATTTTAAGACCCAGAAACTTTTCCACAGTGACAAAAGTTCAGACAGTGTATGAAATTATAGGACTATAGAGCAAAGAGCACTTTTTATGCATAAGGCCAGAGAAAAGTAGCTTGTAGTCTAATGGGAGAAATCAATCAGAAATCGGGAGGAATGAGCTGTTGAATCTAACCATTGGGATATTGAATGCAGTTGAAATGCCCAGTGATATAACCTGAAATTAGGACAGGTCAATCCAGCATTCAGTTTGCTGCACTGTAACGTAGACCATTTAATGCGGGCTCGCTTCCCATTTCACACTAACTTTTTTTAACAAAGTCTAGCTTTAACTAATAGCCGATTGGAGAAGGCAGCAGTAACATTGCACTTATAAAGTTAATTCTTAGAAGAATATTCATTTTAATTGTAGTGATTCGATCAGGGACTGATGCTGGTGAGAATATCCATCTAGTTAAGTCATTTTCAGCTATTCATATAGTTTATTTTAGAAGAGCAAATCAACACCCAGGTAAACAACACTGGATGTAATCAAAAAGATATGCAGAATAGTAACTCTACCAGCAGCATTATCACAGATTTCAACCAGTTAATTTTGTACCCTGATATTAATCTAAATTCGTGAAAAATTTCTAAAACTTTCAGTAGGAAGTGATGTTAATCAGACACATATAAAAGTATGTCATCTGCATATAATGAGATGGAGTGAAAAGACACACCAAATTTGAGCAGAGATGAATGTACTTTGACAAATAAACTGAGCAAGTTATTCAAGAGACAAATCAAACACAGGTGGTAATAGTGGACAATTTTTTTAAAAACACACCACAACTATTGCCATTCCACACAATAAAATGCTTTATCTGCGTCCAGAAACAATATTCCACTGGGAGAATCTAACTTATCACTATTGGAGATCACATGTAGTAACAAGTGGATGTTATCAGCAGCCAGTCGACTTTTAATAAAACCAGTTTGATCCGAGTGAATCAATTTATCCACCAATCTCTCCAAACTAGACGTAATCACATGGGCGTACATTTTTATGTCGCCATTAATCAGGGAAATTAGAATGATAGCTAGTGAACTCACTAAGATCTTTGCCTGATATGAGCAGTACAGTGATCAAAGCAGTGTTACAATCTCAATGAAAACCGCCAGACGTAAGTGCAGCATTTATTGTATCAAGGCAAATCGGACTTAGTAAATCCCAGATTACCAGGTAAAATTCAGCAGGCAGTCCATCGATTCCTGGAGAATGGCCACTTTTAGCAAATTTTACTACTGGTAACAAGTCATCTAGAGATATTGGAGCATCCGGCATCATTACAGCTTCCAGAGAAATACTGGGAAGGTTGAGATTTTGCAGAAAAGCAAGACATCGCTCCAGGGTGGATGAGTTGTCAGAGTATAAATTAGCAAAAAAGGATCGAAAGGTTTTCATTAATTGCTCTGGGATCAGAAACCAGCCCCTCTGTTGGAGAATTGATTTTTTGGAATGGTAAATCTACCCTCCTGGCGTTTCAACTTTAAAGCAAGAAGACAAGATTGTCTGCTACTGTCTGTGCAGTATTTGTGCTTGGTAGAGTGCATGAGAAATTCAACTCTCTGTTTTAACAAATTATTCAATTCAGCCCATTCTGCCCTCAACAGCACTAGTGTAATCAGTCTTTAAAGTGCGTTTTAATTTGCTACAGCTAGACTCCAGCTGAGGTACCAATTGCAAGTTTGACTTTAAATGGGATGAAAACCAAATCGCATTACCACGCATAAAACCCTTGATAGCTGCCCAACTCATTGCCGGATTGTTTACAGAGCCCACATTAATATTAATAAATTCAGTCAATTTTGATCTAAACTGAGCCAGAAAATCGAAAATCCTGATTCTGGAGAAGTGATGTATTGAACCTCCACCTGGTCGATTTGCCCTAGCTGGGAGCCAGATTAGATACAGACACAATTGCACAATGGTCAGAGATATTTGTAGGCAGTATATCCATGTACCAAAGCAGCATGAAATAATAGCAGACGAAAGAATAAAATTAATCCTGGAGAATGTTTTGTGATATGGAGAGAAATACGTGAAATCCTTATCAGATGAAATTGCCATAAGTCAGTCAATTTAAATCCTTAATGAAGATACGTAGAGCTTTAGAAGCTGCCACCTGCGTACTAGAAATAACGGCTGAGGACCTGCCCAATTGATTGTCAGCACACGCATTCATGTCTGTGCCCACTATTAACATACGAGCCAGAGATAGCAATTAATTTGTGAACCATGGAAAAAAGGCAGGGTCCTATACTGTAGGCTTATAGATCGATGCAAAAGCAATTTTTTCACTATACACAGTAGCACAGCAGAGAGCGCCAGTCTACCTGTTTGATCAGAATTAATCCTACTGATAGAGATATCCATGTTGCGTTTCATTTAGATTGGAACTCCCTTTCTCTTTGATCCATTGTTTGAAGCTATACTTAAGTTATAACAGCCATTTTGAAATCGAAATGTGTCTATTGGCTTTAAATGCGCTTCTTGAATCAAAGCTATGTCAACCTTTTGCCTATAAAATATTGAGCACCTTTGCATCTTGGATTCAAGCCTCATACATTAAATGAGACAACAGAGAACTTAGCCATTATCATAAAAATACAGTATGATATAGATAAGAAAGCATAAAAAAAAAAATCCATCAATGTCAAATTATTCCAGTAATCACCAGTCACAAAATATATATATATATATATATATATATATATATATATATATATATATATATATATATATATATATATATATATATATATATATATATATATATAGAACTATTTTGTCCACTACTCTCCTGTCTTAAAATACTTCTGTACGTTTGGGTGGTTTTATGTTTACAGAGCTCTAAAGTCACTACAAATTGGAAAAGATAATGAAACCTGTCATATTAACAGTATGATCGTTTCTCAATATATAATACCAGTCTCAGAAAATGTCATTATTTTGATTGTAATGTTCACATATGTTACACATGGACAAAAAATAAATAAATCTTAGTAGATTTCATTTTATAAAACTTTTTGTAAAGACAAGCGGCATGCTGAATTTTGAGACCTTTTATATATTCTGCTTACCCGTCAGCATAATAATCTGACATCTGAACATTTAAAAAAGGTCAAATACTTTTGGGGGCAGTACTGTGGAACTTTACCTGACGCACAAAATATAGATGATTGCTTAGTGGTATGTAGCAGGAAAACATACCTGTTTGAATTAGTAACCTATCTGGTGGGGTTTTGAGATATATGGTTTGGAGTAAGTGAAGCGCACTATGGACGTGCATATATGCTACATCCGCTACACTGCCCGTTATCCACATTGGGACAAATAACACAGCTCGCTGAGAATCCTCTTATGAGATCCTTATAGCTATGGGGGTTATTTGTTGCAGTTAAGAGAGATTCTCCCCATAAAGATGTTATTGCTATTTTACCCCGGCCCTGTTATGACACGTCAAGGTCAGGAGTTGTGAAAGAATCCATTCGTCTTCTTTCACAACTTCCTAGTCAAATGGATAACGTGCTCTTCTACGGAAGGAAACACTTCTTTCTGAGGAAAAAGCAACATGTTGCAAAGTTTTTGGACCAGATGACCTCACCTCTGTGCCAAAGTCAAAAAAGAATATTCTTAACTTAATTTGTCATTTTCTTCATCATTATTTTGAAATCTTATTTATTTATTTATTTAAGTTTGATTTTACAGGGGGTTTAGAACTGCCACCTTTTTATTTGTTTTATCTTTCTTACCCCAATGTCATGGATCCATAAAACCCTGGTTTTGGAACAATGGTGATATGGGCAGGCTTGTTCGCGACCCTTACAGATTAACATTGGAGGTGAGTTCCCCCTCAATTTTTTAGCCCCGTTAATTGTACTGGGTTCCTCATGGTAATGTGAAAGGTAGCCTTGTAACTTTTCACTTGGTCTGCAATTTTCCTTGCGACAGCTTTGGTATGTCTACCCATGAGGTAATGGTTACATTTCATACTTGAAAAGGAACGTTAGATTATTATCATAACCGTGATTCCCTGAAATAGAAATGTAACCATTAACCTTCAAGGTCGTTTCATCTTATTTTAACAGTCGAGGTAAAAATTATGATGTTTTGAGTCTTGGGAGTCTCTTTTATGCCCTCCGGGGTGGGGACAACTGCATCACTGGCTCTACGTGCAGCTTTGGAATACCTATATCCGAGTATGCCCACCAACTACAAGACCGGATGGAAACAGCTTATGACTTTGCCAGCACGAAGCGGTTCCCCTTCTAGTACTACGGAAACTGACCCATAACATCCACGGCGACCCTCACCATGGGACCTCCGACCCGGTACTACTGGAGGGGGCCTGCGACTGGCCCTGGGGGCCCTTCCTGGCAGTGCACACATCGCATCGCCGACAGTAGTCCTCAAGATCCCGGCAGCAGAGTCCCCAATAGAAGCCGCAACGAATATGCTTCAGGGTCTTGGTCACCCCAAAGTGCTCGGACCCGGGGGCACCATGGTAGGCAGCTAGCACCTGTACCTGCGTGTTCTTCAAAACCACCACCTGCCACACTTCTTCAATGGCGCTGCAGGACTCTGTCCCAGATGGCCATGCTGACCCAGGGTAAGCGGCATCTACCCAGCCGGTTTGCTGTTGCCGCTCCTGCAAGCGGAGAATCAGCTCCAGCCTCTCGTCAGCCTCCTGCCCTCTTCTCCAGTCCCCATCGTCGACCGGGGTCAGCTTGCTGCAGTGCGCCATCTCTTGTTTTCCCTCATCCCCCATCCACTACCGCCTCCTAGTGCCAATTGCCTGTTCTTTCTGCTCTTGGCACAATAGCCACAGTCCGCAGGGCCTTCTGGACAAGGCATTGGCATTCGTATGTTTCTCCCCTGCATGGTGCTGGAAGTCATAGTCAAATGCCTGCATTTGTTCAATCCACCTCACTACTTGTCCCTCCAGCTCCTTAAAGGAAATCAGCCACTGAAGTGCTGCATGGTCCATCCTGATTGTGAAGTGGAGGCCGCAGAGGTAGTGGCAGAAGTGGCAGGTGGCTTCAGTGACTGCCAATAGCTCCTTACGGGTGACACAGTACTGGCACTTGGCTTTGTTTAGCGCCCGGCTGTAGTAAGCAATGACCTGCTCCCCATGCCGGCCAACCTGGGAGAGCACCGCTCCAATACCGTCGTTGTTGGCATCTGTGCCCTGGAGGAAGGGAGCTGTAGGATCTGGGGGCATCAGGATGGGGGATTTGGACAGGGCTGATTTGAGGTTATCATAGACGTACTGCCCATCCTCGGTCCAGCTGAACAGTTCCTCTTTCTTTAGCAAGCTGTGGAGTGGGGCTGCCACCGTTGTGTAATAGTGGAAGAGAAGAGTCCATAATTGCTGCTGACCCTCACGACATCCAGATGGACCAGGGTCACAGTGGACCCGGTGTCGATAAGTGCGGCCCCCTCTATCTTGACCGGCATGTGACAGAAGTCCCAGGCCACGTGAGTCCCATGGTTGCCAGTCTTAACGGAGCCCCACCCTCCTCGACACAGGATTGGGTCTTCACTGGGGGGTGTGGGCGATATTGCTGTGGGATGGAGCAAGGGGCCCACTCTGTCCCCTCTACATGGGACCCATCTCGTTTCCTGGTGGCTGCAGCGAGTATTGATAACCTCCGAAAATCAGGAAATTTTCAAATATGAATATGACAAATAACAAAAAATATATAATAATATATATTATTATATTATATTATTCTAACAGTTTATTTAATGTTTCAGTGACACAGTAATGCAGTACTGATATATTCAGTCCAGTACATCCTCTTTTGCTTTTCAGGTTGTGATCTATAGTTAAACTACAAGCTTTCAAAAATTATCCATGCACAGTTTTGCTGTGACTGATCGGCTATGTCGTTGCCACGTCCTCACCACCTTCTGCCCATAGTGAGATGTGTGGTTATCTAGAGGCTGGCTTGTACACATAAAACATTGATCCTTCAATTTAAAGCAGTTGTTTAGCTTAGAGTAACATTTTCTCTTAAAATATGTTATCAATTTTGTACAAATATATTGCTAGATTAAATTACGAAAGTTCAAAGTCAGCAGAGGTGGAAATAAAATCCAAGATGGTCGCCGGATTAATAAAAAAGCTGCATCTGGTGCATAAAAAGTTGTTTTTCAACACATTTTAAAATGTGTTTTTCTATGTTTTCATTTCACATATGTTTAAGTTATATGACAACTGATTACAAAAAATCGATTTGATCTTTTTTTTGATAAACGTTTACCACCCTTAGAACTCCTAAAAGTATAAGAACAGAGTAAAGAACCCACGATATGTCCCTCCCACCGACCCACCCCTCCCCATCCTCACAACCCGAGGGATGTCCCCTTCCTTAGTTAATACAAGGATAAGCAAAATAGTGATAATAGCAACAACAGAACTGGCTTTAAAGTAGTAAAGAGAAGAACATTGAGGATCATCCTCTCCCATCCCACTCCCTTCTGTTAATACCTGTTACATGCACATAGCGATATCTAACCCTTACCCCCTAATAATACGAATACAAAATTAACAGTCCCCATTGAAATAAACAGCTCCGCAGGCTATAGAGCAGCACAGAGATCAAGTATAAGAATTATTCATCTGCTATTGAGTGAGGTAGTGGCCCTGGACTGGTCAAATTTGTTAGGAATTTCTGTACTTCAACAGGAGATCCAAATGACAGTTTTTCCCCCTCATAAGAAACCTTCAGTGTTGCCTGGCAGATTAGGAAAGTGTATTGGATGGGATTGTTCCCCTCTTGCACCTCTGATAGATTAACCAGACGCACATTGCAGCACCTTCTTCAGTCTTTCAAATCATTAAGTTTGTGTTGAAAAGCCTCCACACGGTCAAGGCAATGGCTCGTATCCTTTTTCACCTGTCTCATGTCGCCTTTAAGGGTGTCCATCTTGAACCGATCACTGGCGTAATCTTGTGTGGACGTGAAGATTTTTGGAAGTGTTTCCGTTTGGGAGTTGCTTGAGGGAAGCTGTAGAACTTTTAAGAGACGCCATAAGACCAACAGGGAATGAACAAAAACATTTTTTAAAATAAATATGATATAAACAGAATAGCAGGGGTATTAGCTGTAGGGTTAACAAAGTGCAGCCATCTCGTTTGAGCGTCACCAGAACTTCCTCAAATAGTCATCTTTTTTTAAAGAAGTGCTAGTCTTCTTAGTACATATTATATTTTCCTTTGACGGAGCAAGATTGTTTGACTGTTCTCTCAGTCACTGAGGTGAAAACTAAGTGAATACGCATTCCTGACCAGGTTGTCATCTATCTCTATCCGATAAAGTGAAATGTACAGTCAGCTATGAAAACCCGTACTGAAACTTCCTAAAACATTCACAAATGTTTTTAAAATATATAAATTGTGATGCTAAGTTACTGCATTTATAAACTACTAATACTAGTAAATTAATTGGTATTGCTTTCTAATTGTTATACATATGTATAAATGGTGATTTATAATATAAGGATAATATACAGTACAGTCTCTCTTTTGAGCAGTAGTCAAGTAATATTTGTTTAAATTAAAACATGGACATATATGACTAAACATTCATAAATGTAAGAACTTGTTCCACATGTTTTTTTTTTCTTCTTCTTTTTGTATTAGCTTAGAGGTAAGCGTGCTTAATTCCACAAAGCATTCGCTTGATTTTCGTTTTGTTTAAAAGGAGTGTCAGCATTTACACAACCCAGAACACAGTTTTGTAAAGTGAAGGAAATTAGAACTGCTGGCCTCTGTTCAAGCTTATTGTGGGCCACAATATATCAACTGTTTGATGGGACACCCATGATACACATCTGTTTTCATTTGGCAAAGGCTAACAGTATAAGAAAAGAGCATCTGAATGTGAGTTTTACACCTGTAATTTATAGGACATGAAATCTAAATGGAAAGCTATGTGCCAGCTATTATAAAACAACGTGTCATGACCAAATAGCTCTTAAAGTTTATTTTTTTAGTATAAATATTTATATATCTTTGAATCTACTATATCACCTTAAAAAAACAAACCCTGAGATGAAGATTCAGTTATTACTCTTCATTGCTCTTTAACATGGTGCTTTATAAACTTTGAACTTGCTTTTAAATTAACTAAACAATGACCACAAAGTTGTTGAAGCCTTGTTTAAATACATCAACTATTACATTGTTTTTTCCTGTTGGAAAGCAGGCTGTCAGGTCATTTCTCTCTCTGTAAACAAGTTATAAAAATAACAAACATGAAACCAAGAAAAATACCAGATTTTTTTTTACAGAAGAATCTATATCCCATCCCGATGTAAAATGTAGAGCTTATTAAACTTAAATAGGGTACTTCGGTGTTTACTTTACAGGACATTTACTGAAATTATTTGTTTATATAATTTTTTTTTTTTTCAAGCAGATATTTGACAGATGTGCAAGCCAGAGGCCAGTGTAGACCTGTGGTACTTCTTTACAGATTTGATGTAAAGCTCAGGGAGTTCACATTATTTTTTTAAAATTATTTTTACAAAGTGAGGATAACTATTTCATTGGACTTTAATCTAGTAATAAGACACCATGGGCCCTATAGAAGCATTTGTTAATTAAGTGAAACTATATTTGTGAAAAAAGTTAGCAAGCCTCAATCACTTTATAAACTACAAATATCCATTTTTTATCATGTTATTATGTGTTTGTCCCTTTCAAAAGCAACTGACACTAGTGCAATGGTTTTTAGATAGAAATAGAAAGTTTGAATGTTTTTTCATCGATCTTTAATGGTTTAAAACACTGACACACACACACACACACACACACACACACACACACACTGTGTTATTGATCAGTAGGCTAATTGTTGTGTGTTGTACATCTACAGCATGTGAAGCACTCCATTTAAAAGGCTTAATATAAAATCCTACCAAGAGCTTTCAGTATGATTTTCTTTTCCACAGAATAATGCTTAATGACATATTCGGTTTAAATACATTTCTGAACAAAGCACCTCAAAGAGTAGAAATAGAATGGAGTGTGTTCATAAATCTGACATGTCTATACTTCTGAAACTACTGTCTGATCTTTACAGTGGCCATGAGCCATTTTTCAGTTGAGTGGTCTGGAAATACATTCAGGCTACATTAAACTGGACTTGATATATACATGCACATAATCAACACATTACATATTGAAAAAACATGGCTTGGAAAATAACAACCCGATTGGTAAACAGCATCACATGACCGTGTGTGTGTATATATATATATATATATATATATACTATATATATATATATCGCAATCGTGCCGAAACATATAGATGACGGTAATATAAACTCGTGCCGGCTTGTATACTGACGGCCATATATACAATATATGAATACAAAACCACTGCTATACTGCCTATATATATATATATATATATATATATATATATATATATAGTGAACCGGAGCTTTCTGTCCGTTGTTCATTACCCCTTTAAAAATTGACCCAGGACACACTAAACTGGAGTTTGAAGTGCTTACGTGCTATTTTTGATAAATAAAATAAACAAAACCGAACTATCTCCAGACAGCTAAGCTGTTTACTGGCTACAAAACAAAACAAACAAAACAAACAAAACAAAAACACACAGTTTTTAACAAGTCACAAAAAGGCTTAACACAATATCTTTTTCTCATACGATTGAGCGCACTATCAATCGGACTCCTTCACACAGCAGCAGCCCTGAGCAGAATACTTACTCTCTTTAAATACCCTGCATCTGGCTCAGATTTACAATGGTAGCCAGGTGCAGGTGATAATTAAACAATTAAACAAATACACTTCTGGCATGGAGGATAATAGCCCCCTCCCTGCCTTGTTACTATATATATATATATATATATATATATATATATATATATATATATATATATATATATATATATATATATATATACAGCTCTGGAAAAAATTGACAGACCACTGCAAAATTATCACTTTCTCTGGTTTTACTATTTATAGGTATGTGTTTGGGTAAAATGAACATTTTTGTTTTATTCTATAAACTACTGACAACATTTCTCCCAAATTCCAAATAAAAATATTGTCATTTAGAGCATTTATTTGCAGAAAATGACAACTGGTCAAAATAACAAAAAAGATGCAGTGTTGTCAGACCTCGAATAATGCAAAGAAAATAAGTTCAGATTAATTTTTAAACAACACAATACTAATGTTTTAACTTAGGAAAAGTTCAGAAATCAATATTTGGTGGAATAACCCTGATTTTCAAGCACAGCTTTCATGCGTCTTGGCATGCTCTCCACCAGTCTTTCACATTGATGTTGGGTGACTTTATGCTACTCCTGGCGCAAAAATTCAAGCGGCTCGGCTTTGTTTGATGGCTTGTGACCATCCATCTTCCTCTTGATCACATTCCAGAGGTTTTCAATGGGGTTCAGGTCTGGAGATTGGGCTGGCCATGACAGGGTCTTGATCTGGTGGGCCTCCATCCACACCTTGATTGACCTGGCTGTGTGGCATGGAGCATTGTCCTGCTGGAAAAACCAATCCTCAGAGTTGGGGACCATTATCAGAGCAGAAGGAAGCATTTTTTCCAGAGCTATATATATATATATATATATATATATATATATATATATATATATATATATATATATATATATATATAGACACACACACACACACACACACATCCATATGGACAAAAGAACAAGTGGAGTGCTATTGTGTTAGAATATATATGTGTCAACCTGACATAAGTTTAGGAGTGAAGTATGATTTGCTAGAGAAAAAAAACAAATGTTACTTCTTTACTGTCTGTTAAATACATTCTTCCACATTTGTGACCTGCTCCTACAAAATCAGTCACATATGACCCCATGACAAAAAATGAATTATATATTCAACAAAGCAGTACAGATTCAGCTCTTTCAAATGACAACAAATTTATTCAAATAGCTTTAAAAATGACAAAGTTACAACATTGTAAAGTCTCGGATAAGATAAATCCTAATTCTGAGAAATGACTAAAGTAAAGCAACAATTTTCAATTATGTACATTTGCTATGTCCTTAGCAACACATATCCAGGTTTATGCTAGACACTTAAAATTTGTCCGGTTTTAAGAGATTGGTCTAGTCCAATACTTTAATTTGGAGAGTGACTCTGTGTTTACTGTATTTTTATTTGACTTAAAATATGGGATTTTTTCAGGGCAGCTATTTGACTGTTGGTGCAAGTGTGGTATGGCTTGCTCATTAATTATCTCACATTGGGTCTTATGGACAAAGCAGTTGTGTTTCAGAATATAAGTTACCCAATATTTTAGTGAGCAAGCCATGTCAGGGGGGTAAAAAATCAGGCAATAAATAAATGCAGCTAAGAAAATTAGATTTTGATTTTTTTTTGCTTCTTGTTAAACAGTTTACTAAAACTAAAACATTATTATTATTTTTAAATAAAACAATAAGTTACTTTTTAAAAAAAATCAAAATGAATAATATAATAAACCTACATAATATATTCCAGAAGCCTAGTTTAAAAAAAATAAATAAATAAAAAAATCTAAATTAAGACTGACCGGAGAGCTTCCCTCACTTCATCTGTGTTTACAACATCTCCCTCGATTTCACTCCCTTCATTTCATTTTCTTCCTCTGTTGTATCAGACACATCTAACCCCAGATGAATCAGTAACAGTGTCCTCCGAATCGCAATTTTGGACACAAAATAATCCTCAATCAGATTCAGCGAATCATTCCAAGATTTAAGCGCATTGCTAGCAACTTCACTCTCTCACTCCAATCTGACATCTTATTTAATGTGAAGTAATGTGATTACTTTAACTATAAATGAATACTTCACATTAAATAACAACTGTGTAAGTCGTCCTGGGTAAGGGTGTCAGGTATGAAATAAAAAATAATTATAGCTACATAGCTAGCTAATGGTATAATAATAACAATACATTAAAAGTATAAAAACTAGTGACCACAATTGCAGGAATATTCTCATTTAACGTTGCTTAATCTCTGTAAATGATTATTATTAATCAAAATAGAAAGCATAAAAACTACCGCAACTAGAATTCCTCAACGTTTTTCAACTTCAAGCCTCAGAGTCTGTCGGAAGGATGAAAGTGCGAATATCAGAAGGGTGTGTTTAACCAATCAGAGGCCGCTATTCGGTCACATGGTATCAACATGCTTCAAGTTGCCTTCGCAACGAGCAATTAAAAACGTCATCTGGTCAGTGGGTAATGTGAAGTCTGAACCGCAGATAACATTGTGTTGAAAGAGCAAACTTTCAGCTTTCAGGGGATGTATAACTTGAGGTGGTACGCGGCTTTGAATGAAGACCTGCTTCACTTTAAATTAGGCATAATTTAAAGAGTTCTCACATGAAAAGCACTCTACTGAAGTGTGTGTTTGTGGTCAGGTGCAGTGAATGAAGCAGGTCCACACAGTCTTTCTCCCAAAACAGTGCTTGTTTTAATGAAAACAAAAATAATAACAAAACAATAACACAAATAAGTCCACCCCTTTACCAGCAATGGTATTGGGGGGTACGCAGCAGCTCTTCTTAGTTGAAAATAAAAAGTAAACAAAAACGGGACTTTGTCCGTCCCCACGTTCTCCGTGCACGCAGTGCTCTTGGTGCTGAGAAGCGTGGTGCCGTGAGTGGTGCTGTGCAGTGCAGTGCAGTGCAGGGACGTGCTCTATGTTTTACCGGTCCGCGGCTCGCTCCTCCTCTGCAACACAAAACACACGTAATCCCAAAAACAAAGCAATACAGGCTCCGGCCGTCTATTTTCATTATCAGCGTAAGGGGAGGTTTTGACGTAGCTGCTCCCCTTTGTACCCAGCAAACTCCACCCCGCAGTCACCGCTTTGCCGTGGTTTCCCTAATAGAGGGCTGCCCCGCAGCTGACTGCAATGGAATCGTCCTGAGTATTTGCAGCTACACGCCCCTCCTAATATGGTCAGCTTCTGGTTTCCACCTACCACAGAGATGGCAGCTCTAGGAGGCAACTTATCTTCCCCCTTACACAGCGCCCTTTCTAATCGGGAGGGAGATTTACAGCATCGATCCTTTCTCTCTCTATCACATATCTCACCCCTCAGAGTGATGCCAAAGGAACACTCGGCCAACTCTACATTCCCCAATGGTCACCCCTCCCTTGAAAAAAAATCTGCATTTTGATGCTCCTTACCCGCATGATGTTTCACTGTATAGTGGAAGGGTTGCAGCGCTAGATACCACCGAGTTATCCGAGCGTTATTGTCCTTCATCGTGTGTAACCACCTTAAAGGAGCAAGATCAGTGACAAGAGAGTAAGAACACCCCAACAAGTAATAGTGAAGAGCGTGAGTAGCCCATTTGATGGCTAAACACTCCTTCTCAATGGTGGAGTAGTTAATTTCCCTAGGAGCCATTTTTTTCTCAAATAAATGATAGGGTGTTCCACTCTGTCATCTTGTTGGGACAGGACTGCCCCCAGACCAATGTGGGAGGCATCAGTCTGAAGGATGAACTCTTTGCTGAAATCTGGTGAAATCAGAGCGGGGGCTTGACAGAGTCGTTTCTTAATCATATCAAATGCTTCCTGACACTGCCCTGTCCATTTAATTAATTTTGGAGCAGCCTTTCGGGTGAGATCGACCAGGGGGTTGACTATGGTGGCATACTCGGGGATAAAATGGCGATAATAGCCGGCTAACCCCAATGGTGATCTCACCTGTGACTTGGTTCTCGGGATAGCTGTCTCCACCAGCTCCTGGACTTTGGAGGCGATAGGCTTTACCCGACCATTACCCATAATGTAGCCAAGATACTGGGTCTCTTGTTCGCCAAATGCACAGTTGCTGTTGCTGTTAGCCCGGCCTCCTTTAGAGACTGTAGGACGGCTGAAAGCCTAATAATATGCTCCTTCCAGGTGGAGCTAAAAATCACTACATCATCAATGTATGCAGCTGCGTACTGATGATGAGGAGCCAAGACCTGGTCCATCAGTCTCTGAAAGGTGGCGGGAGCTCCATGCAGCCCGAAGGGCATGGTCCGGAAATGGAACAAGCCATCTGGGGTAGAGAAAGCAGTTTTCTCTTTTGAGCTCTGAGTGAGTGGAATCTGCCAGTATCCCTTCATCAGATCCAAAGTCGAAATTAACTGTGCCTTACCCAGTCGGTTGAGGAGCTCATCCACTCGGGGCATTGGATATGCATCAAACTTAGAGATGGCATTAACCTTCCGGAAATCCACACAGAACCGAGTGGAGCCGTCCTTTTTGCCCACCATCAAGATAGGACTGCACCACTCGCTCCGGGAAGGTTCAATGACTCCAAGCCCGAGCATATCCTCCACCTCCTTGCAAACGGGACCCCTGCGACTTTCTGGGATTCGGTAAGGTCTCTCCCGCACCCTGAAACCCGGTGGAGTAATAATAGCATGAGAAATAACATTAGTTCTGCCGGGCAAATCAGAAAAAACATCACTAAACCTTTCCACCAACTGGAAGAGCTCACATTTCTGATCCGGAAGTAACTGTTCTCCCATCGGAATGTTAGTTGTAGCTAATGGATTGACAGTGGGACCAAAATCCTCTTCTAAACTGTCACCAGCTTTAAACAGGGCCTCCCTTTCGTTCCAGGGTTTTAGTAAGTTAATGTGATAAATTTCTGTCTTATTTTGGCGATTGGGTTGTCTTATTTCATAATTCACATTACCAATTCCCTATATCACCTCATATGGCCCCTGCCATTTTGCATACAACTTACACTCCAATGAAGGAAGTAGCAGCAGTACTTTATCACCTGGCCGAAAAGTCCGAATTCTTGCTTGTTTGTTGTACTGCTGCTCTTGGCGATGCTGAGCTAGTTTTAGGTTTTCTTGTGCCAAACGACCAACCAATTCCAGGCGGTCTCTTAACAGGATTACGTATTTGACTATGTTTTTGGAAGTTTTGTTTGCGCCTCCCATCCTTCTTTCACAAGATCAAGAATGCCCCGTGGTTGCCTCCCATACAGCAGCTCAAAGGGAGAGAACCCGGTCGAGCTCTGAGGCACCTCTCTCACTGCAACATCAGGTAGGGGAGGTTAGCCCAATGTTTCTGCTCTTGGGTGACAAACCGCTTCAGCATCTGTTTTAAAGTCTGATTAAAACGTTCCATCAAACCGTCCATCTGCGGGTGATAAACAGAGGTTTGAATGGACTTAATTTGCAACAATTTATACAATTCTTTCAAACATTGTGACATGAAGTTCGTTCCGTGATCAGTGAGAATTTCTTTTGGAATCCCTACTCTCGTTATAATTTGTACTAGCTCTCGAGCAACTGCTGCGGCACTAGTGGATCTCAATGGTACTGCCTCTGGATATCTGGTCGCGTAGTCCACCACTACTAAAATATGCGTGTATCCAGAGTCAGACTGGCTAAATGGACCCACTATGTCCATAGCAATGCGTTCAAAGGAAACTGAGATCAGGGGCAGTGGGACCAGCGGGGCCGGGCGAACCCGCCTCGGCGCTACTTGCTAACATTCCGGACACTCCGTTACATATCGCGTCACCTCACTATAGACTCCCATCCAATAAAATCGAGCCAATATTCGTTCCCGAGCCTTATCGCTACCTAAATGGCCCGAACATGGGACATCGTGAGCCAACCGCATGATCTCACGTCGAAAAGACTGAGGAACGAGTAATTGTGTTACAGTCTGGCTTGTGCTCGTGGCTTGAGATACCCTATACAGCAAATCCCCAACAATAATGTGGTGAGGATATGTAAGCGGCCGGTTACCCTCTATATCCTTCCCCTCGATAGACCGAACCTGCCCCCACATGTGTGCCAGCGAAGGATCATTTTTTTGTTCCAATGCTAGGTCCACATCTCGGTCCCAGAACTTTGGGATATCGAGCGGAGCTACAGTAGCTTCAGCACTGGGGGCCTCAGTAACCCACCCCCGCAGGTCACACTGAGTCCCAATCCCCTTTCCCTTACATTTAACAGACTCTGAAGTTTTCCCCACCAAACCCCAGCCTTGTCTCATTGACATTCCTTCCCATTTCTCGACCCTTTGCTCTTTTTTTGTTTTTTTCGGGCGAAATCGGGAATGGAACAAATCAGCTTGCAGCGGGAATATTTTCCCAATAGTTTCCCCCGCTGCTCCCATGGTCTTACTGGAGACTGGCGTTACCGTTTTTTTAATCATTGTTTCAAAATATGACCAGCCTTGACCTAAAATAACTGGATATGGCAACTTTGCAGCCACTGCCACGATTATGCGGCGGGTATGACATCCAATCGTGACATCTAATTTAGTGAGGGGGTAATCCTTGTTATCCACGTGAATACAGGAAATGACCACCACCCCGCGTGACCACCAAGGTACCCCCGCCAACAGAGCTTCTTCAATTAAAGTCTGCCCACATCCTGAGTCCACTAACGCGTGGGTACTCACATCACCAACTCGTACATCAACAATGCAAGGCCCCTCCCATTACCCCTGGACTTACCTGGTGCTGTTAGTAAGTAATGGGAGGTCGCACCACATTCCATCGCTGCTAGATAATTCCGCGCGAGGTGGCTGACCTCATGGCACCGGTAGCACGTGGAGTGAAAGGGCGCCCACGGAGCTTGTATGTCCCGCTGCCAATTTGGCAGTGGGGAGGGGTTCTCTGCTCTCACCCCGCTGGGGGTTGACCTCGCCCTCCATTGGGGTGGAGGAAGGCCGCCCGTGGCGTGTTGATGAGAAGTAGCCCCGTGGGGGGACTGTCCTTGGACTCGCCATCCGGGGTCGGTTGGAGGGAGGAGCGGGGGTAGCTGCCATGGGAGCTAGGGCTTGCTCATGTGTCAGGGCTTGGTAGGCTGCCTGGGCCTCTCTGATCAAATTTGGGCCCAACTGGGTAGCCCACCACTCCCGAGGCCACTGAGCTGCTGTTGCCTGCCTTTCAAAGGCAACCAAGTAAGCCTCGGGGTCATTCTCCAGCGACATCTTCACTACCCTCCCCCGACTGGCCTCAAGGAACAAGCCATGCATCCTCTCCATCATGGCCGTCAATGATTGTTGATGCCTCCGCTCCTGCGCCTCCAACAGCGCTGCCAATGCGGTTGGGTCCATTATAATCCCTCTTCTTGACACCAAGTGTGGTCAGGTGCAGTGAATGAAGCAGGTCCACACAATCTTTCTCCCAAAACAGTGCTTGTTTTAATGATAACAAAAATAATAACAAAACAACAACACAAATAAGTCCACCCCTTTACGCAGCAGCTCTTCTTAGTTGAAAATAAAAAGTAAACAAAAACGGGACTTTGTCCGTCCCCACGTTCTCCGTGCATGCAGTGCTCTTGGTGCTGAGAAGCGTGGTGCCGTGAGTGGTGCTGTGCTGTGCTGTGCTGTGCAGTGCAGTGCAGTGCAGGGACGTGCTCTATGTTTTACCGGTCCGCGGCTCGCTCCTCCTCTGCAACACAAAACACACGTAATCCCAAAAACAAAGCAATACAGGCTCCGGCCGTCTATTTTCATTATCAGCGTAAGGGGAGGTTTTGACGTAGCTGCTCCCCTTTGTACCCAGCAAACTCCTCCCCGCAGTCACCGCGTTGCCATGGTTTCCCTAATAGAGGGCTGCCCCGCAGCTGACTGCAATGGAATCGTCCTGAGTACTTGCAGCTACACGCCCCTCCTAATATGGTCACCTTCCGGTTTCCACCTACCACAGAGGTGGCAGCTCTAGGAGGCAGCTTACCTTCCCCCTTACACAGCGCCCTTTCTAATTGGGAGGGAGATTTACAGCATCGATCCTTTCTCTCTCTATCACAGTGTTATAAACATGCTTCAAAATAAAGATTTTAAAGCTGTTTAACATAAATAGTTGTTACCAAGTTATAATTTAGACTTCAAACTATCAAAATAACACAAAAAGAAATAAAATTGTTCAGGAACGCCATTGTTTCTATTTTCGCCTCTGTAGCAAAAGGAATCTTGGCGACATGCAACTGATTTTGTGGGAGCAGGTCACATTTGAGCATTTTCTTATGAACACTCTTGTCTGTTTACCTCCCCAGTGGTAGTTTCTTGATACCAGTGCTTGCCATTATGCTACTCTGTGAGACAAACATGCCCCTGTTTACTTGCAGCAGGAGTAGGTTACAAACTGATATTGAGTTATAGCCTAGGAAACAAAACAGATTTTTACAACATGGCCTTGTGCAAATATGGGTACACATTACATAGTAATAACTGAGCTATTTTGGAAACTAAAGTGTAATTATAGGATCATTGAACTGTAATCCAGTGATAATGATTCAAGCATTACTTGATAACTAAGTACTATAATTTTTAATTAAATCCTTTTATTTTGTATTAAGTGGTGGTTATAAAAATTGATGTTTTTTATATTAATTATCCAGTTATAGGAATCACTGAAATGAACTCATAGTCTTATATATTAAATTACTTTTCTTATTCCAAATGCTGCGTATGAGCCATGCTTTAACAAGTGAACGTTGTTATCCCTTACTGTACTTTAATTGCACTATAGCTACCAAAGTAATTATGTACCCTGCAACTGAAAGTGTAACATCTTGAAAAACAATGAATCCACTTTGTTTTGCAGGCTAGAGATTCAAACTGTGACCAAAAAATGAACATCAGCCAAAGAAACAGCCTTTTACAGACTATATAGATTTAAAATGTAAAACACATGCAAATAAAAAAAAAAAAAGTAATAATACTCACAAGCTTATTGCAAATCCGAATGCTGGAAAGAAAAATCTACTCAACATCCCTCAGTAACTTACAGACACTATCTAATGAGATTCCTTTAATTTTAAGGAAACAAGGAACAGATTCACGGGAATGGATTTTTGCACTCATTGCAAGTCTTTAATGATTAATCCCGCTGTATAACAAGCACTCAGTAAATCCAATGGTTTGTATATTCCCATGATTAATCCCGCTGTATAACAAGCACTCAGTAGATCCAATGGTTTGTATATTCCCAGAAGACTGCAGCTCTTATTTGTAGACTGAAAATTGCTTTTTGGTGTGTCATTGGTAGGAGTAAGAGATTTAAAACTACCCTTACAGATGTAAGCAGACATTTATAACTGTAATAAAACTAAGTGCACCGAATGCTGCTTTACTGATAACACTATATAACACAGTTTTTGTTCCTGGGTAGTAAGTGTTATTTCCTAATTGCTTATGCCTCAAAAGTATAGAAAATGGCTATTATTCCCCACAAACTTTACTTTTGTGACCAGGACAGTGATATTTTGAACTATCACTATTTCCAATGAGAAAACGGGAGCTTTTGTGTCTTTTTGTTCACATAAAGTCAGCCTTGCCTTTTCTTTGATTAACCAGGTGAAACACTAAACACTCAATATTAGGAACACAACATTTTACAGATAGGTAGAGTGAAACACACAGAATGCTTTTAAGTAAAATGTCAGGAGGAAAAAGGTAGCCTCACCCAGAAGCTGTTCTCCCAAGTGATAGAATCTTTACAACATTTGGTAATGGAAGGTTCCTAAAAAAAATCCAGTCAACCTTTTCATCTCAAGTGAAATCAATTCCGTTTATATGGCAGGAAGTTACAGCTTGAGAGAGAACAGGTTTAGCAAAAATTGCCATTGAACCAAGAGACTAAATAGAAGTATTAAATACAGAGGGTAACACAAATATAATTGCTTCCCTAAATGCGCAGTCTTTCGATTACTGGTCTGGAAAGGCAACTGTTTGAGCCAGACGGGAACTTAGATACAGGTCACAACTCCAAGTTGCCCAGTTGCCCATGCCTACATAAATATTAACTAAGCTACTGTGGTAGTGTTATGATTGGTAGACTGATTGGCTTTTTCCTCTGTGAATTGGTTGTTCCAAAAGGTCACATTAAAGATTTAGACTAAGCTTTGATAATTATATATATATATATATATATATATATATATATATATATATATATATATATATATATACACACACACACAAACACACACACACACACATATATATATATATATATATATATATATATATATATATATATATATAATATATATATATATATATCCAAGCCTAAAACTCTAATAATGGGTTCAGAAAAAAACCCAAAAAACTGAAGAACTGTATTAATGTCAGTGAGCTCACATCTGGTGAATATTTATAACCACACATTGTGTTGTTATGTTTTTTGGCAAAAGCAACCTGAACCTGTTCACAATCTGTAGTCTGAATCAATGTACACCAGGGATTTCAGAAACTAAAGTGTTCAATGACAAAGCTGCCCAAAACATATTAGGAGTGCACACAAGGTTAATCTCGGAACATTTCTACTCCATGGAGTGTGTATTATTTTTGTGAATTCTATATAATAGCTTGACAGCAAGTAAGCAAGTGGTAGTCCATCTGGCTACTAAAGGGAAAAAGCCCTCCCCTGCCTGCCATCCCCTTTTTAGTTTCAAAACATGAATTGAAGTGGAACTGAAAAGCTTCAAGGATGGAACCAATAATAATAATATTTGTTAATATAATATTTTAAATGGTTTCAGATAAAGATTGCAATTAATTTGTTCACATTCATTCAGGATTATGATACAAAAGCATGATGTTAAGACTTTCCAGTTGAACAGATGCATTTGGATATTACATTTAAAGTATGTTCTGCTATAATTTCCCCCTTCTCATACTTATGTGTTTATTATTCAGATTATTTTCTTTTACTTTTTTAATCAATAGGATCTACGTCTTACATGTAGGATAGCTACACAAACAAACGCCCTGACTGAAGAATTGGTATTTACATGCCTTTGTCGGAAAGGAAAAAAAAAAAAAAATCTGTGAATTCCAATGTTTGGTTTGCCAACACCGTGATTTATCAACTTCTTTTTTTTTAAACACAAACATAATTTTGTTGGATGAAACGAAAGGTTTTTTTTTTAGTGTGAAGAAAATCTGAATTGAAAACAGTTTTCCAACGGTTAAAAAAAAAGTCTGGTTAAAATGTTTGAAGCCCAGCAACCTCTGCTAGCCACTGAGGTAATGCATTCCTTCTGTTTATTTGAAGTGAAATTGTCATGACCGGTAAGAGAATCATTTAACATAAAACAAATGGAACGTGTGTTTTCAAGGTAGACCGTGAAATATATTATCAATTTCATTTGCAAGTACTATGAGTGAGTTTCCTAATAGGTTTGTGTATTTCCCATACATAATATGTACAGCAAATCTCTTGAGTGCAGGCAGGGAGTAAAACATTATGTGAATACCATATTGTATGAGTAGCTGACAGCCTCTTTGGGTTTACTTGTATTTTGTAATCCTACATATTGTATTCTTCCTTAGAACTGAAATAATTCCATAATTCCTGTAATGCCATGAAAGTACAACTTAACTGCAAATCAAAAGGGTTCTGTACGATCACCATCTGCTTGGCTTACAATATTATAAAAATTGCAATTATTAAAGTGAGAATGGCTACTTAGTGGTCTCCAATTGATACATGGACACATAAAAAAAAAAAAAAAAAAAAAAAAAAAAAACCATAGATGAATTAAAAATATAAAGGTTTGAGACTTAAAGATTTGGTTTAAAGGAACCACATATGCTATTACTTTCAGTAGTACTTATACATAAACATTATTTCACAAACTATGAATTTCTGCCATTGGATGACCTTTTATACATCTGTTTTCTCTTATTGTATAGCAAAAGATCTATTATTATGTAAAATTATGCTTATGAAAACATAAGTATGCCCCATTCATCCTTTCACCTTCACCTGGTTAATTTTACTTAAATTAACATTTCCCCTAACAGTTTCAAGTAGTCTTTTATTAAAGCCAGGTGTATGCCAGCTCTTTGCCAAGTGTACTGCATTTGGACATAAAGCTCCAGTCAGAGTAGTAATCCCAGGGATTTTTTTTCTTTACTGTTAGTGAACATATGGATACTAAAATAGAAGGGGATCATGGTTTCATTGAACAATAAAATGTTTGTGGATATTCATAGATTTTTACAAGTGTGCTGTTTTGTTAAAAGATAGTTCTGTCAGTGAGAAATGATGCTTTTCTTTTATAGAAAATAGCTTGTTACAAATTTGCTGTTTTTCAGAGAATTAAGAAGGAAATTGTGACTTGTGGGGCAGCATACGAAACACAACACAAATATAGAAAATTCTTAAATAAAATTTAAGATCCATTTTGTGAATTCCATTTGAATTGTTATTATGAATTATCATTTGCGAAATGAAATGTGTTTTTTTAATGTTTGCATTTTGATGATTATGCACACATAGTGCTATGCTTGTAATAAAAAAGGTGTAATGAAATTACAACCTGATCCAAACATTAACATTATCTGGATCTGATGTTTGCTAAACTGTTTTATTAATTCATAAATAGGTTAACATATATTAACTAACAGGTAACAAAAAATGAGCAACACTATTGTAAGCTTGTGCTGAGCAATTAATAAATAAAAAAGGTGCCACTTAAAATAAAGTGTGACCAAACTTTGTTCAGTACAAGGGCTGTGAGATATACAGTGATCTTCTGAGATGTTTTAGAGTACAGTAAAATAAATGAATACCTGTGCCTGGAATGAGTGATGACAAATTCATCAGCAAGTGATTGCCTTAGCCACAGCTCCTCTGTGGCAGGCAGCTCAACTTTCCTCTCATCATTGCCGCAATGCCTTTTCAGTATTTATTGAGTCCAGCTAGAGAAAAAAGGGATCTACTCTGTTTTTTTTTTTTTTCTGTAGCACTAGTTTTACTGTAAGAATAGGTCTTCAATCATTGGTTGAGCAGGGTGGACTGCCTACTGTGAGAGAGATTACAGGGCATGTAGCAGTTGAAATGGAGTGGGAAATGACCAGTGGTGGCATATACTTACAGATAATCTGCTTTGCTTTTGTGCTTTGTTGTCTGTAATCTTCTTTTTGCAATAGCCTGGGCTAAAAAGGAGCTGAGATTTAGTCTTGCTATACATGAAAATATGTTTATATGATTAGTTGCTTTTGGAGCTTGAGAAGGGAGACTCCAGTCCAGTGCTGGTGGGAGAATCTCTGTCAGGTCTTGCCTGCAACTCATTCAAAGCTTGCTCATGCAGAAGGGGAGCCTGCATACAAATCACTCAGCTTTTTTTTTTTTTTTGTTCTGCACTGGATCTGTTTGCTGGCTGCTTGCTTAGTCTCAAGCCATTCCCAGAGCCTTGTGAATCGGAGCTTCTCAAATGTTAGGAGCTGAAACTGTATCACACTTAAGGCCTCACTGTCAACCAGGGAAATACAGATTGGATTCACATCAGCAGAGTGAAAGGCAGAGGAAAAAGCTTTCATTTAAGAAATTTTGAGCTAATCATAGCTCCTTTTTCTGCTGTTTCTCCAGCAGTTTTTTTTTTTTATTTGGCAGTAAGAGAAAGCCAGAATAAAGACTGTTCTTCATTCTAGTTCCACTAATAGCTTGACATGGAGCACTGTATTCAAACTGCGGAAATGTGTGGACTTCAAGAGAAATCTGCTGCCTGATAAAGCACTATCTGCGCAGATAACTAAAGCATGCAACAGAGCTGCAGAGCTTTGCTTTCATACTTCATGCTGTGCATTGAGCTGCATTGGAGTTCCTATTACAAGTTTGCCTGCCTTCTACTTTGCTTGATTGTTTGACTGAATCTGCCTTTCCTAAAAAAAGAAAATCAATTTTACTGTTTTCAAAAAGGTAAGAGTCAAAACAAGAGCATGTTTTTTTTCTCATTTGTGGTTCTCTTTTTTTTTTTGGTTTGCTTTTGTGTGTGCCTAAAACGTTTTAACCAAATGATGAGGTCTAGCTGTTGTATTGTAACCTAACTTTGGGGGAGTCTTAAATACTAAGAAATACTGTCAAATTCCTTGCTCAGTTTAGACAGCTTCAAGCTCCTTTTTACTGACATTTGTACTCTTTAAATCATTCATCGTTCTCTGAAGGTATACGTGGAAGTACTCCTGGTACTAAACAAATTAGACAGGCGCTGGACAACTTTAAGGATTCAAACAGATAACAAAAAAAATAGAAAGCACGTTTCAACATGAATTATGTTTTAAAAAAGAACAGAACCGGCCTGTTCGAAGTAATTAAAATGATCCAAGAGGTGCCATGGTTAATTGAAAAAATGGTTAATCAAAACACAACCAGATGTGGACTGATTTGGTAGGCAGCCTTTTTTCAGAGTCCGAATGAATGGAAACGATTAGGAGGGTGGATATAGCTTTCATATGAACCAGAACAAGTAAAGCACCATTTAATTGGAATTCATGCTTTTAAAGTTATGGCAAGAAAAGTTCTGTGGAATAATTGTTGGTTTTGTAAATATTATGCAGTGTCGGGGAAGGATGCAGGAGTCACTGTGTGTTTAAAAGAAAAAAATAGTTCAGAAGGCTAGCTATCTGACTATTCAAGGCCTATACCTAAATACACTATACACTAAAGGAAACCCTTCAGATGATAAATTGCCAGATATACAGTGTGTGGTTTTTTTTTCCTTATTTTTTTGTATGTCTGCTAAGCTTGGTATTTAAAAAGAGCAGTTCCCTTCCACCTTGTAAATACTCTGGCTAAATAGTAAACATAGGTGAGTGTATGTTACAAAGAACTATGCAATAACGCAGAGCAGCAGTGCAAATTAGATCTTGACACTGCACATGTATATTATTTACAAATATGCAAATACTTCACGGCATCCATGTGTAAACCTGAGGCATATTTTAGTCCTAAGATTATTTAGATTTTTGCAGGCAAACTAATTGTGAAAATGCTATCTTGAAGTGTAGTGTTTTTTAAATTGAGTAGTGAAACTGCTGATTTTGATGTAAAAGTGCAGCTCAAATCCATATATTCCTCTAAGCTTTGTGGCATAAATGCACACAATGACACTTAGGCCTGTCTAATATGTACTGGTTAATGTGAATGCATTCAGGTATACTTTCAGCATGCATTCTGGATGAAAGCAGCTGCATATACGTGGTTAGGTTTATTAGACTTATATCAAAGGGTATCTGATTTTCCGTAAATTTACAAAATAATGCAATATTTATTTGAAATGTTTTGTTTCACAAATATAATGATTATCAGTAAAAAAATAAATCTATACATGCTTAAGTTTTTAGTTAAGGTAAATTTGAAGGAATATTTGGATTTGCAATTGATAGAAACTACACAAAACCCATAGTTATTTAAATATGAAGAGCATAGAAAATAAATTAAATTGTGTTAACTAGAACTGGAATAACAGTCCTTATTAGTTTTAAAAAAAGTCAAATAAAACAAAGATAGAGCACTGCGATTTTAAAATTATTTAAAACTCTAAAATTACTTTAAAAACAACACATTGGCAGAATATAATAGCTTTAATATACATTAGCTTACTCTAAAACAAAACTCGTATGTGTAACAAAATGCTTCAGATTTTCTTTAGAACTTGCTTTTTTTCTTTATTGTTTTTTTTACAGTGCACAGTATCTGCATTTTTTTAAGTAATGGCAGAATTTGAAAAAAATAACTTTAAAATGTGACTTGCCGTTTTTTTAAATTTATTCTTTTATCAAATGTTACAGAATTGTTTTCATAATTGTACTTCACAGATGACTGATAAACTATAATATTTTGAGGTTCGGTGGTTCCCAGATAAAATGATGGCACATTTATTTAAAATTTGTGCTGCACAACAGACATGTTTAACAGAAAAGAAAAAAAACAGTGCAGCATTTGAGTGAAGGGAGGAATTCAGGAGAACAAATGTTCTGTTGTTTGATTTCTTTGGCCACACTGTGATTCACTCCCTTTGTTCTGTTTCCCTTAAAAAGAGGTGCCATTTCACATCATTCTGCGCAAATTGTTTGAATTAATGGAAGTGCGAATTCCTACTGTTTGAAGGAATTGATTAGCATATCAAAGTAGTCACAGATCCAGCTCAATTGAGAAGACTTCAGCCTGTCTCCCATTTGTAATGAAGCTTAGGCCGAAAGGGCAAGGGAGATTGCAAAAGGATAAAATAGGGAGGTGGACTGGCTCTGTGTCTACACTTTCACTATTTTGTGATGATGTGTGTGGGGACATTTAATTTATGCTGAGGATCCCTTATAAGTAGTTTTTGAAAAATGTGTTACTTTTTTTTAATTAGGTGATGGTGCGGGTTGTTTTATTTGTTTTGTTTTATTTTACTTAGATGACTTTGTGGGAAAGCAAATAATTACCCGAGTTACAGTGATTTGTGAACTTTGTCGCTGAAATGTTGAAAAAAAACATATCAAAGTCCATTTGAAAATGGCTTAGCTAAAGTGTAATGTGTCTTCTTTTATTTTCAAGATCTTGAAATGCGTGACAGTCTCCTAGAATTGCTCCTCATTTTCTGAAAAACCTGTCTTCTCTTTTGTTACTACGACAACAAAGACCCAGGGTGTGCGTTTTTGTGTTTTTTGAGAGAAGGATTAGAGGTCTTAATTGCTTAACTTTAAAAACAACTTTCTTTTTTGTAGTTCGATACAGGTAAACCATTGCAAATTTTCACCAGAAAATGACCTTTATTTTAGTCATCATTGGTAACAAATAAAACAGAAGGATCCAAAATTACGTTCCATGCAGTTTTTGTAGCCCTGCTGTGATTCTCACATTCCCAACCTAAACTCAATCTGGTTTTAATAAAGCTGTGCTTTAGAACTTGTTTCTACGAGTTAACGTTGTTTATTCCAGTAGACACTCACATATATGATTTTTAGTTATTTGGTTCAGCCAAATATACTTTTCATAAAAAAGCCATAAGCTTTGTGTGGAGATTGACAATGCATTTATTTGCCTCAAACTGCAGCTGCTGTTTGTCTTTGGCTAAGAGGGATATCTCCGCTTCTATTTGTATTCCTCTTCAAAATCAATACTCCAATCTAGCTTGGATACGATTTACAATTAATGAAGATATTCTTTAATAATGGGGGTGTTAATGAGAAGATGGTACAGCTTACAGCATGTTTAGTGTCTGTGGAAGTTCAATAAAGTATTATAGTTGAAATGATCTGTAGTTATCTAGATTTTGACTGACACATAAAGTGCTGAACCCTAGCAATTATTTGATTATTTACTATGTAAGTGTCCAGCAACTAAGGACTTCTATAAGGGACTTTAGAACTTTAATTATGGTGATGAATTTAGTTTCAGGTTGTTTTTTTTTTTTTTTTACTGGAGGTTTTGTTGGTCGCCTGTCCAAGTCACAGTAATGTAGCTTTAAGTTATTTCCCAGGAATGTATTTTACCAGTGTATCAGTACACTAAATATGAAGCTTTTTGTGGTGTCAAAGGACCACATATCGACGTAATTGCCATTATCACACTTAGGTCGCTGTTAACCAGGCTGTTCTGAATTCAGAGTGCTGCAAAAAAGTACATTAGCCATTGTGCTATTAGTGATAATCTGTAGATTGCCTTGGAATTGTAATACTTATATTCACACCACGCAGGACATGAATTTGGCAAAAAAGAAAAGGAAGGTATGTGAGGTAAATGCATGTAGATGCGACAAAATTGGACCACTTAAAGAAAAATTAAAGTGGTGCAGTTAGTCCTTCACCTAACATTTTCAATCACAGCAGGTTAATTTGTCTCACAACAGGAAACAAACTGGAAGGTGCAGATAGGTCTGGCTGAAGAGAAGGATTTTGTGGTTAGGTGGGGGACATGTAAATCAATGATTTCTGTTTCAGCTGACAAAGTCGAGACGCTTTCCTCTTTTTCCAGCAAATTTGGGAGCCACGCTGTGTAGATAACTGCCCACCATCACAGTGAGTAAACAAGCCCTTTTAAAATAGCTACAGCAAATTTAAGGCAACACATCCGCCGTGTTGAGCTTGCTCCAGAATGTCTTTTTTATGACTTTCACAATTAGCAATCAGTAAACACAGGGGGTTTGGATGTTTCCTCACTCTTGAATTGGACCACAAGTGCCTTTTCATCAAACATGTCTTTCCATTCCATTGCCAAATTATTCCTCAGCAGTAGAGAGATCACCACCCCTCTCAAACTACCTAAATCCTCTTGTGCGCTTTACTACTCTTCGATTGCGACATTAACGCCCTGAGACAGGGATAAAAGAGGTTAGTCTTTGGGTTGTGTGGCAAACAATTGTAACTCAGGGGGTTATTTGGTGTGTGGCAGTCAGACAAAATCATTTCATGTGGCCAAAGGGCCCATTGTATGTACCGTATAGTCAGAATTTGCGGCACAATTTAATTTAAAACTAGTCTTTATTTTTATTATTTAGAAGAAAAAAAGATAGCTTATGGAAGAAATATATTTCCAATCGCACACTTTCCATGTATATAAATTGGAGGTGTAATATTACAGCCAGCAGAAATGTGAGCACCATGTTTTAAATACATACAGTATAACTTTCAAGACACAAGTATTAGTCCAAACCTGAACTTTATCTCAGTTTAACTGGAGACATTGTGCTGGAAGTTAACCAGAACAGCAAATAGCACCCAGTACAAGCGTTGGTTGTGCAGATTCATATAACTTTCATGATCAGAAAAGCAGGCTTCATTTTAAAAAAGGATACCCCTGTGTGATGGTAAATATCGCTTCCAGAGCCAGGTGAAGTATTAGGAAGGACACTAATACCATCTGGTGGAAAGTTTATATATTTTAAGAGATTAACATTCAATTATGAAATTTCCAGAATCCCCTCAAACCATGTTTAACAGCAGATTACTGTCATTATCATCTGTTGTATCTAGCCATGTCACTTTCAGAAGGAAGGGAGCTATTCACTGTAGGAGTTTAATGTTCAGCATTAACATCAAAGGCAGATGGAAGGCACTCTTTTTCAAGGAAATCATACCGATTAAAAAAGGCGCTACAAACAAAAGATACTGTAGTCTCTTGCAAATGTACCCCACGCTGTAATCTTGTAAACCACTGACTGCTGTGTAATATTAAATCGCCAGTACTATTTAGACTACACTGATCAAGAGGTCGCTTTCTGACATTTTTTTTCAAATACTTGGATGAATTACTTTGATAATGTATCAGGTGTGTTTCAATGACTCACAGTTTTGTATTTTACTTTTGGCCTGATTTGTGCAAGTCTTGTTAGACTGCTCTATCAGGTTCAGCCTGGCAACTTGAGCGCATTTAAACAATTAAAATAACTGAACAGATCATACCAAAATAACTGTGTGTGGTATATAAACATAAATGCAAAAAATAAACAATTGGCTGTAAAAGTCAACTGTAAATATGACAAATAGAACAGTATAGTAAGTTTTATGGTTGACTTGTGAAAGAATCTGATATACAAATTAGGTTAATTTACATCTCCTCACACACAAAAAATTAACACTGATCTGTATTTATTTTGCATTTATATATTAATTTATTCATTCATTTTAAGGAAAGTATTTCCTTCTGTTATGATGCACTGCGCCAATATCTACACAATGTAATGAGGAGTTAAAATTCAGTTTTCCAAGATACATGAAAGGCATCTAAATAGGCAGAATAAAACTGCTGTACAATTGTATATGCCTTTATGGTAGACTCTCTTCCCTCCACAAGAAATCAGCTAGAAGTATGTGAAATATATTTGACAATACTTGAGCATTAAAGGCACTAAGTTGCCTTCATCTGGTGGTGAGAATGGAAAATGTTTATTTATTAGACAATACTCATGTTTGCTGTGCCACAATACATTCAGATTTTTTGATAAACAAGATATGGATTCTTACTGTTGAGCTGCATCTGTGTTGTGAAACATTTTCCATTTAAGTGTCACATAAGTAAGCCTGCAAGGCAGAGCTTAAAATAAACACTTGTTACTGGGCACTAGTCATGACTGCCGAAAGAGTAGCTTGGCTCTCAGATACGAAGCCTGTAGCAGCCTGCCAAGGAAATATAGCATCATTGTAAAGCTAAAACCAAACTCCTTCTGTCCATCGTTCAGACAACTTGTACCTCGTCTCTATTAAAACATGCAGGAGAATCATTTAGAGATGGTACAGTGAGATTTTAGTTTTTTGACTGCTCTTGGTTGTAAAGGTCACTGTCCTTGGCAAAATAATTGCAAGGTAGACTAAGAGGGAGCAAAATGGAAAATTCTCAAAGTTATATATTTTTTTGTTTGTTTCGCCAACCCACATCGATGGCAGTTTATCAAAAGCGGGAAAGAAGTAGAAATGCTGTGACGTGTTTTTCTTGGAAAGGATTGAAAACCAAGAGGAAGTTGACACTTAAAATATGAATTCATGAAAATACAAGGATGGTTCAGACTATTCTGTTTTTTTAATGAGTTATTTATAATTAGTATTTATTATTTTTTATATAATTAGTACTAACACATTAGATGCCCGATACTCAGCAGGTTACATCAATTTCTTAATTTATTTCTATATTTGCTTGAACTATTACATCTATATATTTGTAGTTTTAAATAACGGGAATTAACTGGATATTAATTCCCGTTTATTTAAAACTACTATGTATAACTACTATGATATATATATATATATATATATATATATATATATATATATATATATATATATATCCTCATAAATTCTGGCATGTGATTGGTTAAAAAGAAATACCAACTATTGCTCCTGTGATGCTACATATGATGAATAGTTTTTTTTTTTTTTTTTTTTACAAACTCTCTCAAATTACGTCATCATGCTGAGCATCTTTCCTCTCTTCACTCAAAGCAAAATGGCGTATCTGTCTTGCTGGACAGAAAATAAATTACAAAACATACTACAAAACAAAGGTGCTACAAACACTAAAGTCGTCATAAAAACTTAACTTTCAGTGTTTTCTGACTTCCTAAAATTCAAACAAATCCAACCTGTTGAAATTAATATGACTTTCACATACTCAATTGACCTCAGAGATTCTATGCCACAGTGAGAAAGTTATTTCTTTATTTGTTCTGTGACAGCTATATTTAAACAAAATATATAAAATCATATTTAGTATACAATCTTGCCTCACTTACTTTCTTGACTAAAACAAACAACAATTGGCCGTTGGGGGGGGGGGGGGGGGTGGGGTGGTGGGTGGGGGGTCCCGAGGGGAGGGGGGGCTTAGGTCGGCTAGGGTGTCCTTAGCTCACCGTGCACCAGCGACCCCTGTAGTCTGGCCAGGCGCCTGCGGGCTTGCCTGTAAGCTGTCCGGGAGCTGTGTTGTCCTCCGGCGCTGTAGCTCCTGGATGGCTGCATGGTGAATTCGCAGTGTGTAAAGAAGCGGTCGGCTGATGGCACACGCTTCAGAGGAGAGCGTTTGTTCATTTTCGCCACTCACGAGTCAGCGCAGGGGTGGTATCGGTGAGCTGAGCCTAAATAATAATTGGGCATTTCAAACTGGGAGAAAATAACAACAACAACAAAAAAAAAAAATTGGCAAACGACTCAATTTAAAAAAACAAAAAACCCCAAAAAGCAAATATGGACTGCAGACCTCGGCACATAGTGTGAAACTAAAGGCCCCTTGGGAAGAACTATAATTACCTCCAGGACTTTTGCTTCGGGCAATACAGTTCCCTCTTCAGGGGTGAAATTCTCAACAAAAAGGTGCAGGTACTCATATGCAAACATTTATTTATGTTGTTTTGTTTCAAGATATCCTAGAAAAGGGATGATGTTATAAAAAATTGTATAAAAAAATAACTATGTGCTATGAAAAAATTATACAAAAAGGTCTAAGTCAAACAATGCACAATAGGGGCTAAAATACCCCTCAATTTTTTTTTTTTTTTTTTTTTTTTTTATGTAATGGGTACTACGACTACTAATGATGTCATTGGCCATTTTAATCTCCATAGTATTCTCTGAAATCATCGCCATACTTTCCAGACCCTGAGTATGCATATACAACAGGACCTGGCTATGCTACATTAATAGCCTTGGGTTAGAACATATAACCCTGTTTTTTTAAATTTATTTTGTACTTATTACCTATCTTATAATAATATGTTCTGTGTGCTTCTCTGTTGTGTTTCTGTGTAGATTAATTACCACCAAATATTTTTCAGGCAGAAACTGTATAAAAGTCAACTTTTTAAAAATGTATTTTATCCCTGGTATTGTGATTTCTGCACAAGAAACAAAGTGACACATTTTCATAAAGTAATATCATTATTGTGGTTTACATCTGCCTTTTTTTTTAGATGTGCACACAAGTGAAAACTCACATTTAATTTAAATAAACTCTTCAGATTGTTTTAGATAAGGGGGCATTGTACAAAGAAAAAAACACTTCACCATTTTTTTTCCTGTTTATTGCAGTCCTCATAACAGAAAATACTAGGATCACAAAAAAAAAAATGTTGATCATTTGCTTAACATGTGCCTTGCACGTTGGGCCAGTGTTTGAAAAGTGTGAAGCTCACCTCCATCTATATCCCTATTCTGACTCACTTACCAAATCTGAAGCATCGCTTTGTTAATCCTGTTTTTTTTATTTTATTTATTAGTCTGTAGTTGACTTTTACCCCATTTTGAAAAAGCCAATTGTATTATTTTAGGCTTGTCTCACCGTTACCACCCCCAGCTGACTTGGGAGTGGCGAAGACGAACACACGCTCTCCTCCGAAACGTTTGCCGTCAGCCAACCAATTTTATTCACTCTGCAGGCCCACCAGGTGGTCACCTCAGAGCTACAGTGTCGGAGGACAGCGCAGCTTTGGGAAGCTTACAGGCAAGCCCGCAGGTGCCCGGCCAGTCCACCAGGATCGCTGGTGTGTGGTAAGCTGAGCACACCCTGACCGACCTAAGCCCTCCCCACCCAGGCGACGCTCTGCTAATTGTGCGCCGCCCCTTGGGAACTCCCATCCACGGTTGGCAGTGGAATAGCCTGGACTCAGACCAACCAGCACCTCCAGGGCTGCGAGCTGCTAGTCTGTCACCCCACGGTTGGCAGTGGGAGGGCATGGACTCGTTTAAAAGTGCAAATTCTGGCAATGCGGTAAATTAGTGCAAGGCAAAACGCGTTATGATAATTATTTCTAATATTTATCAGCTATGTAATTTATGGTGAACACTGCCATGGATTTTTGCCTTCAAATTCATGTGCAGCAATGGGCATTTGAATATTCAAATATTCTCAGCCACAGTAAAGAAAAAAATTATTAATTCATAATAATGATAATTACTCCACACCACTGTTTTCATGTTGCACTGCTAAGGTCTTCACTTGTTGATCAACAAATGAGCATTGACACAAAGCAAAATCGGCAGAGATTTGTGACGAATGCCAGAATGAAATCTGATCAGAATGAAAGCTTGGCCCATCATCATGCAGTGATTATACTGATGTTAATGGTGTTCAATAGCAGCTAACAGAAGCAGTATGAGGAAACAGAATGCAAGCAGCGGGAACTGTGCTGAATGAAAGCTCATTTGAGAAACCTTGCGCTAGTAGACTGTGTGAGTGGATGGAATGCATCCATGTTGGATGAAAAGCAGATTACTGTAAAACTTCAATTAAACGTTTTTAAAAATGAACAATAAAAGCAGTAAGTATCATTATCAAAAATAATGTATTGTTTAATCTTAAACTTGTACATTTTTAATACAACAAAACACGTTAAAATACGCCAAGAGGTTTGTATCGGTCCCATTTTCAGCAAGTTTAAAATTATCAAAACTTTAATAATGTAATAACTGCATTAAACAAATATGCATTACATGTAGGCCTACCTATTTATTAATCCTGAGAATCACTTTCATCACTGTCATTTATTAGCAGTTCATTACACTCAAGCTCCTTCTCATCTTCCTCAGCTTCAATGGCAATGTACAATATTTGCCAGCAGACCCGGCACGTATTGGAGACAGGCGATTATTTGAGACCCAGCAATTATTTTAAGTTTTACGGTAAATAAGTGCAGCCAGGGCCGGAGGTACATGGTCGTCTAGAGTGGGGACGGGCACCCCTGCCCCAGTTGAGTAACCGGAATCAAAGATATACCCTCAGGGGCCTTCAGTTTTTCCCACTATGACCTCCTCTCCAGTATATATATATATATATATATATATATTATATTATAATATATTACTCCTACTATTCTGACTTTCTGACTCACACATTCTTCTGTGACTTATTCAGTAATAACAGTAATAAATACATTATAACCTATGAAGCGGTAAACTTTTAAAGAGCTGTTATGCAGTTCACAGGTCATGTGATTAGTTTATTATTACCTAGACACTGAAGAATGTTGTTTTCTACTAACTAGCAAAAACAGTTAATTTCCTGAAAATGCATTTACATTTGAATGTAGCTTCTTTTCTTTCCCTCCTTGATTGTCATCCTAATAACCTGCTTGGGTTCCCTGAAGTCAAACTGCAAGGCCTGCGCCTGTCTCTTAAATATGTCCTTTGCTTTTGCAGAACTTCATTACCACTATGTGAATAATGCAATATGATAGGTGTCCCCAGAAATGTATCTGTGTTGCTCGAAAAAAAAAGAAAAAAAAAAGCAATTTAGAAGCAGTGACATGCTGCTTAACAAATAATGATGGCCAGTCGGGCCATAAAGAGCTGTATACCCAATCCTAATTAGGGCCGCAAGAGTATTCCAGAGGATGCGAAATGGTTCTCATATAGCTATTTTGTTTTTTTCATCAAGGTTTATTGCTTTGAGCCTGGAAGCAGTCTATCCACACTAGTCTGTTATTTACTAAATAATTATTTCCAATGCATAATAATAAAGAACGATACACACTATTAGAAGTGCACACAATGACTACCACATGCAGGCAAAGTGCAGCCTGCAGCCAAACTCCATTGATTTCTTTGGAGGCACATAGTAAACTTAAATACAATTTGCTTATAATTACAAAGAAATGTGGTTTGATAAACTAATGCATCCTGTGTTCGTAGCTAGGTTAATGTGAAGTGCAGTGATTATTTCAGTCTCTGTGGATTTGTTCAATTACTTGGGTTGCTTAAAGAAAAACAACATTGTATTTTAATGTAAAAAAAAAAAAAAAAAAAATAGTAGGACTTGTTATTAAGACCACCCAAGATCATTGGAATGTGTGTATTATGCATGTGTTTATCTTTCTGTTACTTGTTAGGTTAAGCATGTAGTTAATATAAGAAACAAGCTGTCTTCTTTATCTGACTAACTTTTCTGTTTGTTGTGTAATAATCTTACCAGTGTTTTGTAATCTGTCAAAGGGCTGTTAACACAAAAGAAGCATTGTTGTAGTCAGTATATAAACCATTAACTTGAATTACCACATCTGTGATTTTAATCTCGACTACTGAAGGCTGGTATCAACAACGCAACTGGGGGCTCAGCACCTGCTGCTGTCTCTGGGAGTGTGCTTCCCCAGAACATTCAGCAGCATCATACTCATACAGCCCCACTGACTCAGCCAAGAGGATCGGAAATATGACAACCCAAAAGCAATGGGCCATTTGTGGGTCATGGAGTCAACTTACAGAATTTCTGGGGAAACTGCTTGAAAACAAAAGGACAAATGTCACTCCAAATAGAGATGTTTAAATGAGAATCCTGCCCCTGGGGTGAAATTTAGTTCTGTTGAAGTTGGATGTAATGTCTCCCTCTACAGAGCACAGCATTAATCACGGCCTGACAAGAGAACGTGTGCTGAACAAAACAGGCCCCCTGTTGGTCTTGTCATTGATTTTCGCAATCTGTTAGGAGTACATTATTAACAGTAAAATTCACACTCGGGGACTCAGGCTTGCCCTCTTTATTTCAAAGTTGAGAGTAGGTGTCTTAGAAACTGTCTGTTTCATCTGAAAGTCTTCAGGGGTACCTATCCTCACTGGCTGCTTGACTATACTGTGTGAAAAGCTGCTTCCTTTCCAAATTGCTGTTCATTTACCTCAGGTAATTGAGTAAATAACAATCTAAAGTCTAAGACCTGGTTTTCTAAATTGCTCAGTTTTACACACCTCACTGCAGGGAATTGCTTGGGAGAAGATATCTTTAAAATAACATAGATCACAGGTGTAGCACTGGCCTGTCTCTCTAATCTTTTTTTTTTTGTCCTCAAGGTCACAGACTAAAGAGTGTTTCATAATAGTTTCCTAAACCCTTTTTCAACTTTATGTTCAGCATGCTTTATTCAGAGTAGAATCAATATTATTTAGGAGCACCAGTCTGTTTTTATGGACTATGCAACCCAGACAAAAGAAGTATGAGTGTGCCATTGCTATAATATAAATGGATTTCAAAGATTTCTTTTAGGTTTATTGACTGTGGAAAGCCTCACCTTTTATTAGACCTTTTATTTGGTGCATGATTCCATGTATTAAAATGAAAAAATAATCAGTGCAATAAATCATTTAGTTTATCTCTTTAAAAAAATAAAAAATACATTGTATTTTCATTTGCACTATTTAAAGTTATGTTATTGTTTAAATTAAAATGTAAATTATTTCTCACAAACCAGCATAAAAAATCTTAGTTTTTTCTTTATTAAAACCCAAAAGCAACATATTATAAATGTGATGTGTAACTCTATATCCCATTCTGTTATCATTTTTTAATAACATTTTGTTTAACATTTTAAAACTCTTAATGTATACTCTAAAGGACACCAGAAGTTGTCTTGCCAAGATTTTGATAAAACAAACAAACAAACAAAAAGTATATGTGCTGGATAAGTTACTAAGAGAGAAAAATAAAATGCGAATATGTCCAGCGATGCCACCTAATACAAAATTGTTGTTTTTCACTCAAGTAAACTTTCCTACAAAACACACATTAGATTCTGCATTATTGTACCTGCAAGGCTGCTTTGGGCATTTACGGTATTGAACATTATTCAACATCTGACATTGATTGCTAGTTTGTCTGACAGGATGCTACCCAGCACCCATTATAGTCAGAAATCATTCTTAACAGCCTGGAGGGGACCGAGGAGCCACTGCTCCTTAAACTTTGTTTTAAGCTTCTAATAGTTGTTCTTTGTTGTGTCTGATAATATCTCTCAGGCTCTTTTTTTTTTTTTTTTATACTTGCTCTCAAAATATCTTCCTGTTATTTGCCCCATAGCTCTAGTTCAATTAGTACAGACCGAGGCAGTCACACAAACATCAGATAACATTCCCTGTTAGAGAAGCAGTGCTTCTGGAATATAGATCTTGTTGTGCAATGCATGTACTCTGGGTTTACTTTATTTACACCACTTGGTTACAGTTGCACTGTTTAGCCAGAACAGCTAAAACATGTGCATTTATTGCTGTTGTTTAATTGATTGTGTAACTGAAAAGGTTGTAGCCCAAGGGGAAAAAACACACTTTAAAATTTCTACAGTAATTGCAGCTTGAGTGCTGAGATGATTTGTTTATTGTTGAGCTGTATAGATGAATCAGATTAGCAATATGTGATATGTTGCTTTGGGTGGTCTTTCCTTTCCGTCAGTTGGTAGGGCATGTGGTAAGGTGTCTTTTTCTGTAGTGCTGGAATGTAAAACATTCCCTTGGCTAAGTGTGACAATTGTCTGTATTGGGTGACATACAGAATGTATACAAAAATCAAGAATAACATTATATTTTTTATCCTGCAACATGGATATAATGGAGGCTTGTGGATATGTGTGCCAGTTTTGCATTTACCTCAACAACCACTCATCCAGTTGTGACGATACTTGGCTAAGAAATCCTATAGCACACATTATTGAGAGTATCAGAATCTGGGGATATATATATATATATATATATATATATATATATATATATATATATATATATATATTATTATATATATATATATAATATTTGGTGGCACCGACAGGAAAAAATTTAAAGATTCAAGTGTGTTCGCTATTGATTTTCTCAACCTTTCCACTCGTCTAGGCCGGTAGAGGGAGCCTTTGAAATGAAGGCAAGGCCGTATTTTGGTCAAAGCCAAGGTTTACAGACTTGAAGATATTATATTTTATTTTATCATGTTTTGGATATGCACAGTTTTGACATATCAAATTATAATTTTTTATTGAAAAATAAAATAATCTTAATTTTATCTGTAAACCGATAATGAAATAGGGGGTTCTGTTATTCAAAACACATTAAAGGGATTTTGCATTAAAAAATAAATCATCAGCCACAGATATACCTGTTTCATAGGTAAGTAAACTCTGATTAAAAATTCAGAAGATAAAGAAAAATAAAAATGTGTGGTAGTTTTAATTTATATTTATAGGATTTTAAATACATTTTATTCAAAATACTTTTTGTCTTGCAACTTTATTGTTTAATTTGAAATTTAAACCATATTTTAAAATAATAAAAAGGCGGGATTATTATTATTATTATTATTATTATTATTATTATTTATTATTATTATTATTATTTATTATTATTAAATGAGTATTATAATAATTATTATAATAATATTTGCCATTTTTCTTTTATAATAATTGCCATAAATTACAAAGAAAAAATCAGAATTGTACAATAACCCAAAGTACATCTACAGTACATAAATTCAGCATAGCAACTCTGGTTCATACATAACTATTGTAGTGACCTCGGTTAACGCAGACAGACGCATTACAGAGGTCGAGGCAATCCACACACAGCCGGAGGGTGGGCATGAACCTGGTACCTCTTGCACAAAAGCATAGCGCAGATACCGCTGTACAAAAGAGCCGGCTCCTCTGTGATGCACCTGCCTGCATCAACTGAGATCGCTACATTTGTGTCAGAAGTGGACACAGGTACCCTGGCGAGCAAGTCCGGGGCAGACTTGAGGCTGGCAGTGGAGAGTGTAGTGTGCACTGGGGAAGGCAGTAGCAGGGCTGGTAGGTGACGTAATCTCACACAGAGACATAAACCCGTTATACGCTTCTTGCAAAGAAGCCGGCTCTTTTGTACAGCAGTGTAGACGCTATGCTTTAGTGCAAGAGGTCCCGGGTTTGTGCCCACCCTCCGCCTGTTTGTGGATTGCCTCACCGTGTCTGATGCACCTGTCTGTGTTAACCGAGATCGCTACACTACATAATACTCAATGTAAAATATGTAGTTAAGCTAAAATAACATTGTCAAATGGTTTTGAATTAGAAATGCTTCTCTGTGTATTCAACATTGAGAAAGACAGTATTATTGCTACTTATTAGCCATGGATCTTCAAAAACCTTGATTAGGTCAATCCTTTTAACAAATTACCTTTGCTAAAGCCACACATGTCTTTAAATAGGATAATCCCAGCTAGTCTGGAAGTTCAGTATGCCTTTGTGGCACTAAATAGCTTCTCAAGTCAAGAAACAGTTTAGTAGATATCTCTGGAAGCGACTGATGTCTAACAAGGAGATTTACTTTACTGGCAAGGGCTATTGTCTAAGAATGATCCTCTCACAGCACGTTCATGAATTATCTTAACTACTTAGTTGCATGTTGATATGAAACATGTTTATAACGGTAAGAGTGTTAGCCTCAGCAATTACACTTCATTAGGATTACTGCATGCAGATTTACATGGAAATCTTGATTAGAGTTTGAATTCCTATTTTGCAGCACCAGATGGAAACTACCCCCAAATTGTCTTTACAGAGTGCCCAGACAGCCACCTTTCAGGATTTGCACCAGCGTTGTATTTCCTGAATGAAAAACAATTATAATTAGGGGTCTACCTAAATCGAGATGTTGCGGAAATGGGGAAATTGAGGGGGTCACTGCAAACTTCAGCTCTTTTAGGAGCCAATGCACACTGGACAAGTACAGAGGAAAAAAAAAGAAACCTTGCACAAAGCAAGCAGCACAAACTACATATCTTCTTTCTGTAGATAGGCTTTTTTTTATTATTCCTTCGCCATCCTGTGGGTATTGTACTTAGGCAAAATAAATAAATAAATAAATAACATTTACAAAAAAAAAATACTCCAAAGCGGTTAACATTATTTTTTACTGTTCAAATGACAACAATGTTTTAATCATGCTATCGGTGTGTCTGTACTGGCTTTTCTGTGACCTGGACTATATAGTACGGGGTGGTTCAAAGTCAGTGCTGCATTGTTTTGATTTTGGTTGCTAAAATCTAGTTTTCAGCATTGGAGGTAGAATACCAGAAATGGACGATAAAGCAAAGTATATTTCCCAAAGAAACTGTAGATGGAGGTTTTTGTTTTGCACATCTTGTAATGTGTCTTTGGAGAAAATAAGATTGATCGCTATTTAACTTCAGAATCAGGATCGCACATTAAATGAAAGGTTACTACAGAAGAACAGAACGTAAAATAAACAGCTTTCAGAAAACAAACTGGGAAGTCAGCGCAGACAAAAAGTCGCCAAGTTAAATCAGCCCTACAGGTACGATCTAGCACAGACACCTCACATTTTAGACCCGAATAGGCACATTTTCTTTGTTTTGACTCTGTACTAATAAAATAAATTGTACATGACAGCGAATGTGCTGCATGCATTGCCTTTATTAAAGTATGCCAGATGCCCTTGGGTAACCGAGTTTTGGGACTGCTTCTGATCGATTTTCACATCTGTATAATTTGGCAAAGCTTTGCCTTACACTTACAACCAATTCAGTGGCTGCAGACGTGCCGTCTCAATGTATGGGCAGGTCCACACCAGACAGAGGATGTCGGCAGTAACTGCAGGGGGATGTTGCATGCTTGCCTTTAACAAATGACAGCACACTGTTTTAGTAAAGAAGCAAGTACCAATATTTTTAGGCTTTTGTAGTTCTCTGAAATATTTTCTGCTTATGTTTATTTAGTGTTTAAACAGGTCAGTGAAATCCTAATTTTATTCCATAACCTACCCACAAAAAATATGTAAATTTACCGCGATTTAAGTAGACCCATAATTATAATAAATACGAAAATGACCAACAATGTGTTCTTGGATAAAATATCCAATTATGAGTAATCACAGACAACAGAAGTGCAGTTGGCAGATCTGCCTGTGTCTATGAATATACAAACTGTAGTGATATTAATTAGAATTATATTTGTTATCACAGAGAAGCATACTGTCTTAAACATACACAGGGCTTGGTGGTAGTGATTGCTATATCTGCTGCCCTGCTATGGGTGGAACGAGATAACAACTCTGCAAGCAATCCATTTACATTAGCCATTTTTATCACCTCATGATTTCAATTCTTGAAAAGACTCAAGGTTGAGAAAAGAACGCTAAACAACGACAGACATTCTGCATGACTACCACTGTGCCAGATTTTTTTTTTTTTTTTTAAACTAAAATGTCCCCTTTCTCTAACCTTATAAAATATTAAGCCAGGAAATTGAAACTGGTGTGGAAACAACATTATGCAAGAGGAAAGGAAAGAAATCACAGACAGACAAACAGTTTTGTATTTGATTTGCACAGAATTTACAACACCTTATACTTAAAGTGCAAGCCTTTCAAATGCTGTCTAACTTCCAGATGGATTTCTTTTTGCAGTCATATCTCATAACACTTAATTTAATTAGTGAAATATTTTGCTTTTATCTAAAAAAAAAAAAAAATGTATTCAGTACAGTCAGTACTGAAGCATAACAATCTGTCCTAACATCTTCCTGTACTTCTTTTAACAAAAGACAAGATAGTATGTCTTATTACAGTGCATATTTTAATAATATAATGAATGCTTTTCATCACTGTAAACAAGGTAAGCTGCTTGCAGCAGAAATCTACCCCAGTACCCCTTTTTTTAAACTTAACAAGCTTGTAAATGAAGCAATTCAAATACATTCATATCATAATAATTCTGGTAATGTTGGTCTTTAGCATGTGTTAACGAACATGTAATGATGCTGACTGAGCCCTAAGCATCTGAGAGACCGCAGCATCAGATGCATTGAAACAGGATCTAATTTAACTTGGTTTAGGGGACGATGTTTTTCCTTGTTACTATGCTTTACTTTTGACCTAAAATAGCATTGTTGTTTCTGTATGTGTGCCAGTAAAGTTTTATGCTGACAAAGGGATGGTGTTATTTGTTAAACCAAGGCAGTGTAACTGAATAATATGTTTTTTTATTCATTCTATGGGCAGGAATAGGGGGTGAATGTTTAATGACACATTGGATGATTTGTTGAAATGTCTTTAAGTATTGTATTTTTAATATATAATTTTGTTCTCACTAAAAACTTTTTTCTCCAAAACAGTGTGGAGTATGTTGTGTAGATAAGTGGGAAAAAATCCTCATTTAAATGCATGAAACTCTGAGGCACTGAGCTTTATTAATTTAATGATATTCACGATGGGTGTTGTTAAAAAAGTTAAATTAAATAAGGATGCAGTACCATCCATTTATCGGGTTGGTACCTGCAGGACAGAAGCATCTTCTAGTAAAAAATGTAAAATCACCAGGAATCAAGTGGTTGCCAGGAAAATAGAGGTGCAGTGTAAGGGTATGATCCTATCATTTCATTATAATTATCTCTTACTGTTTGATGAAAATATGTATAAAGTGACGCGATTATATACCCATGTACATTATTAATAAATAATGTAATAAAATGATCTTGTATGCATTCCTGTGAAGTCTCTCGATTTCGTCGGGACACTCTCGTGTAAGATGATCTGCCTCCGGATTATTTAGATCGCCAATCTTAACATAAAGTTCAACTTTATTTATTTGTTATTATTTTCTCCATCCAACTTGCAAAAATGTCTTAGGCTGCTTTATGATGTTGATATAAGCTATATCAGATTCTAATTGGCTACAAGTTAAGAATAAAGTATTATTTACTGTATATGTAAGAATTATTATATTGATTTGCTCTGAGAAAGTTGTGTAGTAAGTCCGAAAAAGGAGACCTCTGGTTCTCGTGTTTTCATAACTATGTACTAAACCGCATTCCAAATACATCATATAATACACAGATTCTACTTGACGTATTGACAATACCAGTCTTTGGAAACTGGTCTCTGGTTAAAGCATGTGCTAGTGTAATCACAGTTGTGTTGTGTGCATGGGCTGAAACAAAGCAACACTCTTGCATTCTGCAGAGGTCAAGGTGAGCTTTAGGGAACTTGTCAGACCGACAAGGTTTACAATTTCTGACTAATTCGGTACTTCTGCAGAATATTTCTTAAAATAAATGGATTAAAGTATTGGGTTTGGGCGGTGGCTGTTACACTTATTCCCATCCGGTCATTTTGAATGATTGTACGGTAGTGTTTTCTTCAATGATCCCCCACGTGTAACGTGAGAGAGATGCAATGCCTGTTTCAATCTGTTGGCGTGTGTGTGTGTGTGGTTTAATGTGGTAAATCTTTTGTGAATAGCTGTTTACAAGATTATTAGTCTTATTTTATTGATGTCAGGATAGTTCTGCATTAAGTTTTGATACATGTTTTGCACAGAACAACCAGTCTCATTAAATTAAGTATGACATATTAAATGGTTTACATGTCTTAATTAGACTGGCCTGTTGCACTTCATCTTTAATGTCTCATTGTTTGTGTATAAAGGAAAAACTAGGTGCGTTTGTTGTCAAGCTGCATTTGTTGTATCTAATAAGTTTAATTAGACTGACATTTCTAAATGCCATACCTGAGTAACCACTCATTTAATAAATAAATAAATAAATAAATAAAAAGTCATAGTGACATTGTGTGATTTTTTTATATCGAGTATTAATTCGGTACTTCATCTACTTTTTGCGAAAAAGGGGGTAAAGATATCATCACTATATAAATATATATATATATATATAATATCGGAGATATATATATATATAATATATATTTAAATTTTATAATTCTTATTAATGTTATAAATAAGGCTCGGTCGATGCCTAATTTTTCACTATCGATATATCGTTCTCCAAATATGACAATGCATCGATTCACTGACGTTATGAAAGAGTAAAAAAAAAGTGGACCTGTGGATTACTGTGTAACATTTCAAGTAATGCTTTAAAAACTATTACGCATATTAAATTGATTATATCAGTATAGTAATTAAATATATTAAACTATTGTTTATTACCTTATTCGTGTTGATTTGTACTAGTTGGGGTCAAAGCAGAATCCAAAGTTGTTTAAATCCATAACCAGTCAGAGTAACAATCAATCATGAGAAAAACTATGCAGGACCTTTTAATAAAACGCACAACAGTAACAGCAGTGTGTTTCTAAAACACAGATATAAAAGACCACATTTCTGTTTTTCATCCCTATCCGGTAATTTAGTTTGTATTACAAAGTAGTTTTATGCAATGCAACGTGTAAAAATGGTTCCACTGCTCCCTGCATCCTCTTTAAAAAATAAAAATAATAAAATAAAAAATTTGCGGCAGTCCCGATGTAGTGTACCAGCAGAACAGGGTATTGCAGTAGTGTGCTAAACGATAAAAACAAAAACTAAATAGTTATGATGTTGACAGCTACCCTCAGACATGTTCTACAACATTGATTTTTATGTCATGAACGGTTTGAGATGGTGTGCTTTTTACAAATGCACATTTTTTAAAGGGTAGCGCTACCTCTGCATCTAAATGATCAATCAAATTAGTTGTGTTACAGGAGTATCCCAAACATTATTTTCTTTGAGCTCAATTCACAGACTAAAATATATTTTAAATATATAAAAAAAAGGGGCCAATTTCTATATATCAAAGTATAAGGATCATAATTTTCTACCATATATTAAAAAAATATGTTTGTTCAGACCTGAGGGGAGCAGAGAAGCTCTACGCTTAATAGATTAAAAAAAAAAAAAAAAAAAACAGATTCCAATTTTAATAAAAAAAAAAAATAAATCCTTTCTTAAAACCCTTAAGAACGGCTTAACTATCGATAGTTGTCTCAGCCTTAAATTATGAAATCGTAATTATGGATAAGAATGTAAATGACATTTCTGTAAGCTCATCTACTGTATTATGTTTTAGTTCTTGCTTCCTATGTGATCAGAGTGCATATCAATGCAGAATGAATAGTGGTGTATTTGCATGTCATCTCAAAGCTTAATATGGTAGATGTTTAGCATAACACTCCAACATATCTAACAGAAGAAAAATCTACATCAAATCCATATTTGGTGTGACCACCCTTTGCCTTCAAAACAGCATCAATTCTTCTAGGTACACTTGCACAAAGTCAGGGATTTTGTAGGCATATAGTCAGGTGTATGATTAAACAATTATACCCAACAGGTGCTAATGATCATCAATTCAATATGTAGGTTGAAACACAATCATTAACTGAAACAGAAACAGCTGTGTAGGAGGAATGAAACTGGGTGAGGAACAGCCAAACTCAGCTAACAAGGTGAGGTTGCTGAAGACAGTTTACTGTCAAAAGTCATACACCATGGCAAGACTGAGCACAGCAACAAGACACAAGGTAGTTATACTGCATCAGCAAGGTCTCTCCCAGGCAGAAATTTCAAGGCAGACAGGGTTTCCAGATGTGCTGTCCAAGCTCTTTTGAAGAAGCACAAAGAAACGGGCAACGTTGAGGACCGTAGACGCAGTGGTCGGCCAAGGAAACTTACTGCAGCAGATGAAAGACACATCATGCTTACTTCCCTTCGCAATCGGAAGATGTCCAGCAGTGCCATCAGCTCAGAATTGGCAGAAAACAGTGGGACCCTGGTACACCCATCTACTGTCCGGAGAAGTCTGGTCAGAAGTGGCCTTCATGGAAAACTTGCGGCCAAAAAGCCATACCTCCGACGTGGAAACAAGGCCAAGCGACTCAACTATGTATGAAAACACAGGAACTGGGGTGCCGAAAATTGGCAGCAGGTGCTCTGGACTGATGAGTCAAAATTTGAAATATTTGGCTGTAGCAGAAGGCAGTTTGTTCGCCGAAGGGCTGGAGAGCGGTACACGAATGAGTGTCTGCAGGCAACAGTGAAGCATGGTGGAGGTTCCTTGCAAGTTTGGGGCTGCATTTCTGCAAATGGAGTTGGGGATTTGGTCAGAATTAATGGTCTCCTCAATGCTGAGAAGTACAGGCAGATACTTATCCATCATGCAATACCATCAGGGAGGCATCTGATTGGCCCCAAATTTATTCTGCAGCATGACAACGACCCCAAACATACAGTGAAAGTCATTAAGAACTATCTTCAGTGTAAAGAAGAACAAGGAGTCTTGGAAGTGATGCTATGGCCCCCACAGAGTCTGATCTCAACATCCTCAAGTCTGTCTGGGATTACATGAAGAGAGAGAAGCAACTGAGGCTGCCTAAATCCACAGAAGAACTGTGGTTAGTTCTCCAAGATGTTTGGGCCAACCTACCTGCCGAGTTCCTTCAAAAACTGTGTGCAAGTGTACCTAGAAGAATTGATGCTGTTTTGAAGGCAAAGGGTGGTCACACCAAATATTGATTTGATGTAGATTTTTCTTCTGTTCACTCACTTTGCATTTTGTTAATTGATAAATATAATCTATTAACATGTCTATTTTTGAAAGCATTCTTACTTTACAGCATTTTTTCACACCTGCCTAAAACTTTTGCACAGTACTATATATATATATATACCTATATATATGTATAATTATATATATATATATATTCTATATATATAGATATATATATATATATACATATATATATATTATATATATATATATATATATATATATAGATATATATATATATATATATATATATATATTATATATATATTATATATATATCTATATATAATAATATATATATATCATAGTCAGTTGAACAGTTGAATGTGATGTGTAAATTTACTAAATCTCAAGGACTAATGTAAAATTTATTTAACTGTAGTTGATTGAATGGTATTCTCTCTCTTTAGAGCTTTAGTCCTTTTCTTCACCTTCTGATTAATCTGCTTGTATTAATGTCAGACCATTATTAATTCCTGACCTGGGATGGACTAGGTGAAGACACCATTTAAATTTGTGGTAAAATTAACCATATCTTTCAGGATGTGAAAGGAATCATTTTGTGTTATCTGTAAATGAATGTCACTTTAAAATTTAATTTACGATAATTCACTTCACTTCTACTGAAACATTAAGATTATTGCTAAAATTGTATAACACCCATACTAAAGCTGTGTAACCTTTACAAATCATTCCTGTTACAGGCAATATTGACAGACAAGTCTAGTCCTCGGTTTAACAGGATTTATACTGCATGGTCTAACCTAGTCCCAGGAATTTAACACAATATTTTTTCCCCTGTCTTCAAAATGACATTTTTACCACAGAACCTGTTTTTTCTCATCTCATTAAGAATTTATATACATAGCCATTGCTTGTATTAAAAGATATACAAAATGTCAGGTACTTGGGGGTACAGGGGGGGACACATCTGATTTACTCACCATGCATTTTTAATGCCGGCTTTGTTTGACTTTGAAACCTTGGCTTGCCTAAACTGATTTATGGAATAAGTCCTAATAAGTTCAGGACTGAGTTAAGCGTTGCATTCATAAAAAAGCTAAACATTAGCATGTGGGACTTCGTCTAAGAAAATGAGTTGAAGCTTCATTTCATTTTTATGTTGTGAGTGTTAGTGTCTGTTTTTCAATTGTTCTGTGAGTCCTTCACTTCAGTTTATATTCACTCAGTCACAGTAAAGAATAATATTCATAAATGAATGCTGGGATATACGTAGGTTTGTGTGTAAAACAAAGTACTAAATGCTCTTGAATCAGTATTACGATCCGACTGTTTCTTTCTGTATGTCTCTTTTGTTACCGATTCTACAGGTAAATATTAGCCACACACTGCATTCAAGGATAGAATCTCGTCATAAGTTAAGAAAGTCATCTGATTTTAGTCCTTTATTTTTATTTTAGGTTTTATCAACCAAATTACTGTCCAAGTTTTATGTGTTGTAATTTTTTCACCACTTTTCACACAGAATGTTGCCCTCTCAAGCATGAAGATAAGTAATTTCCAAAGGTAACCATTGGTTTTGTGAACATTTAAGTATTTAATTATTCTTAGGAAAGGGAGAAATGTGACGGTCCTTTCCTATTTGTCTTGGAAAATCCATAATTATTGTGATACATGGCAAACAACCTTTTAAAACAACAAAAAAAAGATTTTTACAGTAATAAAGTAAAAGTTTTAGAACCTATTGCTCTGATCTTTTGCAGCAGGTAGATCCTGTACAGTCCAACTGTTTTCTAATTAACCTGTTTTAGGACTATCTCTTTTTCATGCTCTCATTTTTTAAGGTTACTGGAAGAGTCAGTTAAGGGCTTGTATTTAGTGCTTATTCAGCTTGCAGTATATTTATTTAGCTTCAATTCTCCCTATTTTCTTTGAAAGCTTAATTAACGTAGTCTTCCAAAAACCTTTCTTTAACCTTTACCCACCCCTTATTGATGGCCAAGTGTATGACAGATTGGGGGTCATTATTGTTTCATTTAGTAGCCATATGTTTTGTCCAAGAGGGAATGTGTGTATCGATTAATTGAATGGCTAGTAGCAATGATTTATGCATTTTGAACAGTGAGTGAAATATATTTTGTTGTTTAAATGTAGTCACTTTCTATGTTGCACTAAATTGGATATATATTAAAAAATAATCTAAGATCTTTAGCAGAAACAAATATATAATGTAATTTGATGTTTGTGTCAGACTACAAGTTTCTGTATGTTGGATCTAATGATTATAAGCAGTAAGATTTTTACCAGTATTCTTTTTAAAGGTGTCAAGAAGAATACTGGATGCGTAAACCTTAACGTGGCCACCCAGTTTGGATTCTTTCTCGACTAAAAATGGAATGGCTGTAACAGAGTGTACAACTTATCTGAGTTCTCCAGATTGGTGATGACCTTTGGTCCTGGTCATGTGTGGTACTCAAGACTGGATCAAGCATAGCAACTCAACTGCCCAAATTCAGTGCTGTATCAGTCCCCACAGAACAGGCACATCTGATCACCTGCGAGCTGCTCACATTTTTTAAACTTTTGAAAAGCTGTGTAAATGACATACAATCCTACCGGAAAATATACCTTCTTAAAGCCTTGTCAGGGCTGTCATTATATAATATGCCTCAGCTGCAAGACAGGGTCCTTGGCTGGTTGATATTAGAGTGACAGGGTGTGCAGGAAAAGTCACGCTGAGATTAGCAGAAATGGGGGCACTTTACCCTCTCTATAATCTGCATATTCCCCTCAGATGCCTTTAAAAAAACAAGTTTGGGGATATGACTGTCAGGAATATATGTTTATTTGAAGTTAATTCAGGTGGAAATAAAGTAAAATAATTGTTGTTTGGGATGTCCCTATAATATAGGGCTGCTTATAGAAGATACGCATTTCAGAGCACTGTCTATTAACCTCTTAAATGTGAAGTGGTACACATATTTAGCTATGTTGGCTTACAAAAAAAAAAAAAAAAAAATATCCAACTGAGAAGGGAGACCTAACAGTGTTTAATGAGGAAAATGGCAGTCAGGCAGACTGCCTAAGACTTACCCTTTGGTGTCTAAAACGATCAGCATGTTAAACATTCTCAGCATGATACAAAGATATTACAGCTTGTAACTGTTAGCACTGATTTACAGAACACCATCTTCATGAAAAGGGATTTTTTTGGGGGGGCACCAACTGTTTCTTTACTACAGTTGTACATAGGTGCTGTAGGTATTTTGCTGGCTGTTTAGAACTTTCATGAGAGAGAATTAGTGCAGTGCTAAGTGAAATTAAACCAAGAACTAATGTAGCCAGGAGTAAGTGACCCTGGTAGTTTTTGAAGATTTAACAGGGTCAAAAAGAAGAGAGGTAAAAACTGGTGAAAGGAATAAGCCTGAAGCTATCACCCAAGTTCTGAGGTCTTTCTTTTACCCAGTAGGAAATGTTCAGAATAGGAGCGCAAGTCCTTATCAAATGTACTGTTGTAGAACAAATCCTTATCAAATGTACAGTATATTATTATTATTATTATTATTATTATTATTATTATTAGGCTTCCAAGCCCATGGCTGTGAAGCCTGTTTTGTTGTTATTATTTTTATTATATTTGTAATTTTTTTTTTTTTAACCTTAAAAGTTGCATAAAATGAAAAGCATTGCATGAAAGCTCTTGAAATTTCATAGAGTTGTAGATGCCAATGGGAACTAATGTCCACAGCTGAATTGGTAACAACGTTTGGCAGCCATATTGGATTTTACGACAAAATTTGGACAATTTACAAACATCTTGTCGGAAACCACTTATGTTCTGAAACTTGGTATACATGGTTAGGGATTGTTCAAGGTGCACAGTGCTTGAAATGAAGCTGACTGGTTCAGTGGTATGGCGGCCATGTTGGATAACCTAATTAACACACAAATGTCTTCTCCAAAACTGCTAATCTGATAGAAGCAAAACTTCATACGTAATCCAAGTATGGTTTTCTTTAAGTCTGCCCTAATTAAGTTGATATACAGTAAAAAAAAACATGACTGCCATGGGCCAATCAAATTTCAGCATTGCTCTAGTTGCATATGTTGTGCATAAAATGAACACCATTGACAAAAACTGTTAAATTTCACAATAACTCCTTGGAAGCCGTAAAGTTGCTTGCAACTTCTTCTTCTTCTTCTTCTTCTTCTTCATTTATTTATTTATTTTACAAAAGGTGGAATTAAGTCTGCAGTTTGTAACTTATTAAAATGTCAGAAAAATCCCTTCAACTTTTATGTCTCTTAAAATGATGAGGGTTTTTTAAGGCTTATTCTTACCTGCTGATACATTCTCCCTATACATGTATAATACAAAAAGAGTGGTCCCTGCAGTGTTTTTGTTCTTTTCATTATAAGCCGACTGCATGTGTCTAGTGACTAAACCGCAGAGCTGAGACAGAGGATTTGATCTATAGAGAATGTGTAGGGTTGTGATCTCCAATTTTCTGTTTAGATTCATAATACATGTGCAGTATATAGGCTTATATGTCCCATGTTGTTTCAAATCTTGCTCCAACTTAATGTATCACTTCACAAAGCACAATCAGTTGATTTTCTTGTACTTTCCATGTATGAATTAATGAGTATACTGCTGGTTAGAAACAGATTTTAAACAGGCTCTCTCATTTTAGATATGTTTTAATGCAGTTTTTTTTTTTTTTTTTTTTTAAAGAATATGTGCATTGTAAATGTTGCATTCAACTTTAGTAGTTAGGCGATACATTCCTAGACATGCTATACTAAAAGGTTTGCTTTAATAAATTGAACTGTTCCTTCTAAAATAATTATAGTGGGACCAGACTTAAGATCTATAAATCACCAGCTGAAATACAAAAACAAATGAAAACATGGTGCACCAGCTTGTGTTACTTCAAGGGCTTGATCATTTTATTTTATACAGCTGCTTTGCAAACAAAAAAGAAGGTGTGCTTTTCATTGTTAGAAGCCACTGAGGTATACCGGGAAAACAAGGAATAGAAAGTAGAGTGGTTTATTTGTCTGAAGGAATGACTCATTTAGTGGCATTTTTGGCATGCTGTCTTTTTCAAATTTGACAAACATTTAAAATCTTTTCAGTGGATCTAAACTAAAGTTTATAGAGTGCTGTGTTAGAGAGTCAAATCTTTATTCCTAAAAAAAAATACATGTCTGTAATGGGGACTTACAAGCGGTTGTCTGCATTCCCCTTGATTTTCCCCAGTAAGGTAATTGTTTGGTTAGGTAAGGTGTTGGGTGCAGTCAGTTTAAACAGTTGGGAAAACAGGGCAGTTAAAGGAGCGACAACTATCTGTCTAAATACACAGGTAGGGATTGTGTTTCAACCAAAGCTTCTTCAGCAGCTGCCTTATCTAATCAGTACACTGCCTGTAAGTCTTTGGCAGCTCTAAAAGGAATTAAAAGCCTCCCAATAGATTGGTTTGAAGGGAGGGCCTACCAGTTACCTCTTCAGTTTACTTAGGGAGAACTTTATACTGTTTGGCTATTTGTTTGTTTATGTGAAAGTGTTTTTGTAGCCATTCCGGTGTCAGTTGTGTGGTTTGGAGGCGGGCCTTTGAGCAGTGGTAAGTTTGCTTCTAGTAGTGTCTTGCTTAGGGCAAATAGTTATTTTCCGTGCGGGATCTCCCTTTTCCAGGATTACCTTCCTTCTGACTATCTCAAGGATTGTCATCATTGAAACAGTTGCTGGCTAACAACAAGAGGGGATTTATACCAAAGTCTTTCATTTTACAAAAAGGATTCCACTAAAAAAAGCAGTTTTGATACATTCTGAAAAAAAATGTAAAAATACATTTTGTAAAAAGAACAAGGAGAAGAAATTGTTTACTTTGGTCTATCATTTCTACATTATGAATAACTGATCCTTTTGATTGTTTTTAGGCAAGAAGATCAATAATGAAGATCGTTAACATTAGCAAGGCTGGAATTGTATAACTACAAATCTCATTATTACTTTTCTGGAAAATCTCTGAGAAGTACAATGGCATCTTCTGTTTGGAAGCTACCGATTCTGTGGTGTCTGATTTTTGCAGCGGCTCACTTGCAGTGTACAGAAGGTAGGTCCGCTCACTATTCAAAATTAAATGGCTTTTGATCAATAGATGCAAATCTACATTTTAACATAATAATAATACACAATATTTAAAAATGGGGTACTGATTAGGCTTCCCTGTTTTTTTAATGCAATTTATTAAAATGTGTAAATGTGAATTATTTTAACCCTAATGAATACTAAAATTTATTTACAATTTTAATTGTACTGTTTTTTATATATATATATATATATATATATATATATATATATATAATTTTGTAACTTTGGATGTGTCTTTTACGGGTTCCCAAGGATGAAACCAGAGATACACAGAAATTTCCTTGAGGGTTTGTTCCTCCATGGGGTTTTAGTTTTGCCAAAACACTTTTAAGCCTTCATACATTTCTTATGGTGTGTAGTTTTGAAGAGGGGTGTCTCCAAGGACAGACAACTAATCTTATGAGGTTTCATTAGAAGGTAAATTGTGATTTGTTTGAGATTTTATGCATGTGTGCGTACCTTGCCCCTGGAGGCCATATAGATTTTTATTCATGCATTATAGTCAAGTCTCAAAACATGAAAGGTGAAGCTGGGTTCTGGAACCTCTAAGACAGACATGTGTTAATTAGAATGTGGTTATCTTTGACTTGCATAATTCATTGTGTCTTGAATTAAACACACAGCAATGTATTAAGTTTTTTTTTTAATATATATATATATAGGATTATAGAATATATAGATATAATATATATATATATATATATAATGTATCACCATATTTCCCTCATCATTACGTTTTGTTCACAAAAAAAAATGACGACGTGTACTAAGCAAACATATATATATATATATATATATATATATATATATATATATATATATATATATATATATATTTTTTTTTTTTTTAATTGGCTCGTGTCTGATTGTGTTTTTGATCACTTGAATCTTTAACATTGTTTCATGTGTGATGTACATACTAAGAAATCGCAAAATCATATGTTATTTTAGCTCTAAAATATTTCTAATTTTCTGATCTTGCACAAAGTGATGATTAGGCATAATGTATTTTGTTTTCTAAAAACAACATATCAGAGAATTTTACTGAATGCCTATCTTACTGTTTCCACAGTAAATTCATAAATTATTTTTGATTTTGCAGAGATTAGTGGTTGAATTAGTGAGCTTAATTTCTTTGAAATCCTCTCGTGTTGTGCAGAAACAAATTATTCTCATCATGTGGAGAGGACATGGGTTTTAAAAAATGGCTCTCATTATCTAGTATACCATATTTATGATGTTATTCAGGATGTAAAAAACTATTGGTTGCATGAGAGAGAAGCTGCAGTGGTATTAATAATGATTAACACAAGACACTGCAGACAGGGCATGTCCTGCAGTCTGTCTATTTTACAGTAAAATTATGGGTTCGATTCTAAATTACTATTGTGCTCCTCTGACTTTAGGCCACTTTTCTTAGCTGGTTTGCAAGGAGTTCTTAAATAAAATCTAATAATATTCACCTTATTATTGACCTTCAATATATGTAAGAAAAATTACTATATTACTATATTGTAATATAGTAATAAAGTGCCATTTAAAAAAAAAAAAAAAAAAAAGAAAAAAAAACAGCCAAAAATAAGCTGTACAATACATCTGAGAAAAGTTGAAATGTCCACAAAACAAAGGCAAGCAAAACATTTGTAAACTGTCATATCTATCAACATTTACTTTTAACACAATGTAAAACATGCCATTGTCTTCTAACTTAACAGTGTCTGCTAATTCAGATTCCTAAACTCCAAATAAACATGAAAAGCATACAGCCTTGCAAAATGTTGCCATCATACAGTGTCACTGAGGCTATGCTTTACCGTTCCTCTTTGGTTACTACAGCTGTAATTTAGAAGGTGTAGCAGTAGGTAATTAATAACCTGTCTGTATAAAAGTAGTTAAAAATAATTCCAGCAGCTATAGACGCAGGTAAATGATACAGTGAAAGCAGTCTATTAAGAGTTTAAAAATGTAGACAGTTGTCAATTAGTCTGTAAAATCATTGCTAAGCTATTGCTGTAGGATTATTTGTTAATTGGAAGTGTGTCTGTAATGTGTGCACATTTTAAAATGACTGTTTGCAAGTGGTGGTCCATTGTGGACCTCTATTTTACTGCAAAGTATTCACCCAATTGATCATAATTTTTGTTGAAAGGCTGAAGGACAAAAATAATGTATATATTTACTCCAGTCAAAGGCCAGATACGTGTGTGAACAAGACTGCAACTAAATTACTACACATGGTGACCTTCAGTGCTGCTCACAGTGGACAATACAAATATAAATATGTGTGTATATCAAGAAAATAGACTGGAGTTTGCAAAATATTACGTTTATATGCCTCAATGATTTATTCAGTATATTTTCAATTTTTTTTCCTAAGCCTAATGACAAATAAATATTTAACTACTTACAGTTGTTGAATTCCACTCCAAACGATAAGGATCTAACTTACACATTCATGATAGTAGCTTTGAAGAGTTGATACTGACTGTGATATACAAACACTAGTTTTCAAGACCTCAAAAGTCTCTTCAGGTGTAAGTTGACATTTTAGTGACATTTAAATTAGGTCTCAATGTCCACTTGCACCTTAAGAAGAGACTTTTGAGGTCTTGAAAACTGTTTTGGTATATCACAGTTAATCTAATAAAAAGTATGAACTTTTTACATCTATTAACTGGATTATGTTTTTTTTATTTTTTTTATTTGCTGTGTACCACACTCTTATCTTTTGACTTTTATTTTATAAGGTGTTAATTAACATTACATTGTTGAATAATTTCTATTTCTATAATTGATGGCAAGCTTCTGACAATGAAGTAGTTTATTCTGGAATACTCAATTCCTATTGTCATAGTTCTGGGTTTTATTTTGCATCTCATTACACTGTCCAGACATATTTTTGTTTTGGTTGTCAAAGCCTTGCATGTTTTTATTTTGTTTTGTTTTGTTTTGGGAAGTACTTGCTTCTAGTGTGCCTTGGTAATGACAGGAAACTTCTTAATCCCTTTGTTTTAGAGGTTATAGTAAACAGTTTTAGTAGTATCAGCTTTCAGACTCCTACAACTTCTAATGTCCACATGGAATTCAAAGCACACTTAGGGGCACAGTCTGGCAGCCCACGGAGCCAGGCTTGAGAGGCCATCATTCCAGTCCATCATCAGCTGTCAATCTGCTGATCCAGAGATAAGGTGACAATAGGCTAAGAATCTTCAGTTACAAGGTGTGACTGAACTGGTCTCCACCTCTTGGTAGTCCTTTAATTCCCACTGATTTGTGCTAGAGAAGGTAGATTTAAGGTAGTTTTCGACAACTTCACAGATGTCTTTACACACGTTCCCCATTGTCGTGTAGGGTGGTTTGTGATGGGCATTCATTCAAATGCCAATGAATCTATGCAAATGCATAAGTGCTTCACCCATCTTCACACCATGCCTATTTGTGTTAAACAAAAGAAAAATTGCCATTTTCAATAAAATACAGATAATCTTTTAGAGGTTCACATCTGTTACTTTAAATGTACTTAAGGAAGACCAAATTGGTTTGTGAATAAAGACTATAATGGTTGCTTGATGTTTTAGAAGTACAGTGTTGGCGCTATGAAATCCTGTGTGCTGGATGAAAGGCTCTGTACAAATGCAAGTTCCATTCCCAAATGTGTAGTTACATTAAAATGCAACCCTACACTGAGAACGTGTTTCAAAGACATTTATTTTCTTTGCTCAGATGCAAGATCTACCAGCATGATAGCTCTTTATGAACAAGTTTCCTGAACCTTTTATTGTAAATTAATACAATGCATTTGTATTGATGGTGTATGCAAAATGGAGCTCTTTGTCTTGAGTTTTGTTACTGAATCCTCCAAAAAAACTTTAACGTTTTGTTTTGTTCCTTTTTTTTCCATCCTTGACAATGATATCACAAGTTATCTGACACTATACAGTCAGATAATATACAGTATAACAGTACTGACTGGACATGAGTCACAAATGTTGATACAGTGAACTAGCAGCCGTGCAGGTGACTCTAGAGCGAGAATGGCCTTGTTTTATGGCTAGGATTGTTCATGGCTTTGATACCCTTCACTACATAATGTGTTCTATATGAAAAAACAAGAAAATACACTGGAGGGGTGTAATCTGTCTGAAGAATGCGCCGAATTAAAGCAGCATACATGTGGGAATGCAAGAGTTGCATGCAGAATGCCTTGGCAGATAAGTACAATTGCAATTACCATTCTATTGTATATTTAAATTATATAAAACACAATTAAATTCATTTTAAACCCTGACATGTACCTCAAACAAAGACAGCTGTAAAACAGGGCATGGTAATAAAGGTCATGGATGACCATGGGTTTGTCTTTTCTAAACTGCCTCAATATTGTTGAGTCTTAAGGTTATTAGGCTTCAGAGGATTAGGATGCTAAAAGCAGTAGCATTCATTTCACATGACTGGCATGAGCTTATGCATTCCTTGTGGAAAAAAAAAAGCCAGGCATGATCCAAAAACACCCTGTTACAGAGTAAATAAGTGAATCCCATCTGGTCTGGAGAAGAAGGCCTGCATCCTACATAAAATGTTCATGTCAGTGCTGCCTTTTGTGGTTTCTCGGTTCTCATCGAAGAAGAAGGTTTTGCATCTTGACAGGCCAAATGGTGTGCTGAATGAGAATGATCATATCCAGCAGCTCTCATTTCCAGGTGGCAGTTTGGTGTGAGCATGGATAGAAAAGCTGCACCATTCTTTCGGGCCGCACCAGGAATAGTTCCATTAGCAAGTTACCCATTACCTCAGCCAGTTTACATTTTGTGAACAAACAGCTTTACCAGATGCTTTTTTTTTGCAAGAACATGTAGTCAGTACACAAATTTGGTGTAAAATTATTAACGTACATGAGAAAATATGTGATACTAACCTTAAGTCTCAGTTGTGGAGAGTAACTTGCTTTGACGTTGAAAATGTAGATAAGCTGCCAAATGGTTACATACTGTAAATAGTTCAATGCACACAGCTCTCTTTGTATTTCAGAATGCTATTCATCAATAAAAAAGTAATTCATATAATTGATTTGTGCATTTACCTTATACTATGGTATGTCAGGTCAAAGTGGTAATGCATTTAAAAAAAAAAAGATTAATAAAGCATTGAAATAATTTAACAGCAATCCATTTCTTTTTTAGAAAGGGTCCTATTTTAGATGTCACTCATCTTGTGTTATGCTATGAATTTGAATGTAATGAAATTGGACCTCTTGGTTATTATCCACTCACACTTTGCGAAGTGCCATCTTATGCATTCACAAGTGAGGAAGATTGCAGTTTTATTTTCTACTGTCAATTGTAGATTCACAAGCTAGCTGCATTATTAGAATAAACCTGTAATTGATTTGAATTCTGACACCGTGCATTGCAGATTATGGTAAGGAAAATATTCTAAATAAAATAAAATATTTAGTGAGGTGTTGTGGTGTGATTAGGATCAAACACTGTAAAAACTCAGAGACAAGTCCTTGTCATTTTTTTTTTTTTTTTTAATGGCTTAAGATGTGGTATCTTCTGCCTGCATTTAGAAAAGGTCATGTCCTCTTTGAGGATGGCCCAGTAAACTGGAGCCAGTAAGAAAATAGTACAGTAGAGCAGATGTAGTTTGTGCTTAGATGGAAAAAAGCTACCCCAGTTCTGTTTTGTCATTGTGATTTATTTCCTAATTACAGCTATGCAGGGATATTCTAATTTACCTCTAAGCAATGAACATTTCAAGAAATTATCATGGTAAATGTTCAAATTTTGTATTCCAGAAATAAAAAATGTGACTCTGAGACACACTGTGTGTGTGTGTGTGTGTGTGTGTGTGTGTGTGTGTGTGTATATATATATATATATATATATATATATATATATATATATATATATATATATATATATATATATATATATCAGACTTGTAGTCGAGTCCAAGTCTTGAGTATCGAGTCCAAGTCACTATCGTTCGAGGTCGAGTCACGAGTCATCGGGGTCTGTTACTATCATTCGAGTCTGAGACACGAGCCATCAGGGTCCGAGTTATTATCATTCAAGTCAGAGTCACGAGCCATCAGAGTCCGAGTCACTATCATTCAAGTCCGAGTGTTGAGTCCGAGTTACTATCATTCGAGTCCGAGTCACTATCATTTGAGTCCGAGTCACGAGTCATCAGGGTCCCAGTCACTATCATTTGAGTCCAAGTCTCGAGCCATCAGTATCCAAGTCACTATCATTCGAGTCCGAGTCACTATCATTCGAGTCGAAGTCATGAGCCATCAGAGTCCGAGTCACTATCATTAAATTCAGAGTCACGAGGCATCGGGGTCCGAGTTACTATCATTCGAGGCTGAGTCACGAGCCATCAGGGTCCGAGTCACTATCATTCGAGTCCGAATGTCGAATCCGAGTTACTATCATTCGAGTCTGAGTTACGAGCCATCAGGCTCCGAGTCGCTATCATTCGAGTCCGAGTCACAAATCTGAGTCCTTGAAACAAACTCAAATTAGTGTTCATTCAACTAGTGGCAGTAGTGGGGGACCAGTTTACCTAATGAACATTGTCCGATTTGTATTTTCTAGCTAGATTATTATTAAAATACATTAAAAACAACGTAAAAGACTGGAAAATATGATAAATTAAATTTAAAAAAAGATGTAAACAACCGAAAAAAGCATAACGTAATCTTGTAACAGAAGATTCTAGAGGAGAATGTCAGTCCATCCACCCTTGAGCTGAAGCTAAACTGAAAGTGGGTCTGCAGCAAGACATACAAGCAGATCTACAAAAGAATGGCTGCAAAAGAAATTCCACGTTTTAGAAAGGCCTAGTCAAAATCCAAACCTAAACCCAATGGAAATGTTGTGGCAGGACCTGAAGCGAGCTGTCCATGCAAGGAAGCTCTCAAATGTCACCGTGTTGAAGGAGGAATGGGCCAGAATTCCTCAAAACCAATGAGAGACACTAACCAACAGTTATAGGAAATGCTTAGTTGAAGTCATTGCTGCTCAAGGGGGTACCACCAGTTACTGAATCTAAAGGTTCACATACTTTTTTCACACATGGATATTGAATGATGAATCGTTTGTGGATAAATAAATGTTGAAAAAGTATCATGTTTTTTGTGAGGTTGTGTGTACGCTGAAATCTAACTTGCTTCCAATTTCTTATTTTTACTATGATTGGCTGCAGATAACAGAGCTAACCAATGATTGGATAATGTTTTGTTGGGTGGGTTTTTATTGTGCCCAGGTTTCCTAGTAACTAATATTATTGGTGTAATGAAAATAAAAAAGGACTCCATTAATATCTCCGAGTTACGAAGCCCAAGTTTCAGACTTCAATAGTAATTGAAACCTTTGCTGACATACTGTATGTGTCTCCCTGTCCTTTACATTCTGTCTGTTCACTGAGGATGAAGATAGAACATGTCAGAAGGTCAGCAATCAGATAATTTTTCTACCTTGTTTTTCAAACACTGCTGCTAGTCACTTTATTACCACTGTATGTACTTAAGTCTTGAAAATAAAAGATTGTAAAAGAACAAACTGAGTTAAGATTTTCTTTTACAACTAAAATCAATACAGGCATGCTTTGTACTGCATCTTCACATGTATCTTTTTTCTTTGTCAAGAAGTAATAATCATACAGGTTCTGTAAAACAGGATATACTGTATGTCTGCTTCAGTTAGTCTTGGTATGTCTAGGTTATTGAAGCTGCAGTAGTTGAAGAAGCCAATATACAGTAGAGCTGTGAAAACCAAAAATATTTTGTTGTTGTATAGTGAGAAACAATAGACCAGGACTTTCACAGTATTGTCAAGAGTATTGTGACACAAACTATCGGCAACCCCTAGCCAGAACATTGTCTAACGCAGTTTATAACTTAATTCTGTGTACAATTACATAAATAAAGGATTCGGTTTGTGCATTAGTGCCATCAAGCACGAATACCCTAGTGAACTGGGAAATAAATGCCATGTGTGGGTCAGATGCAACACAGGCTGAATAACACTAAGAAAATGTATACATATTAGGTAAGGAACAGTGCTCCTGATGCAGAAAAAATTGAATGTGCCTTGCGAAGTCTAGATGGGGCATAAAGACAACTTGTGTTTGCCTGAACTGCCATCATTGACCCATGTAGAATATTCCATTATGGATAGAGTCATACAATGGGTTATTGAGGGCAAAAAGGAAGCCTTGTGTTTCCAGATCCTTTTTTATTTTATCACTGGGTCTGTTTCTTTCAGAAAAGGATCACAGAACAGCAAGGTCAGCAATGGAGTCAATCAAAAGACAGAAAACTGCTTTTGTAGATAAAAGTCATATTGAAAATGTCATGTATCATATTTTATAAAAACATTTTTCATTTTCTAAAAAAATCCTCTTCTGAGGAAGCTCTTTGCAAGCAGTTCACTTATGATTGCCATGGTTACCGTTGGGCCTTTTTAAATGTATATTTGTCGTCTTAACTGCTTCTTGACTCTTGTAACTGAAACGTTTATTTTTCTGTAGTATTTTGGATAGGTCTCTCGGAATGAACTGGCCAAACAAGTACGTTTTTAGTTTGAATTGGTTATTATAAAAGACAATAGCATCCTTATATTTTCACATGTTTGTTTGCAGTGTAAAACATGTCATGTTTTCAGAAAGGCACTCCTTTTGTAACCCACAGTGTTTACTTAGAAAATAAATGGTTTAGCCCAGGTCAGCATCAATTAATGGTCCTCTTTAAAATCCTTAATGGGTTATTTTTTATGGTTCATAAAATATGTGCTTTTTATGCTCATAGTGCATCGTTCTTAAAACATATTTTATTTTCTACTTCATTATCCAGAAAAGATGTCTTTCTGTGCAAGCACATCTCTGTAATTAATTGGTCTGTTAAATTGAAGGTACATGCTGCATTGAAGAGGGTAATTCATCTGTGATAAGCCGGGAGCTTAGTGATGTCATACTGGGGCTGAGAGGGACCAAACCTGAAGCAGGGCTGGGAGTCCTGCCTTGTTCCTAATTAGTAGTACAAGTAGGATCTTTTGGGTTGTCTCTGAACATAAGACAACTCTGAGCAAATGGAATTTATAAAGATCACTTACTGGAGATAATAACAGTTTTTAAAAGTCCCAAATGATACCCTTCCATAACGAACCAGTCTTGCTGCAGTATACCAGGTTGTTCTGTGAGCTCTGTGGATACCGTTATTGGAAGGGAACAATTCTGTGCAGCTATTATTATTTTTTATTATTATAATTTTTTTTCAAATCCCATCCAAAAAGGTTGTCCTTCTGCTACTGAAAGTAAAACAAATGCACGATTGATTTTTCAATTGGTTAAACAACATAATAAAATACAATATAATTTAATCCCTACTTGAAAATGCTGTATGTTTTAAATTACATTATTTGATAAGTAATATGTACTGTTCTTGGTTTTGATAAGTAATATGTATTGTTCTTGGTTTATTCATCAGTATACAGCTAATTTATAACATAATACTTAAGGAAAACATACATTGCTTTTATTATCAACACTTATGTGAGAGGGGGTGTGGAGTTCATGCCAGGAATCGCTCGACCATGGTCATCTCCACAAGCCTGGCTTTGGTGGTCGCATCCTGGTTCAGCCATCCCATGGCGTAATCCTTCAGCCGATGGGCGATGGTCCGGGAGTGTTTCCCCGCTGAAAAGATCTCCTGAAATTTCCTCTGGAAGCCCTCTGGAGCAGCTCCCACTCGATTGAGGATAGCCATCTTCAGAGTGGGGTTGTCCATCATCCCGGCCGGTGACAGAATTCCCACCGCCGCCTGTGCCTCCCCCCTGGCCTCAAACGCGTCCAGATCGGCTTGCCCTCTTTTCTTGTTCCAGACACTGTCAGTCTTGTTTTGTTTACTCCATGTTTACGAATCCCGCTCCTACTGTCATTTCTCCTAAAGGGCAAGAGCAAAGGAACATCAAAGAGTCATTTTTATTGGTCGATCGACACTCCAAGACCCTCCTCCCAACCACTCAGAGAGAGACGCAACACACCCTCACCTAACCTCTGTGTCATTGATTGGCAGGCGGATCCCAGAGGGTTCCCAACTCCCCCCCCGAGGATCATTTAATAAATTTAATGTAAAATAAATCCACCTGTGCTTTACAGTTCTGGTAAATTTGGACTGTTAACTAGCTGCTTTAAAATATCAGTTGAAAAATGTTTGCACCATCTGACTATATTTATGTCTGCTTCCTGGAAAACTGCATTTTCTAAAGACTGGAATGTTTTCCAAAACAGCCTTTTATTTGCTTAGAAGATGAATAAGAGTCACCATAGTCATCAGATCAGAATCAGATTTCAGAATTCATAATCGGGTATTCAGTATACAGGACTAATCTGGTTATATTCTGAAAATGTCGCAACATGAACTGTTTGGAATATTCTTACCCTACATATTCTGTAATCTAAATCTGGAGTGTACATGATTGTTCTACTCAGAAGGTTAAACATTATGAATATGTGGTCACACGTATGTAGACTGATTGCCTATCATGTCAAGATGTCCTTGATTCCCAATGTCAGTGTCCCTGGGTTATCAGATATTGGACACTGACATTGTTCATCTGCAACTCAGTCTCTCGACATTTAAAGTAGATTCTTAGTCAATAATGAACAGTAAAATGATTTATGTCCTTGATGAGCTACATTGGTTTTAATTTCATTTAAAAGTGGATTTATTAGAAGCCTTTGTTCTATAAAATAATTATGTTTGCAGTTAAGACAGTAAGCTATATGCTTCCTTGTATCACAATTAAATCATAGGCGTGTCTTTCCTGTTTTAACAGTTCACCACTTTATTTAAATACATAAAGTAGGCATGTCCTACTTGGCTTATGTTTACCGGGAGCATCCTCTATGAGATACTGTGCCGACCCCAGCAACGAATCTGTTGTGTCTGTGAGGTTTTGTGGGATTTTTTTTCCAGTCTATGGGTTTCTTTAGATGATAGAATGTAAACATTTGCTTAGGCAATAAAAACTTTTCTTCAAAGGAAACCCTCCTGAAAGCCAAAGGCAAAACCTGGGGCGTTCTTTTATAATTCCTATATACAATAAATGCTAAGTTCTGTTTTGCAAAAGCATATACCTATATCAAAGATGGTACTGATAGCCCATCCGTTGTTGCTATGGAAGAAAAAGATGCAAATGAGGTGGAGGAAGCTGGATCTGAATACAAATGAGGTTTAGAACCTATACTTTCACTAAGAGCTGCAGAGATTAATGCCATGTGGAGGGAAAAGACTGAAGGCTGTCAATCAGGATTATGCTTTTTTCCTCTATAATCGAAACCAGGATTTTGGCTAAAGACAGCCTAAGAATGTGTGTTTTCTTCTGAGTTAATTCCACTGCTTAATTCTTTTTGCAGAAATATTTAATGTAAATAAGCAAACACATGACTAAATATGTACTACCGGTACTTCATCTTTTGCAGATGTGTTAAATACAGTACAAGGAAAGTATATAATTTAAGTAACATATTTTGACCAACCTATTGCAGTATAATGACTGAAGCAAATGTGGAGTTAATGCCTTGATGTAACAGATGGCCTGATGGCTTCTTAACAGAAAATCCAAACCTATGTTATAACCAGTGGAGTAGCATATTTTATGACTTGTTGTATATATCTATTAATTTTATCAGCCTAGGTGACCCATTGTAAAACAATTGCAGAACATGAAAGCTTACCTTTATTAAGCATGTTATAGCACTGCCATTTATTTGGGGCTTATGACATTTCTATTATATTACATTAAAGCTTGGACAGATACAAATCTAAGGTGTTGCAGCTGGTGGTAAAATGCAATATCTTGTTGGTATTTCCAGGGTGCTGTATTCAAACATGCATACACATTTTTCAATGAAAACCTGACTTCCTAAGACAACATGTTTCTTTAAAGGATATTGGTGGATTATGGAATCAGCACTGTGGGGAGGAATCTTGACTTGAAAGCTCCTTTTCCTCCGTTATACGTCCTCTGCTGGTGTTACTGAAACAAAATGAGAGAACTCAAGCTGAGTTTCCTGTGGTTCAAATCTAATTCTATAGGCTGCACTCTCCTTTCCCCCCAAATCCCCATAGCAAGTGACCTTGTCAACCAAAAGTGTGGAATAAAGGGAGGCAGCCAGGGACTGCAGCTCATTTACAAGCAGCTGTTTGCTACTGTCAGAACAAAGGCAAATCAAAGCTGTATTAAAGGAGGATGACAAGCATCATGAGGTCTGTGCCCCCTCTACTCCCTTTCTTGTAGATTGTTCTTTGCAGAATCACCAGTTTTCCAAAGATATACTCTAGAAACATGTACATTCTGAAAAAAAAGTATGAACAGCATGATGGCAGGTGATTCATCCTAAAACAGGTGGATTTGACTTGAATTAAAACCTTTTTCGTTTAATTTACACTTGATCAGAACCCTGTTGGTGAAGAGACAATGTGTTAAACCTGTACATTATTATTATTATTATTATTATATTATTATTATTATTATTATTATTAGTACATCTTTCCAGTCAATACATAAACAGTAGACTAGCTAAGCCTGGTAGTCTGACTTGATTTTAGAGCTGGCTGTTTACTAGTTATTCAAAAGGTTATTACTGATATTTCATCAACAACATAAAACATAGACGAGATAATGCAAGTCTAGTATGGAACATATTATGATCAATCCCAAATGGTCCGGATTAGTCAGTCTACATTAATTTTGTTTCTAAGGTCAAATAAAACGGTGCTCCTTAACCTTGTTCCCTCATCTTATTTATCAGCATGATTTTAAACACATGGTAATGTTGAAGGCAATGTAGAATTTAATTCTGAATTCCATTTTGAATTGAAGAACTTTAGATTTGTATTCAGCTTTTAAAATGACCTAAGAAAACTCACAAGTTACACAGGGATACAAGTCTCATCTGACACAAAGAGCACTTAATAGAAAAAATAGGAACGAGTTGCTGAAATTCATTTTTCAACTCATTGGAAAGCACTTACTCTCCTCCACACAGACAGTATTTGAAGTGAGGGGGAGGGAATGTTGGAGGCACATGGCATTATTAGCCTGTTTTATAGAACTACTGTATACTGTTTTCAGAGTACAGCTTTGTACCACAACTTTTTCTAGGGCCATTAATTATCATCGCTTCTGCTTTAGGATTTCATCTTAACTGTAGGCAGGCCTTAAAAACACTCTGAAGAATTGGGAGTACAATTACTCTTTTATTATCAGCCGTCTTGAATTCAATATGTTAAGCATTAATTTGAAAAAATGTATCAATCTGTTAAAAACTGCACTTGTATCTCAACGGTGCCCATGTTAATGATCCTCAGGTTGTAAAACTGAGGAGGACATTTTGTTCATTGTAGTCACATACAAGCAGATGGTTACTTTCCAATTGGTTTGCCTTGAAGAAGAAATGAAAATATTATAGCACCAGGGAGAGATGCTGTAAATTTTCAAATTAGCGGGTCGTTTTTTCGACAACTTTATGCTTGTAAAACAGCTCAATGTCACGTAAAAGGTTAAAAGCTAGTGTAAATAGCATAATGGGGATTTAGAAATAAATAGTGCCTCATATGGTTTATGGCCGTGTATAGCATGCAGGGAAGAGATTTCAGCACCGATAGAGCGTTTTTTTTTTGACTGGCTTTTTCATGTTTCATGACTGGCTTTTTCATGTTGGTTATCATATTTCAGTACAGCACACTTACTATAAACTTTTATATACCACAAACCCATGTTTTACAAAAAAAAAAAAAACACAGCTTGGGGGGTATTGCTGTATTTTCTGACAAATCTCCCACTTCAGGAGAATATTCAGGATTGGCGATGTTTCTTAACGCTCGAAGGGCTGATGAGGGCATCAGTACCAGCCAAAGAGGAATGGTGCGAAATAAAATCCCTGGTCTATTAAACTGTATGCATTCAAGAAAGAAAGAAAAAAAAGCTTTGGTTATTGATTTAGAAACAGTTGCTGTAAGTCACAAGATCCAGTGATTGCCTAGACAGTAGCAATAATCAGGAGAACCATAGGCTCTGGGTTTTAACACTAAATTAGTGAGACCTAGCTACTAAACACAGCTGCTAAGACCTTTCCAATGCAGCTATAATTCAATTCGATTTCTAATCTTGGGCCCTGATAAAAATATACTCTATTATTATTTTTATTAATATTTACTGGGGCTTGCCAGTTAATTACAGTCTGCAGACAGAAAAAGGAGGTCCCTGAATACAGCATATTGTGTTGTAGCATTGCTCTGTTCACTTGAGTTCAATGCCGGCTCCACGACTGCTTGAAAGGAATAGAAAAGCTACTTTCTCAGTCGCAGACCAGAATGGGTGATAAGGCTTGGTGTCAACAGGGTCAGGACTGGGATCACAGCAATTATGGCACTGGAATACTGGTTTCCATGGCAAAAGGATTGAGGAGTCCTTGTAATTTATTATTTACTGCTTTGGATCCTCATTCCATCATTTAATTAGCAGGAGGAAAGTCTTTGAAGCCAGTCACTTTCATGTTTAAATAGAAGCATTGTAGCACTACGTATGTATTTATTGATTTCATTGTTTTAAAAGAAGGCCCATTAAGAGTGTCTTGGACTGAGTGTGAAATTGTGAAAGGCAACAAAGGGAGGAATTTGTGATGAAACAAAAGCTGCTGGTATTTTGTGCACTGACTCAACATTCGCTTTGTACTTCAACACTAAAACTCTTGCCCCCTATTCTCCCTATTTTACAACTGGGCCCAGCAGATCTTTTGCATTAAATACAGCAACATGTACTCCCAGGACTGCTAAGAAAGCTGTCATAGGGTTGCTGAGTGTCATAAATAATGCAGCACAGGTAAAGGTCATGTTTATTTCAGTAGAGACACACTGCCACATGAGGTTGTCTGTTTTAAGAAATCATATTAGAATTTGATTTCTTAAACAAAGTAATGAGATGAATACCATTTTAAAATACTTGACTAAAATGACTATGATTTTTTTTTTTTTTTTAATTCAGGCATTTCAATAAAACCTGTTGAAAGTTAAATATTGGCCTGAAGTAGTCAAAATTCCAACCACGAATAAACAACCAAGGGCTGTTCCCTTCCTTTACTTGAGTATAACAGAGCATGGATTATCAAAATGGAGCATATAAAATAACTTATGTAATACATTAGTGTTTTTTTTTTAAATGCAATTTAGTGAAATATGTATTTAAACATTTTTCTTGCGCCATTACAGAATTCCGCTGGTATGACATCATTTTTTTTAAAAAGACAAAGTACCAGGACGTTCACATTTTTTAAAAACAAAATTGTTGTAATGAGCTAGTTAAATCATTTTAAATAAGCCTTCAAATAACACAGTACATTCTACTCTTGTCACTGAGGTCCTAAGGCATTACTGATTTCTCTTTCATTTGTTTTTCAAGCCAGCTCAATAAAAGGCTGCAGGTGAGAATGCTGAAGTCGTCATGAAAAGGAATCGTTATATTTGAAATAAAGCTGGGGTTATTGTCTTTAAAGTTATTGTTTATATTCCTTTAGTAAGGGAATTGCTTTATCTGGATACTTTTTAATGCGTGTCTTTGTGTGGTGTACAGTATGATAAAATTATTTCAAGGCAACAATCAACTGTATAAATAGCATTTCATAGAAATACTGAGACTTGTAAATGAATACTGGTAAATGCAAACATAGTTTTTGGCAGGCCTACCATATTAAATATGTGTGTGTGTCTGTTTTTGTTTTGTTTTTTCATACCTTGGATCAAAAATGTAAACTGTTATTTAAACAGAAAAATAAAAACATGTTTATATTGTATGACCTTTATTTTGTGTGTATTTCAGGGTGGGTGACATTTGTGTAAGGCACTGTGCAGACTTGAATATGACTTGGCGACCAGGCAATTTTAAATTGAGTTTTGCTGGTCTCAGTCTTAATCCACTTTGCATTACTGTCTATGGCTGTGCATGAACTATTGATGTTGATCTCAAAATGGCTTCTCCCATGACCTACTGCAGTCATTGAAGGTAGTTTAAATGTGCTGTAAAGTGCTTTGAGGTGCTTTATTGTATAATGAAAATAAAAACCAAACTGATTGTAAGTCTTTATCAGACATTTGCAAAGTATAAATTGAGCGTGTCTAAGCCATTTGTCTCTATTTTCTAAATATTTTTTAGAGAAACCCTACTGAGATAAAAGGTGGTTCGTGTGACAGAAGTTGTGACTGAAGCCATTTGTTCACAGATAGTTGTGGGACAGACTAGCAGTTACTGCCTTCCTGAAATTGATTTGCCAATGTCACTCAACACTAGCCCAGGGACATCATTCTACATGGGGGTGAGAAAGTAGTTCAGCCCCAGCCTTAATCAATCCAGAGGCCCCTGACATGTGTTTGGGAGTGTGCAGTGGTTTTGTCATATATGAACTGCACATTCGATCATTTCACAATAAAAAAGAATCTTACAAGCAAAATATATTGTGGTATCATATGCAAACATGAATGCTGTCTGTTTTATTTTATGTCTATTGCTAATCTCCTGTTCGTCCTATAAATATGTACTGACTTTCAATTTACTGCTGTTTGACTATAAAATGTGTTTTATGGAACACCACTATGTTTTGGCTTCTGCATCCTACTCAAATCAACCTAAATCACACTCAGTACAGTATTACATGGAAACTGTGGGGAAAGTGAAAACAACTGCTTTCCTAACTTTTGATTTATTGTTGAAAAGGATAACCAGTTCCTTTTGAAATGCTCAAATCTTCTGAAGTCTAGTTTGACTTTTATATAATAAAGTATAAAAACAGCCTTGTACAGTGTTGTAGCATTCAGAGTTTTAGACTGTGTTTAGTAGGGCAATGCTAACCAATGTATCATATTTATGAGACCATAGCACAATTGATTTGTGCTTGGTACATGTGACCTTGTCTACTTGATGACACTGGACTAACAATGTAGGCCAAAGGGAAAAAAAAAAAAAACTAATCTGTAAAAATGTTTTTCTCCTCAGATAAACTAGGAGTCAACAATCTGACAGAGATCTGCAATAAAAAAATTGAAATGAAAGTGTGTCATGTCTTGATTAAAGTGCAATAAAATCTGAGCATCAAACAATATATTTAATTATTCGATTGGTTTGTATCTTACATTGTTAGAAGTTCTTTCCAAATCCATCAATAACAGTTGACTGAACAGTGGAGAATTTGTTTTCATCTAATGACATTAAAATGAAATCAGCTGTCAAAAGTGTTCATGTAACCATCGTTTAATTTTTAAAAAAACTTTTAAGCATACTGCTCCGTAAAGCCTTGAAGTGCTTCAAGGCTTTACAGAAAAATATATACTACTGCTGAACAGTAAAATTAAATAAAACCAGTTTTAAACAATATTTTATTGCATGTGGAACAGATTTTCATTGACATGCAATATTAGTGTGGAAATCTATTTGAAGCAGAGACAAACTTAAGTTAACCTAATAATTAATATTTGCCATATCCTTCAAGTTGTAATAAATTTAAAGAGCCCATAAATGAAAACACTAATCATTGAGTCCAATCTTGGGTCCAGTAGCTTTCAGTTGAATTACTTGGCCCATTAAACATAATGAACAGGTCATGACATCAGCCCTATTTGAAAAACAGGGCAGGTTAGGGGTCAATGTTGTTGTTCTTCTGTCCAGTGGCATTTGTGTGTACCCAGTGAGTACCACCATCTCAAAAACGCCAGTAACCACAAATGTAAATAAACTTCATAGCATTTTGAATTTGCATTAACGCTTTAGAGAAACAATTTTTTTCTTAGTTATGCACAAAAATGTCATTAAGACACAAATGTGGTAAATGGGGCAGAACATGTCATTCTGCAATTGCAAAAAAAAAAAAAAGAAAAAATTATAAAAAATATGCACGTTATAATATGTCTTAATTTATTCTTGTAAGCTACAGTATGTCCTACAAAAAAAACAAGATGTACAGCCTGCATATACCATAAAGACACACATAGCAAATTGGCCAGTGTTGAAATCTCAGTGTTAATCTTTAGTGTTGATTTTAGGTGTTAAATTTTCACATTTGACACCATGCAGTGTTGTTTTATATCTAAACCAAGGTATGTTTCACAGTGTAAAATAAAGTACACTAATCCAGACTAACAACATCCAGGATTTTAGTCAGTGGTTTCTGTAATGGCGCTGCTTCTGCCAATGCTGGAGAAGTTCAAGATAGGCTAATATTGTAACGGGCACAGCTGGACGGACTTGCCTTGCCACCTGTTGGCTGATTGTGTGCCGTGCCCAGAGCTGACCTCCACAAATATGTTCATTAGAAGCAGAGGATATAGGGTAAGGGAAACACTGTTGTTATAAATGTTGTGATTATTTTAAGTGCCCCTATTGGTTATTTTGCCATACCCTGTAACTGTTGAAACCTTCCTGTGTTGTTTTATGTACTAGTTCTCTGGAGTGGGGAAAGGGCTTTCTGTGTGTGGATTGGAGTGTTTGGATGGGCTGACTTGGTGATGGCTGCCTAAATAAACCATGTTGTATCTGTGAGCCTTGATGTGTGTCTCCCCGATCATTCCTGTGCTCGCCACAATATTTTCATTTACTTTAGAGGCAATGAAGCAATATTTGACAAATTATGAAAATATTAGATTATATTTGTTAAGTGTACATAGTTTATATACAGAGAGTACAATTGTGTGCTCATATGAGTTAAGTTGTCACTACTGCAGTGTTAATATCACTCTCCCAGTGTTATTTCCAAACACTTAAGTAGTTAATTTTGCAATAAATGGGTGCTAGTTATACAGTGAAAGAGACGTAAATTTAACTCCCATTGTGTTAAATGTTTTACACTATGAAAGTGTTATTTAAAAAAAAAAAACTTTTCAAAAGTGTAACTTTTACACTGTGGAGTGTGAAGCCATATGTACACTGGAAAAGTGTTAGATTTGACTCCTACAGAGTTAATTTAACACTGGCCAATTTGCTGTGCATATTGTATACTGTTCTGTAGCTAGGAAGAACGGAACACCTTAAAGTTGCAAAGTCGATCATCTGGAAGTCTGTTAAACGGATTGCCCATTTATCCTTTAATGTGTGTTCCGACATTCATTTGGGTTTTTCTGGCTACAGAACAAAGGTTTATATCTGGCAGCTCTGCTTTTAAAAATTTTAAAACTTGATGCTTTCCATGTTTTTTGAACATGCGATGCATCATTGTTACTTTCAGGTATGGTTCAATTATACAGACAATCAGTTAACCAGACTGTTTATATCCTCCATTTTGTTCACTTACTTGACATTGTACTGTATCGCTACAAGGTACTTACACAATTATCTAAAAAGGGCTGTTTCATGGGGATACAGGTATTAATCATCTTACGGGGGGGGTCTGGTTTACTATGTTCATTCTCAAAGGTTGGTTGTGTTGTACAGTAAGTACGATAGCTGATTTCTTAAGAACATAAGAAAGTTTATAAACGAGAGGAGGACATTCGGCCCATCTTTCTCGTTTGGTTGTTAGTAGCTTATTGATCTCAGAATCTTGTTGCCTAGTATTCAGTAGTAAAAACAAACAAATAGTAAACATGCACTATGTGCAGTTACTGGGTAGATGGCACCCAGCATCATAGCCTTAGCCCAGTGAAGGTCTCTGGTAAACAGTTAGAGCTATGTACACTTAAACTTTAAGAAGTGCAAACAGTGTCATCCATGACAGCCAGGGTCTTTGAGTAATTAGCAGGAATAGCACAAGAGAAGAAGGCAGTGTTTTCAAGTGCCAATCTTACAAAACAAATTAGAGTATGAAAGGAGTAATGACACTTTTTTTGCAAGGCACCAGAGTGTGAACAGAGATTCATTAGGGAAGCACAGCACTGTAAACATAAACGGCCTTGGCGACGGCCAAGTCAGAAAGTTGCCACTAACAACAATAATTATTGACATTGCATGTAATGCAACAGTCCTCTTAAACAAAGCAGAAATCTACAGTCATCTCAATCGATACCATTCTTTTCTCCAAAGTGTTGTATATCCAAAGTCCACTTAAAAACAAATAGTACATTAACAGGTTTGTAACTCGCCTTTATTTTATAGCTGGGGAAAACAAAGCTGTCTTCAAAATCATTTATACAAAAAGGTGAAAAGTGGAGCAAAATAGTTAATTTTACCATAAGCACTACTATTTGGCCGTGCTCACATTTGCAGAGCACAAAGCCAGGCTATTGATTTTCCCCTCGCTCAGCTTCCCACCACTTCTTTCTTCGATTGTCGGGGCTGCAAAATGGATTCAATTACACTTCATGTTGTTCAGATGCTTGTTTTTTTTCTTTACTGATAGAAAAAAGATTGCAAATAACCCAACAGATACCAATGATATGTTAGTAAGCATTGTACCACACCAACTGCTCTGGTCTGGTGTTATGTTTACATATAGCTGACTTCAGATACAAAAACATTTACATTAAACATTTTGTTCCTAGCATACATGATAAATCTTTTTTTTTTTTTTTTTTTTTTTTTTTTTTTTTGTTCAGTCTGAGGTGACCAAGAAAGTAATCACTTTTTGTCAACTATATTTGCAGGCATTTTAGTTTATTGACTGGTTTCACAAACCCCAATTATAAGGTCATTATCATAATTAAATGCAAGCTTATGCGCTGTTCGTAGTGTAAAACCAGCCTTTTTTCTTTCTTTTTTATTTGTTATATTTTTATCATTGAATCCAATTTGTTTGACACATGTCACATATGATGGTTCACTGTACTGATGTGTAAAATAAAGCTCTTTTTGGTTCAGCTCAGTAAGGTTGCACTTTATTCATAATATACCCAGTTCAGTGTACTCTCTTTGTGACAGAGGGAAGATCATTCTGTGTGGTTTATTGTTAACAGTGCCACATTAATTATCTAGACACTGCTTGAAATACATTCTTTACGGTGACCCTTGCAGAACAGTGGAGTATGTCGAATCCCAGCAAAATTTCAGCTACTACAGTACAATGGGAACAGACTACAATGAACTCACTGAAAACAGTTTTCATTTTAATGAATGGGTACGGACAAATTTGAATGGCATGTTTGCGGAGCATAGTGACGTGGGTTAACAAGAATAAATCAGTACTCAAAAACTCTTTCTTTACTTTTTACCCCTGACAGGAATGTTTACTTTTTAACTTTGATTTGCTATCTGCCTGTGCTGATGAAAGGGTTTGTTCTTTTGCCTCAGGGTTCAGCCGAGCAGCACTGCCATTTGGTCTGGTAAGGAGAGAGCTGTCTTGTGAGGGATATCCTATCGATCTGCGCTGTCCAGGAAGTGATGTCATCATGATTGAAAGCGCTAACTATGGCCGGACAGATGACAAGATCTGTGATGCCGATCCCTTTCAGATGGAAAATGTCAACTGCTACCTCCCAGATGCCTACAAAATCATGTCACACAGGTCAGTCATGTCAAACACTTTCAGAACACGCAGTAACTACAGTATTGTTGCATGTGTTCAGAATATGATTTTTATGGAGAAGTATTTCAGCTTGTCACAACTCAATCATTATACATTCTATAAGATGCAGCCAACTCAAAAAAAAGTACAACAACAAAAAAAAAAAGTAAGAAATATGTTTAGCAAATTTTCACTTTTATGAACCCGGCTCTTAGCAATTTTAAATATTGGGGTTATCTGTTGCTTGTGGAAGATGGGGGGTTAACTTTAATTAGTTTAGAAAAGCTAGATTTGGAGTTCCAGGACTCCCTTCTCTCTGGCAGGCTTGAACGCAGTTAGACCACCCTTCATTATGGCAAGGGAACAGTGGGGCCTTCATGCATATTAAGCTTAAACCCTTTCCTGCCTAAATAAAATGACCATATACAGGCATGAATATGACCACTTTGAGTTTTAGTGCTTGTAGTTTGGCAACCCTAAATCAGAAATTCAAACCGAATAGATCCACAGAAAGGCCTTACATAGTTGTTTCCAATGATATAATATCTTTTGTTGTGTAATGTATATGATCTTTTTTATATAAGACGCGATCCTAGAACAATCATAACAAACCTTTATAATTATAAATAATATTATAATAAAACTGCCAATTTCTACCCCCTTCTAAGTTACATATAGAAAAAATATTGGACCATTACAGTTGCGAAAATACAAAATCAGATTTCAAATGTCTTCTATGTCTGCATGACAAAACGCCCTACTTACAGACACTGTCAGCTATTTTATGGGAGTAGTGCAGACTAAGCAAAATATCACAAAGTACATTGCCAAATCACTTGTAAAACCTTTTAACCTTGAAATATGTGAATAAATTCAAGTAATGCATTGTTTTTATTAAATTATGCAATAATTTTGCATTATGAAGAGAAACATCATGTTTATAAACAAACGTTACAGAAGTCAATATAACCATGAATAGCAAATAAAACAAATTAAAAGTTTATAGAAAAACTAACTTTAACCACAACAAAAAGTGTATAGAAAAACTATCTATAAATGGCGACAAAGCTATATTGGGGTACTGAAATAACTGTTGCCACCACTATAGAGCAAACAAATAAAAAAATGCATTTCATTTTTGGCATATAAACATAATGTATTGTATATCTCCTGACTTTCAATAATTTTGCATGAAGAGATCATATTTATATACAAAAGTTATAGAATTCAATATAACCACGAGCACTATATGGTGATCTTAAAGCTGTGAGCGTAAAGATAATGGGGTGATACAATAAATGTGGCCACAACTGTTAGCAAGCAAACAAATAAATACAAGTGATGTAGTGGGGTGTATATACTGTCAAGTATTAGAATTAGTCTCCCCTCGATATTGTCCTCTTCCACTTCATGCGTTTCCTGTGTATGCATTTTTGAAGTGTATCATCCAAATTGGCATGTAGGGATACCATTTTTTTATTCCTAGTGCCCAACCTTATTCAATGACAAAGCTCAGAAAGACTGATTTGATTTCCCCACGGCATATTATTATTAAAAGAGATTACGTCATGCTTAAGCTCTGAAATTAGAGTGGTCTGGCACGTAGGGGTCAAATTGTACTAAATTAGTGCCATGTGTAAGAGCCATAAGATCAGGCTGGTTTTGGTCCTTGTTGGATTATATCCAGGGAATGACCAGAGCGTCAATATGCAGTGCTATGTAGCATGGCCCATAATATATATATATATATATATATATATATATATATATATATATATATATATATATATATATATATTCCAATGCATTATCAGTTTAGACAAGATCTTGGTATGGATAGGTTGTGAAAAAGAATTTCTCTAATGTTGTAGGTCATTATCATGTCTAATTTGGCCATGTTAAGCAAGGTTTTTTTTCTGTTTTCTGGCAAAACAGTGAAATAGGAGGATATGAGCCTGTCAGCAAATTTATCTGTCTGGGGAAATAAGAAATAATGAAATAAAAACTCCACAGCAGCAACATCAGATGTATTCATGGGTTCAGTTAACTCTTATTTGGTAAAGTCAGGTAGCTGATTTCGTATTGCTGTCTTGAAGATTCAGTATACTATTCTATCCCTTAAATTACCTTGTAAGGTAGGTTTACTGTAAATATGTCAATTTTGTTTGTTTTTTTATCAGTTACTCTTGTCGTAATACCCTCTTCCTCTTCTATTATATGAAAGCAAATTAATATATATATATATATATTATATATATTATGATGTAAATATATAATATATATATATATATATATATATAAATATATGTACCTCTGGATACTAGTAAAATATATTTAAATTAATATGATATTGACATTAAATTGCATTTTTAATTGTCAAATAACCCAAAGGCAATGATGGATTTCAATTTTACAAACAGCCATCAGTTTGGCTGAGAGACTTTCATGGAAAGCTATTCCATCTTTGAGAACACAAATCCAAATAATGCATTGCCCAATTAGAAGGGCTTTATATACTGTAATTGTGCTATAGTACAGTAAGGCTCTGCAAAACTCCAACACTGAGCATTCTTGCTGAAAAGCTGTGCAGTTATTTTATTACATATCAAGTCAGTTAATCAAAGTCAAATAAACTAAAGCCTCAGGATGGAGTTAAATTTGATTATAAACACACACATTTTTGCCTCCACCTGAAGAGATTGGATAAATTGACCTTCATGTGATAGCCAGCTTGAAAAGAAAAACGACTATTGTATCTTAACTAGGAAGTTTAACTGGAATTGAGGTAATGCTTTACATTTCTGACTTTAACAGTGGTTTGTTCCCCAACTGAACACTTTTGAGACTGTGCTTTAATTTCAAACATGCGAACAGGTCTATTCTGAACACTACAAAGATTATCTAGAGCAATATTGATTCAGTTCAAACTATGAAATGAAAGGTATAAAAATGATTTTATGCACATCTGTTGAATTGTTCATTGTCTCTGTTCAATATATCATTGTCCGCAAAGCAATACTAAGACCAGTCAATGTTCCAGGAGTCTTTTTGGTGCTGGCTTTTGTCTCTCCAGCTGATGCCGAGGTAACCTGGAGCTTGCAGTGCTTTCAAATATAATAATATGCCGCTATAGGATTTCACCCATCCTTTAAGTATTTGTAATTCATTATCATGTTGAAAAAGTGTAATATTTTTCAGTTTGATGAGTGGCTACATTTAACTTTCAACACATGCAGTAAGCTTTTAACACTACTTGGTTTATATCTGTTCAGCTTCATTCCACAAGTCAGGCACTGAGGACTTTTAACTATGTACTGTAGTAATGTTCCAATATGTAATTATTTGTTATTGTTTTCTTTCTGCACCCCTATAAATATGTTAATGTAGAAATATAAAACCTTGGCCAAACCACTCTGAATGAAACCAGTATCCACTACTGCTGAAGGGTGAATAGAACATTTAAATGAGATGAAGTTTTTTATTCAAATATCATTTAAATATTCATCAAAGAAAAGTAATGCTCAAAACTGACTGAGACAATTAACATCAAAAAATATAATAAACTGCAGTGGGTATTGGAATGCACAGTTGGCCAAATAACCGAGAGGTCTAATTGATCCAGAGTTCATGAAGAGAGTTTTGATTTATACTTCAGCTTTAGAACTAATAGAAAATAAAATGGTTTCCTATGTGAGGCAATTAAACATTGCTTACAAAAATAGCAATTGGACAGTGAGCTAGTCATTGGCTTGCACTTGTTGTCATAAAGATTGCCAATACAATAAATACATAGTTTCTCATGGACAATTGTTTCAAATAAGATTGTGGAAGCAGTTCACTTACAATTGTGACATGCAAGTAGCTTTGCAGTAATTAAACACCTAAAAAATAACACTATGTAACACAATTTTTGTTCCTGGGTAGTAAGTGTTATTTCCTAATTGCTTATGCCTCAAAAGTATAGAAAATGGCTATTATTCCCCACAAACTTTGCTTTTGTGACCAGGACAGTGATATTTCAAAATATCACTATTTCCAATGGGAAAATGGGCAAATGTGTGTCTTTTCGTTCACATAAAGTCAGAAAAAAACAACATATGAATCCAAATTAACATGTATTTATACTAAAGTAATACAAAAATGACTACAAAAGATTTAGAAGTAAGAAGCTTTTCGAGATTTACAATTATACCGTGGGGAATAATAGCTATTTTCTATACTTTTGAGGCATAAGCAATTATGAAATAACACTTACTACCCAGGAACAAAATAAAAATAAAAATTGTTACATAGTGTAACCTGTTATGGAATTCATCAAATGTGGCTTCATGCAACAACACTAAATGCACTCAAAAAGTTAATGTTCTTTGCTAAAGCTAGTGCTAAGGGCAGACACATACATAGTTTCTTTCATTTATATTATTTGATGTAATAAAAATGATGGCTATACAAGGTTCTTTCCAGCTTAGAATATACCCTGAGTTCTAATAAAAATAGCCCCAAGGCCCACAGCAGCTCAATTAGAGTTTTCAGCTGTAAGCAATTAGTCTTGTAGATTGGGAGATAATCTATACAGGAAATTTATCAGAAGGAACCTCACAAGTGTTTGCATAAGCATGGACTTGAAACTACACTTTCGCCAGAGGTCAGCGAAAAAAAGAAAAACTTAAAAAAACAAAACAAAAAAAAAATCTGTATCTAGGGAAGAAAAAGTGTATTTAGCATAGCACTCAGTCCAATTCACTGTGTGCTTATTAAAGCAGAATGCCTAATACATTTTCAGCAGGCCTTTCCATTTGATGATATTTTTATATTAATGATTTGGTTGAAATGGAACAATTTATGGATGAACAGAATCAGAATCATTGACATGTATTTTTCACCAATTTATTTAGACTAATGAGGACACATCTAGTTACTCAATATAACTGGAGTTGATTGGTGGAAATGTAATGTAGAGTATGCCTTTTCTGCTTTGTCTACCATGTGCCAAAAGGCACATGGTCCAGTTAAAAACAGGATCAATATATACAAACAGGAAAGGGTCTTTACAGAGGTAAACAGTATTAACTGGTTTTAATTGTTTTGATATTATCTTTATTATGGCGCATTTTATATTAGCAGTGAGCAAGGCATGGATATAGCTAAAATTCATAATTTTATTTAATCGTAAATCTCGAAAAACGACTCACTTCTAAATCTTTTGTAGTCATTTTTGTATTACTTTAGTATAAATACATGTTAACTTGGATTCATGTGTTGTTTTGTTCTGACTTTATGTGAACGAAAAGACACACATTTGCCCATTTTCCCATTGGAAATAGTGATATTTTGAAATATCACTGTCCTGGTCACAGAAGCAAAGTTTGTGGGGAATAATAGCCATTTTCTATACTTTTGAGGCATAAGCAATTAGGAAATAACACTTACTACCCAGGAACAAAAATTCTGTTACATAGTGTTATATGTTTTTTTTTTACAGCATTTACAACTATTAAAAATGAGTGGATATAAGCATACTTCATGAACTAAATGTATCAGTGTAGGAGGATAGTGGGCTGAGTCAAATGGTTACGTAAATGGGACTGGCAAAAAAATACACAGGATACGTGACTTAGTTCTCAAAAATAATGAAATAAATAAATTAAAAAATAAATAAATAAATTCCCCCACCTATATCAACCATGATAAAGGAGGAGGTGCAAAATAAAAATGTACAACTAACGAAGTCCCGCATACAATAACAGATTAAAACAAATAGATATAAGTTTCACTAGCGCTCCTGCGCTGGTCTCTACGGGGCTCCCGGTCCTGGGTAGGATTTTAGCGGCGAGGTCTCGGTCGTTCTTCCAGGTAACACGCTGGTGTCGTCTCCAGTCTGTGAAACACAACACGCTATTATACAGAGCGGAGCGAGCGATCTTTCTGGAATTCCCAGACGATTCGACCTTTGTCTTTTCGCCGGTTTTGTCCCGTTTTATGCAGCGCCACCAGCGATCAGGAGGATCGACCACAGCTCCGACCCGTTGCACCCCCGTCACAATCAGGTACATTTTTTTTGCCGTATTACTGATGATAATGGAATGAACAACTATTATTTATCAATATTTATTTATAAATCAAGAGCAGTGTCCATTATGGCTTATAAAGATCCTGAGAATAAACATGCATTATATCATTGCTATCACTCAGAAACAACGTCTTGTTATTTACCCAAACATCAATATTTTTCAACTATTTTCAAAACTTTCAGGAAGTATTGTAAGGTCCCTCGAGTCATAGAATAACACATTTGTATACATGTATCACTAAGTAGAATACATAATAAAAAATACTTTATAAAAAGAAAGAAAAAATATTGTGTTGGGGGGGGGGTGGGGGGGGGGCAAAAAGTTTGTATGGTTTCTGAAGTAATTTTATAATGTTCCCAAGAGTGTTCTGAAACAAACAACACAATTTTCAAGATGCTACTATAAAAAGAGTCAACTATAGCCAAAAGCACTTGGTCCTGGGGGAGCATCCCCCTGAAAAATGCTTGGTCCTGAAAGGGTTACCTCGGTCTCTAAACAAGGCAGTGACTTTAATTTTAATAACTGTTTATGAATAAAGTGTACCAAGATTAAGTTTACTTTAGTCACTGCACACAACAACCATGTTGAACCTGTTTAATAATTTAGTGCTGCTATTTGTTGAAGGTTCTCTTTTTCTGGACTTCTAGGATAAACATAAATATCCCATGATGCTGTTAGAAATGAATGGGAAATCCATAACCAGTATAGTCTTGACTGGTTAATATTACAAGTTCACCAGTCAATGAGCAGCAGACTTGCTTTTGGGTACCACAACTTTAGAACATTTGATGTTCTACTCTCATTTTCGTCATATAAATGAACAACAAATGACAATAAATTCATAATTGTAACTATACTCTCTCTGTTGTGCAATCTTTTGGAATAATATTTTAGCCCATGGATGTAAACATTGTTTTGTCCAGATCACATCAGGTTCCAAGACAACTGATTAAATGATGTTGGAATTAACCCTGACTCTATTAAGCTGTGAAAAGAGCAGCACTGCGTGACCTCTGTATTTAAAACAGTTGAGGATCTGTCTCAACCGTATCGCTCAGTTGATTGCACCATATGACAATAATTATTAACAGGGGGATTTTTGCCTAGGGTAGTTTCAAGGCCCGAAAAATAAAAAGTAGCTTTTGTCAGCAATCATTTAATTTTCAATAAGTTGTTTCCTTTAATTGTCCTCCACTAGAGCTACAAATTTATCTAAACTTAAAGCCACGGGTGTTTAAGTTTATTTGGATTTGTAATTGTGTCTTAATGACTATTATTGTTCAATTGCTACTGCTGTCAGCAAGTCACTCAAATGTGGTGCTTCCCCTAATTGGACTCACTAGCATGTAAAAAATAAATTGATCAAAACTAATTAAAATGCAAGGTAACGGTATGACCATGCAAAAAACTAGTACAGCTTTTGTCTGTCTTTTGTTTGTTTGTTGAACTTGATGTGCTCAGGATGACATGGCTTCCAAATAACCTCCTTAAACTGATATCATCAGGACTTTGGAAAAAGTCATGTTCTAGTGACTGGTGTCATTTTTGATTCACTACTGTACTGTGACATAAGCAGCAACACGCTTGCCACTCACAATGGTGATGGAGCTAGTGCCTGGCATTCCAACCATGTTAAAACCTTATAAGCAGAAACATATGTATTATTTTATATTAAGTGTTCCAGCTAATGCAGTTCGGAGCATTATTTATCCTCAAATGAGTGCTACCTATTCACAGGTGGCTGAAAATAAATGAACCTAGAATCTTGAACACAACACTAGTCTTACACTTACCTACATGGTAAACTAATTGGTGGTTTTCGAAACAGTATTGCATTGTTTTAAAAATTCAGATTTTCAATTTTTTGTTTTATTATAACTTTCAAAAAAGGCTGAGCAATTGCGTGTTGATGACATAAAACGGCTTATGGCATATTCCACTTGCACAGAATTATGTCATCACTGTCACCCATTACTAATTCTAAGCAGGGTGTTAATTACAGTGTAAATTGCTTTGTTAACAGATATATAAATATAAATATGCACAATGAAAAAGGTGCCTTACAAATAACAGTGCATCAGGAGTCCTACTGACAGCTAGAGTAAGAAATGTCTGATTCTGATATACTGTACAAGTATGATTCTGTTGTTTTTAAAATGACAAAGAACAAGCGTAGCGCAACTGATGGTCAAAAACAAACTTCTCAGGCTTGTCCAGCCATATATATTGAGTAAAGTATTCTGGGCAGAATTCATATGAGGCACATGTTCATGTTATCATGAATGCCATCTGAACTGCCTTGTTGCCTTCTTATCAGACACTTCCTGCTGTCAGCCTGGTGCTTATTTCAATAGAAAAAGATTTACATTTAGATTTACTACTGCAGTATTATTTTGCGCTAACACTGTGATTTTAATTGTGCAGGCATATGAGACTCTTGAAAGGTTATGCTGATTGATAGGGTTAGATTATGAATATTTTGGTGCGATTAAAAGATTACTGCAGTTTAGGGCAGCTAAAATTATGAAAGTTTTTGCATCTGTCATTTACCTAAAGCCACTTGGATATTTAAACCGGCATGTAATTTCAAATACTAACATGGTGTTAAAAACATGTATCTGGTCAAATAAACCAAATTCTTCATAGGTATGGTATGTGTAATTGAATTACATTTTATTCTGAAGACAGTCCTCAACTTATTGATGCATATAATATATATTTGTGAGATATATGAAGAATGTAATCATTCTAAAGCATCAGAATTAATTTTGTATGTTGCTGTCCATTTGGTCTGTGGAGATTGTATGAGTCACACAAATGAGTGAACAACACAACCCGCTGGAGTTAAATGGTATCTAGCTACAGAGCTTCACTGCATTGTATGAAAATCATAAGGAAATACTTACAAAAGTCATCTTGGATGCAGATTCTTTTGCATTATCACCAACTCTAATCCTCTGAGTGGATAATTAACTGTGCATAAGCCACAGGCGCAAAACATATTTCACCATTGAATGATCTTTAAAGAATAATTACAGGAGGAGAGAACTTGGTTGACCGATGAATGTTTAAAAATAATTAGGACAAACAGGGAGCTGAAATCGAAGCAACTTCCATAAATAACTTTCTAGTTTGATAATAAATGTAAAAGCTGATAATGTAGCTGGTCAGTGAAAGATAACCAGCCAAAAGAATTCGGAAAATAAGTATATTGATTAAATTCCTTTGATATTTCTGATCAGTGTCTTAATGATTTTAACAACAAAAAATAATGTTTTATTCATAGTTATGAAGAAGTGTTTCATTTTTTTAATTTTATTTCTCCATGTTATAAAAAATGTCCCATTGGCACCAATTTGCTGTGGTGTGTATCAAATCCGTTATGCAAAGCAGGCAATTACAAGTTGTGGTCTAGTCATAAAATGCATTTTAAATTAGATTTTAAAAGCAATACATATAACTGTAAGCAATAAATGCTTCATTTGCATGGTCTATTACTCGAAAGGTTTGCTTGAATGATGAAGGCCAGTGAAATATCAAAGATCATGTTAAAAGTTACCCCTGGCATTTGAAAAATGTTTATGTGTGTAAAACATAAAATGTCTACAGGTTTGGCTAATTACCTTAAATGCTGAGTCTTGATTGTACAGAGATATCAACATATAAGTATGTATAAACTGTTTCTGTTCATCACACCACAGCAGACCCTAATGGCGCCAATGCCTACAGATGTGAAATGAGCTGAAGCTGACACCTTCGGGGGCTGGGGGGCTTGCTGAGCTCCTGGGTGTAAAGAGGCAATTGGCATGGTGGTTGGATCAGAGGACCCTCAGTTCTCCTGAGTGGTTATGGGGAGCTGCAGTGGGGGAACATAATTGTGCATTCTAAATTGGGGAAACACAGGTTAAAATAATTGGGCACTGAATTTTAATTTACTATATTCAAACCATGTGGAATACAATAGACCTGGTGATGTTTACAGGATTTAATCTGGCTTCCAGTAGAGTATGATTACAGTAAATGACATCACATACGCATTTAAAAAATGCCTTTGAATAATATGCAGCAAGACATGTAATAATACAAGAAAAACAGTCAAGAAAAAAACGATTGCAGGAACATTTTTACGTTATCTCAATATTCTTGGCTATTTCTTGTCTGGAATCACTTGTGTAGCTGTAAAGCATTTGTCATTCCTAGCCAATTTTTAACATTTCTATTCACACCTGTCGTCAAAAAAGATGGTTGTTAATCGAGTAAATTCCCTCACTGCTGTCCCTCTTCCCTCCGTGAAAGCCCTCGGAGGCTGCAGCATGACCAGGAGTGAATCGCGGTGTTTAGAATGAAACACTAGTCATGTTTCATGTCACATTTTTTTTTTTTTCTTGGAGTTTTTGGGTTTTTTTTGTGAATTCAGATTGCAAAGTCCACTTTCCAGACACACTCAATGTTTTTGCATTCTCAGTGTCAATGTAGATTCCTTCACCAGTCTACAAAAGTGTGAAGGAAACTGTCACATCTAAGCAAAGAACTAAAATTAAAATTCAGTTTGGAAAGTGCATGTCTACCAAAATTATAGAGCTGTTAATTAAAGATTCTGAGGAAACTGCATATGTTTTGTTCCAGTACTTGAAGATTTTCAAGGTAAAAAAAGAGATTGCCTTAAGCTCTGGTCAAAAATATTCTCTAGGTCATTGCTGTTTTCCATTCCTGCCATGATATACTGAGCTTTTCATTTTAATGTAGGGGTATTTGTTCAAGTCGGTAGAGTTTGCATTTTAATCTTCCTTAGAACAGTAGTGAATAATGGCCCTTGGCAGGAGATAATGAAATGTTCTTAATTTATATTTTCAAACTGAAGCCTCAATTGGAAATGGCATCCTGTGGCCTGCAGACATAGCTCTGGTGCAAGTTTCAGGGGAGTTCTAGTAATAATATGGCGCTGGCAGTGACAGGGAATGATCGGACAGTGAAGAAGTAATTTAAGGTAGAAAAAAAAGAATGTACTGGACCTTTATTGTTGCAAATCTAATGATCTGTTGAAGATCCACAATGGTTTTTGGAGCATGACAAGAGAAACAAATGGTATCTTGCCAAAACAGAAGTCATTGCTAAATCAGCAGAACAAGGCTATTGATTTAGGACAACTCACACTATAGATTACAAATAAAGTCTTATCTCTACACGATGCACTTTGTAAATTATAATTATGACTATCGGAAAGTGTGGGGGGGGGCATGTGGATGGAATATACATTTTGCAGGAATGGGAATTGGTCACAGTTGTATATTGCGAAAACAGGTTTATGTTAGAAAGCTGGAAATGCTGCAGGAACCTAATTGAGTTTTCTGTGGTGCAGCGTTTTAATATTTTTTTTTGTCACACCAGCTCAAGTCTTGTAAATCATCTGTGTGAGACTAGAAAACATCGCAAGACACATTCTTTTTTACTGCACCAGTTCTGTAGCAAAACACATCTCTTTACCCTCACTGCATTTTAGAACAACATCAGGTGATTCATTTAACACCTCTTGTGTGTCGGATCTCATGTGGGAATATTCCCCCCTAACGGTAGAAAAACAAAACAAAACAAAACAATAAAAAAAAAAAAAAAAAAAACTGCAAAACAGTGCCGTCTAATTGTGCAGTCAGCCTGTGCTCATGTACAATTTGTAATTAAATCAGACATGGCTGTTACAATGAAATAATTAATTTACATGTGTAATAATTCCCTCACAAATTACTGTTGTTGCCTGTAAATGACACATTTATTACCGTGTTAAGATTTTGTAGGTATAATGGATTGCATGACATTGTATTTAACCTTCTTAAATATTAATTATTGGTGTGGAAATTGATAATATTTTCATTTTGATGGATAGCTGTACCCCCCCTGCGATGGTCTCATTAAATCTTTAGCTTAAGCACGACTGGTGTTTCAAATTCGATAGTTTACCAGGAAAAAGGGAAAAAAAAGAAAATATTATATATTATATAATACAAAATTAAGAGACCACTGCAAAATTATCAGTTTCTCTGGTTTTACCATTTATAGGTATGTGTTTGGGTAAAATGAACATTTTTGTTTTATTCTATAAACTACTGACAATATTTCTCCCAAATTCCAAATAAAAAAATTGTCATTTAGAGCATTTATTTGCAGAAAATGACAACTGGTCAAAATAACAAAAAAGATGCAGTGTTGTCAGACCTCGAATAATGCAAAGAAAATAAGTTCATATTTATTTTTAAACAACACAATACTAATGTTTTAATTTAGGAAGAGTTCAGAAATCAATATTTGGTGGAATAACCCTGATTTTCAAGCACAGCTTTCATGCGTCTTGGCATGCTCTCCACCAGTCTTTCACATTGATGTTGGGTGACTTTATGCCACTCCTGGCACAAAAATTCAAGCAGCTCGGCTTTGTTTGACGGCTTGTGACCATCCATCTTCCTCTTGATCACATTCCAGAGGTTTTCAATGGGGTTCAGGTCTGGAGATTGGGCTGGCCATGACAGGGTCTTGATCTGGTGGCCCTCCATCCACACCTTGATTGACCTGGCTGTGTGGCATGGAGCATTGTCCTGCTGGAAAAACCAATCCTCAAAGTTGGGGAACATTGTCAGAGCAGAAGGAAGCAAGTTTTCTTCCAGGGCAACCTTGTACTTGGCTTGATTCATGCGTTCTTCACAAAGACAAATCTGCCCGATTCCAGCCATGCTGAAGCACCCCCAGATGAGTCCAATTTTCAGCTTTGCCCAACACCTGGTCGTCTAATGGTTAGACGGAGACCTGGAGAGGCCTACAAGCCACAGTGTCTCGCACCCACTGTGAAATGTGGTGGAGGATCGGTGATGATCTGGGGGTGCTTCAGCAAGGCTGGAATCGGGCAGCTTTGGCATGAATCAAGCCAAGTACAAGGTTGTCCTGGAAGAAAACTTGTTTACCTCTGCTCTGATGATATTCCCCAACTCTGAGGATTGGTTTTTCCAATGCTCTAAATGACAATATTTTTATTTGGAATTTGGGAGAAATGTTGTCAGTAGTTTATAGAATAAAACAAAAATGTTCATTTTACCCAAACACATACCTATAAATAGTAAAACCAGAGAAACTGATGGTCTCTTAATTTTTTCCAGAGCTGTATATATATTTCTTTTTTTCCCCTAACAATTTGTTACTGATATCCAAGGTCATTTTGAAGCATAAAGTAAAGAGCAATTCCCTTAACAACTGCAGCAGAGGTTTTGTGTAATGCAACTTGTCAAACAGAGATGACCTAAATGGAGTATAAGAATTAATACAAACCTCTCTCACTGTTACTATAAACAAAGCTGAGGATTTGTACCTGAACATAAATTACTAGCAAATCAAGTCCCTAATGTCAGCATGAAAGTGGCCTAAAATGTTATTGATTCTGGTCTGTGCAGTCACACAGGTTGCATGAAGCCTCAGTTTTGATTGGCACTGCTTTGTTTTCTGATATTGACTAATGTAATATTAATTAGCTGTGTCACTTTATTGATCGTTGCCATCCAAGTGTGAAAAGGAGTCAGCAGTGTTTTATACCAAGAACATGTTAACTTTCAAATGTAAGTCCAGGCTTAAATTATTTATCTTGCTCTTCTGTCCTTCTTATTACAGGTGCAACAATCGAACACAGTGTGTTGTGATTACTGGGTCTGATGTGTTTCCTGACCCTTGTCCTGGGACTTACAAATACCTAGAAGTCCAGTATGAATGTGTTCCCTACAGTAAGTATAGACCTTCATTCAGTGACGTGTACTCCCTAAAAATCACGAAATTCCATGCTGAAATTATGCAAGCAGAACATTTGGATATTCTGGAGTTCCTGTGATCCATTGTTAGAGATGAGGAAGTATCACACTTTCCCAGTATAAATTGAAAGGAAATGGGGATGCTGGCTTCCCTTATTGAGTTAGAGCACTTCTGTTTACAAGCCCTGTTATTCACAATGAAAGCTCCAAAACTGCTACTTGGATCACTTTGGCTTTTGGGTATCCATTTGCTGTCAATGTTTTGTTATTCTTATTATTCATTTATTTTTTAAAATTGTGGACAGGAGACAAAGTTTGCTGGTTGGGCGCTTGCTCGCATTATCAATTTTAGTTTCCCCTATCTTTAAGCCTGGTATTTTTATTCCTCTACAGAAGTTCTGTATTTGTTATTCAGGGTGATGGATGGAAACTTCTACTGATTCCTGGTACCAGCTGCTTAATTGTTTTGGCCTACGTTTAGTTTAAAGGACAAATCAAACTAAATTTTGATCATGTGCAAGTTGAAAAACTACCTACTGCTAGAGTTGTTGGGTGGCACAGCTGTCAGAGCTAAAAAGAAAAGCACCTTCCTATTTCCCTAGCTAATATTTTTCTCTGGCAGGGTACAGAGGTATGTAATTGAAAGGATAATGAACTGTGCCATCTTCACACAAGCACATCTTATATACAGAGTTTTTTCTTAGATTTAATTCTGCTCCTAGTCTGCAGCATCCAGTCCAGTGTTGTCTTGTACACTACAGACACTTGTCTACTACTGATATATGCAATATGCAACTTACCCATATGAAACAATACTCTCAAGAGCTGCCAAAAGTCCTGTAGTACACACACCTATTTGGTAATCGTTTTTTCAGAGGCTAGCAGTGCTGTTCAGTTTACATTGTATACATATAGTATTTGCAACTTGGCTACACTGATTTGTCTTTGCTTATGTTACTTCAGACTGTTTTAATCTTTGGCTTGATGGCAGTAAACTTTTTCCAGCCCTTCATCTCAAGCAAGCACATATACAGAGAAACATGCATACTAGTAGTTTGATAATACCATAGACTGATAGATACTACAGTTACCTTCACCAGCTACATTTAGGATGTATCCGTTGACCACTAATACATTATTTTTCTCTGCAACGCGTGCGAAACCTTTCTGAAACTTCATTAGAATCTGAACTTATTATAAAAGGCGAAGTCCCTCAGGAAAAGCTTCGATCGTATATTATATATATACGATATATATATATATATATATATATATATATATAGATATATGGTATGATTCTTTTAACACTCTGTTTTTATATATATATATATATATATATATATATATATGGTGGGTGGACTTTTTTGAAAAAAAATATTTTTTTTTTATTTGTAGGAAATAATTTTTGAGTGGTGTTTTATTGATGTTGTTCTTTTAAATCTTTTTCACTCTTTTCTTGTACTATCTGCAGGACCCTTCTTCTGCGAACCCTGACTCTATTTACTGTACCTCTAGAACTGGGACTGATTTGAGTCTTCTTAACTTTGTCTCAGGTCAAAAGTGTTGTCTGTTTTCCTTTCAGATCTTTACCCTCTGTTCGCTGCTTCTGTGTCGTCTACATTTCTTAATTTGTTTTTCTGTGTTTGATTTCTTAGGCAGAGAGAATGACGTTCACTGTGTACCAATCCATTCACTAAGCATGCTTAACAGCACTTTGTATTACTGAATATCTATCAGAAACATACTGCAGTTGTTGCTACTCTTTCACCAAACGCACTGTCAATTAACAACACCTCAAGTATACATATGGTTGAAGTAGGAGCTTGAGAGAGACAAGTCAATTATAACAGTATTGGAACCCGTTTCGCTCTTGTGTTTTTCAAGGAATTGATTAAGGTTACTACATTACATGCTGACCCTTTAGCAAGTATCATAATCCTTACTCTGCAGGGAAATGGAAAACTATTTTGATTGCTAGATTAAATATGACTTATTTTTACACTTATGTTGAGGAAAAAGAAAAAATATCTTGAATAGAAGAGCAGTGCCTTTTTCATCAAATTTTGGCATCATTTACATATAGTTGGAGATGCTTTAGTCCATTGATAAACATCCTCAAGTATAGAAATGCAAAAACTGAGTTTACATCTTACCTTTAATGGAGATTTACGAAGTGATGATGAAATTGCTCTTGTTCCTGAATCTGTCCAGGAGAAATGTGAAATCGGAATTAGAAGTGGGGATATTTATGTGGAAGTGAATTTGTAATTATGATTTTTTTCGTTATTATGTTAATGTATAATTATATTACTTTTGTTTAACTATATTAAATTACTAGCCCTTTCCGTTTTTAACAGCATGCTATTGTTAAGTGGTATTAGGCATTTATAAAATGGGATAATTGTTAAAAAATATATATTTGCACCATAATAAAATCTTTATATAAAAAATAATTAAAAGGTTTCATTATTGCATTGCACCAGCTATTATTATTATTATTATTATTATTATTATTATTATTATTATTATTATTATTTTGACCACCATTTATTATTTTTATTTAAAAAAAAATCCAGTTTCTCGTGCCTAACCTGTCAACACTTACCGTTGTTTATCCCTTACATAAATATGCTATACATTAGCATATGTGTTCACATTTAAGGCACAACTCAAATGGTAAAAAGACCATGTATTTAAGGAAGGCAAGCCACCACTGGTTTCTATTGTCCTGTACTGTTATTAGGGATTCAAAGCAGGTACAGTACTTAGAATAAGGTCCTGCAGAAAAGTTCAAAGAAGGAATCTTTTGAAAATCATTAATGTTGAGTTGGTAAAATCTACAAATACTGTTTGATTGTACACTGTAACTTAGTAATTTATCATTCACAAATATAAAAGAAACTAGATATATCATATTTAATTATATAAACAATTTTCATAATCAATACAATTACAGCTACAGTTTTGTTTTCCTGTTTGTTTTAGTACCAGTTATTCTTGAGATCAATGTATCTCAATGTATCAGTTCTGTAAAGTATTAAGGAGTTACAATGTGAATTACTGTAGTACATGTGAAAAAAATACTATAGTTAGCAATGTACTTCTACTAATAATATAAAAATTGATAAATTGGTTGAGATTTTATATATATATATATATATAATATATATATATATATATATATATATATATAGGCACACATACACACACACTCACATACAGTAGAGCCTGACTGGTAAAATGTAGGTAGCTTGTCCTTATCAATTTAAAGGGACAATAAATACTTAATGAATAAGTAATGTAGTCTGACTTTGTTAAAGAGATATATAACCCTGTATAAACCCACGAAAGGCCAGGTGTGCCACAGCCTTTCTCTATTTACTCTAGACATGTCCCTAAATCTGTGTTAATCTGTGTATTGTCCCTTTAAGCTTTCATCTAACCCAGTCTTTCTTCATGTCAGGTACGCCTGCTGTTTCTGATATTTACTTTCTTTCTATTTTCCCTCCCAAATAGGAATCCTTCCCTTACTCCTTGTCTCATAACGTGTGTTAATACTTTAAATAACATTCTAACTGACAGTTAATTCATGTTAATCTCTTTTCTTGTTTCCTTGCACCCCTTTTTCATTCTCTCTTCCAATGCTTAAAATAGAAGTGGAGCAAAAAGGTAAATAACCTACACAATCCAAACCCTAGCTCCTTGTTTTGTGCCATATGGTTGTAAACCTTCCTACCCCACTCTGGTGTTCTCCAGGCAATAGAACAAAGAACGCATAGTGACTGTAAAGGTCAGTAGACTGTAATAGACGTAAAGGGAACTTGCAGCTTTAACAAGATGGTGGGGTGTAGTCGCTGGTGTCCTTTGGGGCACCTTTTCCATACCCCTGGGTACTTTCCTGTGTTAGTAGATGTCATCTTGCCTGGCTTCCAGAAACCTCTCCATAGCATGCAATGGGAGCAGGGTTTCTCGGCCTTCTAAACTTACTGCTTCTACTGTCTTTTTCCCCATCCTACTTGCTTCTCCACCTTTTTATTCCTTTTTTGTGTTTCCAAAAAGAAATATAACCCAAAACTAGTTTCACTTCCTCAAGTACTAAGCATTTATGAACCAACATGCATTTATTTATTTTCTTTTTTTCAAGTTTAATTTTTATTTTTTGGTACTTAAAAGTAAATGACATTAGCAGCACAATAGTAGATAATTAAGAGTATCTCAGATACCAGATAAACTTGCTGAGCCAACTATATCATCTTTTGCTCAGTAGTTTTATGTTGGTTGTGTCAATTGGCAAAATAACATTGGCTGTACAGATATAGGTCAAAAAAGAAGGAATCAGTGGCTACAGATAGTCAAATGCTCAACACAATAATCATTCCTGTGTAATTTTTGATGTATTGACTGTATTAATACTATCCCAGTTCAATCTGCTTATAATTGCTGATTATCTGGTATCTGTAGTTTGATTGCCACTGATATGGTTCATCCCTACTATCCTTGGGCAACCCTTAATACTGAGATAATGTAATATTTAGACATCCACTGGTACAGTGGCATCAATGTTGTTGACTTAATCTGCTTTTTGTTTTGCTCTCCCCATTATTAGTTTTTGTTTGCCCTGGGACTCTGAAAGCAGTTGGGGATTCTTCCTTTGTCTTTGAGGCGGAACAGCAAGCAGGTGCCTGGTGTAAAGACCCCCTTCAGGCAGGGGACAAAATCTACTTCATGCCCTGGACCCCATACCGCACTGACACTCTGATAGAGTACGCTTCACTGGACGACTTCCAAAGCGCACGTCAAACAACAACGTACAAGCTCCCTCATCGTGTCGATGGCACTGGGTTTGTGGTGTACGATGGTGCTGTATTTTTCAACAAAGAGAGGACCAGAAACATTGTAAAGTTTGACCTGAGGACTAGAATCAAAAGCGGGGAAGCAATCATCAATAATGCCAACTACCATGACACCTCGCCCTACAAATGGGGAGGCAAAACTGACATTGACCTGGCGGTAGATGAGAATGGTTTGTGGGTCATTTATGCCACCGAGCAGAACAATGGAATGATTGTCATTAGCCAGTTGAACCCTTACACTCTCCGCTTTGAAGCAACCTGGGAAACCAATTATGACAAGCGGTCGGCGTCCAATGCTTTCATGATCTGTGGAGTTCTTTATGTCGTTCGATCCACTTATGAAGACAATGAGAGTGAAGTGAGCAAAAACCTAGTTGATTATATTTACAATACCAAACAAACCAGGGGGGAGTATGTGGATATTCCCTTCCCCAACCAATACCAGTACATTGCTGCAGTGGATTATAACCCAAGAGACAACCAGCTATACGTGTGGAATAATTATTACATACTGAGGTATACCATGGAGTTTGGACCACCTGACCCAGCCCAAGGTAAAAGTAATTTCTTTATCTTTCTCTTCATGTTTTGTTCTACAGCATATGAAAGTCACTCTGGATGTTTTTCAATGGGGATATAGAGAGCAGTTAATGCATTTATATGCAATGTGCAATCTTACACTACCTGTGGCACCCATATCCTCTGCATTAACCTTCATAGCTAAGAACTACTACTTCTGGTAAAAATGAGAGTTGATCTCTAACCCTATAAGGGTTATTGTATCTGCCTGGACAAGCACAAAAACAGCCAGCTCCAGGGTATTTATGCAAGATCAGACTCACAAACTCACCCTCCCAATGCACCTACATTATAGTTTGTTCTAAATACAGTAGAATGCAAAATGTGTTATACAATGACCATAATAAAAGAGCTTCTCAAAGGGCACCCTTATAAAAGTTTACCATAGTAAAAGCATAGCAAACCATAATAAAGCATAGTGAAAGCATGGTAAAGAATAGGAAAGCAATGTAAAGAACAGTGAGGTATGGTAAAGCATATAAAACATGGTAAACTAGGGTAAATTATGGTTAATACATGGTATTTAAAAAAAAAAAAAAAAGATGATAATTGTACACTGACTTGTTCTTGTTAACCTGCACCTCACCTACAAGATTGCTGTGCGTACCTCCTTTTTTGTTTTCTAATACATGGTATTACCATGGAATAAATAAAGAATGGTAAAAGTGCAAAAATACAGTGCAAAAATAAGGGCAGAGCAGAGGTCCAAAACTAATGAGTAGGCCATGTCAAACAAATAGAGGCTTTAGGTCTAGTTTTGATGAGCTTTATTGAGTCAGAATAGAATTAGAGATATGTTTGGCCAGGGAGTTTCCCAATGTGGTTGCACAATTACTGTAATTGCTAAACTGTCTGCCACCCAGAATCTTGAGTTGGGGTGTAGAGACAGAAGGCTGACATATTTTTCGACAACCTCCAAGAGTAACCAGGGGTGTATGGTGACACCATGTTGCTATGTTAAAGTCTCTGTTAGAGCTAGAATGGATACCCCACTGCAATGCAGGCTTTAGCCAATGAAAACACAGTAATTTTCCTACTACTGTATATCAGAGGTTCAATCTGACCATCATTTGAACAATATGTCCCCTATAAATTTTGACTGAGCTTTTCTTTAAAGGAAAATAAATATACATTTACTACTAGAAAACGTCTAATGGTTTGTTTAACAGTGAACCGTCTTCATCATGGGACGCTGGAAGACAGCATAACTCTTACATGCTATAACTCAGTGTGGCTGTCAGCTCTCATTACCTGTCAATGTTTAAAGTGGAATTCCAATGCATTTATTAGATGTTCTCACAACTGCAGACTTACAACATTTGTATTCCACGAATGTGGAAATCATAAAACAGATATACTAGGCAGTGCTGAGTTTTGTCTTTCAAGTGAAATTGCCATTGCTGAGACATAATATTCACCACCACAACATCTATGGCACAATTGCTGCAGTATTATTAAAACAGAAAAATCTAATTAGATACATATTAATCACAAGAAGTGTGAGTGGATTACCCATGGAACATAAATTTAAGGAATTTCGGAGTTAAGATGTGGAACATGTACATAGAATGAACTGAATATGCAAATGTCTACCAAGAAGCCTGTTTATTTACCTGGAGTTTGCCCTTGAGAAAAGCCACAGCCACTCGTTATTTTGGGTCCTCAAGAGTTATCAGACTTCACATGGCATACTTGATCTGATCATAACCCACATAAATTATTTGACCCAATATATATTGTAAGAATGATATCAACTTAATGCAGTGAGACTTTATAAACAACTTGTTCTTAGCGTGTATGTTTTATTTATTTTGTCATTCCCATCCTGTGGCATAAATATTGTTTTCAAACATTGAGTGCAGTGAGACCAAATGGGACCATTTATTTCATGCTTACTAAATGCACCTGGACACTGTTGATCATAGGTTGAAACCAAACACATGTAAGTAATCACCTCTGAGTGGCAGAGGTTCAATTACTTACAGCTATTTAACAGCCTGGGTAAGATAGTGAGGCTGATATACATTTGCTGACATCCGTATATACCCAGGCTTCACAAAACATGGGACATAGACTTAAGGACTTCAGACCACCAGCACAGCACTTAAACAACCCTCTACCAACAGGGGTTATTTGACCTCTTAATTATGTTGTGTAGAAATTCTTCTTACATTAGCCGTCTAGGTCATCCCTCACATGGATTTTTTATTTTTTTTTACCGTCTTCTCACACATATTCGCCATGAAGAGACTTTCAAATATATACTCTTTTGCACACGACATCTGGAGCCGTTGTCACAATCAACACAGGGTTTATGTATCATCAACTACAAACAGAGGAAACAGCTCCCACGAATGTGATCAGTATGAGCTTGAATGACCTGTAGTCTGTTTAGTTTCCTGCAAGTATTAACAATGCTTTAAAAGTAAAGTCACTGTCATCTAAATCTATGTTTGATCCATAAATATAAAAAGCAACTGATACAAACAACCACCCCTGCCAGACGGTTTTAATACAACATTTTGGCTCTCTCTAAAACATTTGAATACAATAAATGGTTAACTTTGCAGTGTCAGTGACTTTTCAAGCAGATGGTGTATTCATTTATTTCTACACTCTTTTTTTCTTTGCTACTTCACAAAAAAAAAAAAAACTGTCCATTTTGATCTTGGAACAGGGTTTAATTGTTTGAGTTGCTATTGACTCATTCTGAGAGCTAGTACTCTTCCATTAATTGGTGATTACCACCTGGGACATACATTTCACAACTGGTAAAACTTATGTGTAAAGGATTCTTTTAGCTTAGTACAAATAAGGTTATCCTGTATAGTGCTCTTCTATGGTTTCATTTACCTAACCAAGGCATTCAAGATAATACCAACACAAATAAACTTAAATTTCATATTTCTTTCAGCGAGTAAATGATCTGAACCAGCAATCTTGTCAGTGCACTACATTCTAGGAAAAAAAAAGCACACAGGCATATATAGAACAGTTAAAACATGCATTACTTCTATAACTGTAGTCATTAGAAATAATATGAAAGACACACTTGCCTGTTAGCATCTGTTTCTCACAGAATGGGAGCAATGTTGAGAAAGCTATCGAGGTCCCATCTAAGTTGTTAAAATGTTGAGAAAACAAGACAGCTGTGTTATGTGCAATATACTTCTCTCCTGTCAGGGATTATTAGGTCTCAGTCTCAGTTAAAACTTTCTTTTTTTCTTTTTTTGCCAAGTGCTAATTACAGTGCTATTAATACATATGCTGAGATATCAAGTGGGTGCTGATTAGCTAAGAGCGACATAAATGCATTGCTTACAGCTCAAGACTACAAGTTTGCTTTCTCTAGACTTGTGATTTCACAATAATAATTTATGGATAATGTGGCTTGAGACACAAACTGAATAGGAATTGGATTATCCAGTTTGAAAGATTGCTTGTGATGTAATCAGAAAGTACAATTAAATCAATTTCAGGGGGGTAGGAGGGTTCTCGTGGAATTGACAGCAGATGGGTTAGAATAGTTTTTGTGGCAGTCAGTGAGATACAAAGTAACAGCTGGATGAGAGATACTGTACAACTCTCTAGCAATCAATGAAAACAGCCTTGAAAAACAAAGCAGTGTGCAGGACTTTGTTGTCCTGAGATGGCCGATAGCACACAATGCAAACCAGTCAGACAGGAACAGTTGAACAGATGGGTGGTTGTTTTAATACCCTTAGCTTTAATTGATGATGGTTTTCTGTGGTTTACGGATGAGAAGGCTGTCTCGTGCTAATGGTCTCAGGTTAGATGCCAGGTTTAAAAACAACAACACTGAGGTCACTTTGACCAAGCAAGTAAGCCACTGTTTAAATAAAACTAAAGAAAAAAAAATGCAGCATTCCTACTTTCAGTAACCATAGCAGCAGTGCAGGCAACCACATTTGAGTGACTTTTTCAGCACTGGCTTGGAAAGGACAAAAGAAAGTCAACGTAACCTTTAAATGACATCGGAATCACTTTGGTTGTGGTCTGGGAATAAATGCTGCAGTTTAATGAGCTAGGTATTATACTTTACAGTTTCATGTAATATTGTTTTATGTCATAATCTTCCGTATATATATATATATTATATATATATATATATATAGATATATCTATATAGATATTATACTGTATGGGACTAAAGTCCTTGTATAAGATGCCATACCTAGTATATTCAATTAATTAATAAAGAGGTTCTTTATCATTAAACTTAATTAATTAGACACAGAAATACTAAGTCTTTTATGTAACACAACTACGTTGATCGTACTGTCATCAACGATGAAGTAGGACGAGAAATTTTTAAAAAAAAAAGGAAAAAAATTAAAAAAAAAAAAATAATAATAATAATAATAATAATAATAATAATAATAATGATAAGTCTAAAATGCTTAAACAGCACATGCATTATATATCCTCTGTTGAAATCTAATCAGGCATGCTCCAAAATCTCTCAAGCAAGAATGATGTGAAGCTGTTTTAGTAATTATTTTCTTGTAAGGTGTAGACAGAGAGACTGGAATAAGATCAGGCTTAGAAAGAAGATGGTTCATTTGCACTGAGCATTTTTTTTTATTTTGCTACATGCCAATACTTGTAAGTAGTATACTATGTTTAATCTACTGCTGAAGCAGACAAATTCTCCAATAAGTAAATTACAATACTGTAATTTATTTATTGGAGATGGAGCCATTGATGTGTAGCGGAATGCTCTATGACAGAATTATATGATATGAAATATATGCTTATTTTACCTATTTCAACCTGTTCCAGTGCCAACGACTGCAGTTTCAACCAGTTCTCCGGCAGAACCGCCCAAAACCACAGTTTCCACCACAACTGTCACGTTACAAAAAGGCCTCGTTACCTCCGGAGGCATGAAGGAAGGAAGCAGAGGGCCTAAACCACAACCAGGGGTTCCTGTTACAAAAGCACCCCCAACCCCCGACTCCTTCCCCTTACCAGAAAGGTTCTGTGACAGTGCAGAGAAAAGGGGTATCGCCTGGCCTCAAACACAAAGAGGCATGTTAGTTGAAAGGCCATGTCCCAAGGGAACAAGAGGTAGCTATACACATTTCCATTTGCACTGTCTCTAACCTACAACTTTGATTATTGTGGCTCTATCCTTTGTTGTTAACACTAAGCCTACATTAAAATGTATTTCATGTTTTTGCAGATCAAATCAAATTCTGCAGTTTTTTTTTTGTTATATTTTATGTATTTTTGTATTATTGTTAGTTTTGTTTTTATTAAGCTTTTTACAAATGTCTTACCTATAACTTTGTTTAAATCTCACATATTTTAAATGGTATTTAACTTAATTCAAAAGTTTTTGCTTGGTTTAATTAAAGTCCTTAATGCACAATAATAAGAAAATATATATTTTTATTCCTAAATCCTTTTATTTTCAAAATCAATTCGGTTTGAATGAATATTTATTGATGTGTAACTTAGGTAGCAGTGTATACCTTTCTGTATTTACGTGTTTACAGTGTTTGTACCTGGCAGTACTTGCTCTTTTCAGCCTTGAGCTGCATAATATCCTGTGACTCTCAAAAAGCAAAGTACTGTATTTATCTCTAGCTAGTGTCAGATAAACAAATCTGGTTTCCCTAATTCTTCCCTGTCTGTTGCAGGCACGGCCTCGTATCTTTGTATGCTTTCTACTGGAACGTGGAGCCCCAAGGGCCCTGATCTTAGCAACTGCACCTCACACTGGGTGAATCAAGTTGCACAGAAGGTTGGTTGTCAGCTTTTTATATCCTAGCCACAGGTCATTAGATTATTTAAATTTTAAATAATGGATAAGACACACTTCTGACAGAAACCAAACAATCGGTTTATTAGTCTCATTCGCATTGCTTGCAATTAATACAAAGTAGGCATCTCCCTGTTTTCCTTTCATCCAAAATATGACATATTGGGCAATTCAGAAATTGAATGTAGATAATATAAGAAGACCAAACTGTTTAGTAGAATATCCTGCTGTGTGATCCGGTAATACTTATTTAGATTTGTGCTTAACATGTAGGAGCCTTTAGTGCTTGCTTGTTAGGGTAAAACATGCAATCATTTCCGTACATTGGAAGATTATTATACATTCCTCACCTCTGACACTGACGTGTTAACTTATTTTTTTATCAAAGAAGCTTAGCTAATAAATCCTACGTAGTGAAACGGGCACAACGTTATTAGCTTCAATTAGTTACACGTTTTCCACACATTATAGTGTAAAAGAATATGTCATCACTGTATGGGTATGTCATAAGGAGAGAGGAGATCCTCAAAGCTGAAAATCATATATTTTTTAACCATGCTGAGATGATTATTTATGTCACACCAGATCAGAAGTGGAGAAAATGCTGCTAACCTTGCAAATGAGCTGGCCAAGCATACCAAAGGCCCCATCTTTGCTGGAGACGTGAGTTCATCAGTGAGATTGATGGAACAGCTGGTTGACATCTTAGACGCTCAGCTTCAAGAGCTGAGGCCTAGCGAAAAGGACTCGGCAGGCCGAAGTTTTAACAAGGTAATTGCTCAAACCCTGTATAAGATTTTGTCTGTCGTCCCCTGTTACTAATACTATTTTATTAAGCTTTGTTTTTTGCTGTTTTTTCCTGTCAGATCTTTCAGCCTTCAAAAACAATATATTACATTTTTTAGGCCCTTCTCTCTTAAGTAATATATTGCCTTGAATCCACAGTAGAGTACAAGTGACATTTATGCTCAATACTCACAAATAAAATCTAAGACCAAAAAAAACCCAAAAAACAGCAACTCACAATTGTATTTTAAAATGCTTATGATGTGCAAATGTAAAAAATAACACCTGTCTATAAATGTAGACTTAGTGAAGAAGACTTTCAAAATTTTGAAAGCTAGTGTTTGTATAACAAATATACAGTATCATATTCAATTTAATGAATCCTACTTGTTGCTACTGAATAATACTACTTTCTAGTTGTATAATGTTTACATTTCTCTTAAAACAAATACAACTCTAAAAGGTAAAATACAATAGGTTTAATTGGCAAAAATATGTATAATATTTCTATACATATATATGTAAAGAAATATGTGTGCTTTTAAGGGATGCTTTACAATTTGAGTAAGCTCTGGATCCTAATATTCTTCTTCTGTTTTCTGTGCTTGATCTTGTTTTTTGTTTTGTTTTAATAATAAAAAAGCTTCAGAAACGAGAAAGGACATGCAGAGCATACATGAAGGTATCACAGCTTTGCTCTCACCCTGCTTCTCCCTGCTCCACTCTGCTCAGCAGCATGACCCTTTTGTACAGTGTATTGCTATGCAGCCTCTTTCCTTTTAATGTGCATCGTACATTGCATTGATAATTGCATTCACACAACCATATTTGCACCTCAAATCTGACATCCGGAGCTTGACCAAAGGGAATAATTTGTTTTTCTACTTTTGATTAAGCCTTTTAATTGGTATATAAGCCCTATTTTTATCTGCTGCTGTCTTGTGCTTTTCGCTTGGGTGCTGGGTATTTCCATTTGTGTTTTTAAGATACATAAGATGATAAAGAAGCTAGAGATGGTTCCAAATTTGACAATCATTATCAAATTGAATTGAAATGTTTACATTACAGTATCCACCACACAATACAGGGTTACTTCGCAGCTGCTTATATTGGACAAATAGTGTTTGCTATTTGCTATTTCCATTGATTTCAGTAACAAAGGCATTTATACTGGGTGAAGCACACCGTATATTTCAGGCAAGCTGTTTGGATCTCGTTATGTGCCATTCACATAATTTAAATAACAAATGCACTGCTTGCACTGTAGTAATCACTCTTACTAATCCACCAATTAGCTGTTTTCACCTTGTTACCTTGCCATTCACACAGATTTCAATACAAAAGGCAGCGCTTTACTGTAGTAAAAGCTTGACAGATCGATCAATCAGCTGTTTGCACCTTGTTACTGAAAAATTACTCCTGTACTGTACCTTGTTTACTTAATCCCTCTACGCAGTGTCGGGTTTATAGTTTGAAAAACAGCACTGACTGCAACAGCAAAGTGTCACTTAGATACTGTGCACTTGCTGAAGCAGTGGTCCTCAAAATAATTTGGGCACGGGTATAAATTGATCTTACTTGGCTGTTTGTGGGCATGCTGACTATTTAAATAGGTTCTTGTCTTAAAAACTGTCTTCATGAGACATGTGCAGTATATGTATATATTAAGAGTTTTAGTAGGAGTTATTCTTTGCTCACTCTGATAAGGCCAAGTCTCGGGCAGTAATTGTGCGTGCTGCACTTATTATTTACATTTATATAAAATATTCAGTGCAAATATTTATAAATAGCATGTTTACACAGATAACCATGAATAAACTAAAATAAAAGAGGATAGATAGCGTCTCGCTTTGTTTCAATTTAGCAATTTGTCTACATTACTCTGCTTTAAAGATCGCTCATCTCCAGTACAATTTTTCAGAGAAAGTGGATTCGTAACTAAATCTACTACAGTGTTTTCCTTATCTGTTGAAATAAAAAAAAAATATGTAGAGAGAATTAAATTCTAAATGCTGAAATGTATTATTTTTCTCAATAAGTCAGCGAAATTCAGTGCTTACCCGACATATTAATACCCCGTCTCTGCTCACGAATGATTGGACAGCTGTCAGATATTTCACTTTCCCATTGGCTACTCACTCGCCTTCAATTTGCATGCAGAATAACGTGAACGGCCTCTTCTTGGTTATGATTGGACAGCTGCATAAAACTTGGCAGATATTTGACTCTCCTATTGGTTAAACTTACTGTCAGTACCTGCAACTGAAACAGACACAGTTTATGTCCCACCCAGCTAACTTATGATTAGGCTACCGCAGAGAAAATGCAGATATTCAACTGGTTGAACATATCGCAGAGGTCCTTCAGGATAAAAAATATATATATGTTGAGTAAGTACAACCACAGCATAAGCGAGCAGCACTGTCAAAGACTGCTGTAACGTGTTTGTTGGAAAATGTGTTTAAAGCTTTATTTATTTTCCCACATTACGACCCGCCAGAAGTGTGTTCACGACCCATAATTTAAGAAAAGCTGCCATGGGCACGATGGCCTGGCTTCGCGGGCACGAATTTGCCCGCGGGTACCACTTTGAGGACCACTGTGCTCAAGCATACTTGGAACTTGGTCAGCAATCAGTGCAACATTGCTTCAGAAAGCTGGGGACAATGGGAATGAACCTGATCATGGACTGGGGAATGGGAGTACTCCTGTGTGGTTGTAAACTGTGTTATTCTTGTTCAGATCTGTTAGCGTTCTTTGTTTGTTTTGGAGTTTGTGTGACTTAGAGCTGAAAGACTGCCTGCGTGTGAGTATGTCACTTAGGGGGGTGGGAGCAGGTCTGACACAAGCAGTCAGAGATAGGGAGTGGTGGACCAATGAGTGAGGAAAGGGGAGGGTCAGGTGTGTGTGGAGATGACAGTTGAGAGAGAGAGAAGCGGGATCTGGCGGCGGGATAACTGAGAGAGTTGAGAGGCTGAGTTTAAAGAGGAGAGGAATGAGAGTCATTGTTCACTATAAACTAAAAACAATATAAATACAGCATATTCCAACTGCTTTGAACCGAAATTGTTGTCTGTCTTATTATATCCTGGAAACCCTGCAGCTCATCGTTACAATTTGAAAATAAATCCTGTTCGCCTGCCGGATGTATCAACTTCAACCTCCAAATCAATCTCCTGCCTGTCACTTAGCAGCGAATGCACGCACCCACATGGCAGACAGCTACTCTGTCACAAGCAATAATACTCTGCATCTTTCTAAACAAGGGACTTAGGGGCTCTCCCTAATAAAAGCTGAATCTCAAAGCAATAATAATATAGTACAGTAATTTTTACAGCTGTTTATAATGGTATTTAAAACAGGATTCATTTATCTGCCTTTTTACGTATCCGCTCTTACTCTAGTCCCATCGCCGTCTGATTATTAGTGTAATGAGTGTCTTAAAGATTTTAAACCGCATACACACTAGTTTGTTTTGATTACTGTACTGGTGATTGGGGGATATTTTGAATGTCAGGTTATTGTGTGGGAGTTTATACCGTCCATCGCTAACTGCGGGCAAATAACGTTAACACAAACACATCTGTTCTAAGTGGTGGCGACTGAACCAGAAAACTATAGCACCACACTGTAATATTCAGACCAGTGGCACTTTAAATGTGAAATATTCTTAAAATCTGTTAACATATCATAACCACATGCTAAGATGCACTATTCAAATTAAGATGGCTCACTCTTCTGACACAGAGTATAATTTGTACTATAGATTGCAGTCACAAATGTATAGTTCTTGGTGACTAATAAGGCTGGTCTCGGCAGACCAATTTATGTCCTTCTTTAGTTCATGGCCGCTGCAGTATACATGAGCATTTTGATATTCTGTCTCCCATTAGGGAGATAAAAAGCCTTTTCTGTCACATGGAGGAATCTTCCACCTGCCAAGAAGGTTGAGGTGATTCAAAAAACAGAAAGAAAGAGGATATTAAGATGGATTAGCCTAATTAATCTTATTCTGACAGCAGCCATAGCTGTTTTTATTCTAATCATTCAAGCTTGCATAATGTTGTGTTTTCAATAAACATGGTATTATTTGTATACTGCACTATGATCTCTGACCCAAATATTTTAAAATTGGTCAGGCAGGTATATATATTTGTCTATGATTGGGTAGCTGGGATTCAAGTAAAACCATTATTATTTCCTTCCGTCCCAAAAATCTGCTAAATCCTACAATACTATCGAAATGTGTCTCTTCTTCCCCTCTGACTGGTATTTTCCCGTCTTCGGTCGATGCTGCGGTATCCCTCTACAACGCCACCCATACTCAGATCATCCACACAGTTGCCCCGCTTACAACCAAAATAGTGAAGAAACATCAAAACTGTCCATGGTATACCCACGAACTTCAACTGCTTAAGTCTGCCTGTCACAGGTCAGAGCACAAATGGAGGTTGTCTGGACCAACAATTCACAGATAGATTTGGATTGATTACCTCAGTAGCTACAGGCGTGCGCTAGCTGCCACCAGGGTGAAGTACTTCTCAGAACTCGTATCTCTGGGACACGGTAAACCAAATATTCTCTTCAAAACCACTGATCAAATCCTGCATCCAGCCATCGATAAATCCACCTTCTATTCATCCTCCTGTCTTACCTGCAATGATTTGTCTTCTTTCTTTCAGAACAAAATTGATACCATTTATTCTATGCTCTCCTGCCACAAACCCAGTATAGTATAGTATAGTAGTTAACCACCTTGACTCTCCTCTGATTGCCCCTCTCTCATCCTTCTCTTCTCTCTCCATTACTGATGTCTCCAGCCTGTTGTTGAAATCAACTACTGCCATGCGCCCCTTGGACCCGTGGCTAACAAATCTTGTCTGTCTCTTCTGAGGCCTGGTACCTGCTACTCTCAAGACTGCCCGAGTAACACCAGTGCTCAAAAAACCCTTCCTTGACCCGGCTGTCTTATAAAACTCTTGAAAGGGCTGTAGCCAGCCAGCTGACGAAACATCTCACAGATAAGAATTTGCTTGAATCTCTGCAGTCTGGCTTCCGGCCACATCACAGTACTGAAACTGCTCTCCTCCGGATTGTAAATGATCTCCTGCTCAATGCTGATGCTGCTGCTCCCTATATCCTTGTCCTCCTTGACCTTGACTGCTGCTTTTGATACCATAGATCATGCCATTATTCTTGACCGCTTTCAGAAATATGCTGGCATCTGTGGAACCTGTCTCTCCTTTTATTTAATGTATTATGCATATATTTAATGTGTTTGCATTGTTTTTAATGTTGTATTTAATGTACTATGCCCTGTATTTCACTGTATTTAATGTATTATGCATTGTTCCTCACAATCTTTTAAAGCACTTTGATACATTTTTAAAGAGATTTTAATGATGTCTCATTGAATTTCTGCATTTAGTTTACAATCTGAGTGTAGGATGCACCCTACAGCCCGGACGTCGCCGGTTCAAGTCTGGGCTATTCCACAGCCGACCGTGGACGAGAGTTCCCAGGAGACGGCGTTCAATTGGCTGAGGGGCGCCGGGGGTGGGGGGGATTTAGGTCGGCCAGAGTGTCCTCAGCTCACCGCGCACCAGCGACCCCTGTAGTCTGGCCGGAAGCCTGCAGGCTTGCCTGTTAGCTGCCCGGGAGCTGCGTTGGCCTCTGACGCTGTAGCTCCTGGGTGGCTGCATGGTGAATCCGCAGCGTGTAAAGAAGAGGTTGGCTGACAGCACACGCCTTGGAGGACAGCGTGTGTTCGTCTTTACCGCTCCCAAGTCAGCGCCGGGGAGGTAGCGGTGAGCTGAGCCTAAGTAATAATAATTGCCATTTCAGATTGGGAGAAAATAACAAAAAAATTATTGGCAACGACTAAATTTTAAAAAAATAAATAAATATTCTATTAAATAATATTACATTGGGCATTTCAAACTGGGAGAAAATAACAAAAAAATAATTGGCAACAACTAAATTAAAAAAAAAAAAATTCTATTAAATAATATTACATTTGGTGGCGTGTTTGTTTTCTCAAAATAAGAATATTTACCAGCGGTAGCTCTGTTCACTAAGCTAATTATTTGCACAAATAAAGCAAGCTAAATAATTAATTTGCAAGTTGTCACAACGTGCAGAATTCAACACACAGAATTGTGCATGAGGTTTACTCACATTGTATTATAGTATATTTATAAGTGCTCTCGAAAGAAAAGGTATTCTGAGTATGTCACAGTGACAGCAACCAAGGAAGACAGAGTGAGGAATCTCAAGTTTACAGACCAGGAGCTAAATGTATTAGCAGAAGAAGTGGTGGGGAATTATGAAAGGCTTTTTGGTGCTGAATCAGCAGGAACATTAACTTCAATGAAACATTAAGGACAAAATAAATGCGCTCTGTAGGGCAGGGGTTCTGTCCCAGATCACAGCGTCCCGCGAGACAGTCAAAGCAGAGAAAGTCATTGTCAATGGAACATTTATGTTTAGCTCTGGAAATCAAATAAATATTTGTTTGTTCAACTTGATTTATTTTGTAATATAAATCAAAAGTCAGCAAAGCAATATTTCATTGACCAGCCTTTGTATTGTTGTGTTCGATGCACAAAGACACAAAGTTGAACAAAACAGAATCCCACCATCTGCATGCAACGTCCCTTTTTCGTAGCTCTGAACGCGATCTTCTGTTGAAATTAATTCAGCTTTTTTATTATTTGTCAGCTCTCCGCATTTGTGATGTTGATCATACACTGTAAGCTAATAAATCAACAATATCTAAACAACCATTTTAAACTTCCTGCCTCTGACTCGCATGGTACATCATTGTACAGTATGAGGAATTCATCAGTCATGAAGCCAGTATTTGTTTGACCCCGTTGCCATAGTAACCAACTGCATGCCATTGACACCAGACCATGTACAGGTACTGTAGCGCTGCTTCTATTTGATAAAAGTATGAAATAAATGGGAGGTGAAGAGTAATGTAAAATACTGAAAGTAAAATACAATGCATATTTTTCAAAGTAGGCAAATACACAGTTTCTGTGAAATTCATGATATTGTGAATTTTCCAGGGCCCTACATATAAGGCTAGTATGATCTGTGCTCAGTCTGTATCTGGTTATTACCTCCTCCTCACACAGCCCTAGTAACATTTGCCTTGTCTGAAATAATCTCTCCTTGACTCTTCTTCTCGCTGTTCTGTGCAGTTCTTCTGCTGGTTCTGTGACACACATTTTGCATTAAAATAGTAGGTTTGTCTACCTGCCTTATTACTTTAGATAAAGTGTACTAATGATATATTAATTAGCAGGAAGAAAACAGTGACATTCCTGATCTATTGTTTGCCTACCTGAAGCAGTCAACATAAGCACATCAAGCTATCAACCTATGGGACAATAAACTTTTTTTTCCTTTCCTTTTTTTAATTGTTTTTACATATTTAATTTTCTCCTTGAACGCACAGATACACTTCAGCAAACTTAATGTCATGCGTTAATGGGAGTGGAATTCTTGGCGGTCCCAATTGCTTTTAATGCAGCAGTAAAGCTCAGTGTCTTTAAGCTTATCACATTGCACATCAAACGTTGTTCATTTTGCACCAAACCTATCCGAAGATTTTACATTTTTTTGAAAGAATGATTCATATAATTTATTCTGGCTGGTTTGGACAGCTCCATCTTCAAACTACTAATTCAAATGTATTCCTTGACCTCTTTCCATGGCTAGATACACAGTAATCCTAAGAACATTTTTTTAATTTTTTCTTTTGGGTGGGTATAGGCTATTGTGGACACAGTTGACAACTTACTGAGACCGGAGGCTTTGAAATCCTGGGAGGATATGAACTCGACAGAGCAAACCCACGCAGCAACGATGTTACTTGATACCCTGGAAGAGGGAGCTTTCGTCCTGGCAGACAATCTAATTGAACCGGCTGTAGTGAAAGTACCCGCTGAGAATATAAGTAAGTGATTCCAGAGCTGATAAACAAATTAAAAGCATTTCCAGTAAACTAGGATTGAAGCATTACTTACAGTTTCTCACTGTCTGCTAGGGTCCTTATATTAATAAAAAAATGTAGACAATTACTGTTTCACTTTAAATATGGCTACCTTTTCCTGTTGCATTTACTGTAATAAATAAATAAATAAAGAAGTGGCTTAAATGCCTGAGTGTGAAAGGTGAAAAGAGTGAAGCTACTGGCTATCTCTCACTGTCAAAAGTGAAATATATCAGAAGGGAACAGATGCCAATTTTTCACTGAGATGGAAGAAACTGTGTTGATAAATGGGTAGTTCTGCCCTAAGTAATTTCACAGATCAAAGAGAATTCAACCTTGCATTGTAATCCTATGAAGCTGTTTAGGTATTTAGATCCTCTGCTCTTCTGCATGGGCTGGTTAGTTGTATGAGCTGAACTACAGAGAATTAGGACACAATTCTGCAGTGCTGTTATTTCATGTATTGTTTCTGTCAAATGCTGCTATTATATTTCAGCAACGCAAACACAGATGTTCTTTTATTAGCAGCAGACCAGTTATAAATGGACTCCTTAAAAAATGCACATGAGTATTCAATATGTTGTACCTTGCGAGACAGGATGATTTTGTTCTGTTTAGTTGTTTTTTTAAATAACAAACAGAGAAAGATACTTAATTAAAATCTTAATTACATTTTTATAAGGAGTTGACATGTTGAAGATGTCTCAAACACTAATTGAAAAAAAAAAAAAACACCCATGAGGCAGATTTTGGAGGGCCCCTGAAAACAATGCGACAAAATTACCAGTGTTCCATTGAGTGACATATTGCTCATCCAGAAACATAATTGTAATGACTTTCTAACCCCAGTGCAGTCAAGCATTGTATGTTTAATATCTCAATCTAAGCACACTTTTTTTTTTATAATATCTTTATCGTTAACTAGAACATGCATTAAAACACTGGAAGGATTTTTCAGCAGATTGTCACTTTGTAACCTGAGCACATACTAATGACAGAATGTTTTTCCTTGTATCTCTTGAACTCGTCTCTGGCCAATCAGTTCTGGACGTTTATGTACTCAGTACAGATGGTGTACAAGTGGAGGACTTCAGATTTCCCCAGCCATGCAAGGGAGGGATCTCCATTCAGCTGTCTGCCAACACTGTCAAACTAAATAGTCGCAATGGTGAGTTACAGACGCACAAACAATTGGGCATTGTAGTGAGGGCAGGGATGCAGTAAACTACTTCATCATTGACAGGCTGAGCTACATTTTTTCCTCTTTTTTGGATGCAATTGTTTATTTATTTTTTTGTACAGGGTGTGGCCTCTTTGTGGGACCCACATCTGCTCCTCAGTGATGCATTTACTTGACAAGGCATCATTACGTGTCTTTTAGAATGACAGGCTATTTCTTTTAGTTAGTGCAGAGCTCATTTGGTCCAAAGTGGTTGTCAAATATGGACAGTGACTTTAAGATTACGTTCCAGTTTACCCCAATGAAGCTCAGTAGGACTGAGATCTGGGGACTGTGTGTCTTGCTCCTCGAACAGTCCCAAACACAGTGGCATGTGGACTGGTCTCATTGTCGTTGTGAAATAATCCTTTTTCATCTGGGAGTTTTATGTGTTAATGTTAGTGGATGAAGTTGATCTGCTATATATATGCAGAGGCATTGACAAGACCCTCCCTGGGAATGAATGATGCAAGACCACCATGTCTAGCATAACGGTTAGCGATAGGAATGTTGTTATTGTTTGTTTTTAATCTTGGTACTCTTGTTTGCTTTGCAGGTGTGGCCAAATTGGTATTCATTCTCTACAAACAGTTGGGCAGGTTCCTCAGCACAGAAAATGCAACTATTAAATTTGGAAATGAAGTTAATGGCCGAAACAATTCTGTTGCTGTCAATTCTGACATCATCTCAGCCTCTATCAACAAGGAGTCGAACCGCGTGTTCCTGTCAGAACCTGTGCATTTTACCCTGGAGCATATCGATGTAAGTCCTCGTGAAAAATTAATGAGAGGGGGTCATGAAATCAGCAGGAGAGAACAGTAAAGCGTGCAAAAATCCCCATTTGCATTGTAAATAACACAGTAGGTCATGGAAGAGTTTATTTAACTCAATGAACATAACATTAAATAAGCTTGGTTCTGTGACTGTTAGAACTTAAGTGAATTCTTAATGAAAACTAATTCTGTAATCAACATTAGTATGGAAATGATACTATTCTCCTTTACAGAGGAAAAGGAACTCCTAGATTAGCCATATGATACCAGCTTCAATTGCTTGTGGACCAATTATCTAACTTCTTTAATGAAGTCACCATAACTCTCAAGGGGTAGTATACCAAAAAAATGGTTGAAAAAAAACAAAGCAACTTAGACTGTGTTTAATACTGTAGGGGCCAAAGCTAATATACTGTTATTTCTTTTTGCTATTCATAATTGTCAGGCTGAAAAGTACTTCAACTCAAACTGCTCGTTCTGGAACTATTCTGAAAGGAGCATGATGGGACACTGGTCCACTCAGGGATGCAGACTGGTAGAAGCCAATAAAACGCACACAACCTGCGCATGTAGCCACCTGACCAATTTTGCAATTCTTATGGCTCACAAGGAAGTAGCGGTGAGTTATTGTTTTTTCTTTGTTTATTTGCTTGCAGGAATGATCTCTGTTTTATGAAAGTGGACAACAGTGTACTAACTGCACACATGTAGAAATGTCTCGCTCCTCTTGAGTGAAAAAAAATAGACACCACAATCAGCCTCCATTATTAAACCTTGCAGTACAGTTGTCAAGAGCAGCCCTACAATTTCCTTTTAAACAAGTTTGACAGGGAGTGAAAAAAAGAAGATTAATATTTCTCAAACCTAAACCACAGTCTAGCTTAAAATTCAGGCAGGGTATGTACAGGCCTGGCCCTGCTTATAGACATTAATCATGCTCTACTAATGGGCTTAGCCAGTGATTGATGGCCATTGAGCATTTATTTCTGTGTGTCATCTATAAAATAGAACAGTAATTTTGCAGCCACTACCTGCTGGAATGATGTATGGGAGCATCCTTGTTCCTCTATTTGTATTGATAAACAGGCTTATTAATTTGCCGCATTCTTTATTTTCAGCACACAGATGGAGTGCACGAGTTACTTCTCGATGTCATCACCAAGGTGGGGATTGTTGTCTCGCTCATTTGCTTGGCCATCTGCATCTTTACGTTCTGCTTCTTCCGTGGCCTGCAGAGCGATCGGAACACCATCCACAAAAACCTCTGCATCAATCTCTTCATTGCCGAGTTCATTTTCCTAATTGGCATCGATATGACAGAACCTAAGGTAAGCCCAAGATCTTAGGTATTGATTTTGTGATCTGTTTCCCTGTTCTTCTAAAATGACTTAATCTGAAATGGATGTGAGTTTAAACATGACACTGCCATCAACCTCTGTGTGTATTACATTGACACAGCAAGGTTAAGGCCAGAGGATTATTAAAGATTAAAAGATAGGCAGACATGCTGTCAACACATTTTGGAGTCACCTTTATACAAAATAGATTTGGCTATTTTTTTTTCCAAGGATGTCAGATATTTTTTTCATGTGAGTAATCAGTTCTGTACACTTATATACGTAGAAAGATGTCATCCTTTTATTATGCTCTGCTTAGACGTTATACTTGGCTTTTGCGTAAAAACTCAAGCTTATGATTGTCAGTATGTAAATCAAAACAGAGGCAAAAAGACTAACCCCGGGACTCTTTGTTCGTCATTTCCTTACAATGACAAGGCTTTATACAACAGGGACAGATCTGCCTGTGGTAAGGTTCAAAGTGTCAGATTTAAGGTGATTGTTCTTCCTATTGAAAGAGTATTCTGTGAAGTGCTGTGCTGACAGAACACACATATCATATCTAACATCTTGTTGTTCTGAAGCAGTTGCAACAATTTTTATTATAAAAATTATATAAAAAGGCCTCATTTTACAGGAAAGGCAGCATTTCTTAGAGCACTAAAACCACTGTCATGGTAGAAAACTAGTAAGAAGCTACTCAGAGTAATAATTTAACTATTCCGTCTGGGAACAAAGTTGTTTCTTGCTAGTCTTCCGGTTTTATCCATCTCAGAAAATGTCCCTGTGCCATTGCACATGTACAAGACTTGGTTGTATTAAAACTTGGAATTGTTATTTTGTTTTTACATATAAATTTTTTCCCTTCTTTCAGATTGGCTGTTCAATAATTGCAGGCCTTTTGCACTTTTTCTTCCTTGCCGCTATTGCTTGGATGTGCCTGGAAGGGGTTCAGCTCTATCTAATGTTGATCGAGGTTTTCGAAAGTGAATACTCTCGGAAAAAGTACTATTACTTTTCTGGCTACCTCATTCCAGCCATTGTGGTGGGTGTAGCTGCAGCTGTCGACTATAATGGCTATGGAACAGAGAAATAGTAAGTAATTCTGAGCGTTCTTGCATTTCTTTATGTAAGGATTTTGTTAAAGCTTTATTAGCACTAAGTATAACTATTGGTAGTGGAATAAGCCACTAAAAGCCTCTATAAAACAAAAATAGGAAGCCAATGCTGGGACATCTGTTATTGTCTAGACTCGTAATAGTTTTCACAATGACAGTTATTGATCATCATCTGCCAACCAGACCTGAAACTAACTGAAAAGTGAATAACATCGAGAGCTTTTCCCTCAAATTCATATTAAGTTTGTTCTCAAAATACCGACACACTTCGTGGTTTGAGCTAATGCTTCATTAATGTCGTTCTTGAAAGACCCTCTAGCAACCTAATATTTGTAAATGCATTTCCAAAGAAAGCAGCGCAGGATTCTATAAAAGCTTTTACACAGATTATTAATACTGCTTGGGTTAAGCCTTTGTCCATTAAAACAGTTTTTTTTGTCCTTTCCGTCAAATGTACACGCTAGTGGTTACACGTCAATAAGCTTGATTACTTATAGCAATTGCTTGAACTTTTAAAATGAGTTCAGCTTGTTGGATTTGTTTTAATGCACCTCAAAATAGCACCGATGTCATCACTAATGCAAGACCCTAGTTTGAGTGTGGATATTTCTTCCAGATATGTTTTTGTTACTCCTATGATTAACTGATTGTGTATTCTTTCTTTTTTTTTTAATTCACAGCTGCTGGCTAAGGTTGAATACACACTTTGTTTGGAGTTTTATAGGACCTTGCACTTGTATGATTATGGTGAGATTTATTTCCTATTTCTTTAATATATTTTTAGTATATTATTGAATGTGAACAACCACAAGGCAATAATGTTCTCAGGGTTTGCAGATGACGGCATGTGCCAGAACAGATTTAAAGGAAAGGAGGTTTCAGGAAAACAAGGACAGATGGAATACATTCAGGAATTCACTGTATGAAGTGTTAAGTGATGTTTCCTTGTTATTTGTCTGATTATTCAAATATTCCACAATGGTGGAGTGCTGTAATGAATCTTAGGAAATATTGTCAATGCCTGTATGTGCGCAAATATGTCCTAAATAGCTTGTGCAAAAAACTCTACACAATGGTCTTGCGGAATTAAAGAAACAAAAGAAAAATAAAGCTCAAATCTCCCCATTATCAAAGATCTACATTACAGAATTCCACAGCCTTTTCCCAATGGATAAAATTAAATGTGATTCAAAAGTTTTTTTTGTTGGTTACGTGATTTCCCCCAAAGGTTTTTTAATGACACTGTTTTGATTATGTACAGTAAATTACACTATAAGACTGTTATAAATACAACATTTACATGTAACCATTGCTTGCTAAATCTATGTAACAAAGACTCTGTCTAGAACATGTAATTTATATTTCACAGGAATTATCTTAAAATGTTGTGTCGAAACAATTGTCAGTAGAGAACTGCTTTTAATTATCTGTGTGGTGGTTTTACACATGGTTTTCAAAGCATTTGTTTCAACTGTACACCTGGTCAGGGAGGATATAGGTGAAGGGCATTCTTTATATCATATTGACTATGTTCTGACAGAGTGCACAATTATTTACTGGTTGTGACATTATTATTCTCAACTAAATCAGTTAGACTTAGAACTAAAGGTCCTTGGGGAGTTGCACTCCTTAAAAAAAATGAAATGGCAGGTTGCAATCATTGGACAGGATCTGGAGAGTAATTCTGCTACCATATATTGCTTTGCCCTCTAGTCTTCCCAACAGACAGAAACATAGCTGTTACAAACAATATCATGTACGAAATAGGAGAGGCAAGGGTAATATTTGCTCAGCAGTGTATCCATTAAATCTGTTGTGGTTGTTACCAAAAATACAGTAACCTCTTTCAACCTTTTTGACTGGTGTGAACATTAATTAATCTTCACTAGCTGTGTGCCATCGGGTTATTTAAACTTGCTTGGACAGCAGTACTTTTTGACATAACAACATCAGTTCAGTAAATGGAAGGGGTCAATAGTTTCGGTATATGCTTAGTTACTGTGCCCACATAATGCCACCCATATGTCTTCATTTATTAGTGTTGCAATAGTTGACTTAGTTTGCCAGGTTATACAGTTTGTAGAATCTATACATGTGTTTATATAGGCTACTTGTAAAGTGAAGCAAATAATAAATGTAAACCCATAATAGCATAAGTTAGTAGCTCAAAGAGATTGAATAAGGACATTAGAACCAAGGTTGAGTATCAAATGGAATAACCTATGTTGTGAACTAAATTCTTCAGCACATGATCTTGTCCATGTTACCCACATGTATCATTTTTTCCCCTAAAACTAACATACATCCCATGTTGAGCTTTGGCTACTCCCAAAGGTGGCCTGTGTCGCAAATAAAAAAATGCTACTTTGTTTAAAAAAAGCCAAATATTTCCAGTTTTAGCACAAACAGATAGAGTGTCATGCCTCTGGGCACCAGGGTTATTATCTCCATGAAGAGGAACATGTAAGTAATGAATGGTGGGAAACCATTAGTATGCCTGAAATACTTTAATGAAAGCTTGGATCATGACACGTCAGGAGCAGTTCTTATCATTTGGACAGCTCCATCTGCACCTTAAATATTTAATTCAGTTCATTTAAAGTTCAACTGACACACTTGCTCGAAACCCTTCTTTGGAGAGTATTGCTCTGCCTGGCAGTCCCAGGGAGAAAAGGGTTTCTGCATGGCTAAGAGCAAAGACTTGGAGAAACAAATGCAGCTTTAGAGCTGCTTTCGCAAGGTAACTAAAGCTCTAAGGAGGCCAAGAGGGGTTTGGAAAATGTGCAGTTCAGATAGGTTACTTTAGTGTAGTGTTTCACTTCTTCTGTCTCATCATATCAATGTCTGCACTGTGGGCTGAGTGAAATGCATTTCAAGCCATAAACTCAAATGCACATGATAAAGATGAGTCGACTGATGGCTTGGAAACAAACTCTGCACCACAGTAATATATGATCTAAAACCCCCTGGTCCCTTTTTTCCAGTGATCTTATTCTACAGTAACACTCAATCGTTACGGTAAAGGGGTGATATTGATTAGCCCGCAGTTTATAATGTGGTGTCGGCAATCAAGAATTGTATTAATGTCTATGTCAATTCATAGTATAGGAACTCCAATCAGGAGGTTTAATATTATTATTATTATTATTATTATTATTATTATTATTATTATTATTATTATTATGTGTGTGTTTGAGAAAAAAAAAAAGCTATATTAAATTTTGAAAATTGAAATTGGCAAAATGTGTATTTTTTGCCATGTAAAAATCTGTATTATTATTATTATTATTATTATTTATGATTACAGCCTGTTGTGACTATTCTGATTACCTGTACAATACCAATCAGTGCAATCAATGATCCTCTTTTAAACAGCATAGCTTCCTGAATATGCATGGTCAACAGGAGTCTGCAGTGTCATTTTATCATACTACTTAGCAAAATGGTCACAGAATGCCTTGCATTCTGTTGTCATAGCTACTTTAAGTCAACATCATATAAAGTCTTTATCAAGACTGCAGTCTGCTCTAGACGCTTTTATATTATGCTCGCCCTGGTTTATATACAGCAGCCTATATAATTGTAAGGGGTTTTCACAGTAATTGTTTGCATTTCAGAATAAGCAGTTGCTGAGTAAATTATGTACAGAAGTGCCCAGCAGTCACCTTTCATCTAGCTACCTTGTATATCTTTAAATCATTGTATTGATTTTTAGAGCCAAATAAATGCCCTCAAATGCAGCAAGCTGTAACCTTGTCTGAACTTCATAGCCACAGTTTGCTTTTGGAAGATTTAATGTGGTAGTAAAACAAGGAAGCCAAATTGATGCAAAGCCCCTCTGGTTCCCAAAGGAAAAGTGCCAGTCGGACCGTGTGAAAGAAATATTTCGAATTCCTGGACGCTTTATCTAGTTTTTTCAACGCTATTCTTATTCCGAAACCCAGCCTTGTCTTTATTGTTTCACAATTCCAGGATCTCCAATTTCAAGTGTTTCATTGCTTGACTTCAGAAGTCATACATCAGTTGTCTTTTGTTGGTTTTAAATGCATCCTCATACTGTTATTGATATTGAATGTCACCGAGCTTGGCGTCAGTCTGCTTCAGCTTTCAGAGAAGAAGAACTACTTTCGTCCCTCTGTGTTGATCCCAGTTGTGATCTGTTTGTGTCTATTTTTTCTATACTAATGTTGCCCTTTTCTGTTTTGACAGCTAAATCTTATCTTCCTGGTTATTACAATGTATAAAATGGTGAAGCACTCTACATCCTTGAAACCAGACTCCAGCAGGTTGGAAAATATTAAGTAAGTGAGGACTTTGAGATTTCCTGATTGCGCCACTGATTGAAGATTATTGGCCATGGATAGTTAATGGCATGGGCGCCTAGCAACTGCTAATGCCAATTAAAAAAACTAAACAAACTTTTGTGTAAGGTCACAGATTCTAGGTATAAAAGAAAAAAAAAAAGATTACTTGAATACATTAAGGATTGAACATCCACAAATTTGTCTCTAAAATGCCTCTACTGAAACGTACTTACTTTTTGATTTTTTTTTGTATCCCAGTTCTCTTTGGAGCGGTAGCATTTTGTTTGTTTTTTTTCTGGCTAATTGAGCAAATGTTTGCCTTATCCTAAGTGCTTTAGTTCCACGTCGCTTTGCAACACAGCCCCTTCTGTTGAGTTAACTAAGGGCTCAGGTCTTGTACATATTACAGATTCTACATTTCGATCACAAAACTGCAAAGCAGCAGGCTGCAGCAGCTCAATCTGTGCTGAACCGAGTGACACACACGCAAGAGAACACGACTTTCGTTTTTACAATTTTGTATGTACATATACCTGTTTATAACTGCTGGCACATTAGTTTCTTTTGAAATGTTTATTTTATTATAGTTTTTCATTTTCTGAAGTCGTGCTTTATATATTGAAAGTTAGAAAATAAACCCTTTAGTGTTTCATTTAAATACAGTGTTTTGGCTGTGCAGATGTGTGTGAATAAAACTTTTGAGTTGTATCCAATAGTTTGTCTTTCATTTTATCGATGTTGTTTAAAATGCAACAGTCATAATGACTGCCGGTGGCAGTTTTTGTTATGAGTATAACCGCAGTGGATCTAGTGTTAAACCATATTAGTTGCCTTTAAACCGGCTAATATACTTTAAAAAGTGCTAAATACGGTTAGTGTCTACACTATGCAGCATTTAATACCGTACTCGAGAACCAGACTCGAGACCACCTCAGGGGGTAATCACGAATCCAGTTCTAAATTAGATCGCATCAGGTAGTGCGGTTTGTCAGATGCATGGACGCTGTAATACCAAACTATAGTTTTTGTGTATCCTCCAATATCCCAAAATGCTTTCTGATATGTTTTGGCGCATGGACATTGCAAATACAGTACAGAACAACTGCCTGAAGAAGTTGAGAATGACTATCAGTACTGCTGTACAGTATACAATTTCTGAGGCTTGTTGTAAATTGTTGGATCATGGAGCTATATGAGCGATGAAATCGGTCAAGGAGAACTTCAGAGTTCAAAACAAAAAGCACACATCATGATAAAATGTGCCTTGTGTTTTTAAGAAACAAAGCCATAATGTTCATGTTAAGAAGCGCTATGTCTTCCGTGGGCACAGACTCCGTATTTGCTGGTTTGTATACATAAAATCCAGTGCATGATGGGATATTGTCATATTAAGTCCCACAGTGCACTGTGCTGCTAGTAACTGTAACTGGACTATTTTAATAGTGTTTGTACGCATTAAGCCTGACTAAACATGAAACATGTACTTTAGTGTGGACGCTTTGAGCTGGACTAATCAATTACTTTTTTTGAGTAGGGGTCTCGAGATTGGTTATGTAGTGTGGACAGGGCCTTAGTTACAGATCACTGCACCATGATACTGTGTGCTGTTGTATTATTCTATTATTCAAATTAAGTTTGAGCCCTAAGTCAACGGCCATTGCCCATTGCGGGGGGAAGTGCAGTTTAATTGGGACTGGGCACTTAAAGACAAACAACAATAACAACAACAATCAATACATCCAAAACTGTTGTTGATTTATTTGTTTATTTTTAAAATAGTTTTTCACCAAATAAAAAAATTAGGTGAAATTTAATTTCACCTAATTTAAATTAGGTGAAAATAATCTGTAATCAAAAAAATGAATACAAAAAAATATTCCTGTTTGTTTTCAAGATGGCAAATAATTAAGAAACAAACCTTTCTGAACTATATTTAAAAATGTGTTGCCTAGCCTAACACCAGCTTCATCGCATGTTGCATGACAAGAGAGATAATCTATCGCATCTCTTTCCTCTTCTTTCCCTTTTCCTATCTTCTCATCTACACCAGTAATTACCGTGTTTGTGACGGCTACTATAATACAGACTTACCAGGGTAAGCTTGAACTGTCCATTAAAACTTATTCAACTCACAAATTCTATTATTTCTTGCAGTGTTTCATCAACAATTAGGTACAATTTCACAAGCCATTAAAATTTTTTATTTTTTTTTGCAAAAAAAAGAGGAACATTTTTTTTTTTTCAAACCTTAATTTCAAAAGCTGTCTTAATTTGCATTTACTAAAATACTGACACATGTACTCTTCTATCCCAATGGTCTAATTTCTGTTTCTCTTTCCTGCTTGTCATGCTTTCTAGCTATGAAGATAATAAACCATTAATCAAGTAAGATCAATAGCAAGATCTGGAATGTTTTGAGCACAATTACTCCTGCCCCCTCTCCCTTCCATTCTTCTTTTCCTGTTGTTTATAACAATTTTATAAGTTTGACAGTTCATCATTATTTGTCATGTGTCAGCATCTCAGCTGTTTGTAGCCACCCTAATGTATTGTTGTGCAAAGTAATCCTAAAGGGTTTCTGGAGGCCTGCATCTCCTTCAGACATCTTTTGCGTTCTTCCCTCGTCTGTAACTTTTCCATATTTATTTAGTTTCTCTCACCTTGATTATCCCTCAAACAAACAATGAGTATAATTGGCTGTGAGCTAAAATGATTAAAAACGACCCAGGGGTGTGCAATTTTTGAAAAAAAAACTTGTTGTCCAAGGGACAAAATGCTAGAAAAATCTACTTGTCCTTCTTAAAAATCTACTTGCCCCCTACCCGTCGCACAAAACACACACAAAAAAGTAGAATACAACCTGTAGGATTTTGGTTTTATTTAACAGTGAACATACTCAATCAATTAGTGATTAACAGGGCGGATCCAGCCTAGTAGCTTGACATTTAATGAACATACTAAGATTACAACTATAATAAGCAATACTTCAGAATTATTCAGATATCAAAATAGCTTCTGCCTGTTTTTTTTCCCACTTTCTCTACAAGCTGAATCCAACTCCTGATGTCCAGGTGTTTTAGTTTGTGGCATCACAGATACAGTCATTGACAACTATGACTGCTGCTTTGTGGAATTGTGATTTTTCAGTTTTGTTTTGTAACTGCTGATCCCAGATTTCTAAACCTGTCAAGTTTCTCTGCATTTTTTATAGTTTTTCTACCAAAATGCACACAATATTTACAGTAGACCATCAAATTCTACAAAGAGAAAATATATTTTTCCTTTGTTTATTTATGTTATATACTTTTTTTTTTTAAACAGTGTATTTTACAGCTATTTTTCCTCATCTAACATTTTGCCCCATGATGGCTAACTGGAACACTGCTGCAGTAGGTTGATTCTGGTTTCATACCCTGATGGAATTTTAAACAGAAATTGATTAATACATATACACATTGCCATGAGATTTACAGTGTTATTAATATATATATATATATATATATATATATATATATATATATATATATATATATATATATATATATATATATATATATATTTACATTTTTTTTATATTTAAAAGTTAGAGCTAACCTAGTTTGCAATTTTAAATCTTTTTAAATTTTTTTTATTTATAAATTAGCAATCTCTAATTTATAATTTTATTATATCTATATATATATATTATATATATTATATATATAATCATATATAAGGTTCATTATATCATTTCTATAAATTATATTGATATTTGTCAATCTTCATGTTTTAATAGTTTCACAAATTGATGGATTGTGCATGTCCAATAAATAACTAATATCGCTTATAGTGTATATATATATATATATATATATATATATATATATATATATATATATATATATATATATATATATATATATATTAAACATTTAACGTTAACGTTTAAATAAAAAAAAAATGTAAACATAGAAAATAGCAAACTAGGTTAGCAACACTAAAATCGAAAGAAAAAGTAAAGCAATACATTTTTTGCCACAGAAAGTTTGTTCTGTAATGCTTCTAAACAGTAAACTTTAGATCCCAAGAAGTAAATTGACCATGAAGTGTTATAAATTACACAACATGATTGTTTCTAATCCGCTAATACCTTAGCCACTATGGTGTTTTTTTTTTTACTTTGCTAGATTGCAGCATTAAATGTCATGTTCATGTATTAAGAAAGCAGTCCCACTTACTTGCTAATTTACAAAAAACATAAATAACACCAGCCATTTATTGGTTTCTTTGTAATCAATAGAAGATCAGTTTCTTCTACAGCTAGCCAATCAGAAGTAAAAGGAGTGGGATGTAAACACTTTGAAAAATATTTGTGCTTTGGTGCTAGACTTCTGCATTTAAGTTTTCAGAAACTTACAAATATACCTGGAGTGTCTTTCTTGCAACAGAACAAATATAGGACAAATACATAAATAAAAACTATTTGTAAAGTATAACAGCAAAACTTATTATCCGTCACACCAATCTTGTTGGCCTGGGCGTCGGGCATCGGGCAATATGAATTGCACACCCCTAATGACCTATGGTGTATTTTTTACTGCATACAATGTGACCTTATAGTTTACAATTTATCAACATTTTACTTGCAGCACTTTAACTTCATACAGGTAAACTGTTTTGACATAATCCTATGTGTTGCATGTTCTGAATGTTTGCATTTTTGCAATTCAAATTTATTTTGTTTCCTGTTTGACTCTTTCAGATCCTGGGCCCTTGGTGCTTTTGGCCTTATTTGCCTTCTTGGATTGACCTGGTCATTTGGGTTGCTGTATATCAATGAGTCCACTGTTGTGATGGCTTACCTCTTTACAATATTCAATGCATTTCAGGGGATGTTTCTCTTACTGTTCCTCTGTATCCTCCAGAAGAAAGTAAGTACTGCAAAAGAATGCGCGTTTATATCTGATATGCAATTTAATGACATTACTTAGTAACTTGTGTTCAGTGAATCTCTTAATAAAGCTCTGGTATAAAATTAAATACATACATATTTCACTCCAGAAAAAGTTGTGCAATAATAGTAGGGAGTCACTCGTGTAAATGTTCCCCTGGGACACCTCAAATGACGAAACCAGCTGTGAAATATTGAAAGAAACAGCAGGAAACTTGGAACACCTAATCCAGTTCAAATTAAAGTTCTTTATTCATGGAACTAGAAATAGAACCCATGCATTTACAGTCACAACAGGGGGTCATTATTCAGGTCTCTTCATAGATTTTTATAAGAAGAATCACTCTATAAATTAAATACTAAATAAAATTATATTCACCCTCTGGAGTTGGGCAAAAAAAAAGGTCTCACTGGAATTCATACAATGTAACATAATTAGTCCTTGAATTTTTGGGGGTTTATTTTTTGTTGAGTTCGGGGGGTGTTTTTTTCCCCAGTTTTTATTGTTTGGCAAAATCAGAAAAAATTTTCAGTTGTTAAAAATAAATAACATTCAAATGCATCCATTTTCAGTTTCTTATTATCAATTGACTTATTAGCCTTTTAAAAGTAAGTATTTTTATTTATTACAATTATTTTATTAATTGTAATACTGATGTTGTTTTATTCATTTTTAATATTTTACACAGAAAATTTGTAAATTTAAATGTTAACCTAACATTAAAATAATTACTGGTCCTGAATGTATTGGTCCTAAACAATAACAAAAATAATCTTACAACTTTTTAACAGCTACAAGTTGTTTTATTCAGTGTAATGTATCAAGCCCTGGTAATATTCTATTGTATTTCTTGTTCTGTGTTCACATGTTCCTTTCCACTTTGTCCCTCATTTGTACTGCAGTTTCTGTAGTTTACAAAAAATGCATTCATTAAAAAAAGTCACTCAAACAAGTGTATTCTATTACAAAGGCCCACAAAAATTGTCGATTGGTCAGTAGCAATGTCTTTGTACACTGCCCGCCTTCTGAAAGACGTTTTCTTTATGTAGAACGAGTAGTGAATGATTGACATTATTAAATATATATTGCCGAAACCAAGGTTTATCGGTTTAAAAGAATAAAAACAAAATTTTCAAAATAGATCTTCGGGGGTGATTTTTTTGGGCTATTATCGGTTAAAACCGAAAAATTCAAGCCCTACAAATAATAAACATATTAACATATAGTTCAGTTGGGTACAAAATCAGTCATCTTTAGAATGTTCTGAAATCATTAGTCAAATGATTGTCTTGATCGTTGCATTTTGCTGCTCCCCCTTTGGAGAGTCGACTGTGTCAATTAGCTTATCTGCATGATAAAGTAAAGCACAGTGAAACACCTTTTTAGTTGTACTGTTTTTTATATTGAGTTGAGTCAGCGAAAGAAGAGATAATAAATACTACAGATAATACAGAATCTGCTTTTTAAGGTACAAGTTAAATTGCTGTTCCCTGAAAACCATCCAATCTGTTCCTGAATACATGCAGTCTGTTCTTTATTCTGTTATTACAAGGTGGTCACTAAATTGAACTCAGAAATGGGACAGTAAAAGCAAAGAGCATTACATTTTCAATTGTGGCATGATAACAGGGCTGTTACTTTCATCATTTTTGAAGGAGCTGTAATTTAGAGATAATGATGATGGGATGTGCAGTGTGGCAAGATAGTGTTTCTTTCTACTATAGGTACAAAAGACAAACTAACTTTGAAATGTTTTATTTAGATAAAATAATATTTTGATTGAATGACATTTTGGATGACATGCTTAAGTAATCCTGATTTTATTACAGTAGTTTTCTTGACAACTAGATTTCTGTGATCACAGTTTTTTTTTTTTTTTTTTTTTTCTTGTCCCATACTATAGTACTTAAAACTGCATTACTTTAATTTTACCAAGATGGCTGACTTCCAGTTTCCTGTGAAGGTATACGACCAACCTTACTTAGCGCCCCTCCTGGTCGGGAGGTAGATTTTCAGCTGAGATTCCTTCTCTCCTGTTCACACAGGCCCATTGTTGAGCTAAAAAAGAGATCTCACATGCATGTTAAGTACATGTAAGAATAATAAAGAACTGCCTAGCAATTAATAATAATAATAATAATAATAATAATAATAATAATAATAATAATAATAATAATAATATATTAAAAAACCTGAATCCAGTCGCAGGTCTCCTCCTGCCTGCCCCACACTGCCAGCTGTTAATGTTACGAATTGTGGGAAGCTTGGTCCTTATTAGCACTGTAAATGTCTGCCAGTAGTACTGTTGACTAGATACCCTAGGGCATGAATTTCATGAGCTAATTTAGGCTAAATACTAAAATGAATTAAGCTGATCAGCCACCATATCGGAATCTGCATTGAGTTAGCTGTCATTGTGCAAATCAAAGGTTTACATCCAGTATTCACACCTCTGTTTGGTAAATAAAAGCAGCAGCAGGTATTGTTAAACTAAACAGACTGTCTCATCATGTACGAAACAATATCAGTACCACAACAAGAAAACAAACAGTCCAATACAACCTGCTCTACAGCCCTTTACATCTGCATTCCACTGACAAACAATCTTCACAGATTTCCCCAATATATTCATAAAAATGCTGCTGTGAAAGCATATACTTCCAGTACAAACATATCATTGTAATACAAAGAATCCCCAGTTTGCTGCCTTCACCACCTGCAAGTATAGACACCTGATTGCAATAACTCCTTATTCAGAGCAACTCGGGATTCTCGTGGGTTCAGCTATAAGATAGAGAGAGCTTTGTTTCATCTACTGTTCATACACTGATCATCAGCTCTTTAACATAGACAGTATATTGCTGAAATCTGCAAACTGGGAATGCTTTAAACACAGTTCATTTTCTATGCAGTGCATGGTGTTTTCTCATGGGAGGGCTGATACATTGTTAAGATGAAAGCTCAGATACTAATTTCCACATATTATTTACCTGTAGGTTCGTAAAGAGTACAGCAGATGTTTCCGACACACGTACTGTTGTGGTGGACTACCAACCGAGAACTCGCACAGCGCAGTGAAGGCATCGACAACAAGGACTAGTGCTCGTTATTCCTCTGGCACTCAGGTAAAGAAAATTGACAGGCTTTTTTTAAAATTCTATTTCTTTACAGGAAGGCATGTTGAGACCAATGTAAACAATCTGCAGACACATACTGTTTGTACAAAATCACCAAGAAAGTTAATGGATGTCCTGTTAAATATTCTGTTTCATGAACAGAGCCGAATTAGGAGGATGTGGAATGACACTGTTAGAAAACAATCAGAGTCTTCTTTTATCACGGGTGACATCAACAGCACTTCAACCCTTAACCAAGGTCAGTTTATAACTTTTTACATTTCTGTTTCAAGTATCTGTAAGTCTATCCATGAACCCTTAAAGCAAGTAAAAAACTTTAAGGTCAACTTCAATTTCAAAGCCTTGAAAGGGTACATCAGTCAGCTTGCAAGGGATGCAAAGAGACTTCTATTTATAGGAATTGTTTTTTAAAATGATTTCATATATTGTTTAACTTGAGAATAAATATGATGTTGGAGTAGATGATGTTAAACTTTCATTCACCTTAACCGTCTGGAATATGTTATTCAGCTTACACGACAATGGTGTACTTTTAAAATAACAAACATTAAGGCATGTGTTAAGTTTGTGTATGTTTTTCTATATTGGTTTGCTGCAGAACCAATTCATACCAAGTGATATGGTGCACCGTGTTTGAATAGGTGTTTCATCTGGGTTTAATTTCATTGATTCTTACACCAGCTGATATCATCAGCTACTGGATAACTGCAATTGGAATTTAACAGAATACAACATTGGAGCACTTCAACAATTGCTTTATGTTCTATAGGGAGTCAAAACAGCAATATCTGAGTAAAGACCCAGGGACTAGCATTTAGCAGAGAAGTGGCACATGCTGGCAACAGTATTGAAGGCTGAATTTAAACAGATAGGTTGATTTGTTTGAAATGGCTGGGTACTAAAAACAAATTAAAATGCAGTTAAATGAAAACAGGATCTTTAGCTAGTAAACTGTGGAAGCATATTTTTTTCAATTGTCTGATGTTTTTGAGCACATGGACTTGTACCATATATCCCCTTGTCTTTTTTTGATTGGCATTAATGCAAGACCCTGGCAGGCTGTTTCGGAATGCACGTTGCTTTGGCTGACCTATATCATTGTATCCTGGCTTTAAATACCATTACTATTCCACTTAATGTCACATAAGTCTCAAAATACCATGAGTAGTGTCTTTAGAAGTAGAGATGTCTGACATACTTTTTCATATTTAGTTCAGATTCCCTTTTTCATAACCCTATATAATTCTAAATACTGTATTTGTTTCATCTTTTTGTAACTGATTTCAACCTAAATATGACAGTGTTTACATTTCTTAACAAACCTCAAGAACCTTGCTCTTTTCTGTCTTGTTTTGTCTTGCAAATTTAACTTTTGGGTTTATAATTGCTAATTTAGTTTAACAGCAATTTTATATGAATTAGGAAATGTCATGCTCAGCAGATGTTTACATAAAGAGATCCGTTCTACACCTCTGAATCAATGAAACTCTAATGATCTTCTCTGACTTCTGTTAAATGTACAAATATAATCTTAGCTACTCTGGCAAATTTGAAATGGGCTTTTTTAACCTGCTCCTAAAACTGCATGTACAGAATATGATTAAGACTTTAGGTATAGATGTAGAAAACTGATATCTCTTTTTCTGTCTCTCATTGCTTTAGGGATGACGGGCAATTACCTACTAACAAACCCTCTTCTTCGACCTCACGGCACTAACAACCCTTATAACACCTTACTTGCTGAAAAGATTGTTTGTAATGCCCCTTCAGCTCCCGTCTTTAACTCACCAGGTGTGCTTACTTACTACTTTAAAAGAAAAAAAGAAAACAAAATGTTCACATGTGCAAAGGCCTCATCATACTGTCAAGATATGAAAGTCGTGGTATCATTTACCATAGCTATATAATTTCATTTCAATGGCCATTGTAATGGTTTAGAATTGACCCTTCTGTCATTACTACGATTTAGACACATGGTTTACAAGAATCCTTGTAATGTAATGAGTTTATTGGTCTAAAATGATGACGTAAAGTCTGAGCTGGTGTATTTACTGTCTATTTTTTTTCTGTGACAGAAATTAAGGACGTTTTGATATTACATTTGGAAAAGAGATACTTCACTTTATTCTTGATAATATTGTTGAAAGCTGTATTGTAAAAGCAGTTTTAGTCCTGAAAATAGTGCTTCCATTATTTGTTCTGCCGCGATTTAAAACACATTTTAAATAGTATCATAGGTTATCTGATATACATCTTTCCTGTACAGTTCCTGAGGGGCATGTTTTCTTGTATTAGGTACTATAAGACCACAGCACAAAGAAACTGAAAGCACTTTCAATAGCTACTTGAAGTACAAAAACAGCAGATCAAGCCCTCTTGTGCACTTCATATTTAATATTATGTAGACGTACACTGATCCCATCAAAAGTAGGTGTTCTAAAATAAGTAATTCTAGGACATTAAAAGTATTTTGCCTCCCAATTGATCAGCTTCCATCTTATATTTGTTTTATTAAATAATTCATTTGTAATTATAAGTTAAAATGAATTAATTTGTGATTTTGGAACAGATCTAGGCAAAAACAAACTTTTTTTTTTTTTTTTTTTTTTTTTTTTAACTGTTTCAATATTGTATTGTCTTTATCTTATTTCTTGCTTTTTCCTTACGCTTTCCTCTAGTGACCTACAGAGAGACAAGTATGGGAGTAAAACTTAACTTTGCCTATCAAATGTAATTTTTTTTCAGCATGATTACTAAAAAAAGGCACAAGCAAACATCATGCAGTAGACTCAGTGGGCAAGTGGTTCACAATTTTATATTTGATAATACACACATTCCTTTCCCCAATCCAAACCATTCAATTGGTTTTCAAAATGTATTTTAGCCCAAATTTAAATTGAGATAATCTAGCATGCAGTGCAATTTCTTCTGCTGTATAAAAAACAAAACAGTTTTGAAAGGGGTGACTAACATGGTGCTTCCATTGACTCCATTTTATCTAAAGGCTGAAGAAAGTCTCTGATTCCATTTGCAAGAGGCACATCAACATAGGGGTGGCTCATCAAGACACATACCTAAAGAATTGTACGACTGCATAAAGCTGCAGCGTAATATAGAAGCTTTACATATATATCAACTACATTTATTAGATTGTATTTGCAATTATGTTGACTCCTTTCTTTGGTATTCTTGCAAGGAAGAATATAAAGCATACCTTTAAAATGAAAAAAACACCATTCCTTAATAATTCATAACAGAAAATGCACTGTATGTTTTCCCGAAACCTGCAGTCTTAGTTCAGTACTTGACCAATACATCTGCATTTTATACTTGCTTTCTCTGAGAATCTGTTTATGGTTGACAGTTTGTTTCTGCTTTTTCTTTTGTTTCTTTTTCTATAATAAACTGTAGCTTTAGCTGTCTCACAGATAAGTCAAAACTGAAACTGATGCAGTGCTTTTTCAGTAGCTTCCGAGTGCAATCCCTAAAAGCCTTGCATATATTGCAGCAGCCTTACAGTGGTCAGTTTTCATTCCAGTCACATTACTCCATCCTTTCTCCAGTCATACCTGACTGTCTATCTGAAAATGTTTTCTTTATATTTTTTAATGCATAAACAAATATAGCAATCTCTACATCACCAACTGTTCATAATCTTTTTTTTCTTTTTTCTTTGCCTAATACACACTGTGATGCCTATTTTACATGTTTGTGTGTCTACAAAAGAGGACTTATCTCAATAACAGCATGTCACCATTAAATGCCCATTTTTCTTAATCTCCCTTTCATATCTCCAGCAGGTTCTGCGCAATCTATCATTCTTTCAGTGGTAAATAGATGTCAGCGCCAGCTGATACCTTCCTCCCATTCCATGACTAATATGCATTCTTTGACTTAATTTCTGTGACCTGTGCTTCCAGAAACTCCTAACATGTCTACATCTGACCCAGGCCATGGTTCCCATGGCCAAGCTGTTTATAGCCTCTAAGGTTCATTCAGTACTGTCACTGTGGCTGATGTAAGCTGCAGGGCTGCAGAAAAATGTTGACCTTTTTAGGCCTGAAACAGTGGCTGCTAGACAAAGTACCATATATATATATATATATATATATATATATATATATATATATATATATAGCACACACATAAATGTAAAAGATTTATTGAATGGGGAAAACAGAACAAAAAAAGCTGTTATTGCTTGTTAATTTAGTTTGCTGAACCCTTGCTCTGACTAAGTTGCTAAGATTTTTTTTTTTGTGATCAGTCCTCATGCTACAATAAATCATTTCACTTTTATCTTGTTTTTGTTTTGTTTTTTTTGTTTTTTTTTTGTATATCAGCAACTCTTAGACCAGATAGCCTGAGCAAACAGACATGATGTGAGTTGTCCAAAGTTGTCATTCCACCTGCTGTCTATCGTGATGTCCGATGGTGCTTGTGGGCCCCCTGTAGTGCGAGAGATGGCTGCCATTGTATAACTTAATTCTTTTTTATTTGTTTATTTTTTCCTATTCATTTTTCGTCATCTCCAGATAAGGAGTTGTTATAACTTCTGTTATGTAGTAGCTTGCCCATTTGTGGCTACACATTTGTACATTTACCTATACTTTTGTGAATGTGATCTCGCTCTCTCTCTCTCTCTTATATGTATGTGTATATATATGTATGTATATATATATATATATATATATATATATATATATATATATATATATATATATATATATATTATGTTAGTTGTTTTTTAGGACAAAAGTCAGTTTTTTATTTCTCAGGGGGGATGTTTATGGGATGTAACTGTTTAGCAGCTTTTTTTATCATGCAATGACATTCCTTATGGATTTATTTAGTTTTTTTTTTTTTCAAATACTCATTTCGGCATTCATGATATTGTATTTGGCAATGTAGAATGCAGTTCTCAGTATTCATGAAAATGACAGTGTACAAATATCATGGTTCCGTAAGGATTTTCAAATTCTGTATAACTGTTATAGTTGAAATACAATTTGATTTAAAAATAGAGTTTTGTCCTGAACCACATTAAATGTATATTATTTATTTACCTATTTACTTTCATTTTGGGAATGGAAGTGGCATTTCCCTACAGTTAAATCTCGCCTGTGTTTTTTAATTTCAGGACACTCCCTGAACAAGGCCAGGGATGCAAGTGCAATGGATACTCTACCGCTAAATGGTAACTTTAACAATAGCTACTCACTTCGCAATGGGGACTACAGTGACAGCGTGCAGGTCATGGATTGTGGACTCAGCCTTGACGACGCAGCCTTTGAAAAGATGATCATTTCTGAACTGGTGCACAATAACCTTCGGGCCTGCAACAAGAACCATAACATTGAGAGAACTCCTTCAGCCAAAGTAACCGTGGGCGGGAGCAGCAGCGAAGATGACGCCATCGTGGCAGACGCTTCATCTTTGGTGCTCAGCGACAACCCAGGACTAGAGCTACACCACACAGAGCTGGAGGCCCCACTAATCCCCCAACGGACTCACTCGCTTTTGTATCACCCTCAGAAGAAAGTGAAGACCGAGGGAACAGACAGCTATGTTTCACAGCTAACAGCAGAGGCTGAGGACACCCTGCATTCCCCAAACAGAGACTCCCTTTATACTAGTATGCCTAACATAAGAGACTCTCCATACCCAGAGAGCAGCCCCGACATGGAGGAAGATCTGTCTCTTTCAAAGAGGAGTGACGACGACGATGTTTACTACAAAAGCATGCCCAATCTCGGACCTGGGAATCAGCTTCAGGCGTACTATCAAATCAGCAGAGGTAACAGTGATGGATATATTATTCCCATTAACAAAGAAGACTGTATCCCAGAAGGAGATGTGAGAGAAGGACAAATGCAGCTGGTGACAAGTCTTTAAATGTGTTTTTAAAACTCTTGATGCAGGTATTAGGAAATTTGAACAGACCTGCTTCCCTTTTATGTCTATGGACAGACGGACGCTGCGGTCTGATTTGAATATCTGCATTTTTTTTTTTTTTTTTTGGTGAAATTTTATGATGAACTATCTATATAATATGCAGAATATAGTAATACAAAGAATTGTCAAAGACAAACCAACAATGTATTTCTGTGCTGCTGCTGCTGAACAATTTGAGAATAACTGGCAATTCCAATTCAGCAGTTTTTGAACTGAGGTTGTACATACATTTGCATTATTTCTTGTAATAGCCCATGTTGTATTATGTACACATGCAGGTGCTAGGACCCAGTGTGGAGTGATTTGAACTGTCTTGAGATATTCCTGACAAGAATTTCTGAAATCCGGAATAGAAAGGTCCTGGATCATTTGGTAGTTACAAGTAATGTCCATCAAGGTTGAAGATTGGGAATGTATGACCACTAGCAATCAAGCCACAGGCCTTATATTTTCTCAATTGTACATTGAACTGTTCTCAAGAATAACGGCTAAAGAAAATATATTTTGTTGTATTGCTAGTGTAAAATAAAATTAATTCATGACAACCATAAATACAAAAAAATTAAAAAATTAAGACTATTGTGTAAAAGTTGCACATATGTTATAAAATGTGTTTATTCTTCTTACACTTTGTTCGTTGTAGTATGTTTGAAAAAAAAAAAAGATCAACCCATGTTCACTTTTTCCACTTGTAAACAGTGTTTTGCTTACATATAAATTATAAATATTGTCCTTTTAAAAATCAATTTTGCATTGCCAAATGAACTTAGTCTAAGGGGAGAAGTGCCCCATATTGAAGCCAATAATGCCATGCCTTGCACAATTTGGGGTAAATTAGGCAATACTGTAATTTGTTTTACTGTAAAATACTTGACAAAAGAAAATGGGCAACCGGCAGTTGAAACAAACTCTTCAATATCGGTATGTTTTCATCCTTTTTTTTTTATTTTTAAAGTCATGGGTATTACGATACCATATTTCAGATTCCTACATTTGGAAACTAATTTATTTCTGTCTTAAAAAAAAAAAAAAAAAAAGGTCTAACAAGGTGTGTAAATTCTTTCAGCACTGGTATGCTTCATTCATTATTTTGTGTAAACCTGTTAATAGAGCCCATCACTAATAACTGATGTAAAGTTTAACACTTGTTTGACAGTAAATAAATGTGAGATTTTTTCAAATACTCTAGTTGTTTTATTGAATGTTGATTTCATAGCTGCAATGAAAAAAAAAAAAATTGTCACAAATGTATTTGATTACCTTCAGTAAAATATATTTTATATTGTAAGATTAAATCACACAGTTCTTTATTCATTTAAAATAATCTGTTAATAACATAAAACTAGTTACCTACTAGTTATGTCGGTAAAATAGATTCATTTTATAGCTGTGGTCAAATGTATTTGTTTTTCTTTCTAAAGAAACATAATCAGCATAAATATAACCTAGATGCACACATATTTCTATTGTAAAATGCTTAACATACCATCGGATAAGATTTTGTTGACTTCCAGTTTCTTATGCTTTAGATTTTGTTCATTCATTGCCTTGCATATATTTCGGAAGATGAAGGTACATGCACTGAACATCACATTCATGCTTACAATGCATTCATGCAAAGTGTTACTATCTGATTTTTAAAAGGTTTCCAAACTCATACTCATTGCAAAGTGACAGAAGACATTATCGAGTCAGAAACATTTTTGTATATTTCGTGGATTCTAAAAATGATACATTTCTACAATGGCATATTGTTTGAAATAAACTGATTTTCGGGCTAAACTGCATGTGTTGTAACCCTTTTCTTTACACACATAATGGTAGTTATCTAAATTTTACAATATAAAAACATTGTATAAAGTTCTAATTTCATGTAAAATAATGTAAGCAATGGCTTGCAATGGTACAATAGCTATAAAATCACATGCTATGAAAAGCCACTTAGGACTGTTTTTTTCTTACAGAATTAAAACCAGAAATGAAGAAAAAAATTACAATTGTGGCCCTTTAAATAAAAAAAAAAAAAGGTTTTGTAGTATTCTCAGAAAAGAAAGGGCAGGATTTTCAAAAGTTGGTAAATGGTAACTCCAGTGTTAATCAACAAATCATTATATAGCATTGATTTTGGCATTTTCAAGAGGTTGTTATGCCTATCTGTTATTAAATAATCATGCTAACAATTTCCGAAATAATGTTAATATCTTAATGAGCAGTGCTTCTTTCGACTATTTCTTTTGTTTCCATGGGAATTTAAAAGCAAATTCGTGTTAATTGCCATCATTTATCAGGAGTTAATTTGCAATAGCAAAAGGAGGGTTTTAATTAACGAAAGATTAAGTCAATTTAACAGGCCACAGCTGTGATACCGACAATACAGAGACTACCCAGATAACCCAGTATTTGTAGTAATGAAAATATTTTACAATGGTATATACTTGTGGCTATGAATGAGATTTGTTCACTTGTTTTAACAATTTGTAATCTTAAGCCCATAACACAGTGGCCAATGACATCGCAGGAAGGGATGCATAAATTAAAGAGGCAATGGGGGGAATCAATATGCGAAAAGATAAGGCTATAAATAAATATCTACAATTTTGGCTAGAACTTAAGGCGATTTTATCGTGAAAACCACATATGTCTGGAGACATGCATGTATTTTCTCTCTATTAAACACACACACACACACACACACATAGCCATACATACATACATACATTCATACACGGTATTCCATTGGTTTGTATATAATGTCCATGATTATATTTTTTGAAAACAAGACCTGACAGCCCCACATTGTACTTTTTAACTATTAGACAAAATCTTTACTTAGAAACTGCTGCTATAATCGTGATTCATTTATTAGTAATAGCATTAATTATATCAAATTGTGTTTTTTTTTTTTTTTTTTTATTTACAATGAAGGTGTCATATACTGTGTCGCCCAAATGCTTATAAAGACATGTTTTCCCTTCACTGTAAATAACACCATGATTTGGCATAGTTTAATTATAACGCTATTAATAATAAACGAGTCATAATAGCAGTTAAGTATTATGTAAACATTTAGTCTAATAGTTAAAAAGTGAAACATGGGGCTTATTTTCAAAAGACAGCACTACGGACATGAATGGAATACCTAATATTGTCAGACTGCCCTTACACTGTATGTGTACACTCTCACCTTCACATGACTCTATGCACATATTATAACATCTTCTTATAATACTGTAAGTGTTCAGTGGCTACTTCTATTCATGTTGAGTTTATTTATTGCGGAGATGAGCAAACAGTACCATAGAAAATGTATGATTCGCAAAACAATTATTAACAAATTGTGCATTGGTTGGGGAGTTCTGTTGTAATTTTAAAAGCTTAATAAATGTAAAATGAAGTGTTACATACATGTATCATGTATAACAACTACAAACACAAATGACACTTCAGACATATTTATTTAAAGCCTACAAAATATATACAAAAGTAGATGTCAACATAAGAAAATAAATTCCAACCAATATATATGTTTTCATGGCTAGCATCTCGTTTATATCAAATATAGTATCTCTATATATATAGATAGTACTTTATATATATATATATATATATATATATATATATATATATATATATATATATATATATATATATATATATAGTAATCTGTGCTGTCAGATTTTCAGTATCATGCATTTTGATAAGTTCCCCTTATTTAGTCATTGAGACAGGAAGTGATGTACATGACCTGCAACAATTGTGCTTTTTAACGAGAAATCTGTTCATTAACTACCTCAGACTCAATTTCAAAGCATTAACGGAGTGATTTAATTAACACATTTCATTTGAAAATCACTTGCTACTAAAGCTCTCGTTTCTATATAACGAGTTTGATGCAATAACACTGTTTTTTGAAAATCTTGTCCATTATGTGTTGTATTAAAATAAAGAGAGAGAGTTGCTGGTTTAGCAAAATCTGCAAAACTTCAATGGAACCCTGTGACAAAGTGCCCGCCCCTGTGTATATTATCTGTTATGTGTTGCGTGTGGTGTGTTTAAATGTTGGTGTATAGACATTGGTACATGGGATATAAACGGGTCTGTGTAACACGAATGTTTAAAAATGTATATGTGTATTTAGGCACGCGGATTGCACAGCACTTCACGTGCAAGTAAAATGTAGTAATATGTGAGCACGGGGAATTGCACTTTTTAATTCACGTGCTGGGATTCAAGTGAATAATTAATTGGTAATTGAATCCCAGCACAACAGTATATATAGATGCACGTTGTCACATACTCGCGGTTGGGTGTTCGGGAGTGGAGAACGGGAGATAGAGATAGAGATAGAGATAGAGATAGAGATAGAGATAGAGAAGTGTAAATATAGATTTCAATTGTTTGTGTAGCGTTCGTCCACTCTGTGTTTTGTCCGTGTCTATTCGTTTTGTTTGTCTGTTTATTTTGGCGCGAAGTGCCGTGTCCTGTCTTTTGTTTGTTAAACTCTTTTATTTTACAATAAACCGGCGCAAGCCAGCGCCATCATCATTTCATTTCATCCGTCCTGTGTTTTGTGTATTTCATTCCTTTTCCTGGTTCTGACGCCGCCCACTTCGGCCGTCTCTGTGACAAACCCTTTTATCATACTGTATATTGAAGGCAGTGTTTCTGTAAGAAATGTTACAGAAATATGCTACACATTATACAACTTCATATTGCCATAAAAAGGAATGAGGGCAGCAATAGTCCATATTTAAGACAACAAGTCCATGCCTTGCACAAAATGTGTAAGTTACTACTGTGTTTTGTATTATATAATATAAATGAGAGAAGGTTTGGTCTCAAATTGAAGCCTGACTCTTCTTGTTTGGAACAAACAAACAATCATCACTGACAGACGTTCCTGGTCGGAGCTACAAAGCAAAAGGTAAGTGGCCTGCCGGTGGGCAAAATCCCATATACCGGAGTTTAAAGGGTTAAATGACTTTGTGTTTCTATAAAACATATTTATGTTATACCTTCCTTCTATGCGTTAGCATTTAGAGTATTTTACTGGTCATTTTCTTGTTCACTATGTAATAATTAACTGCTTTTCACATCTAAAATATGTGCGTTAATCCTATTTTTCAAAAATGATACAGGTAGGGGAGCTGAAACTAGGTGCTGGGGGGTGTGGCAGCACCACCTGGATTGAAGTGCTTTGCATGGCTTCCATCATATACAGGGGTTACAGTTTTGTTCAATGGCTTTCAGCACCCCCATTATAAAAAATATTCCATCGCTTCTGAATACAGAAAACGTTTTAAGGCTAAACAGATATATCTTTTTATGTGGAAGCCTTTCTGTTAGATTATTGTGTCTATTTTATATAATGATGGAACAATGCATTGCTTGTTTGATGGCTACATTATGTTCTAGTCAATGGCAATATAGCAATCTAATGGAATGGGAATCATCTTGTTTTACTTCTGTCACATACTGTATCTTTACCAAATGTGTTTTAACCAACCATGTAAAAGATTAGCTCCCGCTTGTGGAATTCAACTTAAGCCCCAGGTACCAAATATGTATATAATGTGCATTACACTGACGATAGAAAGGGTAGTTAGCAAGCTGCTCACAATCTATGTTGGGGAGACCAAGAGCAGTATCTTATAAGGGCAATTTATGAAATGCCATACCTTAATATAAATAATATCAAATATAGTTTGCTTTAAAATATGCTTATCTCAAGGATGTTCAAGCACTAAGTATATTCTAAATTAAAACATTGTTATTAGAAATTAGTAATTTCCATACTTTACACAGTATGACAGGACTAGTGGTAATGAATATGTACAGATCTCTCTTTGGAAATAATCAGCTGAACCTATTGTATATCATTTTTACTATTATGTTCTTTCTGAGGCAAAGAAGGGAAGATATTTACTACTTTTGCAGTGTTAAATCATCTGCTTAGTAACTCATCTGTATTTGGCAAAGAGCTTGCACTGAATTAAATGAGGCTGACTTATCTATATTAAAAGAGCTTTCTATTCCCTGCACTTCAGAGGGCCACATCCTGTACAATACTCTGGCTATGCCATCACTCTAAACATGTTATTCGCCTTGTATGGTGTAATTTAAATGCATACAATATATGCATGCATAAGATGATCTTTCAGATCTCTAATACTAAGCCTGTAGCTGGCGGATACAGATAGGCCTTTGTGACATTTTAAATGTCCTGTGCCCCATAAGGTTTATAAAAAAAAGTTTCTCATAGCCTGTTTAAGAGCGTTCCTGTAATATGTTATCAGCACAATAAAAACATAATAAAAAATTGCATCCCAGGCTAATTTCTGTTTTGCTTCTGAGCTCTGTCAGTGCTTGAAGGTGTATTTAATATACAATAAAACAAGGCAAATATTTCAAATATGCTACAGGTAATAAATGGTGGTATACAGGGAACATTTGCTGTAGGTCTGATTGAGGTTTTAGAAATATCCAAACTGAATATTAAAATATACAAGTCAAGAAACAAAAGCTCTTCAAAAGGGGGACCAGCTAGACATATTATTGCTTGTGCTAATATGGTTAGAAAATTGATTTTAAACCTGCACAGTAGCTTTTAAATCAAACACATTTTTTTTTTATTATTTTTATTTTTTTTTTTTAATGCAATTTTCCATGGCTATCAAACTGTATAGAACTATAATATTTTTCTCCACATTAAACCTGGAGGCAGTTGTAAATGAAGGACTGTATGGTAAGTTACATTATCACTTAATACTTAAACAAGATTTGCTATTAAATACAGTTGTTAACATATTATATGCCAGTGTGACCAGGATGACTAGTGGTAACGTCAGACCTGGAAGAACAGAGAAACCAAAATAGGTAATGGCGGTGAACCTGAGACACTACGGCGTCCAGTGTTTTATTAAACAATAAACAAACAAAAGATTTAAACAAAACACACAACTGAAAATGAAGGGCGCGTTGGCCAAACAAACAGACAGACAAAATGCAAAACGGACGTGGACGAACCCAACAAACAAATACTGTGCTGGCGCTTCCAGCATGCTGTATCAATTGTTATTTTAAATTAACTCTCCTCTCTCTCTCACCTGTTCTCCACATCCCGAACACACAACCCCGAGTGAGTGAAAACATGTTGCTTTTATGCAGCTGTATAGAGACTCGATTGCTAATCAATCATTCAATTGGAGTCTCGGTACAACTGCACGTGAATGTGTAATTTCCTGTGCTCACATATTACATTTTACTTGTTCGTGAAGTGCTGTGCAAACCTCATGCCTAAATACAAATATACATTTTAAACACTTGTGCTCATAACCCATATTTATATCCTGTGTATTTTATACATAAACACCAAAATTAACACACTGCATACAACATAAAACACTAATAACATAAAGGGGCGGGACACTCCACCATATATGCCCCCCCTTGTGCACAGCACACCTGACCTCAATGGCCACCTCCCCTCTCAGTCCCAAAGTCCCGGTTTATAGTCCTGGCCCAGGAACAGGGGCAGCAACAGGCCAAAGGTGGCCACGGTGGGAGGTCCTCCTCCCACCCCAACAGCTGTAGCGGCCAGGCCGACTGTACACAGGCCGGCTCCTCCAGCCAAGGCAATCCTGGCCGCCACCCAGCTGTCTGTGGGGGTGGTATCCTGACCTTCTCCCCCTTCTCTGTAGCCGGCATCTCCCCCTTGTGGGGCTCCAGCCACCAAATTCCCTGCAGCGAAAGTACTGCAGGGGGGAGGTGGTCTCCTAACCTCTCCCGCCTTCTTCACAGCCGACAATTCCCCCTTGTGGGGCTCTGGCCACCATATTCCCTGCATCGAAATTGCTGCGGGGGGAGGTGTTCTCCTGACCCATCCCCCCTATCTCATAGCTGACAGCTCCCCCTTGTTGGGCTCAGGCCACAGTATTTCCTGCGGAAAAGCAGGGCTGACACTAACCCCAGGCAAAGCAGTTCTGGTGACCCCAGGCGTCGGGAGCAGCAGTGGACCCTAGAGAGGCAACGGCACCAGCAGCGGATCATGGGGAGGCGACGGCAGTAGCAGCGGACTCTCGTGAGACAACGACGGCAGCAGCAGCGGACCCTCGGGAGGCGAACTCGGGAGGGGAACCCCTGCCCATAAAGGTGGCAGTGGGAGCGCCACTTATCCCTCATACCCTGTAACCGGTAGCTCCCCAGGCGATGCGGAGCAGCGGGCAACCCCAGGCAATGAGGAGCAGTGGGCAACCATGGGTGACGCATGGCAGGCATGCTTGGGCGGTTGGGGCGGAACCACCAGGAATTCACCCTCTGCTGCTGGAGGTGGAAGCTGCAAGCAGTCCTCCTATGGCAGTGGAGGCGGAACCAGTAGGAATTCACCCTCTGCTGGTGGACGGGGACCCAGCAGGCATTCACCCTCTGCTGGTGGAGGCGGCAGAGGCAAAGGCAGCTCCTGCTGCTCTGCTCCTGCCGATGGAGGTGGTGGAGGCAAAGGCAGTGTGTGTGTAGTCTCCTGGCGACGGAGGTGGGAGTGGCATGTAGTCTTCCGCTGATGGATGTGGGAGTGGCGTGTAGTCTCCTGGCTACAGAGGAGGGAGAGGCTTGTAGTCTCCCCCTGTTGCAGGGGACTGGTGCGGCTCTCCCTCACTTGCAGGGGACTGGTGCAGCTCTCCTTCACTTGCAGAGGACTGGTGTGGCTCTCCGTCTGGCAGCGTTTCTCCCACCGATGCTGGACACTTGGGAGCTGACAGCAGGAGGGGACCCTGGAGAGGCAATGACAGGTACTCTCCCTATGGCGATGGAGGTGAAACCAGCAAGCATTCTCCTTCTGCTGGTGGAGGTGGAAACAGCAGGTATTCTTCCTCTGCTGGTGGAGACTTGGGCTGTGGACGCTCTGCCTTCCCCTTCTGGAGTTGGGAATGCATCGACTCCCCCTTTCTTGGCTGTAGACACCTGTGCTCACCCAGTAGCTGGGTGCTCAAGCTCCTCCCACTCAGACGTAGGACGTTCAGGCTCTTGCTCTTGGCAGTCTTCGTCCTCATGCCCATAGGCAACGGACAGGGTGCACCACCTTGGCCCCTTCTGCTTCCTCCTCACCTTTCCCCCCTCTCTGCCTCTTTCTCCTCACCTTCCTCTCCTGGGCCTCTAGGCGCTCTGGCTCCTTTGAAAAACAATAAAAAACGCTGTCCTTCTGACTTGGAGGCTGGGGTGACCAGGATGACTAGTGGTGACGTCAGACCCGGAAGAACAGAGAAACCAAACAGGTAATGGCAGTGAACCTGAGATGCTATGGCATCCAGTGTTTTATTAAATAATAAACAAACAAAAGATTTAAACAAAACACACAATGGAAAATAAAGGACGTGGTGGCCAAACAAACAGACAGACAAAACGCAAAACGGACGTGGACGAACCCAACAAATAAGTACCGTGCTGGCACTTCCAGCACACTGTAGCAATTGTTATTTTAAATTAACTGTAATGGAAGTTTCCACGATAACTTCTGTAAGACAGAGACTCAGTAGGACAAGCAAATTTGATTAAACAAGTTTAATAGTTTGCAAACCCGAGAACAATCTCAACACATGCAGGTGTTTGGAAACCGAGCAATGTTCTAAACCCCGCAGAGCTAGTAAGCATAATATATACCTTGTAACCTATAGTTATTGCGAGCCAATCACAGAGCTTAACTCAATATTAGTGGATAGCAACAACTTGGAAAATTAAGAAGAGAACAATCATAACAACTTATTTAAATTGCAAGCCCCCCTAAAATAAAAGTAGGTCAGTGACATTTCTTGTGAAGTGCCACGGATGCACCTGCTAGCATCTTATTCTACTAAAATGGTGACATTTCTGTGAAGTGTCACGGAAACGGCTTGCGGTTGCTAACGCTTCTAGCTCGTAGTCAGTAATTTTCCATTTCTTGTATGAGTCACCTGCCCTTCAGCAATGGGAAAGAGAAAAAACAACTACTGTATGAGCATAATCAAATACAACTACTATATAAGCAAACATATAGCGCAGAGCCAGTAATGACATCAAAATGGCCTATCAAATTATACAATAACAACACATCTTATAACTAACTTATTATGGTTTTAGCAAGCAGTTGTGTTCCTCCTGGTACCATGACAATTTCTATCTTGTCACGTAGGCTTCTTGCAGTTACTTCAAAAGCATGACTATATGTGGACATTTCTGGTCTACCTTAGACTCTCTTCACTTAGCAATAACAGAATGCAGGTGAAGGGTAAAAGGAGACAGAAACGTCTAGACTGCTAAAGACCATATAACTAAACTTAATAGAAATAAGCTTTCAAACTTCTTATTGCATTGGTATAATCCCTTTTTAAGTCACACAGGTTTAACAAACACATGAACACACAGCTCAGAGGTTACTACATAAATTGCATAGGATGTAATTTTCCCACCACATAACTCTCCTCTCTCTCTCAACCATTCTCCACTTCCTGAACACACAACCCAGAGTGAGTGAAAACATTCTGCTTTTATGCAGCTGTACCGAGACTCAATTGCTAATCAATCATTCAATTGGAGTCTCGGTACAACTGCACGTGAATTAATGAAGTGCAATTTCCCGTGCTCACATACATTTTACCTGCATGTGAAGTGCTGTGCAATCCTCGTGCCTAAATACAAATATACATTTTAAACACTTGTGCTCGTAACCCATATTTATATCCTGTGTATTTTATACATAAACGCCAACATTAACACACTACATACAACTTAACACTAATAATCAAAAAGGGGTGGGACTACCTTAAAGGGCCATTTCAACAGAAAGTGAAAACTCATAGCTGTCACATCACATATCCTAATTAATTGAACAGGACGATCCTTGCTGATGAGGATTACGCTTATTATCCTCAAGCTGATATACTGAAATAATGATTCATGATGTCACACTATTCTAACCGCAAACATGTTTTTGTTAGAGATGCTATTAACATTATACAAATGTAGGCCTAGATTCAGAGTCACATGTTTCATTTTGATTTTAGTGATACAATCTGAAACTGCAGGGAGAGGTAACAGGACCATTCCTGTGTGGCTCTTCGAGAGATGTACTGGCAAGGGGTTTCGGAGGGGAAGGTAATCAAAGTCCCTGCAACTGAAACACTCTTGGGGAGAAACACATCCTGTTTAATTTATCTTCTGACTACCAAAGACACTCAAATCTCATGATTTACTTAAACAACAGCACGCTACTCAGCATCTGTTTACAAAGGAAGGAGGCACTTTCGCTCTGTTGTGCTGTAATGTACTGGAATTAATGCGATATCCCACAATTTAATAACATACCTTGTGTGTTAAAGCACAGTTTATTATAATTAAAAACATCTGTGTCCCCAAATTCATCAATTAAACAAGTCAAGGTGGACCTGCTGATCAAACTTTCTTGGTATCCAGGAGAATTAATGATTTAATAGAACTGTTTTATATTGCGTTCATGTAATAAGGTATTCATGCAATATTATGCTATGCAGGTTCAGAACTTTCTGAAATGAGACTGTTACTCTCCTGAAAGCTATTTCTTGTAAAATATGCTAAATTAACTACTCTTCACCTTGTTTACTGCAATCTGGGCCACAAAGCCAATGGATGTCTGGTCAAAATGGGAGTTTATTATAAGACAGTTACCATCAAACACCAACATATGGCTCAATGTCTAGCCTTGTGTATGCCTTTCTCGGCAGGCAAATTCCTTGACAGCCCCTTAACAGGGGAGGCTGATTCTTTGTCAAACATTGATTTAGAAGTAGGGCATAAGTCTAGGGGCTCAGGGAGATGCTGCTCCCAGTGAACCAAATATGTTTCTCAAAGAGAAAAAAGAATCATGTCAGCAAAATGCAGAGAAAATTCAATGATTGCTCATTTATTAGAGAATGTGGTGGAATTTATTTATGTGTAATATTTCACTATGAAACCCACAAAAAAACATCTAATTTATAAGTCCCAGGTAGTGTTGCCAACTTTCCATTTTCTCAAAACCGGACACTACAGTTATTGTCAATTTTTTGAATCACCCATAGAATTGTATTGTGTTGGTAATAGTAAATTTGCGGGAAAAAAATGAAGGCTATAGTTCATTTTAATGTAGCGGCTTGGAGTCGCTGTTCCCAGTGGGAGAACAAGAGACGGGACAGTGGTGAGTGAGTTAAAACTGCTTCTAGTGCTGTGGACACATGCAAATTAGCCCTCACAGGGCTCCAATAACACAGCACATACTCCACAGACACATAGTTTCACCTAAGGTTACAACAAGCATCGTTTGATTACAGCACAGAACATATTGCATATAAAATATAATTTAGAGCAAATTCCCAGCACCAGTCTGAATGATTTTGTATGTCTAAGAAAGACCCAAGTAAAGAGTTCAATAGTTGCAACACGTAGTTTACCCTATGTATATTTATTTATTCTGTACTTAGGTATTGTTGTAGGTTACTGTTAATTTAAAATGTGTTATATAGACTGTGTAATGTTATACATGTAACATAGTATTTTAATGATAGAATAATCACAGAAATTGCCGTGGATACGGGTATCAGCTAAATGACTTAATAATAATAATAATTTCTGAAACATACCCTTTCTTTCTTTCCTCCCTACTTAAAATTGTACTTCTGTCCTTTTTCTTCTGCTGCCACAAGCTCCTTAGCAGCTCCTCTCTTCAAAAATCCTGCAAACTCAAGTCTACTTGGACCTGATTCTTTTCATCGGTCCATAAGTTCTTCATAATGCTGAAAATGCGTTCCACAAATGCGTTGCTGAGTGGTATAGCAAGCACATGCTGCACAATTAGAAGTAAGTTTGGAGCCTTGCAGCGCTTAAAGAATTCCACCCATATATCAGAGACATTGGTTTGACTGTGGTGCTCCTGTTGCTGCTGGCACAGTGTCAATTCAGCATCATTTGCCGAACTCTTTAGGGCCAGTAGCACATCATTTAATGTACACATTTCTGTAAATAGTTCATCTCCATCCATTTAAATATACAAGTTGGTAGTCAAAGTACATAGTTTGTCCAGATCAAGAGGTCTGTCCAGATTGAGTGGTGCACACAACATGTAGAAAGAGTTTTCGCTGAAATCGAACCACTTTTCTAGATACTTTATGATGCATGTGTAAGCCTGTTGGGCATCTCCAACAAATGTATTCTGCTTCTTAATAGGTAGGGTTTTCAAGAACTGTGTCACCTTGTACCCACAGAAGCCTTTCGCTTGTTGATTCTGAATCTCACTTCTCAGCTTGTTGAATGTATCATGCAGTTCAGTTACCTGAATGTAATCACTTTCAAGAAACTTTATGGTGTTGTTAAATTGGTTCATAATATTGCGCACAAAGTAGATGTACAGCTCGGGAAGTGTAATATTTTCATCATCAGACACTGCATCCTCTTGTTCAGAAATAAAGGTCCATATTGCGTAGTTCACATTTTCCTCTCCTTTGCTCACAAAGCAAGATTTGAGTGTAGGCCAATTTTTCAGTAGCCTGTCCACGGCAGTGAAAAGTGTCAGAAAACGTGTAGGTACATGGCGTAAGATTTCTGAATATTCTGTCTCCATGAAGTCAAATAACTCTTTAAGTACACTAATATTTTTTGCACTAGATGAGAATTCACAGAAAACCTTGATGACCAGGTTCTCTACATCACACGAGAGCATTTTCAATCCATGTTTCCCTGTATTGTGTACTATGTGAGCACTATAATGCCCTAGCACAAGGTTTGGCAAAGCCAACATTTGTTTTAGGTGCACGAAAACAGACTTATGTTTCCCGAAATTGACAGACGCGTTGCCTGCTCCATATGCCACTGTGGCAGGCTGGCGAGTGGACAGAGGCCCAGAGACAGACTGCAGTTCAAAAGATATATACTTTTATTATAAATTAATGCAAAATAAATGTGCACAAGGGCAAAATAACAGATACTCAAACACAAAGAAAGCAAAAACAAAACTCACAAAAACAAAGGTTTCCAGGCTGGGCAATGCCTTCACTGGTTTTAGCAAAATTTAAAAAATCACACACAACCACCAACACCAACACCAACACCAACACGCTTCCTCAGCTCCCTCCTCCTAAATGAGAAGCAGAGGCCTCCTTTTATGTCAGGTGGCTGGGCGGTGATTGATTGTTAATTAAGTTAATCATTTAATCAACCCCAGCCACCTGAACATAATAAACCCAGGCAGGTAGGGGAAATTAACCCCATCCCTGCCAATTTAAAAAGGGCAGAGCTTTGCTCTGCCACAGCCACAATTCTATTATACATCAGATCTGCATTTTGAAGACAACTTCTTAAGTTGTTTGCGATCCCCACTGATGTTTCGTCTGAATCCTCAAAAAAGTATATGATAGACATGCAGGTTCCTTTATCTTTATTAAAATAGTGGATGGCAACTGGGAATAATTTATTAGAAGCATCTGTCGCTATTCAGAATGAGGTAGATCCAATGTCTTGCACAGATTTAATGAATGAGGTGCTAATGCATTCTCTTCCAAAGCCTCTGCTTTTGTCCTTCCACAGTGAATTTTGGAAACTATCTTGGAATCAGTAAAAATTTCCACAATCTTCAGAATAGTAACTGTGGTCTTGTTTAACTCCATGATATGTTAAAAGCAATTCAGCCACGCACAAGTGTTCTTCGGAGGAGGAATCAGTCTTTACGAAGAATGTAATAGTACTGGAACGTACCTGTGCTCATACTTTGATTTTGTGACCCCCTGTCTCCGGATGATGCTTGATAGCTTTTACAGAATCAAACTTATCCGTGAATTGAACACGACAAATTGAACAATATGCTGAGTCATCACTTGCCTTTGTAAACCAATTCCGATATTCCAGGAGTTGTAACCACTCGTCTTTAAAAGAGCACAGCCTACGAATCATCTTATTTTCAGGTTCCGCTATTTCACCTTGCACTAGTCTGCAGCACAGTTAGGCGACAGCGAAAGGAAGTTAAATACGTCATTAAACGTTGAACGTTTTTATACTCTACTCTTTAGAAACCAGTTGCTCCACTGCTTGTGGTTGCGCACCAAGAAAGTTGTTCAAAGATTAAACATAAATCAAATACATTGTTTTTACAGTTAAATTATGGTACTTCTAAGCTTTATTTGTACAGGACGCTTATAAGAAGATAGAACATTGCTGTAACCGGACTTTTGATGTCCGGTCAATGCTTCTGACCAGAGAGTGTACAGACCCCCTGTCACAAAGACGGCTGTAGCGGGTGACGTCAGACCAGTAATGAATACACATCACTGCGAGTAAAATAATGAATGAATGCGCTGCTGCGCAGTTTATTATTGTCAGAAAATAAAACAATTGTACAAAAACACTGACACCAAAACAAGACACGGCACTTGCAGCCAAAATAAATAGACAAACAAAACCAGTAGACACTAACAAAACAGGGTGGACTAACGCTACACAAAACAAGTACGGTGCTGATCCTTCCAGCACTCCTGGCAACTGATATCGTTTACTTTACGTTTCTTCTCTCTTTCTCTCCCATTCTCCACTCCGAACACACAAAACCCAGAGTGAGTGAAAACATTCTGCTTTTATGCAGCTGTACCGAGACTCAATTGCTAATCAATCATTCAATTGGAATCTCGGTACAACTGCACGTGAATTAATGAAGTGCAATTTCCCATGCTCACATATTACATTTTACCTGCATGTGAAGTGCTGTGCAATCCTCGTGCCTAAATACAAATATACATTTTAAACACTTGTGCTCGTAACCCATATTTATATCATGTGTATTTTATACATAAACACCAACATTAACACACTACATACAACTTAAAACACTAATAAACATAAAGGGGCGGGACTACCTTAAAGGGCCATTTCAACACAGTTTAATGGGGAGAAAGTAAAAACTCATAGCTGTCACATCACATATCCTAATTAATTGAACAGGACTATCCTTGCTGATGAGGATTACGCTTATTATTCCTCAAGTTGATATACTGAAATAATGATTCATGATGTCACACTATTCTAACCGCAAACAAGTGCAATTCCCTGTGCTCACATATTACTACATTTTACCTGCACGTGAAGTGTTGTGCAATCCTTGTGCCTAAATACAAATATACATTTTAAACCACTCGTGTTACACAGACCCATTTATATCCTGTGTACCAATGACTATACACCAACATTAACACACTACACGTAACATACAACACAAATAAATAGCCCAGGGGCGGGGCACTTTGCCACACCCCCTTACAACCGGACTTTTCGGTCGACAACCGGACACCTGGCAACCCTTGTCCCAGGTATAACTACACTAAAACAATATATGGAGCTATCAGTAGAGAACTAACACATGAGAAACATAAATGACAGTATGGTGTATATAAAGCAGCGGTCCTCAAAGTAATTTTGGCACGGGCATTAATTGATCTTACTTGGCTGTTTGCGGGCACGTTGTCTATTGCATAGGATCTTATCTTACACACTGCCTTCTTGTGATTATATATATAATATATATAATCACGACACACACACACACACACACACACACACACAGATACCTGTGAATAAACTAAAATAAAAAAGTGTAGATAGCATCTCGCTTTGTTTCAATTTGACAAATTTGTCAACACTACTATGTTTTAAAGATCGCTCATCTCCAGTACAATTATTCAGAGAAAGTGAATTCCTAACTAAATCGACTACGGTGTTTCCATTGTCTGGTGAAATAAAAAATATAATGATAGAGATTTTTCTCAGTAACAGTTGGTGAAATTCAGTGCTTACCCAGCATATTAACACCCTGTCTCTGCTCACAAATGATTGGACAGCTGTCAGATCTTTCACTTTTCATTTGGCTACTCACTCGTCTTCAATTTTCATGCAAATACCGTGAACGGCCTCTGATTGCTTATGATTGGACAGCTGCGTAAAACTTGGCAGATATTTGACTCTCCTATTGGTTAAACTTTGGTAGTAAATGCACTTGAAACAGGCACAGTTTATGTCCCACCTAGCTATCTTATGATTGGGCTACTGCAGAGACAATGCAGCTATTCAATTGGCTGATCGTATCGCAAAAGCCATTCAGGAAAAAAAAAACAAATGTCGTGTACGTACAAGCACAGCATAAGCGAGCAGCACTGTCAACAGACTGCTGTGGCGCTTTTGTTGGAAAACATGTTAAAAGTGTTCTTTATCCACGCTATGACCCGCCAGAAATGTGTTCATGACCCATAATTCAAGAATAGCTGCTGCGGGGGTCCACTTATCTAAAGGAATATTGTAAAAATTCAAAAGATATGGGCCTTAACAAGGAGATAAAATACACATTGACCACAATTACAGAAAGCTTTGAGGATAAAAAATGTATCTATGTGGTTACCCTTAAAGGTTTTCAACAGTTTTTTTCCCATGCTTTTCCCATGTTTATACTATGCATTTACCATACTTTAAATATGGTTTTCCATGTTTATTAATAATCTTTACCATACCTCACTATTTTCTACATGCTTTACTATGTTTTCATTGTGCTTTATCATGCCTTTCTTTGCTTTTACTATGGTGATCTTTAATAAAGGATAACTGGTAACAAAAAGTAAGAAAGTATTAAGATGCAAAAAGAGTCATTCATATGCTTGACTGATTTGGAAGATTTGTCTGCTGCCAGACTTATTTTGGTACATGTCTTTGCTGTCTGTCAAGGGCCCATTCACAGATAAGTCTGAAAGCACAGTACCGGGTTTGTCATTTCTGGATATACAGTACTTGCTATTAATTTAACACATTTTAACAAAATATTATATTAATTTGATTTCAACATGACTGAAATGTATTTCTAATAATAATTTGAATCTTACAAATAACATACTCACTTCATCAGGGGATTTCGTGTCTTAATACATTTTTTTCAATGGGGTGGGCACCAATTGGTTAGTCAAATGGTAAAGTGACAGTCGACCTCAGAAACTGGTTGTGAAATGATTGAGAAGTAATTGCAAAGCGTGCGGTTTCAAACCGCGACATTTAATGACATTTTAAAATAAAGTGTTATGAAACAGTATGTTCAGAAACAGAGCACCTGCTGACCATAATTAACAGAACTCTCTTCATCTCATTTCTGGTGGTGAGGATACCAGGTTCCGTCCTGCAGTGGGCTCGCAAATTCACCTCTGATAAGTGTTTTGTAAACAGTAGTTTAATTAAATGACTTGTGACAGCCCCCTGCCAGTTAAATTTAAATGTGCAAGGTGGTAAGTCTGAGCAGTGTACAACATTTCTGTTATGTATACATAGTGGAATGCTTGTGACAGCCTATATAGCCTATGGATTTCAGTGTCAGTGGGAGTTTTGTACTGATTGAGAAACTTAACCCAGTACAGCAATTTAAGCAGCATCATTTAAACTAAGTTACACAAGGGTAGATTACATGTAAACATTATTTGTTTTGAATATGTTCTTTCTTCTAGATGAAGGAAGATTGGATATAAAACATGACAGGACAAAAAGAAAACCTAGAGCAGCTGAACCTGATACTTACATGGATTTATCATTATTTTGAAGACAGAACACAGACCTGTGTTTGTAAATTCTTGATAAGGCAGACAAAACAAAAACCTTTTAGTGTTCTGTTATTTGTCAGCCACAAGAAACACACACACACACAAACCACCCAAGCAGAGAGCATCTGTAGCTCATAATGCTCACTAACAGACCAGAGCACTGCATGTTATCCAAGCCTACTTTTCAATAGATATTTTATATTTGGCAATTTTTATTTTAACGAATCTGGATTTGGAATCAATCTTGCATTTTTTCAAATCAAACGACAGAATGATTAGGGAAAATCTAACTCTTCCAAATGAAGCCACATCACTAACTATAACAGACAAGTGTTATGTGATGCACTGCTGGCACAGATTTTGTCCTCTGTTGGTGAAATGAGATGAAGATAAACCATTGTTGTTAAGATGCTCACTGGCCAGTTTGTGCCCAGTCTCCACCCTGTTACATTGATACCATGACGTGGATCTCATAGATTGACAGCAGTCGATTGCGGAGGATAAATGGGGTGTATTGGGCAGTGTTGTAATATACACTGCCATTACGGATTGTTTTCCTCTGTTGGTAAGATGAGGATAAAAGTCGAGCCCGGCTCCTTTGCATACTAGTTGCTTGCAATGTGCAATGTTGTTGGTTCGTGCCCAGTCTCCTCCTTGTTACATTGGTGCCATGACCGCAATGATCCTTTGTGCACAGGCAACACATTACCTGTTTTTTGTTTCAGATTTGGAGCTTGATCTAAGGAAAGTAATTATCTGCTAAACATGTGACAGCATATAGGTGTATTTTGGGGGATGAGATCCGGGGCTCCACCTTACTTTCCCTGTCAATCTTCTCCTTTTTCCTATTTAAGTCTGAATCTCACACATCTTGCTGCCTAGAGTTTTCAGTTGTATAGGAGCTATGAAATCTGCTCCAATAAATGCTATGCAGGTTTGGATAAATGAGATGCCATTGGAATTAAGGAGAAAATGGCTAAGTATAAAATATTGGATAAAGGCTAACTCTCTGCATACGGAATTTCCTCCATGGAAAAGCATGGAAGATAAGTGGATAAACCATTATAAAAAGGAGAGGTGGGAAACAAATGGGGGCACATTGGGGTATTGGATGCAAAAATGGATAGGGAATTGAAAATCTGAAGTTGGTAGAGAATGTTAATATAAATGTGTTACTGGGATGGTTGGCAGAAAAAACAAATTGTATAGAATTGAGTGAGCAAGTGAAGAAAGGAGGGGAAACAATGGAATTGAAAAGAAAGAGTCAAGCTTTTGTAGAGGAGAAGAGTGTGGAGGCGCTACAGTGGCTCTCAAAAGTATTCACCCCTTGGACTTTTCCACATTTTATTGTGTTACAATCAAAATGGATTTAATTAGGATTTTTTGCCACTGATCAACACAAAAAAGTCCATAATGTCAGTGAACAATAAAATCTACATTAATTACAAATATAAAACAGAAAATAATTGATTGCATAAGTATTCACCCCCTTTGCTATGACACACCTAAATAAGCTCTGGTGCAACCAATTGTCTTTAGAAGTCACATAATTAGTTGAATGGAGTCCACCTGTGTGCAATTAAGGTGTTTCACATGATTTCAGGTTAAATACACCTGTCTCTGGGAGGTCCCACAGTTGGTTAGTACATTTCCTAACAGAAACTATATCATGAAGATGAAGGAACATTCAAAGCAAATCCGGAATAAGGTTCTTCAAAAGCACCAATCAGGGGTAGATATAAGAACATTTCCAAGGCATTGAATATCCCCTGGAGCACAGTATAGTCCATTATTAAGAAACTGAGAGAATATGGCACAACTGTGAATCTGTCTAGAACAGGCCGTCCTCAAAAGCTGAGTAGGGCACTAGTCAGGGAGGCCACGAAGAGGCCTATGCCAACTCTAAAGGAATTACAGTCTTCCACGGCTGAGCTGGGAGACATTGTGCATACTGCAACAATAGCCCGAGTGCTTCACAAAACTGGCCTTTATGGGAGAGTGACAAAAAGAAAGCCACTGTTGAAAAAAGCTCACATCAAATCTCGGCTAGAGTTTGCCAGAAGGCATGTGGGAGACTCTGAGACCAAGTGGAAGAAGATTCTATGGTCTGATGAGACCAAAATAGAGCTTTTTGGCCTCAACGCTAAGCGCTATGTTTGGCGCATCATCCTGAGAACACCATCTCTACCATGAAGCATGGTGTTGGCAGCATCATGCTATGGGGATGCTTCTCTACGTCAGGGCATGGAAAGCTTGTGAAGATAGAGGGCAAAATGGATGCAGCAAAGTATCAAGAAATCCTGGAGGAAAACCTGCTAAAGTCTGCAAGAGACCTGGGACTTGGGAGAAGATTCATCTTCCAGCAGGACAAAACCCCCAAACATACAGCCAAAGTCTCACTGGAGTGGCTTCAAAACAAACAGGTCAATGTCCTGTAGTGGCCCAGTCAAAGCCGGGACCTCAATCCAATTGAGAATATGTGGAAAGAATTGAAAATTGCTGTTCATCAGAGGTCCCCATCCAACTTGACGGAGTTTGAGCAATTTTGCAAAGAGAATGGGCAATAATTGCAGCTGTGCTACGTCGGTGTAACCAGGCAGTTTCATGAGGACCTGTGAGCTCTGTGCCTCAGTACTGCAATCTTTCAGCTTCCTGCCGCTGCATTTTCACAACTGGAGAGAAAGTTCAACTAGCCAAATTTGTGACATTTAAATCAACTGCAGGCAAGTCTCGTGGACCTATGTTAACTTACTTCTATACATGCTTAACTGTCCTAAAATATGTATTCAATATATTTTTTAATTAATAAGAAATATATAAAGAATATGTAAAATGTCTTCATAGTCAGATAGATGATGCTCGGCAGGCCATGCCTCACTTACCTGTACTGACGAGCCGCCTGTGATTTCAACAGCTCCTTCTATCAGGCGTCACACTCTCTCCTAACATCAGAAAATAATTAATTGAAGTTTATCAATGTTACACTCAAGTTACGCAACATTAACTTCCACACCGCCATCAAGAGCTGGAGCAATACTTTATTCTACATTGTGAAGCTCTCGGATACAGGGGTACTATGTTGTACGAGTAACATAAAGCATACTCCACCAAAGCTGGCACCATCTTATCAGCAGATAACCATTTTGTTGACTAGTCTTATCCTGATTTTAGACCTCTTTTAACTGCATTTGCAGCAGTTTGTGAGCCAACACCTGTGGACTCTGCACATCCACAGCCCATTCTACTTTTCTCTGTATAAATACAATCCACCGTCATTTACTTTCTACACAGATTCGCCGCAATATTATAGAAGGTCGCCAGATTTCAGGTGTTGGCATGATAGTGTCAGAGCATTTAGGATAAATATTCCAATCACGTGGACTATTGATCACAATAATCAAATCTATTTTACCCTGCAGAATTATCTAAAGCCAATGGTTTTATTCTAATCATAACGTCCAGGTGGCATCATAATACCACAAGTTCTATATTTTAGCTTGTCCTTTCACTGCGAAAGTCATGTATTTTCAAATCAGCTTAGTATTTCATTCTATGTGAGCGCCAATCAGGTACAGAAACCATGTACTTCGATTTATCATCGTTTCAGTCAAACCAGCCTCCTACCTTGGAATGCACAGTACACTCAGGCTGCTTCTGATCAAATCCACCGCACTGTTTCAGAAAACCACTTCAGCAGTCTCTGCTCTCAATGAAGCAAGAAAGGATATTAAGATGTGAGCTACTTTCATTCGTCACTGAAATGGCCTGTCCTTATTCTATGAAGTCCTGATTTCAGCTCCTCGTGATTTGAATCTCTTTACTGACTCTTCATTCTTAGGGTTCAGGGGTTACCTAATGACTGAATTGTTCTCTAGTGAATGACCCCCTGAAATTCAGAATCTTTCTTCCCACCTCAAAGCTACAGCTCTTCTGGAAATCTATCCCATCAACGCAGCTGCTCACATCTGGGGCCACTGATGGTCAAGAAAATCTATCACGTTTTTTTGCGATAATAAATCTACAGTCCATGTCATCAATAAAGGAAGGTCTTCCTCTCCTCTTATAGTGCTGTTATTACATCGTCTCATTTGGATTTCAGTGTCTTTTAATTTCTTCATTCAAGCCCGTTACATTCCCGGGTCACATGCAGCTGATGCTCTTTCTCGTCTACAGAGCACCAGTTCCCACAGCATCTCCAGCACCTCTACAAGTTCCACAATACTAGCACCTAGTATTCCTGTGAGCTCTCCTGTCTTCAACCCTCTTCAATCTGCTAGAAATTACATGTCCGCTGCCCTATCTCCATGAACAAAACCATCCTACTCTACAGGCTGGTCTTTTTTCTCCTCCTTCTGTTTAAAAAAAAAAAAACACAAATTCAGCCAATTCCATTTAATCAAGACGGGATCCTAGCTTTTATCGTCCACTCAAGAGACATTCTACACCATTACGCTTCCACAATCAAATCCTACATCTCCAGAATTCAGTTCCATTACCGTCTCATGTCAGTGTCCTCTCTGATTCTTCTGGCCATTCCAGCAATTCACCTGATGCTCCATGGCATATCTAAGAGCTCACCTCCTACTTCCCCATCTCGACTTCCTATATCCTCGGATATTCTACAGTCACTCATACCAATCTTGCGAAAAGGCTCTTTCAACCCTTTCGATCTCCTCATGGAAGTCATTTACTTAACTGCTTTCTTTGAATTCCTCAGATGTTTCGAATATACTGCCCCATCCCTTTCCACCTTCCCTTCTCTCGGCATCTATTCCAATGACATCTCCTTAGTTCCAGATTCTCAGTTCCTAATTATGCTCTGCATCTCAAAGACTGATCAACTTCGACAGGGTCAATTTATACATCTGCCGAAGATTAATTCTCCATTATCTCCCTAGACCTCCATGTCTAGATAAATCTACAGCAAGAAGCCTTTCCTCATGATGGATTCACTGTTCACCAGCTCCTCCCGTGCAGTAGTTACAAGACATTGGTTCTCAACTCACCTTGCCTCTATTATCTCCAAAGCAAGCCTTTGTCCTCAGTTCTACACTCCTCACTCCTTTAGAATTCGAGCAGCCACATCAGCAGCAAAAGCCAAAATCAATCAGGATGTACAGTTCCTTTAGTAAGTATTCACCCCCCTTGGACATGTTCACAGTTTGTTGTGTTACAACCTAAAATCTTGATGCATTTAGACGGGATTTTTTTTTTCTTTGATACAAACAACCGACATTTTGAAGAGGCAGAGAATTTTTACTGTGAAACAACAGTTAATGAAAAAAAAACTGAAATGTCTTGGTTAGATAAGTATTCACCCCCCTGAGTCAATACTTGATAGAACCACCTTTGGCAGCAATTACAGCTGTGAGTCATTTGGGGTAAGTCTCTATCAGGTTTGCACATCTGGATTGTGCAATATTCGCCAATTCTTCTTGGCAAAATTGTTCAAGTTCTTCAAGTCTAGCCACAGATTCTCATTCAGATTCAAGCCCAGGCTTTGACTGTGCCACTCTAGGACATTCACTTTCTTGTTTTTAAGCCACTCCAGTGTCGCTTTGGCTGTGTGCTTGGGGTCATTGTCCTACTGAAAGGTGAATCTCCAGCCCAGTCTTAGGTCCATTTTGCTCTCTACCTTGACAAGCTTCCCAGTCCCTGTCTATGAAGCATAGCATGATGCTGCCACCACCATGCTTCACATTAGGGATGGTGTTACCTGGGTGATGTGCTGTGTTGGGTTTGTGCCAGACATAACACTTTGCATTTAGGCCAAATAGTTACATTTTTTTTTCATTGGAACAGAGAATCTTTTGCCACATCTTTTCAGATCCTTTTTACATATTCCAAGTGGGATTTTACATGGGCTTTTTTCAGAAATGGCTTCCTTCTTGCCAGTCTTCCATACAGGCCAGATTTGTGGAGTACATGAGCTATTGTTGACACATGGACTTTTTCTCCCATCTCAGCCATGGAACGCTGCAGGTCTTTCAGAGTTGTCATTGGCCTCTAAATGGCTTCTCTGAACAATGCCCTTCTTACCCGGCAGCTCAGTTTGGGAGGACGGTCTGCTCTGAGCAGATTCTAGATGGTGCCGTATACCTTCCACTTCTTAATGATCAATTTGACTGTGCTCCAAGGGATATTCAATCCCTTTGAAATCTTTTTATACCCCTCCCCTGATCTGCACCTTTCCACAACTTTATCCTGGAGTTGTTTTGAAAGCTCCTTGGTCTTCATGGTAATATCTTTGCTTTGAATGCACTACCCAACTGTGGGACCTTACAGAGACAAGTGAATTAATCTGAAATCATGTGAACCACTTTTATTACATACAGATGGACTCCATTTAACTTATTGTGTGAATTCTGAAGTCAATTGGTTGCACTTGAGCTTATTTAGGAGTATCATAGCAAAGGGGGTGAATACTTATCTAATTAACTCAGGTTTTTATTTTTAATTGATTTGTTCCCCCCCCCCATTTTTTCACACATTGAAAGGGTTGAGTAGGTTGTGTAAATCAAAGGAAAAAAATCAAATTTAAATGCATCAAGATTTCTAGTTGTAACACAACAAACTGTGAAAACGCCCAAGGGGGGTGAATACTTCCTATAGGCGCTGTAATTAAGAGCATAGGGCACTGGTCCTCCTCCTCAGCAGTAGAATCATACATACGCACATCAGTTTCTGATACAGCTGCAGCTCACTAAAAAACAAACTGTTAGCATGCCTGGAGTGGGGGCTACCTGATCCACTGGGGATTTCTCCCCTAATATGCGGCAGGTAAACACATCATTTCACTCTACACATTCTTTTGTCCAACAAAACAAGTAACCCAGTATGTCTTTGTTCCTCCTTTCATAAATGTTGTGCATTGGCACATGAACAATTGTTTGTCCGACGGGTATGGAGTTATGTGGGGAACCGGGGGTCCAATCTATGGGGGTAATTGAGGCTCACTTCCCCAACCTCAGAGGGGACCCCTGGCCACACATTTTTGATCATACCTGGCATTTGTAATGCTGCTTTCCACTGCGGTTTTGATTGGCCTAAGTTTTAAGTTTTAGAAGCACAGCACGCATGTACAGTTGCAACCTAGAGCTGCAACAATCTAGATTGAATCCAGTTGCGAGGGCTACTTTCCTCAAAGATGAGTTCTGTAGCTTCCCTCCAGGAGAGAAATAAAATGAATTCATTTTACATCTCAGTGATCATCACATTGGTACTGGCTACAAGAGAGCCTGAGGCGACTCCAGCCTTCTCTTGTCCAAAACTGAGGTCCCTGTAGAGCAAAGTGAAAATAATTTCAATTGTAATGGGGCAACTTGTACTGTACAGGGGAGAAAAACAATTAAACTAACGTTGCCTGACATAAAACATGTGCTGTGTATGTACTTTTTAAAGCACAAATGATGCTTTCACAGTGTGACTTTCATTATTTAATGTGTAAAGCCAAGGGGACACCTCACACTAGAAGACACTAGAAAATATAGAATAAAATCTGTTGCTTCTACATTGTTGCTTCAAATTTCAGGGGACACTATTCTACAGTATGTAGAAATTGTAGGTAGAATGTTGATGGACAACACAGAGAAGATAATACATAGATGAAATTTCCTATCAAAAAGTTTATTGGTGTTTTTCAGTGTCCACATAATTTACCAGCATTTTTTTCCCAATAAAATAAAATAAACTTTATTCTTAAATATATATATATATATATATATATATATATATATATATATATATATATATATATATATATCATTTTTGTTCGGAATGTGTTATTTTTGGCTTGAATGTTTTTTTGTTTTATGTGTGTAAATAAACATGTAAATAAAACAAATTGTAAATAGAGAGAAATTGAAATGTAATTATGTGTCTGCTGAACTGCAATGTTCAAATGGCTTTAATCAAAAAGTAGGACTCACTTTATCCATTACTATTAAGTTGTATCAAATGAAAGCCTTTATTTGAGACAAACTGACTGAAAACACAACTTGGGAACTTAAACGTAACACACCATTAACACACTGTTGCAGTTTAAAATAAACGCTCTAATGCTTCAGCATCAGTATCAAACCGGCTTCTTTGTTGTAATGTCTATTATGTTTAACCCTGTGCTGCCTACAGGGAATGAGCATGTTTGGTCATAAATATGAACATTTTGTGTTTAAGGGCTTGTAGTTTTGGAATCTTAAATCAGAAATTAAAACCCAATACACCTACAGAAAGGCAGTGATGTAATTTATTTTGTTGTGGGATGATTTTATTTTTTCCCTTTGACTTACACCTCCCAAAAACTATTGAAATATGAAAAATAATTTTTAAAAAAAATGGCCAATTTCAACCTCTTTCCAAGAATTATATATTTAAAAAAAAAAAAAAAAAAAACTTAAAGTATATTGTAGCTGCAGAATTTTCCAAGGATTTGAAATCTGAAAACAAAATTAAATTGAAATTTCTTGTACAGTTATAGAGCTAGATAAGCTTTTACAACGCATAGTATTTTACAAAAAAATTACCTCCGAAATGGCAGACCAGGGCTAAGACTTACCAAAAAGTGAGATTGGAAGCATTATTGCTTGAGATATACTGTTTGAGATATAATTAGAGTTCAGTGTAAAAATAAAGAAACAGCACACAAGTTATCAAGTAATTAAAATTTTTTTGAAGAAGAAGAAAAAGAAGAAAAAAAGCATATTAAGAATTTTAATTGGGAGGGCTGGAGACAAAAAAAACCTTCCCTATTCTGTATTTATTTACTTTCTTTTACCCTGCAGTTGAAGTGCTGGGCTGGGGCTCCTCCAGATCATTCTCCTCCTCTTCATTCTACTGCAGCAGCTCTTCATCAGGGAGGTCCTCCTCTATGCTGTCCATATCCTCAATCTCCTCCTCAGTCAGTGCCCTCCTCCTCTTCAGTGACTAGACCAGATGCTAGAACTGATTGCCTCCATCCATTTTCTGGCTTACAAACACCCATATAAAACATTAAAATAAATACCAGTTATAATAATAATAATAATAATAATAATAATAATAATAATAATAAACTAATCAATACATAAGTAATAATAATAATAATAATAATGATAATAATAATAAAAATTCCCCATGCTTTTTCACAACAGAAAAAAGTAAAACTATTATAATAATAATAATGACTGTTCTTTGGCACACACACCAGTAAACTAATATTAAAATACAGTACATGGCTAAATAATTGACGACTACAGCTAAATAATGTCTTTGTTCTTTACATAGGCTAAATACAAAGTAAGAACAAAAACTAAACCAATAATAATAATAAAAAAAAAAACTATGAAATAATTATTCCTCATTCTTTTATGCATCGAATAAAAAACATATTAAGTTAAAAAATGCACAGCTAAATAATGAGTACAGATAAATAATGACTCAACTAGAAAAGGTAAAGAACAATTAGCTGTAATACACAAACGTACACAAGAAAACTAACTTTTGGCATTAGTTTTTCCTTCTCTCCTTAGGAGAAAAAAGTTCATAAAATGAAAAAACAAATCTAAAATAAAAACTTATATGTGAAAATAACTTTTTTTTTTTTTTTCAAATGTGACGTTGGTACAGTAGTCTATAGTCATAAAAGTTAGCCCTGCCCAGCAAGCAAGCAAGCACACACACACATACACACACAGACATGACACAGGGAAAGAAAAACAGCAGATGTACTCAACACAAAAAAACTAATATGAAGTTTAAAAAAAAAACAACAACAATATGACTAATTAGCCCAAGTACTTATCGTTTCCATGATATGTAGATTATCACTCTTGGAATTGTAAAACCAGAGACACAGATCTTAGAATCCGCTGTGCACTCTATCGTAAAGTAGTAACTCGTCCTTGTAATCAAAATATTATCTGTTCTGCCCACCCTAACCCTAAACCAATTGTATCGTGACATGCCCAGTAGTCATGGCTATACCCACGCATAAAAAAAAAACAAGTTTGCTGGTTGGACGGCTGAGATATGACTTGTTTTGTCATCATAACAAAAGTTATGTAATTACAGCGAGACGGCAGCAAAGGTTTAAAATGGTTCATAATAATAAATAGTTTGTTTCAAGAAATATAATATTAGTAATTTTGTTGCTAATGCCGCTCCACTACATCTTGTGGTATTAACTGACAAATTGATCATAACTACCAAATTCGTTCTATCAGAACCTCAGTTTATCATCTGCAGATGGATGGGCTGGTGGAAAGGTTCAATCAGACATTGAAACAGATGCTGAGATGATTTATAGACCAGGAAAAAAAAATTGGCAACCTCAAAGCATTTTGGACTTCTTAAGGTTGGGAGGAGGGACAACGTGACACTAAAAACATAGTCATGTACTGCTTCCTCGAGATCACCTGGGGTTGGTTGGTCGATTGGCCCAAGAAAATCTGAGATCATCTCATCAGCAGAAGTAATACAAAATGCATGATTTCTGATCTTTCAGCCTGGTGACCATGTGCTGCTGTTACTTCTCTCCACAGAATCTAAGCTGTTGGCCAAGTAGCAGGGTCCTTATGAAGTGGTTTGGGCAGTAGGTAGTGTGAATTATGAAATTTGGCAGCCGGACCGCCAAAGAGAACTACAGATTTACCATGTAAATTTATTGAAGCCCTGGAAGGAAAGAGGAGTGTTGTTTATTTCCCCAGGTGAGATAGAGGAGGATTATGGAACAGTTACTTCCCCGCAAAAACAAGAGGTACAGTGTTTAATGGAACTGTTTGGTGATGTTTTTTCTAAGGTGCCCAGTACAACTAATGTCATTGAACATGCCATTATTATTTCACCAGGGGTCAGGGAGGCAAATACCACTAACCCGTGACTCACAAGTGAAAATGGCATTTGCTACCCTGGATTGTTTGTCCATTTTCAGACTATGTCGTTTGGGTTACATGCGGCTCTTACTACCTTTCAAAGACTTCACCAGGTGAGATCCTTGTTAGGATTAGTGGGATATTAATGCAGAATTTTCCTCGAGTACTCCACCATCATTAATCCTCACTAAAGAGCTCACTAAAAAGAATGCTCCAAATACTGTGAAATGGACAGGGCAGTGTCAGGAGGCATTTGAGGCCATAAAGAGGAGACTTTGCCAGGTGCCAATTCTAATTACTCCATATTTCAGCAAAGAGTTCATCCTCCAGGTGGACGCTTTGGACGTTGGTCTGGGGGCTGTCCTTTCCCAAGAAAGACTGAGTAGAACACCCTATCTTATATCTAAGCCAGAAATTGGCTCCCAGGAAGCGCAGGTATTCAGCAATTAAAAATTAGTGCCTGGCTATTAAGCGGGCCACTCATGCCCTTGGATATCATCTCTTGGGATGTTCATTCTCTCTTGTCACTTATCACACCTCACTCAAGTGGCTACATACAATGAGGGACACAAACGTGCTGATAACTCGGTGGTATCTGGTAACCCTTCCGTTATACAATAAAACATTGTGTGGGTAAGGAACCTCAAAATGCTGATTGTCTTGGGAGGTCAATTGGAGGGGAGCATAGAGTTGTTAATAATAATTATTCACATGTGTTCATATGTGACCACATTAAAATATCATTGAAACACATGTGAATATGAAATTCACATTTAAACATGTGAATATTTCCTGATCACATGTGATTATAGCATTTTACATATGATAATGTGAAAAGCTTACAGCAAATTAAACTTGTTTGATCAAATAAAAACATAAAAACATAAAATAAAACATAAAAAATATAATAATGGATACAATACAAGGTTGAAAATACATACAAAATATTACATTTATACATATAAAAATGTAATACAATATAATACATATTTAAAGTTGCACAATATAATAGTACAACATACCCATAGTATACAGTTTACAACATTAAAGTAATTTTATCTAAAAAAAATAAATATCACAAAACAGTAAAAACAAAACACCAACAATAATAACAACATAACTTATTGTGTGGTTCAGGGGTGGTACTAGGCCCATGCACCCTATCATCTTCTTCCACCAATTAAATCTATTCTATTAAACCCTAGTCACCTCCTCATAGTAGTCTTGTGTTTTTCGTTCAAGTGTAAACCAAAGCGGACTGCAAGACCCATTGTTTTTTTGTTATACCAGCAAAGAGCAATTAAAATGGATTGTTTACAGCAACTCTTCGGCTTCAGAGGACTCATAGGATTTCTTGTCTATAGCAGATCATTCCCCAGCAGCTTCAAATCAGGGTCAAATCACTCCTTCGTTCCAGTCTCTGTTCAGTGCCTCTGTGAGATCTGAACAGCTTCCCCCAACCAAGTTTCTCTCAGTACTCCAGCTTCCCAAGAAGCTAATCTTCGTTATTCTAAATGACTCTGGGCTCAGGATGCTCCTCCACAGCCACTATATTGGAAGGACTGGACTTTGAATAAACTTATAGTCCCTTCTTAAAAACAGAAACACAACTCCAGCAAGTAGCTGTCAAGAATCTCTATTTATTCTCTATTGCAAATCCATCTCTGCAGAACCTGTTTTCCCTCCTAAAAAAGCTCCCCAGCTATGCTCAGCCATTCAGCAGCCCCAACCAGACAGAAGGCAGTCTCCGTCGGAACAATTCATCCCGACAGCCAGCACTTCAAAACAGCAGGAACCTGCTTCAGCCACATCAGTCCAACAAGAAATCCGGTGAAATCAGGGCGGGAGCTTGACAGAGTCGCTTCTTAATCATATTAAATGGCCCCTGACACTGCACTGTCCATTTAACTAATTTTGGAGCAGCCTTTTGGGCGAAATCTATCAGGGGGTTGACTATGGTGGCATACTCAGGGATAAATCGGCGATAATAGCCAGCTAACCCCAATAGTGATCTCACCTGTGACTTGGTTCTCGGGATCGCTGTCTCCACCAGCGCCTGGACTTTGGAGGTGATCGGCTTTACCTGGCCATTACCCATAATGTAGCCAAGATATTGGGTCTGTTGTTTGCAAAATGCACACTTGCCCAGCTTGGTTGTTAACCCTGCCTCCCTTAGGGACTGTAGGATGGCTGAAAGTCTGATAATATGCTCCTCCCAGGTGGAGCTAAAAATCATCACATCATCAATGTACACGGCTGCGTACTGATGAACGGGAGCCAAGCCCTGATCCTTCAGTCTCTGAAAGGTGGCGGGGGCTTCATGCAACCCGAAGGGCATTGTCCGGAAATGGAACAAGCCATCTGAGGTAGAGAGAGCAGTTTGCTCTCTTGAGCTCTGAGTGAACGGAATCTGACAGTATCCCTTTGTCAGATCCAGGATTGAAATTAATTGTGCCTTACCCAGACGGTTGAGGAGTACATCCATTCGGGGCATTGGATACGCATCGAACTTGGAGATGGCATTAGCCTTTCGAAAGTCCAAACAGACTGAGTGGAGCAGTCCTTCTTGCTCACCATCACAATCGAGCTACACCACTCTCTCTGGGAAGGTTCAGTGACTCCAAGCTCAAGCATAACTTCCACCTCCTTGCGAACTGGCCCCCTGCGACTCTCTGGGATCCGATATGGTCTCTCCCAAATCCTGACACCTGGTGGACTAATAATAGCACGGGAAATAATATTTATTCTGCCGGGCAAGTCAGAAAAAACAAAATTAAACCTTTCCACTAACTGGTTGAGCTCACATTTCTGATCTGGAAGTAACTGTTCCCCCATCGGAATGTTAGTTGTAGCCGGTGGATTGAAAGTGGGACCAAAATCCTCTTCGTAACTGTCAACAGCTATAAATATAGCCCCCCTTTCATTCCAGGGTTTTAACAAATTAATATGATAAATTTGGGTTTTATTTCGGCGGTTGGGTTGTCTGAGTTCCTAATTTACATTACCAATTCCCTGTATCACCTCATATGGCCCCTGCCACTTAACGTACAACTTAGACTCCGATGTGGGAAGTAGCAACAGTACTTTATCAACTGGCCGAAAAGTCTGAATTTGTGCTGCTTTGTTGTACTTTTGCTCCTGCCGATGCTGAGCTAGTTTTAAATTTTATTGTGCCAAACGACCAACCACTTCCAGGCGGTCTCAACATAATTACATACTTGACTATGTTTTTGGAAGTTTTTGTTTGCTCCTCCTACCCTTCTTTCACAAGATCAAGGATACCTCGGGGTTGCCTCCCATACAGCAGCTCAAAGGGAGAGAACCTGGTCGAGTTGTGAGGCACCTCTCTCACTGCAAACATCAGGTATAGGTGGAGTTTAGCCCAATGTTTCTACTCTTTGTTGACAAACCGCTTCACCATCTGTTTTAAAGTAGGATTAAAACGTTCCACCAAACCGTCTATCTGCAGGTGATAAACGGAGGTTCAAATTGACTTAATTTGCAATATATATATATATATATATATATATATAATTCTTTCAAACATTGTGATATAAAAGTTTGTTCCTTGATCAGTGAGGATTTCTTTTGGAATCCCTACTCCTGCTATAATATGTACTAGCTCTCGAGCAATTGCTGCAGCACTAGTGGATCTCAATGGTACTGCCTCTGGATATCTGGTCATATAATCCACCACTACTAAAATATGCATATATCCAGAGTCAGACTGGCTCAATGGACCCACTATATCCTTAACAATGCGTTCAAAGGGAACTGAGATTTGGGGCAGTGGGACCAGCGGGGCCGGGCGAACCCATCCCGACGCTACTTGCTGGCATTCCGGACACGAGCTACATATTGCGTCACCTCTCTAAAAACTCCCATCCAATAAAAACAAGCCAATATTTGATCACGAGTCTTATCGCTACCTAAATGGCCCAAATATGGGACATTGTGAGCCAACCACATGATCTCACATCAAAAAGACTGGGAAACGAATAATTATGTTACAATCTGACTTGTGCGCATGGCTTGGGATACTCTATACAGTAAGTGCCCGACAATAATGTGGTTAGGATATGTCAGCGGCCGGTTATCCTCTACATCCTTCCCCTCGATAGACCAAACTTGCCCCCAGTTGTGTGCCAGCAAAGGGTCATTCTTTTCCACTAACACTAGGTCCACATCTCTGTCCCAGTATTTCGGGATATCGAGTGGAGCTAAATTAACTTCAGCACTTGGGGCTTCGGCATGGTGGGACAGTGGCAGCTGACCCATTTCTGTGTGCCTGGCCCCAGCACCTTTATGAACTGTTCAATTGCTATCAGTTCTGTTATTTTTTCGGCGTCGTTGGTGCTGGGGCAGAGCCACTGGGTCACGTGGTCTGCGAGTTGTTGCGCCAGCACACGAGGTAATATGGTCACCTTCCGGTTTCCACCTACCATCAAGGCGGTCAATCTAGGAGGCAGCATACCACTGTCCTTACACGGCGTCCTTTCTCATTGGGAGGGAAATTTACAACAAAATTTCAAGACAAGATTCTTTGTCTCTCTATCACAGTGGGCCACCGCAAATTAAAATAAAATAAAACAAAGTTTTTTTTTCCTTCCCACTGTGCAGAGGGTCTTCACATAGTCAGTAGGGTACAGTTACTAAACCATGTGGCACATTAAGCATTTTACTTTTGTATTAAATGTTTTCTTTCTTTTTCTTTTCTCTATGCGTTAGCGGTTCTCTTTTTCTTACCATAAACAAACGTCTTCAGGTGGGAGCCGGGGGTCCATTCTTTGGGGGGTTAGTGATTCCACTTTCTCCAACCCTTTGTTAAGCGTTGCTTTATTTACCTCTTAGAGGAGGGTTCTCCATGAGTCAGAGGGGACCCCCGGCCAAACCCCTCCTTTAGCATGCATGATCTTTGACTACTTCTCTTTCAGGCTCTGTTGCCTCTATTCATGTGATGTCCCCAAGCGGCAAAACCCCTCGTTTGTTGGGTCTCCTCAGCAACAGAAGCCCCCTTCTATTATGTTGGGCTTTTGAAGAGGCGGAACACCCCACTCTGTGTGTCTTTCTTTGTATGTCGGTCGCCCACCTTCTGTATGTTGGATATCCACAGCGACGGAACCCCCCTACTGCATATGCTGGGCCATTGAAGAATCAGAACCTATTTTATGTGTTAATATTACTAGCCAATGTTTTTCTTTCTGGTTTGCAAGCCTCTTCATTTGTCGGGTCATCTCAGAGATGGTGACCCCCCTCCTGTTTGTCGGGTTTCCTCAATGACGGATCCGCTCTTATATGTGTAGAGCCTTTGAAGGACTGAGCCTCTCTGTATATGTTATTTGTTACTAACTTTATGTCCTAAAACATCACAGCAAATGGCCTTGTTCTGCCCCTTGAATTAATACATAATTAAATTTTGTTAAGTTAATTAACCCTTTGTGGTCCTATGTCGGACCTGGTCCGACATTGCGAAAAGGCCTTTCCGGTCCATTGTTGGACTCTGTCCAACATTGCCGAAAACCATGATCTAACACAGCATGTGTTGTGTTTAAGCCGAAAAAAGCCGAGGAGAGGCGTTCCCTAATCATCTCTGATTGGAAAGAAGGCAGAGACAACCGAATAGACCATAAACAGGCTGAGCAGCTGAACTGAACAGACGGAGACTGAGATGCACAGTGAGAATTGTGCAGAGAAGGCAGAGAAAGTCAAGCAGCCTGAAGAACTTGCACAGATGATGGATCAGGCAGGAAGTGCAGACGAAAGCAGTTTGGATGATGATTTTGATCAATCTAGTGATGAGGAAGTAAATATTTCTCTTATTGAGGAAACTGAGGAATGCTACAATCCTCAGAAGCCTACCAAGTGGGGGATGCATGTTTTGTTTTAGCTGACTGTGAAACTGGTTATGTCTCTGCTATTGTTACTTACTTTGGTAGCCCAACAACAGACTCCCTGTTGAGAACTGACATGCCATTTTCATCAAGAATTGTTCGTCACCTGTGTGAAACATTGCTGCAGACAACAAGTGGACATGGCTTTCATTTTTTTACAAGCAGATTTTACACAGGTTACAACCTGGCCATGGAACTGATAAAAATAAAAATCCACCTTACTGGAACAGTAATGGCCAACAGGATTGCCAGTACCAGTGAAGCAAGACCTCAAACTAAAATAAAAAACGAGACAGACTCTTTCAACAAGGACGACAAGGTCATGGTGCTAGGATGGAAGGACAAAAGACTAGTGCTCATGTCAGTGACTGTGAGAAGGTACAGCGCACTATCAAGAGAGGAGCAATTGAAGAGCTGGACAAGCCTTCAGTTATCTGTGATTACACCAACAAGATGGGTGCAGTGGACCGGGCAGATCACTACTGTGCCAGCTATGCTTTCACAAGAAAGTCTCTGAAGAATATGTTCTTTTGGTTGCTGGACATAGCAATTGTGAACAGTGCTATCCTGTTCAATTTGATGAAGGTGGAATCAGGACAGCTACCTGTTCGCCATAAAACCTTCAGGAAAGCCTTACTGATACAACTGGTGGGAGAAGTGTGCAACCCTAGCTCAAGAAAACTTGGTCATCCATCATCAACAGACAGAGAGAAAGGCTGAATGGGAAGCCACATTTCATTTCCAAAAATGAATCAAAGAGCACCAAAGACTCTGCAGTGTGCAGTGACAAGACACAAGGGGAGAGGAGAGAGACTGTATGCTTCTGCAAAACCTGCTCAAGGCAGCAAGGGTCACACCCAGGTGACTGTTTTGAAAGATACCATACCATGGACACATACAGATAATTTCTGTCAGTAAATGCCTTTTTTGTTTTCAAACCTTGCCTGGTGTAAATAGTTATAACATTGATGAAAAATAGTTTAGTTATTTTTTTGTTTTGTTTTTTTTGTTTTTGTTTGTCATCACCACATTAGTATGGGTGTAATTGATAATAACCTGTCTGATTATCTTAGAAAGATAATATAATCAGCAAATACAATAAAACCACATTTTGTGACAATTTTGGTTACTTTTTTTTACAATGTTGACTGAAAATATATATATTATATATATACTATATATAGTATATATATATAACATGTTTTTTACAAAAAAAGTTTTGGTAGGGTTGGCTTTGTATAGGGTACCTTTGGACTTGATCTGCTTTGTTACTTGTTTTTTTCATGCAAATATCCGAAGTCTTTTGCAGTCATAATTTATGCAAATAAAGTCACTATTTCAATTTGAACAGCACGTGGTCTTTTGCACCTCACTGACTACCAGCTTCCTCCGTTGAGCTGGGGTTGCCTTGTGCCATGTAGGAGGAGCTGAACTGAGACCAAAACCTCCTTTTCCATGTTGAACTTGCCCCATAATATCTCTGATTCGAAGGGCAGCCTTAGCATCTTCCAAAGCTTTCTTTGCCGTCCGTTTTCTTCCAGTTTTCAACACAGGTGCAGCTTCCCTTACGCATTTGTCACATGAATCTACTTATGTCATTTCCAGTCGGACTTTGGCGTACTTAAACTCCTCGGTTAGAGCAGAGATTGGTAGCTGCAGTATTCCTTTACCATAAAGTCCCACTGTGGCAGAGCAAAACTCTGCCCTTTTTAAATTGGCAGGGATGGGGTTAATTTCCCCTACCTGCCTGGGTTTATTATGTTCAGGTGGCTGGGGTTGATTAGTTGATTAGGTTGTGGTTGATTAGGTTTGTGGTTGAAATTTTGTTAAATCCAGTGAAGGCATTGCCCAGCTTGGAAAAAGTTTTGTTATCTTTCTATTTGTGTTTAAAGATCTTTATTTTGCCCTTGTGCACTTTATTTTTGTGTTTATTTATAATAAAATTAGGATTTTTTGAACTGCAGTCTGTCTCTGGGCCTCAATCCACTCACCAGCCTGCCACATTTGGTGTCAGCAGTGGGATAGCACCACCTAGAGGCTCAGAGCAGTATTTATTTTTTTTGAATTTTTGGGATCTTTTTTTTTTTTTTTTTAATTAACATGGGAAAGAAGAGCAGACAGCGGCAAAGGCAGGACAAACAGCAGCTGAAGAAATGTAAGCTGCTGCAGCCACCGCTGGAGGACCCGGCCAACCTCTTCCTTTGGTGTTCCTGGGGCGGGAAGGAGGACCATCGTTGGCGGTCCTGGTGTGGCCGGTGTGAGGAGGACGGCCACAACTGGGCAGGATGCCCCTACAACCAGGCCCAGGAAGAGATGCAGTGTTCACCCCGGGCATCAGGGGCCACCCCACTACCTCCAGCACCACCACCTTCACCACCGTCCCAGGAGATCTGGGACTGGTTGATGCACCCTGAGGCAGACCTCGTCCACGATCTCCCCATAGTTATCAACACGCTGTGGCGTCGAGATGGGGAGAGGTGGGAACAGTGGGAGGAACAACACCACCCAGCGTCCTTCCCAGAGGTTGCCCTCATGGTGGTTAATTACCTGGCAGTAGACATGGGAGATGCCCCGGTCACTCCAATAAAGAGGGGTGAGCCGCCTTCCCGAGAGCCAGAGAGGGAGGAGGAGCTGCCGTCGCTCCCAGAGCCAGAGAGGGGGGAGGAGCTGCCGTCGCTCCCAGAGCCAGAGAGGGAGGAGGAGCTGCCATTGCTCCCAGAGCCAGAGAGGGAGGAGGAGCTGCCGTCGCTCCCAGAGCCAGAGAGGGGTGAGGAGCTGCCGTCGCTCCCAGAGCCAGAGAGGGGTGAGGAGCTTCGTCGCTCCCAGAGCCTAGATAGGGGTGAGGGCCTGGCCACTTTCCCCAGAGCCAGAAGAGGGGTAGAGGGGTGAGGAGCTGCCGTCGCTCCCAGAGCCAGAGAGGGGTGAGGAGCTGCCGTCGCTCCCAGAGCCCGAGAGGGGTGAGGAGGAGCCGCCGCTCCCAGAGCCCGAGAGGGGTGAGGAGGAGCCGCCGCTCCCAGAGCCCAGAGAGGGAGGAGCCGCCGCTCCCAGAGCCCGAGAGGGGTGAGGAGGAGCCGCCGCTCCCAGAGCCCGAGAGGGGTGAGGAGGAGCCGCCGCTCCCAGAGCCCGAGAGGGGTGAGGAGGAGCCGCCGCTCCCAGAGCCCGAGAGGGGAGGAGCCGCCGCTCCCAGAGCCCAGAGGGGAGGAGCTATGCCCCGCTCAGGGATGACGCATCCGCATCGGCTGGGGTCGCCTGCTGCTCCGCATCGGCTGGGGTCGCCTGCTGCTCCGCATCGGCTGGGGTCGCCTGCTGCTCCGCATCGCCTGGGGCTGCTGGTGTCTCCTTTTTGTTTTTTAGGCCTCCCGAGGGTCACCGTCACGGCCTCCGCCACGAGAGGGAGCCAGGCCGCCGTCGTCGCCGTGCTACCTTGGAGATTCGGGGCCCCCTCAACCAAAGAAGTCTTGGGGGCTCAGACATCAACCCCGCCCACCACTACCCACCAAAACAGCCCACCCAAGGGACATAATTGGACTCTTGGGGGGGGGAGGGGGGAGTTGGCCGATTGCGGCCGGTGTACGTTGTACATGGGGGGAGGTATGTGGCAGACAGTTCAGTCCACCACCCCAACTAATCTACTAGATCAAATTTAATTAACTAGTTAGTCAGCGGCCCAGCGCCACCTGACCTTTATTTTTGTGAATTTTTTTTTTGCTTTATTTGTGTTTAAATTGCTTTGTTTTGGCCCTTGTGCCCTTTCATTTTTGTGTTTATTTATAATAAAATAGTTATTTTTTTTTGAACTCCAGACTGTCTCTGGGCCTCTATCCACTCACCAGCCTGCCACAGTAGGCTTTCACTAAATTTGTTATTGTCATCGGTACTCTGAAAAAATCAAATGCTGCCCAAAGAAGTTCATGTGGCTGACACTGACCCATATGCATTAGCCAAATCCAGGAATGTCACATGGAGCTCCTTCCTCTCCTTTTTTGCTGATTGAATTTGTTGCCAGATTAATGATGTTCTAAGCATCCTGGGAAACCTGGAATGCCTGCTTTTTGTACTGAAATGTCAATGAAGCAGTTCTTTAATAGGTAGGTTGACAATCTCTGAGCAACAATGCTGAAGAAAATATTGCCTTCTACATTTAATAGGATGAAACTGACTGATGCATGTAGAATCAGTTTATTTTGGTATAAAGACTCCACCTGCTTGGTGCCATGCTCTTGGTACAACCTGTTTTTCCCATGCCACTTTCATCAATTTCCACAGGATTCGTAGAACTCCAGAAGCACTCTTGTATACTCTGTATGGAACTCCATTAGGCCCTGGAGATGATGATGCCCGTGCTTTTTTCACAGCTTGCTCTACTTCTTTCCACTTAGGTGCACAGTCCTCCATTTGGTATTCGGGTGGATTGATAGGTGGGATGTCTGAAGGAATTGAAATAGGCTCCTGCCTTTTTAAATCTGTATGTGTTTCCTCCAAATATCTCTCCAGCTCAAACTTAGTTGATTGTAGTGTGCTATTTTTCTCACTGGTAAATATCTTCTTTATAAATTTGAATGGATCTTTATAAAAGTTAGTTCTCACATGCTCTTTCTTTTTGTAGAGCTTCTGTATGCGCTCAGCTCGGCACAATGTTGCAAGCTTATCTTTTATGACCCTTTGTAACAGATTGAGTCCCTCCTTCTGACTGTTCTGCTTTTCTCCATTGTTTCCTCAACTGCCTCCTTTTTCTAACTAAGCGGTTAATCTCCTGCTGCCGTCTAGACTTTCCAGGAATAGTTTGTACTTTTTCCTTCCTTTTTTCAATTCCAAACATCTAGCTTTCATATGCGTAGGTGATGTCACCAAATTTATCCAGCTTCTTTTCAACTGTTCCAGTTAACCGTTCCAAAGTAAAACAGAGATCCATGTTTACTGTCTCCCACGCAGCTTTCTCACAAGTTCTTGGCCATTTAACTCCATGTGCCCGTTGAGGTTCTTTTCTCTCTTATGCTGGTTTGTCTGACCGGGTTCATAAGGATCATAAGAACATAAGAACATAAGAAAGTTTACAAACGAGAGGAGGCCATTCGGCCCATCTTGCTCGTTTGGTTGTTAGTAGCTTATTGATCCCAAAATCTCATCAAGCAGCTTCTTGAAGGATCCCAGGGTGTCAGCTTCAACAACATTACTGGGGAGTTGATTCCAGACCATCACAATTCTCTGTGTAAAAAGGTGTCTCCTATTTTCTGTTCTGAATGCCCCTTTGTCTAAACTCCATTTGTGACCCCTGGTCCTTGTTTCTTTTTTCAGGCTGAAAAAGTCCCTTGGGTCGACACTGTCAATACCTTTTAGAATTTTGAATGCTTGAATTAGGTCGCCACGTGGTCTTCTTTGTTCAAGACTGAACAGATTCAATTCTTTTAGCCTGTCTGCATATGACATGCCTTTTAAGCCCGGAATAATTCTGGTCGCTCTTCTTTGCACTCTTTCTAGAGCAGCAATATCTTTTTTATAGCGAGGTGACCAGAACTGCACACAATAATCAAGATGAAGTCTTACTAGTGCATTGTACAGTTTTAACATTACTTCCCTTGATTTAAATTCAACACTTTTCACAATGTATCCGAGCATCTTGTTAGCCTTTTTTATAGCTTCCCCACATTGTCTAGATGAAGACATTTCTGAGTCAACAAAAACTCCTAGGTCTTTTTCATAGATTCCTTCTCCAATTTCAATATCTCCCATATGATATTTATAATGTACATTTTTATTTCCTGCGTGCAGTACCTTACACTTTTCTCTATTAAATGTCATTTGCCATGTGTCTGCCCAGTTCTGAATCTTGTCTAGATCATTTTGAATGACCTTTGCTGCTGCAACAGTGTTTGCCACTCCTCCTACTTTTGTGTCATCTGCAAATTTAACAAGTTTGCTTACTATACCAGAATCTAAATCATTAATGTAGATTAGGAATAGCAGAGGACCTAATACTGATCCCTGTGGTACACCACTGGTTACCACACTCCATTCTGAGGTTTTTCCTCTAATCAGTACTTTCTGTTTTCTACATGTTAACCACTCCCTAATCCATGTACATGTGTTTCCTTGAATCCCAACTGCGTTCAGTTTGAGAATTAATCTTTTGTGCGGGACTTTGTCAAAAGCTTTCTGGAAATCTAAATAAACCATGTCATATGCTTTGCAATTATCCATTATCGATGTTGCATCCTCAAAAAAATCAAGCAAGTTAGTTAGACACGATCTCCCTTTCCTAAAACCATGTTGACTGTCTCCCAGTACCCTGTTACCATATAGGTAATTTTCCATTTTGGATCTTATTATAGTTTCCATAAGTTTGCATATAATAGAAGTCAGGCTTACTGGTCTGTAGTTACCTGGTTTAGTTTTGTTTCCCTTTTTGTGGATCGGTATTACGTTTGCAATTTTCCAGTCTGTCGGTACCACCCCTGTGTCAAGAGACTGCTGCATGATCTTGGTTAGCGGTTTGTAAATTACTTCTTTCATTTCTTTGAGTACTACTGGGAGGATCTCATCCGGCCCAGGGGATTTGTTTATTTTAAGAGCTCCTAGTCCCTTTAACACTTCTGCCTCAGTTATGCTAAAGTTATTTAAAACTGGATAGGAACTGGATGACATGTGGGGCATGTTGTCAGTATCTTCCTTTGTAAAAACTTGTGAAAAGTAATCATTTAATATATTTGCTATTTTTTTTTCTTCATCTACGATTTTGCCATTTGTATCTCTTAAACATTTAATCTCCTCTTTGAATGTTCTCTTGCTGTTGTAATATTGGAAAAAACATTTTGGAATTGGTTTTAGCTCCCTTAGCAATGTTCATTTCTATTTCTCTCTTGGCCTTTCTAACTTCCTTTTTGACTTGCGTTTGCAGTTCTGTGTACTCTTTCTGCGTACTTTCTTTTTGGTCCTTTTTTAATGCTCTGTAAAGTGCCTTTTTTCGCTGAATATTTTTTTTAATTGATCTATTAAACCATTTTGGCAATTTAGTTTTACATTTAGATTTGTCTACTTTAGGGATATAATTGTTTTGTGCCTCTAGTACTACATTTTTGAAGAACAACCATCCTTCTTCTGTGGGTGTTTTCTCTATTTTACTCCAATCTACTTCTGTTAGTCTCTGTTTCATACCTTCATAGTTTGCTTTTCTAAAATTGTAAACCTTAGCTTTAGTCATTACTTTTGGGGTTTTAAAAAACACTTCAAATGAGACCATGTTGTGGTCTGAGTTTGCCAGTGGTTCTCTGACCTCTGTTTTAGTTATTCTATCTTCGTTATTTGAAAAGACTAAATCAAGGCATGCCTCCCCTCTAGTCGGTGCCTTGACAAATTGTGTTAGGAAGCAGTCATTTGTCATTTCCACCATTTCTATTTCATCCTTCGTGCTACCCACCGGGTTTTCCCATTTTATTTGGGGGAAGTTGAAATCCCCCATTAGTATGGCTTCTCCTTTGCTACACGCATTTCTAATGTCATTGTATAACAGATTATTTTGCTCACCGTCTGAATCTGGTGGTCTATAGCATGCTCCTATTATTATGCCCTTTGAATTTTTGTCCGTTATTCTGACCCATATTGATTCGATTTTATTTTCTTTGTCCAGGTTTAACACCTGGGCTTCAAGACTGTTTCTTATGTATAGCGCTACCCCTCCTCCTCTTCTGTCCTGCCTGTCTTTCCTATACAGTGTATACCCACAAATATTATATTCGTCCCCATCACTCTCAGACAACCACGTTTCTGTAACACCTATCACATCATAGTTACCTGTTAGTGCAGTAGCTTCAAGTTCTAGAATTTTGTTTCTGATACTTCTAGCATTTAGATAAATACATTTAATGGTTGTCTTACCTGAGTTGTTGTTCTTGTTTTGATGCAGTCTCCCTTCTGTTTTTTTTGTTGATTTCTCCCCCCTTCCTTTCTAGTTTAAATGCTTCCGAACCTGCTCGAGGATCTTTTCTCCGAGTAGACTGGTTCCCTTGTTATTTAAATGCAGTCCATCCCGTCTATACAGATAGTCCTCGTTGTAGAATGTGGTTCAATGATCAAGATAGGTGAAGCCTTCCCGTGTGCACCACGTCTTCAGCCATGCGTTTTGATTAATTATTTCCAGCTGTCCATATGGTCCTTTGCAAGGTGCGGGTAGTATACCAGAAAATACCACAGTTTTGGTTTTCTCTTTTAATTTCCTTCCTAGCTCTCTGAATTTGTTTTGCAGGGATTTTGGTCTGTCTCTTCCAATGTTGTTTGTACCGATGTGGACGACTACTACCGGGTCGTCTCCTGTTCGTTCTAGGAGCCTGTCCACGTTCTCAGTGATGTGCTTGACCGAGGCTCCCGGAAGGCAGCACACTGTTGTAGTAAGGGGGTCCAAACTGCGAATTGAACTTGCTGTGTTTCTCAATATGGAGTCCCCAACAATCATGACCTCCCTTCTTTTTGCTGTCTGGTCACCACTGTCAATGGGATCCTGGATGTTGTTCCTTTCATTCTCTTGTTGTTGGTTCTGCTCATCAAAATTCTGAAGTAACTCAAATCTGTTGGTTGTTTTGATTTCTGGTGGTTGTGTTTGACGAAGTTTCTTTTTTCCCTGCTTCTGCCTACCTGAACCCTGGTGGCTTTCAGTCTGTTAGGGGTGATGCAGACTTCCATGAATTGTGGGTGTGCCAGTTCCTCAAGATCCTGATGCTGTCTCACTTCTTCCAACTCCATTTCTAACATACTTACTAGTTTATGCAAATCCTGGATCGCGCGGCACTTTACGCACACTTGGTTTAGCTCTGCTGGGTTTTCTCGGATTTCCCACATCAAGCAGGTGTCACAGATTACTGGCTTGAAGACCATGTTGAGGGTTTTTTTTTAAGTTTAGTTTCTACTGCAGTTGTCAACCTGCTTTCAAACTGCTTCTAAACTGCTCTGTACTTTTCCACGCCTGTACTTCTCCCACTCGCTGTCATTAAGTTCATCACTAGTTGTATCCACACAAGTCCTCCTCATGTCTATGACAGGGTTGCTGATATCCTGCAAACTGTGGTTTGCTTCCTGTCGCTGGATTTCATTCGACTGACTTGATTGACTTCGTAAGGAGTACTGATCAATGCGAGGCCCTTGTCCCTTCTCCCTCAAGCATTTCATTCTCCCTTGATGAATCTTCAAACCCCTGACCGTTGTTGCCTTGCTGCAGCCTCAGACACAAACCTAGAGTTCCATGTCTTTTCTAACTACAGATCTTGAACTAGTCTTTTGTGAAGTACTCTCCATTCTCATATCTGTTTCCGTTCCTAAGTCATTAACCGTGTTATCCAATGTTGAGTCATCTTCTGCCCCCGCAATCGCAAACTCTAGGGGTATTCTCCAGCTTCCTGTTTTCCTTTGAAAACAAAGAGCTGGATCCTGCCGACCAGGGTAGCTAACCCTTGCCAGCCCCAATAGAGTCTCTTTCCTCCTGTCAGCTGTCTTTCCATGCTGTCACAAGGTCTTTCCCTTGTTGCCAGCTGCACTATTCACAGCAGTCACTGGATGTAACTAGATCCTCATGATTTCCTTTACATGAGAGTAGATGTTCAACTTCATACTGATTTGAACTCGGCTCTCGCCAAGATTAGCACCAACTAAGACGTAGCTTTGCAGTAAACTAATGTGATCCATCTGCATCTCCATCCATTTCTATTGTTATTTTGCAAATCATGTGAAAACCAGGTTCCCTCATACAGATGACACAACCATCAAAGCCCGCATGGCTCAAAAGTCGAGGGATGAAAGGACATTAAAAAAAAGCTGCAAGATAAAATGGAATCTTGTAAAATTACTTTTTTTCCTAATTACGTATTTTTGTTTATATTTAAAATGTGTTGATGTATGTGTTCCTGTAATTTTACAACAGTATTAAAAATTATTAATTTCACAATGTCTGGTCTATGTTACTCATAAAAGATTTCCATTACATGAGAGTAGATGTTGAACTTCATGCTGATTTGAACTCGGCTCTCGCCAAGATAAGCACCAACTAAGACGTAGCTTTACAGTAAACTAATGTGATTCATCTGCATCTCCATCCATTTGCGTTGCTTTCCATCTGATGTAGATATCCTTCTGTCTGGTGTTGATTGCTGAAGTGTAATGCTGGCTCCAGGGATCAGCACACACAAAGGCTGTGATGCTGGCTCTGGGGATCAACCCAGTGCGGTCTCCCCAGCGCATCAGCATGACAACCATCTGGATTGAGCTAAATAGGGTACATCTCTGGGGTCTTCAAGTTTGCACCTTCCATCCTCTGTGTTTCGTTGACTAGCCCACGACACCTCAAGAGGGCTCAACAGTGATTCTGGCGTCCTAGCATCACACCCCTCCATCCCCCACTCAGCTCAGCCCAGCTTACTTACCTGTACATCAGCGTTGCTTTCTTTCTATTGTGCTTGAGATCCCCAGCCAGAATCTTTCTGTCAAAACCACACCCAGTTGCTGTTCCTTTCTGCTGCTTCAGATAAGTTCTTCACTGTGCGACGCAACTCTTGCCCACTGAACCCGACGTCGCTGAGAAACGGGGTGTAGAGTGTGCCACAACTCACCTCCACTGGGTAAACCCGGATTCTCCATCCTCGCTGTTGCACTTCAGCAGCTAGTTGAGCATACCGAAGTTTCTTTCTCTCATACACCTCATCCACAGCATCTTTCCATGGCACTGTTAACTCTACCAGATGAACAAGGCGTGCTGATCCAGACCACAAGACAATGTCTGGTTGAAGGTTAGTGGTGGTAATCTCAGGTGGAAAAATAAGCCATTGACCAACATCTGCCAGCATCTTCCAGTCTCTAGCAGCTTCCAGTTGTCCTGAGCGAGGCTTGATTTTAACACCTTTTCTTGGTGGTTGCTCTCCTGGACGGAGGAATATTGTCTTTTGTGTGTAATTTTGATGGAACTGGTGGCAACTTATTGGTCAGGTTATGGGAATACATTAATTTGACTTTATCAGGTGACAATGTGCGTCTGTGTAATGTCAATTTGTGTGTATATGTATATAGGGTACAATAGCAGGAAAAATATTCACCTTGATTTGTGGAGAATAATTGTATACAAATATTAAAACATTTCACATATGCATGTGAAAATTCACATAGAATATGTGACAATAAACATGTGAATGACCACATGTGAAAAGTTCCACAAGAAAGTCCGAAAACCTTGTGTGAAAACTCACATGTGAATGCATGTGATATCACATGTGTTTTTTCCATAAGGGCTGTCCTATTAGTAAGAAAGATGCATGCTAACTTTTTAAATCATAATTTAATTACATTTTTAAGCCAACAGAAATGGATTTCCTATACATTCATGGTAGTAATATGAAATTGCAGTAATATTGTAGGCTACTGCTAAGTAATAATAATAATAATAATAATTACAAATGCTGTCTTTGCTAGTTAACTGCAGTGGAACAAGTAGGTATGTATACTTGGCATATAAGGGGTCATGTAAAATGTAAACTTGTAGAAGAATTGCAGTAATCTACAAATTAAAGTCTAAGGCATCAGGAAGGATTTTTCATTTTGATATAATTAGGATTTGCATTCTAATTCATTAAACCAACATTAACAAGCATGCGTTTTGGAGTAAGCAACCTTGTAAATTATAAGTGCTGTAATGTATTACATTTTGTCTGCTGGTTCACAGGCATGATGAGGCAGATTTGAAATAATGAATGATAAATTATTGTTTTTTTTCCATCAAATATAATATTAATATTGCTTATTTTATATCAACATACACTATTTTTTTGTAATGCAAATGCTAATGTATCAGTATTTTATATTGAAAATACACATGTATTTTGTAATTTTAAAATACTCAAAAATACATTGCTGCTACACCATCTGGAGCTAAGTTCATTGCAGGATTTCAGATGCAAGGTACCTTTTTCACTTTTCGGGGTTTCCTTGCAAGTTTTTTTTTTTTTTTAAGTGGAGACATTTACAAGAGAAAAATGCCTTGTGTAAAATGTTTTTTGGGGTTTCCATTAGCTCAGTTTATTTAACTCAAGTAAACCAGGCTTTTCACCAGACATCATGCAAATGAATTGGAACAGTGGCGGGTGATATGTAAATTAGCTATGCATAAAGTACTCATGCTGTTTTTGAAGATTACTAGTGAAATTGTGTGCAAATGTGGTTTCCATGCGCAGAGAACTGGTACACGTGTGACTCTAAGCTGCTGTAATAAAGCAAAATACCTTGGGCCTGGTTGGTTAATAATGTGTTTTACTGCTCTTAATCAAATTGTTTTTCATATGTTATTAGTGAGGTGTCATGTTGTTAGTAGTGAATACTGTTCCAACTAATTTATCTCATGGCGCATTAATTAAAAATAAACTTGGAGTTATAAAATGAAACTGGCCAACATGTAGATCACAGATCACCATGGCTGAAAACGGAGGAGATATTATATATATATATATATATATATATATATATATATATATATATATATATATATAATATATATATATATATAGTATCTCCTGCCTATATATCAATATATTATTGATAGAGGAGGCAATCGTATCTCGGAAATATTATAAAATCTCCTCCTATATTTAAATCAGGCAATATAGCATATAGGGGAGCAGGTGATGCTACGTATAGTACACTGGTTTAGAAACCCTGCCCGTCCGGACGGCTGACATCTGCTGAGGAAGCATTCAACACCACTCTTGGGCAAATACGGGTAGTGGGCACTTGAATGGGAGGTTGCAAATACTGATGAAACAGACTGAAGTGCATTAATTTGTTCCCAAAATTGCCACTCAACAACAAAATGAAGTGTTCAGGAACCAGTGTCTGCCTCTGAGTCAGAAGGGGAAGGTTACACTCTCATGAGAAAGAAAAGCGGCACTGCCTTTCACAACAAGCCCAAAACATATGCCACCATTGTTAGAGTGAGTGTTTACGCAAATTACAAGCCCAATCTCAAAAACCAAGACCAATTCCACTTATTATAAGCACACTTTCAATTGGACAGCAGCGATCTGAGGTGGCTCGTGCCGTCAGAGATTCTCTCCTTTCTTGGATTTACTGTTGTTTTAAATATTAATAATGCAAACAAATAAAACACAATCAAAATGTTAATTTGCAATTGTATTTGGTCAGTTCTGAGAGGGCATCAACAACTTGTTGGGTGCTTGTTGCGCTGATCTGGGCAATCGAGCTGGCTCATGACATTCAGTTCACCAATTATATTTATTAACGTAGAGGGCAGATATGCATTGTCTTTGGAGATAGCTGGGATCAAAAAAAGTACGGGAATTAATTCAGTTAGACATTTAAGCAGCTCACTTGCTCTTTTGCAAATTTTAGCATAGTTTTTACAGCAAGGGTATTTTCAAACAGCTGCTTTAATACTATAACAAGGGCATAATGCAATTCATGGTAAATGGTTTTATACAGAACTGTAAACCCACAAGACCTATACAACATGACAGTCCAGACACAGCAAAAAACAATAATAAAAAAGCTGTCCTTTTTATCATTCAGGTGAACTACACCACTGCTAACCATAAAACTGCCCATCAGCCACTACTTTCTGCCATCTTAGACTCCACAGTAACAACAGACCTGCTCCCTTGCAATATTTATAGTTAAGGATAAACACGCTCATTAATATTTACACGTGAAATGCAGGTTTCCATGCGAAACTGGGCGTGGATTTTCCTGTGTGTTTTGTCATTTACATGAGTAACTGAGATTTATCCTATCCCTCTTTTTCTCTGCCACAAACCTGGGATTTACACGAGTAATTCTCCCAAACGTGCAAGCGCAGTGTAAACTGATCTGCATTGAAACCCCATGATAGAGTTTTGTAAACAACATTTTGTGTACAAAAATATGTACTTTTTCTGTTTCCCTGTGGTTTGTAGCTGAAAAAGTATATTATCTACTTAAAAGTGACATATTCCCCTAAATTCTTCCTTATTTACAAATAACTTGTCCAGTCAGGAATTCCTGCCATCAGCCCAAAGAAAACTGTTAACTTGTCAGCACATCAGGTAAGAAAAATGTATATTATATACAGTAGATTATTATTATTATTATTATTATTATTATTATTATTATTATTATTATGTTTTATCTATATAAACATTTAAAAAATATATATGTAAACAAAACTGAACATTCGGAGGCAAAGTTTTAAATAAAGATGTGCCATATGCCACATTTGTACTTTTCATTTTATTCTAATAATAACAAAGGCCAATGTAAGTTAAAAATCAAACATGTTCTTTATTAAAAATAATAGATCTAATTGCATTCCCATCGAAGTAGGTGGGTAGGAATATAAAAAGATAAACACATAAATAATAGTAGAAAAGCTAAAAGAGTATTATACCATACTTTGTTCGAATACATATTTTAATTTAAGGAGAGAAAACGCCGCACAGCTCAAGTGAAATGCATCTAGTTGTCCAAAAACTTCAAAAAAAATTCTGGACATTGTTAATTGATTAGTCCATGCCCTACTCGATGGAATTCATTGTATGACAGTTTGAACCTACTAATTGATATCCATGAGAAAGTTCCCCAGTTGATGGAAAACTTCCTAGCTTTAAGAAGTGGATTTAGACTTCCTTGATGAGCACATTGCCACTGCACAAGATTGCCTTCAGTCAGAAAACTGTTATTATTGCGATCGCATCCCCTTGCTTTGCTGTGGAGTCAAAATTATTGCAGGCCACAAACCTAGGCCACTGCTTCCACCTACTACAGGCCACCATAACTGGATTCCAGAAATGATTTAGCAGTTTTCAGAGGTTAATGAATCAGTTCTGGCTGCAATCAACCATCCATTTTTTAAGATGCGCTGGTTACCACACCGTTTTGCTGGAGAAACAAAGAGATTCCATCAGCGTGTATCATGCTGCTGAAGAGCTGGGTCTTGTATCTGAATCTTCATGTGAGACACCCGATGAAAAGGAAGAGGACACCTTGTTTGTTTTTAGTGTTAGCAAGGTTGTTTCCCAGATAATGACTCCCTCAACAAGAAGCACTAAACCAGGAAGGATGTGGCATCTTTAGAGCAGGACCCTTTCATAAAGAAGTGCTTTGTATGCTTTAAACCATTCTCATTAATACCATTCTTCCTCCTGTTGAGCATCTGTTCTCTTTTGCTGGTATGATTTTCATCCACCAAAGACAATGACTGTCGGATGACTTTATCAAGAGAACTGATTGAGAGCAGCCACTATAGTCTCCTTTTTTAATTTATGTATTTATTTATTTTTATTTAGGGCGCCCAAACGTTTTTTCTGTTTTCCTCACAACTTCCAGTGGTGCCTAATTCTATGTACATCAGTCTCTTAGTCGAGCTTCCTCCTGCCGCAGCCCTCCAAGCCATGTGATCCTAGGTGCTCTTATCACCGGAAGACTCCATGTGTTAAATAGTGGTTCATGGACAATGTTGAAAATTTGCAGTGGCTGCCGCAGAGTGACAACTTCAACGGCACCAAACCATTGTGAGGCGTTTTGAAATGCCACATTAGGCATCAAATCACCAACCCTTGTTGAAATGTCAAACACTCTGAAGGAGAATTGGCATAATATTCCTAATAATATCTATCAAAATGTAGTGGCCAGTGTTAGTAACAGGGCCTGAGCGACCTACACACTATTAGATATTGGGTCCCCTGGTGGAAACAAAGACCCACACCATGTTTGCTTAATGTAGCTTGACACATGTTAATTGTTAACTGTTTCAGTTCCTTTATTGACAAAAGTTTTTCTGGTTTTTCTGTTTGTTGAAAGGTATTTTGTAATTTCAAATTGTATTTTGTATTGAAAATACAAGTATTACAAGTATTTTGCCCAAGCCTGAGTATATGTGTCCCTATACAAATTATGTTGGCATCCATTCCCTGCATCATTTTTTACCATTTATTTTGTAAATAGCAGTTTAAATACAGAAAATTTCGGTAAAATAAACTGCTGAAGTGACACTAAAACAGTTAGTTAACAACATCATTGGGGTTATTTTCAAAGATCCACTGGAGGATAGAGTTAGACGCCATTATTTAGACGCCACTTTATTTAGGGGTTTTTTTGCGCTTCTGCTTTTCCCACCGATTTGTTTTCTAAAGTTGCAGAAAAAACCTCAGGAATCTACCTGCTAGTTTGGTTCATTAGTTATTCTAATGCTTTCTTTTTGACAGAAAATTATGCATGAAATGTGGGTAAAACATGGGTCCACTTTAGAAAATAGGAGGATATTTTTAACAGATTAATAGGTGGTAAAATTTAGCAGATTTAGCGGTTTCCACAAAAAATGAAACCCCTTTACAAAAGCAGTCTCCCTGTCTTTATTACAGGGTTATTAGGGTTAAAAAAAAGCAGTGATGTTTGTCACACTATACGTGGTGAACACGATAACTGCATTGATCTTGCACCTGTCTTCATCAAACTATCATACACTCCGAGCCTCCTGTAGACTTTTCGGATAAATAGAAAGTTACCTAATTTTTGCCATGCTGATTTACATTCACTTAACAAAGCTAGCCAGACTAGAACTATAATTCTATTTGATCACCTGTTTAGGGTAATGAAGTCAGACTTCAGTAGGATGTGTAAACAAAACTTTCCTTCCTGTAATCCACTTTTCTGTGGGCTGTAGTTCTAATTTACCTCTCAAGCAAATCTATTCATAGCCACAGATGCACATTCTAAGCAAGCCTTTGTGCAATGGACCTTTCTGAAGTCACTGCTTCCTGAACTGAGGTTAAGCTTTGACCCGGTTTCTCATTTGAACCAGTTAAAATGGTAGTGTTCCAAACTGTCCACAAGTCTGGATTTCCACTTTCCCTTAAGTTATATTCTAGCAAAAATTGCTTCAGAAAAGAAAGCTAATCCATAGCAGTATTTCACAGCTTTATGTGCACAGTGATTCACTTATGGGATAGTGCACAGCACATGCTGACTTGATGAGTCTTTTCAGAAACATTGTTTGGAAAACAGTGATCTAAGCAATAACAACAGAGAATACCCCAGCACATAATATAACATTAGACAGACTTGAGCTTTGTATTTAGCTTATCTTGTGTGGGTTATTTTGAAAAGAATGGGCCAATGAGAACTTAAAAGAAAAGGACAATGTTTAATTGCATTCAGTGGAATAAACAGTATTCCGATTCAAAACAGCAAATTTCTTCAATAACAAAAAAACAATATTGTATTAGTTCTCATGTAGTAATGAATAAAGTCACTCTCCTACTCAAATCAGTCACAAACCAGGTAAGTGCAATACTGTCTAAAAGAAACCCACATTCTACATACTATAATATTGTATTGAACCTAAACATCTGCATTACTAATGGCACATACAAATACTATCTTTTATACACACTTAATGTATTCTTAATTGTATGCAAAATAGAAATTAAATAATATAAAATGTAATGGCATTAGTACAGAAAGTGTGATTAATGCATAATTTTGACCTGCATTAAATAAACCACATTGGAATTTGTGATAAATAGGACCTACACAAACATACAGCTAATGAGATGTGTGTTAGTTCAATTTTATATTGATAATACTTTGTATTATAATTTAACAACCCTCTTTGTTGTTTTTCCCAAATTACACATTGGCAAAATGATTTAACATTTATTATTTGTGCATATACTGTTTGAATCTGAATCAGTTTGAGCTGAAACCTAATTATATTATCTCACGTTGTGTTGAGTCTATAGTGCATGTTTATTACTTGTTCCTGTAATATAGTACAATTGAATTTTTATTTGTATTTCAATAATGTTCCACTATGAAATACATTAAGTTGTTTTTTTCAGACTGATTGACTGGCTGCACTGTACATGCAACAGATAACAGCATTATTTATTCTGGTAATCTTCTGCACAGAACATATACTGTACCTTGAATAGTCATCTTTGTATTTTGCCATAAATGTCTTACGTACACTGAGTGGTCTTTGTGTTCGCAGGCAAGACTATATATGATGCCTTGGCAAGAACAGTCAGAGGCACTATTGAGAAGACATGCTAAGGTAATTCCTGACTACTGTATACCATAAAGACTATCATCTATTTCTCTGTTTTATTTATATTTTTAATTGATAGATATAGCAGTACCTAAATGCTATTTTGTAAACTGGCTAATTGAGCTCCATAATATTTATATAAATTCATTGAATTTACACAACTCCACAAGTTTTTCAGCTGTAAGAGGGCAAATGGTTGCCTTTAGTACAATATATGGTGCAGTCAAAATGCAACAATATTACAGGAACACTTTATTCTGGCAAAGCCTTACTTTTAAAACTACTTTGCTTATTCAGCGTTTTAGTTTAAGTAAAATAAACATAGTTAAGGTTACAATCTAAAATGTTTACTTTTTTTCAATATGTGTTTGTTATTTCCTGGCGCTTTAAGAAACCATTTGTGGTCAACTTAGCCAAAAATTATGTTTTTCCTCGGTAAATAAAAATAAATAAAATAAAATGGATGGGAAGTCAAAAGCAACCACATATACACTGTACCAGTCAAAAGTTTACACTTGCTGGAAACTAGTTTTTTTTCATAATTGACAATGTTTTACACCATATACGTTTCTGTAAATACTTGAAAATGAAAACACATGTTACAATGTACAAAACAAAACATAAGGAGTATCAAAGCAATGTTCAAGAAAATTGAAAATTCTCTCTAAATCTTGGATTCCTCAAAATAGCCACCCTTTGCCTTAATAACAGCCTCACAAACATGAAGCATTCGGTTAACACGTTTCAGCAGGACATATCTTCCCAGCTCTTCTGCAGCAATTCCCAGAGATGTAGGGCACTTGTGGGTAGCTTTTCTTTGACCCTTCACTTTCCTTCTTCGCCAGATAGTTCTTGCACAACTTTGAGGTGTGTTTCGGGTCATTATCTTGCTGAAGAGTGAAGGACTACCCAACTAATCGTAACCTGATGGAATTGCATGTCCCTGAAGTATGCTATGATAGCCATGCTGGTTGAGCTTGCCATGGACTTGGTAAAGATCACCAACTCTGTAACCAGCAAAGCAACCCCAGATCATGACACTGTCTCCTCCATGCTTGACAGTGGGAACCACACATGCAGAACACATGCACTCTCTGAATCTTACAAATACTCGACGGTTGGACCCAAATATTTCAAATTTTGACTCGTCGGTCCATAAAACAGACTTCCACTCCTCAAACGTCCGGTTTCTGTGTTTTTTGGCCCAGGCAAGTCTCTTCCTCTTATTCTGCACTCTTAACAATGGTTTCTTTGCAGCAATTCTTCCAGTTAGGCTAGCTTCACGCAATCTTCTCTGAACAGTTGATGTTGAAACACCTGTACTTCTAGTAGCATTTAGCTGAGCTTGTATTTCAGGGGAGTTAATCGCCTGTTTTGCAGACTTGTGACTCGAATGAACTTGTTCTCTGATTCTGAGGTCACCCTTGGCCTGCCTGATCTTGTTCGGTCCTCATGAGTGCCAGTTTCTTCAAATCGTTTGATGGTCTTGGCCACAGCAGTTACAGACACTTGCAAAGTTCTTGCGATTTGTCTCAAAGATTGACCTTCATTTCTTAAAATAATTACAGACTGTCTTTTTTCTTTGCTTAACTGGGCATATTTTGTCATTTTCTGCTCCCTAACATTCAGGAATGACAAACTTGTGCCTATGCTACCTATATTTATAGTAATCATGGATCCTCACCTGTTAATAATTGGTGACAAAAGGTTAATTAGGTAACATGCTAGTTAACTGACTTGGCTTCAGACTGAAATCCCCTTGCTTTGGGTGACCATTTCATTGAAATTGACAGTATTTATATTTTCATTTAAAAATAAAATTTTTGAATGCAATTCACTTATGATTATCAGCTTATATAAAGTACTACATAGTAATATTATCTTATAATGTCATATTAATGTCTGTAGACAAATATGTCGACTTTTTGGAACCAAAGTTTCGTCCCACATGAGTTTTGAAAACTGGTACTGTATATATCTCAAACTTGTAGTTGAGTTCTCAAACCTCAAGTCTGAGTGCAAGTCGGAGGCCATGTCCGAGTCTTGAGTTAGGTCCTTGAAACAAACTCAAATCAATGTTTATTCAACTAGCGGTAGTAGTGGGGGAACAGTTTACCTAACGAATGCTGTCTGATATCCCTCAGGAAAAAAATGCACAAATAATAAAAAAATACAAAAACGTTTTGGAATTATTTTTTCTAGATAGATTATTTTATTTGCATGCCTTTTTCAACTTGTCTGTTACTATCTTTTCCTTGTGTGTTTTTAAAGCTTTGGCCATTACCCCATGAACCTTAGGTTTAGGGTAGGTTATTTTTATAAAATAAACTTTGTTTTAGTACCTAAATTTATCACCCTTATCCCGAGATTTGGCTGTAGCATATAATGATGATGTCTATTACAAGTTGCACATACAGTACTACCCTAAGGGAGCTACGCTGTGGGAGCCTTCGTTCTGCAGCTACACCCCTCTCTCCAGGGTACCTCAGTGGTAGAAGCACTGTCCAGCTTGACGTGGCTATCAACAAGATTAAAAAAATAATATAAAATATTATATAAATAATATTAAAATAATACAATTATACTGTATGGTATATTTAATCTATAACAAAAACATTGTGAATGTAAAAAAACAAGTGAGAAAAACGCAACAGCCTTTTAAAGTGGGGATATCAAACTCAAAAGCCCAAGTTAGGAGAAGCAATTGGGGCAACCTTGTCAAGCATCAAGCAAATAGGCACAATTGGAAAGGTGCTGGGGCGCCAACATTCACACAGTTGTTGCTTCTAACTTGGCTTCTTTTTTTGCTCACTCCACTTTGCGTTGAAACCAATTTATATACCTCCGCTGAGTTTACAGCAGTGTGTAGTTTGAATAAAATATTGCTCTTGAAGTCTAGGTATGTGTTATCCAAATCTCTATTGTAATCCTATCAATTCCTTGGAGAATTTGTCTGGCTGTCTACGTGAGTATATATAGTCTTACATATAATATTACTATTACAAGAATTTTTCAAGAAATCTTCATATTTTTTATTTGAGAGCAACTACAGATATATTTGCATTGGCAGCAGGAATTTGGAACGACGTCACTGAAAACAACATTGCCTGTTTCAAGCTAAACATAAAACAATACATGGACAAGCAGCGGTTTCCGACAAAAGCATGGTGTTGCTGGACACAATATACGTCAAACAAACCTGTCAAAATTGGGATCAAGTTTGGGCTGGCAGCGTACCGTACCCCTACCTGTGCAAAGATAAAACTTGCCCAGCTGGTCATGGACTGAATGGCAATGTGGTACATGGGCTGATGTAACCATGCTTAGGAAAAGGGATGAATGTTACCTATGACATTTTTTTTTTAAATTTCACTGTAATTAGCAAAACAGTTGAAGAAAAAAAAAAACAGCCTGATTGGAACAGTAAACAAAGTAAAGAGTTTCCATCATCTGCACAAAACTTAATGCTCTTTGAAAGCAATCACCGGTGTCCAGTTGCTGTATTTTACAATGTACTGGACATGGCAGCTGTCAATTTCTTTGTTTTGTACAATGAATGCACAGAGGGAAATATCACCTTATGATGCTAGCCACAAAGCTGCGGCAGAAACATTTCAATCAGAAAGCAGCAAAATGGCAGGGAAACACAGCTCAACCTCTGATGCAAGCTGCTGAGCGCATTGCTTAGATCTCTCAAGTGCACAGCATTCTTCTGTTGAAGATTGGCGATCTCCTGTTAAAGGAGTATCGCGCTCGCTGGTTCAACGGTGGTGAGGAGCACACCTTTGAAGAGTGGCAGACCTAAGCGGCATTGTAGAGCGTATCCATGTCTCATTGTCGACAGCACCCAGGAGTCCTGGGTGCAGCCTTGCCATTGGTCGTTGTCTTTGGTCAGTCCGGTTGTGAGGGGGGGGTTGGTGGCAGCTGGGGCCCCTCAGGGGCGGTCTCCCTTGGGCTTAGGAGGGGGTGGGTCTTTCTTATGCCCCAGCCTCGGTCTCCAGTCGGAGAACTGGTCACCCCTGGCTGGCGATGGTCCCTTGCCCCTGGCTCTGCCTGCTTGTCTGTTTTGGGGTGGCGTGTGGCATTTAGGCCCTGTTGCCCCAGCAGACTGTGCATGTCACGTTGGGCGCTGACGGTAGGCAGTAACGTGTGAGAACTTGGAAGCGACCTCCGTGACCTTGTGGGACCTTTCAAGGCTCACATCAGTGGTCTCTCCAAACGTCTGCCCCAGTGTAATAGGGGCATCTAGTAGTGCTGCTTTCTTGGTCTTGACAACCTTGGCCTGTGTTAGCCAGAGGTGTCTGCGCGCAGCTACCAGTGCCACTAGAGAATTGCCTGATGCTTGACTTAACTCCCCCATTAGGTTGGTCATCACTCTTGTTACTGCCAGTAACTCCCCTGTGTCTGCCTCCGTTGCCCCCTTCTGCAGCCTCTCAGCCAGCTGTGTCTGGTACAGGACCAGTATAGCCATTGCATTGGCCGCTCTGGTTTGGATGGGCAGGTTGGGTCTTTGTCCCCTCTGGTGAAGGTGGATCCCTGCACCAGTACTGTGACCGTGTCCCCAATGGTGTGGAATGTGCCTAAGCCCGCTTCTTGGGTTCCTACAGTGTGTAGCAGGGCCTCTGCTGTTCTAGAGGCTGAGGAGGCGGAGGCTGGGTTACTCCAGGACGAGTGAATTAGCTCGATGAAATTCTGGCACAAGGGGAGGGCATGCTGTGGGTACCCTTTCTTTTGTAGGAAGCGATTCCCCTTTTTCTCCTGTTCTGCCGGCCAGGGAATGTCCGTAGCTGCAGCTGCACACTGCATGAGTGCCCGGAACTCTTCCTTTTGCGACACATGCAGCAAAGAAGGTAAGGAGCCCCCCTGCTGTGGCTTGCCAGATGGATGTGGCTGACACGCACTCACCTGACCTCGAGCTGCGACAACTCATCTTGGCTAGACCCGATCCTCCAGATAGGTAATCCCTACCCTGTGGAAGTTGACCCCTCACCCGATGGCGGGCTAGGCTGCTCTCCTGCGCTTAGTTCTATTGGAGAACTTTCTGCATGGAGAGCAGTCCAATTCACCCGCCAGTGCTTTGGCTGCGTGTTCTGGCCCCAAGCATCTGGCACAGGACAAGTGTTTGTCCTGTCTAGGCAACTTCACCACGCATCGGTCGCACTAGTGAAAGCAGTGGACTCAGTTGACTGCACTGACATGGCATCTTAGGCCGGGCTGTTGTGCTCGGTGCCGAGGTTGGTGCCGATAGTAGTGCTTTCAGTGCTGGGTTGTAGGCGGCTCCGAAGCTATTCACCGGTGCCGAATCAGTCAGTGCCGGGAACGACGCCAAGGGGAGCGCTGACGATGCCGAGTGGTCGGTGCCAAGTCAATCGGTGTCGAGGCCAGTGCCGATGTGTAGCGCGTTTGGTGCCGGGCTGTAGACGGCTCTGAAGCTAGTCACCGGTGCCGAGTCAATCGGTGCTGGGATCGGCGATGAGGAAAGCGTGGTCGGTGCCGAACAGTCTGTGCCGAGTCAAACGGTTCCGAGGTTGGTGCCGATGATAGGCGTGGTTGGCACCAGGCTGTAGGTGGTACCGAAGATGGTTACACCGGTGCCAAGTCAATCGGGACCAAGTAGGCGCTGTTTTTTTTTTTTTGAAGCCTGAAGATCGGCGGGATAAACCGCGGTCGATGCCGGGGTATGCAGCCGATTCAGTCGGCGTGGTCGCCGAGGGCAAGCTCGGCCATGCTAGGTGAGCCCAAGGCTTGAGAGGGGTACTAGGCCCGAGCTGTTTTTTTTGTTTGTTTTTGTGGTCGCTGTTGCCAATTAAATCGGCATAGAGGACGACGACGCCGCGAGTCCGCGGGGTCTCCTTACAGCACCAGAACAGCTCTCCACACGGTATTTGAAAACTACACGAAGCCTCGTGCAGTGACAGAGAGCAATGGCCGCTTATCAATCTCCAAAGAGGGGTCAAAACGGGTCAATTAAACGAGGCAGTCTTCCCAGCGACAGCGAGTGGAAGCGACAGCGAGTGGGAGAAGTACAGCGTGGAAAAGTACAGAGCAGTTTCGAAGCAGAAAGGAGAAATTGCATCTTGAATTGCTTTAATCGGAAAACAGAGGACATTGGGGAAACACAGCCGCGTGTGTTTTTCTGATAACAAACAAGCTGAAACTCGGAGCAGCTGATTCAAATTCAGCGCCGTTCTGAGACACGGGCGAGGGGAGGAGCCGACAGCACAGCAGAACAACGCAGTTAAACGAGGCAGTCTTCCCAGCGACAGCGAGTGGAAGCGACAGCGAGTGGGAGAAGTACAGCGTGGAAAAGTACAGAGCAGTTTCGAAGCAGAAAGGAGAAATTGCATCTTGAATTGCTTTAATCAGAAAACAGAGGACATTGGGGAAACACAGCCGCGTGTGTTTTTCTGATAACAAACAAGCTGAAACTCGGAGCAGCTGATTCAAATTCAGCGTCGTTTTGAGACACGGGCGAGGGGAGGAGCCGACAGCACAGCAGAACAACGCAGTTAAACGAGGCAGTCTTCCCAGCGACAGCGAGTGGGAGAAGTACAGCGTGGAAAAGTACAGAGCAGTTTCGAAGCAGTTTGAAAGCAGGTTGACGGCTGCAGAAGAAACTAAACTTCAAAAAAAAAAACCCTCAACATGGTCTTCAAGCCAGTAATCTGTGACACCTGCTTGATGTGGGAAATCCGAGAAAACCCAGCGGAGCTAAACCAAGTGTGCGTAAAGTGCTGCGCGATCCAGGATTTGCATAAACTAGTAAGCATGCTAGAAATGGAGCTGGAAGAAGTGAGACAGCAACAGGATCTTGAGGAACTGGCACACCCACAATTCATGGAAGTCTGCATCACCCCTAACAGACTGAAAGCCACCAGGGAGATAGAAGGTCAGAACAGCTGGGTTCAGGTAGGCAGAAGCAGGGAAAAAAAGAAACTTCGTCAAACACAACCACCAGAAATCAAAACAACCAACAGATTTGAGTCACTTCAGAATTTTGATGAGCAGAACCAACAACAAGAGAATGAAAGGAACAACATCCAGGACCCTATTGACAGTGGTGACCAGACAGCAAAAAGAAGGGAGGTCATGATTGTTGGGGACTCCATATTGAGAAACACAGCAAGTTCAGTTCGCAGTTTGGACCCCCTTACTACAACAGTGTGCTGCCTTCCGGGAGCCTCGGTCAAGCACATCACTGAGAACGTGGACAGGCTCCTAGAACGAACAGGAGACGACCCGGTAGTAGTCGTCCACATCGGTACAAACAACATTGGAAGAGACAGACCAAAATCCCTGCAAAACAAATTCAGAGAGCTAGGAAGGAAATTAAAAGAGAAAAACCAAAACTGTGGTATTTTCTGGTATACTACCCGCACCTTGCAAAGGACCATATGGACAGCTGGAAATAATTAATCAAAACTAATGGCTGAAGACGTGGTGCACACGGGAAGGCTTCACCTATCTTGATCATTGGACCACTTTCTACAACGAGGACTATCTGTATAGACGGGATGGACTGCATTTAAATAACAAGGGAACTAGTCTACTTGGAGAAAAGATCCTCGAGCAGGTTCGGAAGCATTTAAACTAGAAAGGAAGGGGGGAGAAATCAACAAAAAAACAGAAGGGAGACCGCATCAAAACAAGAACAACAACTCAGGTAAGACAACCATTAAATGTATTTATCTAAATGCTAGAAGTATCAGAAACAAAATTCTAGAACTTGAAGCTACTGCACTAACAGGTAACTATGATGTGATAGGTGTTACAGAAACGTGGTTATCTGAGAGTGATGGGGACGAATATAATATTTGTGGGTATACACTGTATAGGAAAGACAGGCAGGACAGAAGAGGAGGAGGGGTAGCGCTATACATAAGAAACAGTCTTGAAGCCCAGGTGTTAAACCTGGACAAAGAAAATAAAACCGAATCAATATGGGTCAGAATAACAGACAAAAATTCAAAAGGCATAATAATAGGAGCATGCTATAGACCGCCAGATTCAGACGGTGAGCACAATAATCTGTTATACAATGACATTAGAAATGTGTGTAGCAAAGGAGAAGCCATACTAATGGGGGATTTCAACTTCCCCCAAATAAAATGGGAAAACCCGGTGGGTAGCGCGAAGGATGAAATAGAAATGGTGGAAATGACAAATGACTGCTTCCTAACACAATTTGTGAAGGCACCCACTAGAGGGGAGGCATGCCTTGATTTAGTCTTTTCAAATAACGAAGATAGAATAACTAAAACAGAGGTCAGAGAACCACTGGCAAACTCAGACCACAACATGGTCTCATTTGAAGTGTTTTTTAAATCCTCAAAAGTAAAGACTAAAGCTAAGGTTTACAATTTTAGAAAAGCAAACTATGAAGGCATGAAACAGAGACTAACAGAAGTAGATTGGAGTAAAATAGAGAAAACACCCACAGAAGAAGGATGGTTGTTCTTCGATAAACGTAGTACTAGAGGCGCAAAACAATTATATCCCTAAAGTAGACAAATCTAAATGTAAAACTAAATTGCCAAAATGGTTTAATAGATCAATTAAAAAAAATATTCAGCGAAAAAAGGCACTTTACAGAGCATTAAAAAAGGACCAAAAAGAAAGTACACAGAAAGAGTACACAGAACTGCAAATGCAAGTCAAAAAGGAAGTTAGAAAGGCCAAGAGAGAAATAGAAATGAACATTGCTAAGGGAGCTAAAACCAATTCCAAAATGTTTTTCCAATATTACAACAGCAAGAGAACATTCAAAGAGGAGATTAAAAGTTTAAGAGATACAAATGGCAAAATCATAGAGGAAGAAAAAAAAATAGCAAATATGTTAAATGATTACTTTTCACAAGTTTTTACAAAGGAAGATACTGACAACATGCCCCACATGTCATCCAGTTCCTATCCAGTTTTAAATAACTTTAGCATAACTGAGGCAGAAGTGTTAAAGGGACTAGGAGCTCTTAAAATAAACAAATCCCCTGGGCCGGATGAGATCCTCCCAGTAGTACTCAAAGAAATGAAAGAAGTAATTTACAAACCGCTAACCAAGATCATGCAGCAGTCTCTTGACACAGGGGTTGTACCGACAGACTGGAAAATTGCAAACGTAATACTGATCCACAAAAAGGGAAACAAAACTGAACCAGGTAACTACAGACCAGTAAGCCTGACTTCTATTATATGCAAACTTATGGAAACTATAATAAGAGCCAAAATGGAAAATTACCTATATGGTAACAGGGTACTGGGAGACAGTCAACATGGTTTTAGGAAAGGGAGATCGTGCCTAACTAACTTGCTTGATTTTTTTGAGGATGCAACATCGATAATGGATAATTGCAAAGCATATGACATGGTTTATTTAGATTTCCAGAAAGCTTTTGACAAAGTCCCGCACAAAAGATTAATTCTCAAACTGAACGCAGTTGGGATTCAAGGAAACACATGTACATGGATTAGGGAGTGGTTAACTTGTAGAAAACAGAAAGTACTGATTAGAGGAAAAACCTCAGAATGGAGTGTGGTAACCAGCGGTGTACCACAGGGATCAGTATTAGGTCCTCTGCTATTCCTAATCTACATTAATGATTTAGATTCTGGTATAGTAAGCAAACTTGTTAAATTTGCAGACGACACAAAAGTAGGAGGAGTGGCAAACACTGTTGCAGCAGCAAAGGTCATTCAAAATGATCTAGACAAGATTCAGAACTGGGCAGACACATGGCAAATGACATTTAATAGAGAAAAGTGTAAGGTACTGCACGCAGGAAATAAAAATGTACATTATAAATATCATATGGGAGATACTGAAATTGGAGAAGGAATCTATGAAAAAGACCTAGGAGTTTTTGTTGACTCAGAAATGTCTTCATCTAGGCAATGTGGGGAAGCTATAAAAAAGGCTAACAAGATGCTCGGATACATTGTGAAAAGTGTTGAATTTAAATCAAGGGAAGTAATGTTAAAACTGTACAATGCACTTGTAAGACCTCATCTTGAATATTGTGTGCAGTTCTGGTCACCTCGCTATAAAAAAGATATTGCTGCTCTAGAAAGAGTGCAAAGAAGAGCGACCAGAATTATTCCGGGTTTAAAAGGCATGTCATATGCAGACAGGCTAAAAGAATTGAATCTGTTCAGTCTTGAACAAAGAAGACTACGTGGCGACCTAATTCAAGCATTCAAAATTCTAAAAGGTATTGACAGTGTCGACGCAAGGGACTTTTTCAGCCTGAAAAAAGAAACAAGGACCAGGGGTCACAAATGGAGTTTAGAAAAAGGGGCATTCAGAACAGAAAATAGGAGACACTTTTTTACACAGAGAATTGTGAGGGTCTGGAATCAACTCCCCAGTAATGTTGTTGAAGCTGACACCCTGGGATCCTTCAAGAAGCTGCTTGATGAGATTTTGGGATCAATAAGCTACTAACAACCAAACGAGCAAGATGGGCCGAATGGCCTCCTCTCGTTTGTAAACTTTCTTATGTTCTTATGTTCTTATGTTCTTATTGTTTCTTATGTTTCTTAAATCTCAGTAAACTGATGCGAGAATTAGGTAGGAGCACTCTCAAAAACGCTCAGCATGATTCTACCGTGGATAAAATTAATTTGACTGTAAAAAAAAAAAACGACAAATCAGCCAAATTCAGAAAGCACAAAGCAATCTATGATCTGTCTCAGTGAAGTGAAAGAGAAAATGGCGATGTGCTACTGTGAGGATGTCACTCTTCAACAGGAGGTGGGAGGGACTTCCCTCTCATAACAGGGCTCTGATAGGGCAGCTTTTTTATATATGCTCAGTGATTGGCGGTCAGAGAGGGCTCTTCCCATTCGGTAATGGTTGTCATTCCATTGAAAGGGAAATAAATGCAATAAAAATAAAAGTTGATATCTGTGCCCAGTGTGAAAGAGCAGTATGTGGTAAATGCACACGACAAGTTGATAAGCGTTACATCTGTGTGGATTGTGCTAATATGGGGGCTACTTTGAAGTATGTTTCCCTGAATGCGCATTCCCGTTACACAATGTGAACTGAGTTATTTTCTTTTTTATAAGTAATGATTTCAATTTTACAGTTCTGTATGTAGGCCTACATATAACCAGTTTACAGCTGGTTACACAATATTTTCTTTTGAAATGTTTATTTTATTATAGTTTTCATTTTTTGAAGTTGTGCTATGCAGTAGGCTAATGTGAAAAAAAAAAAAAAAAAAAACCTTTTATGTTATTTCATTTTGTATAGCAGTTTACACAATATCTTCTTTTGAAATGTTTATTTTATTATAGTTTTTTTTTTTTTTTTTACGTCATGCATTATATGCACTAATTTAAAAAATAAAGCCTTTTATATTTATTTTTTCATTTAAATACAGGTGTTTCTGCTATGCAAATGTTAGATATGATGTTCATAAATAAATATTTTGAGTTGTATCTGATAGTTTGTGTTTCATTTTCATATCAAAGCTGTTTAAAATGTACCCGTCAAAATGACTACTGCTGGCGGTTCTAGGTAGTAGCATAAACCCGGCGGTTCTAGTGTTAAACGAGGAACTACGTTCGGTGCAGGTAGATTGTTCCCCCGAGTACTGATCCAGGATGAGTGAGAGAAAAACACAGAAGATGATTTTCAGAATATAATAGTACAAGGTTATGGCTAACGTTAAGGTACGGTTAGGTACAGTTTGTCTTCCCGCTATCTGGACTTAACAAGGTATTTTTCGTTTCTCTCACTGATCCTTGGGGGAACAATCTGCCCGGAGCACTACATTCTACCAAACAGGAAACCAGATATTTTCAAACAGGAAATAGAACATTTCTAGAATCGAGCAAAACCTTAGTTTTCAGCAAAAGCTGATCAAGCATGGATGTAAGCTTAAAAAATTAACACATTCTGCGATGTGCTGTTTTACATAAATACATTGTTTAATATAAGTGGCGTGGATATCAAACTGCTTGCAATCCCTGGTTTATTTTGACGTTGACCAACATGTGGAATCACATGATTGGTAGATGTCCAGTTATTTAGCTTTTCTGTTTGAATAGTCGTTACACACTCTTAAAGTAAACGTAAGAGGAAGGAGAACAACAATTTTACCTTAGTTTGACGACTTCTCATTGTGTAAAACAGGTGTTTACATTTTTTTATTCACACTGGTACACTTTATTGTTTCGGACAGTACGGGTTAACCCTGCCCCCAGCCTTGCTTAGAACCGAGTTATCTAGAGATCTAGTGAGGCCACGGTTCCAGTTTCACAGTTCCTCCTCAGCTAGACAAAATCACAAGTGTAAATTAGCCGGACCGTGAGGGCTTGGCTCCAGTGTGCTAGTGTGAAAAGGGAGAGAGCTCAGCAGGGAAAGGTGGAAAGGGAGCCTGAGAGTACTGTGAGTACCGCCACTGCCCCCCCCCCCCCCCCCCCCCCCAATTTCAAGCACTGACTAAATCATTTAGCATTCAATTCCCTTTCCATGGAGTACAGTGACAGCTTTATTCAAATGAACTTGCTGTGTGTAGCAAATATTTATTGCATGTAGTTTTTCCCTGTCCTTGTATCCTGGTTAAAAAATATATACAGAGAAATGAATCCCATTACTGTTACTAGCTTCACTAGAAAGAGCCTCATTATGGCCCTCAATATCAAAGAACAGGCATATTCGGTACACAGCAATGTACTGTAAAACAGCAGCTCTCACAAGCCATTCCAATTATCATCAGCAGTGCAGAAACAGCCATGAGAGAGGTAGTGATGCGGAAACAAGGAGACTCGGAGGAGGTTTGTTTATAAAGTCCAGGGCCTAGCAACACTAAGAAAAGGGGAACAAAAACTGATAGGCAAATCTAGAGGCACAAGTGGTCTTGAATGCTATATTATACCATGTAATGCAAAGCAGAACATGTTCCAAAATATTTTTCAATTATAACCTTGTGCTTGGTGTCTAGGATTTTATCCAGGCCACCTTTAGGGTATTTTAGTCATCCCTTGGTAACAGTGATGCTTAATTGTAACCATGTGCATCAATAACATGCACTGCCAAACAGCAGAATAGGTTCTTATTCATGCATTATTTATGTAACAACCACTCAATTGCACATTTGGTCTCGAAAACCCTACATATTGGATGTTTCTTATTCTTGATGTTTCAGAGTAATTCTGTGAATTTCAATAGGAATGTTATCAGTTCCGATCTTATCAAGCACCTTTGATAATGACAGTGGAAAGAGTAGAATGCACTATAGCAGAGTGTCTACTGTTTGTAGCTTTAGTGGGAATTGCAGACTAAAATCAGTTAGGTAAATCTAATCTAGTTTTGACATTTCTACATTGCTGCCTGATGTTCTATTTTGGATCCGCTCTGTTTTGAATTCTTATAGTAAACTGATGGCAAGCTATGATCTGCTTTCAGAATAATCAAATTAAAATAAGTGATGCACTGGCTACAGTTAAAACACTTAATTTCCCACAGTCTTCAAAATGTAGTCTGAGACTTGAATGCAGAAAGGCAACGTTTAGTCACATGTTGCTGTGCTGTGTTGCATCTTGGCACAAAGAAAAACACTGTGTTTCTTTTTGTTACTCAAAATACACCAAACACTGCAAGTGGTTTGTGAAAAGACTCCTTGGTGGTGGTGGTGGTGGTGGTGAGGGGGGGATTATGGAGGAAATGTGTAAGAAAGAGAAATGAAATAACATCCTCAAATATTTATCTAATGCATTAATCTAATCAGTGTTATGTATAATTTATTTAATGGTATAGTCTCCAATATTTCACATTCAGTACCTTATCCTTCCCATTTTTACTCCCCCTTTCTTCACCTTGAAAAATTGAAAACTTTCTGTAGGTACAATACAAAAGAACAGCACTCTCTACCATGTTAGCTACAGAGAGAAAGTCCCATTTCAGTTTATACTCCTTTTAACAAATTTTCACTGTACTATATAGAGCCAAATTCATAAAGTTGCGGTAGGTTTACATACCTTGTTCAGGTGAAAGTTTGTTTGAAAACAAACAGTGGAGGAACTTATAACAATGAGCTGAGTCTGCAGTATAGATTGTAAAACAGGATTTCTTTGCGGCAAATTAATTTTGCTAATGGCCATCAAGGTAAATTTTTGCTGCAATAAATATTTGCGCTTCTTTTTCTTTTCATGTACGGCACATTTATGAATAATGTATTTCACGGCACATTCATTTTGCAGATTTTTAATAAACGCGAAATTAGCAAACATTTCTCCATTTTTAATAAACGCGAAATTAGCAACATTTCTTGTTCATAAAATTTTCATGTTTTACAGTATTTAATAATGAGTCCGTTCAAAACCTATAAGGCAAGGTTGGAATAGTAGAGATACCTTCGGTACTATAAAGCCATAAACGTTTTAGATTATAATATATATATATATATATATATATATATATATATATATATATATATATCATAAACACATATATTTATTATAAATAATAAAATATTGATAATATATATTTTGCAAGTATAAAAACATAAACTTATATTTCCATAAAATGTCATATTTTCATAATATCTTAGTGCTGTACATAATTGAAAACATTACAGGGCGCCCACATTGTGGAGCAAAATTGTTCTTATCTTATTTGTATAATTGCCAAATATTTTGGTCGCGTATTTATGGACTAAACAGTATTTTTTATTTTTCATTTATACAACACTAAACATACTATGGGCTATTACTTATTTTTGCTCATATAATACGGTTTTCATAAAACTGGGTTTTAAGATTAAGTAAAAAAATTGTTGCTCATGACTATATTTCTAATATATTCACCAGCCGACGGTATTACAACCAACTCCCGTTGAATACATAATATAAGGTCGGTAATAAGCTATATATATATATATATATATATATATATATAGTGAACTAGATTCGCCACACAGGCTTGTGCAGATTATATATACACAGGCTTGTGCAAGTTCTTTTTCTCTTCTTTAAATACGACCCCAACACACAAGATTGGAAGGAACAGCGCTGACGCGCACTTTTTAATTACAGAAAATAAACAAAAACGAACACCTAGCTCTTACTAGAGCACTAAGTGAACATGAACCTAAACTATAAACAGGACAGCTAAGCTGTTTATCTGTTACACCAGCTAACAAAACACAAAAATGACTTCACACAGTACCTTTTTTCCATACCCATTGAAAACACCATCAACCTAGCCCTCCACACAGCAGCAGCCTTGAGCACACTGGCTGCTTTCTTTAAATACCCTGCACCTGGCTCTAATTTACAATGATAGCCAGGTGAAGGGGATAATTAACAATAAAACAATTAACAGAAATCTAATTAAATTAAACCAATGTGCATTTGCACATGTTTTTAGGCAGGGTGGAATCTAACCCTCTCCCTGCTATATATATATATATATATAATATATATATATATATATATATATATATATATATATATATATATACACACCACACACACACACACACACACACACACACACACACACGGTGGCTTGCAAAAGTATTCAGACCCCTGACCAATTCTCTCATATGACTGAATTACAAATGGTACATTGAAACGCAGACTCAATTATTGTAAAGTGACATTGGTTTTATGTTGGGAAATATTTTTAAGAAAAATAAAAAAACTGAAATATCTTGCTTGCATAAGTATTCAACCCCTGTGCTGTGGAAGCTCCCAGTTTGCATCGATGAAAGAAATTGCCCAAACGAGGACACAATTACTTTACCATTGGCCTCCTCCACCTGTGAACCATTAAAGTTGCTGTCACTTTTTCTGGATAAAAACCCCACTGTTGAAGGATCATTGGTAAGGCTGTGAATCTGAAGGAAAATGAAGACCAGACCAAAGACCAAAGACCATTCTACAGAAGTTAGAGATATACAACTGCATAGATTAGGGAAAGGGTACAAATTAATATCCAAGTGTTTGGATATCCCACTGAGCACAGTTGGATCAATAATTAGGAAGTGGAAGCTGCATCACACCACCCAGGCACTGCCAAGAAAAGGCCATCCCTCAAAACTCAGCACTCAAACAAGAAGGAGGCTTGTGAGAGAAGCCACAGAAAGGCCAACAATCACTTTAAAGGAGCTACAGAGTTCATTGGCTGGGAGTGGAGTAATGGTGCACCAGTCAACCATATCAAGAGGTCTGTATAACACTGGCCTGTATGGGAGGGTGGCAAGAAAGAAGCTGTTACTCAAAAAGTACCATCTGAAAGCACGTCTGGAGTTTGCCAGAAAGCATGAGAGTGACCCAGCTGCAATGTGGGAAAAGGTTTTGTGGTCAGATGAGACCAAGATAGAGCTTTTTGGCCAAAACTCAAAGCGCTATGTTTGGCGCAAACCTAACTGCCCATGCCTCAAGACACACCATCCCTACAGTGAAGTATGGTGGTGGCAACATCATGCTGTGGGGATGCTTCTCATCAGCAGGAACTGGGCATCTTGTTACAATTGAAAGAAAAATGGATGGAGCAAAATACAGGAAAATACTGCAAGAGAATCTGCTTCAGTCTGCTAAAAATTGAAGCTTGGGAGTAAATTCACCTTTCAGCAGGACAATGATCCCATGCACAAGGCCAAAGCAACATTGGAATGGCTCAAGAACAAAAAGGTAAATGTCCTACAGTGGCCCAGTCAAAGTCCTGATCGCAATCCCATTGAGAATCTGTGGTACTATTAGAAAACTGCGGTCCACAAGCGTCGTCCAACCAACCTGAACAACCTGGAGAAAATCTGCCAAGAAGAATGGACCAAAATCACTCCGACACTGTGTGCAAAGCTGGTACATACTTACCTCAAAAGACTTAAAGCTGTTATTGCAGCAAAAGGTTGCTCTACCAAATATTAATGTGTGGGGGTTGAATACTTATGCAAGCAAGATATTTCAGTTTTTTTATTTTTCTTATACATAAAACCAATGTCACCTTACAATAATTGATTTTGAGTTTAAGTGTATTAAAATAAAATATCGAACAGAACGAAATTTCAATGTACCACTTGTAATTCAGTAATATGAGAGAATTGGTCAGGGGTCTGAATACTTTTGCAAGCCACTTTTTGCAAGCCACAACGGGGTGTATGTGTGGGGTGGGTGTGTGTGTGTTTAATATATATATATATATATATATCTCTATATATATATATAATATATATATATATAGAATATATATATAATATATATATATATAAAAATCTCTTATTACAAGTGTCACAAGCAATTGAAGTGTAAGCACTCCTAAACTACTACTTTGGTTCAAAAGAGCTTCAATGGAATTGTGGCAAAATGGTGATTCGATACAGGTGAATGCAGTGCAGGTACAAATCACACAGACAATTAAGAACAGGTGCAAGGATGTTTATTGAAATGGGTTACAATGTTCAGAGCCTTAAGGTGAATACCTGTAAATAATAAATGATGGAAGCAATACAGCGGTGTGGATCATTTCAGTTTGTATAATCCCACAGGTTTGACCAGCAATCAAAAGTCCAGTTTTATCACCCACACAAAACACAAAGATACAGACACAGTTCCTACGGTGCGTGAATTAAGTGCTTGTGGTGAAAAGACAGTTCCTAGAGGAAAGTGAAGTGCTGGTGTCTGGGTTTAATCCTGGCCTGCGGCTGCAGCTCTGGATCATGCTAGTAATCTTGAAAACAGACGAAACAAACAAACAACGTTTATACGACAGACTAACAGAACACTCACGGTTTCTTTTTCTTTTTAGGTTGCTTTCCTAACCATTTACAAAGGAACAGATTACTTTTCTACGACCCTCCCTCATGACCCCTTGGTTAACGAGCGAATCCACTTCTCCAATCCATGGATGCCACGTAGTTTCCCATTTGGGTCAATGAGTTCGGGTACCGTAGCTCAGTCCCTTTTCTAGCTGGTGAATTCCACCTACCCACAGGAATAAAGTGTCATGCCTTTTAATCCAGGGTATTCTGTTCTCTTTATCTAGTACCCTTTCAGGTCGGGAGGGAGATCTAACATCAAACATCATTCATTCTCTGTCACAAGAATATAAATACATTTTTAAAACTGGAACATAGAGATAAAGCCTGCGTTGACTGTTGACTTTTCCGTAGAGCAAAATGCATTGGAGAAGACCATTAAACCATGCTGGGCTGCTTCTTTGCTGAACGTATTGTTTGTCTTTTATTCAAATGATATTTTCCTTAGCACATAACAACGTAGACTACGGACACTGTCTCATATTACCAAAGGCTTGCAAGTAAGCATATTCAATAATAAGCAAAGAACATAAGTTGCATGTTTCAAGGTTTGAAACTCCTCCAAGCTGTATTTATGGTATCTTGTCACAGGAACGTCTATTATACATTCACTCTGTCGGAAACGTCAAATGCATTACAGACTCAAAAACAGCAGTTGTCAAGTACTTGCATTGCTGACTTCCATTGTAAGCTTTACATACTCCCCTACTTAGTTATGTTGTTCATTGAATATATAATCATCTGCAGCACTGCAGTCAGTTAATATTCAAGTTCAAGTTAAAATAAAAATTGTATCAACACAATTATATTGCATCTGTACTGATAAATGAAACACACTAAGTCTATTTAGAAAATATGGTAGCAGTGGTTAACTTATGTTGTTAACCGAGCTGAATACAGTGACAAAACATTGTACGACCTTTGTTAACTAATATCACAAATGCTTGTGGCATTTATACTGTGGGCTAATATGCTCTTTAGTTTTACTCAACAAATGCTTCTGAGCGGCACTCCAGGAAACAGGTTTCAGAAAAAGTAAAAGTAGATTGAATAACATGTTTTCAAGGTCAAAGGAACTTCAGTAAACTGATTTTCTTTTGCAGCGGGTGATGGGTTAGATTTACAGTAGAGATGAGAATATATTCCTCAGTGCTCACATGACTGTCTTATCCATGCAGGTTTTATGTGGTGATTTACAGCATCTGAAATTTATTATATCACTATAATTTTTTTTATAAGAATTCTGTATCTGGAAACAATCAACAAAATTGATGTCTATCATCTTAAAAAGGAATGTGCCATGAATAATGCATTTCCCACTTAATCTCCATTCGCTGCCCCCAGCTGCCGCTTGGTTGTGTGGAGGGAGACTCGACTGGCAAGTTCCAGTTCTACCTTGATCAATGTGTCTTTCTTTAAAATACAGCTCCCAGTCTTCAGTATGTTTTTTTTTCACTTCATCCATAACTTCTTTGGTGTACTAAAACTTGTCTGCTTTGTTTTCACACAGTTTTATCTCATGTTCTTTCACTTCCCTTCCACTTAGGTGCCCTTTCATCTATGTGTCATTAGGTCTATTCATTCATCAGCAGACTGCAGACTTTATTTCTGCTTTGGATTCGTTGCTTTGGTTACACTGTAGAATATCTCTGTCTGTGTTCTATGAGCAACTTGTAAGCACACACAAGATGCTTTCTGATTTATACAGAAAATTGATGCTTTTAACAAATATTGAATACGGTCCTCCTTAAAAATATAAAAATCAAAACTGGAACACATGCGCACGCACAGACACACACACACACATGCACTCACACATTTAGAAAAAGCTAGGAGAACTCTGTTAATGAACACAAAATTAATCAATGACTATACTGTAATTATAAAACACCTTTTTCAACTGCCTTTTTACTCAAAGGTTGCTCATTGCACATTTTTTTAGATTCCCCAAAAAGCACAAGGGAATCACTGCAATGTTTTATCTTTGTTATATTATACAGTTGCATTATAACTTCTTTACTCATGTGGTTGAGATGTTTATTAAAATACTTTCAGTTAATTAGCCTCTATGACTGTTGGCTGTATCAGGTTTATCATTATTATTATCTAATAATAATTGTGTATTAAGTAACCACACAACTCAGAATATCTAAAACAACCTATTGCATTACAGTTAACAAAAAAAAAGTTTTAGTTGTCATTTTACTGTAGAGTGAACCATAATTAGTGATAGGAGTCTAGTTTAACTGAGCATTGATGTTATTATGACTGTGGTCAGCTTATTATGTGTTGGCATGCTTGCCATCACTGCCATAAATATAGAGAAGTATTCATTGACCTTGCTTTTGAAGGCAAGGTTAACATTTTTGAGTAAGATGACATTTGAATATGTGCACAAAACATTAACACACAAGACTTCAGTTTAATATTATTTATTTCATTTAATAAAATTGACATATAGTACTTCATTTTTAACAGTAATTTTTCTTTAATTCATAATTGTGCCCATATTGAGTTCTTAATATTGAATTTGCTTGTTCCATGATTGTAGTAATTCGTTCCTTGCTCCTAATTTTCAAGCTCCTTGCCCGGTATTTGAGTTCTTTGTATCTGATGTTCTAGCTCAATTATCCCAGCATAACTCAATATAACCAAAATAGGCACTGGTATTTTCCATGTATAATAGTTTAAAATAAATGAAATCTGTAAATTGTGAGTGACTCAGTAAATAATGCTACAGTCACATAAGAGGGCTGACATCGCTACACAAATTAACACATTGTCTGGGAACCTCCAGACTACACACGTGGTAATGAAGATTAAAGTTTATTCCAAGCCAACTTAATTCTTAATCTCTAACATGAACAGCAGCATTGGGCATTGGTTCAGTCATACTTTTCCACGAATGAATGAGGGGAAACTTCAGGACAAATGTGTGTTTTCATTGTAAGCCTCTCAAATAACCGAAACAGCATCTTTTTCAAAGCTCATGGAGCTTTGGTATCTGTTTGTGCAACAGATGATTTTTCCTCAGGATACATAAATCATATTCACTGAAGTAAAGATCAAAGAAGTTCCTCTCACCTGATATTGAGTTGTTTGATATAAGAGAGAAGCCACAGAAGTTGTACTTGTTTTAGCATCAAAGATAAAACTAGTGTCAAGAAGATTTGCTATCACTTCAGTATAGCTTCATTTATATGTGGAACTGGATGAACACATGTCAAGTTAGAGTTAAAAGATTACAACATTTATAAAATATGTTAGCTGAAAATAAATATTAGTTATGTTTTACTTGACAAGAACTCGGGTAATTTGATCCAAATTATGTTTATTTATTTGTAATGGATACTGAGAATAAGTTCCCACAAGTCCCATGTTATTTAAATTAAAAAAATGTGGATGTGCCTTGCTAATTAGTTATTGTAGTTTGAAGGACATAAGGATCAACTAGTGTCAGCAATGACATTCTACAGATGTACTGTCTTAACAAGGACCTATGGATGCAATAGGAGCAAAATTTGTACTAGTGTGGAAGGCAGGAGCGTGCTTGTGTTGATCTAAAAAATCAGATCCTATTCATACTGTTCATTCACATATATAGTATTTTATGTTAGTAAATTATGTCAAATGGAATACTTTTTTTTAAATACACTCCGAATATCTAGCCATGATTATTTCCAGACTGAAACACTTTCAGTTTACAATCAGAGTTGACTGTTAGTTTGTTGAACCAATACCATTTTCACATTTATAAAGCAAAAATCTAACTGACTGCTAAACTACAATAGTAGCAAACCATCATATGGAACATGATGAACTAAACTACCAAAGGCAAACGGATGCTGTTGTCTGAGTGATTAGCTAACATTCGTACATGCACATGTAAGAACTGACTGACATTGAATCACAGTGGGTCAATTGCAATGAACTAAAAGCAGGGCATGATCTCGTGGTTAGTACAGAAGATGTGTACTAGCCTAATATGGAAGTTAGTACCATTTTCAACGAACTTAGCAAATGAAGATTAAAGTTGTTCCCAATTGCAGTGCTAAAGTAATTAATGACAGTGCTATAGTAATTAATAATGTATATGGATAGTAAAAATCACATCTAAAATTATAAAGTCTGCAGTATATCATTAAAAAACATTCTGGTGTCTGCAACCCTGCCCCTGGAGAGCCACAATCCTACATGTTCACTTATTGGCAGTTTTAAATTAACAATGAGCAGACATATTGGAAACAGCTGAACTCCCCCTAATTAAGCAACTGAATGATCCAATGTTGTCAGAGCTCAACTGGAATGAAAACCAGAAGATGAAATGGCTCTCCTTTTCTGGTTTGTAGTTGAAAACACATTCCTTTATCAAACGTGACAATTCACAAATACTTGAGAGTAGCCTTAAGAAATTAATAGGCTAGGAATAACATCGCCATGTAGCAATTAAATATGCATCTGTAAGTGATCCGCTATTCATTATAAAGTGCACTTACTCAGCTTATGCACAATTGCAAAGATGTATAGTTACTACAATAGAGCCGAGTACAGTTGTCTCAACAAATATCCAGGTTTTACTATCCTGTTTAGGACCCCTTTACCATATACAAAATCCAGGATTTGAAAAGGCATTATCCTCTATCTAAAAATGAGGTTAGAAAATTGACTGAAATGTTGGAACCACAGCTACGTACCAGAGGAAGAGGAGGCCATCCCTTTGATCCAGCACTACAGGTGTTAATAACACTGTGTTAACCATGCTACTTAATTTGAGAGTTGGGGTCGACTTGAAAAATGTGCAAGAGAGTAGAGTTTGTCATGTTGTTCAAAAAGTTACTAACGTTATGGCAGCACTACATGAACAATACCTTTCCATGCCAAATAAAAAGGAATAATGGGACATTTACACATTTCTACCGTGTTTTAAAACAAAGCAGTGATGCCTTTGTGTTAAAAGTTAGTTAATTATCAGTTAGTTAGAATCATTTTTAATTACATAACTTGTGAACACAAGTTTAATAGTTATTTTAAGTATGTTTCCCAATAAATCTGAAGTGTTTTAAATGAATATTATCAACCAATAATTATGTTTGAATATTATCCTTTGATTTATGCTGTGTTGTATATGCTTCTAATCATAATTTTGTATAGATAATGAAACTGAAATTTGTATGCTTCTCTAATGAATGTAACTAAAGTTATACTGAATGGGAGATTTAAATGATAAATGTAAAATTCTTTGATAACGAAATAGGTGGATACATTGCATTTCTAACACACCCTTTTTGTGTGACACACAATTGTCTATCAAATACTGTGAACCAATGGAAGGTCCGACAAGGACTTGTTTACAGTACAAGGAAACGCCTACACATGTGCTAAATTTGTTCTCTGGATCCACTGTTTCTCTTTTCAATCTCATCGCTCTCAACTCATCAAACTTCGAAGTTCTTCAACGAAGACGCAATGATGTAATCTTCAAAGCTGTCCCGGAGAAGATGGGCTCCCTCTGGAATGAAGAAAACTTTTCACTACAGCCTTCACAGAGATACTGCACTGTGCTGCTGCACAACTAACTTCCACAGAGAGGACAACTGTGTTAAGAAGACTTTGTTTTAAACATCGCACCAACAGATTAAGTATTAAACTTATATTGTGTGTTTACAAGTAACTGAAATGAAGCCATGCTTTTGATATCATCAAAATACATAACGTGTGTCTATTCAACTAGATGCTGAATGTTGTACATGCGTACATAGCCACTTGGAAGCTGGTGCATGTATGTGTAATGTGTGACTCAACCAAACAATGCAAGATGAACTATTAAGACTGCTTCATTAATGCAGAACTCTATGACCAGAGAGCACTTCAAGGATTCATTATGAATGAATAAAAATGCATTACTTTTCCTTGAATATTTTATTTTGTTTCTTCTATATACTATGAGGCCTAACCTTTGTTCTTCTTCCTTTGCGTATATGAATAAATGTAATAACATCGTGTAACAATTTTTTTTTTATTTTTTGGTTCCTGGGTAGTAAGTGTTATTTCCTAATTGCTTATGCCTCAATAGAAAATGGCTATTATTCCCCACAAACTTTGCTTTTGAGACCAGGACAGTGATATTTTGAAATTTACCTATTATCCAGAACATTCCAGATACGTTCAGTGCTGAGTAAACTTGGAGTAACTTCTAGAACTTTCTAGAACTTTCCAGTAATATAAATAGTAGTATAAATACAGGGGACTTAAGCCCACCAGTTCAGTTTAGTTCCAGCTGCCTAAATGGATACATATCTGCATTTTTCTGAGATGGCATCAAGAGGCTGCAAGCATCCGGCAGACACATTTTGCTATGTCTGCGGCCAATTTATCAAGACAAGAGTGAAAAAATACTCCGTGGAAGCATCTGCTAAGATGTATGAGGCCTACAAGGCATATTTCAGCATGCCTTTCGGGGATCAAGACAAACCCTGGGCACCTCATTTCACCTGCGAGCACTGCAAAAAATCTCTGGAAGGTAAGATGGACAATTGTTGCTTGGAATTTTATGTTATAAAATTTGTTAAAATTTTTAAAATTGTAAAAGTTTTTAATTTTAAAATGTTTTACAATTTTCAATGTTATTGAAAAAATATATCATATATGAAAAATGTTGCGAGAATCTTTTACACATTAGTCATGGGTGAAATAAATGTATTTTTGTAGGATGGTACAGAGGGGAAAAGAGAGCCATGAAGTTCGCTATCCCAAGAATTTGGAGGGAACCCACTGACCACTCAAGCAACTGCTACTTCTGCATGGTGGACCCTTCCAAATGTCGGACTGGCAGGAATGTACCTGCTATCACGTATCCGGACCTTCCTTCATCCATCGCCCCGGTGCCACACTGCCATGAGCTCCCCGTACCCACTCCTCCGGAGAGAGAGCAGCCGTCTTTAGAAGAGAGCAGCAAGTCAGAGAGCGAGGAAGACGTTGTAGATCCAGATGACAATTTCAGAGGTGGAGCTGAGGAGAGAAACCCATACTACCCCAACCAAAAAGACCTCAACGACTTGATTAGAGATCTTGGTCTCACCAAGTCCAATGCCGAGCTTTTGACTTCTAGCATTGGAACTTGTTGGATGAAAGTGTGCAAGTCGCAGATCAGAGGAAGCGTCACCAACCTTTTTCCAGCTTCTTCACCCATCAAGATGGGCTCTGCTTCTGCCACAATGTGACCAGTCTGTTCGAGGCAATCGGAATCGCCTGTAACCAGAATGAGTGGCGCCTCTTCATTGACAGCTCATCCAGGAGCCTCAAAGCCGTGCTGCTCCATAATGGTAACAAGTACCTGTCTCTTCCCCTGGCTCACTCAGTGCACCTCAAAGAGGATTACAACAGCATCAAGACCTTGCTGGACGCCTTGAAGTATGATGAGTACGGCTGGGAGGTCATAGGAGACTTCAAAATGGTAGCATTCCTGATGGGTCTCCAAGGCGGTTTTTCCAAGTTTCCCTGCTATCTTTGCCTTTGGGACAGCAGGGACACCAAGCTGCACTACCACAGGCGGGACTGGCCACAGCGGACCGAGTTCTCTGTGGGGAGGAACAACATCAAGTGGGAGCCACTGGTGGACCCCCGGAAGGTGCTGATGCCACCACTGCACATCAAATTGGGCCTTATGAAACAATTTGTCAGAGCTCTAGATAAGGAGTCGGCAGCCTTCAAGTACCTTCAAGACTTCTTCCCTAAGCTGTCTGAGGCAAAGGTCAAAGCCGGTGTCTTCGTCGGACCACAGGTAAAGAAGATCCTGGAGTGCAATGAATTCCCCAAGAAGCTCACTAATAAGGAGAAAGCGGCTTGGAACAGCTTTGTCGCAGTGGTTCGGGGCTTCCTGGGCAATCACAAGGCCAAAAACTATGTGGAGCTGGTTGAGACTCTGGTGAAGAACTACGGCACAGTGGGCTGTAGGATGTCCCTCAAAGTCCATATCCTTGATGCTCATCTTGATAAATTCAAGGACAGCATGGGAGCGTACTCGGAGGAACAAGGCGAGCGCTTCCACCAGGATATATTTGGACTTTTTACAGTATAACGAGAACATGATGGGAGACTACATTTGGGGGCTGATTCGTGAAAGTGATTTACAGTATAATCGTAAATCTCGAAAAACTTCTAAATCTTTTGTAGTCATTTTTGTATTTCTTTAGTATAAATACATGTTAATTTGGATTCATATGTTGTTTATTCTGACTTTATGTGAAAGAAAAGACACAAATTCGCCCGTTTTCTCATTGGAAATAGGTAAATTTCAAAATATCACTGTCCTGGTCACAAAAGCAAAGTTTGTGGGGAATAATAGCCATTTTCTATACTTTTGAGGCATAAGCAATTAGGAAATAACACTTACTACCGAGGAACAAAAATTGTGTTACATAGTGTAATAATTTGGATTGTTAGGTTTCTTTTTGTCTTACAACAAATACACAAGTATGATTGATTTGAAATACTTAAAGATGCATAATATTAATTGTTAACCTTTTCTTCATGAATCTAGGGATAATTATGCCAGAATCGTTAGTTCTTATTGAGGTTGTGTGTCTATTATGGTTAATAATTACATTATGAGCTATAATGGGTATTTTATTTAATGGTAATTGGCGAGGACACAGTTGTGACATAAATATGCACGATAAGTCTGAGCTTTTCGTTGTGTTACTATTTTTTCTCTTTCTTCCTGTTTATGGAGTTGTTTCATTTGTAATGCATTCTTTCTCGGTTAATTCTAGCATTTTCCTCTCAAAATGAGTAAGGGATCGCTGGCGAACAGCTCTACCCATCCGTGCTGGCAGCTTCAATCTTATCTCTGCTCCCTCCCTACTTGCCTTCTATCCGCTGCTCTCCACTCTGACGCTTGTGTCTCCCCCTCCCAAATCTGGTGGTCCTTGCCCCTCAGGCTGTGTGGAATGATTCTGCGAATGGAACTGTTCCTGTTGTACTGGTATGTCACTATCTGAAACATCAGGATGCGTTCTCTATATTGAATATTGTGGATGATCCTGGCACTGCTTCCTAACAGCACTGCATGCCTCTATTTTCAGCCTTTTCCAAAGATTTCTTAAATTGGCGGCTGTTCCTGGGATTGCCCATACCGATGTCTGCTACAAAGTTATCGTTGAATCCTTTCTACTATCCTCCACAGTTTCAATATGTTCTTTCATTCACTCAACAAAAAAGAGCTTTTTCTCTAATGTGTAATTTTGAACACGATTACTAGTCATGACTGCTTTGGTACAGACAGGGGAAAAAAAAAATTGTTTTATGCAGTTTGTAATTAGTATTTAAAATGTGCTTGCACCATTTCATTATTACACCTGTATTGTTTGAATGGAATGATTGGCTAAAATTGCATTTGACCTGTATGTTATAAATGTATTAACTCACAAACTAGTCAGTTTACCTTGCATAATGCAATAAAGACCTCTTTAAATATGATCCCACAGAAGTATATTGATGCCATGAGAAAATATATATATATATATATATTTTTATTTCCCACTCCTCAATTCTGATTTCCAGGCTATAACATCCGTGTTCCATACTAACGCCGTGATCGGATGATCCCCAGTGCTGTTCCTCGTCAATTGGGACTAACTTGTTACACAGCTGGAGATGATCTCCAGATAGTACTGTACTAACCAGGGTAGAGTTTAGTATGCAGCTCCATATTAACTGTGCAGGTTCGTTGCAGCTGACCCGATAAGACGAAGGTGCTCGTGACTGACTCTAACCGGCGCCAGTAGAAGTTGTTCCAGCCATCCCAGTATGCTTTGTTTAAACCAGGGAGGTAATGGACTGTGACAAAGTGCCTGCCCCTGTGTATATTATCTGTTATGTGTTGCGTGTGGTGTGTTTAAATGTTGGTGTATAGACATTGGTACACAGGATATAAACGGGTCTGTGTAACACAAGTGTTTAAAATGTATATGTGTATTTAAACATGAGGATTGCACAGCACTTCACGTGCAAGTAAAAAGTAATAATATGTGAGCATGGGGAATTGCACTTTATTAATTCACGTGCTGGGATTCAAGTGAATAATTAATTAGTAATTGAATCCCAGCACAACCGGCAGGCGCAGAGCAGCAGGAGCTGCCTCTGCCTCCGCCACCTTCACTGGCAGGAGACTACACGCCTCCGCCACCTCCATCGGCAGGAGTAGAGGAGCAGGAGCTGGCTCTGCCTCCGCCACCTCCATCGGCAGAGGGTGAATGCCTGCTGGGTCCCCGTCTACCAGCAGAGGGTGAATGCCTGCTGGTATCACTTCCCCCACCAGCAGAGGGTGAATGCCTGCTGGTAGCACTTCCCCCACCATCACGAGGAGAGGAGCTGCAGCTTCCTCTGCCTCCACCTCCATCAGGGGGAAAGGAGCAGGAGCTGCCTCTCCCTGCACCAGAAGGACCAGGACTAGATGCTGGCGGACCTCAGCAGCCCTTGCATCGGCTGCTGAGGGAAGCACGGGGAAGAACCTCCCGGCCGCAGTGGCCGAAAAGAGGGCCAACACCGGACCCCAGCTTGTCCTGACTCCCAGCCTCGCTTCGCCCAAGGATGCCTGCCACGCTTCGCCCAAGGATGCCTCCGCATCGCCTGGGGTTGCCCGCCGCGTCGTATCGCTTGGGGTTGCCCGACGCTCCGCATCGCCTGGGGTTGCCCGCCGCTCCCCATCACCTGGGGTTTCCTGCTGCTCCGCATCGCCTGGGGCTGCCCATTGCTCCGCATCACAGCCGGAAGTACTGTGGCCGGAACCCACCAAGGGGAGCTGCCAGCCACGAAGAAGGGGGAGGAGGTCTGGAGACCACCAACCCCAGCAGCAGTTTCGCTGCCGGAGATCGTGGGGAGGTCCGGAGACCTGCTCCCACTGCAGCTTCTTCACTGCTGGAAGAACAATGGTAGAAGCCCCACCAAGGGGAGCTGCCGGCTCCGAAGAAGAACAAGCGGCCTTTCCACTGCCAGAACCACCCTGTCAGGAGTATACCACCCCGCTGTCAGCATTGGTTCTGACAGCCTTACGACCTGTGGGCCCCTGGAAGCCTTCGGTCCTGGCCAAGGACTTTGTGCGGGACTTTTGGCTTTTAAGGGGGGAGGTGGCCATTGAGGCCATGTGTGCTTTGCACAGGGGGGGTATATGTGACAAAGTTCCAGCCACTGTGTATATTATCTGTTATGTGTTGCGTGTGGTGTGTTTAAATGTTGGTGTATAGACATTGGTACACAGGATATTAACGGGTCTGTGTAACACGAGTGTTTAAAATGCATATGTGTATTTAAGCACAAGGATTGCACAGTACTTCACGTGCAAGTAAAAAGTAATAATATGTAAGCATGGGGAATTGCACTTTATTAATTCACGTGCTGGGATTCAAGTGAATAATTAATTAGTAATTAAATCCCAGCACAACAGTATATATAGATGCACGTTTTCACATACTCGCTGTTGGGTGTTCGGTGAGTGGAGAACGGGATTGGAGACAGAGAAAATAATAAGTATAATAATAGTAACAACAACAACGTAAAGTATCTGCTCACCGTGTTTGTCTGTCTAGTCCTTTTTGTTTTGGCAACGTGTGCCGTGTCCTGTGTTTTCGTGTTTGTTTAAACCTTTTATTTTTCAATAAACCGGCGCCAGCAACCGCCACCATCATTTCAACTCATCCGTACTGTCTGTGTATTTCATTCCTCTTCCTGGTTCTGACACCGCCCACTTCGGCCGTCTCTGTGACATGGACTCTCTTCTCTCCCTCAACTCTCTTTTATTTTTTACAAACTCCTTATGTGTAATAATGATTGGAAGCTTACTTGATGTGTAAAAATCATTGCAAGCTAACTTGTGCAATGTCGTAAATGTAAATCCAATAACACGTTTTAGTATTAAATAACCTTAAATAACCTGTGGTACATGTTTGTGTTTTAAGCAAAAGACCGACTGTTTCCCAATTCTATTTGCCATCCGCTAAGCAAAGTATTTATTTGTTTATTTATTTAATTTTATACGATAAAATACAAACTACGGCACCACGTCATTTTGAGCAATAATAGATCTTAATACTGTTGTAGTATAACACTGAGTGTACAACTTTAGTGTTTTTTTTTTTTTTTTTTTTTTTTTAATTATTCTGATTGTCTTTATAAAAAGAAACGTACCAAGTTATTTTCATGGAATGATTTAAATACCGAATATGTAAATCATTCCATGAAAGGAAGTGTGTTTTGTTGGTTTTATTTTTGTGAATTACGGTAATTTAAGTGATTTACATTAGTCTTTCTTCTTTTAAGCCTTTATTTAATAACTTGCATGATGTACTGTATACCGTGATATTAAGGTTACCATGGCTATCATACTGTGCAAATTTCATACCATCCCATCTCAATTGTGCGATAATGTTCCCAACATACAAGACACTCTGCGGTTCTTGAATGAGGGTTGAGGTCTATTTGAAAGTGCTGTCTACATTAGCATACCCAATCACTTCACTGAATCAAAACAAAGCATGTAATTATATTATATGTCTTGTAAGGAATATGTTTTTAAAATTTGTCATGCATTTTGATTACTGTATTATTGATGGGTTCTTTTATAATTCAAGTTTACTGTCTATAAAGCATGAAGGCAGTGAAATTGCCTGATAAGTTATGTAACAAAATAACTACCCATACACAGCATAATAGTATTGTTAACAACTGCATAATTTTCTCAGTAAATTGTTTCTTTAACCACCCTTATGGAAAACTCACATGGGAAAATTTTTAAAAAAATTCTGTGAGATTCCCATGGTGAATTGGGACCCATGCAAATGCCATGATTTTAAATTTGTTACCCAATGGGATTTTAATGGGGTTCTCATGGGATTTGAATTGGATTTCCATGAGATTTTAAAGGGGTTCTCATGGTATTTCATGGTATTTAATGGGGTTTCCATGAGATTTTAATAGTGTTCACGTGGGTTTTCAATGGGGTTCCCAAGGGGTTCGCATGGGATTCCAAAGGGGTTCCCATGAGATTAATGGGGTTCTCATAGGATTTCAGTGGTGTTACTGTGGGGTATGTTTTGGGTCTCATGGGGTTCATGAGGGTTTCTTCTACGCTAAAAAAAAACAAAAAACTTTAAAACACCTATTTATACAATTAAAAATGTGTATGTCTTTCAGTTTAATTATATTTAACTGTAAAATGATCTATTTAAATAATATTTTATTTTGACAAAAAAAAAAAAAACAGGTAAACAATAATAAAATGCATTTCAGATTATTATTAGTTTATTTAACATAACAAAAAAAAAAAAAAAAAAAAAAAAAAAACATGATTCCATTTTTATTTAAAAGATTGCTGGACTCTAGTGTTGCAGTGAGTGAGTGTGTCTTTTAGTTTGTATGCCATTGTGGTCTTTATGGCAGTTTTCTCCACATTCGGAAACTGTTGCTGCACTTTTGCTGAAATAAAAAAACAAAGAAATGGTAAGGTTGAATGGTCTGTATTTCCTATAAATGGCTACTTCATTTTATTTTAATGTTTTTATTATTTGAATGCTCCATGTCAGTTTTAATAATTTTCCTGGACTAAGTGGCACTCTTAATAGATAATATGGCCACTGCCTTAACTTTTCAGATCTTTTACAAGTCCACGGTTATACCAATACAGCTACACAGTCCAATGAAGAAGCACTTGCAGGAGCTTTGTAAATAATAATCTTAAAAGACAAAAGGCGAAAGAAAAAGGGAAAATAAAACACAGTAATAAGACTACAAGACAAAGGTGCTTAACTCTGCAACGTGTACCCTGACTGTCACTACCTGCACAGCCCGGGTCTCCGTCCTATGCTCATGCGTTCCCTCACTACCCTATACAATAATCGGGGTCTGCCCAAGTTTTTCCCCCACTGCAAAAAATAATCTGTTCTTTCTTTTTCTCGTTATGTTGCGGTTTTCTCCAGCCATGCTTGGTCCATCCGTAGCACGTAGCTTGGGTCTCGTTAATTTGAAGTAGCCATAGGGCCTTCGGGGTCCTTCCACAATATAAGTACATCTCATAGGCCCTCTCCGCACAGCCACTAGTCAGAACACAAACACATCCTTTTCCCACCTCTCCGTTTCACTGCCATGCCTGACAGACAAAAAAAAAAAAGAAACAAACAAACCTTATAAAAATTTTTTTTTTCAAATCATATTAAAAAAATATACATTATTATACCTAAACTACTTTTATGACAATTAGATATATAAATATTATATATATATATATATATTATATATATATATATATATATATATATCATATAATCATACAATATCATACAATCACATACAAATTGTCAAACAAATTAAATGAAACAAATCAGGTGCTCATCCATACAGTGGTGTCACCAAAGTATTGGTACCCTCTTACATATTTACAGTGTTTGTCCGTTAATGCATGGTTATTTATTTATTTTATTTTACAAGTTACAAACTACAAGTTTGTAGCCTAGTATGTAATTTAAGAGGGTGCTAATATTTTTGGTAACCACTATATATATCCAGCACTGCAATTTTCTCCACCAGCTAACTAAGTCTCTCTCTCTCTCTCTCTCTCGAAATAAGGAAATGACTGGTTGAAATCATAGTCAGACAGTACAAATATAAACTCTTTCACAAAAATAGGCAGTGCACACACAATATTCTCTAATAACATAGTGTGCAAATTAGGTAGGTTATACGCGAATCAATCAGTTACCTTTATCTTTTTATCAGAGCCTCTCGTTCCCTGTCTATTCTTTCTTCTTCCTCTGAAGAAAACACAATTCTTTTTCTTTTTTCTCTTTGTCCCCATCCTTTAGGGGATACCTTGCGTTTAAGTGCACAGTGAAAACTGAAGTCCAGTTCTTTTTTTTTTTCAGAGTGCTTTTTTTATCTGCATTAAAACATCGATACTGCTGTTATCGTGTGATATATAAACAGTTCAACTTATAAAATACAGTTTACGTATTGTCTGCTATCAGGGGAATTTAGTAATTTTTTACATAGATTCTCTTTAGACAACATATTTTAATGATAACAGTTTGCATTATAGAAAATTTAATAAAGATAAACCAACCATCTGTCTCCAAAACCTTTCCATCATGTGTCTTCCACCCTTGTGTGGGTTCTTTCTTATGATCTTGAACCCACTTAACTTTCTCCAAAAGATCTGTAGCAGGTACAACTGATAACTCATCTGAATTAACCCAGTGCATAAGGGCATTTATTGTTCCTGTAACAGAAAAGCCACATTTGTTGCCATGTTTACATATTTTTGATACTGAACACTTCGAACAAGTCATCTGTTACAAAAATAACACACCTGGTAACAACAATAAAATGGAATTTGTAAACATTCTCACTGTTTATTAAACTAATAAGTTTGTTAACAAGAGGTTACTATATAGTTACGACTAAGAGGACAACGACTACTACTAAGACCAATAATAATAATAATAATAAAACTATTTGATAAAGTATCAATGACTCACCAGTTAACGGTTATCTGTGGCTTCAGTCACACAAAAAGCAGTTCCAGTGAAGATCAAAGTCTCGTGCACAGACCGTTATTTTCTCACGTGCAGCATTTATTGTGCTTTACTCGATGGATATAAGGTAATATTTAAATTTAAATTGCTTAACTGTGTGAATTAAAAACAAAATAGGAATCAACCTCCACCTAGCACTTTATATATAAAAAAAGGCAAAACAAGAGCATTATGTCAAGATATAAGCGTTACCTTTGGGATCCTGACTGGAGCTATTCCGAGGTCAACTCGGCTTCGTAATCAAAAGCATATAATATAAGAAAAGAAGGCATTTCAAACATCGCAATCCAATTCTCAGCACATTTCTGTTGTAAGTAGAGTGAGCAATGATTACATTGCATATAAAGCTTCAAAAATAAAAAAAAAACATGTGTATTCATAAATGAGGTGAACTACTTTAAACATAAATATTGCTGCTCTACCCCTGTCACTTGCTGGTTGTATCAACCTGATTAAAATGAGTGTGCTTCCCAGTTTTCTGTATCTCTCCAAGAATATCCCAGTTTTCATTAGCAAAAGTTTCTTCAACTCGCTTGACAAAGTGATCTCTTCATTTGTATGGGAAAATAAAGTTCCTCGTATTCGAAAAATGTTTCTTCAAAGACCGAAACATTTGGGTGGTTTGGCTTTACCAAATTTTCTTTTTTATTATTGGTCAGCCAATATTCATAAAATCACGTGTTGGACAGAACACAACTCTGATAACAGAAGCCCGTCTGGGTGGATCTAGAAGCCTCCTCCTGTTGATCATCCTCCTTATCTGCCTTGGCTTGCTCTTCCATCCCTGTATGTGCAAGTCAATCTAGCTCCAGTCCCATAGTCCAGAATACTCTCTCTGCTCTCAATTTAGACCACACTCAGGTGGCCTACAGACAGTCTCCATATTTACTCAAACCACTCTAAACCACTTATTCATACCCTCTCTAATGGATTCATCTTTCAAATTTGGCGTTCAAACAGGGCAAAAGCAATTAGATACTTATATTTCGATAATGTGTTTGTCTCATTTGAACAGCGCTCCTGGAAATTTAATTGACCTTGTTCCCACTTTTTTCACTATTTACAAATTAGACATTTTACCAAAAAATGATTGTCAATTTCCATCCTTGCCTCCTCTAACCCCTATTGACAGTTTGCTGGAGCTGAACCCCAATGGTAGAGGTCTAATATCTAAAATCTACAACATTATTGCTGGCTTGAGTCTTCAGTCATTAACAACAGTGAAGACACTCTGGGAGCAGGATCTGAGCATCACTTTTTCAGATGACCAGTGGGAGTCTGTTCTAGCTCGTGTGCATTCTTCTTCCCCTTGTGTTAGACACAGGCTTTTCCAATTTAAAATTCCACATGGTACTCATCTGACTAAAGAAAGTCTAGCTAAAATATATCCAGATACTGACCCAGCATGTAATAGCTAATATTTTTTTTTTTTCTGTTCTAAACTAAAAGCTGATAATAAAAAGATATTAAAAAAAAAAAAAAAAAAAAAAAAAAAAAACATATATTGATGTCAGCAGCCAAACAGTTATGAACTTGATTACGATTTACGAAAACATAGCACCCATATTGTTTAGAGAGACTGTGGCAAAAAAGCCACTTATACAAAACAAAGGAACGATCCTACATTTCTGTATCTAACAATAAAAAAGCAAAACAGATTTTAATTTTGTTTGGGTGCAGTGATGATTAGTTGCAATAAACTAAACTCCTTTTCAGATTAATGGCAATATATATATTGTTGCTTTCATTAAGTCTTACCAAGTAAAGCAGATTTTTTGTTGTTTAAACATACCTGGATAATTACCTGTGTATAGAATACACTTTCTCAGCTTTACCTCTTGTGCATCTCCTTTTGATAATAGAACTATATGTTGTTGTTTTTTTTCTCAAATGGCTAGGTTTATTATTTACAATTTATTTCATCTAAGCATAAGCCTACTTTCTAAATGTACTTTACACCATTCAATAACTTGTAGCATATTTCCTATTATAAGTAGTAGCCATCTTCCCCTCTTAGATTCAGTTGATTCTGATCAGTCTAATAGAAATGCACTGAGGGTGATGGGCAACTATTTATTTATACATTTAGCTTCTGTACTTGCTACCATTAGAACTCAGACAAAAAAAAAGAAAAATTGTAAAATAGATACTGTGTCATTTTAAATCACTTTATCAAAAAGCAAAACAATTGGGTAAGAATATAACTTATTATGTTACTCCTCATAGCTTTCAGTGTATTATTTTATCTATGTAAAGTGTTTTGCAACAATTTATTGCGAAAGGTGCAAATTAAATAAAGACTGATTGATTGATTAGTGTGGTTTTGTATGTTCATAAAATCCCATGGGAACCCCATGCAAATATAATACTCTTCCATGAAATCTCATTGGAACCCCATGTCAGTACAATACTTTCCCATGAAATCCCATGGGAACCCCATGACAATACAATACTTTCCCATGAAATCCCATGGGAACCCCATAACAATACAACACTTTCACTTTAAATCCCATGGGAACCCCAAACAATACAACACTTTCTCATGAACCCCATGGAACATTTCCATAAGGGCATTTTTGTTTAAAGTTTAACATGATTCCTTTTAAGAAGTTTTTTTTTTCTTTTAATTATTGTTTCATTAAAACACCAGCATGTTTGTATTACAGTATAATTTATTCCAAAAGCAATACGAAAGGAAAGCAAAACATTGAAAAAGTAAACTAAATATTTAAAATATAAAAAAAAAAAACAATAAAGCCATTGTTTACCAGTTTCTAAAGCGCCATAAAGCAGTGAATCCACAGTGTTGTTGATACTATTTGAAATTATATTTGTTTTACAATTTTTCCAAACAACAAGTTCTACATTTTATGTAGTATTTTTCAAAAATGGCCATCTAAAATGTCAGTAAAATCTGTAATCTCTGGTAATTCACTTTTTTGCTGCTTATTATTGATATATGCAATATAGAATAAGGTAATATATGCCAGTAGAGTAGTAATATCTATGTGATTACAATACATATTATAGTACTTTGTTTTTATCTTTATCTTTTTATCTTTAAATTTCCTATGAAATTTTTGGAATTTGTTGTTAACTGTGAAGAAATTAGTGGAAAAAAGCAAATCAATCAGTTCAGGTTTTTTTCCCCCTTGTTTTTTGTATATACACATGTGCAAGTCCATGGGTAGCTAGATTGGCTCTTCCTTTCCTGTAATATGATAGAAATAATCATGCCAGAAAGAAGGGCATTAACAGTAACAGTATTGTGAATAAGAACAAAAACAGAGCATGGTGACCTCTGCCTCTTCTTTCTTTGTGTCTATTGCAGCATGTAACTAAATGCAAAATCCAAAACAAAAGACATTGAATACAAGTCTTTCATTTCTTTCATGTACTTAGTAAGTACCAAGGTTATATAACATAAACCTGCTTCTTTATCAGTTATTGATTTAAACCAGAAAGTATTGAGTTTATTATTCACAATAGCACGCCCTTAAAAATCCTTGGAGATTTAGCTGTGAAAACAAAACAAAACCATGGAACACTATGTATTCTGCTTTACTGAGGAGACCAGCTGAGTACCTCACATAAAAACACAATTCCAGCACAAAGTACTCACAGCACAGGTAATTACAGTGCATTAAAAAAGTATTTAGACAGCATACAGACAGAAAATCACTTCTGAAAAAGTCAATTTAGTATGACTTGTTCCATACAAAATGTAATATGTAGGCCTCAAGCAATTTTTTATGTGTTCCATGTACTGCAGTTCATAAGTCTTCGGTACCAATGTCAACTATATCGCTTTCCCACAACTGCCAGGAGACTGGGTGCTGACAGAAGCATGTTCCTCTTAACTATACACTGTGTCACTCAAATTGGTGGTCTTAGAAGACTTCCACAGAGGACTTATTTGGATGAAGCCTGAACATTTCTGAACACAGAAGCAGGCCTCAGAATAAGCAGAGGTGATTTCCTTTGCCTTGAGCTGATACAACATTTCTGCATAAATAGTTAGGAAGGACTTTAACACATTACCGTTCTTGGTAATTATAGCAGTGCCTTTTGTAAGTCTTATATTAATATTTAGATTTGGGAAACATATCAGTTAAATTTACCAGCAGCAGATTTTTTGGTTTGTTGACAGATTTTTTTTCGTTATGCTAGAAGGAAGCATAGGCTTTTTAAATGTATTCTAGTAGGCCTGTTTCTGTTATTAAACAAGCCAATGCATATAAACATTTTCTTTGTTAAAAAAGCAAGCTAAAACAGTGAGAATTTACAGAGCAGCTGTATAAAAGCTGAAAAGTGCAAGAAACTATGTAAAGATTGCTCTGGCAGTTTTGCAGCTCCTGTTTTTCCTGCAGCCTGCAAGAATGACACTGGCTGTGGAGAAGATATGAGATGTAACCCTGGGCATCACAGCACCATTTCCCTCTCCTACCAATTGTAAAACCGAATTGCATTTCAAAAGACTACACCCCTGATCTAACAGTCTTATCTGTGAATGAAATGATTCTCAATAGTCGTTGAATCTGAAGTCGTATTTGTCGTCTGAATTTTGAGTCTGGCATATGTTGTTGGTTTGTGACGGAGCTGCAGCCGTGCCACACATTTGTACTCCTGCAAATTTTCAACATATTTACTTTAATTATTTGCTACTCACTAGATAATGTATCAAAGCACTGTAAAATGAATGAGAGAGACTGCATTTATTATATCACATATATTGCCTGTTATTTGCACCAAAACAACTGCATTGTTGAGAATTAGAAATACAGATTTTCCCAGTTGTTCATTGCAAAAATAAACACGAAAAATTCTCAGGAAATTCTGAAAAAATTAAAACCAAAAATGAAGAACCCTAATTATATCTGTCAAAACCAATAAAAAATAAACCCTGACATCCTTTGAAATGAATAACCAAGGAGAAGTGTATTTCCTCAGCATGTCAACTGATAAAACACAGATTTTTTTTTTTCTTTTTAAATTTAAGTTTATAATAAGTGACAGATTCATTAGTATGTTTTACTTCCAATCACTATCTAAATGCATATATTGATACTGCACATGACTCTTCCTTGATTACTGTGTAAGAAAATAGTGAGCATGTAACTTTAATGAAACCTTATTGGGAACTGTGAAATACCATAAGCACAGCATGGATGTTCAAGGTACAATGTTCCAGTGGGATAGGGAATTTTTAAGAACATAAATTAAAAGCAACAATATAAAAGCTGAAATATACAACTCCGGATCTGGAAAAGTATTCCAGTTTTGGAAAAGTAATCCAGTTGCTGCGTCTTAAATATAACTTGTGTTTCACGGTATGTTTGGTAACTCTGCCTTAACTCACATTTTATAATGAAAGAAGACTTACAGCATTTCTTCTTAGTAGATTGAACTTTGCCTCTTTGTTAAATTTTTTATACTCCAAGGCAGTGTTTTTCACTTGCAGTCAATTCAGTGTTCTCGCATTCAGCTCTCCTCAGCTCAGCTCTAACACTGTACACACACAGGTTCTACGTCACACTAGCATAACCTTACAACTATTCCTATGTTCTACCAGTCAATTTAAACCTGCATTCAATACCCAAGATGCATTCGCTGATTTTGCTAGTGATTGTGGTTTATGTAGTTTACTTTTACCTACGCCTCGTAAGTTCAGTTTTTTAAAAGCACAGCAAATTTAATATTCGATACATCGTGGCAGTATCAGCCAATTTTACTTTTTACAACCTTATACTTTACCTCATTTTTCTTATTGTACAGTCTGTACCTCATTTTCGTCACTATAAACTGTATTGCAGCATTGTACAAAATTGAAGGCATATGAAAGAAAAGGTTTTTAAAAATGTACACAAAAGGTGTAAAAGATTAACTCTTTTATTTTCAGGATGTTTCGGGTAAAAGCCCTTCTTCAGTTGTTTAAAAAGAAAACACAGTGCAGTAAACTTGCTATTATTCAAGATTTGCAATTATACAAAAATTCTGTGGATGATCTTATGATTATCAGAATAGAAATACCACAGGATACCATACCACAGTTGTAGCAGGTGTACTTCACATTGTGTTCGTCAAGTGAAGAGAACCCCCAACAGATATACTTCTGAGACTGTCTGAACTTGTGCTCACATTTAATTGTTTTTCATTTGATGGTAATTTTTGCACTCAAGTAAGGGGTGTTAGCATGGGAACTGGGAAAAATGGGACCATCATATGCTTGCCTTTATGTGGGATCAATTGAAAACAAATTTTAACAGCAATACAATTGAAACACACCTAAAAACTATATCTTAGGTACATTGACGACTTCTTTGGATTTTCCACCAACTCCAGTGAGGATTTAAAACAGTTCATTCAGTCAGTAACAAATTTCCACCCAGTTCCATTGGATTTCACGTGGAACACATCAGAAACAACAATCGTTTATCTTTTAGACATTTCCATCACTGTTTTGAATTCCACTATTAACACAATTATCTACTACAAACCAAGTGATTATCATTCTTATCTGCAGTATAACTCCAAACACTCTAAGGCTTACGGTGACTCGATTCCTTAGTCACCTGACTTTCAAAAGTGAGGAAATGTGTGTTTTTTGGAAATTCTGGCTTTCAGGACAAGATCATCATTAAAGCTAAACCATGCATGTCAAATATACATAGAAAACATGCTTTATATAATAACAGTATAGAACACACATATGATAGAATCCCTCTGGTCCTCACTTACAACCCTACCAACAGAAAGATACGGACCAATTGTGCAAAGAAACTTTTACAACAAGACCCAAGCGCCTGTTTTGAAGACTCCCCCACCCCCCTTGATATCATATAGAAGAGACAAGAATATAAGATAATGTGGTACTCAGTGATATTCATCCTTCTGGGGAACCTTTGAAAGGAACATATCCATGAAATAGACTATGATGCAATACATGTAAATATATTCATTCTGAAACAGATTAGAGGCAGTAAGTCTTCATTCAACGTTCGTAAACATTTTACATGTACCGCTAAAGAATAGTCTATTGCATTATCTGCATGAAAAGCAACAAATTGTAGATTGGGGAAACTAAAAGGTGTTTAGCAGACTGGTTTGTAGAACATAAAATAAATAAAAAAATATATATTTTTAAAAAATTAATATTTTTTAATCTTTTAAACCTTTTGTGGTAGATGAAATGGTAGCCGTATTAGTCCAAAGATGATAGACAAAGAGAAGATGTGATACCTTTTATTGGACTAACTAAATAATAATTATTCACAAGCTATATCAAGACCTATATATATATATATATATATATATATATATATATATATATATATATATACAGCTCTGGAAAATATTAAGAGACCAATGCAAAATTATCAGTTTCTCTGGTTTTACTATTTATAGGTATGTGTTTGGGTAAAATGAACATTTTTGTTTTATTCTATAAACTACTGACAACATTTCTTCCAAATTCCAAATAAAAATATTATCATTTAGAGCATTTATTTGCAGAAAATGACAACTGGTCAAAATAACAAAAAAGATGCAGTGTTGTCAGACCTCGAATAATTAAAAGAAAATAAGTTCAGATTCATTTTTAAACAACACAATACTAATGTTTTAACTTAGGAAGAGTTCAGAAATCAATATTTGGTGGAATAACCCTGATTTTCAAGCACAGCTTTCATGCGTCTTGGCATGCTCTCCACCAGTCTTTCACATTGATGTTGGGTGACTTTATGCCACTCCTGGTGCAAAAATTCAAGCAGCTCAGCTTTGTTTGATGGCTTGTGACCATCCATCTTCCTCTTGATCACATTCCAGAGGTTTTCAGTGGGGTTCAGGTGTGGAGATTGGGCTGGCCATGACAGGGTCTTGATCTGGTGGTCCTCCATCTATACCTTGATTGACCTGGCTGTGTGGCATGGAGCATTGTCCTGCTGGAAAAACCAATCATCAGAGTTGGGAAACATTGTCAGAGCAGATGGAAGCAAGTTTTCTTCCAGGACAACCTTGTACTTAAAAGTATTTAAACACTGAAACTCAGAATCAATTATTGTAAGGTGACATTGGTTTTATGTTGGGAAATATTTTTAAGAAAAATAAAAAACTGAAATATCTTGCTTGCATAAGTATTCAACCCCTGTGCTGTGGAAGCTCCCGGTTTGCACCGATGAAAGAAATTGCCCTAACGAGGACACAATTACCTTACCATTGGCCTCCACCTGTGAACCATTAAAGTTGCTGTCACATTTTCTGGATAAAAACCCCACTGTTGAAGGATCATTGGTAAGGCTGTGAATCTGAAGGAAAATGATGACCAAAGAGCGTTCTACAGAAGTTAGAGATAAAGTAATACAAATGCATAGATTAGGGAAAGGGTACAAAATAAAATCCAAGTGTTTGGATATCCTAGTGAGCACAGTTGGATCAGTAATCAGGAAGTGGAAGCTGCATCACACCACCCAGGCACTGCCAAGAAAAGGCCATCCCTCAAAACTCAGCGCTTAAACAAGAAGGAGACTTGTGAGAGAAGCCAGAGAGAGGCCAACAATAACTTTGAAGGAGCTACAGAGTTCAGTGGCTGGGAGTGGAGTAATGGTGCACCAGTCAACCATATCAAGAGCTCAGCATAACCCTGGCCTGTATGGGAGGGTGGCAAGAAAGAAGCCGTTACTCAAAAAGTACCATCTGAAAGCACGTCTGGAGTTTGACAGAAAGCATGAGTGTGACCCAGCTGCGATGTGGGAAAAGGTTTTATGGTCAGATGAGACCAAGATAGAGCTTTGAGTTTTGACCAAAAAGCTCTATGTGTGGTGAAAACCTAACACTGCCCATGCCTCAAGACACACCATCCCTACAGTGAAGTATGATGGTGGCAGCATCATGCTGTGTGGATGCTTCTCATCAGCAGGGACTGGGCTTCTTGTTACAATTGAAGGAAGAATGGATGGAGCAAAATACTGCAAGAGAATCTGCTTCAGTCTGCTAAAAAACTGAAGCTTGGAAGGCAATTCACCTTTCAGCAGGACAGTGATCCCAAGCACAAGGCCAAAGCAACATTGGAGTGGCTCAAGAACAAAAAAGTGAATGTCCTACAGTGGCCCAGTCAAAGTCTTGATCTCAATCCCATTGAGAATCTGTGGCACTATTTGAAAATTGCAGTCCACAAGCATCATCTTACCAACCTGAACAACCTGGAGCAAATCTGCCAAGAAAAATGGGCCAAAATCACTCCGACACTGTGTGCAAAACTGGTACATACTTACCCCAAAAAACTTAAAGCTGTTATTGCAGCGAAAGGTGGCTCTAACAAATATTAATATGTTGGGGTTGAATACTTATGCAAGCAAGATATTTCAGTTTTTTATTTTCCTTAAAAATATTTCCCAACATAAAACCAATGTCACCTTACAGCAATTGATTTTGAGTTTAAGTGTTTTAAAATAAAATATCGAACAGAACGAAATTTCAGTGTACCATTTGTAATTCAGTAATTTGAGAAAATTGGTCAGGGGTCTGAATACTTTTGCAAGGCACTGTATATTGCTTTCATTCACCTTAACTCAAAAGCTACTTGTTTTTACACAGAGAGACACAAACAGACAGACAGACACAGAGTGCCTATAGGAAGTATTCACACACACACACCCCTTGGATGTTGTCAGTTTGCTGTGTTGCAACCTGAAATCTTGATACATTGAAATGGGATTTTTTTCCCTTTGATTTACACAACGTACTCAACACTTTGAAGATGCAAGACAATTTTTATTGTGAAACAAAAGTTAATAAAAAAAAAAAAAAACTGAAATGTCTTGGTCAGATAAGTATACACCCCCTGTCAATAATTGGTAGTACCACCTTTAGTGGTACTCACCAGCTGTGAGTAAGTCTCTACCAGGTTTGCACATCTGGATCGTGCAATATTCGCCCATTTTTCTTGGCAAAATTGTTCAAGCGCTATCAAGTTGGATGGAAATCGTTGGTGGACAGCAATCTTCATGTTTTGCCACAGATTCTCAGTTGGATTCAAGTCTGGGCCTGGGCCACTCTAGGACACTCACTTTCTTGTTTTTAAGCCACTCCAGTGTCACTTTGGCGGTGTGCTTGGGGTCATTGTCATCCTGAAAGGTGAATCTCCGTCCTAGTCTTAGGTCTTTTGCAGACTGAAGCAGTTTTCCTCAAGGATTTGACTATTTAGCTCCATCCATTTTGCCCTCTACCCTGACAAGCTTCCCAGTCCCTGCCGATGAAAAGCATCCCCATACCCCATAGAAATATTTTTTTATACCCCTCCCCTGATCTGTGCCTTTCCACAACTTTATCCCAGAGTTGTTTTGAAAGCTCTTTGGTCTTCATGGTAGCATCTTTGCTTTGAATGCACTACCCAACTGTGCGACTTTACATAGATAGGTGTATTTAATCTGAAATCAGGTGAACCACTTTTTGAACCACTTTTATTGCACACAGATTGACTCCATTTAACTTATTGTGTTAATTCTGAAGGCAATTGGTTGCACCTGAGCTTATTTAGGAGTGTCATAGCAAAGGGGGTGAATACTTTCTGTTCTGTATCTAATGAAGACTTCTCCGGTTTTTATTTTTAATTGATTTGTTTATTTGTTTATTTGTAAATGTGCCGACTTTTTCCACAGGTTAGCACTAGAACTGCTGCAGTTATACTCATACCAAAAACCGCCGCTGGCAGTCATTATGACGGTTACATATTATACATCAATATTAAAATGAAAGACCAACTATTGGATACAACTCAGGTTTTATTCAACCACATTATATCAAACATCTGCACAGCCGAAACGTCGTATTTAAATGTTAGCTAGCGTAGTTCAGGGGGCGTGCAGCAGAGGTCTTCCAATTTCCTGTCAATTAGTTCCTATTTTCTGTTTAAGCCTGATCACTTGCACCTTCGCTGACTAGCATTTCGTTTTTGTAGCAAACGCTTCACCGCTAATCTACACTTCGTTGTCTTTCACTGGAGGTCACTTCTCTGTGCTGTGCTCCCAAGATATTATCAAATATTTTCCTACCTGCTCCGGTGCTGCTTCTCATCATTCAGCTGCTCCAGCGTTAGTCTTTCCTGCTCTTTCCAGCCCAGCAACAGCACCGTCCAAACCGCAGCTTAATTTCTCAACTCGTCCGCGTCTTTATTAAACAGACTGGCCCTCCAATAAAACCTCTAAAGCTCCTTCAACAAGACATCGACAGTCCCGTCGTCAGCGTTTGCCTTGCCATAATTCCTCTTTTTAATCCACCACAAAGATCTGTCAGCTGAACATTCCTTTACTCTTCGCTTGCAATCAAGCGCCCCTCCTCTGCTCCCAGAGCTAGCACAAATTATTGTTCCTTCAGAAGATCCTGCCCTGGATTTCTATTAGCTACGTTCACTGTTTTAAAGACCAATCCAGTCAATTTCATACTCCATTTCAACGTGTGGCGGCTTGTGCTTTCGACTGGTCACAACTGGCACCAACAACACTGCTGTTCTGCAACTTTTCCACCGGCGCCTCTCAGTCCATGGCTACCACGGCAACGCCCACATTGAACAACTGCGGGGAGTGGTAAGTCGCTTGGTGACCTTGCAGCTTCAGCCAGTACTGCGAGCTCCCTGCCTCATTACTGCAATGTTCTGGTTTGCTGCTGCTGCGCTTTCACAACCTGTGAGGGCTCATTCATCTCGTCGAATTGTGACATCTAAATACTGTGTTAACGTATTTATATACATGAGTAACTGTCCTAAAACATGTAACAAAGATTTGAAAGGAGGTATAACTGCAGTGTACAAAAATGAAAATTAATGTTTTTTTTTTTTTTTTTTTTTGATGTACACACAAGGTTTAAATTAATAATTAATTTCAGGATGCTTAAGTTTTTGCTCTACACAGAAGAAGATGGGCTTTAGTCTAATACTTACAGAAATACATTATTGTTTAATCCTGTAAACCTTTTGTGTACATTTGTATGTTATCCCAAGCCGATACGATCCCATCGCGTTTGCATTTTTAGAAAGCCGAAATCTTATGTGGCTTGTGCAGACAATTTACTTTACCCAAAGCTAATCTGAATAAGAACAAATACCATAACCAGATCTTACCACCCCTTCATGTCAAAGTGAGACTAGTTTGAATTATTTTCCAGACTAGCTAAACGTAATGTACTTTGGAAATAAAAAAGTAAAATGTAATAAATAGACTCATTGCAGACATATACTTTAAAATAAAATCATTAAACCATCCAATGTATTTATTTATATATACTGATGCACAAAAGAAATTCAACAATCTAATTGAATTAATCAAATATTTTAAACGTAGATATCAAAGTAAATCACAGAAAATGTGAACAGAAATACAGATCAAAGAATCATGATAAGTTCTCAGTATGAAACGTGACACACTGTCAAAATGAAAACATTACAATTAGTATCTGGTATGACCTCCCTGAATAACACAATCTGGCAGCGTTGACGCATAGACCAGGGGCCGGTTGCTTATAAATAGACTAACATTTGAGACTATGTCTAATGTTAAGTCAGTCTTGCTATAGCCATGTGGCTAAAGCCCTGGTCACACCTGGAATGATAACGATAACCAGGGAGCGGTCACACCAGAACAAAAATGGGTTCAGATACATTGTACAGCAAATGCCAATCAACTTTTTACTACACGCCCACTTTTATTTCCAGCAAGATGAGGGACAGTAATGGAACATTAATAAATACTCCTGTGGTATTAGATCAACAGAAGGCATAAGGAGGAGTTAGGGGAATTTCACACACTCGTTGGTATAGTCAAGTGCTGAAAATTACACCGTGGGTATTGCCTCAAGGAAGTATGCATGATCGCCTTGTATACAACCACTTCCCATTAAAGTATATTATAAAATAGAACATGGTACGTATAGTTGATTGCACCTTACTTAATATGACAATAGATGAAACTCCATAAATTATGTATATATTTATTATTATTATTATTATTATTATTATTATTATTATTATTATTTAAAGCAAAAAAAAAACAACAACAATATGCAGACTGATGTGTCTTTATGAAGCATATAGGATCATACATTGTGCTTGTGCTATTATTATGCATTAAAGGCTGTTTATCAAATAATTTCTAACACACATTCAACTATGTCAGCAGGGGGGTTGACAACACTGCAAGAAGTGTACGTTGTTCGTGACCTGCGTACAGCCCTACTGGGTCACCTTGCCATTACAGTCCTAGGTCCTGTTAAAAGAACAGAGCTAATGAATGTGGAAAAAGTTTGCACTGATCAAGAATCTGTGGTCAGACAGAAGTTCCCAAAACTGTTCCATGGAGTGGGGATGCCAGAGGGGGAACACCACATTAAGCTTATACCACACGTACTGCTGTTCGCCCTGTCAACACCAAGAAGAGTGTCTCTCCCATTACCTCCCATGGAGCAGAGCTCAGCCGTTTGTAACAGATTGAAAGAATGGTGCGCAGGAATGGTGGTGGTTCCAAAACCAGACGAGAAGGCACGGATCTGCGTAGACCTTACAAGACTGAATGAAAATGTTTTGTATGAAGGGACGTGTATTACCCTGTGTAGAGCATACATTAGGACCAATGAATTATGAACTAGAGCATGCCAAAGTATTTACAAAACTAGATGCTCAATCTGGATTCTGGCAGATTATTCCAGCTCTGATATAAAGTGCTCAGTAAATACCTGACCTGTGGCAGGCATATCCCAAAAGAATTGTTGTTTGGTCGTCAACAAATTGAAAGGGAACTCATCTCACATTAGCTTAATTCTGAATACAGCAAACTTGGTTGCATTGCATAATGTAGGCTCATATTCTCTGATGCCAAATTAAAACATGTTGCATTAAAGAAGCAGTGTCGCATACAAAATACATTTTACATGTTAAATAAAGTTGTAAGCTTTTAAATCTTTTTAACCTTGACCACTCTCCATAATAAAAGCAGCATTGTTTGTTCTTATATGTGTGCTTTTTTCTGGTTATATTTGTGACCGGCAAGGCATTTGAGATTAATACACAGTCCATACAAAACTTCAGGCACAAAATACCCTTTTATTTATTTATTTATTTATTTATTTATTTATTTATTTAATGTCCAAGGTTCAAGGAGGTTCAAACATTCAGAGTTTAATTTCAAACAATGCTACCAACCCTACTTGTTCTCTTTCAGCCACATACCAGCTCCACTTTGTTGATGCTGAGGTGGTTTAAATACTGGCTTGTGACCTTCTGACCTCTGAGATCACATCTATTAGGAAAATTAATAAGAAAACAATTACCTTATTTTATTTTTATATACATTGTATTTAAGTACAAACAAATTACAATTCAAATTACAGTTTCAGTTTGTTTAAACCAGCTCAGCCATTCATTTGAGGTTGACTGGGCTTTGCCTGTAGGAAAAGGAGGTGGCCATTTTGTACCCCAGGTAAAATATACAACACATTATATTAGCTTGATAAAAGTTTGTAATAGGTGTATTGTCCATATATTTGTACACATATACAAGCATTTCATTTAAACATCAACAAATTTTGAGAGGCAGGCCAGCTGAATTAAAAAAAAAAAAACGCACACACACACAAAGCACATGACCAATAGCAAGTAAATTATGTGTTTTATAAAACATTTCTGCACTAGTTTAAATGCTTAGTGAATATGGCCTTATCCATTGCACATAATTGTATTTATTAGAACAAAAGCTGAAACTATAATGCAGGGCCAGGTTAAACACAGACATATGAATGGGAATACAAAATACCCTCAGGGACCTGATGAAAGTTAAGTTTCTGTCTAACTTTCTGCACTATTGCAGAGCTTCAAGATGTCATTTAAAACCCACCTTCTGCTGCAAGTAATAGCAAGAGCATGCCTTGAATCCCAAAGTAGCATATTAACAAATCACTTTCAGGGGAAGGACATCTTTGTTTCCTAACAACCAAAAATATACAGGTATGTGACAGGCTGGTTAAGTGGTGACGTCAGGCCAGAATGCAGGAAGCAAAACAGACAAGGTACTGCAGGGCAGAAGACGCAACAAAAATAAATATTTGAACAGAAAACATGCTCACAGAGTGAAAATAAAGGATTTAAATAAAACAAATCTTGAACACAAAAACACAACAAAACCGAGGTCAGGCTGGGCAATCACCTTCACTGATCTTACTGTTTTGTTTTTTTACTTTAGTTTCACTTTCGTTTCTCTTTCTCCTCTCTCCCGTTCTCTCCTCCAGAACACCCACCCGGAACATAGAGAGCTGCAAGCTTTTTATACCGTGGCTGAGGGGTTTAACTAGTTAGTAATTATTCTATTTCCCCTCGGCCATAATCTGCACAAGTTTATGTGCAAGGTTGGAACACTGGAGCAAACAAAGGGCCCCGACGATGTGGTGGCCGCCCGAGACCCCAGCCCGACATTGCGATCGGCCATGGGACAGCCCACCCCGTCCCAGTTCCCGGACCAGGAGCTCCCACAGCCACAGCCCGTCTAAATGGCTGCCGTCCCGTCCCCTCCAGTCCCTTCACCCTCTCAGGGGCGATGCGGGTCGCTGGTGCTGAGGTGGTAGACTTGTAGGGTGCAGCGGGTTCAGCCGCCTGGTATTTCTCAGCCATGACCGCAGTGTTCAGGGTTTATGGTCCCTGTCTCCGTACCCACAGTCCCAGAACTGGTCCCAAAGCCTCCAGGAACTGCTCCAACACTACCAACTCCACGACCCGGTCCTTGGTGTTGGTGCCGGGATCCAGCCATCCCACGGCATAATCATGGAGACGGTGAGCCAGGGTGCAGGGATGTTCGGTTTCAGCTAACCTCCCCTCCTGGAGTCTCTGATTGTATCCTTCAGGCGTGGCTCCCACCCGGTTGAGGATAGCCACCTTAAGAGTGCAGTAAACTCTCATCTCCTCTGCGGACAAAGTTTGGCTGTCAGGTTGCCCCCCCCCCCCCCCGGTTAGGGTTAGGGTTAACCCGGGCGATCCTCGGCTGTCATTTTAGTAGGCTGTTGCCATCTAGAAGCAGCCCCAGTCACTCCCAGCACCGCCGCTGTCAGTATCTGGTGCAGAGGGGCCATCATCTCGGCAAACTGTATCGTGTCCATTATGTTTTTTTTTTTGTTGTTGTTTTGTTTTCCAATGGGCATTGCTGTGTCTTGGCAATGCCAGTTATCTCACCACCGCCACCACATGCAAAAGGGGTGTGGGAAAACACAAGGTAGACACAAAGTTCAATGATGAAACGCCGGCACAGGTGCCCAGATTTATTAGCCTGGTCCAGTTGGCAGGTGCTTCTATGATAGTTTGAGGCACTCTATCAGCATTGGTATTGTACCCCGTCTCCAGATAACACACATACATACACAGGTGTGGCAACCAAAACGAATAAGGAGAAGGCGAAAGGAAAAAGGAAAACAAAAGAATTTAAGGTTTTTTTAAACACGGCTCGTTGCTACCTGTAGCAGTGGAAATCCTGAGAATCAGGCATTGCTTTATACCCTCTCCTGTGTACTGTGGGATGGCTCAGTCCTGCTATGCTAACTTTCTTAGATAGTCGTTCAGTAAAATCACTAGTGCGTGGCTTGCTTGCACCATTGGTCTGTGGGTCTTACACTGAAGCTGCCGCGCTGTCTCTCCGACTTGCTGCTCCAGAGTTTCTAGTTTCCCCTTTCGGGTCAGGATTCTGCTGTGAAGTCATGCTCTCCTATACTTAATACATGAGCCAGAGAGAATACAAAACAGTGCCTTTTTATTCAGTCTTACACCCTGTATAGTTCCACCCCCCAGCCAATGACAGAACATCAGCCAAATTCCTCACAGCTGATTCCTGTCAACCAAACATTGCCTGACAGCGTGGGAACATATGGGATATCTGAACTCCCCACAACTCACACATGTGCCCAACGGCTAGTCCAGATCCCTCCCCTCTCACAGAATCCAAAAAAACTCTCTGCACATGATGCAAACTTTTTAATTTCTGAAGCAGACTTTTTGGTATCTGTCACAGTGTTTTTTTTCCAATCACAAAGTCTTGTGCTATTTTTTCCCTGGTAACTCCCTTTTCTAGCAGTGAAAGTATTTTTCTCAAGTGTAAGCACACCTCTCTTTCACTTTCCAGTCGCCATTTTCCCTTCGTGCTCTACAGATAAGTCATGTGGCTGAGAAGTCTTGCCCAGGCAGGTGAGCAGTCAGGGCAGATGTGTGATGGATGTGCAAAGATGGCCAGTTCAAGTCTTTCTCCAGTGATGTTCCTAATATCTTAATTGAACTAATTAAACATCCATCCAGGACCTAGAGTAGATACACATTTCATTGAACCTATTGGAACTGGAGTGGCCCTCTGGGAGTGGGTACCTCTGCTCTATATTGCACAATATATAGTTGTATATGTTTTTCTCATTACAATTCAGACGTTTACTCAGTATATTGTTAACTTCTAACATTCTTCCATTGTCCTTTATTCTTCCTGAAATGTTGATATGCTGTATTGTTTTTCTCAATTTAGTTTCTCCCATGGGACTTCTGTCACATTTGTTTAGTCTTTTCTGTCCCTATCTTATGGGTGTCTAACACTGAAAAGCACTGGAATTTAATTGGCTGCAGTAACTGCAGAATCAGAAGGGAATGTCAAGCACTAATGCAAATAAGCTTACAGTTCTAAGGAACCTTTCACAAGCCATAGGGGTGCCTTTCACGCATTACACCAACATAACACTAAAGATGTTTAATCATTACAATGCAATTCTGAGCTTTCAGTTTTTGAGTGAAAAAAAAAAGAAAGCTTCCTTATGCTCATTTTTTTCCCAGTTCTACTTTATGTATTTATGCCTATCAAGTTCCCTGATCTAAGGACATAATGCTAATTAAAATATGGTAGACTCTTGTTAGATGAATTTTTCTTCCCTTCTGCTAAACTTTTCTTACTGATGTGCTTGTTTTGCAGTGGTGGTGTACATGTATAAGCTCTGATAAGCTCTGTAGCCATTTCATTAAAAAAAAAAAAAATTAAAGGAAGTTATTCGAAATAACCTTATTATCTTGTGCAAGAAAAAGATGCCATCATCTCAGCCATATCAGCATTACTGAAAGAGTAATTTACTACCAACATGTTGTGCCAGAAGGTGTTAATTAGATTCAGAGGTTGAAATCAGGAGTTGTTTTAGCCTGAACCAATATATATGTATGAGAGAAATTACTGAGACTTAGAAATTAAAGGAGGCTAAATTTACTGTTCTCACCGTCCACTGTTAAAACCTTGTAATTTCACATACAATGCTTCTTAACTGTACTGAAAACTGAACATGAAAACTGTTTTTCCCATTTCAAAACTTATTTACAGAGTCTGTTTTAGTAATTATATAGTTTGGTGTCAGTTCTGACATTCAAGCCATAGATCTTACTTCAGTTCTATACTGTATACAAAAATATGGTTCTGTGATTGTCTGTACATGGCTTGCGAAAGTATTGACCCCCCTTGGCATTTTTCCTATTTTGTTGCCTTACAACCTGGAATTAAAATTGATTTTTATTTGGATTTCATGTAATGGATATACACAAAATAGTCCAAATTGGTGAAGTGAAATGAAAAAAATAACTTGTTTAAATAAAATTCTAAAAAATAAATAACGGAAAAGTGGTGCGTGCATATGTATTCACCCCCTTTGTTATTAAGCCTCTAAATAAGATCTGGTGCAACCAATTACCTTCAGAAGTCACATAATTAGTTAAATAAAGTCCACCTGTGTGCAATCTGTCACATGATCTCAGTATATATACATCTGTTCTAAAAGGCCGCAGAGTCTGCAACACCGCTAAGCAAGGGGCACCACCAAGCAAGCGGCACCATGAAGACCAAGGAGCTCTCCAAACAGGTCAGGGACAAAGTTGTGGAGAACTACAGATCAGGGTTGGGTTATAAAAAAATATCAGAAACTTTGAACATCCCACAGAGCACCATTAAGGCCATTAAATTAAAAAATGGAAAGAATGTGGCACCACAACAAACCTGGCAAGAGAGGGCCGCCCACCAAATCTCACAGACCAGGCTAGGAGGGCATTAATCAGGGAGGCAACAAAGAGACCAAAGATAACCCTGAAGGAGCTACAAAGCTCCACAGCGAAGATTGGAGTATCTGTCCATAGGACCACTTTAAGCCGTACACTCCACAGAGCTGGGCTTTACGGAAGAGTGGCCAGAAAAAAGCCATTGCTTAAAGAAAAGCGCAAACCCAACACCTCTCATCACCCCGAGAACACCATCCCCACAGTGAAGCATGGTGGTGGCAGCATCATGCTGTGGGGATGTTTTTCATTGGCAGGGACTGGGAAACTGGTCAGAATTGAAGGAATGATGGATGGTGCTAAATACAGGGAAATTCTTGAGGGAAACCTGTTTGAGTCTTCCAGAGATTTGAGACTGGGACGGAGGTTCACCTTCCAGCAGGAAAATGACCCTAAGCATACTGCTAGAGCAACACTCGAGTGGTTTAAGGGGAAACATTTAAATGTCTTGGAATGGCCTAGTCAAAGCCCAGACCTCAATCTAATTGAGAATCTGTGGTATGACTCAAAGATTGTTGTACACCAGCGGAAACCATCCAACTTGAAGGAGCTGGAGCAGTTTTGCCTTGAAGAATGGGCAAAAATCCCAGTGGCTAGATGTGCCAAGCTTATAGATACATACCCCAAGAGACTTGCAGCTGTAATTGCTGCAAAAGGTGGCTCTACAAAGTACTGACTTTAAGGGGGTGAATACTTATGCACGCTCAAGTTTTCTGTTTTTTTGTCTTATTTCTTGTTTGTTTCACAATAAAAAATATTTTGCATCTTCAAAGTGGTAGGCATTTGTGTAAATCAAATGATACAAACCCCCAAAAAATCAATTTTAATTCCAGGTTGTAAGGCAACAAAATAGGAAAAATGTCAAGGGGGGTCAATACTTTCGCAAGCCACTGTATATTGAAAAGTGAATGAAAATATCTCTTGATTGAGTTAGACTGATCATCCTTTGATTACCAAAAGCCTTTATCATGCCAGCCATAAAGGGATCAAAAGCGATTCAAACTGAACAGATTTCAACGTGTCATTTTAGTCACATTTTGTCATTAAGTGCTTACTTAGTTACAAATTATGAGACAACATTGACAATATGTTGCAAATTCTCCTCTCGTATTCTTGCAGGCTTTCTGATAATCTGGACATAGAGAGGTGGAAAAATGGGGTTTCAAATGTCATTTCTCGAATGTGCTTTTGAGATTATATTCTCTGACTCCTCTATACCTTTCTAATACTGTGCAATCCAGTAATCTGCTTTCTTCTGGTTCTCGCTGGCAGTTTCCCTTTAACTCCTTCTGGTGAAAGTCAGCAAAGTAATAGTAAGTGGTGTATGAGTGTGTGTGTGTGTGTGCTTGTGTCTTTTTACAAAGAGTATACAGCTTTTGATGTGAAAACTAATTTTAACTACAGTGTACACAAAACTGCTTATAAAAAGAATACATGTATTTGAAATTTGTGACCTACCTCTAACATTACGGATCTTTTGTTTGTATTATTTTTCTGTGCCAATTCCAATCAGGTTTCTCCTGGTAGCATGTAACAAGGTAACAATCTTATTGTGGCTGTCCTGCATGTAATAATACAAATCAATAGAATCTAAAAATAAATAAATAAATAAATAAATAAGCCCAGTGGGAATTTGGTCTTTTTAAAAGCATTTGTATTATTATTTTTTATCTTAGTACATGTCTCTTTGTATTTGTACTGCACAGTTGAGATGTACCTGTGCTGGCCCTGTGGACACAAATTGAATAAAGTAAACTAAACCTTTTTTTTTTCTTTTTTTTTTTTACATTATATTATATCAATGAACAAAACAAAACCAATAATAACAATAATAATAATAAAAGATAACAATACACTGTTATATTAACGCTGCTGTTCAGGGATCAGTGCCACAAATGTGACATCCATATATATATATATATATATATATATATATATATATATATATATGGATATATATACAGTCAGTACTCACACATCTGACCCTATTCAATTTCGACTTCAGTGTAAGGCTGGGGCAATGCCTATTTTTCACTATGACATATCATGCTCTAAAAAAAACGATGCATCAATTCATCAACATTATTAAAGGGTGAAAAAAAAGCAGTAATACAAGTGGAGCTGTGGATTAATGTGTAACATTGCAAGTAACGCTTATGCATATTAAATTGTTTGCATCAGTTTAGTAATTAAATATATTCAATTATTGTTTATTACCTTATTCGTGTTGATTTGTACCAGTTGGGGTCAAAGCAAAGTAAAAATAAAAATGTGTTTAAATTCATAACCAGTTAGAATAACAACCAATCAAAGGAAAAACTATGCAGAACATTTTAATAAAACACACAACAATAACAGCAGTGAATGATATGATTTGAAGATATCACTTGCCAAAATATCCTCTTCTGTTGACAAATTACATAGATATGAAGGACATTGTTTTTTTAAACAGATTGTGTAAAAGTTTATTGGCAAATTAAAGCCAATACTTATTTACACAAATGTGTTCTCCGAATTAATATTGAAAAAAAAAAAACTTTTAAAATCACGTTATACCTATTCACACGGATGTAAGGGCTAAATAAATGTCATTCGCTACCTGGAGCATTGTGTTTGTTATGGATGTCTGCTTTTTACTGCATTTAGTAACTCCATCTACAGTATTTGAAATTTTTTTCAAATGGTAAAGCATTTAACATGTTTTTGTGATTTGGTTTGGCATATATTTACACACCGCGGTTTTCTCGTCAGGGTCCTCAGAATACTTCCAAATGTGGCTTCGCTTTATTCAGAAAAATAAAAAAACCGCTTGTCATTAACTTTATTACACCGTGGAGTTGATACCATACCACGCCCACTACAGCATGAAAAACAAAATGCACCAATGAAGTGCCAGATCGACCGAGAATTAAACCCGCCCCAGTGTCAATTTTTCTGTTGCAACAATTAGAAAAGCTACTTGGAGGCAATTGTCAAACCCCTTTTTATAATATCAGCCCTCACTCTGGCTACACGACGGACTGCTGTATATGATGATAAATTACTAACATTAATACATTAAAAAATATGAGCTTGATGACTGATTATACGTCTACGATATTATTCAATGTTAACCACTTCTTTGGCGTTTATATGTTTAAACGTTTAAAATTCCCACCCCTATCAGCATTGTCTGTAATCAAAGGTTCTGATTTTAGGGTTAAATCCAATAAAGTCAATGAAGCAGCCAAAAGGAGAGCACATCTGCAGAAGTGTCAGAGGGGAAAAACAACGCAGCTAAAAAGGATGAGGCAGCTCCTGGGGTTTAAATAGGGAGACTGTTGACGGGTGAAGGGAGGGTAACCAGGGATCCACTTCCTGAATCTCACCAAAGCAATAAAACAGTGGAATGTAATTTAACACCGTTTATGAAAGAACAAAGATACCCCTTATAGATAAAACCCTAACCCCCAAACCCAGACTCGCTTGTTCCTTCACACGTGTTATCATTTTGAACAGCTGTCCCCAGATCATCACACATGATTGCCAATGTTACCACTGGTGTTTACAGTCAGAAGAATCTATTGTCACCAATTTGGCACCAAACCAATTCTTCTGTGTATGCTGTACATTTTTGACTCTGTGGTCAGGGCATTTTTTTCTCCAATTACTCCACTGTTTAATGTTTGTGTCTTTTATTTACTTCAATCTCCTTGTTAGGGGGGCAAAGTAGTGGCTTTCTGACAACCACGTGTCTCTTCAGCTCGGATTCACTGAGTATTCAAGCAGCATTTATTTTAAATTTTTTATTCTTAGCTTCTTGCAGCTGTGTAGTGTTCTGTAAAAACATTTAGCAATGATTCATCAAACTAGACACTGTAATAATCTTGTCTTGTGTTGAGCAGTAACACTCATTTGTCCTTGACACTGGTTCTTATTAGTGCATAAAGTTTCATTTCTCTTTCCATTGTACCATACTTTATGGTTTCAGAAAACACCTTCATCTTCACAGTTTTATTCCCCAGACGCATTTCACCTCTTAAGGGACAGATTAGGACACATTTCTTGTATTTCTTGTCGTATGGGATACATGATGTATATTTCAAAATACAACTGCCTATGTCCATTTTATATCTCTGTTGTGGATAATTAGGCTGTTATTCTCTGTCAGACTGTAATCCAAAAGACTGTGACACAAAAACAGTTTAAATGACTACAGTATCATTCAGCACAGGAATTTACTTAAACAAAAATAGAGATTACTATAATGAAATACAGACGAAGCTTTGCGATTTGCTTTTTAGGTTAATTGGTTGTGTGTTGTAGTTGTAATCTCTTTTAAAATATGTAACTGCTTTTAATATTTTTTTGTACTTTTTCAAGGAATTAAGACATAGAATACAATCTTAAACCAAAAAAGAAGTGTTACTATTATGTTTATCAGGAAAATATCATACTACTACACAAATAGAATGCACCTTTTTCACCTAGTGGAAAGATGCTGCTGTATGTTAGGAGGCTGTATGGTCCAGTGATTAAAGAAATGGGATTGTAACCAGGAGGTCCCAGCTCAGCCACTGACTCGATGTGTGACCCTGAATAAGTCACTTAACCTCCTTGTGCTTCGCCTTTGGGGTGAGACATTCTTGTAAGTGACTCTGCAGCTGATGCACAGTTCACACACCCTAGTCTTAAGTGCTTTGTAACGGCGGCACTATATAAAAAATAAAGATTATTATTAATTGATTAATTTTGTACAGGTTTGTCTTATCCTGGGTGTATGCTGGGTTAATAAATTAATAAAATGTGTGTTGTTTTCTGAAGATTACAGTAATGGCATTCCAGCCTGGTTGTGGACACCAATTCGACTCTGTTGTGTTTGCACATCAACTAACACTTCTGTTTTTCTATGTTACATTCACAACTTTGCTCAATAGGAAGTGTCTGTCTACGGGTGTCTGGGGGGAAAACCAAACACCAATCTTATTAACAAGCAGAATTGAATTTGGTAGCAATTGCAGAAGGAAGCAGCAGTATTTTATTTTGCAGTTCGTGTTTATATAAATTATGTTATCATGCTAAACAACAGCAACAGAAATGACATATATACCTGGAGAAAATATAAATCTGAATATCACAAACAGTAATTTTGCAACTGTTTCAAATATAGTTTTTGTAGACCCAAACTTTGAAGGGAACCTGAAGGATTTAGTAAACCAACAGATTTACACAGGCATGGGTTCCTCTTACCTTTGTGATGGGATGTAAAAGTAATCTGCTTTCTAGCTATCCCGGCCCACCCCGTTTCTAATTTGTTTAGTATTACACTGTTTTGAACTTCAAAGTGATGTGTAACATCTTTTGTGATTCATTTTTATGGTATCATCTGCTTAAATCTGACTTGATCTCACTAAAGGCCTGTTCATAAACATGCTACTTTGCCTGTTGTTTGTTTTATTTATTGGTATGCAACACTTCTAGAACATATATTTTATACACACAGTGTATACTGCGTGTCTGTATATATGCATATAATAACTGGTGAGGCATTTTTTCAATCGGCTCATCCATTTGATATTTCCTATGTGTGGTTCCCTGTTATTATGGGAACCACACGCTCATTAACACCATCAACAGAGCGCGACTCCAGTGCAAGCTGTCAACTGAAAGGAATTCCAACCGTACCTCACATAGCTGAATTCTGGAAAAAAAAAAAAAAAGCTCACCAGATTGCACGGAGTAGTGTGTGATAAATGAGAAATTAATGTTCACCCTCTGGGTGGGATTCTTGGAAATATGTAGCATCCCACCCCTTGGGTGGGCATTCAGTTCTCATATCACACACTACCACAGCGTTATTCTCTCTGTATATACTTTTACATAAAGAAATGGTAGAAAAATGTAATGTACCCAAGCTTTTAATTTGCTTAACATTAAGGGCCACAAACTCCCAAAATGCAATTGACTACACTATGTAACACCATTTTTGTTCCTGGGTAGTAAGTGTTATTTCCTAATTGCTTATGCCTCAAAAGTGTAGAAAATGGCTATTATTCCCCACAAACTTTGCTTTTGTGACCAGGACAGTGATATTTTGAAATTTATCTATTTCCAATGAGAAAGAGGACGGATTTGTGTCTTTTCGTTCATATAAAGTCAGAAAAAAACAACATATGAATCCAAATTAACATGTATTTACACTAAAGTAATACAAAAATTACTACAAAAGATTTAGAAGTGAGTAGTTTTTTGAGATTTACGATTATACTGTAAATCACTTTCACGAATCAGCCCCCAAATGTAGTCTCCCATCATGTTCTCGTTATACTGTCCTTGGTAGCGACGTTCAAAGTCCAGTATATCCTGGTGGAAGCGCTCACCTTGCTCCTCCGAGTACGCTCCTATGTTCTCCTTGAATTTATCAAGATGATCATCAAGGATATGGACTTTGAGGGACATCCTACAGCCCATTGTGCCGTAGTTCTTCACCAGAGTCTCAACCAGCTCCACATAGTTTTCGGCCTTGTGATTGCCCAGGAAGCCCCGAACCACTGCGACAAAGCTGTTCCAAGCCAGTTTCTCCTTACTAGTGAGCTTCTTGGGGAATTCATTGCACTCCAGGATCTTCTTTATCTGTGGTCCGACGAAGACACCGGCTTTGACCTTTGCCTCAGACAGCTTAGGGAAGAAGTCTTGAAGGTACTTGAAGGCTGCCGACTCCTTATCTAGAGCTCTGACAAATTGTTTCATAAGGCCCAATTTGATGTGCAGTGGTGGCATCAGCACCTTCCGGGGATCCACCAATGGCTCCCACTTGACGTTGTTCCTCCCCACAGAGAACTCAGTCAACTGTGGCCAGTCCCGCCTGTGGTAGTGCGCCTTAGTGTCCCTGCTGTCTCAAAGGTAAAGATAGCAGGGAAACTTGGTAAAACTGCCTTGGAGACCCATCAGGAATGCCACCATTTTTAAGTCTCCTATGACCTCCCAGCCATACTCATCATACTTCAAGGCGTCCAGCAAGGTCTTGATGCTGTTGTAATCCTCTTTGAGGTGCACCGAGTGAGCCAGGGGAAGAGACGGGTACTTGTTACCATTATGGAGCAGCACGGCTTTGAGGCTCCTGGATGAGCTGTCAATGAAGAGGTGCCACTCATTCTGGTTATCCAACATACATTCTGCTTTCATCCAACAAGTTCCATTGCTTGAGCCTAGATGTCAAAAGCTCGGCATTGGACTTGGTGAGACCAAGATCTCTAATCAAGTCGTTGAGGTCTTTTTGGTTGGGGTAGTATGGGTTTCTCTCCTCAGCTCCACCTCTGAAATTGTCATCTGGATCTACAACGTCTTCCTTGCTCTCTGACTTGCTGCTCTCTTCTAAAGATGGCTGCTCTCTCTCCGGAGGAGTGGGTATGGGGAGCTAATGGCAGTATGGCACCGGGGCGATGGATGAAGGAAGGTCCGGATATGTGATAGCAGGTGCATTCTTGCCAGTCTGACGTTTGGAAGGGTCCACCATGCAGAAGTAGCAGAGGTCAGTGGGTTCCCGCCAAATTCTTGGGATAGTGAACTTCATGGCTCTCTTTTCCCCTCTGTACCATCCTACAAAAATACATTTATTTCACCCATGACTAATGTATAAGAGATTCTTGAAACATTTTTCATATATGATATATTTTTTCAATAACATTGAAAATTGTAAAACATTTTAAAATTAAAAACTTTTACAATTTTAAAAATTTTAACAAATTTTATAACATAAAATTCCGAGCAACAATTGTCCATCGCAAATTTCAAAATATCACTGTCCTGGTCACAAAAGCAAAGTTTGTGGGGTAAGAATAGCCATTTTCTATACTTTTGAGGCATAAGCAATTAGGAAATAACACTTATTACCCAGGAACCAAAAAAATAAAAAATAATAAATTGTTACATGGTGCTATCTATGTATCTGTCTATCTAGCTATGAACAGTTAGAAGCATTGAGAGTTGGATGGCAATAATATTGTGGAACTACCACCACAGGTCATGGTGAAACCTATAAAGGTTATTGATTTTACTGCATGTTCATCTCCAGATAACATTAAAATCAGACACTTACAGTAGATGCTAGGAATATGTTTTCCACAGAAGCATAAATAGGTTATCTATCTATCTATCTATCTATCTATCTATCTATCTATCTATCGTCAGTTTATAAAACCAGATGTATAGCAACACAATGTTATACGTGAAAATACTTTTACTAAGAATATGTTACTCAATAAATATCTACTGGTTGTGAATCTACTAAGAATGTGATATTCTGGCATTGTCCAACTTTGTAACTCTAGCCACAGCCGCATAAAACAAAAGGGAGCTGCTGTACTGCAAGTACAAGCATCCAAGCTTGAGCTAAAAATGTGGAAAAGTATTCCGATCTCTCAAGAAAGCTAATGGGTGTTATGGTGCAGAGATGTCAATAAATCAACAAATACTGATTGTGTGTGATAAAAAAATAAATAAGCATTGATATTTCTTTGTTAAGAGCAGATCTCAGACCCCTCTGGAAATACCTGAGCAGGCCAGTTCCTAAGTGGATGTATTTATAGATTTAATATCTTCTCTTTGGTAGAGAGATGTTTTTTTTTAAGCCCTAGTAAAGTTTGAAATCAAAAGTAGCTTAGTCTAGAATGGGGATATGAACCAGTATCTATTGCTTATAGCTGTGCAGCCAGTATAGTTATATGTTGTGCTTGTTAGTGAGTTTGCCTTTTTGTACCATGAATCTTGGTGCTCGTGGAAGTGAGCTGGTGGCACAGGAGGCTGAAGTAGTTGTTACTCCAGAGAGGAGGTTGAGCTGACACAGTGTAAGAGCATGCCTCAAGCCTGCCCTGGAGGAACCCTCTTTGGGGTAAGGAATCTTTTAATTCCTTATGCCTTTCCCATGTGTGCCCTCTGCTTTGAGAGAAAAGTGCCCCTAAGCGTTAATTCTGCCAAACTGTGTACAGGCTTTGCAATATGGTTAACAATCCGCTGAGGGCTAAGATTATTTATTTATACAAAAATAAAAATAAATGTCACCTAAAAAAGACCAGTTGAGATGCAACATTATTCTGGAAAACATTCAAAATCTAAATCAGACTTGTTAATTTAATTGTCATTATAATTAAAATAAAATAAAAATCCTGTGGGTATCGAATTTACTGTTTACTCCTATAAATCACTCTGCAAGAGATGGACACGGAAAGCAGCATACCCCCCCCCCCTAGAATATCAAATGACATGAGATAAAAAGAAACATTCTTAAACTTTGACTTGAGTGCACATCGTTTGTGTTCCTCAGCTATACTGTTACCACCTCAATGATCAAAAATACATGCATTCATTTTCCACTATTGTCAGTGTCAAAACCCAGATGAGTAACAAAAATTAAAAATGTTGACCCTAGACAGCCTGTTGTAAAGCACATTGCTGGAAGTAGTATTATAATTATTATGCACGGATTTCATAATACAAAATTGCAGTGTTAATTTTTTTATGTAGGTCTCCTTAACGCTGGGTTAATGACTGTTGGCTGTATTTTTGAAAAATGTAAACCCATATGATCCCAATAAAAATTATCTTGATCTCTGAGGTTAATGGCATCCCCAAGCCATCTGTTTATTCTGAGGTATTTCAAAGTTATTGATTGAATTTGTAAACTGCGTCATATGCCATTAGCTGTAAATCACCATAAAGCTGTTTGCGCAGCTTCTCATCTTATAAACTGCAGTCGTGTGCAACGCCTACCAGGGGTAAAGGAAATGTGTCAACAAAAATACAGTTAAATGAATTCATGGCCATTAAAAGCCTTTTTAAAATATTTATTTAAACTGGTGGTAATCTGAACAGAGAGTTGTACTGTAGGTAATCTGGACAGAGAGTTGTCTGTAGGTAATCTGAACAGAGAGTTATACTGTAGGTAGTCTGAACAGAGATTTGTACTGTAGGTAATCTGAACAGAGTTGTGCTATAGGTAATCTGAATAGAGAGTTATACTGGAGGTAATCTGAACAGTGTTGTACTGGTGCCACAATTGGTTAAAAGAGTGATTAGGTATTTTTTGTTTGTTTAAAATCATTTTCTGCAGACCTTTTAAACCACCCCTGTGGCCTCAAAAGGCTCACAGACATATTTTTGCTCTGTGTTGCTCTGGAACAGATTAATGGTTACACTCTGCTGTACCAGCTGGATTTAGGTAGAAGACGAAGTCCCCATGGTGTGAAGACTGTGATTCTAAATAGGAGGAATAATTATTTGTTAAGATACATGACATGTACAGACCTGTCTAAGATGCTCTTTAAGCACCTGCCATTTCCTTCTGGAGGCCTAAAACAAGTCCCAACTTCTAGTTACCACTGCTTGTGCTCTATGTATACATATAGAATCACACTCCAGCACAGTCCTCAGGTTCCAAAAATTAATCACAAGTTCATGAACATTTAATTTGTGTAGTAGACTGACAACTGTATCTGCATGTTTGCTACTACCACTTCTATGCAAGATGTCAAAGTTGTCAGTATAGATTATCCACCCCCCATGAACACAGGCAACTCCTGTAGTGAGCTTTGAATTGCTGTTTCTTGGAAAAATCAAATACATTCAGAGCTTCTCTCCACGGAGGGTCTACCCCCAGCTGGACACTTAACACATTAAAGTATCTGCATTATGTAATACACTTTTATATGCTGAGTTTTCTATAGTTTATTTGAGACAATTTTTTAGTTTGTGTAGGATCTTTATCTTTACAACATATAGCTCCACTGTGACCAAATGTTAATTCAATTAGAATGTTGGTAACCATGGTTTTGTTGCCTGGTGAATATGATAAACGGGTTTCGTTAAATGAGACGTTTCTCAATGCCATGGTTTTTTAAAGCACAAAGGTCGATTTCACATTTTCTCTGCTTGAACTGAAAAATAAATTTTCCATTCCACATGTCATCTCTTTTGGCAAGTGATACTTTCACAATCATATCATTCTGAATTAATATACTTCTTCTGTTGAAAATATAGAAATGCATTAACAAAACCAATACAGTACATCTACATGGAACCCTACCTATTTTAAAACACAGTCCTTTTTTGATATTGTATATTTTTTGTGTTCCCTGAAAAACAAACAAGGGTTGGAATGGGCCAAAATGAAATAATCAGATATGCTTCACACATGTTTAACTATATATATATATATATATATATATATATATATATATATATATATATATATATATATATATATATATATATATATACTCACTGTGTGGTGAAATATGGATTGAAATTTTATGTATATATGGATTAATGTTTGATATATATGGATTGATGATTGTTGATATATATACATCAATGTTTGATATATATGTATTGACTTGGTACAGGCAGGGCCGGCGTCAGGGAGGGCGTGAGGGATGCAACTGCACCTGGGCCCAGCCTTTGCTGGGGCCCATACCAAAGAATTTCTAGAATATCTTTGCCCGTACCAATTTTTTTTTTTTTTCGAAGTTCATTATCGAAAAACAAAAAACTGTTCAAAAATAAACAATGGCAAAGTTGTACTGTCAGTCAAAACACACATTATCAAATCAAAACTACGTAGGCGGGACTCAGCGTGAAACTTTATAATAGGTCAGTATCGATTAAAAAACAACAGACTGTTCCATTTAGGGGGAGGGTGGGGTGTTGCATTTCTTTCACTGCTGCTGTTTATAAAGATTATAACAAACAGTTTACTAACAAGGTATATAATTAAAAATACTTCTGGAAAAAAATAAACACATAGGCCTATCAGCCAACTTTAATTATCTCTGCAAACCCCTACATCACATCTACATTTTCCGTAATAGATTTCCCTGGTAAAGAAAATAAAAATAAAATAAAATAAAAGCGCTCAGTGGAGGTAAGCTAACTTTTCCACAGTTGTGGTAATAAGTACATAACGTACGGTATATCAAATATGCCATCAAAACACAAGTCGGGTTGTTCAAAGCAAAAAGAGCACAAAAGTGCAGAAATTTCCCAAAAAGCAGCAGAAAATGCTATAAAAAAAAGTGTACAATAAATGGTTTAAAAGTGGGTCGACAACAGCAGATGGAAGTATAGCGCAGCAGCGGAACTGCCAACCTCCTACTCACATGGAAAATAAACAACAGTTGAGCCAGAAGAAAGATGTGAATCAGAGACATCAGATTGGAAATGTACAACAACAGCAAATACAAGGTACTGAATCATGTATTGTAAACCCGGTACCCAGTCAGGCACCTTTTATGTGATTTTTATGATCCAGCTACTTGGTCTGACTTTTGTACCAAAGAGCTAAGAGTTGAAATCATGAAACATAAATCTGTGCAGCTAAAGAAACTGATGTTGAATTCCCCAAAAATCACACATGATTTGTACTCATTTTTGGAACAAGAATTACATTTATTTTAAGGGGGGGGGGTCTATTTCACACTCTTGCACCAGGGCCCAGTGGATCCTAGCACTGGCCCTGGGAGCAGGCACATTGTTAGTAAGCTCAGTGGGGTCCTGATACTTACATTTGTAATACATGTAGTCTAACATTCATTTTAACCAAAACGTTATTCAAATTGTATGTTCTTTAAATGAACAAAAATAAATAATGAATATATACCAGTATATTATTTTGAATTCGACTTTCCGTTGGATTACTAAGGGGCTTTTGACTCTACCTCCTAATCTGTAACCTAATCTGTTGTGTACATTATTTGTGAACCGCTGCATAGCATCAAGTCCATTTTTTTTGATGGACTTCAAAAAGGGTCCTTATATTGTCGACAGCAGAGAGGAAACCTTTTCTGCATTGGAGTTAATGGTTATTGTAATTAAAACAAAGTCCACTTTTCCCAACTACCAAAACTTGTTTAAGATTATACTTTAATTGACTATTGCTCCCAAAATGTAAATGCAGATATATGAGGGTATTTACTTGAATTAAACAGATGCATTTGTGATGCAGCACAGGCTCACTTTGATTTTAACTGTTTAGAACGCACATCCAGATGTCCTGAAGATCATCTTCATATTGTACTTGCATTTCTTATTTCTCTTCATGCACTACCCATACCAAATGTATATTTTACCAATACCTTAAATCTGAACTTACTGTGCACTTAAACAATATATTAATTCTAATACAAGGTAAAATCAATACAATGCAAGTGCTCATTTTTGTGCTTCATTTTCCTTTTGATGTTTCCGCGATTTTTCGTGCTGAAGCACATCATTCCGTGTTCCATGTTAAAATCAGTCCAGTTTTTTCCAATCTTCTTTCAGCTATAAAACTATAAGTTGTAGTTAGGGTGGCCACCTGACTCCAGGTTTACTGGATGCTTTGAGACAGAACTCCTTTGATTGTATTATGGTGTGTTTTATATGCTTGTAATTGTAATTTTGTATGGAGAATGAAACTAAATTCATATGCTTCTCCAATGAATGTAACTAAAATTATATTGAATAGGAGGTTTAAATGATAACTGTAAAATCCTTTGATTACAAAATAAGCAGATGCATTCCATTTCTAACACACCCTTTTTGTGTGACACGCAACTGTCTATCAAATACTGTGAACCAATGGAAGGACCGACAAGGACTTGTTTACAGTACAAGGGAACGCCTATACATCATGTTATTCAAACTCAAAACAAGGATTTTAACTCTGGCTGGTCCCTCTACTCTCTGGCTCTCTAGATTCTCTCTTGCTCGCTGGATTCGCTATTTCTTCAAAACATCTCATCGCTCTCAAGTCATCAAACTCTGAAAACATTATTCAATAAAGACGCAATAATGTAATCTTCAAAGCTGTCCCGGAGAAAATAGGCTCCCTCTAGAATGCTGAAAGCTTTTGCCTACAGCCTTCACAGAGATACTGCATTGCGCTGCTGCACAGCTAATTTCTACAGAGAGGATGACCGTGTTAAGAAGACTTTGTTTTAAACATCACACATACAGAATAAGTATCAAACTTATATTGTGCTTTTACAAGTAACTGAACTGAAGCCATGATATTGACATTGTCACAATATGTAATGTGCGTCTATCCAACTAGGTGCCGAACATTGTACATGCGTACTTAGCCACGTGGAAGCTGGAGCATGTACGTAATACATAATGGGTGACTGAACCGAACAATGTGTGATGAACTATCAAGACTGCTTCACTAATGCAGAACTCTATGACCAGAGAGCATATCAAGGATTTATTATGAACATTTAATAATGCATTACTTTTCCTTGAATGTTTTATTTTGTTTCTTCTTTATACATATGTTTTTAACTATGTACCTACCCTTTGAGGATATGAATAAATGTAATAAGAATTTGGATTGTTAGATTTATTTTTGTCATAACAAATACACATTTATGATTGATTTGAAATACTTAAACATACATAGTATTAATTGTTAATCTCTTTTCATCATGAATCTAAGGTTAATTAAGCCAGAATCGCTAGTTCTTATTGAGGTATTGTGTTTATTATGGTGAATAATTACATTATGAGCTATAATGGGTATTCTTTATAATGGTAATTGCGAGGACACAGTTATGACATAAACCCTAGATATACAAGGTAAATATGCATGACATACACAACACTCCTATTATTCATTACAGATTAAGAGGTAAAGTCGAAAGCCCCTTAGTCCAACGGACTATAATATACCGGTAAATATTAATTATTTATTATTTGTTCATTTAAAAAATATACAATTTTAATACCATTTTGGTTAAAATGAATGTTAGGCTACATGTATTACAAAAATAATTATCAGGACCCAGCTGAGCTTACTAACAATGTGCCTGCTCCAAGTCAATACATATATATATATATATATATATATATATATATATATATATATATATATATATATATATACAAACATATCAAGCAGATTTGTTTGGTCCGTGGGTCGTCCATTTAGACAGGTATTTATCTGCACGTCACGACTGCATCATAATTAATAGAAAAAGACATAGGGGTTTGTTCACTTGAGCTAAATAGCATCTAATCTAAATGCCTTTAAAATCTTTTGAGTACCTAGGTTATAAAATATAACATCCCTAAGAATGTGAGGTTGTATTTTTGTCTGTATGTAAAACAATAGGAGATACTATTTAAAATTGTGGTGTTTACTTAAATATTGTGTTACTTCAATTTGGCGTCGGCCTCAAATTAAAGATGCCCTTGTATTGACGCCAGTCATATATCAGCTTTATAATAGAGGCTGTCCTCGAATACATGGCGCTATCAATAAAGAAACATTAAGGTATTTTGTTCTCCCCCTACTAAAAAAAACACACACAGTAAACAAATAAACGCACAACACTTACTATGTACATGTAATGCCCCAAAGAGATGAGAGCCTCAATCTAGCATGTAAATTTCAAACTAATGTACATACACATAGTAAGCACATTTTATTTTATGGTAGTACAGTTCTGAAAGAAAAAACAAGATAAACTATGTGCAGAATAGCAGTCCTTCTGAAGCTCTTATAGGTGGTTTTGTTGTTTTGTTTTTAGTTCAATTGTAATTCCCATACTCAATCCCTTACAAATAAAAACAATGTGCTTAATATATATGTTTCATTTTGGTTTCTCTTGCAGAGAAATTACAAACAAGCAAGTTACAGTGAGAAAAAAAAAAAATAACCAAGTAGGATATTGAGGCTGTGTGGTCCAGTGGTTAAAGAAACAGGCTTGTAACCAGCAGGTACTCAGTTCAAATCCTTGCTCAGCCACTAACTCACTTAACCTCCTTGTGCTCTGTCTTTGGGGTGAGATGTTGTTGTGTATGCATAGTTCACACACCCTAGTCTTGTATCTTGTGAAGCACTTTGTGATAGTGGTCCACTATGAAAGGTGCTTATAAAAAGAAGGATATTACCATTGTAGTTTTTACAGAAATCAAGCTGATATTCTGATATCATTTTTGGTGCATCTATGTCACACTCTGGATACCTGCCACACCTTAACAACCAATACACACTCCTGATTCATTGGTACAGTACTCCCCTGACCTTCCAACTCCCACCTAATAAGCTCTCGGTAACAGTCACCGATAAATGTACTGTAGTAACAACAAACACTCTCCCTGTCACTGGTCTGCAGCACAAGCTAGTCCCTCCATGACCAATCACCACCAGTTTCTGTGGTTCGTGCCCATCGCCAATAGGCTGCTGCACCGATGCGAAACACAGCCCCTCCCATCCCAAGTGCTCCTGTACTTCACAGACCCCACATACATTACAATATATTATGTAGTTTCTTTAACATACTTTCAAATTAACGCATACCACATTTAACTGTACTAACTCACGGTGCCCTATTAACGTACGTTTGTGTACCTATATTAATATAGGCCTCTTTAATTTGTGTATTTAATTTTTTTTTTTTTTTTTAATTTTACTTCTCATTGGTTTCTCTAGCAAGTAAAACTGTACTGTTAAATTTCTATCCAGCTATTTCAGTATAACCGTAAAAAAGGGCAGGGGATATTATGGCTTGAAGTGGTCTGACGATTGAGTTGAAGAGGGGTGAGGATTGAGTCAAGGAGGGGTGAGGTCTGATGTCTGACGATTGAGTTGAAGAGGGGTGAGGGTTAAGTCGAGGAGGGGTGACGATTAAGTCAAGAAGGGGTGAGGATTGAGTCGAGGAGGGATGAGGATTGAGTCGAGGAGGGTGAGGTCTGATGTCTGAGGATTGAGTCGAGGAGGGGTGAGGATTGAGTCGAGGAGGGGTGAGGATTGACTCAAGGAAGGGTGACAATTGAGTCGAGGGGGGTGAGGATTGAGTTGAAGAGGAATGACGATTGAGTTGAACAGGGTAAAGATTGAGTCGAGGAGGGATGGGGTCTGATGTCTGATGATTAAGTCAAGGAGGGGTGAGGATTGAGTGGAGGAGGGGTGAGGATCGACTCAAGGAGGGGTGATGATTGACTCGAGGAGGGGTGAGGTCTGAGGATGTCCTAAAATGGACACAGGAGGAAAAGACTGCAGGCAGAACCTGGAAAAATTGGACAAATAGATAAAGGGAAGTTACAACCAAATAGTAATACTTTTGTTTGAGTGATAGACCCTGTCTAACTTGCAGATAAGATAATCAGTGTGTGATTGGAAACCATTTTATTAGACAGTACAACACATATATTGACTTTACTACTATATAGGAATTATGAAGTGTGTCAAATAACATTATACCAATTGTACATAATTATTGTGGTGGTTTGTATATGAGACAACCTGCCAGAGTATCATTAGAAACTCAAAATTGGGACATAATACATTGCAACAGAACTGCACTGACGGTGGCTTTGTTTTTTTTTCTTTTTGCTTGTTACAGCAGGTACCTGGGCCCAGGGTTTTCGGCTGACCCCCAGTTGGACAGTGACCAGTGGGACAGCATTCAGGATGGGGAGAAACCGGCCCGGTTTTGACGGGGCCTGACTGTGGTTCAAATCTATAGTGAAGAGGACAAGGGATATTTTCGATACTACAAGCCAGGACACAAGGAATACAAGATTATGTCTTTCTGTGCTACGGCCTCTCTTCTCATGGCCGGGGTACCAGGACCCTCCCTGCCTATTTGCACAATTAAACTTGTTTTTAGATAGTGTTAACATAAGCCAATTGTTTTACATAGAATTGCTATTTTAGATAGATGTATGTGACAGAAATATAATGAATTCTGGTTGTAAATTTCCCTCCTGACCTGTGAGGGCGCTAAGTAGCAAAAAGGTCAGACTGATGTGACAGTTCTTTCCCCAGGCTGGGAAGCTGGTCACCATGGAAGAAGGCGAGTCTCTGTTGCAGGAACTTATTGACCCGGAAAGTAAACGATGTAGCAGCTACAAGCAATAGAGATAGCTGCAATCATTTACCAAGGGGTCTTGCATGATTGCATTAAGGTGACAGAGAATCGTAAATCTTTTCCTTTGCTTGGTTTGAAATAAGAGACTGGAAGGACCATGAGAGACACAGAGAAAACAGTGTAAATGTTATTTGTGAGTGTTTTGTTTGTTTGTTAGTGTCTGTTAGTAACTGTCTGTGTTTGTAATCACTAGATGGCTAACACGAATCCGGAGCTGTCGCCTTGGGCCAGCACATAAACCAGATCAACACTGTCTACAAGTCAGTCCCTGAAAATAAATTGTTAAATTGTTAAATTGTTATCACCCACCATGAGCACTATTGCACCCACCTGGACTGGTGACGTAGCAAGTATTGTGGGGTGGATAACGTGTGTTTATTTTGTGGGCTGCAATCCCTGTTTTCTGTTCTCCGGGTTTTACTGTGTAGAACCGGAGTTTATTATTTGGTCGCCAGACCAGGAATACAAATAAAGACCCCTTTTTCAAAAAGGATTATAGTTTTCTTCTGTGTGATTATTCCTGCACTGCATCACCTCTGCACCTGTTCACAATCAGCAGCCACTTTGCCACAATGTCGTATTTACAGTTTTAGTTGTGATTGTATTTTTTGTGTAAATTGTTATTTTGATAAAGATTACTATTGCCATTGAAAAAAAATTGAAGCTTACTCACCTGTGTTGTGGTCCTTGGATGTTCATCTAGGGGGTCGGGGTTAGTGTCACGGAATCCCAAAAGAACCTGTAAAGACAGAAAGTGGAAAATGAGAGGGTTAACCTTCGTATACATTGTTAACAGTGTTGTTTGGTTTACTGTCACCTGGTCAGCTCTCTACCAGTTTGGTGCTTTAAAGCATGTGACATATGTTCCAGTTACAGCAACTAAATAGACCCCATATTCTTATAAACACTCTAAAAGTGTATTATTAGGGCAGAAACAATGCTGGCTTTTGAATTTCACTGGTAATGACCAAAGCTAAGCAACCAAGAAGGATTGGCGAGTCACAGACTCCTGGAGGCACATACTGTTGTAGAGGTGGTAGAGGAGATGTCGAAGAGGTAAGGCTTGACTGGGAGAGGATTTTTGACAAAAGGAGGAACGATTCCTCAGGCTTCTGAACTGAGCTGAGGCTTCAAGAAAATGAAGACTGTGAAAATGCAGAACTTAATAGCAGTTTTTAATAGCAAATCTCAACCATCAGCATAATAACAAGTATGCAGAAATCAAGTCAATCCACGTGAAACCCAAACAGAATTTTATAAAGCATTTTCTCACATCTGCTGGTGACAGTGATGTATTACTGAAAACAACCACAAATATTGCCACTAAAAACCTATAACAGCACTATATGGAAGAGTAGAATGGCCAAATAGGGCTTAAAGATATAATGTTTTGTTTGTTTGTTTGCTTGTTTTTAATTCCATGGTTTATTAAACAAGGAAATAGGTCTGTCAAGTGGATACAGTCTTTGATTTTACCAAGGGAGACTATTGTCTCTAAATACAGTAGATTAGTCTTCTAGGTAAAGCTATTTTAAGGCCCACTCTGTATCTCACTTATATTGCCTATATTTTATGTTCACATAAATGTATAAGCTACTCCTAATTTCATACTGTAAAGAGCATACATATACATTTGACTCAGTAGGCTTAAACATGTTTAAAACACGGTGCCTACAGTATTCTATGAGATACAGCTTTGCATCATTAATGAATAAATGAGTTATGGATGTTGCTGTAGTCTTTTGGAACCAAGATTTGATTTTTCTGGGCATTGTTAAAATGTAAGATCCCCAAAAGAACAACGATTAGAATTCTAAATCGAATGGACAAAAAAATCCTCACAAATATGTAAGCAATTTCCCTAGAAGAGAAATTTAATTCAGCATGGAATGGTACAAAAACATAATAATATTTTGGCCTCAATTAAGGCACAAATCATTTTACACCTAAATTACATATTTGTATAATAAAAAAATATAAAGTGATATCTAACAATGTAAAAAAACAAATTAGAAAAACACAACCGTTTAAAGTGGTGATATCAAACACAAAAGCCCAAGTTAGGAGAAGCAATTGGGGCAACCTTGTCAAGCATCAAGCAAATAGGCACAACTGGAAAGGTGCTGGGGCCCAACATTCACACAGTTGTTGCTTCTAACTTGGCTTCTTTTTGTCATCGCTGCACTTTACATTGAAATGTTCATTCTCTAGGTTTTTACCCCTCCCAAGAATCCACCTTTAAACAGGAACATTCATGAAATAAATGTGTACACACAAGATGAAAATAAATTTTATTATTATTATTATTATTATTATTATTATTATTATTATTATTATTATTATTATTTTATTCTGTTGGGAAAAAGACTCTGTTTTCTTGGTTGACATTAACAGTGGTGCATGTCAAGCTGAAGATGCCCACAAGGACTTTTGTTTGTTAAAGAGATTTAAAATAATAGAACACACACTAGAGGGGAAAGCTCTCTCAAAATATGTTTTCTTTTAAAAAGACTCCAATACATTCTGTGCTAATGAAACTTCCATGGCCCTGTACTTTCATCCTGTTTCATGCTATGATGGCCCATTTTAAATGCTTGATTACATCTGTTGCACATTATTTGATTTAGGCTTTTAGCATTTTTACATTTATTGACTTGACAAATTAAAATAGAATGCAATGTCAGTTTTAACATAAACTCTTAAGCAAATGTGGGATCAGCTGCCTGTGAGAGCATAATTCCCCCCACAGTCATGTCTGTGTATTGAACAAGAAACAAGATAAGCCGCTGACAAGTCTTGCAGCAAATTCTTGCCCAGGTGCCCCCAAGTCTCGTGGCCACTTCCATTACAGTGCACAGTTACAAGCAAGGCTGGTTAAAAGTGCAGCCGTGTGAATGATATGCCACATGTGATAAGTTGAGGGACAAAAAAAGTTTTTTTAATTTTGTCCTTGCTATTTTTCCACAATGCTACTCTGCTTTGTTTGGCAGGAGGGTAGGGAGGGAACAGCTGTATGCTCACTGTGACTGTCGAACTAGCACTGTTCCGATGGGAAGAATGCATTCAAAGAAAGGTTCTTTCAGGGCTGGCTTTAGTCTGACCTGCCTGGCATCCTTCCAACTAGAAATAGAGTGCTAGCCAGCTAGGCTGGGGGTGTCTAATCTCACAATTCCCAGACAAACAGATATGAAAAGGATGTGCTGACATTTTTTTAAAATTTATTTATAATCCACGCATTTGCAAAACAACTGTTTGTTCCAGAAGCAACAGTGATAAGATATATAATTTTTTAGAAATGTGAGTTACTTAAATACTGTATGCACATCGCTGACAGATTACCATATTCATTCTGAAAACTGTATTCATTCATAGTCTCTTCACACATCTACATGTAATTTTAGCATATTTGAAAATTAAATAATTTTCAACTTACCTTTTACAAATGCTGTGTTCATTTTAGCACATCATAGTCCTTCACAGTCTCTTAAGGAAAAGTCTTTCTTTCCCTTTTTGCAGTCATTTTATTGCAGGAATGTATTGAAAGCGTTCATGTTCCTGACACCAGGTCTGAGCCTGTTTATATCAATTCACAATGCACTCAGTACTCAGTTAACTGTATAAATCACTGCTATACAGCAAAACGATAGATGACGGATGTAACCACGGTTCCCTGAAAGAGAAGATGACCAACAACAATACTTTTGGGATATGCCTGCCACAGGTCAGCTATTCCCTGAGCATTTTATGTGAGCGCTGCCGATAAGCCCCTCCAGGGAGTGACGTCCTCGATCCCGCCTTCCGTGGGAATAAGTAGACGAATGCGAATGATGCAACCTTGCAAGGTTTGTTGGTTGTCTTCTCTTTCACGACCAACAACAATACTTTTAGGAAAGTATATCAAAGCCATTGTAAGGGAGCATCAGCGGAGACAGCAGACGAGGGACGTCTCGCTACCACCAAACTAATGTTTGTGGTGTGAGCATGCAACCTTAAGGACCCTTTTGCCTAATGAATGCATACCGGGATCTACCACATTAAGTCGGTAGAACCTAGTGAATGTGTGCAGAGTAGCCCAGCTAGCTCAGCACAAATATCAATGAAGCTCCTCTAAGAGGGCCCAGGTGGGGGTAGGCTGGCATTAGTATATGCAATCAAAACTGTGTTCACAATCTAGTGGGATGGTCACTGCTTTGAGAGGGCTTGACCTTGGGTCCTTTCACTATGACAGATGAAAAGTTGGTTAGACTGATGCAGCACTCTGATCCTATCCACATAACCTCTCAATGCCCGAACTGGGCAGAGGGAATTTAACATCCGCTCCTCCTCCGAAGAAAAAGCAGGGGGATGGAAAGCCTCTAGTTCCACTGACTGGTTTAAGTGGAAAGCCGTAACCACCTTAGAGTGGAAAGCGGGGTTCATGCGTAACGATACCCTGTTTCCATCATCCTAAATATGCATACAAGCACTGTGCACTGGCAGAGCCTGCAGCTCACTAGCCCACTTAGCAGAGGTGATGGCTAACAAAAATGCTGTCTTCATAGAGAGATATTCAAACTCTGTGGAATGTATAGTCTCAAACAGGGCCTTCGTGAGAGCATCCAATACCACCTCTAGACTCGACTCAGGGAGGAAGTCCTTTCTAGGAGGAAGAAACCGTTGAGGACCCTTTAGAAAACAGGTCACCAGAAAACGAGCGCCCGGGGAAACTGAGTCAATGGGGATATGGCATGCAGATATAGCTGCTAGGTACACTTTCAGCATAGAGAGGGACCTACCTGCCTCTAGCAGATCTTGCAGAAACTGTAAAATAATTGCTATAGGGCAGTGGTTTTAAAACTTTTTATGTCCCATACCCCCTTCCAAATACCTACCACGTACACCCATCTGACTTAGGGTGATAATTAAGGGTCTACCTAATTCGTGATTTCGCGGAAATTGGGAAACATATAGAAATTCATATCTTTTAGGGGCCAATGCATATCAGACTAGTGAGGAGAAAAAAGAAAAGAAACCTAATTTAAATAAACTACTGCACACTGCAAACCTTTCTTGTTTACTGACAACGATGTTTTAATCAGCCTATATATTAGTGTGTCTGTACTGGCTTTTCTGTGACCTGTAGGCTAGTGTACAGTAGGAGGTGGAACAACGTTAATGGTGCATTGCTATTTTTATTTAGGTTGCTAAAATCTACTTTTCAGCATTGGAGATAAAATACCAAAAATGGACGACTAAAGCAAAAAAAAAAAAAAAAAAAAGCAAAGTATATTTCGGCTAAGGATCATGTCAAGACATTTCCCAAAGAAACTTTACATGCAGATGGAGGTAAATTGTTTTGCATCTTGCAATGTGACTGGAGAAAACATGATCAATCACTACTTAGAACGTAAAACAAATAACAGTAAACTATACAACTACCCATTTACTGACTTCAAAATGTTCCAGTTGTTTGTCCTTTATCATAACAGTGACGCTTTGTTTCTCTTTCTCAATAAGACTTACTGTGTGTGAAATTCCATGTTCCATTCCTAGGAGCTCACTGCTCAAAGGGACTCTGGCCTGGGACAGCCAAAGCTGTCTTCACACCACTGTAAGGCTTGCCAGGCTTCGACCCAGGGCTTGCCCTTGGAAACCTGATATTTGCAGCAGCGTACCTGAGACCAAACGTAGCTCTGAAGCTATTGGTTCAGGGAGAGGCGGCGACTGCAAAATGCCTTCCATTAGATCATCTGTATAGCAAACTTGAAATAAAAATATTGTTATTCTGAAAGATAATTCAGAAGTAATTAGTAATGGTTCTAAATAATGCTTTTGTTTTTTAAATGTTTGTATTATTATTTTTGTTTACTTTAAATGTGTAGCCTAAATATTTGCTAAAGCATTGGATTTATTATATAATACAGTACCATATGGTTTCTTAGCATTCATATGTTAGATGCAGTTTGCATTTTTGAAAAAGTCACAGATTCACACAGATGTCAGTGCTCAGATCAAGTCATGATTTAGTGCAGAGGATTAGGTTTTTACTTTTACCATATTATATGTCAAACTCTTATCCCTGTGTGTTCCTGACTGTTGTACTTATGGCGAAAGCTGGATGGCTTTTGTTGATGACTGTCAGTAGCTGCTATTTATCATCTGTCAAAATGTGTCCCCAGAGCAGGAAGAATATCAAATGAATGATGGCTGTTTTTAGTTGTCCAGTGGAAACCTACATGACAGCAACCGGAAGGGAATGACAACATCATTTACAACAAAATCGCTTGTAATCGCTGTAAAAACTGTCTTGTGCTTGTAAAAATACATTAACTGTAGAAGATCAAGGTTTGCTTACACTCTTGGAAAAGATAAACCATATAGAAGTAAATGAGGCAATTCCACTGTCGTATAATTTGCTTGTATCATTTTATCCAATAGAACCATATTCCAAATTGGATGTTCTATTGAAAAATCTTAAATAAGTTTGAAGTTATGGAACCCCTAATACAGTTGTATTCACATGAAACACACTACTATATATATATATATATATATATATATATATATATATATATATATATATAACTCTTTGTTGTTCAGTATATAAGAATGGTTCCGTATACCTAAACACTCCACTGAAAGCCAGCAGGAGAACCCAGTATCACTTTTTATATATAAGATTGAGGAAAGAATAGCAAAATAAGGTCTAACTAATAACTACATTTGGGCACTTTAAAGTAAAAGTTTTTTTTTTGCTTCTGATATTACCTCTATATATAATACTGTGCATACATAATAAAAAGTAAGTATCACACTGTGACAAAGTGGTTAATAGTGTGCAGACAAACAATTGTAATCCAGGTGAAAAAGGCAAAACAAACAGTAAATAATAATGCTGGTAAGTAACACGGTTACGTGTTTATAATCCCTGGGCTGGTCCCAAAATAATAGTCCCATTATTGTCCGGTTAGTGTGTGAATTAGTGATTGTGGTACAATACAGTTTACAGCGGTACAAGTGAAGTGCTGTCCCGAGTTTGTGCTGGCCTCTGGCGACAGCTCCGGAACGTGTTAGCCGTCTAGTGATCACCAGCAACAATAGAAAGAACGAAACAAATACAATTATTCATGGCACAAATACAGGTCCTTCCAGGTCACTTATTAATAACCAAAAACAAAGGAACAGATAACATTGCTTCGACCCCTTATTCATTGCTTCGACCCCCTTATTTATACCATCACTCATGACCCCTTAGTAAACGACTGCAGCTGCTTTGTATGATCTGCAGCTGCCACATCATTTGCCCTCCAGGTCAATGCGGTAGTGTACTGAAGCTCCATCTCTTTTCTACATGACTAACTTCCTTTTAACCCTCGGAACGAAGTGTCAGGTCAGGTAGTCAGAGTATTCTGTTACCGTTACTTAGCATCCTCGCAGGTCAAGATGGAGCTTTACAACCAAGAGTCATTGTCTTTCTGTCACACACACCACAGTCTTTTTTATGTTAAGTGAGAAAAAGAACCTTACACCTCACTTTTTTATTGTATGTGACTGTAGCAGGGAGAGATCTGTGCTGACTCTGCTGGCGTGTTCACAGTACTGCAGGAAGAGGGCGGCAGTCTTCCAATAACCGCCTGTGAGTCATGGCAGTGACACGGGGAGGTGGGAAGGTAGGTGTGTGGACTTTCCCCCTCTCTGAATGGCTGAGAGGCGAGTCTTGGCAGATTGCTAGCCCTATAAAAAAATGCTCTGCTGTTTCCTCAGGTCTGCCCACGTAGACGCGCCGAGAGTGCGGAGGCTCTGATTCAGGACCGGGAATCAGCCGGGAGAAAAGAAAGAGGTTCACAGCGAGACAGAGAGAGCGGGGAACCCTTGGGCAGACCCCGGCGTATTGTAAAAGAGCAGGCTAATTAGCCGACAGAGTAGGGCGGTGATCCGGGTCGTGCGAGTAGCGGCGACCGGGATAACGCTGCCGAGAGCAGCACCTTTTATTTGTAGTTTTATTACTGTTTTATTTTCCTTGTTCTTTTCACCTTCTGTTTTCGTTGTTATTTCTTTGAGCACCTGCAAGGGCGCCGGTATTGTGTACCATCGCTTGGTATGCCCGTGGTTCTGTTTACCATCGTTGGTAAATCAGACCACGGACCCACAGCGCCATCTGCGGGACTAAAGAAAAAACAGCACCCTGAAATAAAACTGGGCACCTGTGTGGTGTTGCCAAATTCACCTGTCTGTCTCCTGTGTCAGTGAATTACCCACCACCCTTCCACAGTGACATTGTAATTAAATGATATTATTGAACATCTTTAACACTACAACCGCCATGGCAGTCATTTTGACGGTTTGAGGTTTTCAAATTGAAATTAGCTTGCGTGTAAAAGTTATGCGGTTGTCCGTTTATGACTTTTCCTGAATACATATATTAAATACCCTGATGGTGTTTGAAGGCAGGTTCATGAAAATAAGGAAGTTATAATTCTGCCCACCTAGAACCAACAAAGCAGTTTTTATTTTGGATATAACAATATTCTTTTTTTAATAAACAACCCTGTTGTTATCTCTGCTGGACCTGGATGCCATCAATTTCTTTGTTTTGTACAAGGAATGCACCTGGGAAAACATCAGTTGGAGAGATTTAATCTTGAAGCGCTTAGACAGAAATATTTCAATCAGAAAACCTGGATTCAGTGCTGTACCGAGTGTCACACGCAAGAAAAAAACATATGTTACTTTTGTTTTAAATGAAAAAATAATTTAGTTTTTATAGTTTTGTATGTTTACACACTAGTTTATTTTGCAATGTTTATTTTATTAAATTTTTCATTTTTTGAAGTAGTGCTGTATATATGGTAAGTTAGAAAATAAACCCTTTTATGTATAATTGTTCATTTAAGTACGTTTTGGCTGTGCAGATGTTTGATATGATGTTGTGGTGGGTTATGGGAGGAAGTGATGTCACACAGGAAACACGTAGTTGTGGTTGGATTTTTATTTATAATTCCCACAAAAGAAACTGCCTCTTTTACCAGTTATGGTAAGCAGAGGCTTAAAATGAAAAACAAAATAGTCCAAACAGAACACAAACACTGCCACAGGGTTTTCAGTAATCAACACCCCACAGTAGGTGACTCAGGCTCCCTCTTAAAAACCCAGGAAAAGTAATTCCTGCAGCTCCCAAGGATCTCAGGGAAAGTCCGGACTCACAGGTAGCCGGTCTGGGAATCCTCAGTCTGAATGTAAACAAAACAAACCAACCAACCAACCAACCAACCAAAAGAACAAAACTCACAGAGCTCACGCAGCACAACTGTCTCAGTCCAAGATAGCGAGATCAAATGGTAGAACCCCACAGCCTAAATAGTGGCTTCTGCCCCAGCCATGACTCAGCCATGACTCAGCCATTCTCCTGTGTCTCGGTCCTTCCTGCACAGCGCCGCCAGTAGTTGGGATGGCAAATTACAAGAGGGACTCCTTTCACTCCTGTCACAGATGTACTTGAATAAAACTTTTGAGTTGTATCCGATAGTTTTTCATTATAATATTGATGTTGTTTAAAATGTAAGCATCATTTTAGGTAGGAGTATAACCACAGCGGTTCTAGTGTTAACCAGTGTTAACCAATGTAGCTTGCTGGGGTCCCAGTCATGTAATAGCAGTAGTATGATGCAATGCTATTTCTTGCATTTTACAGAGGCAAATGATATTTATGTTGCCATGGATAGGGCAAGGGGATACTATAATTTCACGTGGTCTTGTATACCTGTGAACGGGAGACAATGAATCTGAGCTGCAAATATACCTCCTGACCTGGAAGGATGCTGAGTAAGGTTGGTTGTATGCTGTGAAAAGTGGTCTGTAGTGCACAGGTGTAGCGGTGATGCAGTGATTAGACACAACAGTCCAACAACAGTGGTGAAAACAAAGCTTTATTAATTGCTTTAAATAATAACACTGACTATGCACAACTACGTGTAAAGTCAGTAAAACCATGGTTTCAGTCCCAAAATAATAATAACAATGAAGACATACACTTTAAAAAACACACACGATCAACAGTGAGTGCTCCTTGGTGCAAGTGGGGAATTATATAGCAACAGTGAAACAGTAGTGTAGTGTAGTCCAGGTTTGCTGCTGGCTGAATAGCGACAGCTCCCAGATTTCCATCTTCTATTAATTATAAAGGTGACAATGATTAGACAGATACACCTTCCATCATTTCCGTAACCATAACAGAGAATAAATCGCACATTCACACACCTTCAGACCTTCAGTTACGCCCCCTTTCGTAGCAAGTGCAATCACGTCTCCTGCAATCCATGACTGACACATCGCCTACCGCAGTAAGGCACTGACTTCTAGCATTGAGGCTTCACCGCCTTTTTTCGATGGCCGACTTCTGACTGACCCTGGAATGAACTGTCAAAGCATTCAGTCTGGGGCACACTGTTCCTGTTATACCGTGCACTTACAGGTTGGGAGGGAGACTGTTGACTCGGATTCATTCGCTCTCTGTCACATATGCCTTCACCAGGATGGGCTGACTCCATGGTAGGACGGAACCGGAAGTCGTCTATCTTGGTGAACGGGCATAGCTATAGAACTGCTAAACAACTCTGATGATCAGCTGTGGGATGTGTGGCGATTGGATAGACTCTGGTGTTGTGTTTATCATGAGGAGGAGTTTGGCAGTAGAAAGGGGATGCAGCTATGTGAATACAGACCCTTACGCTGAAAATACTGATGTGCCGAAGTGTTGTTGTTGGTGTGTATTATTATTCTGTAGATGAGTAGCGGTTTGGGAGCTGCAGCCAAGGAGCCAGCACAGAAACCCCACAGCACCACTACCTCTGCACAAGCACAGCACAAACCCCGGAGCACCATTACCTCTGCACAAGCACAGCACAAACCCCGGAGCACCACTGCCTCTGCACGAGTAAAGCACAAACCCCTTTGCACCACTACCTCTGCACGAGCACAGCACAAACCACACAGCACCACTACCTCTGCACGAGCACAATACAAACCATACAGCACCACTACCTCTGCACAAGCACAGCACAAACCCCTTTGCACCACTACCTCTTCACAAGCACAGCACAAACTATGGAGCACCACTATCTCTGCACAAGCACAGCACAAACCCCGGAGCACCACTACCTCTGTATGAGCACAGCACAAACCATGGAGCACCACTACCTCTGCACGAGCACAGCACAAACCCTGGAGCACCACTACCTCTGCACGAGCACAGCACAAACCCTGGAGCACCACTCTGCACGAGCACAGCACAAACCCCGGAGCACCACTACCTCTGCACGAGCACAGCATAAACCCCGGAGCACCACTCTGCACAAGCACAGCACAAACCACAGAGCACCACTCTGCATGAGCACAGCACCGCTGCAACAACACATTTCCCAGAACACTTTTTCCATGCACGGGTGGAAATAATATTAACTTTATTATTTATTGAATTTTTTGTTTGGGACTGTTCTACCCCATACCATTGCTGTTAAAGCGCTCCAAGTGGAGTGCAGGATCTGCCCTATAGTCTGGGGATCGCAGGTTCAAGGCTATGTCACAGCCGACCTTGACCGGGTTTCCCTAGGGTGTGGCGCACAATTGGAGGAGCACTGCCCGGGCAGGGAGGGCTTAGGTCGGCAGAGGAATTCACGGCTCAACGAGCATCAGCGACCCTTGTGGCCGATAGGGCGCCCGTGGTTCTTCAGTGGAGCCGCCAGATCTGTGTTGTCCTCCAGCGCTATAGGTCTGGTGGCCTTGGATCCGCGGCATGTAAAATGACGGATTGACAGGAGCACATTTCGAAGGATGCGTGCTCCAGCCTCCGTTCCCCGAGTCGGCAGGGGGAAGGGGGCTCTGGGTTGCGAGCAGTGAGCCGAGGATACAGATAATAATTGGGCACACTAAATTGGAGACGACTAAATTTATAAAAAATAATAAACAAACCTTTTTTTAATTGAAATTGCTACTGATTGAACAGTTACTTCTTCCCACACCACTCACCTCCAGACAATTCCCCAGGCTAAATCATATTTACATGCATAATGATTGACAACGCAAAATCGAGTCTCAAATTGAGCTTAGTGTTAATACCAGTAATGCTGTCAAAAATCCATTATATCCAATAGGTAGAAAAGGTAGGAAGGTATAAAATATATTTTATTTTCATAAGGGGAACCTGCCATTAAGGCAAAGCTTGGCATTTAAATAGCCTAATTCATGTTTTGAATAGAAATGAAATAGATAAGTTCAGGCAGGGAGAAAAGAAAATGTCCTCCAATGTTATTTCAAAGACTACTTGCTGTGTACTTTTGTTCTGTTTTACTTTTAAAAAGTTATGTTATTTTAAACCTTCATTTTGTCATAATATATTGTAAGCTGAAACCTTTCTGACCTGGATCAAAAATAAATCTTTGTTTATCTCCATGTTTTGCCTAACTACAATCTTGATAACATCAATAAGTTTGCTTTGCTAACAACTTCAAATAAATTACCATTCAAAAAAACATCTAATTCACTTTAGCTGTAATGTATGAGTTCTAGGAAATGACAGAAATATATAGTATGTAAGATTTACTGGAATTATTTTGTTAGTGCCATGTACTTTAAAGATCGATTCCTTTTATATTTGTTTAATATGGCACAAAAACAACTTTTCTGCTTTAGATCATAGAAATCATTATTGTATGCTCCTCCAAACAACCCGTCTGACCCCAGAACACCTGTGGGCGCCCATTTTGTAGATTCCTGGAATGCAAATCATTGGGCAAGCTGATTGCATTCTTATTGGCCAAAGACAAAAGGCTTTCCTGGTTGGTCAAACAGAATGCAGTTTGAGGTAAAAAAATAATAAACAATTTTGCATGTATTTTAAAAAGTTCATTTTAAAACAATAGTACTCAATACTGCACTTGTAGTATGTGAAGACTATTATAAAAATAAAAACAATTATGCATAATTTCAAAACTTCTACCATCATAATCTGCAGCAAACAAATAACCTGGAGTTTAAAGGGGCCTTATTATCAAAATATTTTATAAATAAATAATTCAGGGGAGAAATATAAATGAAGGTAAAGTATAGACAAGATTTTACAGATGGCTAAACAATGCTTAACACTAGAAGCCCTGCAGCGGTCATTTTGGTTGTTTTTGGTTTTAAAATGTAATTTTCTCCAGTCGTGTAACACATATGGGTCTTCGCGTTCATGTACCTTTCTGTCCATATGCATTAAATATTCTCACAAAGCATGAAACACAGGAGTGCAGAAACAAAGGAGATATATTACACTATACCTAAAAGCCCCAGGAGCAGTCACATTGACGGCCACACAGAAAACAATTGTATTTTTATTATACAGAACGGTATTCTACTTTATTATTTTTATTTACCAGTCTGCAATGTGTTTAGCTGTAATCAGATTAGTCTCTACTCTCTGTCTGAGTGAATGACTGACAGTCTATTGTTTTCAATCAGCCTTTTGAAGGCTGGCCCCTGCTTACCAGCTGCGCTGCTTTGGTCAGTCGATTAGCATTGGAACTAGTGAAAATAAATACCAAAGACTGGTATTTTACTATGTAACAAAATATGGAGTTGATGTTTTCGATCAGATGGCATGGAAGTATTCTGTGAAAGCTGTCTCCCGACGGTGGTTTGTTCATTGTGTTTTATAATGTATTGGACCTTACAAAGAATGCACGGAAAAGAATTTACCAAGGAGAGAATCTATTTTACAGTTAGCACAGGAACTTCGCAAGAAGGATTTGGAAGACTCAAGCGTGTACTCACAGCTGTAGCTGGCAACCCTGTTGAGAGCCGCAAGAGACACCAATGCCAGGTTGGCAAGTGCAATAAAAATAAAACTTCAGACAGCTGTGCACCATGCAGAAATGCGGTGTGGAGAAGCGCATTATCTGTATTTATTATGAACAGTCTTCCTCAGCAGCTGTCAGCCGTCTGGACGGGTAGGGTTTCTAAGCCAGGGTAATATATGCAACATCATCTGATCCCCTATATGCTGTATTTCCTGAATGAAAAGGGATATATATATATATATATATATATATATATATATATATATATATATATATATATATATGTTTAAAGTGGTGATATCAAACACAAAAGTCCAAGTTAGGAGAAGCAATTGGGGCAACCTTGTCAAGCATCAAGCAAATAAGCACAAAAAAGGTGCTGGGGTTCAACAGTCACACAATTGTTGCTTCTAACTTGGCTTCTTTTTTTCATTGCTCCACTTTATCGCTCCACTTTACATTGAAATGCTCATTCCATTATCAGCTGGATTGTAACCAGAATAAAGATGCTGAGACACATTAGTGCCAAGGAAAGTGCTCAACACAGACTGAAGTGTTCTTGGTTATCCTTACAGGCAGTACTACAGAGAAAAAGTCAGACAGGCGTCATCACAGGTGCAGGCAAGTATGCTTTGGGAAGACATACGGACAACATGCAGGCAAGGCACAGGTAGATCAGGGCACACATGGACACACATTTAGCCCAAACATACAAGAACATGTGAAAGAGCATGAAGTAATGTATTTCCATCAATGAAGCTGATGAACAAGACCCATAATGGCAACGAGTGCTAGGGATAATGAGAATGCAAGGTAAGTGTATGGGAAGTGACAGTTGATGGGGCAGTGTGATCAGGATGGCCTTGCAGGGGTGACGTCAGACCAGAAATAGACTCCACAACCAGGACTGGCAGATGAAAACTGAGACACTTTCATGGTCAGTATATTTATTAAATAATAATAAACTAAAGATCTAAACAAAAACAGCACACCAAAACAGGACATGGCACTTGAGGCCAAAATTAACAGACAAACAAAACAAATGAACACTAAACGAAACAGACACTAACACAGCAGATGGACAGACAAACATGGTGAGTGAAATCAATTATTTTAACTTTAACTATTTTACGTTCTCCTCTCCACACCCGTCCTCCAGTCACCGAACACACAACCCCGAATGAGTGAAAACATGCAGCTTTTATGCAGCTGTACCGAGACTCGATTGCTAATCAATCATTCAACTGGAGTCTCGGTACAACTGCACGTGAATTAATAAAAGTGCAATTCCGTGCTCACATATTATTTTACCTGCACGTGAAGTGCTGTGCAATCCTCATGCCTAAATACAAATATACATTTTAAACACTTGTGCTCGTAACCCCTATTTATATCCTGTGTATTTTATACATAAACACCAACATTAACACACTACATACAACATAAAGCACTTATAAACATAAAGGGGCGGGACACTCCACCACTCGGCAGGAATTGCAGATCCAGGGCTGGGGTGTTGGAGCCTTTTTTTTTGGTTGTGCATTGTCAATGTTTTTTGTTGCAGATGTGATTTTTGAGCTGATAAGGGAATGGTCAAGTTGTACAAGTTGTACTGTTGAAGTTGTACAAAGAGCATTTTCAAAGTAAAGTGATGAAAAAAAGTTAGAAGCAACAATTGTGTGAATGTTGGGCCCCAGCACCTTTCCAGTTGTGCCTATTTGCTTGATGTTTGACAAGGTTGCCCCAATTGTTTCTCCAAACTTGAGCTTTTGTGTTTGATATCACCACTTTAAATGGCTGTTGCTTTTTTGCAACTTGTTTTTTTTATATTGACAATTGTTTTTGTTATAGATATCACTTATTTTTTTACTTCATCAAATAATGAATAAAGTGAGGGAAAGATATTAGAGAATGTGTGTGGTAAATAGACAGACAGACAAGACAAGAGGGTAGTATACCAACACATTTTAATAATAATAATAATAATAATAATAATAATAATAATAATAATAATAATAATAATAAAACATTATTCTCCTTGTTATAGAGGTGTAACAAACTTAGGCCAATGTAAGGCATTTGTAAAGGATTAGATCTCTTCATAAAAGGCCATATCCATGTCATTTGCATTTCTTGCCCATGGTTTGACTTCAATGAATGCATCATTTGCATGCACCCGTTTTCCAGTAGCACCCTTAGCAAGAAGAGACACATAGTGTCCTGAAGTAACACCCTGTCCTTGGTGTATGATAATGGAAGATAACTGGTCATTCCTGTTGTCCACAATAATTTTGCTCTTCTACACAGTCTGGTTTGGACTGCAATCAACACAGTCTGGTTTGGACTGCAATCATTCTTCCTGCTGACTGAATAAGTTCACGTTTCATGATGGGAGAAGTTTTGCATTGCCTACATTTGCTACCAAGAATTGTTGCCTATTTGTCATTTCAGTAAATTAGTTCTTCCAAGCACATGGAATCTGTACCTGTAGATACATTTAGAGGGTAAACATGCAGCACCTGTCAGTTTGATGAGCAGCAGTTATATCTAGTACATAGAATGTCATGACTTATTGTGACTGTAACCATGCGAGATACAGAAACTCTACAACATCTTGCTGCTCACCTCTATTAAACGGTTCTCCTAAGAAGTGACCAATATCCACAGTAGTTAGAGATGCAGTGGATGGTGAGTGATCATAGTTGTGAACAAAGCTCCTGATAGCCTCTTGTTGACTGATTTTTAATGAATCCTTCAAAGGCTGCAAGTGAAGAAGGCACTGCAATGTTGCATTTGCATAGCATGAGGTGAAATTGGTGTTGCTCAAGCCTCTGAATGGATGTGTAACTGCAAGTGTTCTCTTAGAAGATTGAGGCTTTTGTTGTTCCTGAGGATTCATTAAAACACAGTCAACAAGAGGCTATCACGAGCTTTGTTCACAACTATGACCGGAAGGTAAACGAGGTAGCAGCTGTAAGCAATAGACATAGCTGCAATCACTTACTAAGGGGTCATGTGAGATAGCATAAAGGGGCCGGAAAATCGTAAATCTTTTCCTTTACTTGGTTTGTATTAAGGAACTGGAAGGACCGTGAGAGATGCAGAGAAAGTGTTGTGAAAGTATTCATGAGTGTTTGTTGGTTTTTTGTGTTATTAGTGATTGTCTTGTTTGCATCACTAGACGGCTAAACACGAATCCGGAGCTGTTGCCGAGGGCCAGCACAAAACCGGATCAACACAGAACTACTGTCACAATTAACATTGTACTGCACCACAAGTACTGAGAGCATTCACTTTGGACTTTGTGAACGTGTGTGTCTAATTGTGTGTGTTAAACGTACCATGCTTATTGTTTACGTGACTGCAACCCTGTTTTTCATTGTACAATACACGTTGGTGTGTATTGCAAAAGCTTTATTATTTACTGACTGGTCATCAGACCATTGGATTTGAAAACAAATAAAACAATCCATTTCACCTGTACTTTGCTGTCTGTTTGTTCTTTGGCATTACTGCACCAGCACCGCACCTGCTATACACCTGCTACTAATGATCACTTTGCCTCAACCCTGTATGAAGTTAATTTGATACAAATCATATGCAAAGTTTGAAATGTACGTATGTTTTCAGTACCAAACAATAACAATGAGAAAACGTCTTCAAATTCAATTAGATAACTTGTCTGAGAACTTTATTTTTTATTTTTTTTACTTGGGTCAGGGTATGTGATTAATAAGGACAATTAACTGGTATTCCTTTCTGAATGTACATAACATCTTTTCATCTGCAATCAGCAACATGATGGGTGAAAAAAACGCTAGTTTATTTACATAGTAGTATATCTCTTTTAACACCATTTTGTCTGGAGCGGGGGAGTGGAGCGGAATGAAAGAAAGAGCCGAGCAGAGCAAAGAAAGAGTGAAGAACAGAAGATATTATGAGCGGTGAGAGAAACTGTCACCGCTTCGCTCCGCTCACATTCTCTGAACAGAACACAGACGCTCGCCGTTAAAATATATTGTCTTTAACACAGGATTTGCACATCACAGGAGAGTAGAAGTGAGTAAACGCTGTATCCCTTATATGAGAAGTGGGTAAATGATATATTGCCCAAATTCAAAGTGGGTAAATGCCATTTACCTGCTTATACCCTGCACTACACCACAGAGTAAAACACCAAAGAAAAGTTTTAAGTACCTGGTATTGCCAGGCAGTCTCCCATCCTTTACCAAACAGGCCTGAAAATTATTATTTTATTTCTTAACAAACACCCTTATCCAATCCAACTCACAACTGTGACATTACATTTTTCACAAACACTTACTCATTTATACAGCGTTTTTTTTTTTTTTTTTACTGGACCAATCTAGGTAAATCAGTAGTGTGTCCCCCACCTGGGATGGAACTTATCATTTTCCACTCAAGAGCACAGTGCTCTAACCACTACTCCACATATGCTACAAGTGAAGAAGCACTAATGTCTCTTTGTATACCTTTTTTTTTTTTTTTACATGAAACACTAGGTATACAAATGTCAATCGCTCTGGATAAAAGCTTTCTGGCTTGCTATTTATTTATACATTTATAATATAAACATTAATTTCTACATTTATTTATTTAAAAATATTTCTTTCTAATTATATTTATTCCCCTATGCATTTTTTAAAATAATTTACTTCTACCTAATAAATTATTCCTTTATTTATTTGTAATTAAAGAGGAACTACAATTTATCAAAGATCAGAGATTTAGACAAGGAAGCTACATGTCACTCTATGTGTAGAATTCCATTCTTTGGTATCTACCAAATAGGAAACTCAGGTAAGACAACCATTAAATGTATTTATCTAAATGCTAGAAGTATCAGAAACAAAATTCTAGAACTTGAAGCTACTGCACTAACAGGTAACTATGATGTGATAGGTGTTACAGAAACGTGGTTATCTGAGAGTGATGGGGACGAATATAATATTTGTGGGTATACACTGTATAGGAAAGACAGGCAGGACAGAAGAGGAGGAGGGGTAGCGCTATACATAAGAAACAGTCTTGAAGCCCAGGTGTTAAACCTGGACAAAGAAAATAAAACCGAATCAATATGGGTCAGAATAACAGACAAAAATTCAAAAGGCATAATAATAGGAGCATGCTATAGACCGCCAGATTCAGACGGTGAGCAAAATAATCTGTTATACAATGACATTAGAAATGCATGTAGCAAAGGAGAAGCCATACTAATGGGGGATTTCAACTTCCCCCAAATAAAATGGGAAAACCCGGTGGGTAGCGCGAAGGATGAAATAGAAATGGTGGAAATGACAAATGACTGCTTCCTAACACAATTTGTGAAGGCACCCACTAGAGGGGAGGCATGCCTTGATTTAGTCTTTTCAAATAACGAAGATAGAATAACTAAAACAGAGGTCAGAGAACCACTGGCAAACTCAGACCACAACATGGTCTCATTTGAAGTGTTTTTTTAAATCCCCAAAAGTAAAGACTAAAGCTAAGGTTTACAATTTTAGAAAAGCAAACTATGAAGGTATGAAACAGAGACTAACAGAAGTAGATTGGAGTAAAATAGAGAAAACACCCACAGAAGAAGGATGGTTGTTCTTCAAAAACGTAGTACTAGAGGCGCAAAACAATTATATCCCTAAAGTAGACAAATCTAAATGTAAAACTAAATTGCCAAAATGGTTTAATAGATCAATTAAAAAAAATATTCAGCGAAAAAAGGCACTTTACAGAGCATTAAAAAGGACCAAAAAGAAAGTACACAGAAAGAGTACACAGAACTGCAAATGCAAGTCAAAAAGGAAGTTAGAAAGGCCAAGAGAGAAATAGAAATGAACATTGCTAAGGGAGCTAAAACCAATTCCAAAATGTTTTTCCAATATTACAACAGCAAGCGAACATTCAAAGAGGAGATTAAATGTTTAAGAGATACAAATGGCAAAATCGTAGAGGAAGAAAAAAAATAGCAAATATGTTAAATGATTACTTTTCACAAGTTTTTACAAAGGAGGATACTGACAACATGCCCCACATGTCATCCAGTTCCTATCCAGTTTTAAATAACTTTAGCATAACTGAGGCAGAAGTGTTAAAGGGACTAGGAGCTCTTAAAATAAACAAATCCCCTGGGCCGGATGAGATCCTCCCAGTAGTACTCAAAGAAATGAAAGAAGTAATTTACAAACCGCTAACCAAGATCATGCAGCAGTCTCTTGACACAGGGGTGGTACCGACAGACTGGAAAATTGCAAACGTAATACCGATCCACAAAAAGGGAAACAAAACTGAACCAGGTAACTACAGACCAGTAAGCCTGACTTCTATTATATGCAAACTTATGGAAACTATAATAAGATCCAAAATGGAAAATTACCTATATGGTAACAGGGTACTGGGAGACAGTCAACATGGTTTTAGGAAAGGGAGATCGTGCCTAACTAACTTGCTTGATTTTTTTGAGGATGCAACATCGATAATGGATAATTGCAAAGCATATGACATGGTTTATTTAGATTTCCAGAAAGCTTTTGACAAAGTCCCGCATAAAAGATTAATTCTCAAACTGAACGCAGTTGGGATTCAAGGAAACACATGTACATGGATTAGGGAGTGGTTAACATGTAGAAAACAGAAAGTACTGATTAGAGGAAAAACCTCAGAATGGAGTGTGGTAACCAGCGGTGTACCACAGGGATCAGTATTAGGTCCTCTGCTATTCCTAATCTACATTAATGATTTAGATTCTGGTATAGTAAGCAAACTTGTTAAATTTGCAGACGACACAAAAATAGGAGGAGTGGCAAACACTGTTGCAGCAGCAAAGGTCATTCAAAATGATCTAGACAAGATTCAGAACTGGGCAGACACATGGCAAATGACATTTAATAGAGAAAAGTGTAAGGTACTGCACGCAGGAAATAAAAATGTACATTATAAATATCATATGGGAGATATTGAAATTGGAGAAGGAATCTATGAAAAAGACCTAGGAGTTTTTGTTGACTCAGAAATGTCTTCATCTAGGCAATGTGGGGAAGCTATAAAAAAGGCTAACAAGATGCTTCGGATACATTGTGAAAAGTGTTGAATTTAAATCAAGGGAAGTAATGTTAAAACTGTACAATGCACTTGTAAGACCTCATCTTGAATATTGTGTTCAGTTCTGGTCACCTCGCTATAAAAAAGATATTGCTGCTCTAGAAAGAGTGCAAAGAAGAGCGACCAGAATTATTCCGGGCTTAAAAGGCATGTCATATGCAGACAGGCTAAAAGAATTGAATCTGTTCAGTCTTGAACAAAGAAGACTACGTGGCGACCTAATTCAAGCATTCAAAATTCTAAAAGGTATTGACAGTGTCGACGCAAGGGACTTTTTCAGCCTGAAAAAAGAAACAAGGACCAGGGGTCACAAATGGAGTTTAGAAAAAGGGGCATTCAGAACAGAAAATAGGAGACACTTTTTTACACAGAGAATTGTGAGGGTCTGGAATCAACTCCCCAGTAATGTTGTTGAAGCTGACACCCTGGGATCCTTCAAGAAGCTGCTTGATGAGATTTTGGGATCAATAAGCTACTAACAACCAAACGAGCAAGATGGGCCGAATGGCCTCCTCTCGTTTGTAAACTTTCTTATGTTCTTATGTTCTTATGTCTAAATAAAACTAGATATTTTCAAACAGGAAATATAGCATTTGTAGAATCAAGCAGCACTGTCAGGTTTTCAGTGAAAGCAGGTCAGGCATGGATGCAAGCTTAAAAAATTAATGCAATTCAACAACTGCCCAGTGACACAGCGGGCTAAGGCTGTCATGTTGCAAGTTCAAACAACAGTAATTATTATTTTATTGTTATTATTTTATTGTGATATGTGCTGTTTAAAAAAAAAAAAAAAGTTTAATATAAATGATGTGGATCTCAAACTGCTTGCATTCTCTGGTATATTTTGACGTTGACCAACATGTGGAATCACATGATTGGTAGATGTCCATTTATTTAGCTTTTCATTTGAAAAGTCGCTACCCACTCTTAAAAAACTAAAAAAGTGATTTAGTTTTGCGGCTGAAACATGGTGAAAACAGCAAAACTCTTGGAGCGGTATAGAGCTAACTTGTACGAGGAACTAACGTTCCTCTCAATCATGGTAGTTTCCAACAGGTTTTTATAACTTGTACAAGGAACTACCGTTCTTCTCAATATACAGTGGCTCTCAAAGGTATTGACCCCATTGGACTTTTCCACATTTTATTGTGTTACAACATGGAATCAAAATGGATTTAATTTGGAGTTTTTGCCACTGATCAACAGAAAAAAAGTCCATAATGTCAAAGTGAAAAATAAAATCTACAAATTCTTCTAAATTAATTACAAATACAAAACAGAAAATAATTGATTACATAAGTATTCACCCCCTTGAGTCATTATTTGATAGAGGCACCTTTGGCAGCAATTACAGCCATGAGTCTATTTGGATAAGTGTCTACCAGCTTTGTACATCTGGACACTATAATTGTTGCCCATTCTTCTTTGTAAAATTGCTCAAGCTGTGTCAAGTTGGATGGGGACCTTTGGTGAACAGCAATTTTCAACTCTTTCCACATATTTTTTATTGGATTAAGGTCCAGGCTTTGACTGGGCCACTCCAGGACATTGACCTTTTTGTTTTTAAGCCACTCCAGTGTGGATTTAGCTGTATGTTTGGGGTCATTGTCCTGCTGGAAGATGAATCTTCTCCCAAGTCCCAGGTCTCTTCAGCAAGTTTTCCTCCATGATTTCTCTGTACTTTGCAGCATCCATTTTGCCCTCTATCTTAACAAGCTTTCTATGCCCTGATGCAGAGAAGCATCACCATAGCATGATGCTGCCACCACCATGCTTCACAGTAGGGGTGGTGTTCTCAGGATGATATACAGTGTTAGCCTTGCACCAAATATAGCGCTTAGTGTTGAGGCCAAAAAGCTTCATTTTGGTTTCATCAGACCATAGAATTTTCTTCCACTTGGTCTCAGAGTCACCCACATGCCTTCTGGCAAACTCTAGCTGAGATTTTATGTGAGTTTTTTTACAACAATGGCTTTCTTTTTGCCACTCTCCCATAAAGGCCAATTTTGTGAAGCACCCGGGCTATTGTTGCCATATGCACAGTGTCTCCCATCTCAGCCATGGAAGACTGTAACTCCTTTAGAGTTGCCACAGGCCTCTTGGTGGCCTCCCTGACTAGTGCCCTTCTCGCTCGGATACTTTATACTCGCCATATTATGTCAATTTCTTAATAATGGATTTTATTTTTCACTTTGACATTATGGACTTTTTTTGTGGTGATCAGTGGCAAAAACTCCTAATTAAATCCATTTTGATTCCATGTTGTAACACAATAAAATGTGGAAAAGTCCAAGGGGGGTGAATACTTTTGAGAGCCACTGTATAATATGCTTAGGTTGTTTAGATGTTTGTGGCGTACGTAATAAAAAAAATAAAAAACAAAAACAATTACATCCGACTGTTTCTCCTTTCGTTATACTATTTACAGTGTTTTGAATACAGCTGTCAGAAAGACTGCTGCGGGGCTTCTAGGTATGAGTATATCTCTGGTCCTTCTAGTGTTAATTGGTAAATTGCAACAAACTTGTGATTTTAGTCCTTAGTTCTGTACTAAGTGGAGTACTAACTAGTATGGTACTATCTGCAGGTTATTATCACCTCTGCAGTATCTGAGCAGTGCCCAAATGCAATTGAGACGATGATAGTCCTCACGTCAAGAGAACTGCCAGACTCTTTACACAGCAAGAATAGTTTACGTGTTTCCAGAAAGTCGATATTTGTCATACAGTAGAGAAATAAGTCGCCAAAGGTAAAAATGTCCTTCTCCTTTTTTGACTTATTGTGACATCTATATCATGTATATTATCAGATGTATTTCTGTTTTATAATGTAACACTTGCCTGCAAAAAAAAATATATATTTTTTAAAATAAATTATTATTTTTTATTATTTTCTACCACCCCTGCTCTGACTTGGGAGGGGCAAGGACGAACACACTCTGTCCTCCGAAGTGTGTGCCGTCAGCATCTTTACACACTACAAACTCACCATGCAGCCACCTCAGAGCTACAGCGTTGGAGGACTACGCAGCTCTGAGCAGCTTACAGACAAGCTCGCAGGCGCCCGGCCAGACCACAGGGGTTGTGACCACTCTGGCCAGACCACTCTGGTGTGCGGTGAACTGAGGACACCCTGGCCGACCCATTCTGTTTAGTTCAAATAAGTTTATGTGAATTATAAATTAAATGTAACTTTATTTGCAGGTTATTGAAATGGTTTAGCCTAGAGGAGGAGTTATGGGGCTAGAGGTTATATATAGCTAGCAGTAGTTCATTTCGGGAGAAATTGGCTGTATATATAGTGGTGATAGTTGAGTAGCAGTGGGTTTGAAAGATTTACAAAATAAGAACAAAAAGTATAGTTTAAGTATACTGAATGCTAGACATAATGCCTTCTTCATTTTGATTTTGGATTTTTTGGTTTTATCTATTGTCATTTTTTTTTTATTTGTTTGATTTTGTTTTACTCTTCATTTCAACTGAGGCTAAATAAATCTCAATTTTTTTGCCCTTAAACTCTGATGTCTCCTTTTTGCCACTCCGCCTACATCACTTGACCACATACCTTTACAAACACACACATACACATACACATATGGAGATATGTAAAAATACATACAAGGTTCCTGAGCAGCTTCATGCTATGTCCTAATGTCCCTATACCCTGCCTCTGCTCTGAGAAGCCAGTGACTGCTAGTCTGCAGCTGCGCTATTTCTGCCAGGCGCAGAATCTGCTTAACACACACATTATACTAAAACGTGGATGTCTTGTAATATTCTTAACGTTACAAAAAGTCTTTATTTAAAGTGATACGGTACATTTATGTTGTTTGATAACTATATCCATTACTTATTGCATAATATGTCAATTGATGCTAACAATTCATTCCAGGGTTCTTCTGTAGAATTCTTCTTAATAGAATTAGTTAGAAGAAATATTACTGACGACTACTGATGCTCCTGACTTGGACGACTACTAACACTACTAATAGTATAATAATAAGGAATATATTATGAATAATAGTAATAATAATAATATGAAGATAAAACTTTTGGTAGTTGTGCTTAAACACATGCATTGTACGTAAAAACATTGTATATTATCCGATATACAAGAGGTTTATAAACGTCGCATAATACGCAAGTTTGTGTGTGTGTGTGTGTGTGTGTGTGTGTGTGTGGTTTGGTACGGCTTTGCTGAGGAATATCGTGAGATTCTATCAGTTAAATGGGATGTTGAATGTTGAAACCTCATGAGACACGGCACGATTCTTGCTCTGGTTTTCATGGGTTTTTACAGCTGTTTTTATCTTGAGAAAGGGATTGACCCTGCCCTTAAAGTCACGCTGACAAAAGGATGTTCTTTTGCTGTTTCACGATGTATTCGCATGACAACGTCACATAGTCATGACTGTAGAGTCCATTTTCATGTGCATGTAAACACAGCCATTGTGAGATTCTGATCTTGAGCTCTGAAAAATTTTGGTTTCCTGTCAGTGTAACACTCACTGTGGTCCCTATTGGCACAAGGAAGTACGGTTCCTCTCGATACTGGTTGATGAGAGTAATACTATTTGTGGTCCCCACTGGAAAAAAGGAACATAATTTTTTCTGAGAATTAGCTTTGCTGAAGGATAGCCTGTGTATTTGGTATAAAATTAAATTTTATACCAAATTAAATAAATTAAATTTATTAATAAATATTGAAATAAATGAATAGATAAATCAATGCAGAGACATTTCTTTATCTATCTTGATATTTATTTTATTTTTTTCAGTATCATATAAACACTGCCATCTAATACTGTATGAAATGAAAATAAATATTCAGCAGTTCTTGTTCAGTTGTATATTAGTGAAGATTTTTGTACATAAAGGTCATCATGCTTTCATATATTTTTACTTTAAAATTAAAAAAAATATATTGTAACGACCCGGACAATTGCTTTGTTGCAGGACTTGTTGTCTGTTCAGTTTGTCTCGTCTGTCTTTTATATGTTACATGTATTGTAAGGGGAACAGGTCATGCCGTTGCTTAGCATAGGAAGGGGAAGTGAGTGAATGAGTGGGGAGAATGTGTGTTGTTGTTTTCGGTGGTTGCAGACCATGGATGTGACTGGTTGATGAGCCGGACAGTGAAGGGAAACGACGGGAGGTTATATAATAAGGGGGTGCATGAGCCTGAGGACTGGAGACAGTCCAGCTCTGAACTTGAATGAGAAACTGTGGGTGTGAATGAGCGAGCGTGCAAGCTGTGACCAGAGAGAATATACAGTGAAAGTGCCAAGACTAAAACATAGGGTTATTATTTTGGTGCAGTGAATTCCGGCACCTGACAGGAATTCTCTGTAGTTTCAAATAAAGCAAACATTTTGAGAATTCAACACAGTCTCCCATGAACATGTTACAAATATAATAAATGAACTGATCAAGCTTATTATGATTATTAAAATCAGATGAAATCTTTCAATACAATTGGGACAATATATAATCATTTTTGACAAAATCTTGTGTGTCTCTTTGCTTGTTAAAAATTGTAATTTTACTGATATACAACTTGCAATTTTTGCCAAATGGAAGTACAAACTTTGTGGTGTGAAAACGATAAGTTACAGTGGCTTGCAAAAGTATTGACCCCCTTTGGCATTTTTCCTATTTTGTTGCCTTACAACCTGGAATTAAAATGGATTTTTTGGGGGTTTGTATCATTTGATTTATACAACATGCCTACCACTTTGAAGATGCAAAATATTTTTTATTGTGAAACAAACAAGAAATAAGACAAAAAAACAGAAAACTTGAGCGTGCATAAGTATTCACCCCCCCAAAGTCAATACTTTGTAGAGCCACCTTTTGCAGCAATTACAGCTGCAAGTCTCTTGGGGTATGTATCTATAAGCTTGGCACATCTAGCCACTAGGATTTTTGCCCATTCTTCAAGGCAAAACTGCTCCAGCTCCTTCAAGTTGGATGGGTTCCGGTGGTGTACAGCAATCTTTAAGTCATACCACAGATTCTCCATTGGATTGAGGTCTGGGCTTTGACTAGGCCATTCCAAGACATTTAAATGTTTCCCCTTAAACCACTCAAGTGTTGCTTTAGCAGTATGCTTAGGGTCATTGTCCTGCTGGAAGGTGAACCTCCGTCCCAGTCTCAAATCTCTGGAAGACTGAAACAGGTTTCCCTCAAGAATTTCCCTGTATTTAGCGCCATCCATCATTCCTTCAATTCTGACCAGTTTCCCAGTCCCTGCCGATGAAAAACATCCCCACAGCATGATGCTGCCACCACCATGCTTCACTGTGGGGGTGGTGTTCTCGAGGTGATGAGAAGTGTTGGGTTTGATGGCCAAAAAGCTCAATTTTAGTCTCATCTGACCAGAGTACCTTCTTCCATATGTTTGGGGAGTCTCCCACATGCCTTTTGGCAAACACCAAACGTGTTTGCTTATTTTTTTCTAAGCAATGGCTTTTTTCTGGCCACTCTTCCATAAAGCCCAGCTCTGTGGAGTGTACGGCTTAAAGTGGTCCTATGGACAGATACTCCAATCTCCGCTGTGGAGCTTTGCAGCCCCTTCAGGATTATCTTTGGTCTCTTTGTTGCCTCTCTGATTAATGCCCTCCTTGCCTGGTCTGTGAGTTTTGGTGGGCGGCCCTCTCTTGCTAGGTTTGTTGCGGTGCCATATTCTTTCCATATTTTAATAATGGCTTTAATGGTGCTCCGTGGGATGTTCAAAGTTCCGGATATTTTTTTATAACCCAACCCTGATCTGTAGTTCTCCACAACTTTGTCCCTGACCTGTTTGGAGCGCTCCTTGGTCTTCATGGTGCCGCTTGCTTGGTGGTGCCCCTTGCTTAGTGGTGTTGCAGACTCTGGGGCCTTTCAGAACAGGTGTAGATATACTGACATCATGTGACAGATCATGTGACACTTAGATTGCACACAGGTGGACTTTATTTAACTAATTATGTGACTTCTGAAGGTAATTGGTTGCACCAGATCTTATTTAGAGGCTTAATAGCAAAGGGGGTGAATACATATGCACGCACCACTTTTCTGTTATTTATTTTTTAGAATTTTAATTTAAACAAGTTATTTTTTTCATTTCACTTCACCAATTTGGACTATTTTGTGTATGTCCATTACATGAAATCCAAATAAAAATCAATTTTAATTCCAGGTTGTAAGGCAACAAAATAGGAAAAATGCCAAGGGGGGTCAATACTTTCGCAAGCCACTGTATGGATTTAACCCTGGTTTCCTGAAAGAGAAGATGACCACCAAATTTGATACTTTTGGGATGTGCCTGCTTGTCAGTAATGTTCTCGGTCCCACTTCACCGAGGTAATTAATAGTGACTGTGCAAAGATCTCAGCCTTTTTTTGCATTGAACCAAAAAATACGAGTGATGCAACCTCACAAGGTTGGCGGTCATCTTCTCTTTCAGGGAACCTAGGTTACATCCGTAACCTATCGTTCCCTTTCAATGCCAAGATGACTGCCAAATTGAATACTTTTGGGAAAGTATACCAGAGCCGTCATGAGGCAGAATAAGCGGACAGCATCTGAGGGACATCTCGCTACTGCCATCTAGTGTTGGTGGTGTGAGCGTGCAACCTCAAGGACCCTAGTGCCTATTAAAGGCATAGAGGGATCTACGACATTAAGTCGGTAGAACCTGGTAAACTTATGCAGGGTAGTCCAGCTAGCCGCAGTACATATATCGGTCAACAAGGCACCTCTGAAGAGGGCCCATGACATAGCCACACCACTGGTTGAGTGGACGGCCACCCTCCCAGGTAGGGGTAGACCGGCATTAGTATACGCATTCGAAACCGTGTCCAGAATCCAATGGGACAGTCGCTGCTTAGAGAGGGCTTGACCTCGGGTCCATTCACCATGACAAATGAAGAGCTGGTCAGACTAACACAGTGCTCTCGTTCTAGTCACATAGCATCTCAATGCCCGACAGCTGTGCACGGACAGTGCGTGTAGCTCACTGACATGCTTAGTGGAGGTGATAGGTAACAGAAAGGCTGTCTTCACAGAGAGATACTTCAGCTCTATGGTATCTATGGGCTCAAACAGGGCCTTCGTGAGAGTCTCCAATACCACGTCTAGACTCCATTCGGGGAGGACATCCTTCTTAATCGATGAGAATGTGGCAAGCACATATGGTTGCTAGGTACACTTTCAATGTAGAGGGGGATTTACCCACCTCTAGTAGATGTTGCAGAAACTGTAAAATAACTGCTATAGGGCAATACTCAGGATCATGGCCTCTGGCCATGCACCAGTTTTGAAAATATTTCCACTTATAGCCGAACAACGCTCTTGTGGAAAAAGCCCTAGCGTTATGCAGAGTATTGACGACAGCGTCTGAGAGCCCTAATGCAAACAGACGGTCCCGTTCAGGGGCCAGACCCACAGCTGGAGTCTGCCCGGTTCTGGGTACCAGAGGGTGCCTTTCACCTGGCTGAGGAGATCCATGCGCCCATGGGCAGGCCCTACAGCAGCTGGCTCAGGTTCGAAAATCAGGTTCTCCTGGGCCAACCTGGGGGGCCACCAGGAGATCTGTCACTTACTCTTTTCCCGAGGAAGGCAGGGAGTAGAGGTATAGGTGGGAAAGTGTATAAAGGCGCTTTGGGCCATTCATGCTCTAGTGCATCAATGTCTAGTGGACCTCCACAGCTGCGGGGGGAGAACCACAGGGGGCAATGGGTCGTCTCTGCTGTGGTAAAGAGGTCAATCTGAGCTTCCCCAAAGCGTTCCCAAATGCAACGCACTACCTGATGGTGCCTCTGTGCCCAGATCAGTAGCCAAAAGGCTATGCTGCGGAACCCCAAGGACCGAAGCCCTCCCTGGTGGTTCACATATGCAACCACTGACACATTGTCTGTGCGGACAAGGACATGTCTGTTGTGGAGCACAGGGAGAAAATGTTGTGATGGATTGCTCTCAGCTGTAGCACATTTATGTGCAGGGACATCCAGTGGACTGACCAGGATCCACGGACTCCTCTGCCTGCCCAGACCGCCTCCCAACAGGAGTTGGATGCATCTGTTGTCACCATTGACGGTTGGAAATAACTCCAATCCCACAACCTGAGGATGCTGTGGCCATCAGACCCAGTAGTTTTTGGCACAACACTAATTGCACTGTGGACCCTGGATGAAACAGGGCCAGGCAGTTGCGAATAGAAGCTACACTGTCGTCCGACAGGTAGGCTCGCATTGTAAAGGAATCCAGCCGGAGACCCAAATAAACCGTACTCTGCACTCGACAGATGCTCCATCACAATCACTGTGTGGGTCCCTCCTCCTTCCTGCGACTGGACACAAATCAGCCAGTACTCCAGGTAATTCATCACCCTGATCCAGTGCAGGGAGCTAGGATGGCATCCATGCACTTTCAAAATGTGTGGGGGGCTAAGGAGAGGCCAAATGGCAGCACAGAGAATTCAAAGACACTCCCCTGAAAGGTAAGTGGAAATATTTATTGTAAAAAATACGCATCCTTTAGGTCCATTGTTGTAAACCAGACACCCAGCCAGACAGACTGGAGTATGTGATGATGTTTGACCATCTGGAACCTCCTCTCCCTCAAGAACTCATTGAGGTGTCTCAGGTCTAGGTTGGGGCAAAGGCCACCGTCCTCCTTTGGCACCAAGAAATACTTAAAGTAGAACCCTTCTTTTTGAGAGGTGTGTTCTACAAGACGAATGGCTTGTTTTTGAAGTAGGGCTTTTACCACTTGTTTGAGGGGCAAGACCTAGAGAAGGTCATTCGAAAGGGAGGCGGTCCCGAGTGGAATTGCAGTGTGTAGCCAGTGCGTATGGTGGTGAGCTCCCAAGAGTCTGAGGTGCAGTTGCTCCAGTAGTGCAGATGGTGTTGGGCGTACAGGTGGGCCTGAGGCCGTAAGCCTTCAGGGACCCTACTGGGGCTGCTGAGGTTGGAGCAGAGGCTGCCTTCAAGGCTACCTGGGGCAGTTCTGGTGGAACTGTCTCCCTGGGCGCTGGCGTCCCATATCCGGTGTACCCTCATGCTTGTTGCTGGCTCCTTGCCTCAGAGGCCTGGAGGAGGTGCCTCAGGTCACCCCGTGGTGCATTAGAGATCGAGATAGTCTTGGTTAAAGTGGTAACTGCCGGATGCCATTGCCTTACCCTTCCCCATGCTGATGCATGGGAGGGGAGTATTGCTGCCATCTGTCCGGATGTCTCTCACTCTCTGTGAGAGTGTTGCAGGAGAAACAGAATGAACATGCAAGCAAGCTGCAGAGGTTAGAAAGCAGGCTACAATCACCAAGTGATGTATGCTGAAACAAAACACAGTTGCGTATCGTTAACTCGGCCTTCAGTTGCCGAGTTTTTGATTCCGGGCAAGTGGCAAGCCTACTTCCAGCAATTAATTGCAAGCGAACTCACAAAAACTCAAATAAGGAGCTCTAAAGAGTCAATCACAACTGGAAAAAAGGGTTAGAGTAATACTAACCAATTTACCTACCTGTCTGTGAAAGACAAAAGAGGCTAAAATCTCCGCTCTGTGACTGTTTATTACCTCAGTGAGGTGGGACCTAGGACTTGTATCAAAAACACAAGCTAAGTTAGAAGAAACAAAGCAAATAGGCACAACTGTAAAAACAGATGGGGGCCAAGGTTGCCCCAGTTGTTTCTACTAACTTAGCTTGTGTTTTTGATACAAGTTAGAAGAAACAATTGTTTCTTGAACTTGGCTTATGTTTTTGATATCTACACTTTAAATGGCTGGGCACTTCTGATAGCTTGCTGTTTTATAACATTTCCATGTGTTTTTGTTTCAGATGAAAAAAACAGAGAGAGAATGCCTTTTGGGATCAGCTATTCTCTAACTTTATTATAGACCTCAAGGTGACACGGATCACTTCTATTTCGTTTATGGCAGGGAGTGCTGCTTTCTTGTATTGTAATTTCTACTAGCATTTTAAAGCTGTATTGTGTTAGGTGTTTTCATACATGTTTTTCCATTCTATATTTGTGTATAATTACAATAATATATGTGGCAAAGTGGTGAGTGCAGGTGAGTGCAGTGCAGAGTGGATTAATCACACAGACTGATTCACAGATGCAAGGGTGTTTATTGATGGTTTCAATGTCCATGTAACATCAAGAATCATTCGCTCTCTGTCACATATACTTTACATGGAAATAATAGGCACTTCCATAATTATTTACTTTAAGTAGCAGCAATTGCAATGGATGGAATTTAAATGAATGTCAATAGATTTTATTTACACATTGAGAAATATGTTTAACTCAATGCTTTATTCATTTAAAAAAAGAACTGCTTTGCTTAATATGTTGAAAATACACATGAAGGGATGCTATTAATATGAGTAGCAAGTTAGTATACAGCACTTAGTCTAAAGAATCACTGAACTTAATACCTTGTTTCACAATCAGATAGGGGGGCAGACAACTGATACCTGCTGACTACCTGCATCAGTATAAATTAACGGGGGGGGGGGGGGGGGGGGGGTATACTTAATTTATTAATGTATACAGATGTAAAAAAAAAAGCATTTTTGTATTCTGTTTTTTTGTGTGTCTGACTAGACCATATTCATAACATTATTTTCTTAAAAGACACCTGGGACTCGTATGAACATTTTACAGCTAAATATCTTGAAGTAAAGTGATATCAAAAAAGATTTACTACTGCTGTTTAGATGTTGGTATAGATAAAAAAAAATGTTTTATATGGAAAGTGTGCAAGTGATTGTGTTGTAGTGTCCAAATCAATTAAAAAAAAAGGTAGTTTGTTTGTTTGTTTGTTTGGTTTTTTTTGTTTTTTTTTTACATATAAGGTATTGGTGTTTTCTCAAAAATGATAGTTTGTACATTTTCAGTTTTGCTTCTTGGACAAAAGTGAAGTTATATGATAACAAAAAGATTTTAAGCACCCCAACAGCTACAACTTGGGTAATGTAAACAAAAAGGTCTGCTTTCAAAGGACTAAATCATGGAAGAATGTAACCATTTTATTTTAATTAATACAGCTTTAATATATGTAAAAATATTAAGTAGGCCTATATTTAGTGATATGTGTGATCTCATTCAGAAATGCCAACTATTTCAGAAACTGTCTAGACCGCTAGAAACTGGCTAGACTGTCTAGTATTGATAATGTATGACACTGGCCTTAGGGCAATGTCTATGATAGTGTCCTATTCAATAAATGGGACTATAAGGACATATAAATCCCAGACATGTGGCTAATGTCCAGAAACACAGAGAAATTTGCTCTCGAAATAGCCTTTCTATGTTGTACTTACATGTTCGATCCAGCCGTGAATCATGCAGACAAGCTATTTTGAGATGGTTGTGCATGATCAAATTTCTGCTGCTTTAGTCAATTAATGTTGTTTATGGGATTTTGTGCTTTTGTTTATTTCTGGTGTTGTAACTGAGAGCCCTTTAACTTATTATAGATTTGCTAGGTTTAAAATGGTGCATTTGCTCAGCAAGAATCTATAATATATAAGCAGATACAAGCAGATTTTGGCCAAGCATCAAAACTAAACTCTTTTGAGAACTTCATTAGAAATGTATTTTAAAAAATACAAAAAAAACCCCAAAAAACACAGAAACTGTAGTTTTAAAGCTGCAGTGTCGTGCAATCATGTTGAATACAAATCCAGCATTATCCATGATGCCCCTTGTGTGCTTGTTTCACATGATCAGAAAGAAAACAGATATAATGAATAGTCCAGTTTGTTACCCAAGTGAACTCTTAACCCTACTCTATCGCTGTATTAATTGCTATTAATAAAAGGGCAATGACTGCAACGGTATTATAATCAGCCACTTTTTAAATCATCCAAATAAACCCACATACCTTTCATTACTTGGAAGAAAAACTAAATAAAAACATGCTGGATTGGCTTTTTTTCCCAAATGGTGTTTTTATTATACAGATATAATCTACAAACCTGTTCTTTGTAACTGATAATGTAACAATCTTCTCAGATATGTACACATTGTTTTTCAAGCCTCTGCTTTCCTAATTTATTCATAGAAATGAATTCCACACAATATATTAAGCACAGCCATCCTGTAGCAACACGCATGTGGATTATTTTGTGGCTCTTGCATTTCTGTAAAAGCTGCATGAGCTTATATTAATAATAAACAAGTAAACCTCAGTTGAATTGTTGTTTTGAACGGTAAGCATTGATTTATTTGTTGAACTACTACAGTGGTAGAAGTTCATCCCTTGGTCTATGGGTTGTTTAACATGACATAAATGCTTAATGTCAAGCAGCTCGCCACATTAGAGGAGAAACTGCCTCCAGACTGCACAATAGTGAGGCTGTTTTTACTGTGGGTTGGTGGGATCCACAGACCTCGATATAAAAATATTTAACCCCACAGTACATTTTGTTAAATATGACCCCACAAAAGTAATATTTGCTCTACAATGCTTTCTAGTACCTTTATATATATACAGTATAGTCATAATAAAGTGTATCTGTTAGTGTGGATGTGCGTGTAGTGGGGTGCATGTTATCAATTCTTCCATTGGCTATCTTCCATTTGAATATTTCCTTAACCTAATCTTAAAAATTTTAATATAACTACACGTTTCCCTTTCTCTGGACTTCAGACCAATAAGATATAAATATATAAAAAGTTTTTCATCCCTGATGAAAATCTAACTAACATAAATGTTTTGCTAAAATGCTAATTTTACTTCTTACCGCTTTTTATTTTTATTTAATTAAATAAAAAATAGCATATCCCTGCTCAGTGTTTAACCTGTTTCTACACTGTGTGTAATCTCCTCCTAGACGCTGATGGGTGCGGGGTCGATTTACATTGTAGACTTGCGCTCAAGACATTAATAAAACACATTTATCTGATGTATCTTTCCTTTCCTCTTATTAAAGCTGACTCTAGTTGATTTGTGTATGTGGGAAGTCCTTACTTGATATCATTCAATATTTCTTCAAGGTCTTCAACGGGAATAGACAGTTTAGGCCACCCAGGTGGGTTTTTACATCTGCATATTGCCCTCTATCCATCCAGATGAGCAGAGCCACCTCCTGCCCCAGTAGATGTAATAGTCAGTTTACATTGCAGGAATATCACATTTAGATTAAAAGAACATTAATAACAGATGTTTCTTTATTGCTCACATCTGCAAAATATGTGGTTTAAGTAAGGCATGCTGTATACAAAAACAGATGCATCTCACACTTCTAAGCGAATCACAAAAAGCCAATTATTGCATTCCTGAAACAAATGTAGCAAGTTATATAAACTATACTGAGACCTTTGTAGAAATAATAATACAGATCTGTGTTGTTTTTCTTATCTTTGGACATGTGCACAGGATTTTACTTGGCTCAGCATTCTGAGAAAAGTTTACACATTTTGACAAAGGGTTTGTTTGTTTTTTTCACATTCCAAAAACTTGAAACTAATCTAATCAGGATGGACTGTCTTTTAGAGCGTGAAGTGTTGGCATCATTCTTGTTTCTGGGGATAATGGTAATTTAATAAAGGGAAGTAACAAACCCATGATTCAGCATACATGTATGCAAATGTAATGAACACAAGGTGACGTTTCAGCTTTAAAATCTAGAATGTAAACACTACCTCTAAGATCGATTTTTGTGTGTGTATATGTGTATTTCATTCTAAATGTTATACTAAACTCACTACCCAGCAGAATGAGAGTATGTGATTTTTTGTACTGTTCCCTTCTCTTTTTATGATGTTTGCAATCATTCAGACTGGTTTTCAGGTTTTCAGGACCAGCTAGTTTCTTTATATTAGTCAACACCGACACCATTGTGAGAACTAGCAAGCAAAACAAAAGGAAACTTAATTCAAAGTGGCATATCACTAGATAATGCTGGCCATTCTTCAATGAAGACCCTGTGGTTGATCTCATCTGTTTCATACATCACTGGCAGGGACCTGAAACTGAAGGCCAGCTCCTGAACTCAGGTGAAAACTCTCGATTCCAACAAGTATCTCAAGGTCCCAATCATATTCTGTTTAAGATTTAAATAAATAATAGCTTAAATATCATTCCTCAGTGCAATTGTTTCAAATTAATCTTTGATCTGACTAGGGGGCATTTTATTTTGGTTAATATACAGTACCATATTTAGAAACAAAAACAAATCTTAATATACAATTTTATGTACAATAAAATATTTATAGGTGCCTTTACAAAGGTGTGGTAGGGAACTTGCTTTACTCAACATGTTTAGAGGATAATGGCACCCTAAGTCGTTACAGTAAAGTTTACATTTCAAGTCTTAGAAGGCATGTAATAAATTGTTAACAAATGTGAAACACACTGTGAATATAGAAATGTGCATGCTTTAACAGTCAATTTAAAACAAATTACTTATGCATTATTTAAAGTTAGACCAACTGATCCAATATGTTCTCTATTCTTTTATACTGTCCTAAACTGGAACAAACTAGAAACACGTATGCCTGTATTTTTACTTCCATTGTATGAAAATAATGTATTATTGTTTAACTTAATCCCAGAATCTTTATACTACAGTAGGTGATTTTATCAGTTGATCAATACCATACGGTAACAATTACCCAAGACGCAGTCAACCTTAGATACATGGTGCTGTTAAATGTCAAAGCAGAGGGTATTGCTAAATTCAAGTTCAAGGTAGTCTTGCTAGTTGATATTTAAAGTTATAATAACTGCTTCATCATAAGCATGGAAGCCAACATTGAATGCAGCTAATACAACTCAAAATCAAAATTGTATTTGATTCTATCCAGAATAAATTTCAACATGTTCATTTAGTGCAAGAGTATTATAATACTTTAATTATTTTCGTTACATTAATTCACCAGTCACTAACAAATTATTTTATTTAACGCTATACATGCAACAGTAGGAGGTTATACATACTGTTTAGAAAGAGGGTTACATCTCCATTGGGGTCTCCATATCACTCATACAGCAACATTCAAATTGATAGATTATTTGACCATAATTATATATGTAGTAGCCACTGTTGTCTTATATTATTATTTTATAATCGATCGACCACTTTTGTAGTCTGTTACACAGGAGAATCGTTTTACACACATTAATGGCTTAGCACTCCTGGCTAAAATGATGAATTTCAAGGCAGGCATGTTCTAAGTAAGTTAATTGCAATAAAAATAATTGTTTTATGGAAAAATTTCAACACACATTTCTCATACTTCCTGTAAATGTTAGTTCTGCCTTTTTAGCACTTGTTTCCTTTAAATTATAAAATGGACATGCTTGTTTTTCTAGTACCTGACAGCTTGTTGGATGTATAAGCAGCTTTTAGGCTTTCACGTCAAACAGCAATCTACTTATCAATCATTTAATGATACGGTTTTGGCGAGAAACAAAAATGCTCTTTTGAAGATGTAGCTTTTTAATCAAACTCCCTTCCTGATTTTTGCATAAATAGATAACAAAGGAATAAATTCAGAGGTAGAATCAGATTTCTTTCATTGTAAACATGGTTGGGTGAGTGTTTAATAAATGCAATGAAGTATGCTCTGCCCCTAAGGCTTTATCAAATAGACTAAGGTTGTAGTAACTGATCCTACATTTTATGTTGTCTTATTTATTTGTATTCCTATTTAAAAAGCCATAAAATGAAGGCAGTGCTATTGATACACCCAAAATCTATCAAAGTCACTGCCACAGAGATTAAACTAAATACTACTTTTGCCTAAATCTAAGAATGCACATGGAAAATATAATAGGAAGAATTACTTTGGAGTGCATGTTGTCATCCAGCAATTTTGCAAGTCTTAAAGGTAAAAAGGTGTGACTCAGTTTCAAACTAGAACTCCATCATCCCCAGTTAAGATGGAGGGCTGGCAGAAATACAGTAGTGTTCAAAAGTTTGGAAACAAGAAATGATTTACAGCAAGAGTAGGGCTAGGGATTGTAGTGCCCATTTTTTCCTCACTCAGACTCCTAAATTAATAAATACCCTGGTATCTCTGAATAGATAAGTGTCTCCTGTTTAAAAATATACTAAATATTTTAGAATGGTACTCTGAAATGTTCTGTTTTCAAGGAAAGCAGTACAACTGAGGATGGGAAGTTTATTTCCAGGTAACTTGCTCACAAAATGTCCTGATATCCCTGAATAGATAATTTTCTCCTTTTTTAAAAAGGTTTTAATGAGCAATCCATCACAAATTTAGAGGTAAGCTAAATATGATTAATTCACTAACAATGCTGAATGACTGGGTGGAGCATTTGTATTTTACTCATAACTTTATTTTCCTGAGTGGTGACTGCCAAGATTGGTACATTATTCAATGTAGTGTTGTCCTTTGCAGTCCTCAGCCAGAAAGCTACTTTTGAGGGTAAAATGAGAAAATGTCATACCCAGGGAGGTCTATTCACTAAAATCTCTTGCATGTTTTTAAAGAGGATAGGATTTTCTATTCAAGATACCAAGACATTTAGTGAGAAAGTATAATAAAAGCTGAACTGGAAAATTATGGTTTCAGTAGTTCGGGACAAACACCAATCAAGAAATGTTTTAGTACAACTGTTTATTGTGGAGAATGCAGAGTATGCAATTTTACAGAGAATCATGTTGTATATACACTTTCATTTGGCATCAAACCTAACTTGGTTTGGGGCTCGCTGCCTGGCCAAATGGATGAGGTGGAGACCCCCAAATAGAACAAGCCGGTTTCAATTAGTATTGACTATAGACCACTTGAAGGTTTAGCCAACCATTAACAAATGATCATCAGCACGCTGGAGAGGAAGACAAAACCCATTTTTGTGAAATAGACATCTGGGAATCCATGGCTGATTCAATTGCCCTTCCTCCGGGCAGGCTACTAATGCTTAAAAGTACATTTTTGTAAAAGCATTTTTAGGATCCATAATTTGTTGTAATGTAAACTTGGTAAGCACTGAACGACCAACAACCTAACCATTTGATAAGGGAGCCTGGAACAAGAAGCTGCTGACAATTCTGAAAGAATGACCAAAGAACTGCTCAGCTGTGAATCTGGACCTGGAAAGAATCTGGCGAAGGTGAAGGAAGAACCAATGGCGGTTGAAGATCGTTCCATTTTCGTTAATAAACAGCAGGTCTGAGGGTGATGCGCCCTGAGAAAGACTGAGATGGATAAGAGAGAAAGGGGTCATATGGGCTAACATGGGAGTTTTATTTGTAAATGAAATAGAAAGGGTTCCCAAATCTTCCGGGACAGTTTTCCTTTTGAGCAGAAAGGAAAATGTATCAGATGAGGTAATTGCGAGGTCGGAGATACAGGGGTGAATCTGGGGATTGGATTTGAGAGCGATGTAGACTCCAGAGCACCTAAGGAACCCAAAGCGGCTAAGAGAATAGGGTTTTAAGGTTTATTTAAAAACTGGCAGGATTAGCCGGAGTGGATGAGAGGCACCAAGAGAGTATGTTGATGGTAATAGGTAAGCAAGCAGGGGGAGAAAGAGATTCTGGTTGTTGAAGCCCTTTCAGGATTAAAGAAATGTGTGAATTGCCAAGAGTAGAGCTGGGATGCCGAGAGAGCTTCATCTGTGAACAGTTGAATGTCTTTGTGCAGCAGGAGACACGAGTCATAAAAGTAATGCCGTTCCAGACTTTTTAGTAGGAGCTCCCACAGGCAGAGTTCCTTGCGGCAAAAAGAATCCATGAGTATGACATTGCTGAGGGAATCAACAGAAGGGATCAAGAGAAGGTAGGAGATGAAAGCTCTTTCTTGAGGAATTATCCTCATTGCATAGTTTAAATAACCTAGGGAGAGACAGAAGATTGTGTTTTTCTGGCGACCAGACAGAAAAGTGGAAATAGAAAACAATACGACTGCTCCCCGAGGCTGAACAAGATTGGGAATCCAGGTTGAAGCCTAGAAACTTTATGGCAGCGAGAGGACCCAAGGTCTTTTCTGATACTAGAAGGATGCCGAGATTTGAAAATAATGATTTAAGGATCGTTATTTTCTGGGCAGGAGAAGCATGGGGAAAATAAAATTGAAGAAAATCATCCAGGAGATTCAGCACAAAAGGAATGTGGTAGTTAAGGAGGATCCAGCACAGCGCTTCTGACAAGGTATTGAATATCTATGGGCTGCTTAGCAGCCGAACATCAGGCGAACAGAAAAATAACATTTGAAAATCTGACAGCCTCCAGAGTAGACAGTATTGCAGCCCTGATTGTCCTTTGATCTGGAGGAGATGAAAAGTTGAGGATTGCGAGGGAGGGACATGAGGGGACAGGGTGGAGGGTCAGTGGGGTGAGCAGTTGAACCGCATGCTGAGCATACTAGAAGTCGAAGACCTGTGAAAAACAGGGCAATATGTATTGGTCCAGTGCACCCCAGTAGATGCTCTGGTTCCATTGTTGAAGATGGGCAGCGGCTTAGGCAGAAAAATACTTTGTAGTATTCAAAGAAATGGGAACCTCTTAATCTAACTGAGAAGTCTAAAATGATCGCCATACAACTTGCGCCATTGGTCGGGATTGAACTCGCATATGATGTCCCTGAAATGGCCAAGAGCTAAAATGAACTCGGAAATGGTAAGTGTTTTGAATAAACTGCTGATAAGCAAAAGAAAGAAGAAAAGCATCTCACAGAGAAGGGGCCTGCTGGACACCTGCAATGAGGGGAGAGAAGCTGAACGGTTATAGTTGGAGGAGAAGGGACCGCTATGGGGGCCTGCTGGATGCCCATAGTGGCCAGGGAGGTCACTGCAGGGGCCCGAGGTGAAGGGGGGGGTGGGGTTGAGAAGGGACCACTATGGGGCCTACAGTGAAGAGGAACAGAAAGAAAAGCATTTCAGCGAAAGGACCACTATGGGGGCCTGCTGGGCGCCCATAGTGGCCAGGGAGGTCACTGCAGGAGCCTGCAGTGAAGAAGCAGGAGGAGGAGGAGGAGAAAGAGAAAGGACCACCATGGGGGCCTGCAGGACACCTGCAGTGAGGGGAGGTAACCTGAAAGGTTATAGTTGGCGCCGAAATGCTCAGTAACTGCTGAATGAGCCTTTGATTGTGTGCAACTGGTGTCTGGAGCAGGCTATGGTCTATTAAAGACCAATGCTGAGTGTCTAGCAGGCTATGGTCTAATAAAGACCACTGCTGTAGTGTTCTGTCTGGCCCAGGGCCAACACACACCCCCCTTGTGTTTCTCTCTGAAAGAAAGAGAACAAAATGTTAGTACAAGTAATAAAATAATACAACAACAATAAACTCAAATAACAAGTGAAACAGACTCAGAGAGTCAGCAAGCTGAAAAGAGCTAGAACGCTCGAATAAGTGACTCAGCTGAGTGCTTAAGGGGCAGTGCCAGCCGCACGTCGAATACGAGAGCTAAAGCGGGTGCCAAAAACCAACCGAGCCCGGTTTTTTTACCGGCCCGTGCTCAGCGAACGTAAAACTACAGATTCAGTGAAATAAACCCGGGGAAGGGGCAACCGCCAGCTTCCTGTGCACAATTAAGACAAGGGAGGGTGCAGACACTGAATTAAGTAATAGAAGAGAGTTGTAAGAACAACCATATAGTTACGTCCAATCCTGATCAAGGCTGAAAGCAAAAGAGGCTGAGCTTCCTACTCTCTGCATAGACATTCAGCAACTGAGGGGCTACGGAGGCCTTAAGGCAGCGTTTATATTAAGCTCAGTATAATCCTATCACCTGACGGCGATACCTATTAGTTACCGGCTATTTTTGAATTGGAACAGAACTGCTGAATGAGCCTTTGATTGACAGGCGCTGTGGTCCTGCCTTCAGAGTTTTCCGGATGCAGACGCGCTTCGTGGAGATGCAGTTGTTGCAGGGCGAGGCGTTTTAAGTCCGCTTAATAAGTGGAACTGAGCTTGATTCTTGAGTCACGGGTTGGAATTTGTAGAAACACCCATACTGGCATGGGTTGGGCTTGTTTTATCATGACAAACACTGGGAGCAACCTGTAAAGCAACGATCTGTACTATGCAGAGTGGAGAGAAATAAAGTAAACTTTCTCCTTATGTGCTGTAGATTTAAAAGTGATAGTGATGCTACGAAGATAATGCTGGAGCCTGGGGATCGCCTATTCTGATGTCATGAGTTGCGGACGAACGAGTGGCTAGCTACGGCAGACAGGAGAAGCAGACAGATCTGGGCAGAGAAGTTTGGATTGGTAAATACCGCCGACCGAAGTTGTCGTGGAGTTGGCCCGGGAAGGGCTGGTTGAACTGGTTGAGTGGATTTTGGCTCAGGGAGAACTGAAAACAAATCATCATCCGACGAAACGGAATAATCCAGAATATTGACTGTGACTGTCATTTACGATGAAATTGAAACGCAACTGAGAAGAAAGTGAAGAGGGTATTTATAGTGCTAACAATCTTAATTAGCTAATGTGTAAATTGAATGATTCAGTTTGTGATGCAAAGATTGGTGTCTGACCCTCCTCCCAAACTATAATTAAAAATATCAAATAGCAGGTTTAATGGTACAATTTTTTGTTGTTACAGAAGATCTGAGCATGCAGTGGGATTTGATGGATGTACTGTGTGTGTGTAACATATTGATTGTTTGCTGTCTTCTCTGTTTCAGAAGAAAAACATTTTTTTTTATTTTTTTATAGAGACATATGTAGGAGTGCAATGCTATGAATGAAGGGAGGAATATTACTAGGATAGGCTAATGATGTACTAATTTGGGGTCAGCACCCTTTTAGAAAATCTGCTTCAGCTTCAAAGGCATAAGGTCACCCCTGATGTACTGTCCCCAGTAAACTAATTTAAACCCTGCTGGTGTTCAGTTTTGAGTACAAAAAGGCATAGTTTGGAATTCCAAATAGCAAACTGCCAGTACAGTGCTTCATGTAACCTGGAAAAAGCAACTTAACATTGAAATCTTAAGCCATGTTTTTTTGTAGCTGTGTCTTGATAGCTTTGTACTGTATCCCTAAAGAAGGAGAAACCTTTGGAATAACTTTGAAACCAAACTCTGATTTTACATTCAGGCAATTCTTCAATAATTTAAAAGTTGATCTCTCCCAAAGAAAAATTTGTATATAAATTATGTTCTTAGAGCCTGGAGACACCCTACTACCCAAGGGATGTTATTAATCTGAAGACATAAGATGTTCCATGGTGAAATATAATATAAATCTTATTATTTCTGTATGGCCAATCAATTCACCTTAGCACTTCATGATATATAAATAGTGAGACCTATAAAGACTGTATAAAATAAATAATGTTGAGGAAAGCTTCTATCTGAAATCAAAAAAGGAAGTTGATATTTTTCAGCAACCTTTCAGCCCGTAGATTTGATTTTCAATAATTGCATTTTAGTTGTAATTATTTTGTTTTATGTGTCATGTATTCTGCAGGGCATCATTGGATCTTAAGAATATCTTGGTAGGTGTATGAAATATATGTTATCTTAACTAAAGCATTCTTCTGGTTTAGATCATTGTTTAAATCATCAGATCCAGGTTAGCTCTGTGGGCTACTGACGTACTGAGCCAGCCCATCATTACAACAGCCAAATTCCTCTTCAATACCATGTTGCTTTCTAAACCCAAATGACAGTGAAAACAGAACCGTGTAAGAAAGCAGACATGAAAATAACAAACCAGCAAGCGTCCATAAGTAAACAAAGGATTCTAAAAACAAACTGTAACTGCAACCTGATTGTGCATCTGCATCGCACACCAGACAAATAATACGATGTAAAATACAATTCTCTTTGTCTTTGTTGCTTTTCTTTGCCACGCCCTCGAGTTGCACTTGTCATGCATTCTGGTATCTGAGTCGAATAGACAAAAAAATAAACCATTAACCTGATAACCTTACGTATTTAAGAAGTTTATTTATTTTATTTTTTTTACCTCACAAGCCTATTTTGAAAAGCTTTATAAGTGTTTCTTTTAAAATTTCAGTATCCAATAACATAAAAAATGTAAACACAAGGAACCCCCCCCCCCCCAATTTACATTTTATTGTTTTCTTTCCCTGTGTTAAAACAGAACTTACACATACTGCCTTCAACCCCCCTGCTGCAGGGCCACAGGAAGACAACTGTTTCGGGTTAAAGAGTGATGAGGCCTGTGCAGCAAAAACTACCTTGGGTCACAAAAACAAACTAGTAAGAGAACAATGCCTGGTTTCTAATAAAGTACAGGTAAATGTTGAAAGCAGTCACCCAGTAATTGTTTTATAAAGTAAAATTGAACCTGATTGTGGGGCATGTACCTGACATTTTTTTATACAGTGCAACGGGGGGGACATGTATCAAGTGTATAAGATGGCATTAAGGCCACAGTGCAGTATGTATCGTGACACTTTTGGCAAGTTAAAGCTGTGTTAGTACCGCCAAAATCTGCTCCGCCATGCAATGTGCTCTGCCAAAATCTGCTCCGCCATGCAATGTGCTCCGCCAAAATCTGCTCCGCCATGCAATGTGCTCCGCCAAAATCTGCTCCGCCATGCAATGTGCTCCGCCAAAATCTGCTCCGCCATGCAATGTGCTCCGCCATGCAATGTGCTCCGCCGCTCATTAGCCTTGCATTTAAAGGCGTGTCAAGCCTCAATTACATGCATGGGCAAATTGTAGGTGTGGCTACACAGACCTGTAAATGAAGTCTATGATATTAAAATGAGATTTATGAAGTGGCAGAACAGCAGTGCCCGTCCTAAAAGGGTCCACCAATAAGACCGATTTCAAATTGGTCTTATTTGGACGCAAAGAAAAAGTCAGAAAGCAACTGAAAGAACACATAGGTGTCTGGAAAATTCACTGTATTTTTAAAATAAATTTTGAAAGAAACTACGAATTTCACGAAACTGACATTTTATTTAAAAAATATATATATTTAAATTTTCTATTTACATTATATTCTACTGCTGTAAATTGCCTTAAATGTGTTATCATTCGTGGGGATTCCATGCGGGTTTTTTTTTACTCCAGCCATTTACCCGAGAAAAATGCCTCGTGTAAAATGCATTTTTTGGGTTTCCACTTGCTCAGTTTATTTTACTCGAATAAACCAGGCTTTTCACCCGACGTCATGCAAATGAATGGAAAAGATGGGGGTTGATATGTAAATTAGCTGTGTATAATGTACTCGAGATGTTTTTGAAGATTACTAGTGATATTTTGTGAAAATGCAGTTTCCATGCTCAGAAAACTGGTACACGAGGGAATCTAAGCTGCTGTAATAAAGCAAAATACCTCATTCCTTGTTACTTAATAATGTGTTTTACTGCTCTTGCCCAAATTGTTTCTCAAATGTCATTAGTGGGGTGTCATGTCGTTAGTAGTGAATACTGTTTCAACTAATTTATCTTACGACTCATTAATTAAAAATTAACTCGAAAGGTATAAAATTAAACTGACTAACAGGTACTGAAAACAGGCAGAGATTTTATGCAGAATTGTAAACCCACAAGAGATATACAACATGACAGTCCAGACACAGCAAAAAACTAAAATAAAAAAAAAAATGTCCACATTATCATTAAGATGAACTACACCACTGCTAACCATAAAACCACCCATCAGTCACTACTTTCTGCCATTTTGAAATCCACAGTAACAACTGATGCTCCCTTGCAATATTTGTATTTCAGAATAAACACACTCATTACCATTTACACCTGAAATGCGAGTTTCCATGCGAAACTGGGCATGGGTTTTCCTGTGTGTTTCGTCATTTACATGAATAAATGAGATTTATCCTATCCCTCTCTTTGGCCGTTTTTTTCGGCCACACACCTGATTTACCCGAGTAATTCTCCCAAACATACATGCGCATCGCCATTTTAAGTATAAATTGACCCGCATGGAAACCCCATGATTGATAGTTCAACAAGAACAGAACTGAAACATTTAGCCTAGCTACTGAGTTAACTCTTGAAAAGTGTACGTTCTAACTTGATTAGCTATTGAAACAATCTTTAAAAATGTAACAAACATCTGCTGAATAGTTTAATATGGTCTGTGTTGGCTGCCATAAAAAGTTAAAAGCAGACTGTGGCAGAGCAAAGCTCTGCCTTTTAAATTGGCAGGGATGGGGTTAACTTCCCCTACCTGCCTGGGTTTATTATGTTCAGGTGGCTGGGGTTGATTAGTTGATTAGGTTGATTAACGATCAATCAGCGCCCAGCCACCTGATATAAAAGGAGGCCTCTGCTTCTCATTTGGGGAGAGGGAGCTGAGGAAGCAGGTTGGTGTTTGTTTTGTGGTTTTTTTAATTTTCTAAATCCAGTGAAGGCATTGCCCAGCCTGGAAACTTTATTTTTGTGAGTTTTGTTTTTGCTTTATTTGTGTTTGAGTATCTGTTATTTTGCCCTTGTGCACTTTATTTTTGTTTATTTATAATAAAACAGTTATTTTTTTGAACTGCAGTCTGTCTCTGGGCCTCTATCCACTCGCCAGCCTGCCACATTTGGTGGCAGCGGTGGGATAGCGCCACCTAGAGGCTCAGAGCAGTATTTATTTATTTTTTTTTGAAAAAAAAAACCACAAAACAAACACCAACCTGCTTCCTCAGCTCCCTCTCCCCAAATGAGAAGCAGAGGCCTCCTTTTATATCAGGTGGCTGGGCGCTGATTGATCGTTAATCAACCTAATCAACTAATCAACCCCAGCCACCTGAACATAATAAACCCAGGCAGGTAGGGGAAGTTAACCCCATCCCTGCCAATTTAAAAGGCAGAGCTTTGCTCTGCCACACAGACAAAATAGATTTTTTAAAAAAAACAACTTTGAATGACAAATTCAGCAACATTTTTGTAAGTTTTGTAAGCCTTTAAAACTAATTTAAAATGACCGTGTAATTCCCATAGCCTGTTTTGCCCCCTCTAATCCCAAAATATTAAAACATGGGAGAAATGTTAACTGCAAACCTGAAATGACAAAACCAAATTAGTAGTATGCAAAAGCATGTTTTCTAAATGGAATAAAATCATTTCAAAGGTATACAATTAACAAAAAACAACTTAGTTGCTGGAAGGAGCAGCTCAATTATTGTTCTGAGTAGTTTCTTGCTAGATGAATACTGAATTTTGTTATTCTCCTCTGGAAATTTGCCTTTAAGACCCCTGGTGCTTAGTTAGAATGCTGAAATTGTTTTTTTTTTTCTACCCTTGAGACATGTAAGCAAAGGTACACGTATCACGGCTCCCTCTTGTGGAGTGATTTTTTAGCGAGTCTGTACATTTCCATCAGGAAAATAGTTCTATGTGTTATTGGATGCAGTGCACACTTTCTTTTAAATACATTTTCTTGTATGGCTGTTCAGATATTTGTTTCTCACCCTTAACTAGTAAATGACAATTTCATTAGAAAATCTGTTCACACTTTCATAATGGTCAGAAGTAAACCATGCACAGCTGCAGATTGTTATAACAATGTGTTCCCCAAAACACTGAAAATTATACTCCTATACACAATTGTAAGCACACACTGAGATGTGTTACTGTATGTTACACAAAACACCCTTCCAGTTTAAATTGTTGCTATTTTTACACCTAAATAATAATACTAATACTAATAATAATAATAATAATAATAATAATAATAATAATAATAATAATAATAATAATAAGTATTATTATTATTATTATTATTATTATTATTATTATTATTATTATAAGTGTGTGTAATCAGTCTGGTAAGGGCTTTGAGGGATTATAGGACATCATCATCCCTAACCCAGAAACCCGAGAAGCCCTTAACAGGCTGATTACACACACTTACTTATACTTAATTCTTTATTATATATGGAGAGTCAACCAAACACACAAACACAAATATTGTAAAGCTGAAGATTTTTTTTTTAACAAAACATTCATTGTAAAGCTGAAAAATGAATTGAATTGATGAATTGTTGAAAGTACAGTGTCCACCAAGCACCATTTCCTAAATTACTGGGTAAGGCTTGCTGAGGGGTAGAGTTTCCTGTTGAGAGATATGAGTAGTTATTTATGCTGCTAAGTTTTCTGGTTCCAGAGACCTGCACTATTTCAGTTGGAGGTACGTTGCTGCTGACCATTTGTATGCTGATTTTGTGAGTGGAGTGGTTGGTGAACCTTTTGGTTGCTGGCAGATCTGCAGAGAGTTGCATGTTGTGCATCATCTGCCTTATTTTGTTTTTGCCAACTCTCATATTTTTGAACCATAGCAAATGGATCCTGCTTTCAGCATCAAGTTTGGTGCAAGGTAGTAGGGGAATCCGGAGTTGTCAATTCCTGTGTCCGGTTCTCTCTGTAGAGCTTGTAGGCATTGATTGGGTTCTGGGACAGGTTTTTGGTGTTGCTGCACATTCTTGGTTTCAGGGACCGGATGTCTCCTGTGTTGTCCCCAGACTGTGTCTTTATTTGTCTCTGTAAATATTGGAGAAAGTTGTTTCCAAGTGAGTCGGTATTCAGAGAGATGTCTACACATGAGATTGTGCTGCTCCTTGGTCCGGAGTACAAACTGGAGACTATTCAGAAAAAAATACCATGTTCAGGAACGCTTATGTCTTATTCTCATAGCCTATTTTTCAAATATGATTAGGTTCAAAACATATCAGACCTCAGAGAGTTAACATGTACAAATATGTGCTGGAGCTGAGCTTATGCCTTTTTCACCATACGACCTACATGGTACTGAGATTTTCATCTTGGTAAGTCTTTGACTAAACACTTGAATAAATACACACACACACACACATATATAGATACATCTGCTCAGCAAAATTATGGCTACTCTGCGTACTTTAGACCAGTTTCTACCTATTTAATGTGGTAGATCCCTCTAAACCCTCTAAAACTAGAGTGGCAACACATCCTTCCAACTGGATGTGGGTGGTTTTTGTAATACAAAAATTAAGTCATAAACCATTTAGACAAGTCATTGGTCCACACTGCTCAAGCGAGTGGTTGCTAGGTAACCAGATACTCCTGTAATGTGCATGTTCCCCAGTTAAAATGAATGCTGGGACAAAATATACAAATATTCGAAAGAATATTTTTTGACATGTATTCGGATACAAAAATCAGATGTTCATATTCACAAAAAGTGACAAAAATACCTTGCACTATTTATCACCTCACCAGAAGTTGCGCAACAATTTCAAAATTGGCAAATGAAAAAGAGCTTGTGTGATATGTGAGATTAATACATAAAAATAAAAAAGCAGCACTTGAGCCTCTATTTAAACTTTAGACAGCAAAAAGCAAACAAACCAGATGTTGTGTGCGCACACATAGGGAACGACATCTGGGTCAAAAATGCATTGTGCTGCTTTAGAGTGAGTCAGAATCTCATGGGACAAAAAAGACAAGCATGTCATTTTCAATTGCCTCGCTTAAACAGTGCCCAACTTGCTGGAAATGTTGTGTAGTGATTTTTGTATAGATTGTATATATTATATATTTTTTGTTGCGACTTTCCGTTATGTGGAATGTAATAAACAAGAACCAAAACCCATTCATTTTACAAGGCAATTTCCACTTTTGTTTTATTTAAGTGTTTAAAGTTAAAATTCAGTTTTTGTTTGCTTGTTCAGCATTACTTTATGAAAATGTGTCTGTGGTCACTGTTTACTGTGAAGAAATGGAAATGGCAAGGAATGAAAAAAAAGTAAAAAAATAAATAAAATGCGATGTCAACTTTATTACTATTTATTTTGGGAATAAACAAAACAGTGTTTAACTTGAACTGCTATTAGGCATCCTTTGTTTTGTAGTTAATTCACTGGGGTAAAGTAAAGCCTAAACAAGGTATTACTCTTTACTCCTAGGACATTTTGGTACTTTATCGTGTTACATATTGTAACGTCTTGCTGTAAAGTAAAGGCACACACACACTGGCCATGCCCCCCTGCCCCTGCTGTTATGCCGTCTCTGCCTGTGCTCTGAGCAACATAATGGCTTTTATTACTTTTTGAAAACAAAGAATATCCAAACGAATGTTTAAATTATGAGAGAGTATCAGAACATAAAAATCCTGTGTTCGTCCCAGCGCAAGTTAAAAATGCTTTCCTATTTTATACAGAACAATACAGAGAACCAGCAGTTGAGAACTAAAAAAAGTGTAGAATTAATTAAAAAATATATTTAACTTGTGCCTAACATGAATACCTTACAACAGTGTTTGGGAGAACAAAGGCTGTTTCACAGGTTAAGATGACTATGTTTAACTAAAGTGTACAAAGACTGAACAGCATATGAGGAAGTTATGGTGATCAAGGTAATAATAATAATAATAATAATAATAATAATAATAATAATAATAATAATAATACATGTCCCTAGATGTGATACGTAAACATGTAACTGTAATACATACAGTTTTCCTGATTAGCACTGCACCTTCAGCAAGAAATAAACTTTGCTGCTTTGTTCAATTTTGTATTTCAAATGTACCTCTGGTAAACTGCCAAGTTACATTTGGGACATGATTAACTTCAGAGAGATCAGAGGAGGCACGAGACACAGGCAACCCACTCGTTGGACCATCAATGCTTACCATGTACAGCTGTCAAACTTTTTATGCCTAGAATGATGTAAAATGAGTACTTATAACAACCTGCCAACCAAATTAAATTGCTAATGAGGGTAGATGTTATATTTCACATTTGCTTAACTAATATTTATTTTCTCTTTTAATCCCTTTTAATACTATAGCAAGGGCCAGTGATGCCAAGTCCTGACTATACATGTAGGTAATCTGTCCCCTGCTAAATCTTCTCTGAACTGATAACACTTACAATATTTATACAGTACAGCAAGTCTATACACTGTAGGCCATTATTGGTTACATGAAAATTTGTAAACACATTCACGACATAAATGGTAAGCTTTCAATATTTATAGATGAGTCAACCAGTCTTAGTAGCAAAACAGCACTGATTGTGTGATTTCATTGAAGATCCATTGTTAATATCTATTTGAATGTTTAGCTAAACATGGTTTTGATACTCGTATCTGAAATGACACCTCAGCCTTCACTAGCGATGGTGCCAGTGTTATGCTTGGTAACAAGTCAGGCGTTGTTCACAGACTTTTGGAGCAGACCCAAATATTATTGTTTGGCACTGTTTAAACCATAGGTTAGAACTGGTGGTGGGTGACTCGGTCTCAGAAGTAGGTGGAGTGAACCATTTTCATTCATTTATGGACAAATTGTTCTGTTTATAGTAGATCTCCTCAAAATCAGAGGCAGCTTGCAGAGTGCGCTTCCGAACTAGAACTGAACTTCCAAACTAGAAATTTCAAAGATTGGTCATATTTTTAGCACGAGATGGGTATCAAGTTCATTTCGAACCATGTCAGTGGTGTGGTGTAACAATGAAAGATGGAACAAAGTCAGTGTTAGACAGAAAAATCTACGAAGGTCTGTTAAGATTGTCTTCGAAGCAGATTCTTTTGGATTTAGCTCTCATGTACGACACACTGAATGAACTTGCCTTGCTCTCAGAATGTTTTATAGAAATGTGCCACAATTGTACACACGGACAAACTGATCCACTGCAGCATATGCTTTTTGGATGGACTGAAAGCACGACCGGGTACCAAAACTCTGGAAGCTGAAATTGCAATTCCAGAAGGAAAATTTTGAACTGTTTTGTTAACTAGTAACAACAAGATTATTAACATTAATCGTCAGCAGTTTCTTACAAGTCTCATTAATAATCTCAAACATTGGATGGTCATGACATCTTCATTGAAAGGCTGTTGTTCACCATCTCAGGCTCAGTCCAGCTATGATTCTCTAATAGAACAGATGTAAGTTCTTAACTCCTGAATACTCGCCAGCTGATAGGCCTCCAGGGTATGGAAAATTAGAAGTAACTTCTCTCAGCAAGCAGTTTAAATTGCAATCTACTACTGTGATAAAAACTTACAGAGATTATGTCAATGAAGTTGGGCAACAAGTTCCACCACCCATTATGGGGGCTCCCCTGCAAATATATGTTTGCGAAGGGTACCCTTAGCTAAAAAACCTGGTCCAGCTGTCATGTGAGAGAATGCTCGTAGAGGTGCCGATTTAGGCATGAGGATTGCACAGCACTTCACGTGCGGGTAAAATGTATGTGAGAACGGGAAATGGAACTTAATTAATTCACGTGCATTTGTACTGAGACTCCAACTGAATGATTGATTAGCAATCGAGTCTCGGTACATTTGTATAAAAGCAACATGTTTTCACTCACTAGAGGTTGTGTGTTCGTTGAGTGGAGAACGGGTTGGGAGAAGGAGAAAACAAAATGAGAAGTAAAAGTAAATTAATTTAACTCACTGTGTTTGTCTGTTCGTCCGCTGTTTGTTAGTGTCTGTTTTGTTTAGTGTTAATTGGTTTTGTTTGTCTGTTTATTTTGGCCTCAAGTGCTGTGTGCTGTTTTTGTTCAACCTTTTATTTTCTGTTTGTTCATTTATTAACTGCTGAGTGCAAGCAAGTCCTCAGCTTCACCAAAACTCCACGTTTCATTGTCCTGTGTGTTATTGTTCCAGGTCTGACGTCACCACTCAGCCAGCCTTGTGACATATGATGTCCTGCGTGGGATAAACCACAGCCTCAAAGTCAGACCAGTGAAAGTGCATTTTTTTTTTTTTTTTTCCAAAAAGTGTTTTTTTGTGTTGGTTTTTGGAGAAAAAAAGGAAATAATAATAATAATAATAATAATAATAATAATAATAATAATAATAATAATAATAATAAAGAAATGGAAGGCTGGAGCTGGAGAGATGGCTACCAGGAACTGGAGGAGCTCCTCAGAGGTCTGGAGGACCAGGGCTTGTGCCTTGCCTGTGGGGTGTACGGGCACATTGTGGCTGTCTGCCCATTCCAAGAGGGAGAGGAGGTACTGGCCCAGGAGAGACAGGTGAGGAGAAGGATGCAGAGAGGGGGGAAGGTGGTGCACCATGTGCATTGCCTATGGGCATGAGGACGAGGACTGCCCAGAGCAGGAGCCAGAGGATGAGGATCTCAGTCGTCCTAGGGCTGAGTGGGAGGAGCTTGAGCACCGAGCGGCCAGAAAGGGAGAGCTCAGGTGTCTACAGCCCACAAAGGGGGAGTCAGAATTCTCGCTTCGCCCAGTGATGCCTGCCTTGCATCTCCCAGGGTTGCCTGCTGCTCCGCATCGCCTGGGGTTGTCTGCTGCTCCACATCGCCTGGGATTGTCTACTGCTCCGCATCGCCTGGGGTTGCCAGCTGCTCCACAGCGCCTGGGGTTGCCAGCTGCTCCACAGCGCCTGGGGTTGCCGGAACTGCTTCGCCAGGGGTCGCCGCCAGCTTAGGGGATATGCTGGGGCTGGAGGAACCAGCCCGGAAGCCATTAATGGATCTGCTGCCAGTCGGTAAGCTGACAGCCTTTCTGCTGTCAGCTAGGTAGCTGCTGGTTCTGAAGAGGAGGGAGAGTAGACCACCATGCTGTCAGCCGTCAGTCTGTTTAACATGAATGATTTAAAATGTATATTTGTATTTAGGCATGAGGATTACACAGCACTTCAAGCGCAGGTAAAATGTAATATGCGAGCACGGGAAATTGCACTTCATTAATTGCAGTTGTGCCCTCCAATTGAATGATTGATTAGCAATTAAGTCTCGGTACAGCTGCATAAAAGCAGCATGTTTTCACTCACTAGGGGTTGTGTGTTCGGTGAGTGAAGAACGGCTGGGGAGAAGGAGAAAACAAAAAGAGAAGTAAAATTAAATTAATTTAACTCAACATGTTTGTCTGTTCATCCGCTGTTTTATTTGTCTGTTTTCTTCAACCTTTTATTTTCTGTTTGTTAATTTATTAAATGCTGAGCACAAGCAAGCGCTCAGCTTCACCAAAACTCCACGTCTCTGTCCTGTGTGTTATTGTTCCGGGTCTGACATCACCACTCAGCCAGCCTTGTGACAGTTACAAATAAATTAGATGTTGCTTTTTGATTGCTTAAGAAGTATTTCAGTTAAAATACAGAATAGTGAATAATTTTGGATCATGGGTTCATTATTCCTGTGTTCATTTGGGTCACCAGTCATAAAGTTTGAGAAACACTGATCTTGGAAATGCAAGCCGAACAGATTTTCTGAGAGGCAAGGCAAGCAAACTGAGAACTTTCGGTAATGTAATATATTGAAACTGTCCATTTGAGACCTACAGTATACAGTAAATACACTGAGTGTACAAAACATTAGGAGCACCTGCTCTAATAATCAGCTATGATCCCTTATTGATGTAACCTGTTAAATCCACTTCAATCAGTGTAGATGAAGGGGAGACAGGTTAAAGAAGGATTTTTAAGCCTTGACACAATTGACACATGGATTGTGTATGTGTGCCATTCAGAGGGTGAATGGGTAAGACAAAAGATTTAAGTGCCTTTGAAAAGGGTATGGCAGTAGGTGCCAGGCACGCCAGTTTGAGTGTGTCAAGAACTGCAACGCTGCTGGGTTTTTCACACTCAGCAGTTTCCCGTGTGTATCAAGAATGGTCCACCACCCAAAGGACATCCAGCCTACGACAGGCTAGTGGTTGAAAACGGCTCATTGATGAAAGAGGCCAAAAGAGACTGACACGAATTATGCAGAGCAACAGACGGGCTACAGTTAGTCAACTAACAGTCCAGTACAACATTGGCGCCGAAAGACCCATAAAAGAATGCACAACTACCTTGACATGAATGGGGTATGGCAGCCGACAACCTAACAGAGTTTCACTTCTTTCAGCAAAACACAAGAAACTGCGGTTGCAGTGGGCTAAGGAATGAAAACACTGGATACTGGAGGATTGGAAAAACATTGCCTGGTCTGATGAATCCCGGTTCCTGCTGTTTTACCCTGATGGGAGGACTAGGGTATGGAGAAAACCACATGAGTACTTGCATCCATCATACCGCATGTCAACATTGCGGGCTGGTGGTGGTGGTGTGATGGTGTGGGGTGTGTTTTCATGGCACACATTGGGCCCCTTAATAAAAGTCTAGCAAAGTTTGAATGCCACAGGATATTTGAACATCATTGCCAATCAGGTTTATTCCTCCATGGCAGCAGTGTATCCACCTGCTAATGGATTTTTTCAGCAGGATAATGCCCCGTGCCACAAGGCTAGGATTGTCCAGGAATGGTTCCATGAACATGACAGTGAATTCAGCTTACTGCAGTGGCCTGCCAAGTCACCAGATCTCAATCCAATTGAGCATCTGTGGGATGAGATGGAACAAGCTATTCAGAGTAGAGATCCACTACCAGCCAACTTGACACAACTGTGGGAAGCACTGGAGTCAACATGGGCCAGCATCCCTGTGGAATGCTTTCGATACCTGAGGCTGTTCTGAAGGCAAAAGGGGGTGCAACTCAATATTAGAAAGGTGTTCCTAATGTTTTGTACTCAGTGTAGATACGCAGAACAGGTCAGATTTATGAATGTATTTTGTTAGCAACACTTTAACAGGGGTCTGATGGCCTGTGCCCAGTCACGGTAACATCACTTTGTAAACTTGGTTTGTATTCCATTTTTGTCTTGTTAATGATTAGCTCAAAATTTACAGTAAATAGACTGGACCCACATTGCCTCATATTCTGCAGTTGTAAAATATTGAAAATGTAGAAAATTATAGAGAAATGTAGGGAAAAAAAATTGAATCAAGCTGAGTTGAATGTTATTATTTTTTTTAATGAAATACATTTAGATGCCTTTTTTATAATTAAACTATAACTTAAACATATATTAAGGTTTGGAATGTAATTCCTTGCGGGTTTCTATTTAGATGAGTAATATAAACATGTACCACTGTTTCTGGTATAATAATATGTCTACCAAGCAATGCGATACATATTCAAAAAAATAATGACTGTATTAGTTTTACTATTGCTGATTTTGCTGCACGCTAAGGTCAAGGGAAATAAAAATGGAATTAAATCTTAATTATTTGTGTTTTACAAACAGCATGAGCCCACTTAAAAAGTCCCAGATTGGCATTTGTGTTATAGCAATCATTTTAAAAGTGATCTTAATCGGTTGAGTCTGTAAAACCTGCATGGTCTATTAAAGACACATCTGGAACTACTGTTGTCTGGAAAATTACTTAAAGGTATTGTGTTTTAGAAATGCACCATTCTAGAAAAACTTTGAAAAGCAAATACCATTGGGATACCCAGTGATCCAGATAAGCCACGTAAAGAGTGTTTTACACAATAAAAACATATTAATTACGTATGATATTTACATTAATACTTAACGAATACGCATAACAATTTTGCTGCACAGCTTGAGTTTGCATGTATATGTATCATATGAATATAGGCCTACTGCATGTGGTAGCAAGAGAAATGATGGACAGCTTGTAGCCTCCCTGGGAATTGCCAGAAACACTGCAGTTAAAATGTAAGGCTGTAGTTAATGCATACCCCATGAGTTAGCATTAAAGTAGCTACAGAATTTATTGACAGTACAAGGTAATGCTGCATTTTACTCACCCAAAATACATTTTACGCACATAAATTGTAGGTTAAATTACTCAATGACCCCAAGCCTTATCTGGAGCATTGGGATACCATTATAAGGCTCTATTCACACTGGGTCCATTTAGGGGGTTTGGTCTATGGTTCGATACGTTTGGTGTGAAGTGTGAACAACAAAGTCCAACGAAATGAACCGTACTGAGTCCACCTAAAGAGGTGGTCTCGGTTTGTTAGACAAAAGCATTGAGTCTGGTTGGCTTGTTAAACCTCAATGTGAACAACAGCTGGACTTTGCCCATTTGCACATAGGAAACAAACTATACAAAGTAAACGGACAGGAAGAAGTCGACATTTTGTGGCTTAGTTCATATTCCAAGAAAACAAGTAGAGCAAGAAACCAAAAATGTATCGGAACTACATTAGCGTTACCAGACATCCTGGGAAAATTTAGATTGTCACAGTTTTCAGCCTTAATTTTTTGTTCCAGTCAGAAACAGTACAACTGTTAATTGCCAGGTCTTATTGTTGTGTTTTTTTTTTTTTTTTTTTAAGTACAATTTCCATGCTCAGCAAGTTAATAGCAGAGTAATGTTGTGTGTTAGTGCCATTGAAAAATAAAAAACAATCGTATGGATTATTTGTTTAATCATTCGGATTAGGAGTGTATACCATATATTTAAGTGGTAACAGCTGATCTATTTTTTTTAAATCTGTCTTTGTGTACATTTAACATGTTTTGACTAGATGAAAATATAAATAATATAATGAGTTGTTATGCTCTGCAATAAATTCACCCCATGTTAATTTTTTTAACTATTTTTTTGTATTTTATATACTGTTATTTTTGTTATGGGCTTCAGAATTGCTACAGCGTCAGAGAATAGAAGAAAAAAAAAGTCAGAACTACATGGACTGAAGCTCTAGTAGAAAATTTGGTCAGACTGCTCACTAGTGGGTTTTGTCAGTACTTATTGTTGGGTATGTCACGTCCCTGGTTAGAGAAAAAAAGTTAAAAGAGAAGAAGACACCATCACGGAAAATATTAATATTGTGAGTCCTTACACATCCTTTGTTTAGCCTACAGTATTGGCTCTGTGTAAGCTGAAATGTTCTAAAACATTGAGAATATATTATGTCTTTGAATGAACAAATTGTCTCTGAGTCTTATGTACTTTACGAGGGGAGAAGTAAAGAAAATAGACAAACAGAAGACATGAGGGAGAGAGAGTGAGAGAGTTGCACAGCCACGTAAGAAGCACATAAATTAAACCTGTCATACAGGTAGCAGCGGTGCTTTTGGATGCAGTAAGGGACAATTATCTACACATTCTCAGGAACAACAGCAGCAATGTTACTTGTAAGTACAGTTTTACCACATATTCTGTAAATTCTACTGCAAGTCAAGAGCATAATAAAACTAACAACTGACAAAGACCACCTAGATGGGGCTGCCGCTCAACAGCTAGCGGGGGCCAGCACAGTACAGCAGGGAATGCCTTTTTGTTTGGAGCTTCCACCACCCTTCACGGGAGATGGCAATGAATCATTCAGCTCTTGAGTTATGCCTTTTTATAGTAGCTTTAAGTGTTTCTTCATCTGACCTTAATAAAGCTTCTACCAGCAAGATTGTCAGGTCCTGCGTTTTCTTACTGGCAGAGCCTCGCCATAAAGAATGATTATGCCCAAACTAAAAATAGCCTGAGCTCTGTTTTCGGACGAATCCAGTACTTGGCAACACAAGATTTGTGGTGGGTTTGGATTCTGCACTTCAGCTTAAAATTCATGAGCGTGGAGCTACTACAGCACAGCTGCCTTAAAAGTTGCTGCCCAATGTGAGCATGCTCAGCTAGCCATAAACATTACAGCTCCTAATTCATTCATGCCATTTTGTCTGCAGCAGCTTCCCAGTGGCAGCACCCACACAAGCTCCAACTCACATTTCTGAATTATCAGCTGCCATTTGAGAAATAAAAATCAGAGCTGCAGGACATTAAGCATTTTCATGCAAAGAGCACTGAAGCTAAAATTGATCAACTCTCACAGCAGTTTGCCTGCCTTCAGCGTGATGTAAATGTGATTGCGCAACACCTACCCCATGAGCAGCACAGCTCAGACAGCCATTACAGCAGGGGGCGCAGTCCTACATGTTATGACCACCAGATATCATGGTTATTATTCACCATCGCCTTACCGCTCACCCTCACGTGAGCACAGGACACATCTTGCCCGTCCCTCCTATAGTCCACTTGCTGTTGATGGAGACTGTCGCCGCTGTCCCTCGCACAGGGCTGAGTCAGCACACAGATCACATTCCCACATTCATCTTATTCGCCCCACCGGCGATAGTGTCATCAGCCTTCCAGCCATCCACAGCTCCCTTATAGGGGAGATTCCCCAAGTTCACCTTAATGGCATGAGTCCCCCTCACACAGACTGTGCTTTGATACCCCCAAAAGTGACCAGGTGTTTGATGACAGGGAACATCAGGGAAAATAGTAGTAGCTGACATTGTGGACCAAATGCCAGCTCATTCGATCCAACAGGTCCGTGCACTCTCTTCTGAGTTGCAAGCTGATGCACTCCCAACCTCTTTCTTCACCTGATTTTGGAAGGAACAGAGATCAATGCTTCTGTTGATACAGGATCAGGAATTTCACTCATTACAGACAAATGTCATCAATCCGTTCCCACACTACGATCACAGTCCTTCGTGAAATCCTTTGTTTTTGTTCCCTCCGTAACAGGACACTTTCTGGACATGTTTGGCTCTATTAATGTGCAGCTGTGTATTGGAAACCAAACTTTACACCATGTGTTTCATGTTGTGCGTACTGCAAGTCACCCTGTCATTGTTGACTGGGACCTCCTTTCACAGCACCATGTTACCATTGATTTGCCACATGGACACTTAACATTCTATGGCAACAATTTGCCTCTTTTACTGACACACCACCATTCACCCCACTGCAGAGCAATGCTGTTATTCTCTTTCCTGTTAAATGCTGTTATTTTCTCTTTCTCTTGTCTGAGATGGCTGTGACAGCCAGTCTGGACTGCAGGACAGTGAGTGGCCCTGTGAACAGTGAGTATGTGGGCCTCCTTGAACCATGCCAGAGTGATAATTTATGATTAGCTCTGGCCAGAACGCTAACCATAGCACATAACAGTGTTACTAGTTTGTGTGGTCAATCCATCACCCTGGCCTAAGCATCTATCTGCCGGGCTTAATCTTGGACAGTTACATTCCATAACTGCCACCCGCACAAAGAATTTGAAATTATGAGTGCTCTCACAGCCTCCATGCAGCAGTAGACTAAACCTTTGGTGAATGTTGACAGTTCCTGCTTGACCTCCCAACAAAAGTCTCAACGCGAAAGTCTCCTGGTTAAATTCTCTGACATCTTTAGTACTCATTCACATGACTATGGTCAGACAGACCTGACTGAACACAACACCAGAACAGGTGAAGCTGCTCCAGTCAAGTTACGTCCATAGCACACATCACCTGCCAAACAAGGTACAATGTAGCATGAAATAGAAAAACTGCTTGAACAGGGCGTTATGGAAGAGCCTGGAAAAAAAGATTGAGTGCTATTACCATCATAGACTCGCATCCCTTGCCACGTGTTGACGACACCCTGGACAGACTCACTGGTGCGTGTATATTCAGTACCATTGATCTTACGTCAGGCTACTGGTAAATTCCCCTCAATCCATCAGACAAGGAGAAAAAAGCCTTCTCCACAGGGTCTGGATTGTACCATTTTTGCATGATGCCAATGGGAATTTGTAATGCACCTCCAAGCTTCCAACGCCTGATGGAGTTGGTCTTGCACAGCCTTCACTGGAGCATCTGTCTCAACTATTTAGAGGACATCATTGTTTACAGTGCAGATTTTGATCAGCATCTTGAACATCTCAGACACGTCTTTCACTGATGTCATTCAACCGGATTAAAACTCAAACTCTCAAAACTTCACCTAGCTCAATCTGCAGTTACCTTCCTGGGACATTTACTTTCGAGTGAGGGTGTGCAGCCTGGCCCAGCAAACAGAGAAGTTAGACATGGCCAACGACACAATATCCCACACAGGTCAGAGCTTTCTAGGTCTTTGCTCTTATTATAGACATTTCATCAAGGACTTGTTGCTGAGCCACTCCACCGCTTCACCCACAATAATGTGTCCTTTGTTTGGACTGATGACTGTCAAGATGCCTTCCAGACTCTCAAGCAGGTACTGTCCACACCTCCTGTCATGGCATTCCCCAATTTCAAGTTTCCCTTCTTCTTATACACTGTTGGTTCACAGCATCCTATAGGGTCAGTCCTTGCACGAAAATTGGATTCAAAGGAACATTTAATTTCCTATGCTAGCCATGTGCTTACAGAGATGAAGTGGTCCACGTTTGACAGAGGACTGTTTGCTATTGTTTGGTCAGTGCGACACTTCTGTCACTTACTATTCCAGAATATTCTATTGTCACAGATGGGTGGTCTATTGAACTGGTGTATCATATCATGTATGACTGGTGTATCATTCACAGGGAGAGTTCCAACAGTTGAATCACAGCTGGTTGCTCCTCCCCTCACTAGCTGCAAAGTAAGAAAAACAACTGTCTCACCTGCACAAGAGCAGTCACCAGCACCAAACCTCCACAGCCAACTTCCCAATTATGCCTTTCAAGTCAATCCAGCACATAAATCAGTGAGCCTGTGCACCTTCCAGCATTTAACCTTGTGAACATTCAGTCAAATGCCTGGGACCTCCTTAATCAACAACGTTCTGACCCTGATCTAAAAATAGTTTTTCAGTAGCTGGAACAAGGGACAAAACCCCAATTTTGGAGACTTCCCTCTCACCCTTCCTCAGGAAAATGTGGATTCAGTTTGGTCGCCTCATAATAATGGATGATCTGTAGTGTCGGCGGGTCTGCATTCTCCCTCTAAGAGTGAGTTGTTGCAGGTGGTAATCCCAAAATCCTTACTTCCTCAGGTGTTGCAGTACATTCATGGCCACTCCACGTCTGGAAACTATACTTCTCTCAAAACACTGGACAGAGCCACACGTCTGCCAACAGTGTCCAGTCAGTCAAAGAGGTCTCCTGTGCCTCAGTACCAAGCCCCCTTGGTGCCTATTACTCCAATGAGACCCTTTCAAATAATTGCTGCTGATTTAACAGAAGTTATGGATCTCTAGAGAAAATTTGTTAATCTCTACTCATTACGAGATCAAACTGCTGGATCCATGGCTCACTGTATGTTTTGACAGTACATACCATACCTGGGGTCCCTGAAGCTTTACATTCAGATCAGGGCAGACAGTTTGAATCCAACCATTGCACATTCTAGGAAATCCTCAGGTTCTGCACTTCATCATACCACCCTCAGGGTGAAGGAGCTGTGGACGCTACAGTCACACCTTGAAACATGAAACACTGAAGTGCTGCACCCTGTAAAAAAAGCATCTCTGTTGGTTTGGGGCAATAGTGAAATGCGTTTTGATTGGGGAGTCATCCCTGAAGTTTTTCTAATAGACATTTAACTATGGTAAATATTTGGTTTATTTCTTTTTGGGTTTCTGAACATTTTGGGAAATTTAGGATGATTTCAGGTAAGCTTTGTATTCTTGATTGCCGAATATCCCGGCAACCCCCCCCCCCCCCCCATAACTCTGGGTTTATAGACCGACCCAACTAACTGTATTGTGGGTGATTACAATCTAATGAAGGCTTTTATGTTATTTTGAAAACACAAGTAACACACTTGTCATTGCGTGGGTGATCAGAATTATAATGAGCCATCTGCAGAGGGTGAAAGGTATCATTAAATAATTATGTGAATTATAGAATTGTGCACCCATGTCAAAGGGTATTAACCAGTATGTCATTGTATGGATATAATAGTACATATCAAAAGCAAATGTAATTTTGGATCAAATATTGAATAGCTACATATCCGGTATGGTTTAGGGTTTAAGTTTTCTATTTTTGCATATCCGTAGTATCCAAAATATTAAATTAAGTCACAGAAAATAAGTGAGAAGAGCTTTTTTATAAAACAAATCTTTGGGTTACTGTACGTTATTTAGAAAGACCCTTGTTATATTTGTAGTCCTTGCAGAGGGAATGAGAAACTCTGGTCAGCATCCAGCAGAATACATTTGTACAACTGACCCTTCAGAATATAAATATTGCTGGTTAGGCAAATGGGCAGGTTTCCTTGCAGTTTAGAAAGTGGCTACACAGTCATTATTTATGTGATCTAGCATGCACATTCCATGCACTATAGGAAGAGCATGTCTAAAAAATTGTACAACTTTAAGGGGTGGGTAAATCGTCTTCTCACACTAAAAAGCCATTTGAGTGACCCAAAATTCTGTTTTCCTGCATGGAAACATGTCCAGAAGTTGTATATTATGCTTACAAGACTTCAGCACTGAAAATCCCATTTGTGAAATAATCTCGCTCAACTTTCTACTACATGTAAAGGCTGTACCACCAAGCAGTCCTTTATCAAAGAGCTGCTGGAGTTATGGAGTTATTTTACCAAATAGGAAAACATAAGCATAGAGTAGAAGGGGTTTTTATATATATATATATATATATATATATATATATATATATATATATATATATATATATATATATATATATATACACACAGTACCAGTCAAAAGTTTGAGTACACTTGCTGGAAACTAGGGTTTTTTTTCATAACTGACAATGTTTTATGTTGTATACATTTCTGTAAATACTTGAAAATGAAAAAACATGTTACAATATACAAAACAAAACATAAGAAGTATCAAAGCAATGTTCAAGAAAATTGAAAATTGTCACTAAATCTTGGATTCCTCAAAAGAGCCACCATTTGCCTTAATAACAGCCTCACAAACACGAGGCATTCGGCTAACAAATTTCAGCAGGAAATCACCTGACATGTCTTCCCAGCTCTTCTGCAGCAATTCCCAGAGATGTAGAGCACTTGTGGGTAGCTTTGCTTTGACTCTTCTGTCCAGTTCGTCCCATAAGTTCTGTGGGATTGAGGTCTGGAGATTGGGCAGGTAATTAGATTGAGTTGTCCTTCACTTTTCTTCTTCGCCAGATAGTTCTTGTACAACTTTGAGGTGTGTTTCGGGTCATTACCTTATTGAAGAATGAAGGCCTGCCCAACTAGTCATAGTCCTGATGGAATGGCATGCCCCTGAAGTATGCTATGATAGCCATGCTGGTTGAGCTTGCCATGGACCATGACACTGCCTCCTCCATGCTTGACAGTGGGAACCACACATGCAGAACTCATGCGCTCACCCTCTCTGCGACTTACAAATACTCTGCGGTTAGACCCAAATATTTCAAATTTTGACTAAACGGTCAATAAGACTGACTTCCACTCCTGAAACATCCAGTTTCTATGTTTTTTGGCCCAGGCAAGTCTCTTCCTCTTATTCTACACTCTTAACAACAGTTTCTTTGCAGTAGTTCTTCCAGTTAGGCCAGCTTCATGCAATCTTCTCTGAATATTTGATGTTGAAACATCTGTACTTCTAGTAGCATTTAGCTGAACTTGTATTTTAGGGACAGTTAATCGCCGGTTTCACAGACTTGTGACTTGAATGAACTTGTTCTCTGATTATAAGGTCACACTTGGCCTGTCTGACTTTGTTCGGTCCTCATGTGGGCCATTTTCTTCAAATCATTTGATGGTCTTGGCCACAGCGGTTACAGACACTTGCAAAGTTCTTGCGATTTGTCTTAAAGATTGACCTTCATTTCTTAACTCAGAGATCATCTAACATAGACACTTTTATACTTTGGCCAGTGTTCTAACACCGTGTTATACACATTTCAGACTTTTAACTGACTTGGGCTTTAGACTGAAATCCCCTTGCTTTGGGTGACCATTTCATTGAATTGACAAGGTTTACATTTTCATTTGAAAATGAAATTTTTGAATGCAATTCACTTATGATTGTCAGCTTATATAAGTACACGTATCATATAATGCAGGTGTACTCAAACTTTTACACATATATATATATATATATATAATATATATATTTTATATATGATATATATCTATAGCTCTGGAAAAAATTAAGAGACCACTGCAAAATTATCAGTTTCTTTGGTTTTACTATTTATAGGTATGTGTTTGGGTAAAATCAAATTTTTGTTTTATTCTGTAAACTACTGACAACATTTCTTCCAAATTCCAAATAAAAATATTGTCATTTATTTGCAGAAAATGACAACTGTAAAAATAACAAAAAAGATGCAGTGTTGTACCTCAAAATTATAAGTTATTATACAACACAATATGTTTTACTTGGGAAGAGTTCAGAAATCAATATTTGGTGGAATAACCCTGATTTTCAAGCACATCATGCGTCTTGGCAGGTGACTTTGTGCCACTCCTGGTGCAAAAATTCAAGCAGCTCGGCTTTGTTTGATGGCTTGTGACCATCCATCTTCCTCTTGATCAAAGATTCAGAGATCACTGCAATTGTCCTTTGGAAAAACCTGTCAGAAGGTTTTCTCTGGTTTTAGTAAAATCCCAAAATCTCATTTATAGGTATGTGTTTGGGTAAAATTTTGAACTTTATTTAATCTGTTTTATGGTCCTTGAAAAAAGTCCCTTGGGTTGTCAATACCAAACATCTTCTTTGTTCAAGACCAAATTCCATATAAAAATATTGTCATTTTCTAGAGCAGCATTTATTTGCGAGGTCCAGAAGAAAGATGAGGTCTTACTGGTCAAAATACTTCCCTTGATTTTAATTCAAACTTTTCAAAGTATTGAGCATCTTGTTGCACCTTCCCCACATTGTTGTCAGTCAACAAAAACTCCTAGGTCGAGATAATTGCAAAGAATTTCCTGCGTGCAATAAGTCATTTCATGTATCAGCCCAGTTCTTCTTGTTAAACATTTTGAATGACAACAGTGTTTGCCACTCCTCCTACTGTGTGTTTTATTTAGCTTACTTACCAGGATCATTAAGTTCAGAAAGCAGAGGACCTTAATATTCCCTGTGGTGCTGGTTACCACACTCCATTCTGATTTTCTAATCACATGTGTTTCCTTGCTTTCAAAATGTGTCTTAGTTAGCATGCTCTTTCCACCAGTCTTTCTGTTACCATTGATTTTGAATCCCCCTTATTATAGTTTCCATTGTTTGCACTTTATCAGACTTTTCCAATTTTGCGGTCTGTCAGTATCTGTGCAAAAATTTTAAGCAGTTAGCGGTTTTGGCTTTCCTTTGAGTACTCTGGAACTCATCCGGCCCAGGGTATTTGTTTATTTTAGTCCCTTTCAATCATGACATGTGGGGATGTTTCAGTATGATAGTAATCATTTAACATATTTGCTAAAACTGCCTCTAAAACATTTGTTCGCTTGCTCTTTGTAATACTTCGCTCTGACCCTGTCTCATTTAACATTTGCTAAATTATTTCTTCTCTAATGATTTTGCCATGTGTCTCTCATAGACGAGATCTTCATCCGGCCCTCTGAATGTTCTCTAATAATCATTTTGTAAATGCTATGGTCATTTCTATTTCTCTCTTGGCTTTTCCTTCCTTTTTGACTTGCATAGGCAGTTCCTGTCACATGCTCTGTAAAGTCGCTGAATAGTTTTCCAAATTGATCTATTAAAGCAATTTAGGTTTTCAATGTTGCGCCTTTAGTACTACAGAGGTTCACTTCTGTGTTCGACAGGTGAACACTCCCTAACACATGTACATGTTGTCAGTGAGCCCACTCCGTAATCTGGTGGGCCGGTGGAAAAGCGTGCTGGAAGCGAAAGAAACCAGGCAGAGGCGGGGGAGCCCATGATGATGGTGCATGCCTCAAAAACAATGCAAGCAAGTTATTTGAGCACGATTCTCCTAAAACCAGGGGACTGTCTCCCAGTACCCGGACCATAGATGGAATGGTCCAGGGTCCATAGGTTCCCTAAGTTGCAGTTAAAGTCAGGCGGACGGGGGCGGTTAGGTCCCGGGTCAGTGTGGGCCCGTTGTGGGGGAGCGGAGGACGGGGGCATGGGCCCAGCCAGATACGCAGGATCTGGGTGAGCAGGGGGGTAAAGACGGCTGTCAGTTGAGGCCTACTGGGAGATCTCAGCCGCCCTCGGGTGTTGATTGTTAAGAGAGCGCCGAGGCCCGGGATGGTACTTCGGGCCGCAAGGCTAAAGTGGTAAAACGGGAGAGGAACTGGAGGACAGGGGGCAAGGGGGCAGGGACTGGCCCTGGGGAAAAACGGGTGAAAGGAAGCAGGGAACAGAGGGCGAGGGGGGGGGCGCCGGACGCGTTGGCAGGGGGTAAGCGCGGAAACAGGGAAGCCCCGGGAATGCGGGGGGGAAGAGGGGAAAAACATGGGGGGAATGGGGTGGGAGCGCCCTTAGCAAGGGCAGTGCGGGGCCGCGGGGCCTTTGTGGGGGACGGGCATGGGACTGGGTACGGCTGGCGGGGGACTGGCGGGTTCTGACCTCTTTTGTTTGGGAGGGAATTGACCTGGCTTCTGTGTGGCATGTGGCGCGAGTTTACGCCACTACGGCGGGGACGTCGCGGGGCAGGCCGGCCGAGGTGGTGCGGGGCGAAAAGGTAACCGGACTGGACGGGCCGTGACTGGGGAGGGATTGAAAAACACGGCAAGGAGACCAGGGGGGGCGAGGGGGCCAGGGGGCGCGGACCGCGGGGGGAGGGAGTCGAGCGGCGGGGGGGAAAAGACTAAAGCAAGCAGCCGCCCGCAGGGGGGGCCGGCACAAGGGGCGAGGAAGCAGGCAGGGGCGGGGCACCACCAGGTCGATGGCATCCCTGCGCGCGACCCACCGGGTTTCCCAGGGAGGGGGGGGGAAGGGAAACGCCCCCAGTAGGAGGGGCGCGCCGTGGCTGACACACAGCGATGGCCGGGGAACAAGGTTGGGCGCACCGCGGACTCGGGCGCGAGAGCAGGATCCGAGGAGGAGGGGGGGTGAAGGGGGGGGCGGGGGGGCGGACCCAGAGTGGAGGCGGGTGAGGGCGGGTCCAGTGAACATTATAGCGCTCCCCGCCGCCTCGTCGGCCGCCAGGCCGGCCAGACAGGGGAGACCACAAGATGAGAGGCGGCCCCCGCACTCCACAGAGAACCACGGGGGGGCGGGGGAACCCGAGCCAGCATAGGGACCGGGGATGCAGGAACTTCAAGGGCCGAGGAATGGTGGTGTCGGGGGAACGGCCGAGCATGGAAAGAAGTAAGGGAATGTTGGGCGGACCGGCTGCGGTGGTGATCGTCGCCCGGCGGGTGGGTGGGTGGATTGCTTCCCCCCTTCCTGGCGAGGGAAAGGCGCCGAACCGGCGCGCGGAGCGGTCCCAAGGAACGAGTGGCCCGGGTAGTGAAAGGCAGTCCATCCCGCTATACAAGAGTCCGCGGGGAGAAAGGGTCCATGGAGCAAGAGAGGGGAAGCCGGCCCGGAGGCACCACCACCAGTGGGTTGGGGTATGAGACCAGCTGGCCATAGGGCCTGTGCAGGGGCGGGAGTAGCACCAGAAAAGACCACAGGGGGGGGGGTGGCGCGGGGAAGGGCCGTCCTGCTCGCTGAAGGTGGGGGGCAGGAGGGGTGGGCGGGCCGCTTCCAAGGGGGGGTGGGACCGGGAGGGACGAGACTACCGGGAGTGGCGCCTTGTTGTAGTGAGGGGCGACCAAGGAGGGAGGGGGAGAAAAAGGAGGGAAGAAAAAGAGAAGGGGGGGGGGAAGAAAAAAAAAGGGAAAAAGGGGGGAACAAAGAAAAGGGGCTGTTTCCCACGCTATACAGTAATGGTCCAAACTCGCTGTAGTTCTCAAATGAAAATAATGACCTACCTTCCCTGCTGCTACCAGTCAATTCAGTCCTTGATATTGTTGATTTCAATCTTCCAGCTGTCGGCTAACAATGCAAAACTGTTGGTTTGTACCAAAATATTAAATTAGCGTAGCTTTGTTGAACTCGTGTGGACTACCAGTATACTGGTTCATCTAACAACAACTATATACCACATTATACAAACGCAGGAAAAAATTCCTGAGCTCTGATTGGTCAGCCTTGCACTAGACCCGTGATGTTATCCCAGCATAACATCACAGATCTAGTACCTACAACATCCTTGTTGACAACCTAGACAGACATCAATCCACCACAACTGTCAACACAGAATAAATTACACCATTCCTGAAGTGAATTTCACCTTAAATAACATGACAACTGTAGAAACCTCATTTGGCAAAGAGCCTTCAAACACAAAGCAGCCAGGAGACCAGACAAAACCTCTCAATGAGAGAAAAAAAAAAAGAACATTAAAAAAAGACACCTGGAGATCGACTCTAAGGGACTAGACAAGATAAAAACTGACAGGAAGCATCCACGAAATGACAAACCAACTGGGCAGTCAAAGTTTGTTATGACTGGGTGAGTGAGAGTAACACAAATATAGACTTGAAAACTGTCACGATAGAACACATTAATATAGTTCTACGACAATTTTATGCCTCTATCAGGAAGAGCTCCAGAGAGCCGTATGGCATAAGCAGTCACGTGGGGCTCTGGTCGGGCTAAACAGACATGTAAATGAACCGCCCCCGAGCTGTAACATTAATATGCGATTAAATGCAGAGTTCAACTCTGTCACGATAGAACATCTTAATATAGTTCTACGCCAATTTTATGCCTGTGTCAGAAAATTTACAAAGTGCTCCCCCAATGCTTTCTTACACAGCAATGTGTAAGAGTCTAAAACATGCTATATTAAAAATCGGAGCAATACATCAATAGCTGCCATCTATCAATATGCCTTGCAGGATATAGTAAACATCCGGTTCACACACCATATAAACGAACCGAGGGCACTTGCAAAACCCAGTGTGAATACAGCCTAATGCGACTAAAATGGCAGTACCTGTGCGTATTGACTCATCCTATTATGATGCTATTGATTTGTCTAAAAAATACTAAATTCTCATGCGGCACTATTGTACTGATGGCTCATATCATTGTAGCTGCCAATGTGATCCCATTGCCCTTTAGTAAATAACCAAAACATTACCATTCAGTATTATTTTATAAAGGTATACTGTGCATTAAATGTGATATAATGTGTTCTTGTAGATTATACTCATCACTTTTGGGAATAGTTCAATAATTATCCACCAAGTTGATAAGTAATTGCAGATACCCAACACTGAGATAATCTCAAATGGAACTGCTAAGTCCTGGACACAGCGAGCACATTCACTCTGATGAGAGAAAGTCTCTGGAGGAAGATAGCTCAGCCAGGGGAAGAGCTGGAGTATGCACAGGACCAGTATTTCATGCTGGCGGATGGACAGTCCCACCAGGCCAAAGGTAAAGTTCGTGTCACCTTCTACACGTAGAGGTATGGTTTATAGGCACCTATGTCCTGGAGGATCATCATCTAACATTCCCTCTTGTCCTAGGCCTGGATTTCCTGGGGAAAACTCATACTCAGATTGACATTGTCAATAGGCATTATGGTGTTAAACACCAGAAGGATTTCTCCTGCCATCATTTTTTGCCACAGTATGAGTGGGAATCTTTGTGGCACAGGTCTTCATCGAGGGTCTGTCTCTACTTCCATATGGCTGGCCACCCACTTACCACCTCTGGTCCTAAGCCAACCCGCTGGCGAATTTGACCATGACCATCAATTCATGTGAACCATCTCTTGTCGAGCTACAACTCCAGAAGCTCCAGCAGAAGTGATCATTGGTCTGAAAGTGATCAGCTAGGAATGACCACAGTCACCTGTCACTCCATCCTCCCCAGTCCTCTCCAGTGGTGCTCACAGAAAAGAAAGATGGAGGATACAGGTTCTGTGTGGACTACAGGAAACTGAATGCCAAGACCATCTTTGATGCATACCACATGCCCTTCATTCATGACATCCTGTAGTCCCTGAGTGGTGCTGCAGTATTCAGCTCCCTTGATCTATGATCAGGTTACTGGCAGGTGGTGATGGATCCAGGAAGTAGAGCAGAGATGGCATTTACCACATCCTTTGGTTTCTATCAGTTTAAAGTAGTGCCATTTGGGTTAAAAAATGCCGCAGCCACTTTTCAACGGCTGATGAAGAGGGTGTTAGGAGACCTTCGAGGGAAGATCTGTTTTGTATACATTGATGACATAATTGTCTATTCTTCAAACCCAGCACAGCATCTTCAAGACCTTGAAGCTGTCTTCCACAAACTTCATCTGGTCCGTCCGACTCTCAATCTCAAAAAATGACACTTCTTCAAACACAATCTCCATTTCCTTGGTCATGTGGTTTCAGGTGAGGGTGTAGCTGCTGATCCCCACAAGCTCCAAGCCATCCAGGAATACCCCATACCTACCAATTTGAAGGAGGATATGACTGCACCCCTAAACAACTTGAAAAAGAAGGATGTCCCCTGGAAATGGACAGGAGAGTGCCAGAAAAGTTTCAAACTCCTACAAGAAGCTTTGATCAGACCTCCAGTCCTTGCTCACCCAGACATCAACAAGACATTCCGAGTCTTCACTGATGCCAGCGTTGTAGGACTAGGAGCAGTTCTGACCCAGCTAGAAGGACAGGATATGAAAGTAATAGCCTACGCCTCAAAATTACTGAATTCTGCCGAAAAGAACTGCTTCACATCCGAAAAGGAGTGTCTCGCTGTTGTGTGGGCTGTAGAGAAATGGCAGAATTATCTGGAGGGGGTGAAGTTTGAGGTAGTCACAGACCACGCTGCACTCTTCTGGGCATTCAGTAACCCAAAAACCTCTTCCAGCCTGACCCGCTGGATTCTTCGCCTACAACAATTCACTTTTACTGTTATTTACAGAAAAGGTAGTCTTAACCTGGTACCTGATGCAATCTCCCGAGCTCCTCTTGTACCTCCTTCAACTCCCTCTGAAGCAGTATGTGTCAGCAATGCCTCTGCGATTAGCATGGATCTTCCTACCACCATTGGATTGATTAATCGCTGTTGCTCCTGCTCCATCCACTGATCCCTACCAACTGCTAGATTGCCAGCAGCAGATTGCCGAAGAGGTAAGGGATCATGTTTCCAAAGCTCAGAAATGGCAAGCTCTGAATTATAATGCCCGGAGAGCACAGTCAGTATGAAGAAAGTGAGTTAGACTAGATAAGATCTCACACCTTATCTGATGCCTCTGGAAAGTTTTCTGCTAAACTTCCCCCTAGATGGTTTGGACCAGCTGTTGTAACTAAAAGAGTTGAACCCAACAACTACAAAGTCAAGTGGGGGGAGCCTGATTCTATTAAAGAGGATACAGTCAATATTGTTAATCTAAAATGCTATTATGGCATTAGTCTCTTGCACCTCCAGTGTAGCAATTCACTTGCTCCATAAAGTGGGTGTAAGTTTCACCCACCTATCCCTTTAATTAGGGTCAGTAGTCTGGCCAGGTTAAAACTCAAATTCCCACAGTTCTTTGCTATCACCCTCTGTTCATCCTCTACCTCCTATTGGCTCATTCAGATATCCACTCCTCCAATCTCAGAGCTCCTTGGAAGCCAGCACTGGTATTAAAGCTGGCTGTCTAGGCCAGGAGGGACTCTCTTTTCTCGTGAGGAATCCATTTTACAAATAACAGCATATTACTTAATTACAGTGTAACTTTAACTTTATTTGAGATAAATACTGGTGCATCCATTTACTCTTTTGATAATCTTGTACTTTGTCTAAACCTTTCTTTTTTGTTTATACTGTTACTTGTTTAAGTTTAGTTGCTGTTCAAGGTCTGTTTAGGGGTTGTTTTTGTTAGCGTGTTCAGTCTCCATTTTGTTCCTGATTCTCCTGATATTTTCCAAACGTCTGTTCACCACTCAACCCGGTACTACTCAACAGACTCACCATTTTCTACGATCGCTATTTTTTCATCAATCTTTATCCATCATCATCAGTTCAGGACTCTATTCGGGACTTCATTATTTGTTGGTGAGATTACTCCTTTTCTGTTGGCTGGTTTTTTTCTACTTTACTTTGATACTTTGGTTCCTGTAGTTTTGGTTTTGTTTTTTTGTTACTTTGGATTACATGTGCATTATTTCACTGGACTTGTTAGGCCTAAATTTCATTTATCATCTATTGCCATCAAGACTGTCTTTGTAATTGTTTTCCCCATATACTTATTCATTCACCTTTGCCTTTTTTGCCTGTCGTGTGTAGGTTTTGTGTGTGTGTGGGTTTATTGGAGGCCTACCGGACACTGCATTCATTTCACTTTAGTGTTAGTTTGTTTGGATATTTGTTTAATTCACTTTTACTTTCTTACTCACCAGTACCTTCCACTTAACTAACTGTTCTCTGAAATAAGTTGTTGTCCTTATATTTCATTTATTCCATTATAGTTTACAACAATAAACTGTTTGTTCGTGAAATTGACACCTCTGACGTCCCTGCTTTTGCTGTCTGTCACTCTTGTTGACTTAATTAGTTATAGATATTGGGTCAGTAGTATCTCCTTAGGGAGGACAGTACAACTGCTTTTCAGTTGTGCAGAGTGATCGTTACAAGTGTAAATTTGGAGCTGCATCTCTCCAACCAGGGTCTGTGGTTTGGTGAGGATTGATGGCATCCTTACAGCTGAAAAATATTGATCTGCTACAGCTGCGTGGACCATGCCTGGTTTAACAGAGATTCAATCAGCCGCAGCTGCTTATTTATGGTGAAATACTTATTAAGGAACAAAATTGAATGCTAGATGGGCAAAACTGACTTGATGACCTCAAAAATTTGACACTGAGGGTACCAGCAACTCTAGCTGCCGGCCTGTTATATCAAATGTTGTTGCTTTTTCAATAAACATGCATGTATGCGTCTAAAAAGTCACATGACCCATTACATTATTAGTTAAATCCTGCTCTGTTACTTGACCAATTGTTATTTCTCAGAATAATTAAATCGACCAGCATATGCTTCTTTCCAATTGTACCAAGTAAATACCCATTATCTTGTTATCTATAGTAACAGTTGGTAATTTTGTTTTTATCTGTTTGGACCTGGAAAGCAACCACTGCTCAGTAAACTTGAGCTAATGAGATTAATGTTGAAAGGTACAGCAAAGTGTAAGGACCAGAGTTAATCTCAAGTCTTTCTTGTCATTGTTGCTGAATAGATCCATACAGCTTTCACACAGCATATATAAATCTAGAGGATTACATATCACCTTGCATGAGTGCTCATGCATTGTAGATTATCTTATTTTACTTGCATACAGTGCTCCATTTTGTTTGTCAAGTCAGTGTATATGTATTTCACAAAATTATATTAGATATATTTTTTTCCAAGACCATCAACCTGTTAATAATTTACTGCTAGAATTAGGTATTACTACTTTTTAAAGGTTTACCTAGTTAGCAGTTACAACTCATTTTACCATGGTTAAATAATACCATGAGGTATTAATAAGGCCATGATTAACCAGTTTTTAAAGTGCTTTACCACACTCGACTACACTTGTACCATGAAAAGTCACAGTAAACATTAGTTAATCCATTCACCTTTATTTGCACATTTAGCTGTTTTATTTGTTTTTGTTTTTGCATGTCTATATTATGCATTTACTTGTCAAAGTCACTATTGCCGTTTTTTTTTTTTATTTTAAATGAAAATGGATTATAAATGCTGTCCAGTGGCTGAATTGAGTAAAAAGGTCAGATTGATTGTACCCAAGACCACCTGCAGAGCTAGCATACATGCTCAGGAATCAAATATATTGCCAGTCCCTGAAATGTGCAGGTGGTGGGATCTTAATGAGGAAATCATCAATGACATTCTTAATTACCCAGCTGGATCTTCAAAATGCATTGTGTTTACCCACTGCAACATTGGCTTACCTACTATAAAGACGCATATTCACACCTGCTGAAAATTGATACAATAAGGCACCTGCTAGTGAGGTGAACATTGAGGTCCTGTAAATGGAAATCAGGTGCCTTGATCAATCTGGTGGGTTGTTATAGTGCTTCAGTGGAGCTTTTTCTATTATGTTGTAAAAATAAAACTGCAGTGGGTTTAATGCTGGATAGCACGTTGTGCATTCAACCATTAATAGATCATGGAAACAAATGGGGGTCATGTGAATCAGGTATCCAGTGAGATCCAAATAGTGTAGCAAGTTTATCTTATAATATTATTTCTAATTAAAAAGAGAGCACCGAGAGCTTACAGGACTTGACCTGTCAGATATCGATGAACTCCAAGGCAGTTGGGATTGGTGGTCATCACCTGTAAACATTGCAAATATGTTGTTTCTGTTGTTATCAAGTTTGTTTTTGGCTTTCATTCAAAATCTAATGTCTAATGGCCACCCGGTTGTTTGTATTGCACACACTTTTGTTTAAAGGTTTCTTGGATTTGATTATTCAGGTCTCATGTTTGTAAGTATTGACTTAAATAGTGTTAACACCTTTCCTTAAAAGATATTACAACAGCAGCCACGCACAGCGATGGGAAACATTACAAAGCTGTCAAAAATAATTCATTTTATACTGTACAATAAAATATTAATGTGGCAGGTAGAGGGGTATCTGTTATTTCTGGGAGAACAAAAGGAGTAGTTAGAGAATTAATTCCCTGTAAACACTAAAGGGAATAGAGGGAAAACAAGGAAAAGGAAGTTGCTAAAAAAAAAAGTAGAATGATAAATAAAAACCTTTTTTACTCTTAAAAAAAAAAAAAAAAAAAAAAAAAAAAAAAAACATTTAAACAGTGCATGTAAAATAAACTGCGCATGTGAAAATAAATTGGACCTGACGCTCCTGACAAGCACTGAATAAATGGACTGCAAAGGGTTAAGATTGTTTTTTATATTGTTTATTTTGGATTCTTCTAATGCACTTAGTTTTCCTTTGTTAAACATTGCTTGAAAAATACAGAAACTTTATTTAATTATAATCAACTGCCTCAGCTTTCATTTGATTTCTTAATAATTAATCAGTAGTTGCCCTGTTTCCACATGAAAGGGCTTTCAATTTGTAAAGCAATTTTTATGGAAACCACTTTAAGTGTTGATAGAACGGATCAAACACATTTTTATTGATCCACTGTCATGTTCAGGCTTTCCATACCTGAAGATGGAATACTAGATGATTCAGCCAATCAGCTTCCAGGATTGGTGTGCTTCTATTGGATGGTAGATGCCCACTGCTACATCACAGCATCACCTGTAAATGCATGTCCTTATAAGTGTAATTTAGTAATATCCTGTCTAAAACATGTAAAAATTGCCAGTGGAAGCTACAGAAATCAGGAAATTAGATCAGAATGTAATAGATACCATGTATGGTTCTGATTTTGCACTAAATTATTTGGTGGGTGTGCAGACGCTTTACACTAATCAGTGTAAAGAAGTTTGGCACCCAAGAGATCTTCTCCTCTTCTGTCATCCCATTAATATCTTCTGTAAAAAAAAAAAAAAAAAAAAAAAAAGGATTTTTCAGGCCGGTAAGCATTCTTTGTCATGCAGAGAGATGATTTAGTGTGCTCGCTGATAATTTGTGCGCATTGAAGCCATTGGTATACATTAATCAAAATTAAAGCTACTGAAGTGCTGCACCCTGTAAAAAAGTATCTCTGTTGGTTTGGGGCATTAGTGAAATAAATTTTGATTGGGGAGCCATCCCTGAAGTTTCTGCAAAAGACATTTAACTGTAGTATATTTTTGGTTTATTTCTTTTTGGGTTGATGAACGTTTTCGGCGATTTAGTATGATTTCAGGTAAGCTTTGTACTTTTGATTGCCAAATCTCCCACCAAAAAAAACTCCATAACTCTGGATTTATAGACCGACCCAACTAACTGTATTGTGGGTGATTACAGTCTAATGAAGGCTTATATGCTAATTTGAAAACACAAGTAACACACTTGTCACTGCGTGGGTGATCAGAATTATAATGGGCCATCTGCAGAGGGTGAAAGGTATCATTAAATAATTATGTGAATTATAGAATTGTGCACCCATGTCAAAGGGTATTAACCAGTATGTCATTGTATGGATATGGTTTCCAGTAGTATTAATAAAAATAATTAAGCATATTTTTTATATAATAGTACATATCAAAAGCAAATCTAATTTTAGACCAAATCTTGAATAGCTACACATCCAGTATGGTTAAGGGTTTAAGTTTTCTATTTTTGCACATCTGTAGTATCCAAAATATTTAATTGTCACAGAAAATATGTGAGTAGAGCTTTTTTATAAAACAAATCTTTGGGCTACGTTATTTAGAAAGACCCATCTTTTATTTGTAGTCCCTGCAGAGGGAATGAGAAACTCTGGTCAGCATCCAGCAGAATACCTTTGTACAACTGACCCTTCAGAATATAAATATTGCTGGTTAGGCAAATGGGCAGGTTTCCATGCAGTTTAGAAAGTGGCTACACAGTCATTATTTATGTGATCTAGCATGCACATTCCATGCACTATAGGAAGAGCATGTCTAAAAAATTGTACAACTTTAAGGGGTGGATAAATCGTCTTCTCACACTAAAAAGCCATTTGAGTGACCCATGGAAACATGTCTGGAAGACGGATATTACAATTACGAGACTTGAACTGAAAATCCCGTTTGTGACATAATCTCGCACAACTTTCAACTACACATAAAGGCTGTACCACCAAGTAGTCATTTATCAAAGAGCTGCTGGAATTAGCCATGTTGAAGTTATTTTACCAAATAGGAAAACATAAGCATATAGTAGAAGGGGTTTAAAATCCTCTTCATTAAAAATTATTGCCATGTGATAAAATTATGGGGCTTTATGGTTTGGTTATTTTATAAGCAGTGTTATAAAAAACAAATACCGAAATAAAAAACAAATTTCCTTTGCAATAAATAAATAATGAAGCCCTTTACACTTACTTTTGTTATCTTCGTGATTGGTAATTGGATAGCTGAAGTCTTTTCATTGTACTATAGCTTTTAGTAGCAACAATAATGGGTACCTACAAAGGGAAAAAAAGTTGTGTTTGTACCAAAATATTAAATTAGCGTAGCTTTGTTGAACTTGTATGGACTACCAATATACTGGTTCATCTAACAACATTAACTATATACCACATTATACAATGGCAAGAAAAATTCCTGAGCTCTGATTGGTCAGCCTTGCACAAGACCTCTGATGTTATCCCAGCATAACATCACAGATCTAGTACCAACAACATCCTCATTGAAAACCTAGACAGACCAATCAATCCACCACAACTGTCAACACAGAATAAATTACACGATTCTTGAAGTGAATTTCACCTTAAATAACATGACAATGGTGGAAACCTCATTGGCAAACAGCCTTCAAACACAGAGCAGCCAGGAGACCAGACAGCACCTCTCAATGAGAGAGAAAAAAAAAAAAAACATTAAAAAAAGACACCTGGAGATCGACTCTAAGGGACTAGACAAGATAAAAACTGACAGGAAGCATCCACGAAATGACAAACCAACTGGGCAGTCAAAGTTTGTTATGACTGGGTGAGTGAGAGTAACACAAATATAGACTTGAAAACTGTCACGATAGAACACATTAATATAGTTCTACGACAATTTTATGCCTCTATCAGGAAGAGTTCCAGAGAGCCGTATGGCATAAGCAGTCATGTGGGGCTCTGGCCGGGCTAAACAGACACGTAAATGAACCGCCCCCGAGCTGTAACATTAATATGCACTCAAATGCAGAGTTCAACTCTGCCAACAATGTGTTCACGGCATACATAAAACATTTGAGAAATTCTATTCTTATTAACTCACTTTAAACAGAAATAACACTTTAGTATATCTATTAGAACGTCATAGTTTGTCCAATAAAAATTACTTTTAAACATATGAAATTAGTCTTACTTGTTATTCTTTTTATAGTTGAGTCATTGTATAATAGGAATAATGCAGTCCAGGGTGTGTGTTGTGCTGGGATAACATCACTTCTTGGGGTGTTATCCCAGCACAAAACATGCCCTACCAGGTATTATACCTTTATTCTACTGGCGAGAGTCTTGCACTGTGTCATTGCAGGAGTCGGAGTTGGAGTATTGGTATTTTAGCTCCGACTATAAGTACCAGATTTGCTGAAGCTACGGTTCTGTAGGAAAACTGGTATATTATTGCATTTTTCTACTCTGATGCATTATGAGCATCAACAATTTACTCAAAGCCTCCACTAGTGTTTTCTACTATTATAACAACCTTGACTTGCATAAAGAAGGAAAAACATTGAGTGAAATAGCTCGCATCTCTTGATTTTCAAGGTTTGGTATCTGAAGCATAATCAAGTACAGAGAAACATCATCTGTAATTGACAAACCCAGGACTGGAAGACCCAAAAAGCTGTCTAACAAGGACGAGCAATACTTGAAGATAATATCCTTAAGGAATAGAAAGAAGACAAGTGTTGTATTGATGTTTCTCTGTACTTGTTGGTTTTGGATACCACACTTTGAAAATGAAGTGGTGCAAGCTATATCACTCAATGTTTTTCCTTCTTTATGCAAGTCAAGGTTGTTATAATAATAGTAAACACTAGTGGAGGCTTTGAGTAAATTGTTGATGCTCAAAATGCATCAGAGAAGAAAATACAACATGTTTAAGACTTGTGCACAGCAGTGAATATGTGTGTATATAGCCTTCGAATGAGACGTGACTCTGCAGCTGCAGTTGCATAGTTTACCCCTAGTCTCTGTCCCTTTGGATAAAAGCAACTGTTAAATGGCTAAATATAATAATAATAATAATAATAATAATGCACTTGCAATAACATATCCTAAAACCTTTGTGGAAACCCAGTTTAAGAAAGCTTTACCATATTAGTCACCATTTAAAATGACTTATTTTTCTTTTTCCATGAAAATTGCCTGTTTGTCTCCCTTGTGATGTGCTGATGTGATTTAAGTTGCACTATGTTATGTGTAGTATGTATCTTATTATAAGAGACATAATTTCTCCCAGTTTGAGAAGCCCAAACTGAACATTTTTGGTTTGACTTGTAAAAACCCCCCCCCCCGGCCAATCTAGAACAAATAGAGGACGTCCTAATTATGTAAGCACTGTGTTATTGCAGCATCAGGCAATATAACAAGTCCGGAGTTAAAAATAAAAAACACAGGGAGAGCTCATTCATTTGAATTAAAATCAATTTGGTTTTTAATGTGTTTTTTTTTTTTTTTAATTATAATAAAAAAAAAATAGATTTTCATGTACATTTGCATTGTCTTAATTCCCTCATAGATTGCGCATACTGTAATCCTGCTGTGATCAAACTGCAAATGTTTACTTAAAATACGCAATGCTTCTATGCACACAGATGGCTATATCTAATTATTGTGTGCCAATAGACTGCTCAGTAGGTTAAAAAAAAAAGTTTATAAATTTGTTAAGTTTCATCATTTTTCTTTTCACATGCAATTCCCTAGGCTATTAAAAAAACTGCATTTCATTACTTCTTAAAGTATATAAAGTCTAGGAAATAAGCTGGACATTCAGCTATTACCTTCATATTTAATCTATTTGTTATTCTCATCCAGCATTCTTTTTATTGTATTATAATTTTCTAACAGTTGATTGACAATTTGATCTATTATATTGCTCTATAAGAAATACACTTTTAGATGTCAATGCAAAGCTTCAAAATGTATTTTTTTTTTTACATGTTTAAGCATCTATTTCGCCAATACTAAGTTATCATATTTATCTAACTCTGGCTTGAAACTGCTTTGAACCACGTCTATGAAAATTGTGTGACAATGTGATCTTTCAACAGTGCCAGACCCACCTACTCTACAATTATATACATAGAAAAGAGGTAAGACATATAAAGTCCTCCCCCTTTTATAACGCTGTAGTCGGGAGCCATAGTTAAGAGACCATGCTATTTGTATTCCGCCTTATAACGAGAATACTAGTATTAGTGTAATAGCATTATGTGGCAAATGGGAGCCGCCTTATAACCTGTTACGGAGTATAACGGGCCACCTTATAAAGGGGGAGCACTGTAGTAGGACAGAGAGCATCTTACATCCTGGAACAGCCTTAGATCGGCAAACGTAGATCATGTGTACTTCCTAGATCTCCATTAAAGAGCTGTGGTGCTTTGGGTTTTATCTGCTATGTTAAGCAATTTTGGAATTCTTTACCCAGTACTACTTTTGTAAAGCACTGCTGGGATGCTTGTGCGTTTTGGACGCTATATAATTATACCTAGTATGTTATCCGAAACCTAAAACAGAGTGATTATCTAGATATGGTATGATTGCATACAAATTACCACATCTGTATCAGAACCAAAGCCAAAACGTTTGAAGCCTAGATCAGCAACATGCTTTTGGACACAGGGTTCCTTAAGATTGGAACAACTTGTTGTCGTATTTGAAATGTATCAAACAAACTTGCTTTCAAAAGCCTTACTGAATCCCTTTGTATAGGATGCTACCATTTGCTTAAACAATAAGCACTGATTTAATGTCAGTAAATACGAAGAAATTGCATATGCTGTTGGATTGATGGACTGTAACACAGTGAACTGCTGTTCTCTCGGATTCCCTTTAAAATGTGATCAGTTGCATCAACTCAAGTCGAACTATATATATATATATATATATATATATATATATATATATATATATATATATATATATATATATATATATATATATATACATACACAGTGTCTTGCAAAAGTATTCAAACCCCTGACCAATTTTCTCATATTACTGAATTACCAATAGTACATTGAAATTTCATTCTGTTCGATATTTTATTTTAAAACACTGAAACTTAAAATCAATTATTGTAAGGTGGCATTGGTTTTATTTTGGGAAATATTTTTAAGAAAAATAATATCTTGCTTGCATAAGTATTCAACCCCCACACATTTATATTTGGTAGAGCCACCTTTCGCTGCAATAACAGCTTTAAGTCTTTTGGGGTAAGTATGTACCAGCTTTGCACACAGTGTCGGAGTGATTTTGGCCCATTCTTCTTGGCAGACTTGCTCCAGGTTGTTCAGGTTGGTTGGACAACGCTTGTGGACTGCAATTTTTTTTGGGGGATTGAGATCAGGACTTTGACTGGGCCACTGTAGGACATTCACCTTTTTGTTCTTGAGTCATTCCAATGTTGCTTTGGCCTTGTGCTTGGGACATTGTCCTGCTGAAAGGTGAATTTCCTCCCATGTTTCAGTTTTTTAGTGGACTGATGCAGATTCTCAGTATTTTCCTGTATTTTGCTCCATCCATTCTTCCTTCAATAGTAACAAGATGCCCAGTCCCTGCTGATGAGAAGCATCCCCATAGCATGATGCTGCCACCACCATACTTCACTGTAGGGATGGTGTGTCCTGAGGCATGGGCAGTGTTTGGTTTGCGCCACACATAGCACTTTGAGTTTTGGCCAAAAAGCTCTATCATGATCTCATCTGACCACAAAACCTTTTCCCATATCGCAGCTGGGTCACTCTCATGCTTTCTGGCAAACTCCAGACGTGCTTTCAGATGGTACTTTTTGAGTAACGGCTTCTTTCTTGCCACCCTCCCATACAAGCCCGTGTTATGCAGAAGTCTTGATATAGTTGACTGGTGCACCATTACTCCACTCCCAGCCACTGAACTCTGTAGCTCCTTCAAAATTATTGTTGGCCTCTCTCTGGCTTCTCTCACAAGTCTCCTTCTTGTTTGAGCGCTGAGTTTTGAGGAATGGGCTTTTCTTGGCAGTGCCTGGGTGGTGTGATGCAGCTTCCACTTCCTGATTATTGATCCAACTGTGTTCACTGGGATATCCAAACACTTGGATTTTATGTTGTACCCTTTCTGTAATCTATGCATTTGTATTACTTTATCTCTAACTTCTGTAGAATGCTCTTTGGTCTTCATTTTCCTTCAGATTCACAGCCTTACCAATGATCCTTCAACAGTGGGGTTTTTATCCAGAAAATGTGACAGCAACTTTAATGGTTCACTGGTGGAGGCCAATGGTAAGGTAATTGTGTCCTCGTTAGGGTGATTTCTTTCATTGGTGCAAACTGGGAGCTTCCACAGCACAGGGGTTGAATACTTTTGCAAGCAAGATATTTCAGTTTTTTGTTTTTCTTAAATATTTCCCAACATATAACCAATGTCACCTTACAAATAATTGATTCTTAGTTTCAGTGTTTAAAAATAAAATATCAAACAGAACGAAATTTCAATGTACCATTTGTAATTCATTAATATGAGAGAATTGGTCAGGGGTCTGAATACTTTTGCAATGCACTGTATATATAACATTTTCTGAACAACATTGCTATACAACCTCTCCCTGTGATTGTACCATACTAAAATTTTAGTATAGTATGTCTGTGGAAGGCCCTTCAGATGACACACAGAGAAAGATGGAGTGCGGAGAAAAAAAAGTTTTATTATTTACAAGCCACAAAGGTGCAACGAAAAATTCGTAAATAAACAAAGCAATAATGGTGCACTGTGACTTTAAATACATTGAAATATTTACAACATGCAGATTTGATTCACAGCGATTCCAGGGTGGAGGCGCTTCAGGGCACCGAGAGAACAGCAATGCTGTAGTAAAGAGAATCAGGTATTGCAGACAGGTAATGCTGTTCAATGGTCTGGAGCGTGGGTATTCTCTTCGGTGGACTGGATAACTATACTGAGTCATTCTAGAAAAGGCAAAGCTTTTTAAAGAGTTTAGCAGGTTTTTTTTTGTTTTTTTTTTTTGAGCACACAACCTGCTGTCCCCTGGTCCCAGGAACTCTGCCCTGACTAGTGGAGAGGATGCCCCTTTTGCACACTTTAGCTTTGTGCCCTACCTGTTTACCTGGAATTGGACCTGGGTGTACACTGATCCCCTCCACCAGCCTCCTAGCTAGCTATGGAAAATTAACCCATAGCTGCCAAAGCCTGCTGGATGGACAGGCTTCCAAGAGTGACGTCCCACTGCTGGTTGCACGCAGGTCACTGTCGAAAAGTAACGTCCCCTATCTACCCTGTCCACCATCAGAAATACAGAAATAAATACAGAAACAGAAGTACATTTTTTTTGTAACTTAATTATCCTCTTAGCAAAGTTCAAATGAAGACCTGCACTCTTGTATGCATGTGCAGGTGACTGTTTGCAGTAATATTTTAATTTTCCTGTCACACAAAGATGTAATCCATTAGCAACACACACTGACCTTCACTTAATTTATATGAGATTAAACAATAAAATTATTATTATTATTTTTTTTTTTTTTAAGTGGGGGATTAGACGATTTCGACTAGCTTTAATATAGAAATTCATAGGAAAAGCAAAGTTCAGTGTATCACTGATTATTGTACCTGTGAGCTTTAATCAAGGGATTTGGTAATAAATATTCAGCAGACGCATATTTTCACACTCCAATAGTAAAGGTTCATAGGATAATTCCCTTGTTTTACACATGTAACCAATGCAATCAATACTTGGTTCATTCAACAATCCTCCCTAGAGCTCCAAGGTATGTGCCTGGCAGTTGTACCAGAGCACAAAAGAACACTTTAAAAGCACACACTTGCTTGAGTGATTGTTTTGTAAAAGTCATTACTTTACGGTCAATTCAAGTGGTAAAAATTCATATGAACTATAACAACATTATTTGGCAAAGGAAAGGTTTCTCCTTACACAGTGTAATCATATTGTAAATTTAAGTGAAATCTGAGTCCCATTTCAAATTTATATCTAAAACCCTTACAAATTAATTGAAAAATGAAATCAATTAATTGATTTAATATTACAAAATTATTGTGCACACTCCATCTCCATTAGTATGCTATCCACACTACCTAAATAATGTGCTAGCATTGAAACCACTTGATTTACATTCACTGCCTTCATATATATTTTCAAAACTTCACAGTCATGTATTTTTCTGGTTGTGTGAATCGATTAAGAACACAACTTAAACTTACCATTCAACTACAAAATATACTAAATTATGGACTGGCAAACAGACTCCAGTAATGACTGTCACATATAATACAGTTTTATATATTTTTTGCTTCAGTGAAGGTCATTATTTGTATCCATTTTCAATCAACCTGGATTCTTTGTGTGTGTGTAGAGGTTGCTGAACAGTGCTGAGGTGAACTAGCCACAGGCGATTTCCCTCCACAACTCTTTAGAGTTCCCTGTGGGCCTCAAGCCCAGATCATCAACTAATATCAAACAGGACTAAAACCATGCTTAAATGACTCTCCTGCATTCCAAGTGCTGAAGCTTTAAATAAAAAATAAGTTAAAGCTTTGGCAATATTTAGTTATGATCTAATACTGTATACATTATATATACCCAAGGCCGGATTAACTCATAGGCAAACTAGGCATGTGCCTAGGGCCTGAACTCAAGGGGGGGGCCAAAACAGTAATGTTTTTTTTTTGTTGTTGTTGTTTTGTTGTTGTTGTTTTCTTTCTACATATACAGATTTGCACCTAAACTGGAAAACACTTCACTCGCTGACATGTATCTCAAAATGAAATTGTTCTGACAGGTGTTACACAGATTTCTGTACTCCATCCCACATGATTCTCTGCCTTTGCAGATACAGTTTTTCAAAGATCGCTGGACGTGCGATATTTCTGAGTCTCGCTGTGTTCTCAAGCACTACCATTTAGTTCTGCTGCAGATTGCAACAAATATTGTAAACAAGACAAAACTAATAATGGCAAAATAAAGCAGCACATAACACCACTGATTGTCTAAATACCCTTGATTTAAAGTGACCTTATAAAACATAATCCTTCTAAAACACATTTTCATTTTTTTTTACATGTAAATACTGTTCAGAAACATAGAGCATTCACGTCCAGCGATTTTTGACAAAAATGCAGCTGTGTCGGCGTGGAATCAAGAGTACAGAATTCTATAATTCTATTCTGTAATCTACTGTAACACCTGAGCTTGTGTGCCAAATCATTGTCGATTTCTCTGCTCTTCTGGAGAAAATTACATTTTATTTAATGAAGCGAGTCAAAACCCACCGGACAATGTACAGGTATGTTTGTCTTTTATTATTTATTTTCGTGAACTATTGTGGAACTACTGTTGGTGAACAAAAGTTTGCACACCCTTCTATGTATTAACTTTTTCATCTTCATGTGGTGTTCCTTGTTTGTTTGAATGGTTGCCTTTTTATTAACTAAATCATGAAACGTCATTATCGAGCTGTGATGAATGATTTAACGTAGACTTCAGTTTCTTTTTGTTTGTTTTTTTCTGAAATGTATTTAGCACATCCTCTACAGTTTAATTTTTTGTCAGATTCATTCATTCCTTCACAATAACACTGAGAACTATACCTGTCAAAAGGGTGGAGCTAGGGTTGCCACCTGTCCAGGTTTGACCCAGACAGTCCGGGAATTGGCATCTGTGTCTCGGTGGCTGGAATTAACAAGCCCAGCTGCCCTAGTGTCCGGTTTTCACGTGAAACGCATAAGAAACACCAACCTTCCTATAATATTTTCATTGACATACAGTAGTTGCTTAAAAGATTTCCATTATCTTATTAGAAATGTACTGTTTAGTAATGATATGTACATTCTATTATTCAAATGCTAAGGACAACAAACATATCCATGTGATGTAAACAATCCAAGTGAGGGGGTTGCAGTCACGTGACCCCAGCAGGTTACATACTGGTGGTCAAAACAACCATGGCAGCTAAGTAAAAACGGTATCATCCGCAGCAAAATGTAATGTATTTGCAACCACAGAGAAATCTTACTTCATACTTTGGTACATGTTACCAATTAAGAAAATATAAGTTTCAATAGTTTATTACAAAATACAGTACTAAATATGAATTATATACATTATTTCTATTTTAGAATATAAACATTTAACATCTTTCGCTCTATTGAAATTAAAGCAGTGTCGGACTATATGCTATATTATGCCTCTTTGATTTAGAAGAGTACTAGCTTTGTAAGGGGATAAAAAAAGAAAATTGTTCTACGAAGCATCAGTAACTGGAATCTGTAGATTTCCCGTAAAATCAGCTTCAGTGAGTGACAGCTAAACTGTTAAGCTAAGATACTAAACTAAAAGACTATGCCGTGCAAAAAGGAGCACAGCATTAACAATATGTAAGGCACGTGCATATTCAACGATTTTTGTTCAGTTTTCAAGGAACCTAAAATTACAGGTAGATTAATAGTTTGCGATTATTGTGCATTTAAATATGTTGCAAATGATGATGTTTCCATGATTTCATATTGAAGTTCAGTAAAATAATTAATATAGCATAATGCATTCTATTAATGGTAAAGGCATATTTTATGTAAGGACTGGGAATCACCAACCTGCTTAATTGTGTTAAACTGTATTACAGTTTACTGCAGTTTTGATAGGAAGGCTGATTGAGAAATATGTCCAAAGGCTGTGGTGTATAGAGGTGTATATGTATGTTTGTATGTATACATGTGCGTGTGGCTATTTGATCTGGAGTAGGGGGCCCTGTATATACCTGTGTGATATATACCTAACATATATATCATACTTTTTTCTTCAGCTAATTGAAATAAAATAGCATGTAATAAAGTTCATTTTTATCCAGCAAACCGACTGGAGCACTGGTAAAATAGCACTCTTTGTTAGTCTGAAACTTTAAATCTCACGGTATATCAAAAATAGATTTGTTAAACACAGTATTCTAGGTTGCAGAACAACTGATAATTTCAAGTAATAACTGTAGCAGGACTTCCATTATGAACCTTACTAGCCCTATTGCACCCCTACAAGCTGTCTTGACCATGCCACCCTCTGACATAGGTTCTATGTAATAGAGCTAGAGGGATACCCTATACACCAAATACATATACAATTGTTATCAGGTTTCTACAACATGCCCCCTCAATTGAATGAGCTTGCAGACAAGGATGCAGTTTAATAAAAAAAAAGGTTTAGTACAAAAAGAATAACTTAACAGAATTCAACAAGTACAAATATGAAAGTCAACGAATGCAGCACTAATATTATATATATATATATACACACACACACACACACACACTCTCTCTCATAGGAGGGGCGGGCTAAAAAAGAAATACAATTATTAGTGTATCAAAGAAAATCAAATGTGCATTAACAGAAAATAACTCGAAATCAATACGGTGAAATATACATAAAGTGCATGCAATCTAATTACAGCAAACCAAACAAAACTTACCTCTCTGAAATATCTTACAGCGCTTGGAGAGGCACAGGAAGAATTAGCTAAATTATACACACAAAAAAATTGTGCATCTGTTGGTAATACTGCAAAACAGTAGATTTTTAGGCACATCACAAAAACATATATAATTCTGTTAAAAAACAAAAGAAAACTTCCGGTTGCGTTACCCTGGTTAGTTCTTGCTTTGGCCACACAAAGGAGTAGTTACACCAGGTTACCCTGAGGAGGTTAAAACAACAAAGCTGTTCACGCAACCGGCAAAACAACAAATTTGAAAACACATTGTAAAAGATCACACTGGGAAGAAATGCAAACGGTGTGGGGCTTACCTTCTCTGGAGGAATTAACAAGCATGGACAAATGCTGGCAGTCCTGATCAGAGACAGTGGTCAGGAGCAACCAGGAACACAGCTTTTGTAAGGGTAACTCAATTGGATACAATTAACACACAATTAAGTAGTTAGCAGCAGTCATCCTACCTAGGAATGATATAAGATGGGGGAAGGTCATGAAGTGTTTGAATAAAGTGCTCTCATTGTCCATTACCTTGTAGGTGATAAAGGGTTGTACGGCTCTTCTGGACACCATACCGAGTCAAAGTTTCTGCCTTGATCCGAATGTATCCACTGGGGCATTCCAAAACGGTAAAACCATTAATTAATGAGCACCTTGGCGACGGTACTTGCTTGTTGGTCCCAGGTAGGAATGGCCTGGGTGTATTTAGAAAACACATCGGTTAATGCAATGACTAGATATTAATAACAGAGGGTTGTAAAGATTTAAATTGGGGAATAGTTGAGATCAACTGTGTGCTGATCTTTACAGTCTGGTTTAAACAAAGCTGATTCTTATCTATTAATTAAGAATGTCTGTCCAAAAGACCAATATACAATTTTCTTCCTATAGAGGGATAAGAAGTGCGACACCTCGTGGATACGAGGTGCCATGACTTTCTTCCATTAAATTAATTGTTACCAAGAAACATGGAATGTTTAAGTGAATAGAAATTACTAATTTCCTTATTCTAAAAGTTAATTGAAAAACAAACCTTTACAAGGGTATAATATTGACTTGTGTAACAATCTCAGGGGTAGATGTACTAAAATGGGCCAGCATAGTGCAATTATACCGCAATTTGCATTTCTGTTGCAACAATTCATAAAGTATACATTTTGTTGTATGTACTGAGAAAATATGTTAATAAAAGAGCCGCAGTATACTAATTGAAATATTTGCTGTGTCCCCTTAGTGAGATCTCTAGCATTGCAAGAGTCATGCAACTTTTTTCGAATAAACAACGAAAGGCAGTTTATCCCATCAGATTATATAGTGGGGGCCCCACAAATAAAAAATGTGTTCCTATCAAAAACCTTTTTGGAATCATACAGTAGCCCCTCACTAAACCAGATATGTTTGTCTGATATTAGGAAGTGTCGGTTTAAAAAAATACAACAAAATTGCACACATACATTTACAGTGCTCAACGTATTTGAAATATATACTATAAAACAAGAACCTTTCACGAGCAAGAAATGTTTGCTAATTTCGCATTTATTAAAAATCTGCTAAATTAATGTGCCATGAAATATATTATTCATACATGTGTCGTACATTAAAAGAAAAAGAAGCGCAAACATTTATTGCAGCAAAAATGGAACGTGAAGGCCATTAGTGAAATTAAGTTGCCGCAAAAAAAATCAGTAGATCATTGCGCTGAAATAGCACTAACGTGTTTTAGTTAGGTGTGGCAGAGTAGAACAGAGCCTTGCACATAATTAGGGGACAGAGCAAAGCCCTGCTTGTAAATACTGTATTGTTTAAGGTTTTAGAATGGGTGATTTGAAGGTGGTGATTTGTTAATATTATTGTTGTATGTATTGTTTGGGATTATTTACAGGAGCAATATTGTTGTATAGTTTGTGTGGTCTGGCAGAGACAGTGTTAGCAATTTGTTTCTGACAGACAGCTCATGAGATTGCCTGGACAGCAGTCAGTGATTATTGACAAAGTGACAGTTGACCATGCAGCTATAAAAGCCCTGTGCAGACTGTGACCATCTCCAGCCTGATTGATTCATGTATTGCTAATCTGGAGATGGTCATATGTATAAGAACCCGCAGCTTTTGTTGTTCAAGGTGGGGTGTTCAAAGAGGAGGAACATGTGCAAGAGATAGCGAGGTAAAACTAAATAAAAAATGTATAAGAAAACAAAAACAATTGCTAAGTGTGCATGAAGCACCATGTTTGTTTTGGGTGTCATTATTTATGTTTGGTTTGGAGACTGTCTTGTTACACCTTTTTATTTTGCTCTGTTAGCAATGTTTTTGTTTGAATAAAAACGTGCACCAGCAATCTTTCACCCACATGTACCTATCTGTGTCTTGTCACAAAGACGGCTGGAGTGGGGGGTGTCAGACACCAGGAAATAAATAAAGAGAGGTGGAGTTTGGTGGAGCTGAGTGAATGGTTTTGCTCAGCATTTAATAATGCAGAGACAGACAGAAAATAAATGGTTGCAAGACAAACAAAACACAGGACGCTGCACTGGTAGCCAAAACAAAGAGATGAAACAAAACGGACTGACACTAAACAAACACGGTGAGCTTCTATTTGAACTATTAATATTATTCTTATTACAATTATTATTACCCCCATCTCCAATCCCCTTCTCCACTCATCGAACACACAACCCAAGTGAGTGAAAAGATGCAGCTTTTATGCAGCTGTATCGAGACTCGATTGCTAATCACTCATTCAATTGGAGTCGTGGTACAACTGTACGTGAATTAATAAAGTGCAATTCCCCGTGCTCATATATTATTACTTTTTACTTGCACGTGAAGTGCTGTGCAATCCTCTTGCCTAAATACAAATATACATTTTAAACACTCGTGTTACACAGACCCAATTAACACACCACATACAACACAAAATACACACAGAGGCAGGCACTTTGCCACAGTCTCTGTCAGCTTTCTGGTCTGGAACATCATCATTCAGCTATCCTGTCACAGTAGGCTACACATTACATTATGAACAAATATATAAATCTGTACAGTACGCCAATACAGTACACTAGTAAAATCAAATGACTACCTAGTACACTTTCTTTTTGCTTTAGCCTGTAGGCTACTGGTGACACAAAATAAATCATGTTGCTGCACTGCACAATACGAATAAAATATTATTTTAGCTTGACACTAAATGACAGTTAACAGCAACAAACCAGCAACAAATTGTTCATTATACAACTAATTTGTATGATCATGAGTAGGAGGGGTTAGTGTCACGCAACTGCCGACAGTTTTAGTACATCTTATTATAATATTTGATTTGTAATACCTCCACCAACTTTCTGTGAATGTATGCAGGAATGCCCATAATTGCATATTCATCTAAGGCTGAACTGCAAAGAAAAACTGCTGCCTCAAAAAGTCTCTAACAGCATTGCGCATGTTTATTACATTTCACCATAGGCTTCTGACTCGTTTGCAGCTGGTTTGTGACAGCCACAACATTTTAGTACATCTACTCCTTAGGGTTTTAAATTTATCAAAATGTAACAAACATAACTGATACATTGGATTAACAATCATTTTAATAACTGAACTTGTGAACGCAAGTTTAAGAGTTGTTTAAGTATGTTTTCCCAATAAAATGCACAGTGGCTCTCAAAAGTATTCACCCACCTTGGACTTTTCCATATTTTATTGTGTTACAACATGGAATCTAAATGGATTTCATTAGGAGTTTTTGCCACTGATCAACAGAAAAAAAGTCCATAATGTCAAAGTGAAAAATAAAATCTACAAATTGTTCTAAATTAATTACAAATACAAAACAGAAAATAATTGCTTGCATAAGTATTCACCCCCTTGAGTCAATATTTGGTAGAGGCACCTTTGGCAGCAATTACAGCCATGAGTCTATTTGAATAAGTTTCTACCAGCTGAACACTGCAATTTTTGCCCATTCTAATTTGCAAAATTCCTCAAGATCCATCAAGTTGGATGGAGACCTTTGGTGAACAGCAATTTTCAACATATTCTCTATTGGATTGAGGTCCGGGCTTTGACTGGGCCACTCCAGGACATTGACCTTTTTGTTTTTAAGCCACTCCAGTGTGTCTTTGGCAGTATGTTTGGGGTCATTGTCCTGCTGGAAGATGAATCTTCTCCCAAGTCCCAGGTCTATTGTAGACTTCAGCAGGCTTTCCTCCAGGATTTCTCTGTGCTTTGCTGCATCCATTTTGCCCTCTATCTTCACAAGCTTTCCAGGCCCTGACGCAGAGAAGGATCCCCATAGCATGATGCTGCCACCACCATGCTTCATGGTAGGGATGGTGTTCTCAGGATGATGTGTGGTGTTAGGCTTGCACCAAACATAGCGCTTAGCATTGAGGCCAAAAAGCTCTATTTTGGTCTCATCAGACCATAGAATCTTCTTCCATTTGGTCTCAGAGTCACCCACTTGCCTTCTGGCAAACTCTAGCTGAGATTAGATTTGATTTTTTTCAACAATTGCTTTCTTTTTGTCACTCTCCCATAAAGGCCAGTTTTGTGAAGCACCCGAGCTATTTTTGCCGTATGCATAGTGTCTCCAAGCTCATCCGTGGAAGACTGTAATTCCTTTAGAGTTGCCATAGGCCTCTTGGTGGCCTCCCTGACTAGTGCTCTTCTCGCCCGGATACTTAGTTTTTGAGGACAGCCTGTTCTAGACAGATTGACAGTTGTGCCATATTCTGTCCATTTCTTAATAATAATATCTACTGTGATCCGGGGCATATAAGGCCTTGTAAATGTTTTTATATCCTACCCCTGATTGGTGCTTTTGAAGAACCTTATTCCAGATTTGCTTTGAATGTTCCTTCGTCTTCATGATGTAGTTTTTGGTAGGAAATGTACTAACCAACTGTGGGACCTCCCAGAGACAGGTGTATTTAACCTGAAATCATGTGAAACACCTTAATTGCACACAGGTGGACTCCATTCAACTAATCATGTGACTTCTAAAGACAATTGGTTGCACCAGAGCTTATTTAGGTGTGTCATAGCAAAGGGGGTGAATACAATCAATTATTTTCTGTTTTATATTTGTAATTAAATTAGAACAATTTGTAGATTTTATTTTTCACTTTGACAGTTTTTGTGTTGATCAGTGGCAAAAATATGGCAAAATAAAATGTGAAAAAGTCCAAGGGGGGGTGTCACAGAGACGGCCGAAGTGGGCGGCGTCAGAACCAGGAAAGGTAATGCAATACACAAAACACAGGACGGATGAAATGAAGTGATGAAGACGCCTGTTGGCGCCGGTTTAATACAAAATAAAAGGTTTAAACAAACACGAAAAACACAGGACACGGCACTCTACGCCAAAATAAATAGACAAACGAAAACAGACTAAACTTAACAAAACGGTGCACGGACAGACACTGACAAACACGGTGAGCAGATACTTTGTTATTATTATTACTACTTTACTTATTTCCTCCGTCTCCAATCCCGTTCTCCACTCACCGAACACCCAACCCTGAGTATGTGACAACGTGCATCTATATATACTGTTGTGCTGGGATTCAATTACCAATTAATTATTCACTTGAATCCCAGCACGTGAATTAATAAAGTGCAATTCCCCGTGCTCACATATTATTACATTTTACTTGCACGTGAAGTGCTGTGCAATCCTCGTGCCTAAATACAAATATACATTTTTAAACACTCGTGTTACACAGACCCGTTTATATCCCGTGTACCAATGTCTATACACCAACATTTAAACACACCACACGCAACACATAACAGATAATATACACAGGGGCGGGCACTTTGTTAAGGGGGGTGAATAGTTTTGAGAGCCACTGTAAATGTTTATTGTGTTTTAATGACGTTTAAAGTGATAATAATTCTTCAATTATTTTACTTTATTTATTGTATAACATGTTTAACATTCTTGTAATGGTAATTTAGTTAGGAGAATGAAATTGACATTGTTATCCTTCTATGATCAATATAACTAAAGTTTGAACAAAATGAAGTTTTGTTCTACAAATTTGAATGTTTTCCTGTTATCTCTCTCCAGCGAAGGGATGCAACCTGTGTTAATGACACACATTGCTTGCATCATTCAAATTCTCTAAGCCAATGAAAGGATTAATTTCGGTCAGGGATTAGCTTGCTGTTTTAGCCAGAAGTGAATAGATCACCAAAGTAAACTCCTCTTTTTAAAGCAAAACAAGCATGAACTTGTTCTCTTGGACTCTTGGATCCTGACTCATCTTTCCATGAACTAACAACTGAACCTTCGCTTGTAATGGGGATCCATTCAAGCGTTGCGCATAGCTTTGTACTAAAGATGACTCCTCGCCGCTACATCCTGTAACTCCTGTGTTACGAGAAAACCAACTGCATTCCAGCTTTTTTTTTCAACAACGACCACATCTCCAGAATAAGTATTACGTTTCAAATTCTTGAAGATTCAAGTAAAGTACTATGTTTGCGTCGGAAATACATACAAGCAAACCACAAGTAAAAATGTTTAATACAGCATAACACTTCACTAAGATTAAAAATGCCAACAATTTTACTTTGAACAATTGAAACAAGATAAGAATTTAACTGAACTGTGTGCATTTGAAAAAACAACGGTGAATGTTGAAACCATTTAAACATTGACTGAGTTTATCTATAAATTTGAATTAACTCAATTATAATACAATACTAAATGTAATTGAAACTGCTTCCGAACTGAATTTGTAAAACATAAATGCAGTCTTAAACATCACTGTCCAAGATGTGTTCTGTAGGACAAATTGCGCAGTGACACTGTACTAATGGTGTGTTTAAGATTAACGACAATATGAAAATTTGTATTGACTCGTGTACGAATAACAGCTATTAAACCATAGTACTTTAGCTAGAACATATCTAAGAACAATAAAACAACACTCCATAATAAACTTTGACTTAATTTGACATATAGGGTATACTCAACTTGAGTCAATCCTTTTATGATATATATATATATATATATATATATATATATATATATATATATATATATATATATATATATATATATATATATATAACACACACATATATATACATATCTGGAAAAAATTAAGAGGCCACTGGAAAATTATCAGTTTCTCTGGTTTTACTATTTATAGGTATGTGTTTCGGTAAAATGAACATTTTTGTTTTATTCTAGAAACTACTGACAACATTTCTCCCAAATTCCAAATTAAAATATTGTCATTTAGAGCATTTATTTGCAGAAAATGACAACTGGTCAAAATAACAAAAAAGATGCAGTGTTGTCAGACCTCGAATAATGCAAAGAAAATAAGTTCATATTCATTTTTAAACACAATACTAATGTTTTAACTTAGGAAGAGTTCAGAAATCAATATTTGGTGGAATAACCCTGATTTTCAATCACAACTTTCATGTGTCTTGGCATGCTCTCCACCAGTCTTTCACATTGATGTTGGGTGACATTATGCCACTCCTGACGCAAAAATTCAAGCAGCTCAGCTTTGTTTGATGGCTTGTGACCATCCATCTTCCTCTTGGTCACATTCCAGAGCAGAAGGAAGCAAGTTTTCTTCCAGGACAACCTTGTACTTGGCTTGATTCATGCCAAAGCTGCCCGATTCCAGCCTTGCTGAAGCACCCCCAGATCATCACCGATCCTCCACCACATTTCACAGTGGGTGCGAGACACTGTGGCTTGTAGGCCTCTCCAGGTCTCCATCTAACCATTAGACAACTAGGTGTTGGGCAAAGCTGAAAATTGGACTCATCTGGGGGTGCTTCAGCAAGGCTGGATTTGTCTTTGTGAAGGGCGCATGAATCAAGCCAAGTACAAGGTTGTTCTGGAAGAAAACTTGCTTCATTCTGCTCTGACAATGTTCCACAACTCTGAGGATTTTTCCCAAATTCCAAATTAAAATATTGTTATTTAGAGCATTTATTTGCGGAAAATGATAACTGGTCAAAATAATAAAAAAGATGCCAGACCCTGGGTCTTTCTTATTTTTCTTTCTTTTTCTTTCCCTTCTTCCCCTTTTTCTCCCCTTTCCTTTCTCTTCCTCTTCCTTTCTCCCCCTCTGTCCCCTTCTTCTTCCTTTCCTCCCTTTTTTTCCTTGTCTCCTCCTTTTCCTTTTCGTTTCTCCCTCTTTCCTTTTCTTTCTGGCCCTCCCCTCCCTTCCCCCTTCTTTCCCCTCTTTCTTTCCTTTTGCATCTAACCCTTTACCACCACTGTTGTTGTACTTCTTACTGCCCCCCTCTAGCACACCGTGTCGCTCCACCACCATTCTTATCTTAACTCAGCCTGTGGATTCGGCTCTCATCTGAGGGCTTCTAAAACCTTCTCCAGGTCTCACATCTTAACCATTTACCAGGTCCTTTCCTTTCTTTCCTGCCCCCATCTTCCTTCCCTTTTCAAACAGAAGGTGTTGGGCTCTGTCCCGAATCTGACCTTTATTTTCTTTCCGTGCGATTCCAGCCTTGCTGAAGCAACCCCCAGATCATCACCGATTCTCCATCTGGTTTTTCCAGCAGGACAATGCTCCATGCCACACAGCCAGGTCAATCAAGGTGTGGATGGAGGACCACCAGATCAAGACCCTGTCATGGCCAGCCCAATCTCCAGACCTGAACCCCATTGAAAACCTCTGGAATGTGATCAAGAGGAAGATGGATGGTCACAAGCCATCAAACAAAGCCAAGCTGCTTGAATTTTTGCGCCAGGAGTGGCATAAAGTCACCCAACATCAATGTGAAAGACTGGTGGAGAGCATGCCAAGACGCATGAAAGCTGTACTTGAAAATCAGGGTTATTCCACCAAATATTGATTTCTGAACTCTTCCTAAGTTAAAACATTAGTATTGTGTTGTTTAAAAATGAATATGAACTTATTTTCTTTGCATTATTCGAGGTCTGACAACACTGCATCTTTTTTGTTATTTTGACCAGTTGTCATTTTCTGCAAATAAATGCTCTAAATGACAATATTTTTATTTGGAATTTGGGAGAAATGTTGTCAGTAGTTTATAGAATAAAACAAAAATGTTCATTTTACCCAAACACATACCTATAAATAGTAAAACCAGAGAAACTGATAATTTTGCAGTGGTCTCTCAATTTTTTCCAGAGCTGTGTGTGTGTGTGTGTGTGTGTGTGTGTGTGTGTGTGTATATATTATATATATATCTATATATATACATATATTATATATATATATAGATATATATATATTTTTATGTTACCCCACGGTTTGTCCAGTTAATATAGACTACTTTGAGATCTTTATATATATATATATATATATATATATATATATATATATATATATATATATATATATATAGTGGCTTGCAAAAGTATTCAGACCCCTGACCAATTCTCTCATATTACTGAATTACAAATGGTACATTGAAATTTCGTTCTGTTTGATATTTTATTTTTAAACATTGAAACTCAGAATCCATTATTGTAAGATGATGTTGGTTTTATGTTGGGAAATATTTTTAAGAAAAATAAAAAACTGAAATATATTGCTTGCATAAGTATTCAACCCCTGTGCTGTGGAAGCTCCCAGTTTGCACTGATGAAAGAAATTGCCCTAACGAGGACACAATTAACTTACTTTATGGAGCAAAATACAGGAAAATACTGCAAGAGAATCTGCTTCAGTCCGTTAAAAAACTGAAACTTGGGAGGAAATTCACGTTTCAGCAGGACAATGATCCTAAGCACAAGGCCAAAGCAACATTGGAGTGGCTCAAGAACAAAAAGGTGAATGTCCTACAGTGGCCCAGTCAAAGTCCTGATCTCAATCCCATTGAGAATCTGTGGCACTATTTGAAAATTGCGGTCCACAAGCGTCGTCCAATCAACCTAAACAACCTGGAGCAAATCTGCCAAGAAGAAAATCACTTCGACATTGTGTGCAAAGCTGGTACATACTTACCCCAAAAGACTTAAAATTGTTATTGCAGCGAAAGGTGTCTCTACCAAATATTAATGTGTGGGGGTTGAATAATTATGCAAGCACTACATTTCAGTTTTTTATTTTTCTTAAAAATATTTCCCAACATAAAACCAATGTCACCTTACAATAATTGATTTTGAGTTTAAGTGTTTTAAAATAAAATATCGAACAGAATGAAATTTCAGTGTACCATTTGTAATTCAGTAATATGAGAGAATTGGTCAGTGGTCTGAATACTTTTGCAAGGCACTGTGTGTGTGTGTGTAATATATATATTAATATAATATATATATATATATTAGAGTTACAACTGATTTAACATTATTGTAATGGTCGCAGTCGATGTAGTTGAACTTGGATTTCTTAGTTTTGTTTCTTTAACTCTTGAAAGGAACAGACAGACAGACGACTGATGCAGGTGCAGCACTCTGTGGAGCCCTTTTTAATGCTCTCCGTGACACACTAACGGCCCCTGTTTGGGGCAGGACCACACCATCAACAAAATAAAACCCATTAAAAACCTCAATCCTTTCCTGCAACTCTCCCTGTCTCTTCTGTATCCTCCCTCCTGTATATCCGCTTGCAATAACCCACAGTTACTAGATAACTCTCTAACTTTTTCTTGCTATCTCTCCCAGGCAATCTTTCTCCCACCATCTCTTTTCACTCACTCCCCCTCCTTCCCCCGAAACACTCCCTCCTCCAACCAGACCACTGTGCCCGCCCCCTCCAGCTCCCTCCTACCAATCACTGTGCTCTGCTGGTCCCCGCCACGTCCTGGACTTGGACAGGAAGATGGGGGGCGGCGAACACCCATCTATACTCCCCCAGTCTAGGCACCTCAATCTCCTGCACATTCCCGCACCCAAGCACCTACAGACATCCACACCCACATACAACCTCTGCTACAGCTCTCCCCTCCGTAAATTCTCCCAGAGCCTCCCTATAACAGCAATAACAATGTACCTCTGGCGGGCTAGCGCCCATACTGCGATCTCCTGACCGGGTCGTTACACTATGTATTGACTTGGAGCAGGCACATTGTTAGTTCAACGCCAAGTGGGGTACTGATACTTATTTTTGTAATACATGTAGCCTAACGTTCATTTTAACCAAAACTTTATTAAAATTGTATATTTTTTAAATGAACAAATTTGGACTACTAAGGGGCTTTCGACTTTCCTCCTAATCTGTAATGAATAATAGGAGTGTTGCGTACAGTATTTGTGAACCAATGCATAGCGTCAAAAAAAAAAAAAAAAAAAAAAAAAAAAAAAAAAAAAAAAAAAAAAAAAAAAAAACCTAAAGGTTTTAGTTAGGGGGCCACCTGACTCCAGATTTACTGGATGCTTTGAGATAGAATGGATTTTCAAAATTACCCTTAAACTGAAAGTAATTGATGTGTAAATTAGAGTAAATTTGAAATCCTGTTGTCTAAAAGCATCCAGTAAATCTGATTTTAATGTGGAACACGGAATGATGAAAAATCACGGAAACATCAAAAAATGCATCACAAAAGTTCCCACAAATATGTTGCACTTGTAGGTTGCTTTGCTTTCACTCTTCTGTCCAGTTCATCCCAAACCAACTCGATGAGGTTTAAGTCTGGAGACTGTGCTGGCCATTCCATGATTTGAAGCTGTGACGGAAAGATGAGTTCTGGTGATGAATCTTCCTCCCACCCTGTGAGGGCGCTAAAGAACGGGAGGAGAAGTATCTGGAAGGGCTGGCCTGACAGTTCGTTTCCGGGTCAGGGAAGGGGGTCAGCCTGGAGAGGAGCGCGACTCTGTTGTAAGACCGTATTGATTTGAAAGGTAAATGAGAGGCAGCTGCAAGTAATAAGGCAGCTGCAACCGTTTATCTCGATATCATGCGGGATTACATATAGGGGCCAGGGTAACGCTGATCTTCTCCTTTGTTTGGGTTAACGTTACGAGAGAAGGACTGAGAGAGGAGCTCTCAGAGTATTGTGAAGAGTGTCGTACGTGTTGTGTGTTATTTTCTGTCTGTCTGTAATTGTCTGTCTTTGTCGCACTAATAGACAGTTAACGCACATCTCCAGAGCTGTCGAAAGGAGAGCACTATCCGGAGCACCACTGCACTGAGCACCTGCACGTTTTCGATCACCCAGGACTTGACCGTACCGTTGTTTTTGTTCGGGACTGTGCCCTTGTTTTCATTATCCCCGTGCTTTACACATTGTTGTGTATTGCCGGGGATTTATTATTTTTGACGGTCGCCAGACCTGGAAAAGAGCAATAAACCACACTTGTTCACTGAATCACTGTTGTCTGTTCATCACTCCTGCACCGCATCACCGCAACATCTGTTCCCCTTACCAACCACTTTGCCACAGAAGCCTACCGTCTTGTTCTTTTCTTCTAAGGTAGCTCTGACATAGCCTGGAGGTATGTTTTGGGTCATTATCTTGCTGTAGGATGAACCCCTGACCAACCAGGCATATACCAGAGGGTATTGCATGGCGCTGCAAAATGCTGTGGTAGCCGTTTTGGTTCAGGGTGCCACTCACTCTGTGTAAGTCGCCGACTCTGGATCCAGCAAAAGAGCCCCAGACCATCACGTTTCCTCCCCTTTGACAGTTGGTGTCACACACTGAGGAACCATCCTTTGGCCTACTCGACGACGTACAAAAACTCTGCGTAATGAACCGAAGATTTCAGATTTTAATTCATCGGTCCATAAGACCTTCCTCCAGTCTTCAGTAGTCCACTGGCGGTGCTTCATGACCCAGGCAAGCCTCTTTTTCTTATTTTGCCATCTTAGCAATGGTTTTCTTACTGCCACTCGACCTGTCAAACCTGCAGCTCGAAGTCTTCTCTTCACAGTTGAAACTGAGTCTTGCTTACTTCGACCAGTGTTAAGCTGTGCTTGAAGCTGTTGTCCAGTGAGCCGCCTATCACATAAACTGTTGACTCTCAGAAACTTGTCTTCTGATTCTGTTGTGGCTTTGGGTCTGTCAGACCTCTTCCTGTCAGAGTTTCCTCCAGTTTCCAAGTGCCTTTTGATGGTGTAGGAAACTGTACTCACTAACACCTTGGCTTTCTTTGCAATTTCTCTAAAGGAAAGACCTACACTTTTAAGGGTTATAATGGTCTGTCTGTCTTCCTTTGTTAATTGCCTTTTTCTCGCCATTATGATAGCAATATACTACCTCCTGCAGTACAATACTGTCCAAATAATGCTTAAGAGAGTGTAGTAACACAGTCTGTTCCAACACTGCTTTTATACAGACAGAGGATTTGTAAGTAATCAACAAAAGTTGGGACACCTGTAGGAATTGTTAGCATCAACTTTGATGGCTTAATTTATTTCCATTGCTGCAGAACAGCTGTAAGTTGTTAACCCATTACTTGTTCCCTGAATAAGGCCTTTTTATATAACTGAAATGTACATTATTTTTCAGTTTTTGGTAACCTAAACTTTTTTTTTTTTAACTATATATATATATATATATATATATATATATATATATATATATTTATATATATATATAGACACTGTGCAGGTTCATAAATACGGTAAGCAACACTCATTCATTACAGAGTAGGAAGAAAGTCAAAAGCCCCTCAGTAGTCCAACGGAAAGCCTAATTCAAAATAATATATTGGTATGTGTGGCAAAGGATAAGCTTTGCACAATGAAATATGTAGTTTATTGTATGTTTTTGTGTTAATTGTTTAGCTGCTGTGGCGCTCCGCTGGGGATGATTACCCGTCTGCGTAGAGCAGCAGCTGAAAGCAATCAGCTGTTCCAGCAGACAGGTGGGCGTGTCTCAACAGAGCGTCAATATAAAAGCATGGCGATCGCTGTGATCAGGACTGCTGCAAGGCCTGCCGTTTTCACGGCACATTTTGAGTTATAGTTTGGGGTATTGTGTTTTATTTTGCACTTTTTGTACAGTTTCTGTATTAGTCCTCTGTGCGTTACCATCGCTGGTAACGTCACATGACCGCCTTTATTTTACTTTCGTTTTCTGTTTTTGTTAATAAATCCTGCTCGCCTGTGCCGGCGTTTCAACACCACCTCAGTCTCTCTGTATGCTTGAACAGCGGCTACCCACGCGTGTGACTCGAGGAAGACCCTGTCACAGTATGTATTAATTATTTAATAACATCCCTGTTAGTGAGAATTTCTCCATTGCCAAGATAATCCATCCACCTGACAGGTGTGGCATATCAAGAAGCTGATTAAACAGCATGATCATTACACAGGTGCACCTTGTGTTGGGGAAAATAAAAGGCCACTCTAAAATGTGCAGTTTTGTCACACAACACAATGCCACAGATGTCTCAAGTTTTGAAGGAGCATGCAACTGGCATGCTGACTGCAGGAATGTCCACCAGAGCTGTTGCCGGAGAATTGAATGTTAATTTCTCTACCATAAGCCGCCTACAATGTCGTTTTATAGAATTTGGCAGTACTTCCAACCGGCCTCACAACCGCAGAACACGTGTAATCATGCCAGCCCAGGACCTCCACATCCAGCTTCTTCACCTGTGGGATCGTCTGAGACCAGCCACTCAGACAGCTGATGAAACTGTGGGTTCGCACAACCGAAGAATTTCTGTCAGAAACCGTCTCAGAGAAGCTCATCTACGTGCTCGTCATCCTCACCGGGGTCTTGACCTGACTGCAGTTCGGCGTCGTAACTGACTTCAGTGGGCAAATGCTCACTTTCGATGGCCAATGGCCCGCTGGAGAAGTGTGCATTTCACGGATGAATCGCGGTTTAAACTATGTATGTCTTTGTGTGGGAGAGCGGTTTCCTGATGTCAACGTTGTGAACAAAGTGCCCCATGGTGGCGGTGGAGTTATGGTATGGGCAGGCATAATTTACGGACACGAACACAATTGCATTTTATTGATGGCAATTTGAATGCACAGAGATACCGTGACGAGATCCTGAGGCTCATTGTCATGCCATTCATCCGCCGCCATCACCTCATGTTTCAGCATGATAATGCACGGCCCCATGTCGCAAGGATCTGTACACAATTCCTGGAAGCTGAAAATGTCCCAGTTCTTCCATGGCCTCCATACTCACCAGACATGTCACCCATTGAGCATGTTTGGGATGCTCTGGATTGACTTGTATGACAGCATGTTCCAGTTCCCGCCAATATCCAGCAACTTCGCACAGCTATTGAAGAGGAGTGGGACAACATTCCACAGGCCACAGTCAACAGCCTGATCCACTCTATGCGAAGGAGATGTGTCATGCTGCATGAGGCAAATGGTGGTCACACCAGATACTGACTGGTTTTCTGATCCACACCCCTACCTTTTTTTTAAGGTATCTGTGACCAACAGATGCATATCTGTATTCCCAGTCATGTGAAATTCAAAGTTGATATATTGCCTGTTTGGCACCCCATAAATATATAGATGCATATAATGCCTATATATATCTATTATATATATATATATATATATATATATCATATTAGTATATCATATAAATGAATCATTCACTTAGTTATTTCACTGATTAACCGCTCTTTTTTGTGAACATTTAATTTTATTGATTTTTCTTTTCTTTTCCTCACCCTTTGGGAATAGGGAAATGGGGAGATATCACAATTTTAAAAAATGTCACATTTATACAGAAATAATATTCACTTAATCTTACTAAAGCAACTGTGCCACTATAACAGGATATTCCCCAGTGAGGCCAACGTTTGTTTCATCTGGTCGAACAACTGTGCATCTAAGATATTCGGTGCATAGAACAGCAATACAGACCTCTTCTTTATTCAACAGCGTAGTCACATAGCAGAATCTCCTCTCCGAATCATTACCTTGACAAATTTTGAGGTACACCTCTCTTGGCATGAATACGGACACACCTGTGTTTATTCTGAGTACAGGAATATGCAATTATCTTGTAATGTTTATTATGAAAACGAGCTTGAAGCCACTTGAAACCAAATGAGTTTCCTACAAACATGCAATATGAATATTTTTTCTTAAGAGATAATCTAAGCACTGTACTCTCTTTATAGGATGAATGGCCCCTTATAAATTCTAGGAGTAGCCATGGTCCAAGATAGGAATGAAAATCAGGGAGCGTGAACGAGTAAAAGACGTAGCACTCAGTAAACTGATACATGACATGGAGTAAGATCACCGACTTGGAACTCATCACATAGCAGTATCCTATAGGACAGTAGCATAGTAATGACAAAAACACAATAAAATAAACTGAGACGGGAGCATGGTTACAAACATTTAGGATGATAAAAAAGAGAGCCAGAAGAAACACACTGCATATCTTAGATCCCAAGCCTCAGTTAACATCTGTACTCCCCTCTGACTCCCTATCTACCCCCAAATCTCAGCTCCACCTTCCCTGCACCCCCCTGTAACCAATCCAACAACTGTCATCATGAACTAGACTAGCCTGAGGGGGCTTACTGTGAGCAAAACCATCTTGCAAGTAGGAAAAATGAACTGCAAATTGAACAAAGCCATGTCAATTGCTTCCTGAACTGATCCATGGAAAGAGCGTGCAACCTGTGCCAAGCGGATGTCACAATCATTGGGGCCAGGGACTTCTTCATACACTTTCCCTCCCGCGTAGATTGAGGGGAAGCCATTTAAGAATTGTAAGTAGATCATTTTATATAGAAAATAATCAATAAATAATGTAAGGAGCGTAAATAGTTCGATTACACCGTGTAACAAATTATTATTATTTTTTGGTTCCTGGGTAGTTAGTGTTATTTCCAAATTGCTTATGCCTCAAAAGTATAGAAAATGGCTATTATTCCCCACAAACTTTGCTTTTGTGACCAGGACAGTCATATTTTGAAATTTACCTATTTTCCAGAACATTCCAGACAGATTCAGTGCTGAGTAAACTTGGAGTAACTTCTAGAACTTTCCAGAACTTTCCAGTAATATAAATAGTAGTATAAAATACAGGGGCCTTAAGCCCACCAGTTCTGTTTAGTTCCAGCTGCCTAAGTGGATACATATCTGCATTTTTTGGGAGGTCCTAGGAGACTTCAAAATGGTAACATTCCTGTTGGGTCTCCAAGGCAGTTTTACCAAGTTTCCCTGCTATCTTTGCCTTTGGGACAGCAGGGACACCAAGGCGCACTACCACAGGCGGGACTGGCCACAGCGGACCGAGTTCTCTGTGGGGAGGAACAACGTCAAGTGGGAGCCACTGGTGGACCCCCGGAAGGTGCTGATGCCACCACTGCACATCAAATTGGGCCTTATGAAACAATTTGTCAGAGCTCTAGATAAGGAGTCGGCAGCCTTCAAATACCTTCAAGACTTCTTCCCTAAGCTGTCCGAGGCAAAGGTCAAAGCCGGTGTCTTCGTCGGATAAAGAAGATCCTGGAGTGCAAGGAATTCCCCAAGAAGCTCACTAGTAAGGAGAAAGCGGCTTGGAACAGGTTTGTCGCAGTGGTTCGGGGCTTCCTGGGCAATCACAACACCGAAAACTATGTGGAACTGGTTGAGACTCTGGTGAAGAACTACGGCACAATGGGCTGTAGGATGTCCCTCAAAGTCCATATCCTTGATGCTCATCTTGATAAATTCAAGGAGAACATGGGAGCGTACTCGGAGGAGCAAGGCGAGCGCTTCCACCAGGATATACTGGACTTTGAACGTCGCTACGAAGGACAGTATAACGAGAATATGATGGAAGGCTACATTTGGGGGCTGATTCATGAAAGTGATTTACAGTATAATTGTAAATCCCGAAAACTACTCACTTCTAAATCTTTTGTAGTCATTTTTGTATTGCTTTAGTATAAATACATGTTAATTTGGATTCATATGTTGTTTTTTTCTGACTTTATGTGAACGAAAAGACCGTTTTCTCATTGGAAATAGGTAAATTTCAAAATATCACTGTCCTGGTCACAAAAGCAAAGTTTGTAGGGAATAATAGCCATTTTCTATACTTTTGAGACATAAGCAATTAAGAAATAACACTTACTACCCAGGAACAAAAATTGTGTTAGTGAAATGAAAATCTCAAAGGTTGTAGCAAGAGCTCTTACAGCAAGCAGCCATCCTAGTGATAGGGTCACATAATCTCTGGTTAACCTCTCTTGATATTGAAACTAGAAAGTATATTTTACAACTTAGCCATATTTCTTTTCTATTTTGTTCATAGCTTTGAAAAATTGAACAATAGAATTGTAAATATACTTTTATAAGAAATATGAAAATTGTGAAGGATTAAACCCTATTTTTATATTTAAGTATTAATCACATAATGGAGGAGTTGTCCTGTATATTAAAACAAAAAACAAACAAAAAAAAGAAAAACTAATTTGTTTGTATATTACCAACATAGTGGGGGGTGGGCCTAGGGTATTGAGGTATTAAATATTATATCTTCATAAATATGCACGACACCTCCTTTAGAAACAACCTCAGTAAAACCCAATTTGGAAATGTCACTTATTTAGAAATGCATAATAGCACTGTAGCTGTCAAAGCATGTTCACTGACTGCTTTTTAGAGCCATTACAAACTGTAATCACAACTTGATTGAAGCTGTCATGCAGCTTGTTAGAATAGAGAAAAAAAAATGTGATTGACTGTAGTTTTATCTGTGCCCCACTCCACTAAGTGTGTTCTGTCATTATAACCCAGCAGTGAAGTCAGTTCAAACCCCATTTCAGTCTAAGCACCTCAGTCAGCACCTTAATTATACTGGTTCACTTATGAGTTATTACATTTTCACTGTTATGATCGACTTTGAGTTAAGAATCGTTAGCACACTTTCATTTTTATGATTATTAAGGCTAGTGTCTTTTATTTCTTCATTTGTACAAATATAATAATTTTTACATTTTGAGCATATCTTTTTAAAATCTCTGTTTGCAATCTAACCTTATTAGGCATCATCTTGTCTCCCATACAGTGGCATGAGAATCTTTTTCAGAAGTTACGTCAAGAATAAAACAGACAAAACCAACTGGTGTGCTGAATGGTCAACAGAATCTAGATGCTTATCATCTTTGAGGTGCTAGGATTGATATTTTCAGTGCAGGAATAGATACTCGCTTGCGGTGCGCAGGCTGCCGGTTCTTGCCCAGCCTCTATCCTGTTACATAAGCGATTCTGAGAAATACTTTTTTCATTCAAATCCAATAAGCTCTTCTAGCCCCTTTTACTGTGCTATAGAAGGCAACATATTATTTTTTGCATATTACATCATGTCTTTAATGTTTAAATGTATTTTACACTTTTTAGACAGCTGAGCTGCTTGTTTTGTACTACATATGGAGTGGACCGTAAATTGCTGGTGAAAGGTTCTTTCAACAAACAAGCTAAGCTGAAGATGTATTCTACACTTGTTCTTGTTTATTGACAATCACTTTCTCCATTTGACAAGTGCCTCAGTGTTGTACCGTAGACAAAATAGTTTGTCAGGATAGCTTAAGATCATTAATTTCTCAGCCATCTGGGCTTGATTTTAAGTACATTTTTGAGTGAGAGTGCTTTAACAATTCTCCTTTGACAAGTAAAACAATATTTAACTTCACACAGAATTCTTTCAAATAATGGATTATTGTTTTCAAAGTGAGAGCATGAGTGTGTTTTTCAGGTGCCCTAGTGCTTAAGGAATACAAATGAGTTTGCTTTCAATTAAACTGGTGAATTACATACATCTCAAATAAAAGTGGCAAGGAAATGTCTTGCAAAAGGTATGATATTGAAAAAGCATTTACAATATCATTATTATACATATTGTACATGGCTTTTTCCAGACAAAGGCTACAAAAAGAGTCCAGGAACAAAATAAGCCTTTGAAGAATAATATTTACACGTGCTCAATTTAACACACAAAATAAACACTATACATTTTCCATGGGCAGCGGAGTGAGCTGTATCCCAGTGAGATGTCCAGTGAAAGAAAGGTTGCCTCTCTACAGAATCCCCTTGGCAGGTACCGATCTCTGGATCGTCTGAAGCTGTATCTTGCTGCTTAGTCTGAAAGAGACAGAAAGAGATTCTCTGCTCCTAAGCAGGGTGTAGCTCCGCTCCATACCCTGATTCCAACCCCCAGGCTGACCCTATATGCACCTTAACCCCACTTCCACAGTCTTCCTCTCCAATGGGAGAACTCAGGGACAGGTGCACACAATTACCTGTCACCTGCCCCTGCCAGGCTGACTCCTACAGAATGTTAACCCCATAGTTGTCAAAGCCCAAAGGATGGTCAGTTTCACCAAACTTCTCCTGCTATTGAGTGGTGGACATTTTCACAAACATAGTTTACTTGCCCCCCTCCCCCTCAATAATCACAGGAAACAAGATCTGCTGGGCGCCACAGTTTTTTTATTGTTTACATTAATAACAGTAATTTGTTGATGCACGACATAAGAACAACCAAAGAGAACAGTGTAACAAGACAAGAAATTAGAACATGCCTTTTTTTTCATTTGCAAGGAAGTATTCTTGAAAAAGGTTGTCTGGCAACAGTTCAATGTAGAGCTAAGGTATGTATATTTTAATATAATTTTAATTTTTCTCAGGAGGAGAATGTTTAGACTAATGAGCATTAGCCTACATGTAAGCCCCTTACAGACAAACAGTAAATAGCTCTGAGAATGTTTAATTTTAAATGACTGTAACTGTAATATATATATATATATATATATATATATATATATATATATATATATATATATATATATATATATATACACACACACACACACACACACACACACACACACACACACATATATATATATATATATATATATATATATATATATATAGATAGATAGATAGATAGATAGATAGATAGATAGATAGATAGATAGATAGATAGATAGATATATTATTTTTGGGTGATATTTCAGAAGATGTTATGAACGAGAGTTATGAATTTATTAATCAAGCTGCTGTCACTGCAGATAAGATATGGTGTCACCAAAACAGTTTTAAGTAAACTGTCCCCGCAGATTTCCTCAGTTTATTTATTTTTTTTGCTACCTGAGTCATCATAATTATGAATATTATTGCACCTTATCCATGCCATCTTCCAGGGTTTTTCATGCATTAAGATTATTATGTACCCATATGCATATTTTTCTAATTTTTCATTCCATTTTTTTTCTGTAGTAATTTCAATACTAAATGCCTGAAACACATTTTCAGAGAAAAATGCAATCGGTTGATCATTACATTTTATAAACTGTGGGTAATTATTTAATGTCATACATACATAATGGTGTGGCTATTTGACCAGAAAAAAACTTCTTAGTGCTAATGGATATATAAGCTATTCTCTTGTCTGCTGCCAGTGGAAGGAACTGCATTGTTAGTGAGTCAGTAAAAAACCTCTTCAAGAATGACATTAACGTCAGCAAACTGGCTACTCAGCTCACCATGGTCCAGAATGTTGAATGGCAGAATCTTTGAAGCAAGTAGTAAGCCCACTGTTTTGTCTGTATTTAATAAATTATAATTCACAATTTTGTGTACTATTTAAATAGTCACCTTTATTGGTATGCATTACAATGTGTTATTCAGTGCTCTAAATATATTTGTATGATAGTAGATGCTGTACACTCATGGCTTACATGAATTAAATCTATGTATATACTTTAACGCAAACCATGCACTTCTTCAAAGGTTACCAGAACTCAAACTTTATGTGACATCTTTGAGGCTCAGCCTATCTGCAAGAGACTGCTTAGTGCAGTGGACAACTTCTTTGTCTGTTATTGACAGAGCCAGTAACAACAGCAACAGCGAAGAGGACTTTTTTCCATTCTAAGACGCATCTGGACCTACTTGAGGTCCACCATGACTCAACAGTGTCTGAACCACTGTGTGCTGTTCCATATATTTAAACAGAGAACTGACAATTTATACCAGACAGATATTGCCAGTAGGTTTATTAGTGTAAATGAGAGGAGACAAAAGTTATTTGGTTATTTTTAATTATTATTATTACTTTTTATATAGTTTTGAAATCGCCCCCCCTCCCCATGTTAACATTTTCATACGCCTATGAATACAAAATAATCTTAAAAAGTAACAAAGCAACCAGAGAAAAATTCTGTAAGGATATTGGTTGACAGGTCTTTCACTCAATATGTATTTTGAAGTAGTTAAAAAAAAGTGCAACAAACTCAATTCAAGAAATTGCATTCAATGTTCATGTGGCAGGGCAGGGCCCTGCCTGTAAATAATACTGTTTTGGTGTTGATGGGGTTAATTTCCTATCACCTGCCAAAATACATGTGAGAATGTGGCTGGAGCTAAACTGAATAACTGATGATTAATTAGGCTCCAGCCACATGGGATAAAAGGAGGAAGAAATCCTTTGTTTGATGGTGGTGTTTTTGTTACTGTGTTTCTGCATTTTTGTAATTAAAGTTCATTGAAGGCTCTGCCCAGCCTGAAAAGTTTAGTATTTTGTTTAAACTTTTTATTTGACCCGTGGGCCTTTTGATTTCTGTTTTGATTCTTGTTTTTGTGTTTATTAAGTGTGCAGCATCGCTTAAACTGCAGCTTTCCTTGTCTGAGCCTCTGTCTCTGCCAATACCAGTCCTGTCACAGTCCATGATTAATAACAATGGCTAAGGTTTGGCATAATTACTCTAACAGAGCTCATGTAAAATGGAGTAAGGCCCTTCAGAAGTTTAAATACAAAGCATGTGTGAAGTCTGCAATGCTTTAAACATCCCAAATAACCCTATAACAAACACAAGAGATATATAACCTTTAACAATTATAACATCAATCAAGTACATATATCACTGTTCCAGCTGGAAATCTCTTCTTCCGTTCTGTGATAGGTAAGGTACGATATGTCTGCACATTATCCTCGGGGCCAGTCCAGAACATGTACTCCACAGCAAAACTTTTAATAACAAAGTTAAGTGTACAGTGGGGGAAGAATGAATTAATTCTCTCTCCATAAATCATTTAAATTAACTTTTTGAAAGTAATTGTGATTGCATAACTGCAGTTTCTTTTGGATAGTATGTGCCAATATGTTAAAATAGAGTGGTATACATCAGTATTCAATTTTTTTTTTTTTTTTTTTTTTTTTTTTTGCAGAAAACTATCAGCCCATTCTAGATAAGATTTATTAAAATTAATTAACAGGCAAAAAACAGTCTCCAGGAAAGCAGGATTTGATCAAGTTGATTGAATCATGATAAATGTTTCATGAATTCAGAAAAAAAAAAAAAATATATATATATATATATATATATATATATATATATATATATATATATATATATATATATATATATGAATGAATTCATGAAACATTTACAATGATTCAATCAACTTGATCAAATCCTGCTTTCCTGGATACTTATTTGCATGTTACCTATCACAGAACAATGAATAAAACATTTAATCACATATCCAATGTCATGTCATATTTAGACAGGTATGGGTGTTTTAATGTTTCTTCTAACAATGTAATTGATGGTTACTTGTTTAATGTCCACTGTAGGAACAGTACCAATAAAAAAAAATGACTGCATGCAATAGAAAGTGTCTCACTCCTTGATAATTTAGTTTTGACATTTCATTAATTCATAAATTAATCTTCTGTTATGTTTCCTGTACAGGGTCTGGGTGCCTCCGAGTAGCACAGTTCTACTATTCCTGGGAGATTTTCATTACCTAAGCCATTATGCTAAAAGGAAAGTCTTAAGAATAATCTTATTATTTCACTTTCTCTTGATATTATCTTCTGTGCCCACCACTGCTGGTTCATGCCCAGCCCCACCATTCTTGGGTGATGCCACATGAATTAGAACTGGTTGTTGTGGAACAATTGTAAAACAGCTCAGGCCCAACTTTTACTTGGGTGGTCAAATGTATTTTTAGGTTTCAACGAACAAAATCCCAAATTATTTATTATCAATAATTTTTACTTAACTTAAGCACATCTAAAATTAAAATACAAACAAGTTTTAAACATGTAACAATGCTTTTATCGCACCAAATTCGACTACATTTCCTGCCCAGTGGCCATCTTGGATTTTAGTTTTGCACTCTGACTTTAGCTTTCAGACTTAAAATAAAGAAAAGATTTGTCATTAAAATATTAAAACTTTGCAAAGGAAAAATTCACTACAAGCTAGATTTTTTTATGCTACAGCCTGTCCCTAAAAACACATCTGTCACCCTGCCATGACTGTCAGGGTGTAGCTCTGAGACAGCTACTCTGTCAATGCATCGCACTTGCTGCTGCCATTGACTAGGGAGCAGAGAATCAGTTAAACTTCAACAAACCTAAATGCAAGTCACTTAACCCTTTGAGTAGTATGAACGTACTGGTATGTCATTGAATTAATGGTCCCCAGGGAGTAGGAACTATGGTATTTTCTGGGATACTACCGACAGCTGGAAATAATTAATCTAAACGCACGGCTGAAGACGTGGTGCACACGGGAAGGCTTCATCTATCTTGATCATTGGACCACATTCTACAACGAGGACTATCTGTATAGACGAGACGGACTGCACTTAAATAAAAAGGGAACCAATCTACTTGGTGAAAAGATCCTCGAGCAGGTTCAGAAGCATTTAAACTAGAAAGGAAGGGGGGAGAAATCAACAAAAAAACAGAAGGGAGACCGCATCAAAACAAGGACAACAACTAAATGGTAGAAGTATCAGAAACAAAATTTTAGAACTTGAAGCTACTGCACTAACAAGTAACTATGATGTGATAGGTGTTACAGAAACTTGGTTGTATGAGAGTGATGGGGACAAATATTTGTGGGTATACACTGTATAGGAAAGACAGGAGGAGGTGTAGCGCTATACATAAGAAACAGTCTTGAAGCCCAGGTGTTAAACCTGGACAAAGAAAACAAAGCCGAATCAATATGGGTCAGAATAAGACAAAAATTCAAAGGGCATAATAATAGCAGCATACTATAGACCGCCAGATTCAGATGGTGAGCAAAATAATCTGTTATACAATGACATTAGAAATGCGTATAGCAAAGGAGAAGCCATACTAATGGGGGATTTCAACTTCCCCCAAATAAAATGGGAAAACCCGGTGGGTAGCACGAAGGATGAAATTGAAATGGTGGAAATGACAAATAACTGCTTCCTAACTCAATTTGTCAAGGCACTGATTAGAGGGGAGGCATCCCTTGATTTAGTCTTTTCAAATAATGTCAGAACCACTAGCAAACTCAGACCACAACATGGTCACATTTGAAGTACTTTTTAAAACCCCAAAAGTAATGACTGAAGCTAAGGTTTACAATTTTAGAAAAGCAAACTATGAAGGTATGAAACAGAGATAACAGAAGTAGATTGGAGTAAAATAAAGAAAACACCCACAGAAGAAGGATGGTTGTTCTTCAAAAATGTAATACTAGAGGCGCAAAACAATTACATCCCTAAAGTAGACAAATCTACATGTAAACTAAAATTGCCAAAACGGTTTAATAGATCAATTAAAAAAAATATTCAGCGAAAAAAGGCATTTTACAGAGCATTAAAAAAGGACCAAAAAGAAAGTACACCAAAAGAGTTAATGGAATTGCAAACGCAAGTCAAAAAGAAAGTTAGAAAGGCCAAGAGAAATGAACATTGCTAAGGGGGCTGTGACAGGATGACAGAGGGCTGAGGCTCAGAGACAATGTAAAGGCAAAAAATAAAGTTCTTTATTAAACAAAATCAAATAAATAAATAGGCACAAGGGCCAACAGAAAAGAGGTTCAAACAGAAATAAATGAACTTACAAAGTAAATGGTCAGGTTCCAAGCCTGTTTTAAAATAAAAAAAAAAACAAGACACTCTTCTTTCAAAACACAAAACTCTCCAATACAAAGCAAACTCCCAAACAAAACACCTCCAGCCAGGCCCTCTCCCCTGGCTTTTATCCCCTGTGGCTGGAGCCCAATTAATCAATAATCATTCAATTAGAGCTCCAGCCACATTCTCACATGTTTTTCTGGTAGGGAGAAATTTAACCCCCTCCCTGCCAGTTCCAAACATATTCATATAGACGGGGCAGTTCCCCGTCACAAGGCTAAAAACTAAAAATGTTTTTCCAATATTACAACAGCAAGAGAACATTTAAAGAGCAGGTTAAATGTCTAAGAGCTACAAATGGCAAAATCACAGAAAAAAAAGCAAATATATTAAATGATTACTTTTCACAAGTTTTTACAAAGGAGGATATGGACAACATACCCCACATGCCATCCAGTTCCTATCCATTTTTAAATAACTTTAACATAACCGAGGCAGAAGTGTTAAAGGGACTAGGAGCTCTTAAAATAAACAAATCCCCTGGGCCGGATGAGATCCTCCCAGTAGTACTCAAAGAAATGAAAGAACTTCTTTACAAACCGCTAACCAAGATCAAGGCAGCAGTCTCTTGGCACAGGGGTTGTACCGACAGACTGGAAAATTGCAAACGTAATACCGATCCACAAAAAGGGAAACAAAACTGAACCAGGTAGCTACAGACCAATAAGCCTGACTTCTATTATATGCATACTTATGGAAACTATAATAAGATCCAAAATGGAAAATTACCTATATGGTAACAGTATCCTGGGAGACAGTCAACATGGTTTTAGGAAAGGGAGATCATGTCTAACTAACCTGTTTGATTTTTTTGGGGATGCAACATCGATAATGGATAATTGCAAAGCATATGGCATGGTTTATTTAAATTTCCAGAAAGCTTTTGACAAAGTCCCGCACAAAAGATTAATTCTCAAACTGAACGCAGTAGGTATTCAAGGAAACACATGTATATGGATTAGGGAGTGGTTAACATGTAGAAAACAGAAAGTACTGATTAGAGGAAAAACCTCAGAATGGAATGAGGTAACCAGTGGAGTACCATAGGGATCAGTATTAGGTCCTCTGCTATTCCTAATCTACATTAATGATTTAGATTCTGGTATAGTAAGCAAACTTGTTAAATTCGTAACAAAAATAGGAGGAGTGGTAAACACTGTTGCAGCAGCAAAGGTCATTCAAAATGATCTAGACAAGATTCAGAACTGGGCAGACACATGGCAAATTACATTTAATAGAGAAAAGTGTAAGGTACTGCACACAGGAAATAAAAATGTACATTATAAATATCATATGGGAGATACTGAAATTGGAGAAGGAATCCATGAAAAAGACATAGGACTTTTTGTTGACTCAGAAATGTCTTCATCTAGACAATGTGGGGAAGCTATAAAAAAAGCCAACAAGATGCTCAGATACATTGTGAAAAGTGTTGAATTTAAATCAAGGGAAGTAATGTTAAAACTGTACAATGCATTAGTAAGACCTTGAATACTGTGTTCAATTCTGGTCACCTTGCTACAAAAATGATATTGCTGCTCTAGAAAGAGTGCAAAGAATAGCAACCAGAATTATTCTGGGTTTAAAAGGCATGTCATATGCAGACAGGCTAAAACAATTGAATTTAATCAGTCTTGAACAAAGAAGACTACGCGGCGACCTAATTCAAACATTCAAAATCCTAAAAGGTATTGACAATGTCGACCTAAGGGACTTTTTCGACCTGAAAAAATAAACAAGGACCAGGGGTCACAAATGGAGATTAGACAAAGGGGCATTCAGAACAGAAAATAGGAGGCACTTCTTTACACAGAGAATCGTGAGGGTCTGGAACCAACTCCCCAGTAATGTTGTTGAAGCTGACACCATGGGATCCTTCAAGAAGCTGCTTGATGAGATTCTGGGATCAATAAGCTTAACAACCAAACGAGCAAGACGGGCCGAATGGCCTCCTCTCGTTTGCAGACTTTCTTATGTTCTTATGTTCTTATGGTACATTTTGCAAATTCTGAGCTTTGAACTTGAACTTTGAACTTGAATTACTGAGTTTACAAAACTCTTGCTGTGATATTGTAACACCTTGTAGCGGTCTCTTGCGCCATCTGCCAGATATTTATGGAATTACACACAACAAACCCAGTCACAAAACATCAACAGTCAGGAAAAACGCTCTGTGGGAAAGAAGTACTAGAAATTAGATTGAATTCTAATTGCGATTTATTGTTAAGGTATTGTTCCACTTGCTTGACATGGCTGTGTTGATTGCCTTCATCCTCCACAAAACTATATCAGAAGCGAAACCGCCGATGGTCCTGCTAGTAGTTGGAAGTCGGGGTTTGTTTATGATTGAACAGAAAAGATTAGTTCAGGGATTGTAAATCCCACTAATGTATAGTGAACGAGGTGTATAAAGCGGGACCTCCATGTTTTAGGGAGTAGCGCACGCCATTATTACGGCACCTTTATTTTGATAGTTTTTTGTGCTGTTTTATTTGGCATTTTTTTTTTGTACAGCTAGCTGTAGCAGTCCTCTGTGCGTTACCATCGTTGGTAACATCACATGACCATTTGTATTTACTTTCACTTTCTGTTTCTGTTAATAAATCCTGCTCGCCTGTGCTGGCGTTTCAACTTCAACCCCTGTCTTGATCTCCTGCTAATCACTCAGCAGCGAATGCACACACCCAGAAGCAAGACCCTGTTACATATGGTGGCAGCAAGGGATTCGCTGCGTTTCGCCGAGGCAAGGCGGGACATCATTAGAAGATCGTGATTCCAGGGGGGAGGACCCTGGGGAAAGAGCTGATGCCCCAAACCCCTGAAATTTTTTGCGGGGGACAAGGGCAAGCCTGCAGGTGATGCTCAGCAGCCACTGGAGGCGCTGCTGAGGGAGCCAGATAGGGGAGCCAACTGAGACGTGGGTGAAAAGCCACAGAGGGAGGAGCTAGAGCCCTGAAAGTCAGAGGGGGAGGAGCTACCGTCCTTCAAGGCCAAAGTAGGAGGAGCTGCTGTCCTCAAAGGCCAGAATAGGAGTGGCTGCCTGCCTGTCTGAAGAGCCAGAGGAGGTGCTACAGTCCAAGAAGGAGTAGCTGCCGTCCCGAGGGCCAAGGAAGGAGGAGCTACTGTCCTGACAGCCAGAGGAGGAGGAGGAGCTGCCATCCAACAGCCTGAGGAGGAGGTGCTGCCATCCCTGACAGTGAGGAAAGAGAGAAGCGATGGGTTTCTATGGTGGAGAAGTCAAGGAGACCAGATCCACCACAGCCCCGACCTCCACCCCTGTTGTCCATTCCGGCGCCTAAGGGTCAGCTCCCTCGGCCCATGCTCCCAGACACCCACTGTCGTGTCTGGACCTCTCATCGCTGGGCCTGGGTCCCAGGTCGTGGCACCACCAGGCATGGTCGTTCGCCCAGACTCCTGTTTCGCTCCCTCTGGTGAACCAGACATCACTACCCTGTCGCAGGGGCTCTCGCCTCTGCCTGCAGCTGCAGCCACTTGGTGACCAGCCATCTGTGCTTTGCACAAGGGGGGAGGTATGTAGCAGGGCAGGAGCCCTGCACATGAAGAGTGGGTTTTGTGTGTAAATATTGTAAATAAGTGTGTAAATTGTTGTAATTAATTTAATGATGTACCTGATGCTCCTGGGATAGCCTGTCTGCTGTGTGTGATTGCCAGCTGTGGATAATCAGCAGGTAGGTGTGTTCCAGCACGGCATCGGGTATAAAGAGGTCCTGTTTGTTCACCTCTGGGCTGCTGCAAAGCCACGGACAATGGGCAAAAGATCGTCCACACTACCCGGACATGGAGACCTGGCTGCGTAATCCTGATCGCCGTGACAGTGACCCGGGATCAGAAGCGAAACCGCCGACGGTCCTGCTATTAGTCGGAAGTCAGGGTTTGTTTATGATTGAACAGAAAAGATTAGTTCAGGGATTGTAAATCCCACTAATGTATAGTGAGCGAGGTGTATAAAGCGGGACCTCCATGTCTTAGGGAGTAACGCACGCCGTTATTACGGCATCTTTATTTTGATAGTTTTTTGTGCTGTTTTATTTGGCATTATTTTTTTGTAGAGCTTGCTGTAGCAGTCCTCTGTGTGTTACCATCATTGGTAACGTCACATGACCACTTGTATTTACTTTAACTTTCTGTTTCTGTTAATAAATCCTGCGCGCCTGTGCCGGTGTTTCAACTTCAACCCCTGTCTTGATCTCCTGCCTGTCACTCAGCAGCGAAAGCACACACCCAGAAGCAAGACCCTGTTACATATACCATCTCAAAAAAAACTGCAAATGTCTGTGATATTCTATGAGCGCTGGATGTGGAAACAGCTATCTCCATTGTTTGTGTCTGTGTTATCTTTGTGGTGCAGGGGCTACGTGTATTGCTCAGATACACCCCCTTTTCTGGCTTCATTCAGCTCATATTGCTCTCACTCGGCCATTCAAAGTTTTCTTGGCTTTTTCCAGAGAAAAAACAACTAGAGACCTGTGTTTGACGTCTTTTTGATGATGTCAGACAGGAAAAGGAAAATTGTAATGTCGGACCTGGTCTGACACAGGACCACGAAGGATTTTAAAGCTGTTTGTATGTGTAGTATAATGAAGTCGGTGTAGTTTCGTTGAAAATAGGTAAACCGTAGGGTACCACAGACATGATGCCACGGCTGCTGGGAAAATCAATGGCCGCTTGTCTTAAAAACAAAGTGTCATACAATAAAATCCACTTATGAGATTTATAATTTAAGAAATGATTACTGCGACACGTTTCATTGTATTTTGCGATATGTAAATATACAGAGCTCTGTAAATATAAAACTACAAACAATTTTTAAATATTTTAAGACAGACTTGCAGTGGACAAAAATCTGTATTAAAAATATATTTATTTTGCAATTGATGATTACTGGGATAATATTACATCAATTTTACAACTGCTGCCTTCATGATTTGTACACACTGTCCTTTTTATAGGGGATACCGTGATACTCCAGATGGTATCTTGGGGGAGAAATTACATGTGACATATGGCCGAAACACAGAGAATACAATTATTTAAATATTTTTGTGAAACTTTTAAATTATATGTTCAACCTGGAATAAGTGTAGGGAATTTAAAAAGGGACTGAAGTTGACCATCTTTTTATTGCAGGTCATATCACATGTTGTAGCTTATCAATGGAAGCCTGTTAGTCCTGGAAGCAGAGAGTTCATCAAAAATGAACTAAAAATCATTTCTCTTTATCTCTTTGTCTTCTCTTTATGGCTTTTCATCCTATTGTGGTAAGGTGGGGGTTCTGTTGCCTGTGTATTTATTAATTGAACAAAACAAAATAAACAAACAAAAGCCTAACTCCTCCTAAGAGTGCTTATCTAAACATTTGCAAGTTCTTAAACTATAACTAGACAGCTACGCCGTTTACCGGTAACCAAAACCAAATACAGGTTCTCTACCCATTTTATGTCCAAGAGATGGGTCTGGATTCGGAATTCTGTCTATTGGAACGTGTCTAACTGGATTGACCTGTTTATATATATATATATATATATATATATATATATATATATATATATATATATATTATATATGTATGTATCTGTGGACGGATGATTTGACAGGCAGGTGTAGATGATTATATTAGTGCCAGGAGATTTGGATTCTGGCTCAATAAAATAATGAAACAATTAAACGTCTGTGTGAAAAGAGCCAAAAAACACAGTCCCAAGTGTACAGGGCCCTGTTACACTATGCTGAGGTGCAAGGCCAACAACCAAACAAATTACTATGCATTTACAGAATTTAACATACAGGTTGTTCCCTAAATTTGGTTTATGCTAAAATATCTTTCTTCTAGATTGAAAAGTACCCAGCTTATGTCAGTTTATGTGAAAGAAGGAGGTTTATTCTGTATTATTTTTGGCCCAAGATTCTTTGCAGACCACAGAAATAACAGACAAATAGTTTTTCATTATTAAAGAAAAACAAGATTGATGCTGGTATAATCGAGATAGCAAAGCAACGTTGACATGGAATGAATACCAAGGGAACTTTTTAAAATGTAAAAAAAAAGAAAGATCTTTAAGAAACATTCTAAGAAATGTCTATTCTTACATGTGTGTATGTTTGGTTTTTAAATCTTCTCAGAAAGCTTTCTGTTTCTTTATTTATTTATTTTTTGTCAAGTGTCAAAGGCAATGTATGAAATGAAAAAGGTGATAAATTGAAGTTGGCATCCAACTGACCCAAGTATCTGGTGGACGCTTTTAATGGCTATGCCAACAAACTGTAAGGTATTACTGCTATTACAGAACATTCTACCACTGGTGTTTTTATAGTAACAGATGAACTACAACTGAAATAACAATGTCCCACTGTACTCTACTACAGAGTGAATAAGATGTATAAACAACATATTTAGGGCTTCATTTACGAAAGGACACTAAATGTAGCTGTGACATGAACAGTAAGTATTGAGGCTAACGTGCAACATAAATCAATCAATCAATCAATCAATCAACCAATCAATCAATTTTATTTTTATATAGCGCCTTTCACAACAGGACACCACAAAGTGCTTTATAAGGATAAAAACAATATATTTTGCAAAAACAGCAATAAACAGTAGAAAATAGCAGAATACAAACAAAACTGTAAAAAAGGTTAAAAAAAAAGTGATATATAAGCAGTGTTATAAAAATGCTAATTAGTGTTTTAATCTAATTTTAAAAAGAGCAAAAAGTGGGAACAATGTGGAGACAATATGATATTAACAGAATATTAGCTCATGTAGAGGTGAATGTCAGGCTATAAAAATGTATTTTTAGTCTAGATTTGAAGGCATCGGCTGAAGGGGCTTCTTTAATTGTGATAGGCAAGTTGTTCCATAATGTAGGTGTCATATAACAAAGATCTACCACCTGAGGTTTTTTTCTGAATAATAGGTACAGACAGTAACCTAGCTTCCAGTGATCGGAGCGAGCGATTAGGGACATACGGTTCCAAAATATCTTTAAGGTATGGCAGAGCAAGACCATTTAAAGCCTTATAAGTTAACAGCAATACCTTAAAATATATTCTAAAACTAACAGGGAGCAAATGCAAGGATGCCAGCACGGGGATGATATACTCTCACCTCTTGAACCGAGTTAAGATTCTAGCAGCAGCATTTTGTACAAGTTGGAGGCGAGAAATAATGTTGTGGCTAGTCCCAATGAAAAGACCATTGCAATAATCAATTCTAGAGACATAATAACATGTATTAATCTCCTGCCTAGAGAGAATAACTCTCAGTCTTGCAATATTTCTTAAATGAAAAAAGGATATTTTTGTAACATTTTTAATGTGTGCGTCGAAAGAGAAGTCGGTATCAAATATAACACCCAAGTTGTTTACTTGTGCCCTAAAATCTGGAGAGTCCATCAAATAAAACCAATCAGCCAAATGTGTATTTTTATGTTTTTTTTTTTTTCTGAGGTCTCAGTATCATCACTTCTGTTTTGTCTGAATTTAACATTAAATAGTTATTAAACATCCAGTTCTTAATGTCAGCAAAACAGGTATTCAAAATGTTAGCAGCAGATACATAGTCCTGTTTGAGGGACAAGTAAGCTGAATATCACCAGCATAACTGTGGAAACGAACTCTGTGTCTATGAATAATGTCACCCAAGGGTAACATATAAAGAGAAAATAAAATTGGGCCAAGAGTTGAACCTTGAGGGACCCCACAAGTAACCACTGATAAAAAGGAGGCCTCCTTCTCAATTTTTATATACTGAAACCTGTTTTAGAGATAAGACCAGAACCAGGACAAGACAGTACCTGACAATCCCACCAAATTTTCAAGGCGATCAATTAAAAAAGAGTGATCACTGGTGTCAAAAGCTGCACTTAAATCAAGTAAAACAAGAACCAAAGGTGAGCTCAAGTCAGAGGAAAGCAGAATGTAATTTACTACTCAGATTAGTGCTGTCTCAGTACTATGATAAGGCTTGGAACCAGACTGAAATTTCTCAGACATATAATGTGCATCAAGAAATCTATTGAGTTGGCCAGTCACTAATCTTTCTAAAACTTTGGACAGAAAAGGGAAATTGGTAACAGGTCTGTAGTTATTAGGAACAATGAGATCAAGGGTGGGTTTCTTAAGAAGGGTTTTTACTACTGCAGTCTTAAATGAGTCTGGCACAATACCTGATAAAAGAGAACTTGCTAATATTCAAAACAGTGGTATATATTTTTGGATATATCTCTTTTAATAGTATAGTAGGAATAGGATCTAATGTGCAAGTTGTGGTTTTCATTTTTCATAACAACCACAGATAAAAACTCACTGAACAAAAAAAGAGGATTGGGTCCAGGGGAGGGCGATAAACTTTAGAAACTAGAATAGGATTTTGGCCATGGATTCTAAAAAATAGGAGCTCAAATGACGTATAATCATTTTTGGAATTAAAATTTAGATCCTCTCCAAAAATGGTTGCAATGCCACCACCATGTCCCTCAGGAAGTGCCTTCTGATAGAAAGAAAAACCTGTGGGACAGGCCTCTACAAGGGGTGCATTATCTTGTTTTAACCATGCCTCAACTACAGTATCTACATTTTCTTCAAGGATAAACTCATTAATCAAAACAGACTTGTAGGCCAGAGATCTTGTATTCAACAATGCACAACAAAGTATAATAAAATCCAGTGCACGGTACATGGGGTGGCAGTGGGTGTTGTTCTAATAACTTGGATTAGATTCTCCGTACATAGGCCCTGTAAAAAAAGATAGTGATTGACAGCGGGGGAATGAAACAACTTCAATTGGGTAAGTAACTTTAAGAGATTGATCAGGTGTTTGAAGAGAAACATCTAGTCAGAGATTTTAAAAGTAATTATCTATATTTTCTGCTAATCTAACTGTACCTATCCTGTTTGGGTGTAGACCATCCTTCCTAAACAACCCAGGTCTTTCCCAGAAACAATCCCAGTTATCAATAAAGCCAAGATTTTCTGAAGCACACCAATCAGCAGCCAACAATTGAAAAAGAACAGTCTGCTGAAAGCTTCACAACCCCTCCTAATAAAAGGTAAAGGGCCAGGTACAATGACATTTTTACCCAATGTTAGTAAGAGTTTTAAAATGCTTCTTAAGAGTCTCAGAATTTAGTTATCATTAGTGCCCACATGGACAATCACAGTGGGCACTTGATGATTCCCGACTAGGTTTTCCATTTGTACAGCAATATCAAGGACTCTGGCGCCTGGGAAGTATTCAAGTTGACATGAAAGCTTTCCTGACTAATCAAAATTAGTTTCATGTTTGTTAGTCAGTCAGAGCATTAAATCTATTTCTGACAGTAAGTTTAGGAGAGAGATGAAGCCGCCCTTGCCTTGGATCCCCTTCTAACCACTACCCAGTTATTTTCACCTTTCTGGACTGAACAAGCAAAATGTTCCGATCTCTTCCTAGGATCAGATGGGTAAACCAGAGGTGCCCCCATATCAATTACAGGATGTGTGAAACTGATGTTCGTCTAAAGAGCACATTTTATCCATTAATGCTAGATTGGTCTTGCACTATTTTGCATGATAATTATTAAAACTGCAATAATAAATACGGAAATCATGAACATGCACATTAAGTGCAATTATGAGGCCCTAAATTACTGACACTGTATCACTATTCAACAGTACTGAACAGTCTATTGATGGATCTTGTAACGCCCCTCCCTTATCTATTTTAATATTCTATAAAAATATATGTACGTTGTTAACAGGCTCACTGTAGGGATGAAGTCAAACCAGAAAGAAACACACATACAGTACTGGCAGGTGAAACTGAAACACTGCGGCGCTTAGTACGTTTAATTGAGGAAAACAAATAAAAGATTTAAACAAAAAACAGCACCGTGAACTCCGGTTTAAAATAACAAACAAAACTGTCTGTCACCTGCTTTTGTCTATCTGTTTGTGCCACTCAGTTTCGTTGACATATAATCAAAAAGAAAGAAGATCAAAAATTAAGAGAGGAGAGGTGTGAGTAAGAGGTGAGTGGCTTTTGTGTGTGGGACTCACTCATTTTTACACGTATATATATATATATATATATATCAATGATTATATAGTACTAATTAATTATTCACCTGAATCCCTAATTTGTGCAACCCTGTGCTCACATACTATTACATACTTTAAATCCGTGAAGTGATTATGCAACCCCCGTGCCTAAATACAACTATATATTTTAAATCACTCGTGCTACACAGACCCATTTATATCCCGTGCACCAATGCCTATACACCAACAATAACACACCACAGGCAACACATCAAACTCCACACATGGGGGGGGGGGGGGGGCACACTGCCACAGTGACACATGTTCCTTGTCATTTATGAATAAACAAATGAAATATATTACGCTTGTTTTTTTTCACGAATAATTTGAATGTGGGAGAAAAGCACACATTCATTTGTTGTGTGAGGTCTTTTAGAATTTCAAAATACACAAGAAGAAAATATTCTCTTAAAAAATACATGATCTGGAATACAGTATTTAACACAGGTATAAATTAGAGGCTTTATATTATAGTAATAGATTAGCAAAGAAAAAAAACTACGGCAACATAAACTATTTTATTGTTATGGCAGGTGCACAACATTGCAGCAATGTTGTACAGGAGTAAGCATACTTACAATAGTTAGGGGTCATTGCTTGTACAATGAACAGTAAAGCATAAGGCTACAGACAGAACAATTTGCGCACAGCTACAGGGTCATGCAAGCAGTCCTGCACACGATTTGCAGACTGGACTGCAATAGCACAGGTCAGAAAAATCCACACACACACACACATACAGTTCAAGCACAGATGCACAGAACAAAGTCCTGGCATCAGCCCTTTGTTACATTATTTAAGGAAATTTCTCAGAAGCTGGTATATATCATTCTGTTTGTACACTGTACAGTGTCACTTTGGAAAAACATGATTGATACCTAAACTTTAGTGATATTGTGAAAAGTGTTTTTTTTAAGTATATATTGGATTAGCACATAACTGCATTTATAACAATATAAGCAGTACACAAAGATAATTATTCATTGCCCTCCTGATCTGTCATACAGACGGTATTGTATGGAGTGTGGTTGGGAAGTGGGGAAACGTTGTTAGATGCTATTGTCATTTTGTAAAACTATCATATACAAATAATATCCACATTTCTGAAATCTAAAGACTAGGTTTTTGTTCATCAAAATCACAGCGAAGGCAAACACAATGGCTATTGTTTCCTTAAAGGGATTGTCAGTTGCTCCTGATTTGCTAGCAGTGTTTGACTCCCACTATTAAAATACCTTTTAAATGGTACTACTGTATAAGGAAATACTAAAAGTAAAAATGCTTTTTCACTGATGTCAACTGTATATAAAAATAACAGATAAAAGGGATTAGGTGCACTAGAGCCTAACCAGGCAATGCAGCTATGTTAGGCAGCTGGTGATGTGCGGTGGCAGTAGAAAGCCAAGTAGTGGCAGCCAAGCAGGCAAAGAAGCTTGCCTGGAAACAGCAAGCATAGACATAAATATTAATACACTAGCTTCAGAAAAAAAAAAAAAAAACACATTCTAATAACCCACCAAATCTAATAAAGTATTATTACAAACAGTGGGCTCAGGAAAGCCTTTTTATCTATTGCTCATTTAATGAGTGCACTGGTGGAGGCCTTAATCTTAGCACGGAAGCAGAATGCGTGTAGTCCATGAAATGGCAGCAGCGTAGCGTACATTGAGGCAGTAAAACTGGCAAAAAATAAACACAAAATAAATTTAAAAAATGAATAAATAAAGATTTTTTTTTTTAATAATGTGCCCACAAAAGTACAAATTTAAGTCTAGGTGGAGACTGGCAGTAAAGACAAATTACTGTTGTTTGAGGGAGTTGGTCGGTGAAAACTTCCACCGCCCCCTCATAAAATTGCCACCGTGCTGATTTAAACTACTGAGCTCCACTGTGCCTGAGAGTTTCACTGTGCCTGGGAGTTCCACTGTGCCTAGGAGTTTCACTGTGCCTGGGAATTTCACTGTGCCTCAGCGTTCCACTGTGCCTGAGAGTTAAACTGTGCCTGGGAGTTTCACTGTGCCTGAGCATTCCACTGTGTTTGGGGGAAAATTGGACAAAGACACAGGGGCCAGTGCAGAAGGATTTTAGTTAAAAATACCTTGAAGAAACCTGAACTCTGGGTTTTCTATGAACCCCTCTTTTTTTTTTATCTTGTGATTTTGAGATGTTTTAAAACTTCATTACATACTGTGATTTTGATTGTTGATCAACTTTATTAAAACTTTTTAATTAATATACCATCCTTGTTGCCTTCATTGGTTGGAAAGTCCTGCTGCTCCCTGGTTAAAGATCCTTTTCACTAAAGAAATTATTTCTTTTAAATCTTATTTTATTGCTTGTAACCTGGCCCTCCTTACTTTGTGTGACCAATATATTTGGCACATCAGCCAGGTGACACTAGGGACATTAGGCTACTCTCAATCCATTAAAAAAAAATTGTCATGCATGGGCATTATAAAAAGAGACGGGTAAGAATGCAGCTTGACTCTTAATTTTAGAGCACAGATTCTCAAACCCGATTCTGGGGACCTCCTGCTGGGTCTGCTAGTTTTCATTCCAACTGAGCTCTCAATTACTTAACTATAGCCTTCACTGAACTGATAATTTGCTTAATTATACCTTTTCACTTGTTTTCAGCTCTATATATCAGAACTAGGCAGCCGAAGCCTGAGCAAAATTACTATTGAATCACTGCTTCTTTGTAAAGTGACTGTTAATATGTGTTAATACTCCCTTGCAGTTTTTAAAAAAAAGACTAACTAACTAACAACCATGTGCTTCCTCCATTTGGCCTGGTATTACTTGGTCCTACCGTTGAGTAGATTCCACTGTCAATCCAACCACTCGGTTGTAGGTCAAAAAAAAAAAAGAAAGTCTCTCTCTTTTCTTTCTGTCTGATCTTTTTTGTCTGTAGGCTGTGCCAACCTGCTGCAAGCTACGCGCTGCACCGTGGTATACTGCACATGATCCAGACGGCAATTATACAGTGCTACACTCCGCTGTAAGCTTCGCCCTGTACCTGCTGTGTGACTCTTTGCACTGCAACTGTCTGTAGGCACCACACCGTTGCAAGCTATGTGCTGTTTCTGCTGTGTGTTGCATTAAACAGACTAGACACACAGCTCAGTACCCTTGGTGCTTGGAGCCCTCTGTACTTAGTGCTCGGTGCTTTGGCTTTGGTACCCCTGGGTTCTCTGTGCCTTAGAACCTCGGTGCCTCGGTGCTCAGGAGCTTCCCTGCATCGATGGCCTCGGTACCTTCGGTGCCCTGGTGTTCCATAGCCTTGGTGCTTCGGTATCCTCTGTGCCACGAGGCCTTGACGTCTCAGTGCTTCAACACCCTCGATGCCCCAGTGCCTCGACGCCTTGGTGCATCGATGCCCTTGGTGCTTAAGTGCTCCCTGCATCGGTACCCTTGGTGCCTTGGGTGACCCTGTGCCCTACAGCCTTGACGCTTCGGCTCCGTCGACACTCCAGAGCATCGACGCCTTGGTGCTTTGGTGCCTTTGGGTCCCTTGTTGCATTTTGTACCTCAGTGCATCAGTGCCTCGGTGCATTAGCACCTCCCAGTGCTCCAGAGCCTTAGGGCCTCAGTGCTTAAACACCTTTGCTGTTCAAAAGCCCCTGCATACTACTTTGGTGCCTTCAGAGCCTCGGTGCCTACAAGCAAAGTCGGTCTTTCAACCTTGCATGTCCTGCAGGGTGAACCTTCCCCCACAGGACAAGCACATATTGTTTGTCTGGTGCTTGGGCAGGCAACACACCTCTTCTGCCTTAGAAGACAAGACGTTCTGCCCCATCTACACCAACTCCAGGGAAATAACCCAGCAAAGGAGGCTAGCAGTTCACAGGCGAGACCTCTATGGTCGAACAGTCTGTGGCCCTGGGGGCCCCATTCTCCCCCTCCTCCACTTGCCTTTGAGCTCTTCGCACAGCATATCTTGTGCACAGTTCCACCTCCTCGAGCTTGCAGCTGCTCAGACTCAGGCTCTCCTTTGAGGAGCAACAAGTGGTCAAGGCGACGAAGATTTTGGATCTGAAAAGCCAGATGTCCTAGAATACCTAGTCAGGCAGCAGGCTATTGCCCCTGTCCCAGACCTGATCCTGGTTTCACTGGTAGTCAATCTGGTTCCCTCAGAAATAGGACTAGGTGATGAACGAGGAGGAACAGGACACGATCTCCATCAAGGCGCCTGGAATGCGGAATCGATCAGTCGACCAGAGATCCAAGTGCACGACCCCTCTGGATTCCACTATACCGGCTTTAGTGTGAGTCCCTCCAGTGGGAGTCCTGTCCAAGTATCCTGTATGCCCTAACGGCCAGTGCAGGATCACGGAGGCCCACCTAAAAAAGGCTTATGCAGCCAAGGTGCAGGTAACGTGCCTTGCCAACACAGGAGGTCTCTTGATGGCCTGCCTGGAAGGCATGCTCCATTCTGTAGCCCTTCCCGAACGGCTAAATACAGAGCTAAGCTTGGTCTCAGGTACGCTGCTGCAGATATCCGGCTTCCAAGGGGTAGACATCTGCAGACCTGGTGGTGGTGCCCAGACAGTCGTGGCTGTCTAAGGCAAGGGTCCCCAGTTTGGACAAGTTCACCTTATTGGATGCACCAGTCTCCCCTGGCCATACTTTTGGGCCATTGGTGGAAGAGTTGCTGCAACGCTCTCACAGGGAGCGAGAGGCCTAATATCTCAGGGAGACAGTTCCAGCAGAACCATCCCAGGCCTCCAAAGCAGGCTCGATCCCAGCCCCAGCAGCCTCAGTAGGGTTCATCTGTTCCCAGTCACCTAGTCTCAGGAAGGAGCAGTGGCCCACACGGCGATAGTGACAGACCATCTGGCGAGACTAGGTCTCACCCTCAATGGAGTCAAAAGCCAATTAATACCAGTGCAGAGTACGGTCTACTTGGGTCTCCGGCTGGATTCTCTTGTGATGCGAGCCTACCTGTCGGACGACAGAGTAGCCTCCATTCACAACTGTTTAGCCCTGTTTCAACAGGGTTCCACATAACAATTGATGTTGTGTCAGAAACTATTGGGTCTCATGGCCGCAGCTTCATCAGCCATCCAAATGGGCTTACTACACATGCACCCAATCCAAGCATAGCTCAATGCCTTTCAGCTACACCCCAAATGAGACAGACGCTGTCGGCTATCAGTGTCTCGCTCTGGCTCGCTCACTACATCACCTTATATACCGTCAACCATGACCGCTTGGTTAACGAGTGCAACCACTCCTCCAATCCATAGATGCCGCATCATTTCCCTTCCATGTCAATGATTTAGTGTGGCCTTAGCTCGGCCCCCTTTCTAGATGGCCGACTTCTGCCAAACCCTGGGAATGAATTGTTGGGCCATCCAGTCCAGGGTACAGAGCGCCCTCACAGGTCAGCAGGGATATCTAACAGCAAGAATCATTAGATCTCTGTCCCAGCTCTCAGACGCGGTCATCAGAACACTGCAGAATGCTAGGGCCTCCTCCACAAGAGCACTGTATGCCTATACGTGGAGGTATTTTCAAAAGTCATGCATGACCAGAGGTCATGATCCATTTATTGCCCTATAGCAACTATTATACAGTTTCTGAAAGATTGCTGGAGGCAGGTCATGTCCCTGTTGATTCAGTTTCTCCAGGTGCTCATATTCTGGCGACCTGTTTTCTAAAGGGTGTTCGACGGCTATGTCCTCCTAGAAGGGACGTCCTCCCTGAGTGAGTGGAGGTTGGACGTGGTATTGGAGGCTCTCACTAAGGCCCCGTTTAAGCCTATACAGTCCGCAGAGTTGAAATTTGTCTCTATGAAGACAGACTTTTTATTGGCCATCTCCTCTGCTAAGCAGGTCAGTGAGCTACAGACTCTGTCTCTGCACACTTCCTGTATGCGTGTTTGGGATAATAGAAAGAGGCTATTGGTGTGCATGAACCCTGCATTCCTACCTAACGTGATTATGGCTTTCCACTTGAACCAGTCAGTGGAGTTAGAGGCTTTCCATCCTCCTCCTTTTGGTTCGGAGGAGGATAGGACATTAAATTCCCTCTGCCCAGTGCGGGCATTGAGAGGTTATGTCGATAGGACAAGAGCACTGTGTCAGTCTGACCAGCTCTTCGTCTGTCATGGTGAAAGGACCCTGGGTGAAGCCCCTCAAAGCAGCGACTGTTTCACTGTTTCGAGTGAATATACCAATGCCGGCCTAACCCCACCTGGAAGGGTGGCTGCACACTCTACCAGAGGTGTGGCTACATCATGGGCCCTCTTTAGAGGTGCCTCATTGATTGATAATCGTACAGTGGCTAGCTGGGCTACTCCACATACATTCACCAGGTTCTACTGTTTTAATGTGGTTTCAGCTGGGACCGAGGACATCACTCCACGGAGGGGCCTATCAGCAGCTCTGACATAAAAAGCTCAGTGAATACCTGACCTGTGGCAGGCATATCCCTAAAGTATTGGTTGGTGGTTGTCTTCTCTTTCAGGGAACCGGGGTTACATCCTATCATTTTATTTCAGTGGTACAGAAGAGGCTACAAAGGCATTCCAGTATACAACCATATGAACACAATTTAGATATTTTATTTAACAGAACATAATCAAATAAACTACAAAATTACATTGCAGAAGTCTACCGAAAACCATTAGCAGTACATTTTTCAAAATGTCACAGTTTAAGATTGTGGTCAGTTTTTCAATTAAGTATATGGAAAACTACAAAGATTACACTATGTAACACAATTTTTGTGTCTTTTCGTTCACATAAAGTCAGAAAAAAACAACATATGGATCCAAATTGACATGTATTTACAGTATAATTGTAAATCTCGAAAAACTACTCACTTCTAAATCTTTTGTAGTCACTTTTGTATTACTATATGTTGTTTTTTCTGACTTTATGTGAACAAAAAGACACAAATTCGCCCGTTTTCTCATTGAAAATAGTGATATTTTGAAATATCACTGTCCTGGTCACAAAAGCAAAGTTTGTGGGGAATAATAGCCATTTTCTATACTTTTGAGGCATAAGCAATTAGGAAATAACACTTACTACCCAGGAACAAAAAAAAAAAAAAAAAAAATTGTTAAATGGTGTTATTAGCCTGTGGAAACCTTAGTAGTATTTAGAACAAACATTGCACAGTGGTTCTGATGCAGGAGCATTCTGCTTCATTTCTGTAAAATACATGAACATGTTACCACCTGTACTATGTGGCTGCCCATAAGTCTAGCATTTAGTTCAGAACCATTGTCCCTATAGTGACAGTACATTGCCTCTGAAGACCATTTGTTAATTGTATACCCTAGTTCAGCATAATAAAATACATGTTGTATAATAATTTAAAAACAGTTCTGTGAAAGGCAGATTCGATTGCAGGTGTTGTTACACGTTCTCTACTTGTTAATGAGTTAAAACATTGTCCTCAGAATTGGCTAACAAGCAGTTCAAAGAAATTGTTATGGACAAGGCTGTTCAGAAACAGTGTTCAGTGTTTTTCCCTGAAGATGGTTTGGCACAAGTGGACCTATTACTATTGGGAGACGAAGATTCAGTGAGAAAGCACTTTAAAGATTCAAAATTGCACTCTTTTGGAATATCTGTAAACATGTAACCACACTTGACACTCTTAAGGGAAAATGTCTGGACAGAAAGTCAATAAAGCTGAATTTATTCTAGAATTTCTTCATCCGAAAACCCTAAAATAGATTATTGTCTAAGCATGCAAAATATTGCAGATGACAAGAATTGCTTTGGAAAGAACAGTTTTTTGTTTGTTTCACAAGTGAATCAATGTCAGTTTGACACGAACATTTGGAGTTCAGGGTGAAAATGTTCCACCGACAACTTTACACCTGTTGTTGTCAAACAGAGGGATATAATCACGCTTTCAAAAGCAGCAGACAATGGGAAGGGTTTTGGCAGGCTGACCAAACTCTATAGAACTAGGCCTAGTATAAGAAATAAGATATTGAGCAAAAATTACGTTCCTCCCCCTCAGGAAATATAAAGCATTGATGTATCACGGCATAAGCAACTGGTTGTGTTTTAGAGATACCTGGTACAGTGTTGAATCACACTATCAAGGTTACCTTTGGGCATTGCTGTATACATTTATTTTATGATCAACATTTTTTACCATTTACATGAATTTCAACTAATATAGGCCACACTTTAGTTAAAGGGTTGCATCTATTTGAGACTTTCTGAATGAAACAGACTGCAGTTCCACAATCACATAAAAAAGCTACCTACTGATCAAATTTGATCATACAGGACAAAAAAAACAACCAAAAAAATATTTTGTTGTACCTACTATTTTTAAACTGTTACATTTTACTCATCCGATCCTCACTCCTGCTGACTGAACAAAGATGAATTAAGGCGAGATTGTTTGAACTAAGTCTAAGTCATTGCTTCAGCCATTCTTTACATAGAGAGTGGTGAGGGTATGGAATGGGTTACCATGACGCTGATGCTTAATTATTCAATCCTTTAAGACCTGACTTGAGAACATTCTGAGATCAACCAGCTAGACAAAACTAAACCACTGATGCAAAGTTCCTAGGATTATGATTGCTCTACTCTAAACCTGATTGGCTGAGATGCGGTTCATTAGATGATCCTTTAATAATGTTTTTACTTATAGATTTTAATTCACTGAAGCATCTCAAAGGTGACATGACACCAGTGGATCATCTCAACTGTCATTTTGTACTATAGTTTGAAAAATGATGGTTTCTCTGTGCAAACAACAAATACTGTATATTCTGTGGCATAAGGGAGTACTATTGATGGAAGCAGTTATTTCTCAAATAAAGATGTACAAGGGGGGGTGCACTTCCTTCACTGGAGCGATACAAATGTAAGTCTTGTACTGCATTACCCCAGGCAGTACATGATTAGGTCAGCAAAGACAATTGATGGAGAGGTGTAGGGGGTTTGACTGAAAGACAGAACAATCTATTGAGTAGTAAAAATCTAAATGTTGGGCAGCGTACATCATACTGTTACAGTTTATGCTCCAGTATTGAGTACAGATGTTAAGAGACCAATATATCACACAATAAATTAAATCTACCTAAATATATAAGTAAATAATAATAATAAACCATCCATCCATTATCATTAACCACTTAATCCTTTACAGGCCTAACCCTGTAGACACTGGGCGCAAGGCAGGACTACACTCTGGACAGAACGCCAGTCCATCGCAGAGCACCACACACACAGCAATTTAGAATGGCCAATCAACCTGAACAGTCTTTGGACTATGGGAGGAAACCGGAGTACCCAGGGAAAACCCACGCAGACACAGGAAGAACATGCAAACTCCACACAGGCAGACCACTAGGCCGGAATCAAACCTAGGACCCTGGCACTGTGAGGCAGCAGTGCTAACCACCACGCCACCGTTATTATTATTATTGTTGTTGTTGTTAAAATGCCCATATGATGTTATTTCCAACTGCAGTATAAACTATTAATTTGACAAATATGGCATAAAATGTGTTTTATTGTTCATGAATTATTAACAGATGCCTTGGAAAATCCATTAGTAATAATTGTATTAATATTTTTGTCAATCTTACCCTACATTTATAACCTCTCACTGAGACACTCTCAATAATAGTAATAATAATAATAATAATAATAATAATATTGTTATTATTATCCATTAGAAAACGCTTGAGTGCGAATCAGCTTCCAGATCCAGCGGGCTTCTATTTTACATAGATGGCCGCTGGAACGTTGAAGTGCTTAACAGTGAATTACATTTTTAAATCAATCTGTGCATAAATACCAGGTTCCCTTTCAATTTAAATGACAACCATTACCGAATGGGAAGAGCCTCTCTGACCGTCAATCACTGAGCATATATAAAAAAGCTGCCCTATCAGGGCCCTGCTGTGAAGGGGAAGTCGCTCCCACCTCCTGTTGAAGAGGGACATCCTCACAGTAGCATAACGCCATTTTCAGTCATCTCACTGTGACAGGTCAGATTGTGTTTGCTTTCTTGAACTGAAATTGGCTGATTTGTTGGTTTTAACCGCAAATTAAAAATAATTTTCCATGGTAAAATCGTGCTTCAAGTGTGTCTAAGATTGCTCTTGCTTCATTCTCACATCAGTTTTCTGACTAGAGCTGGTTTTGACCCCTTTTAAGGGATTAGCGAGCGGCCATTGCTCTTTCACTACACGAGGCCTTGATACACAGTATGGAGAGCTGTTGTGGTGCTGTAAGGAGAACCCGAGGTTGAGGAAACAGCACCTACCCGTCCCGATTGACCCGGCACCGGTGTAAACATCTTCGGCGCTGCCTACAGCTTGGCCCCGACCGTGCCTACCATCGGCACCGACTGTCTCAGCATCAGCAGCGTTTTTCTCTGCGCGTTTCCGGCAACGATTGATTTGGCACCGGGGAATAGCTTTGAGGCCATCTACAGCCTGGCACCGACCGCACTACATGTCGGCACTGACCTCGGTGCCGATCCTGGCACTTATTAATTCAGCACCGGTGAATCGCTCAAAACCATCTACAGCCCGGCACCGCGTGGTCGGCACCGAGCGCAGCAGTTAATCTGCAAAACCATGTCAGTCCAATCAATTGAGTCTTCTGCTGGGTTCCACCAGTGCGACCAATGCACGGCGAAGCTACCAATGCAGGATGAGCACCAGTCCTGCGCAAGATGGCAGAACTCGCAGCCAAAGCACTGGCAGGTGAGCTGGACTGCTCTCCATGTCGGCAGTTCTGAAGGAGAACAAAGCGACGGAGACCAGCCCTATCCCCAACACAGTCTCTCTCCTCCAACTAGAGGAGAATGAGATAAGAGGTCACCCAGGACCCCCCTTCTACAGTGACCAGGGAGCTTTCATGCTCATCTGGGTCCCCCCCCCCCCCACCACAGGTACAGACACCTCTCAAGGGAGGCGAGATGATCACCACCGAGGCAGTACCACTCGAGGAGACACTCACCAGGGGAAAGATGGTCGCCGCGCAGGCACCGCTCCCCTTCCCCAAGGGACAGGTGGTCGCTGCTCAGGCCCCACTCCCCTTCTCCATGCAGGTGCAGATGTTCACCGTCACAGTCGCCTCAAAGGGGCCCAAGCTTCGTGGAGCTGGCAGAGACTGTAAGAGCTCAGCAGACCATGCTGGAGAACCTACTGAAATCACAGGGCAGGCTACCACCTACTGGCGGGCAGCCCCAGCCCCCACAGTCTCGTTCCCCATCCCCTCTGCCTAGACCCCCTAGCCCAGATGAGCTGTCCTTGTCTGCGTCCAGGTCGGGCATCTTGGACCCAGCCATCTCCATCAGGCAGGCCATGGCGGGAGGCTCCGTAACGTCCTTGCCACATGTGTTGCAGAGGGAAAAGTTCCGGGCCCTAATGCAGCGTGCAGCTGCAGCCACAAATATTCCCTGGCCGTCAGAACAAGAGGGAAAGGGGAACCGCTTCCACCAGCAGAAAGGGCACCCACAGCAGGACTATGCCCCTATGCCAGAACTTCCTGGAACTGGTGCGCTCCTCCTGGAGCAACCCAGCATCTGCACCCTCAGCCTCCAGAACAGCAGAGTCTCTGCTTCTTACTGCAGGAGTCCAAGAAGTGGGCTTAGGCACATTCCCCACTAGCAGGGACACGGTCAGCGTTTTGGTGCAAGGTTCCATCTTCACCAAGGGGGATGAAGACCCAACCTGCCCACCCAAGACTTACAGAATGACAGATGCGATGCTCAAAAAAGCTTATGCATTGGCAGCGTTGTTGGCCCGAGCAGCAAATGCCATGGCCATACTGGTGCTCTTTGAGAACCAGTTGGCAGAGAGGCTGCAGGAGAGAGCTACACAAGCGGACACAGGGGAGCTCCAGGCAGTAGCTAAGGTGATTACCGACCTAATAGGGGAGTTAGGTCAGGCATTAGAGAGGTCACTGGCGGTGCTGGTGGCCGCCCGCCCGCATTTGTGTCTAACACAAGCCAAGGTTGTGGAGACCAAGAAGGTGGTGCAACTGGACGCCCCCATTACACCGAGGCAGACTTTTGGGGCAACCATTGATGTGAGCCTTGAGTGGTCCCACAAGGCCATGGAGGTCGCCTCCAAGTTTTCGTGTCTTCCGGCTTACCGTCAGAGCCCAAGGTGGCATGGGCAGCCTGCCGGGGTGAAAGGGTCTGAACATCGTCCTCCACCCCAGAATAGAAAAGCAGGAAGAGGCAGAGGCAGGGCCAGCGGGAGGGGACCACTGCAGGCCAGGAGTAACTTGTTCTCCGGCTGGAGACTGAGGCCAGGGCCAAAGATCCTCCCCCTCCCAAGCCCAAGGGAGACCGCCCCCGAGGGCTTGGGAGGGGGAGGACTGACCAACGGCAACCACCCATGGCAAGGCTGCACCCAGGACTCCTGGGTGCTATCGACAATGAGACACGGATACGCTCTACAATTCCTCATAGGTCCGCCACCCTTCAAGAGTGTGCTCCCCACCACCAATGAACCAGCGAGGGCGATATTCCTTCAACAGGAGATCGCCAATCTTCAAAGGAAGAACGCTGTACGCTTGGTAAACCCAACGATGCCCTCAATGGCCTTTATTCCAGATACTTCCTGGTTCCAAAAGAGATGGCGGTTTCAGACCAATTATGGACCTCAGGGTCGTCAAATTATTCCCCAGAGGAAGTTCAACACGTTGACAGCACAGCGTATCATCCAATCTGTCCAACCAGGCGACTGGCTCACATCGATCGACCTACAAGATGCCTACTTTCACGTACTGATCTGTCCAGTGCACAGAAAATATCTGCGCTTCGCCTTTCAAGACAACGCATACGAATTCTGCGTGCTGCCTTTTGGCCTCTCACTGGCGCCCCGCACTTTTTCTAAGTGGCGCATTGGTTCCACTCAGGCTGCGGGGTAATTGGATCCTAAACTATCTGGATGATTGGTTGGTTTGCACGCAGTCAAAAGCATGCACAGAGGTGCACACAAAACAGATCATAGATCATTTGATGAAGTTAAGGCTCTCAATACATCAACAGAAGAGCAACTTCATACAGTCTCAGTCCACAGTGTTCCTGGGGATCAATCTGAACTCTGTGAGCATGTTTGCCTCACTGTCGGAAGACAGGATTCGGTCGTTGGAGGTCACATTCTCCCTATTCAGAGAGGACGCTCTCTATAGGTCAGAATAGATCAAAGGTTGTTGGGGCTTATGGCAGCCGTCTCGAGAATCCTTCCAAAAGGGCTGCTGAGAATGCGCCCGCTTCAAGCCTGGGTAAAGGTGCTCAAGGTGTCTGAGATCAGTACAATGCCGGAAGACACTGAAGTGGTGGCTCTATCCTGGCAATCTATGCCTCGGGTCACCCCTCGGATCCCCTCACAGAAGGGAACTGTTCACTACAGATGCCTCCAGCTTGTACTGGAGAGCGGTCTGGAACGGGAGAGGAATAAGAGGTCAGTGGAAGGGACATTGGCATCAAGCGCACATAAATGCACAAGAGCTGCAAACAGTGAGTCTGGCGTTATCTCATTTTCGCCAGCAATTAGCGCACAATGTGCTGGTCTGGGCGGACAATACCACAGTGGTATTCCTACATAAATCACCAACGCGGACTGCGCTTACTGGGCCTTCACCACGCAGCGCACAGCCTCCTGTCCTGGACGCACAGAAACTTGCGTTTCATCAGGGCGGTTCACCTCCCCGGGGGGTGTGGACAAAAAGGCAGCAGACCTCCTGTACAAAGGCTGCATCCTCAAGTGGTGAAACAGGTTTGGGAGAGGTTTCGACCTGCACGAGTCGACCTCTTTGCCACAACCGAGTCTACTCACTGCCCCCTATGGTTCTCCACGGAGAGAGACGAGGTTTGCCAGATGCAGTAGTAGAAACTACATTCTGCTAAGGCACCAAGCACTACAGCCCAGTACTTGTATAAATGAAAGTTTTCCAAGACTGGTGCCTTGCCGAAGGTCACGGTCCTGTGACTTGCCTGATTGAGATAATATTAACCTTCCTACAACACTTGTTTGACGCAGGAAAATCAGAATCCACTTTGAAGTCAATGTCAGTGTGCCATGACAAAATTGACTCAGTGTCCCCTGGGGCACATTTCCTGGCAGTGCAATTTCTTAAAGGGGCTCGGAGGCTGCGTCCTCCCATGAAAAGTATGGTCCCCAAGTGGAATCTAGAACTGGTACTGTGGGCCCTTATGGGTCCCTGTCACAAAGACGGCTGTAGTGGAGATGTCAGACTAGAAAAAAAAACACAGTACTGTGAGAGGAGATGATAAATGGATGCACTGCTGCGCAGTTTACTGTTATAAAATAAAACAGGACAAAAACAGGACACGGCACTGGCAGCCAAAATAAACAGACAAACAAAACGGACTAACATTAACAAAACAAGGTGAGCAGATATTTTTTCACTACTATTATTGTTACTACAATTATTATTATTACCTCCGTCTCCAACCTCGTTCTCCACTCACCAAACACACAACCCCGAGTGGGTGAAAACACGCAGCTTTTATGCAGCTGTACTGAGACTCGATTGCTAATCAATCAGTGAATTGGAGTCGCGGTACAACTGCACGTGAATTAATAAAGTGCAATTCCCCATGCTCACATATTATTACATTTTACTTGCACGTGAAGTGCTGTGCAATCCTCGTGCCTAAATACAAATATACATTTTAAACACTTGTGTTACACAGACCCGTTTATATCCTGTGTACCAATGACTATACACCAACATTAACACACAACATATAACACAAAATACACACAGGGGTGGGCACTTTGCCATAGTCCCCCATTTTAGCCCACGGCGTCAGCAGAACTGCGCCCTGTTTCATTGAAAATGGCATTTTTAATAGACATTAAGTCCACCAGACAAGTAAGTGAGCTCCACGCGCAGCCATCGATGACACATGTATGGCTTTCACTGGGAATGACTCGCGGGTAACATTAAGAACAAATCCATCCCTTTTGCCAAAGGTGGTATCCTCATTCCATATTAACCAATAAATAGTTTTGGAGACTTTCAGACCTCCCCCGTAGACAACACACACTATGCCCAGTTCGGGCTCTGCACTGTTACTTGGATAGGACGGCATTCTTTGATACAGTCCAACCAGCTGTTTGTCTGCTATGGGTCCCGCTCTAGAGGTCAGGCCCTATCGAAGCAACGTCTAGCGCACTGGGTGGCAGATGCGATACGCTTGGCTCCCCATTACCGGGGGACATTCTACCAGGCCCATTCTACCAGGGGCTAGGCAACTTCGTGGGCTTTCCTTCATGGCGCCTCCTTAGATGAGTTATGCAATGCTGCTACATGGACAGGTAGTAAGACATTTGTGCATTTTTACCGCCTGTTGCTATCACCGTGGGGCTGTACTGTCGGTAATCTGGAGCCACGACAGCTTTCCCATTCATAATGGTTGTCATTCGAATTGAAAGGGAACGTTAGGTTATTACCATAACCCTGGTTCCCTGAAAGAGAATGACAACCATTACCCTTCAAGGTCGTGTCCCCAGCTGACCTCTGATTTCGAAAGAAAATGGCGATGTGCTACTGTGAGGACATCCCTCTTCAGCAGGAGGTGGGTGGGAATTCCCCTTCACAGCAAGGCCCTGATAGGGCAGCTTTTGTATATTTGCTCAGTGATTGATGGTCAGAGAGGCTCTTCCCATTTGGTAATGGTTGTCATTCTCTTTCAGGGAACCAGGGTTAGGGTTAGGAAAATTTTTCCCTTAACATTTTAATCTACAACTAATCTGATAACATAAAAAACTACTTAATCATACTTTCTGACGCTGGTCTAGAGACAAGGGAAATCATGTCTGTGACAGGACACTTTAATGAAGGCTCAATTTGCAGCTACTGGACAGCAAACCAACAGGAAAGACATGATTGGTCAACAATTCTGTCATCGGCTGGATACAAACAACATCCTACCTCAAAATCAGCCAGTCAAACTCCCAACCCTGTTTCAGTTCTTTCCGCACCAGCCAATCCACTCCCTGCCTGCTTGAATGATGCCCCGCCTCCAACAACAAGTTTCAAGTCAGACTCAATACTACATGGACAATTCAACAATTGTACATGCCCAGATAAATTATAATAAGAAAGAGTGAGACCCCAATAACTAAGTATGTTAGCAGTAATAATAATTTTAATAACATTTTCTTTACGTGTATGTCACTCCAGTCGCGGTCATTTACCACACGGTAAAGCACGCATCGATGGGCTCTATCGACTAATTTGACTTATCGTATTTGTAAGTGTTACAAAATCATTACATTTGTCACTGTTGAATATGAAATATTGTTTGGATTGAATCTCATGCAATATTCAGTGTCCAGTGGTATTCAAGTTAATGTTCACAGTTTCCATTCCTAACTGTCATCCATTTACAAATTCCCCCTTCTAGGGATAACCTTATTGATTAAAGTCAATAACATATGTGGTGCAATCAATAGCTCATAATTAACTATGAAGAAACAGAAGCCGCTGAGAGCATATTGATTTCCAGGCACATGGGACTCCCAAGATAACAGTGTCCTCTTCCTCTGTGCGATAGTGACAGAAGTCATTTTACTTTTGAGTTTCAGATCACTGCCTCAATAAATAGATGGTAAAGATGTGCTGTATTCATTCCTACATCTTTCTCTATGGGTCGCTTCTAAAGGTTTTCCTAAAGTCCTGTCAACTCTATAAATAATGGATTACTCAAAGGTAATTTTTAGGGGTAACATGGCCATAGTCACATTATTATTGTGTTAGATAAATTATCATATTGGAAATAACACTGTCTACATGTTGAACATGAGATTGTACTAACACCACCGTGTGCACATATCATCTATATATATATATATATATATATATATATATATATATATATATATATATATATATATATATATATATATATAGCTCATAATGTAATTATTCACCATAATAAACACAATACCTCAATACGAACTAGTGATTCTGGCTTAATTATCCCTAGGTTCATGATGAAAAGAGATTAACAATTAATATTATGTATGTTTAAGTATTTCAAATTAATCATAAATGTGTATTTGTTATAAGACAAAAAGAAACCTAACAATCCAAATTATGATTACATTTATTCATATTCTCAAAGGAAGAAGAATAAATGTTAGGCTTAAAACATATGTGTAAAGAAGAAACAAAATAAAATATTCAAGGAAAAGTAATGCATTGTTAAATGTTCATAATGAATCCTTGATGTGCTTTCTGGTCATAGAGTTCTGCATTAATGAAGCAGTCTTTAGTTGTTCATCATGCATTGTTTGGTTCAGTCACGCATTATGTATACATGTGCTAGCTTCCAAGTGGCTAAGTAAGGATGTACAATGTTCCAGCATCTAGTTGAACAGACACACATTACGTATTGTGACAATATCAATAGCATGGCTTCAGTTCCGTTACTTGTAAACACACAATATAAGTTTGATGCTTATTCAGTTGGTACAATGTTTAAAACAAAGTCTTCTTAATACGATCATCCTCTCTGTGGAAGTTAATTGTGCAGCAGCACAGAGCAGCATCTCCATGAAGGCTGTAGGCTAAAGCTTTTGTCATTCTGGAGGGAGCCCATCTTCTCCAGGACAGCTTTGAAGAACTTGGGAGTTTGATGAGTTCAAGAAAAAAAGAGCGAATCCACTGTAAATACAGTATAATCGTAAATCTCGAAAAACTACTCACTTCTAAATCTTTTGTAGTCATTTTTGTATTGCTTTAGTATAAATACATGTTAATTTGGATTCATATGTTGTTTTTTTCTGACTTTATGTGAACGAGAAGACACACATTTGCCTGTTTTCCCATTTGAAATAGTGATATTTTGAAATATCACTGTCCTGGTCACAAAAGCAAAGTTTGTGGGGAATAATAGCCATTTTCTATACTTTTGAGGCATAAGCAATTAGGAAATAACACTTACTACCCAGGAACAAAAATTGTGTTACATAGTGTTCTTAAAGCATTTTAACTAACTTTCAACACAATCATGGTACAACTGCATAGTCACTGTGCTTGGCTTGGTAAGTTTTATGGCACCTTAGGAGACCAGACAATCAGATAGCATTTTGGAAGGCGAGCTTCAAAGAGTTAACATTGGTGTTAACAACCCAATCACACAGCATGCCACACAGACAACAGTCTGAATTAAATATCTGGGAAAAGCTTATATTAAAATTAATTTAACCATGAATTTCCTTGACAATGCGCAGCAACATTTTGTCTCAATGTAAGCTGCCAAGCTTTGAAAACAAAACACTTTTATGGTTCTTTCCTGAAAATATGACAAAAATGCAGGTTAACATGAAATGTGAGTGTAGAAAAAAAGACAAGGCAAATCTCTTGTTGTCCTGACAGCATTCAATGCAGACAATGTGGAAAACCAGCAACAATGTCCTCCTGAATATGGGCTGTTTTCTAGAACCATCAAGAGATACAGTTGTTGATGGATTTGTAAATTGTCACTCATCGTTTTGGTAGTTATATTGCAACATCCACAGCTGTCAAAGTGAAGAGGCTAAAAGTGAGGGTGCCACTGTAAATCTGCACCTGACTATATCAGTTTGTCACTAAAATTGTATTAGATAAAGTGATTAGGAGTAGTCCTTTTTAGCTGTACAATCCCATTACACTTTTCACTAAAATATAATTCCTTGATATCTGTTTACTATATTATGTTACAGTTTGTGGCTCTGTATATTTTGTAAAATGTCAGCAAGGTCTATTTTGACTATTATTTTTAAGGGGTACACCAGCTTCCTCTATGAAACCTCCTTGACACTTTAACTGTGTGCTAACCAGGCCTGGTCCTATTTCTACCTACAGCAGTGAGGTGTTTTAAAGACATATTTTACTATGGTCTGTAACAGCTTGGTAAGAAAAATAGTTATGTAAAATGGGAAAGTTTATATTCCACATCTTTTACATTGCTCTTATACAGTTGTATTAATTTAATGAGCCATGTTCACAATTCATAAAGATGTTGCACATGATTTAAATATTGGGGGTCATAACAGTTTGATAACATTGATTGAATTTACAAAGAAAATTTGATTAGATTATTTAACAAATCAATTGATTTTCTCTCAGATATGTATGCAGTGCATGCAGGTTCACTTTCACAGTAACTCTTCTGTCCTTGGGGGATACGAGGTTCTTGATTACATTTGGCAAGGTTACAGGGCATAATAACCTATTCTTTATTATCCAGTGTCTTGGGATCTATCAACAAAACAAACACACTGATCAGTGCAGTGGGATAATTTAATTCATTTTGAACTACCCAATGATTGCGGTCATTTCTATGCAAGTTTTTATTTTCATACGCGTACAAACTCACTTATTTTATTTTATGGTTGTTAAATAAGAGGTTTCATTTTGGTGTGATGTTTCATGATCACACCATTTCTTATTACACTGTGTGACAGATGGATTTTACACAGAGGACACTTGTTCATATTACCCACATTCATGCAACACAAAAATGTCAGCAAAAATTACCAAGCAAATCAACTAAGAAGAGCTATCAAGAGTGATTGTAATAATTTCATTTGTTATTGTATTTTCAGGAATTCCCTTAAAGAATGTACTTGTAATTTATCATTTCATTGTAACATCCTAACAACTTTTTACACTTATACCTGTAAAGTCTGTTTCAAAGCTCTTTTCAAAATGGTCGCTCTAGTGCACTGGGGTTTGAGATCTGTCCGTTAAATCACTGCAGGAAAGAGTGATTTAAAAAAATAAAAATAAAAACAAGATAAACACTATAAGAATGACAAATGAAGACACATTTTTCTGTTATGCCTTCACATCAGTCAATCCTGCCAGTGTCTTTATTTCCTGAATGTGTTTAACTGTAGCTTACAGTTCATATGTCACCTATTTCACATTACAATTTGATTATATTTTATTAAACTACACTATAATAGTGTTAATTATATATATATATATATATATATATATATATATATATATATATATATTATATATATATATATATATATATATATAGTGCCTGTAGAAAGTCTACACCCCCTTGAAATTTTTTCACATTTTGTTGTGTCAGTGCCTCAGAGTTTCATGCATTAAAATGATGATTGAGAAAAAAATGTAAAAATTTAAATGAGGATTGAGAAAAAAATTATATATTAAAAACACAAAACTGAAAGATCATAATTGGATAAGTCTCCACCCCCCATACTTGGTGGAAGCACCTTTGGCAGCAATTACAGCAGTGAGTCAGTTGGGATAGGTCTCTATCAACTTTGCACACCTAGATTTGACAATATTTGACCATACTTCTTTACAAAACTGTTAAAGCTCTGTCAAGTTCCTAAGGGGAGCGGATATTGTTGTCACATGCACACTTTGACCAGTATTGGCCATAAAAGCCTGTAGCTCTTGCAAAGTTGCCATTGGCCTCTTGGTAGTCTCCTTCTTGCTTGGTCATCCAGTTTGGAGGGACAGCCTGATCTATGCAGGGTCTTGGTGATGCCATACACCTTCCACTTCTTAATAATCGTCTTGACCGTGCTCCAAGGCATATTCAAGGCCTTTGATATTTTTTTATACCCACCCCCGATCTGTGCCTTTCAACAACTTTGTCCTGGAGTTCTTTTGAAAGCGCCTTGGTGCTCATGGTTGAGTCTTTGCAGCAAAAGGTGAACATTTTGAAAGGGGGTGTAGACTTTCTACGCACTGATTTTGCATTCAAACAGTTTTCTCAGAAACACCAATGCATTAATTACCAGGTCATATGTAAATGAACAGTAAGAAAAATAACATAAAGCTTTACAAAAACAAGGTACATTGGAGTGCTCAGCTATATTTACCAATCAGAAGAATTGACGAAGATGTTTTGAAGGTGAGTCGAGTCTGATGCTCAAGCACACCGCCGATTCATCAGGGTCCGTGCATGTGTACATTACCTAGCTAGATGTGTGTGTCCCTATCTAATATGTACCTATCTAAGTGTGTGTGTGTCCCTTGTCTAAAATGTATCTTTCTAGGTGTGTGTGTCCCTATCTAAAATGAATGGTCTGAACTCATGAGTGCGTGTGTGTCCCTGCGATTGCTCTTCCCATCCAAATGAACCCTCTCTTACTTGTGTTTCGTGTCCATATTTATCCTGTGCTCTGTAACAGGTCCTTCGGCCTGAAATCAATGTCCAGTTCCCCTTTTCATAGGTGCGTGACAAAATTGTATGCTCTCTCTTGTGAAAGTCATCTGTTTTCTGTTTTGACGATAAATACTTTTTTTTATAAAGTCCATTATTACGCTAGTTTCCAAGTGTGCATAGCTTGCAAGTCTGCAAGTAGACGATGTTTTCTGAGTGGCTTAATTGTGTTTCACCACTTCTTAAGTCCAAACTGTGTCACCATTTCACTGTATATATATACAGTATATACAGTCAGTCCTCGCACTTACGACACAAAGTCGAAGCGCATTTTCCCCATAGGAACAATGTTATAAATGTGGGTTACGTTCCTGACTCTTCAGCCAGATAATATAGTGACCCGTTATATTGTACTCATGCAAATATTTATTTAACTCATTACACCAGGGGTGGCCAACCGGTGTCTCCTGAGCTTTATATTCTTTTTTTATATGTGTATTATTTTTATAATAAGTCTCCAAGGTTTTTTTTTTTTGTTTTTTTCCATCACAGGCCGATCCATTTATGACCTTACCCAATCAGCAGCAAGGCAGCAACACTTTTTTGTTACATAGCAACTAACTAGCAAATCATATCCACCCTTACTTTACTGTGCATTCGGGACTTGAGTTACAGAAGCTTGGAAACCGTTAACTTTACTTTGAACAGGACTGGCTTCTGTTTTGTTCATAATGGCAGAAAAAAATTGCGAAAAAGAAAATATGAAGATGAATATTGAACCTTCTTACCGGAGTGGGAAAGTAATGTATTTTTTTGTTGAACGCAATGAAAAATTCCTGTGCCTTATTTGCCAGTGCCCGGTTGCATAAAACATCTTATTAAGTATTTCACTTAAGTGCACTCAGTTCGCTAAGGGAACAGCCTAAGGGTGTTGCACAAAAAATCTTAACCGCTCTCCTTAGCTAAGGGAAAACACTTAAGTATGCATGGACTATTTAAGATTTCAACCAATAGCAAGTAGCTTACTGTACTCTGTAAATTCTGTCTCCATGGCAACATTTGGGCAGTTAAGGAAAACTACAGTAAGGCTGATAAAAAAAAAAAGAAACCCAAATGGACAGAGGAGGAAAAACATAATACAGGCGATCCTCGATTTACGGCGCTTCAACTTACAACGCAAGGCACTTACGACTCTTTTGCATTATTACCCTGCTACGACTTTACGACATCGATACGGCATTTACGACATGGCGAGACCTGAGTCATGCATCATGTGCGGTTGCTTGGTGTCCAAACTGCTGTACCTGTCGTGATCACCCTGACTCAGTCTAGTGTTTTTTAATTTTTTTTTTTTTTATGCATGTAACTGTACTTTTTTTTTTTTTTTTTTTTATTTATTTGCCGTTAACAATGTCTGATAAGAGCAATTGACTCAAAACGAAACCTAAGCTGTGAACTGTGTCACATGATGATGGGCTTAACTTCAGGCGATTGTATTTCCTGCTAGTAGTACCACATACACACACTGTATACGTCATTGGAAAGCCCAGAGTCTGTACTTTTAAACAAGACAGGTAGGTGTCTCAGAAATATGCGCGTAACCACCGGGCTGAGTGTAAAGAGTTAAATAAATATTTGCATGAGTACAATATAGTGGGTCTATAATATCTGGTTGAAGTGTCAGGAACGCCAATAACCCCAATTTATAACATTGTTCCTATGGGAAAATGTGCTTCAACTTACGACACTTCGACTTACAACACGACTTTCAGGAACCAATTGCGTCGTAAGTGCGAGGACTGCCTTTACTTAAGGAGGACTATAATAAAAGAAAGCAAATAATAACAAGCAAACTATGTCCGAATTTGACAACTGCCATGAAGCAGAAGAAATTGGCAGAAATAAGTCAATCTGTGACTGCAAGAAATGTAATGGTAAATCGCAGCATTCACGAGATTTAATATATATATATATATATATATATTTTTTTTTAATCTCTCTCTATATATATATTCTGACAGGTACACTAAACATATTTGTTTAAACAATTTGTATGGCTGTGTTCGCAACAAAAGTGAGAACAGTATCTTGAATTTAGCAGCAGAATTAACCATTAATCTCACTTAAGATGTTATGCAACTGGCCAAATGTGTGTTTTTTTTAAATAATTTAATAGTAATAAAAAGCCACCAGTTACGAAAAAACAAAGTGCTAAGACTGTATTTGAAGAACAGGGAGCAATGCATGATTTCTTGTTTGAGCTTGTTAATCTGCTTCCAGTATTATACAGACATTTAAAAGACAGTCAAATCAATAGTTTGTTATTAATTGCTCATCATCCATTATATCCAAAGGATTTTCTCTTCAATTTCCTAAAACGCTGCCATACCAGTTTTTCGATTTAAGGGGAAATACTTAAATACAAATATTACTTAAGTAGAACATTTGGGAAAACTAAGGGGGGAATTTCACTTAAGGTGTTAAGCAAGCGGGCTCTTGCATTTATGTCGCAGTTTAAATCTACAAATCTTCAAATGTGCAGCGGTATTTCACTACAAACCAAGACCGCATTGACAAAGAATTCCAAAAGATTCTGAACTTCTGTCTTTAAAAGTTAAAGCTAGAACCGCCACAATAGTTATGTGTTATACGTTCTAATTCCCATTTAAATATGGTGTTTCTGCTATGCAAATCTTAGATATTATGTTCATGAATACATCTTTTGAGTTTTATCTGAAAGTTTGTATTTCATTTTCATACCGGAGCTGATTAAAATGTACCTGTCAAAATAACTGCTCTCAGTAAAAAACAAATGGATAAACAGAAGCAAATGTTGACCAAATTTGCCAAACGATCTGAGACAGCGACTCTAGCATACACCTAACAAGTGGCCTGAAACACTGCCTGTGCAAAAAAAACCCACTCTGAAGGTGAGTTTGTGAAAACTTGCCTTAGGGATGTGTCACAAAGATGGCCGGAGTGGGGGACGTCAGACCAGAAACAGGAACCAGGAAATAAACGACAGAGAGAGGTGGAGCTAGGTGGAGCTGAGTGATTGGTACCGCTCAGCATTTAATAATATAAACAAGCAGAAAATAAAAGGTTGCAGACAAACAAGACACAGGACACAGTACTGGCAGCCAAAACAAAAAGACAAACAAAACAGACTAACAATAAACAAAACACGGTGAGCAGATATTTTTAAAGATTATTATTATTATTCTTATTATTACCTCCGTCTCCAATCCCTTTCTCCACTCATCGAACACACATCCCCAGGTGGGTGAAAACATGCAGCTTTTATGCAGCTGTACCGAGACTCAATTGCTAATCAATCAGTCAATTGGAGTTGCGGTACAACTGCACGTGAATTAATAAAAGTGCAATTCCCCGTGCTCACATATTATTACGTTTTACTTGTACGTGAAGTGCTGTGCAATCCTCATGCCTAAATACAAATATACATTTTAAACACTCGTGTTACACAGACCCATTTATATTCTGTGTACAAATGACTATACACCAACATTAACACACAACATATAACACAAAATACACACGGGCGGGCACTTTGCCACAGGATGTTATTGCTATCCTATGTCCAAACAACTGCAAAGTTCTGCCTGTAGGCTATATAATATAGTTTTAAAAATACATTTTAATTTAAAAAAACATATTCCAAAGTAGACAGCTTTTTGTATAGCCTACTTTCTGTTTGTTTTACACACGTATGTAACCACATATTACCCAAACATTTTCTAGCATTTTTCACTTTAACAGATTTCTTTAGTTACACTAAAATAAGAAAAGTATTAACCTAAATCATCTACATTTAATATATATATTCAGAAACGTTAATTAATCACTTTAGACTAAGTTTACCTGTGCTAAATTGTTTTAGTAACTTTGCTCCTAAAACAGAAATGCAAACTTTTGCACATCCAGCCCTCTGCTTATTTTTTTCAAAGAATTAATCCATGACATTAATCTTTGTGAAAAACATTTACGAAATGTGGTGATATTTTGATTTCTTAATGTAGGAAGACACACTCCAAAAAAAGATGAAAACAAAAAAATCTAATTCAGCAGCAATACACTGTCACAGTAAGGATTCTGTTAAAAGGTGTCAAAAAAGAAAGCACAATGAGGTAAGGCATTTCTTGTATTTTTAGAATGGAAATGTATTTTTAGAATGGAAATGCAAAGTCAACAATAGTGCAACACATAAAGAATTCTGTAAATGCATAAAATTATGTGTTGGGGTGGATATTGGGATTTTCAGCTTGCAGAATTTGGAATAATAGTAAAAACAGTGTTTCCATCAGAAATCGATTAATTTTCATTTTTGATGGTACTAGAGAGATTACATTTCATGACATTTATGATAAAGGATAATTGACCTAAAAATTATTTGAAGGAATTTGAACTTATCAGCATATTTGGCAGTGGCTTTCTTGCTGTAACTTGTGATTGATTGTATGTTATGCACTGAGATTAGTTTTTTACAATCACATTCTTATGTGGATGTAATCATTGCTGTTACAGTGTTTTAAGAATAGGGTTTTATAGGGAACTATCAGTTATACTGGCAGTATATTATATATTATGTATTTTATTATTTTACACTTCACTTAAATTATTTATTCAGTGTTATCCTGCTTATGTTTAATAATAAGAATCTAAGACAAAAGGGGACAACTTTGGTCCTAGAGGCCTGAAAATGTTACAGCTGTGCTCTTAAATACTTTAAAGAACTGCTAAACTGACCCATTTCATAATGTTCTGCTAGTTCTTAAATTGTTGACGATTTAAAGAGATTTATAAAATATGTTACTGACTATGATATACTATATATATATATATATATAGTATATAGTATAGATATATAAATATTTTCATACACACCACACATATATACATGGTCAGTCAAAGTTTGAGTACACATCCTTGAAACAAGGTTTTTTATGTTACACAATGTTTATGTTGTATACGTTTCCTTAAATACTTGAAAATGACAAAGGTTTTTTTCATAATTGACAATGTTTTACGTTGTATACGTTTCCTTAAATACTTGAAAATGAAAACACATGTAACATTATACAAAACAAAAAAAATAAGGAGTATCAAAAATAAGGAGTATCAAAGCAGTGTTCAAGAAAATTGAAAATCACCCAACATGTCTTCCTAGCTTTTCTGTAGCAATTCCCAGAGATGTAGGGTACTTGTGGGTAGCTTTGCTTTGCCTCTTCTGTCCAGTTCGTCCCATACAAGTTCTATGGGATTGAGGTCTGGAGACTGGACAGGCCAGGTCATTAGATTGAGTTGCCCTTCACTTTCCTTCTTCGCCAGATAGTTCTTGCACAACTTTGAGGTGTGTTAATGGTCATTATCTTGTTGAAGAATAGAGGACTGCCCAACTAGCCGTAATCCTGATGGAATGGCATGCCTCTGAAGTATGCTATGATAGCCATGCTGGTTGAGCTTGCCACGGACTTGGTAAAGATCACCAACTCTGTAACCAGCAAAGCAATTCCAGACCATAACACTGCCTCCTCCATGCTTGACAGTGGGAAACACACATGCAGAACTTATGCGCTCACCCTCTCATCATCTTACAAATACTCAGCAATTGGATCCAAATATTTCAAATTTTCATCGGTCCATAAGATCGACTTCCACTCCTCAAATGTTCAGTTTTTGTGTTTTTTGGCCCAGGCAAGTATCTTCCTCTTATTCTGCACTCTTAACAATGGTTTCTTTGCAGCATTTCTTCCAGTTAGGCCAGCTGAACTTGTATTTCAGGGGAGTTAAACGCTGATTTTGCAGACTTGTGACTCAAATGAACTTGTTCTCTGATTCTGAGGTCACCCTTGGCCTGCCTGACCATGTTCGGTCCTCATGAGTGCCAGTTTCTTCAAATTGTTCGATGGTCTTGGCCACAGCAGTTACAGACACTTGCAAAGTTCTTGCGATTTGTCTTAAAGATTTACCTTCATTTCTTAAAGTAATTACAGACTTTTTTCTTTGCTTAACTGAGTGTATTATGCCATTTTCTGCTCCCTTACATTCAGTAATGACAAACTTGTAGTATTGGACCCTCATCTGTTAACAATAATTGGTGACAAAAGAGTAATTAGGTAACATGCTAGTTAACTCACAGAACATCTAACAAAGACACTTTTATACTTAGGCCAGTGTTCTAACACCATGTTATACACATTTCAGACTTTTAAATGACCTGGGCTTCAGACTGAAATCCCCTTGCTTTGGGTGACCATTTCATTGAAATTGACAAGATTTACATTTTAATTTAAAAATTAAATTTTTGAATGCAATTCACTTATGATTATCAGCTTATATAAGTACACGTATCATATAATGAAGTATCAAGTGTTTATAGACAAGTTTATACAGTTAAAAGCATAGATAATCATGAAAAACCTGGTTTCAAGCAGGTGTACTCAAACTTTTGACTGGTACTGTAATGTATATATATATATATATATATATATATATATATATATATATATATATATATATATATATATATATATATATATATACACACACATACTACCGGTCAAAAGTTTTAGAACACCCCCATTTTTCCAGTTTTTATTGAAATTTAAGCAGTTCAAGTCCAGTGAATAACCTGAAATGGTACAAAGGTAAGCGGTAAACTGCCAGAGGTTAAAAAAAAAAGTTTAGGTTACCAAAAACTGAAAAATAATGTACACTTCAGAGTTATACAAAAAGGCCTTTCAGTGAAGAAGTAATGGGTTAACAACTCACAGCAGTTCTGCAGCAATGGAAGTAAATTAAGCCTTGAAAGTTGATGCTAACAATTCCTACAGGTGTCCCAACTTTTGCTGATTATTTACAAACCCTCTGTCTGTATAAAAGCAGTGTTGCAACAGACTGTGTTACTCACCCTCTGAAGCATTATTTTGCAATTAACAAAGGAAGACAGACAGACCATTATAACCCTTAAAAGGGTAGGTCTTTTAGAAAAATTGCAAAGAAAGCTGAGGTGTCAGTGTGTAGTTTCCTACACCATCAAAAGGCACTTGGAAACTGGAGGAAACTCTGACAGGAAGAGGTCTGGCAGACCCAAAGCCACAATAGAATCAGAAGACAAGTTTCTGAGAGTCAACAGCTTGCATGATAGGCGGCTCACAGGACAGCAGCTTCAAGCACAGCTTAACACTGGGTGAAGTAAGCAAGTCTCAGTTTCAACTGTGAAGAGAAGACTTCGAGCTGCAGGTTTGACAAGTCGAGTGGCAGTAAGAAAGCCATTGCTGAGATGGCAAAATAAGAAAAAGAGGCTTGCCTGGGCCATGAAGCACCGCCAGTGGACTACTGAAGACTGGAAGAAGGTCTTATGGACCGATGAGTTTGAAATCTTTGGTTCATCACGCAGGGTTTTTGTACGCTGTCGAGTAGGCGAAAGGATGGCTCCTCTGTGTGTGACACCAACTGTCAAACATGGAGGAGGAAGCGTGATGGTCTGGGGCTCTTTTGCTGGATCTAGAGTCAGCAACTTGCACAAAGTGAGTGGCACCCTGAACCAAAACAGCTACCACAGCATTTTGCAGCGCAATGCAATACCCTCTGGTATACGTCTAGTTGGTCAGGGGTTCATCGTACAGCAAGATAATGACCCAAAACATACCTCCAGGCTATGTCAGAACTACCTTAGAAGAAAAGAACAAGATAGTAGGCTTCAAATCATGGAATGGCCAGCACAGTCTCCAGACTTAAACCCCACCGAGCTGATTTGGGATGAACTGGACAGAAGGGTGAAAGCAAAGCAACCAACAGCAAGCAAAGTGCAACACATTTGTGGGAACTTCTACAACAGTGTTGGGAAGAACTTTCCAAACAATATTTGATTTTCATTGTTGAAAGAATGCCACGAGTGTGTTTGGCTGTTATATCTGCAAAAGGTGGCTACTTTGATGAGTCAAAAATTTAGATTAAATTTTGTTAAAAAAAACGATTCCATGATTTATTTTTTTTATCTCCAATTGTTTATTTGTTCTATGCTTTAATTTCAGAGTACATTGAGACATTAAAATGCATACATTTCAATAAAACTGGAAAAATGGAGGTGTTCTAAAACTTTTGACCAGTAGTGTATATATACATAATTCCTATTGAGCACATCAGACAGAAATTTAATGTAGAGAACAGCGCAATTAAAGATGTGATTAGAACTAAATTAAACAATGAAGACAAACTTTGGAAAAAGAGGAAGTAATTTATTAAATAAGGTATGATATACAAACAAAAATAAATAAGGATCAGCGCACACACATACCGTATACACATTTCTAAAATAATTGCTAAATGAATTGATAAATCATTTTTGTTTAATTGTACATAAGTAAAAAACATGACAGGTGAACACAGTATCAATCCAGTAAAAAATAGCAAATACATTCACACCTTCACATTCAAATTCACACGCATGCTTATGAATATATTTCAAGTATGTTACAGTAGATGCTTTGCAGAAACTTGCTAATGTTATGAAGTTGCAATGTGTTCTTTCAAATTCGTGTAATGAAAGAAATATAAATGGCACATTTTTATAGATTATCTTTTTTCATATGCAGCTGAAATAAAAACAGCGTTAAACCGGATCAGATTTGTTTTCAAATGTTGTGGTAAAATGATGGATTTGTTTGTTTTCATAATCTAGATAATCTCCTAACACAGTTTCACCATTTCATTCTACAGCTCCAAAAGAAAATCAAGAATAAATGAGAGGAAGACATTCATGCATACGTGGATAAGTATTAAGGGGGTAAGTGCAGTTATTTTGTGTGTGTGGGTGTTTGTGTTACATGTTGCCATATGTTGCTACAACTGTTTAAGTAAGGTGTTTTTATTATTGTTCTTTTGACATCCTGACTACTTTTTTACACTATTAAATTGCAGTCCACTGTGCTCTGTTTCCAAGATGGCTTCACATGTATCGTGGAACTATTGTAAATTCTCCATTTAATGGGAAATGTAGTTTTGAAGTTCTTCCGAAAGGTACATGTGAAGCCATCTTGGAAAGCACAGTGGACTGCAATTTAATAGAGCACAAAAGCGGCCAGGATGTCAAACAAATGTAAATAAATACAATACACACACCTTACTTAAACAGTTGTAACAACATATGACAACATGTCACACAGACAAAAAATGTGTTACCCTCAATGTAATGTTTAATGAAGTGATTATTAATGTTAAGCATTGTTTGTAATTATACCATGTTTTTAATAATTCAAGTTTCTGATTTCTTCTGTTTTATAAACCCCATTTTATTATATGTGAACATGTTCTACAATTTACAAATAAATACAATAACTGGGGGAAAATGTGTTATTTCTGTTGACATACATAGGTATTACAAAAATGTCTGTAGTAGAGTAACAAATGTAATAGAGAAAAGTACTGCAGTCATCCTTCAGTAACAATACATGCTGCAGTAGAGAAAGCTGCAATGGTAAATGCATGCTGCAGTAGAGAGACTGTAATTGTACTGCAGTAGAGAAACTCTAATTGTACTGTAGTAGAGAAACTGCAATGGTCCGGCATTCATATTGCAGTAGAGAAACTGCAATGGTTCTGCATTCATACAGCAGTAGAGAAACTGCAATGGTCCTGCATTCATACAGCAGTAGAGAAACTGCAATGGTTCTGCATTCATACTGCAGTAGAGAAACTGCAATGGTACTGCATTCATACTGCAGTAGAGAAACTGCAATGGTACTGCATTCATACTGCAGAGCATAAATACAATGATAAGGTACTATACTGTTGAAGGTTATTTGCAATATGGCAAAAACACTGCAGTAATGAAGTAAAAAAAATACTGCAGTATAACTGCATCCAAATTATTGCATTTATACTGCAGTACTGCAGTATTTTTTAAAAGGGAAGGACACATACTGAGGTAATTAACTAATCCATGTTCATATTTATTATTATTATTATTATAATTATTATTATTATTATTATTATTATAATGTCTTCCTGCCATTGTACGACACTGCACTCTGGTGTATTGTATTGTAATAATACAGAACAGATAATGTAAACATTTCAGAATTCCATTACAGCATATATTTCACATTCACAGTACACAACATAACATTACTGCAATAATACTGCAATAATAAGTTGTTAAACTGTGTATGTACTCCATGTATACTGCAGTTGTACTGTAGTAGAAAATACATAACTGCAGTACTACAGAAGTACATCATGTATACTGCAGTTATACTGCACTTGTACTGCAGTATAAATAAATAACTGCAGTACAACTACATTGTACTACAGTTAACTGTAGTATAACTGCATTAGTACTGCTTAGTACTGCATTAGGCTGGCTTTATGGCGGATTTAGACAAAACAAAGCTCTATTTGCTGTCACCGCTCCAAGCAGGTTATCAGTCGCATTTTATTAAAAATTAGGGCTGAGCGAAGGGTACATTTTGACCTTCGAAGGTTCGGAACACATTACCGAAAGAAGGTTCAATTGCATAATTTATTGGTGACATCATCATAGCTACTTGTTTAGATTTGTTTGAAAATCCTATTATTTTACGGGTAATTCGTATACATTGAATAAAACATTCACATGCATTTTTAAAATATGTTATATAGAACAGTAATCCTGTTTTTATAATTTAAATAAAAATACACGTTTATTTACACGTAATTGAGCCTGCTTGCGATCTGTATAGTAAGTAAACTTGCATTGCAGCAGCACCAACTTCAGCGGACAAAGCTTTATTTAACAGCCACCGTTGCAAGCAGACTATCAGTCACATTTTACTACGACTAAAACTATTCATAATACAGTATTAATAATAATATGAACTTACGATTGTCAAGTGACCCCAGAGATTGGCTATGGCTCCTTGATACGAGTCGCTTTCACAGTTTGCATTTAACCTTTTTTTTCGGTTGTCTGGGCATTAACAAAACAAACAAAAAACACACAAAAAAACTAAGTAAACAGCAGAGGTGTTTCGAGACATTTCTTTCAGTAAAGCTTACACGATACAACACTTTGCTGTCGAGATGGCTTTCGAAGAAATTAAAGGTTTGGCTCTGGATAACACAAGCTGGAGCGGGGAGGGGCGGACGATGCTCAGTTTTCAAAATTAAAATAATTTGTGTTATCGTATATTTTGTATGTTTCATTGTCTTGTACGCTAGATATTCAGTACATTAGTTTACTGAAGCACTAGAGGTACCTGTCCTTTGTTTTAGATACTCTTCCAGTTGTAATGATGTGGTAGTGGATTTTACTAACAACTTTTGTTTACATAATGTGTTACTTAATTTGTTTACTTATACAAATCAATTGCAAAAGATTGCATATATATATATATATATATATATATATATATATATATATATATATATATATATATATATATACATACAGTGGCTTGCAAAAGTATTCAGACCCCTGACCAATTCTCTCATATTACTGAATACAAATGGTACATTGAAATTTCGTTCTGTTTGATTTTTTTTTTTTAAACACTGAAACTCAGAATCAATTATTGTGGTGACATTGGTTTTATGTTGGGAAATATTGTTAAGAAAAATAAAAAACTAAAATATCTTGCTTGCATAAGTATTCAACCCCTGTGCTGTGGAAGCTCCCAGTTTGCACCGATGAAAGAAATTGCCCTAATGAGGACACAATTACCTTTCCATTGGCCTCCACCTGTGAACCATTAAAGTTGCTGTCACATTTTCTGGATAAAAAACCCACTGTTGAAGGATCATTGGTAAGGCTGTGAATCTGAAGGAAAATGAAGACCAAAGAGCATTCTGCAGAAGTTAGAGATAAAGTAATACAAATACATAGATTAGGGAATGGGTGCAAAATAATATCCAAGTGTTTGGATATCCCAGTGAGCACAGTTGGATCAATAATCAGGAAGTGGAAGCTGCATCACACCACCCAGGTACTGCCAAGAAAAGGCCGTCCCTCAAAACTCAGCGCTCAGACAAGAAGGAGACTTGTGAGAGAAGCCACAGAGAGGCCAACAATCACTTTGAAAGAGCTACAGAGTTCAGTGGCTGGGAGTGGAGTAATGGTGCACCAGTCAACCATATCAAGAGCTCTGCATAACACTGGCCTGTATGGGAGGGTGGCAAGAAAGCAGCAGTTACTCAAAACGTACCATCTAAAAGCACGTCTGGAGTTTGCCAGAAAGCAAGACAGTGACTCAGCTGCGATGTGGGAAAAGGTTTTGTGGTCAGATGAGACCAAGATAGAGCTTTTTGGCCAAAACTCAAAGCGGTATGTGTGGCGCAAACCTAACACTGCCCATGCCTCAAGACACACCATCCCTACAGTGAAGTATGGTGGTGGCAGCATAATGCTGTGGTGATGCTTCTCATCAGCAGGGACTGGGAGTCTTGTTACAATTGAAGGAAGAATGTGTGGAGCAAAATACCGGAAAATACTGCAAGAGAATCTGTTTCAGTCTGCTAAAAAACTGAAACTTGGGAGGAAATTCACCATTCAGCAGGACAATGATCCCAAGCACAAGGCCAAAGCAACATTGGAGTGGCTCAAGAACAAAAAGGTGAATGTCCTGTGGCCCAGTCAAAGTCCTGATCTCAATCCCATTGAGAATCTGTGGCACTATTTGAAAATTGCGGTCCACAAGCGTCGTCCAACCAACCTGAACAACCTGGAGCAAATCTGCCAAGAAGAATGGGCCAAAATCACTCCGACACTGTGTGCAAAGCTGGTACATACTTACCCCAAAAGACTTAAAGCTGTTATTGCAGCGAAAGGTGGCTCTATCAAATATTAATATGTGTGGGTTGAATACTTATGCAAGAAAGATATTTCAGTTTGTTATTTTTCTTAAAAATATTTCCCAACATAAAACCAATGTCACCTTACAATAATTGATTCTGAGTTTAAGTGTTTTAAAATAAAATATTTAACAGAACTAAATTTCAATGTACCATTTGTAATTCAGTAATATGAGAGAATTGGTCAGGGGTCTGAATACTTTTGCAAGCCGCTGTGTGTGTGTGTGTGTGTGTGTGTGTGTGTGTGTGTGTGTGTATATATATATATATATATATATATATATATATATATATATATATATATTACACACACACACACACAGACACACACACACAAAATAGCTTAAATGAAAAACATCCCAGAATCAAATATTAAAGCACAACTCATACAGTGTAGTTCTGTTGGCAATAACATGGTATAGCTTTCATATAATACAGATGATCTCTGGTGTTCAAAAACCCTTTCTTCATCAAGAAATAAATGTCTGGACTGCAGGGACTGAAGCAGGACGCAAAAAGTATTAGGATAGTTTTTAAATTACTGCACATATTTTAACTACATAAACATTTCAGTGTGCATTTTTTGTATAATCCAATAAACTCTCAATTTTGTACAAATACGGTTATGAGAACCATTTCATGAATTCATGAGTTTAGGAATTTCCCCATTACATTTATGGAAAATGCTCATAAAATGTTATTTTGTCAAAGAAGCATGGTGACCCCCTATGTTTGTTTAGTCGTTTACACTGAAATATATGAAACAGCATCAACAATGTAAAGATTCATCATTCAGATTTCTGAAAAAAACGTGACGTTTAGGTACATATAAATATTGGTAACACTTTAGTTTAAGATATCTGTTATAAGTGGTTACAAACAATCTATAAATACGTTCTATAATTAGCGATGTTATTAACCCTTCCGTTTTTTTGTTTTCTGCACGCGCTTGATTATTACGAGCACAGAGTACAAACAAGCTGAAAGCTATATGTTTGTATGCATGTGATGAATACTGAAGAAATGCAAACCATTTTTATCATAAATAAATAAAACTATATATATATAGTAAGGGATTGGTCAGTTAAAAACCGTAAATGTAAACAAACTGGTTGGTAAACAAAGTAATTAATGTAAAGTGTTTGGGATTGAAAACTAAAGGTGGATTAATGAATACACTAGTAAATGGTAATGGTGTGTTGAATAAGGCAGATTAAGAGTAATTAAATCTGGTTGGTTATATATATATATATATATATATATATACACACATTTTTTTTTTGCAGATAAGATGTATATATGATTTTCTTTAGAACTTGTGACATTTAAATGTGTAGATATGCGTTCTACCAGACCTTCAAGGTTGGGGAAGAAAGCAGACAACAAATTCCATGCAAGTTGTCTTTCATTTGTGGCACTCTTGCACCTCTCCAGAATGCCTTTCTCAAGGAGAACACCACTCATGATTGTAACCTGCAGATAATTGTTAAAATGTGTTAGCAAGAAATTATGAAATGTACAATAAATTACATTAGAAGAGAATTCAATAAAAATAATTAACCTTGAACCGAGAAGAAAGTAAGCTAAGACTTACTTAGTGACAGCACTGGATTTCATGTCAATGTAAATCTAAATATTGTATTTATAAAATATCATTAAAATAGATCACTGCTAAAATAACTGCTGAAGTGTTTCTTTCCAATGTTAGACTAAACTAATTATATTCCCTCTTTGTATTATAATTCTATTCCCTCTTTAGTATACATGAACAGTAGTATCAGGAATGTAAATGTAGTATGTAGTAGTATCAAAAGACTAACTGTGTATTTTTCTAAATTGAAACCGTTGGTACATCACCAACATACATAATTTGAAGGACCCACTTTTTTGTCAGCTTGACTGTGTACGTGTGGTTTTCATTAATAGTATTTGATCAGCTGTGAACATCATGTGTGGTTTTCTTGATATTTTCAATGTATTTAATTATAATTTAATTAATTATAATTTGACATATTTGCAAAGGGTGTGCAAACTTTTGTACATGACTTTAAACATGTAATGTCAAACTCTTGTGCAGTAGATGTAAAGATTTGGTCAGACCTACCATGAATATGAATTTTAATGAAATTTTTAAATTTCTTTACATCGTTCCCATATATTCGCCTGCTCATACTACTGTCCTCTAAGTTATCTTTGTCTATGATATCCTTTACTGGGACAATAGCTAAAGGATTGCCGATTTCCTCAAAGGAAACAAGTGTAAACATGTCTGTACAGTTTTCCGTACAGGTTTTCGTCATAAATTTATTTATTTATTTTTTAAAAAAGAAAGAAATCAAATCAATACTAATACCTCATTTCCATAATCAAGCCAACTCGAGTAGGGTAGGGTCGAGCAAGAAGCCCCCCCTTAAGGAAGATTTGCCATAGCAATGTGTTAGTTATGTATAACATAAATACAAGAGGTCATAGTAATAGTGGGAATAATTGTCTATCTTAATGCATAATATTTTAGTTTGATGCAAATGACAAAACCTTTTTTTTTTTCATAAGTGGGTGTTTTGCCTCATTTATGGGACAATTGGCCCATGTGTTGGCGTTTTGCCCGTCTTTGTTTTCGTGTTAAGTTTGAATATTTGTTTTTCATATTTAAAGGAATTATTTTGTATTCACACACAGTACACAAAATAACACTAAAACACTTTCAAGAACAAAAACAATACAAAAAGAACTGATGCATAATTATGCTCAATTAATCCTCAGATGATGACAAATCTGTCTCGCACTCTGGACAACAAAAATAAGGCATGCTTGGGTGCATTTCTGTCACGGTTGGCAAACTTCCTGCGACTTATTGTTCACAAAAGATTCTCCACATATTAGGCAAGGCCACTCCTGCTCTTCAGAATATCTGCTTGTTTTCTTTGCTTTCGCTACCTTCTTTGCCTTGCCTCTTAGGTTGTTTTTGCCCGTTGATTTTTTTTTGTGGGAAACTGTTTTACCTTTGGTTTGTTTGTTTTCTTTATTTTGGGCACTGACCAATTGCTTCTTTTTATTTCTTGACAGTTTCTTTCTGATGTAGTATTTATTTGTACAGCTAAGATGTCAACAGAGATGCAGACTCAGATTTTCTTTTTTCTTGCCCGTGCAGCAGGTAGACTGGGGAAAGAGAACTGATAAGTTCCTCAGCTGAACCAGGTTAATCAAGCTTAGCACTGCTTCCAGATGGCATGGCAATGAGGTTCTTGCTAGATGGGATGCTTAGATCTTGATAATGGGAAAAGAAGCCAGAGAGCCAGTCTTTGCCTGCCATTCTGGTGCCTTCATTAAAGGGATGTTTCACTCCAATTTTTTCAGCTACTTAAAATTCCAACCATTGTACATCTAAAGCAGTTAAGCTACACAAATGTGTTTCCATGTACTGGATGTGATTATGTATTGCTATTTCAACCTCTTTTGATAATATTGGTTGATGTTGACATAGCTTTACTGTCCCTGGTTCTGAAACACACCTGTCTCTATGCCGCTTAAGTATGAGCGGGGATGCTAACATTCTTGCTGAGCAGTAAGTGGGACCCCCTCCTCTATGGCCTTTAATGCAGCAAACAGTTGCTCACTTCCATAACTTCCCCTCTCAGTCTTCCTTTGTATTTTCTAACCATTGCAGCCTGTAAATAGAAAATGTATATGTAGCCTACTGAAAAAAAAAAAAAAAAAAAAAAAAAATGTTTTCTATGATGGGGCAAAATGCCCAAAGTAGGCGTTTTGCCCCTTGTGCTATAGAACAAACATTTCCCATAATGCATTAAGTAGTTATAATATCACTGAAACACTACCGTCACGTTAATCACAAATTACTTAATTATTAATAATAGTGGCATACTCTGCTTAGCCTTTATTCATTAACAATTACAGGAGAGAAAAATAATTGTTAATTATGGATCAAAAACAAAAGAAGCTTTACTGAAAACATATTCTTGTCTCTGTAGGTGCAAGCATGCAATCACAGAACTCCACACGAAGGTGTCTGCTAGTACAGCTTGTTATTAAACTCTATGCGTGCAAAGGGAGTTTTTTTGGCATGGGCTTTTTACCTTAACTGGGCATCTTGCCACACCCTACCTACATGCCCTAATTGCCCCCCCCCCCCCCCCCCCCCCCCCCCCCCCCCCCAAATGCTGCGTTTCCATGTTTTTGTAAAACTTTAGTTGGCCTCCAATTTGGGCACGTACCCAAGTTCTTTGGCACCATTTCACTATGCAGGCTGCCCCGAATTAATTCGGGCTGAGCAGAAAATATGTCACTAATCGTGGAATCCCAGGTTTTAGCAACAATCTCTATGAAAGCCCGTGTCAGTTTCAAATTACGTTTAGAAAAAACTAAATAATAGCTTACCTGTAATTTAACTCGGTAAAAAAATAAATAAAAAAATTTAACATGACAGCGCATTATGCAACGTGGAATCATGAAGAAACGTTATCATTGATTACTGTTTGAGGAGATCAGGTCATTCAAACTCAGCTTCAAGGATCTTTTCAGAATAAAAATTTATATTGTTGTGCTCTGAGATGAAATGCTTAATTGTACATCACAATATAAAATAACATTGTGGTACATTTTTTTTAACGTAAATGTTTGGGTACAATGTATAAAAAGCATTATAGAATTCAGATACACTCTTAAATACTTCACTGAAGTTACAAAGCTGCCTTTCATTGCGATGCATCAATATCAATTTAAACCTCAATGACTGTTCCCAATTGACATTGTTCTGTAAACACCTTTTAAAAAATTAACACACTGTTACAATTTTTTGACCTGGTATTTGTGGTTCAATGTATATATATTATATATATATATAGCTACTATATATCTATATATATAGATTATATATATATATATATATATATATAGTCAACACGTACATCTGGCAGAGGGCGCAAAAAATTCCAATAAAAGACCTAAGGCCTGATATTCGAAAGGTTTGCCCACCGCGCAGAGGGATATGTGCGTCACAAATGGCCGTTGTGCCAAAATTGTGCCAAGTTGCCATATTCGAAATGTCCTTTTGTGCGTCACAATGCGCTGTACAGAAACAAAATGTATGGATCGCGCAATATGGGGGAAGTGGCCGACAATATGCGTGATCCTGGTATATTCGAAGGTATGCGCCAAGCACAAAACTAGGTTTGTGACGCGCAAAATAAGGATTGTAAAAGGACTGCATTAACTGCGTTAATGTCGCAAGGCACACCCAGCAACAGCAACCCAGACATAGGCGAAGATATGCAGAAAGGGTGTACCAGCCTCGATACACATATGAGGAGCTCAGCAATGAGCAAGTCATGTCCAGATATCGTCTCGACCGACACATGCTGACTCATCTATTTCACATGATGACCTGGCCAGAACAAACCTGCGCAGTCATGCCTTGTCTGAGAAATTGGTAGTGTCTGTCTGTATGTGTATCATGGCTACTGGGACCTTCCAGAAGGTAGCAAAGTGATACAATGGGGATCACCCAATCAGCGGTTTTTATGAGGTTGTGCACCTGCCGCGCGTGGTAGGTTCAATTGACTGCACCCATATTGCCATCCAGGCACCTGTTCCGGTTGTCCTGTTCTATCAGGATTCCAGTTGTATTCGGAATAGTGGGGAATTTGAATAGCTATTCCATACGGTCATTACTGTAACAGGTATCTGAAACAATGTTTGTGTGCCCAACAAAACTTTTTTGAAACTAGTCATGCACAAGTACTTGTATGAACACCCACAAACTTGTTTGCCCGACTATGCTATATCTTATCTATTTTAAAATTCAATTCAAAAAATCATCTTTTTTAAGATTATTATTTGTCTTCAATAATGTAAAAGAAGCTATGACATTTATCTCACAACAAACCTCTTCCTGTTTTTTTGGAGAAGGAAAAAACCGGTCTCCCGTTAGGGTGTATATATATATATATATATATATATATATATATATATATATATATATATATATATATATATATATATATATATATATATATTTTTAATCTATATTAATTCTAATTAACATTATTTTATATAAACTTATATTTATATTATCATGCAATGCTGGCTCTGAGGATCAGCCTTGATTTGGTCTCCCCAGTGCATCAGCATGCACAACTTTTGAATTAATTTTGTTTATTTAATTATTTTTAACTTTTATATATTTATTGGAATTAATTAGTTCATTCTTTTCTGTTGAGTCCCGCTGGCATAATCATGTTCAGTCTATTTATCCATTTACTTTCTTTTATTCTTCTATATATATATATAGATATATATATATATATATATATATATATATATATATATATATATATATATATATATTTATTTATTATCCTTTATTTAACTATGTAGTCACATTGAGACTAAAACCTCTTTTACAAATGAGACCTAGCCAAGCAGGTAGCAGCAAGTCAATCGGACAACAAGAGAAAATACACAATAAAATACAAATTATATTTAAAACAACATATCACATTTAAAACAAAATACACAAAAGTAGTCAACTATTTAAAACAGTTACAACTCTCAGTCACGAAATCATGCAGTTTACTCTTAAATTGCAATAAAGATATCCAGGTCTGCAGCTTTAGTTTGGACTGGAACTCATTCCAGGACCATGGGGCGTAATAAGCAAAGGATCCTTTACCAGCCTGAGTATGCACATTTGGAATTCTAAAAAGCAAAAAAGAATGAGATCTGAGGCTATGGTTACTATGATAAGCTATAAGGTATTTATTTAAATAAGTATATTCATATAATTTAGATTGAATAGCCTTATATACCAGAATATACCAGTGCTTCAACCTGCGTAAAGCCAAAGAAGTCCAGCCTAGCAGATCGTGTAATGTACAATGATGAGTATTAAATCTTGTATTTGTAATGTATCTCACTGCTGCATGATATAGCGAGTTCAGTTTACCTAAAGTTGGTGGTGATGCAAACCTATATACTGCATCACCATAGTCAATTTGCGGCAAAAACATACAAGCAATAAGCCTATTTTTTTGTTTCCATAATAACATATGTAACATGTTCATATTATAGTGACGGTTATAGCGTATTCTCATGCCCAACAGACAAGTGTGGAAATATGCATTGACCTTTGTCCAGAACACTGCCTTCCTTCTATTCCTTTAATACGGTCCTATTAGCATATGGTAATGCATTGGTAATTAGAAACATGAGATGCAAATGTATTCCAGGTGTACATTCAATATGCACATAGCACAATCAAATTTGAATTGAATGAAAGCCCTAATTCGGCTGAATATACCAATATCTTCGCGATAATTGCGATGAGCTAGTTCCAATAACTGCGCACCACTAGTTCCAACAACTGCGCACTGTTAGTTCTAATAGTACAGACCCCCACAAACTGCACACACTGGATGGGCGGATCAGTTATGTGTTTTATCACTGTATTGATATGATGGACAGCGGTAGTGTGCTTACATATACAGTTATATGTGTTCTTCACTGCTCCACAGGCATATCAGCATCCAACGTGTACCATCAAAGTATGGAAATGAAGATTGAGAGAAGGATGAAGAGGGCAAGGGAGTCCTGCCTGTTATCTTTGCTGTGTGTTGCCACACATCTGTAAATTAATTGTATAAATACGTCATACACCCATCTTGTGGCCCATTGCTTTATTTGGCTATTCCATAGGTTGCTGTGCATTACGGGTGAGGGGTGGGCAGCTGCAGTTCGGCGAGCCAAACACTGACAGGGCACTTGTGCTGTGAAAGGCATTCAGATGTTTTTCTAAAGTCAGACCAGTGATACGATCAACCAATCAAACACCTGTATTTTCTTTGCAGCAGTACAATCACAAGTTAGCTGAGGCGGGACAAACAGTTCTGTTAACTGTAATTTCTGAACGTTTTTGGGGAAACTAAGTGTTTGAGTGTCGGTGTTGCTAATTGTACAGAGACTGTTCATTTATTGAGCAATCATAGTAGGCTACAATTAACATTTTAGGAGCGTATTACAAAAAATTGGCATAACGAAAAAAATCCATTCCGGGAACACATCCACACAAACTGGACTTAATCATGATGTTCAAATGGGTGAGTAGAATGAATAACATAATACATTTCTGTGTATTGTGTTTATAAAAATGCTTGATTGATGTTTACTTTGCAGGTGAATAAACTCGTTACATTTACAAGTCAGAGAGTGTGCTACCACAGTAGACTTTTTCACAGCACGACTTATATATATATATATATATATATATATATATATATATATATATATATATATATATATATATATATATATATATATATATATATGTACAAAAAAATAATTTAGCAAAAATAAAGACAATATCCAAAGCCTTTTTAAAAAAAAAAAATTCAAAAACATACAGCTATGTTGGATCAGCTGGTCTTTAAAGAAAACTATATAGTATTTCCTTGTGATACAATACTGTCCATATTCAATAAAATATTATCAGTAAATTAATTTGAAAACTCGGCACCTAGCTATGGAGCAAATTGTGTATTTGAATGGTCCGTATGTATGTGTGCACGATATATTGTGTGGTCTCATCTGCTGTCATATCGGTACATACTGTGGCGACACCAATGATAGCAGCTTGTCAGGGTAATGCCATTACTAATGGTTACTGTCCATCATTCTGCATTCTCGCTTGGCTGTTGTGTGCAGTTGCTATATTAGTAGTGAATGTGCAGATGGTTTTGCGAGGCACAAACAGATTTGCGAATTGCTCAAAAAACTGTTATATTCCAATGTCTCACAACTGCTTTGTGCCGTTTTGGAATATCTCTCATTTTGTGCCAAAGCACTATTTTTTTGCGAGGCAAAAATTTAGCAAGGGGATTGTACGAAGATCGAAGATCGGGCCCCCAGTATTACAATATTATGTGATCAGGGATTGTGTGGACTCTTTGCAGTCCGTTTATTCAGTGCTCGTCAGGCGCGTCAGCTCCAATTTATTTTCACACGCGCTGTTTATTTCACACGCGATGTTTACTTTTACTTTTTCTGAGTAAACAGGTTTAAAAGGCATTTGCAAAAGGACACTCAGTACTGTATCTACAGCTAAACCCCACCCCTTGTTCACTGTATTTTTCACATACCTCTTTAAAGACGTGCATACTGATAAATCCTCTCCTGATCACTCGTTTTATCACCAAACTCCTCAATAATGCAATCCAAATCATTATTTTATTACTATAACATCTTAAAAAGCTCTGCAAATATTCATTATATTCTTTGAGTGCTGGATGCAGAAGCAGCTATCTCCTTTGTTATGTCCGTGTTTTCTCCGTAATGCATGGGGCTATGCGAAAAGAGAAAAAACAACTAGAGACCTGTGCTTTACACCTGAGCTAATTTAGGGTTACTACTACAAGGGTAGGGTAGTTTTTTATTTTTAATTAATTTTCTAGAATATTTTTTTCAATTGGAAGTTGTGGGGTAGGATGTGTAGATAAATGAAAAAAAATGTACTTAAAAATGATTTAAAAGGTGTTGATAAACAATTTTGTTTAACTGGACACCCAGGATCTACTGTTATTATGTGCCTTTTATTTGTGTACTTTTTGAAAGAACGTCGTTCTGTTGGTGAAATTACTCCACAGCATTAATAAACTGTACACAGGTTAATAAACTGTATTTTATTTCTGTACCTTCTCCAAATTCTTCTGTTCTGACAGGAATCTCTGCTGACCGAGCACCCTGTTGTGGTGCCAAAAACTTTCTTTATCCTTACCGATATAGGGAATCAAAATGTATTAACATATTACAAAACATATTTTTCTTGATGTTTGGGCAAGTTACAAAACATTCTTTGACCTGAATGATTTTGTGATGTTAGACAATTGTCCTTTCTGTTTTTGAAACTTTTCAAAACATGCATATTTAGTAGCAGAGACCTAGGAATGGTATTGTTTTGTTCAGTAACTCTAGAGAATATTTTACAGTATATTACATACTGACGGCTGATGCGAAGCCGGAGCTGCCGCGAGAAGCCAGCCCGGACCTGAATGCGCACGAGCACCAGCACTCAGAGCACCGCACCTGCACCAGAGCACCCAGTCTGGAGATGGGTTTTGTGTTTATTATTTCGGGACTGCAACCCCTTTGTTTTGTAGCTGGTGATACCCATTGCTGGGTAGAGCCAGCTTTATTATTTGAAACCCGGTTAAGGGAATTCAAAGAAACCTGACCGGTTAACTTTGTGTTTGTCCTTTGTTGGAGCACCTCGAATCACCTGAACACCTGAGCACTACAAACCACTTTGCCACAAGCACCCATCTCCATCATGTCCAGTAGTGCATTTAACTGTGTTTTAATTATTAGATGTGTAAAGCAAAATTATGAATATTTCAATGTTAACACACAGTTATAAAGAAAGGGAGCAATACATTAGACACCCCTATTTTAGGAGTAGTTCTGCTTGTCGATTATTAGCTACAGTACCTGCAACACTACTTTACTATCAATTGGTAAACAAAGCTGTTGTTGGTCCTTTTGTACACAGTTGAGTCAACCATTTCAACTTTGTATAAAGAAAACAGCAGATACTACAAAAACATCGGTAGTTTGGAGGTATTTTGTTTTTGATGGCACTGAAAAAGGTGCCATGCTTTGCAAGAAAACTCTTGCATATAATGAATCAACTTTGGCCAACTGAAATATTTAAAAATGTACTACTCCAAAGAAATCGTAGGACAAGATATGCAGGTGTGTTTATTTTTGTTAAATTACAAATGCAGTTGAACTCAACAAATATATCTTCATAGGCCTATGTGATTTCTTTTGCTCAGTTTGTGAAGTAATTTGGTTCACTTAAGCTTCATACTTGTTTTTTAAATTTGTGTTGAGACCTGAATGTAACAGGGATTGGAGATATTATTAAATCAGTGTTACAAAGTGTTTCGGAATTCATTACCATAACATTAGATCAGAAACGTTGAATATTAAAACAGGTTAATTTTTTATTTCAATATGCCGATACATGGATAATTAAGACTTCATAAGAGCACAGCTGGTCTTGTGGTGTCCTTTACCATACTATATACGTAGGGTAATAACTTTAAACACCTTGATCGTTTTAGAATGTTGCATCTGGGGGTTCTAGTGGACCCTCTGAAAGTGAAGCTTCCTCCAGCAACACTACAGCTTCAGTAATGACATCAACACCTCTGCCCAGCAAGAAGTTAAAACAGCAAGGCATTAGCACTTATTTGACAAAAACACCTTATGCAGGTAAATAAGGTTAAAACACATTTCAATCAAATTAAAACATTTCTTAATTGCATACAGAATTTCAATTTGAGTACTTGATTAACCAGTATTTCATTTTTAGTTGTAACTTTGTATTTGGTTGCTTACTATTTGTTACACTTTTTGGTTTCATAAGTGAATATTGTACTTGAACAAGTTATTATTTTGTGTCACTACATTCTATAAGTTGGTTTTGATAAGGGTGTGTGCGCTAATACATTAGTAAATTAATAAATACAATCACACAAGACTTCAATTATTTTTATAGAAGTATATATAGAACAGATATAAAATTCTACTATGATTTTTATTTCAGCTGGAAGCTTTCCAAAAAGAAATCTGGACAAAAAGTTGCTGGAGCTAATCGTAAAAGATATGCAGCCATTTTCAATTGTGGAAGACTCTGGATTCAGGGCTTTTGTAAATGCCTTAGATCCAAGGATTCAAATACCCTGCAGACAGACTGAAGAAACTGATGGAAGCTCGCTTTGAGGAAGAAAGGACATCTCTTCTTAAAGAGTTAACGGTGAGTATAATGTGCAATTCATTTTATTTTTACATTTTGAGGGGAGAGGCAGTAATTAAATGTGAATAAGGAAATAATTTATTGTATTTTCTAGGCCAATTTGACATTTTCATGCCATTAGCTTTCAGTCTGAATCTTAAAATAATAAATACACACTAAGTGTGTTTTTAATTCTAAATATTTAAAGTTTCAATTCTAAGAAGTTTATTATATTTTTTTCAGTCTGATTCTATTCTGTCATTAACTTTTTTCAGCTTTGTGGAACGACACAGTGCAGATGCTATTGTTACATGTCTGGACAGTATCATTCTAGAATGGGGGTTAACTGGTAAAATCCAATGCATTACTACCGACAACGGGCCAAACATGGTTTCAGCAGTCAAAAAACTGAACCTTCGCCATATGCCATGTTTTATCCCACACTTAATTGTGAAAGGTAGCTTGGCTGCAGTACCAGAACTTGCTGAAATAAGAGACAAAGTCTCTTGTTGGATGGAATTATTGGCTTTTTACGGACAAGCACAGTTGCAAAGGAGAAGCTTGCAAGTTTACAGCGAGACCTGAAAAGTATGGAACTGAAACTAATGCAAGAGGTTGAGACAAGGTGGAACTGCACATTTCTAATGTTGGAACGAATTGTGATGCTGAAGGAATCCCTTTCAGCAGCATTAGTTACACTAGAGGCATCCCTTCCCACTATCTTTCCACAGGACTGGGTAGTGATGGAAGGTGCCATAAAGGTAAATCTGACTTCTTTATTATTTTCTGTTTAAACAATATACATTTACATTAAATGAATAAAACATCACTTACAGCTCTGGAACAAATTAAGAGACCACTGCAAAATTATCAGTTTCTCTGGTTTTACTATCTATAGGTATGTGTTTGGATAAAATGAACATTTTTGTTTTATTCTATAAACTGCTGACAACATTTCTCCCAAATTCCAAATAAAAATATTGTCATTTAGAGCATTTATTTGCAGAAAATGACAACTGGTCAAAATAACAAAAAAGATGCAGTGTTGTCAGACCTCGAATAATGCAAAGAAAATAAGTTCATATTAATTTTTAAACAACACAATACTAATGTTTTAACTTAGGAAGAGTTCAGAAATCAATATTTGGTGGAATAACCCTGATTTTCAAGCACAGCTTTCATGCGTCTCGGTATGCTCTCCACCAGTATTTCACATTGATGTTGGGTGACTTTATACCACTCCTGGCACAAAAATTCAAGCACCTCAGCTTTGTTTGATGGCTTGTGGCCATTCATCTTCCTCTTGATCATATTCCAGAGGTTTTCAATGGGGTTCAGGTCTGGAGATTGGGCTGACCATGACAGGGTCTTGATCTGGTGGTCCTCCATCCACACCTTGATTGACCTGGCTGTGTGGCATGGAGCATTGTCCTGCTGGAAAAAACAATCCTCAGAGTTGGGGAACATTGTCAGAGTAGAAGGAAGCAAGTTTTATTCCAGGACAACCTTGTACTTGGCTTGATTCATGCGTCCTTCACAAAGACAAATCTGCCCTATTCCAGCCTTGCTGAAGCACCCCCAGATCATCACCGATCCTCCACCACATTTCACAGTGGGTGTGAGACACTGTGGCTTGTAGGCCTCTCCAGGTCTCCGTCTAACCATTAAACGACCAGTTGTTGGACAAAGCTGAAAATTGGACTCATCAGAGAAGATGACCTTACTCCAGTCCTCTACGGTCCAATCCTTATGGTCTTTTGCAAACCTCAGCCTGGCTCTTCTTTGCTTCTCATTGATGTAGGGTTTTTTTCTAGCTTTGCACGACTTCAACCCTGCCCCTAGGAGCCTGTTTCAAACCGTCCTCACCGTGCACTTCACCCCAGCTGCCGTTTGCCATTCTTTTTGTAGGTCAGTTGATGTCATCCTATGGTTGCTGAGTGACATTCGAATGCGTTGGCGGTCATCTCGGTCAGTGGAGAGTTGTTTTCGCCCTCTGCCGGCCTGTAGCTTTGTTGTCCCCAATGTGTGCTGCTTGACCTTGTTCTTATGAACTGCCGTCTTTGAAATTTTAAGGATGGAAGCAACCCGACGCTCACTGTATCCATCTGCCACTAAAGCCAGAATTGAACCCTTCTTTTCCTCACTCAAAACTTTCCTTTTCAACTCTTTGGGCATGGTCAATAGTTATTTTTGATTCCAATTACTTTTGAGGTACTACTAGCACTGTTTTGCCATCCAGCTGTTCCTATTGCAAGAGGATAGTGATGACCACAGGAATGTTAGGTTTAGGGTTAGGGTTAGGGTTTTTATACTTTTCCTCGTTAAATAAGATTTGGTTCAGGTGATCCCCTAATCAGTACCTCATTCAGTAGAATGAGGTGTGCCTGTGTTGGAATTCAACAGACACTGGAATGGAATGGCTGCCATACATGTAGAGATGCTGATTTAAGAAAAATTTACAGTGGTCTCTTAATTTTTTCCAGAGCTGTACAATAAAAGTGACACTTAAACTGATTGTTATATAAAAGTGATATTGTAAATCGTTAATAATGATTACTAATGATAAACCTGAAGAGGAAAGTAATGTTTATACATGATTCCCACTCATTTCTTATATGTATTCTTGTATTGAAGCCATTTCTGTCTGTAACAGAGGAGATTTTGGCTGAGCAGAATATAACTGCCTCCAAGGTGATCATTTTGATCTGAAATCTACAGAGAAACACTGTGACAATGTGCCAACAATTCAGTTTATCTGATGCACTGAATAAGTGCCTTGGCAAGCGATGTGACAACTATGAAAGCACAAGGTACAGTACATACTCATTCTGTTATTCTTAATAGAAAAAACAAGAAATTATGAAAGTAATTATCTGAGAATGTGTTTTTTACTCTTGGCATAAGTAATTATTCATGTTTCCAAAATGGATGCAATGGCATTCATAAACAGTTATGTAGTTTAAAAGTTTCCTACATTTGACTTCTACTTTAGTGTTCATAGTTATTCTAAATCCATTTGTAGATTCTTTGCTGTGGCCATGCTGTTGGACCAATGATTTAAAAAACTTGCCTTTGGAAACGAGAGAAATGCCGAAATGGCAATAAGGGCACTGACCAATGAGACAAACCAGCTCCAGCTTGCAGCAGCTGCTACTGAAATAGCACCATGATCAACTGGAAGCCCTGATGCTTGGGTAGAGTTTGATTCCAAGGTAAGGAAAAGTTAATTGTGACACTATTAAGTTCATACTTTTCATCAGATTTTATCTACTATACTCAAATGATTGATAACTCCAGATTGAGATACTGTACCTTAACAAGTCTTTTTTCACAGTCTTAAAACTGAATTTGCTTAATACCATCTTTTGCTCATTATTTGAATTTGGAATAAAAAATAATAATCTGTCCCTTTTTCTAGTTTTACAGGTGACACAGCAACAGCCAAATTCAGATGTTGTGTCTGAGGTCAAAATGTTCCTGGGACTCCCCAATGCCCTGAGGAGATCATGTCCACTTGACTATTGGAAGTCTCAAGGGACACAATTTAGCATTTTAGTTAAGCTTAGTAAGAAATATCTGTGCACCCCTGCAGCTTCTGTCCCAAGTGAAAGGGTCTTTTCTAAGTCGGGACAGCTTATTTAAAAAAAAACAAAAAACAAAAAAAACGCTCCTCTCTACTAGCAACACAAGTTAAAATGGCACTGTTTCTGCACCACAATTTATCATAATTGCACCAGTTATTATCTAATTGTACAAATGGGTAAAATTATATTTAATATTTAATTTATATTTAATATAATTTGCTCAGTGTAAGGGCCTTAGTTTGTTATTGTTTATTTTAGTTTTTAGTTTCTAAATAATGTATTAGTTTTATTATTTATTTTAGTTTTTGTATATAGTTTTGTGTTAAAAAAATAATAATAAATATACTTGTTTACAGAAATGTCTTTTTTTAATGTAATGGTTCCGAGATGGCTGGAATAGCTTTTTATGGAGTCAGAATCAGTTGGAATAGCTTTTTATGGAATCAGAATCGGCTGGAATGGCTTTTTACGGAATCAGAATCGGCTGGAATGGCTTTTTATGGAATCAGAATCGGCTGGAATAGCTTTTTATGGAATCAGAATCGGCTGGAATAGCTTTTTATGGAATCAGAATCGGCTGGAATGGCTTTTTACGGAATCAGAATCGGCTGGAATGGCTTTTTACGGAATCAGAATCGGCTGGAATAGCATTTTATGGAATCAGAATCGGCTAGAATGGCTTTTTATGGAATCAGAATCGGCTGGAATGGCTTTTTATGGAATCAGAATCGTCTGGAATGGCTTTTTATGGAATCAGAATCGGCTGGAATAGCTTTTTATGGAATCAGAATCGTCTGGAATGGCTTTTTATGGAATCAGAATCGGCTGGAATAGCTTTTTATGGAATCAGAATCGGCTGGAATAGCTTCTGGGAATCGATTCTGGAATTGTCTCCAAAAAAATTGGAATCAAACAGCACAAGACAGAACATCGTAATGAAGGCTCAATTCACAGCTACTGGACAGCAGACCAACAGGAAAGACACGATAGGTCCTCAGTTCTGTCATAAGCTGGATCCAAACAATGCTCTGTCTCAAAACCAGCCAGTCAAATTGCCAACCCTGTTTCAGTTCTTTCTGCACCAGTCTGACTATACTACACAGACTATTCAACAATCATATAATTAATTTATCTGGCAATGTCATAATAATAATAAAAACTGTTTTCTCTCTGTTGTCTGTTGTCTCCCTTGGGCTTGAGAGGGGGCGGGTCTTTCTTAGGCCCTGGCCTCGGTCTCCAGCCGGGGAACCGGTTACCCATGGCCTGCGGTGGTCCCCTGCCGCTGGCCCTGCCTCTGCCTCTGCCTGCTTGTCTATTCTGGGGTGGAGGGTGATGTTCAGACCCTTTCACCCCGGCAGGCTGCCCATGCCACCTTGAGCGCTGACGGTAAGCCGGAAGGTGCGAAAACTTGGAGGCGACCTCCGTGGCCTTGTGGGACCTCTCAAGGCTTACATCAATGGTCGCCCCAAAAGTCTGCCCCGATGTAATGGGGGCATCCAGTAGTACCACCTTCTTGGTCTCCATGACCTTGGCTTGTGTCAGCCACAAATGCCGACGGACGGCCACCAGTGCCGCCAGCGACCCCCTTGATGCCTGACCTAACTCCCCTATTAGGTCGGTCATCGCCTTAAGTACTGCCTGGAGCTCTCCTGTGTCCGCTTGTGTAGCCCTCACCTGCAGCCTCTCTGCCAACTAATTCTGGTAGAGCACCAGTATGGCCATGGCATTTGCTGCCAATGCATAAGCTTTTTTGAGCATCGTATTTGTCGTTCTGCAAGGCTTGAACGGACAGGTTGGGTCTTTATCCCCCTTAGTAATGGTGGAACCTTGCACCAAGACCGTGTCTGTGTCCCCGCTAGTGGGGAATATGCCTAGGCCCGCTTCTTGGGCACCTGCAGTAAGAAGCAGAGACTCTGTTGTTCTGGAGGCTGAGGATGCAGACGCCGGGTTACTCCAGGAGGAGCGCACCAGTTCCAGGAAGTCCTGGCATAGGGGGAGGGCATGCTGTGGGTGCCCTTTCTGCTGGCGGAAGCGGTTCTCCTCTCCCTCTTGTTCTGATGGCCAGGGAACGTCCGTGGCTGCAGCTGCACACTGCATTAGGGCCCGGAACTCTTCCCTCTGCAACACGTGTGGCAAGGGCATTACGGAGCCTCCCACCGTGGCCTGCCAGATGAAGGCGGCTGGGTTCGAGATGTCTGATCTGGACGCGAACAAGAACAGCTCTCCTGGGCTAGGGGGTCTAGGCAGAAGGGATAGGGAACGAGACTGTGGGTGCTGGAGCTGCCCGGTGGTAGGGGGCAGCCTGCCCTGAGATTTCAATTGGGTCTCCAGCATGGTCTGCTGAGCCCTTACAGTCTCTGCCAGCTCCATGAAGCACTGCTCGGCCGAGCTTGGGTGCCTTCGAGGCGACTGTGACAGTGCACTGTGCCTGCGTGGAGAAGGGGAGTGGTGCTTGAGCTGCGACCATCTGTCCCTTGAGGAAGGGGAGCAGTGCCTGCTCAGCGACCGCCTGTCCCCCGGTGAGTGTCCCCTCGAGTGGTACCACCTCGGCCGTGACCATTTCCCCTCCCTTGAGAGGTTTCTGTGCCTCTGTACCGGTGGTGCGGTAGGGGATGGTTACCTAGATGAGTGTGAGAGCTCCCTGGTCACAGTAGCTGGGGGTGTCCTGGATGACCTCTGTGGAGGCTCTTGGACCACTGATCTCAATCTCCCCTGGTTGGAGGAGAGAAACTCTGTTGTGGATAGGGCTGCTTTCTCCTCGAGAACTTCCGACATGGAGAGCAGTCCAGCTCACCTGCCAATGCCTTGGTCGTGTGTTCTGGCCCTAGGCACCTGGCGCAGGATCAATGTTTGTCCTGCCTGGGCAGCTTAGCTGAGCACGGGTCACATTGGCAGAAGCCAGCTGAAGACCCAGTTTGCAGTTGTTTTTTTTTGTTGTTTTTTTTTTAAACTGCACAGAAACAGTTTTTTTTTGTTGTTTTTATTTTTAAACGATCAGTCGGTGCCGAGATCATCGCCGAGGCGCGCGCTGTCGGCGCTGAGGTTGAAGTCGAGATGCACGCGATCGGTGCTGAGTGGGCGGAGCCGAGTTGATCGGCGCCGATGTTGATGCCGACGTGTAGTGCAGTCGGTGCCGGGCTGTAGACTGCCTCAAAGCTATTACCAGGTGCCGAATCAATCGGAGCCGTAAACGGCGCTGAGAAAAGCGTTGTCAATGCCGAGCAGTCGGTGCCGAGTGGACCTGTTCCAAGGTCGGGGCCGAGCTGTAGGCGGCGCCGAAGATGTTTACACCGGTGCCGAGTCAATAGGGACAGTGTAGGCACTGTTTTCTCAACCTCGCGATCAGCAGGAAAAACCGCGGTCGATGCCTGGGTATGCAGCCGATTCAATTGGCATGGTCGCCGAGGGCAAGCGCAGGCACGCTAGGAAAGACCGAGGATTGAGAGGAGTGCTAGGCCCAAGCTGTTTTTTTTTTTGGGTCGCTGTTGCCGAATAATTGCTGTTGTATAATTATTGCAATAATTGCACAACAGCTCTCACATGGTATAACAACTACACAACGTCTTGTGTAGCGAAAAGAGCAATGGCCGATCGCTTCAGAGGGGTCAAAATCAGCTCTAGCCAGAAAACTGAAGCAAGAATAAAGCAAAGGCACTCTTTTAGACATGCTTGAGCGTGATTTTTACCATGAATTAATCTTTAATTTGCGGATAAATCCAACAAATTAGCCAAATTCGATACGTAAAAGCAAAAGCAATGTACGACCTGTCTCAGAGATATGAGAGAGAAAATGGAAGTGTGCTATTGTGACGATGTCCCCCTTCAGCAGGAGGTGGGTGGGACTTCCACCTCACATCAGGGCCCTGATAGGGCAGGTTTGTATATTTGCTTAGAGATTGATGGTCAGAGAGGCTCTTTCCTTTCGGTAATGGTTGTCATTCGAATTGAAAGGGAAATATAGGTTTTAAAGGTTTTTTTTAAGAGAAAATAAAAAATAATTAATCTTTTTCTAATAGTAATAGAGCTCTCTCAATGTGTGCTCCACCATCAACGGCGGGCTCTGTCGCTTAAGTAGAACATAGGTTTACTGACATTTTCTCTGAATGAATTCTGTAGGGCATCAAAAATGGAATTGTATTAGCAACAGCATAACCAACCCTATTGTCCAGTAAAGACAATATCAAAACGATAATTATAAGGAAACCTAATTAAAATGCAATGCTATAACTCGTGTTTATGAATCTTTACATTAACAATGTACAATAATCTTGATTACTTTCTCAAAATAAATAAATACAAATAAATAAAATAAATAGTGCTTCATTAGTTTTTTTTTTTTCCAGTAATAATGAAAACAAAACTTAATTCATGATTTATTTATTTTTATATCCACTCGTTATGTTTATAAACATAGTGAAAAAGGTATATATTCAAACAAAAACACAAAATGTGTTTTGACATACTTTTAGGTAAATATATTTGAATAGTTTTTTTTTATTTTTTTATTTTATTACTAAGGATTATTGCTGAATAAGCTCCTGTGACTCAATTTTTAATATGCCTTCCAGGGATGTCCAATGAAAAAACAAAACAAAACAAAAAAAAACAGCTGTAGAGTGAAGTTTGAGGCCTCCCCTACACAACTATATGCATTTCCAGCTATGAAATATGAAAATACCGGATGCCCCATACCCCCCCCCCCCACTCTGCCAGCACAAAATAAATAAATAGGCTACACACACATATTATGAACACACAGAGATAGTAAATTGTCTTACCTTAAACTTCTATAGATGGACATGGAAGATGCAATCTTGGTAAATAACTTTAGCTTAAACTTAGCTGTCCTTTACTCCCTCTCCGAACGTGAACTTTTCCCTTTTTCTGAACTTTGAACTATTTACATTATACTGTCCATTTCATTTCTTGAAGCTGCATTTTTTGTTTGATTTAACCACTTCCAGCAACCTCTTGTTCTGGATAATGACATCAAAAACGCAAGACATGAGTAGTTCAGATTGCATCTAATGCAAAGTTCACTTTTGACTGTGTCAATGCTGAGTCGATTTCTCTCGTCGGTCCACAGATTTCCCATAACACTGAACACACGTTCTATGAATGCATTACTGCAAGGTACTGAGAAGACATGCTGAACCATTCCCAGAAGTGTTGAGCATTCCACTTTCTTGAAAAATGCACAACATTTGTTCACAGGCCCTGTGAGAGAGTCATTCTCAATTAGTGCTGGGGTAGCGGTGAGTACGAAGCAGTACTCCGTGTACAGATCATCATTCATGCCTGCCGCGGAATTTGCTTTCAAAAGGTTGTCCAGCTTCATCAAATCATCCAATAATGGCACAGTCTTGAAGTTTGGTGAAGAAAATACTTTAAAAAGGGAATCTTCGAAAGAGAACCACTTCTCAAGGTAAGCCACTGCACGGGTGTACACTGAACTTGATTCATCATGGAATTTCCTCTGCGCTTCTACAGGTAAGTGTGGCAAAGCTCTGTTTACCTGGAATCCAAAGAATCCATCTCTCTCTCGGTCAGTAAATAATCAGAAGTCTGACATAATATCTTAAAGTTCTGTGGCATTGGTACTGTCTTTCTTGAGAACAAGAATTGCCTTCTTAAAGATTGCCATGACAGAGTGCACCAAGTATATGCAGCACTCTGGGACCGTCAGTCTCTCGCTGATTGCATTTTTTTGGTCTTCCACTTCCAGATTAGCGTGTCACACTCCGAATCCCCAACTTCAAGGAAGTACACCTTGATTGCTGGCCAGTTCAGCAAGAGCCTTTCGACTGCAGTAAAGAGGCTAAGCCATCGTGTGGGTACATCTGACTGCACAAATTCAAAGCAGGACTTCAGCTGCTCCGCTCTTTTTGCACTGCATGGAAATTCATTGAAGATTTTTAGGACCAATCCGTCCTCGTCTAAACTAAGTGATTTCATGTTGTGTTTTGCAGTATTGTGCAGTTGTCTTTCAGTTTCTTAACTACGGTCTGAACAGAAAAAGGCCCGAGTACATTACACCACCAGACTCTGTATTCGACCCAACTGCATCTTGCTTGCTACCGGTGAATCAGCATGCAGTCATGTAACAAGTTTACTGGCAATCTGTAATGATTTTTAACACCATGAAACATGTAAACTAACTCACTTGCCGTTACAATGTCTTCTCTCGCTGTATTGCTGGGTGCAAAGAAAGATGCAATGGTCCTGGTCTTATGTAACTCTCTACAGCTGCTTCATGTTTTTTTCCCTTTCCTATGCTGCTTTATGGCATCGACACCATCAAACTTCACAGTGAACTTCACCCGCAAGCAGTACAATGGGCAATCGTACGGTCTGCCATTTTAGCGAGCCAATCTTTAAAGTCTGTTTCTTTTAACCAGTTGTCATTGAAGACACAGGTCCTCTTCCTCTTAACTTGTGCTATCTGTCTTTGTGAAGTCTACTTCTTCATTTGTCTCTGCCGTTGTGACTAACGTTACAATATGCTACTTAATAGTTTCGCGCTTCTTCATTCAAAGGGCTGTCAAACTTAAAAGCAGCACGCATGCTCATACCAGAGAACACACAGCAATGAGCACACAAGAAAAACGGTTCAGCGTTTTGGTGGCTTATGTGGTTACCTCAATTCTCATTAGACTGAACAGGACAGGACTGTGACTGAAAGAGTGGAGAGTGCCTGAATAGTACCTCTGATTACAAATCATGTTTTATTTTTTTGGAATGGATTCTGGCCCCACAGGAATCCACTGTTTTTTTAGTTCTAAAAAAGAACCTTTTGAGTATTAACACAATTTCACAAACGTGAAAACATTATAAAATTGTAAGTAAATACCAGTGTTATATAATAATAATAATAATAATAATAATAATAATAATAATAATAATAATAAACCTTTATATAGTGCAATTCATGTACAATACAATTCAAAGCTCTTTACATACAGAAAAAAATACAACAATACAGTAATAAACAGTAAAAAAAGAGTACAATTATTAAAAACTAAAGTAACAATAAAATTCAGAATAAAACATACAAATTTTATGGAAAAGCTATATTAAAAAGGTATGTTTTTAATCGAGATTTGAAGATTGCAATTGAAGGTGAATCTCTGATAAAAGGGGGAAAGGAGTTCCAGAGTGTGGGGGCATTAAAACACAGTAGCCTATCCATTCACCCTCGGAATACATAAAAGGCCTGCATTTGCTGATCTCAGAGTGCGTTCAGGCTGATTAGCATATCATTTAGATATTGTGGAGATAGTCCATTCAGTGCTTTTAAAACTAGTAATAGAACTTTAAAGTCAATTCTGTAATGCACAGAAAGCCAATGCAATGATGCCGACACAGGCGTAATGTGAGCCCTTTTTTTTGTTCTAGTTAGCATTCTAGAAGCAGCATTTTGCACTAGCTGTAGGCGTGATACAGCATGACTTGTAAGTTCAGAAAATAAGGCGTTACAGTAATCTAACCTAGGAGAAAGGAAAGCATGTACTCATTTCTTTGCATCATCCGAGGACAAGAATGATCTAACTTTTGCAATGTTTCTTAAATGATAGAAGGACACTCTAGTAATGCATTTTATATGTGGTTCAAAAGAAAGTGCAGAATCAAAAATAACCTCCAGGTTTTTCACTTCAGATTTTACATTTGATTTTAGCATACCTAGATCAATATTTGTCAAGTCCATCTGTTGATTAGAGCCTAAAAGTAAGATTTCTGTCTTATTGGTATTTAACTGTAAGAAATTCTGAGACATCCAGCTTCTAATATCGGCTAGGCATTTGAAAAGGGCATTGATAGCTTAACATATATAAATCTGTGTGTCATCTGCATAGTTGTGGAAATTCACCCATGTTTATGAATAACCTCCCCGAGTGGCAGCATGTATAAAGAAAATAACATGGGACCAAGAATGGAGCCCTGCGGAACACCACGTGTAATATTAGCTAGTCCAGATGTAGATTCTCCTAAGGCAACAAAATACTGTCTATTCATTAAATAGGATATGAACCAGTTTAGGACACTACCAGAAAGGCCCACCCATTCTCTAAGACGATTAATTAAAATCTTGAGATCCACAGTATCAAAAGCAACACTCAGATCTGAAAGGATCAGTTCAGATAAACACTTAGAATCTGTACTTAAACGTAGATGATTTACCACTTTGACAAGTGCAGTCTCAGTACTGTGGTTAGTGTGAAATCCTGATTGACATTTCTCAACGATGTTATTATTTCCAAGGAAACTATTAATTTGTTTAAAAATGACTTTTTCTAGTACCTTTGATAAAAAAGGAAGAATAGGTCTAAAATTACTTAGAACTGAACTATCCGGATTTGATTTCTTAAGTAGAGGTTTCACTAATGCAGTTTTTAAAGAAGGAAACCTTCCTGATGACAAAGAGCTATGAACTATATCAAGGACATCAATGGACAGCTTGCTAAACACCTCCTTCAAGAGATTGGTTGGTATAGGATCCAAAAGACACGTAGAGGATTTAATATGCATAACTATTTTATTTAAGTCTTGTAAGTTAATCAGAGAAAAATAATGTAATTCTGTTTCGATTGTTTTTGGTGGCAGACAGATCTCAATATCATTTTGTGGAATTTGATCCTTAATACTAAGTATTTTTCCAACAAAATAATTATGAAATTCTTCACACTTGATAGGTGAGGCCACAATGCAATATTCAGGTGAAGGATATGGGTTTACTAATCTATCAATAGTTGAGAAAAAGGACTCTAGCATTGTTTTTATTTTGGAGTATTTTTGCAATAAGCACTTCTTGCTGACATTAATGCTGCATTATACTTTGATAGGGAGTGCTTTATAATATCATAATGTATTTGTAGTTTTTGTATCTCTCCATTTACACTCTGCTTTGCGACAATTTCTTTTTATATATAAATAAGTAAACAACACATATAAAAAAAAAACAGAAAACTTTTTTTTTTTTTAATCTGAAAAGTGCATCACTGTTGCTTGACGTTTGCCTTCGCCCTTCTGCTTTACTGAGTTTCACCATCTGCTTCCGGAAATAATGACCATCTGTCTTGCAGCTGATTCTCTGATTACCCTCTGTAAAAATGCACGTCACACTAGTGTAGACCTCACTCGGAACCAGCAAATCTACAGGTACAGGGTGGGCGAAGCAGGTGTCTGGTGATTCTGCCTCTATAGAGAGTGCATCTCGGTGCTGCTCATGAACTTTAGTTTTGAATTTGTCGTATAATTGATTTAAATCTTTCTACATTATTTACAAGTATAAATTATCTAGTAAACATAGATAAAAATCACAATACTCACACTTTGACAGTTTTTGTTTTATTTCCCTTTTAAAGAAACGACCATTTTAGAAATCATCAAGCGTTTTGAAACTGGTAAAAATGTAATCAGAACATTAGTCTAAAATACACATTTAAGTGTATAGTAATTGAAGACATAACATGTACATTTTATTTTTTTGCAAATTTATTAATCAAGTGACTTCACTCGCATGCCTCTGCTGAAACTCAACAGGGCGGCTGCACCAAAGAAGAAAAAAAAGCAATGTTTCAGTAAGACAGAGCTAAAAAAAATGTGATTGTCTATATGAGGATGGTGGGATAGTATTCTTAAAGTTTTGCTGTAATTTGCATGGTCATGTACGAGTCAATTCCATTAAATATCATAATGCCAGTCATAAACACGTAGAGAATAAGAAAGCAAATAAGATGGCAACAATGACAAAGCACTGCATTCTTCTATGCTGAAAAAGTAAGACCTATGGTACTGCGCTGAAGGTGAAGCTTTTCCGAAGTAATTAAGCTAAATTAATTGTGTATTTCATTATTGTTTAGTTTATTTCTTTCTGTGCCTGTTTCTTAATTGAATTATATTTTCTGATGATGAAGAAATTAGCTCAAAACTATTTTTCTAGCTATATCCCAGCTAACAATTTAATGTTGTCACAACATTACTTTTGGTTTGGCAACGTTATAAAATTACGCTGTGACAATGTAAATTTGTGGACTCGCAGATATATCACTACAACGTTGTACCTGACGTTGTGACAACGCGAATACAATGTTCTGACAACATAACCACAATGTTGTACACTGAACAAAAATATAAATGCAACATGCAACAATTTCAAAGATTTTACTGAGTTACAGTTCATATAAGGAAATCAGTCAATTGAAATAAATTCATTAGGCCCTAATCTATGGATTTCACATGACTGGGAGTACTGATATGCATCTGTTGGTCACAGATACCTTAAAAAAAAAAAGGTAGGGGCGTGGATCAGCAAACCAGTCAGTATCTGGTGTGACTACCATTTGCCTCATGCAGCGCGACACATCTCCTTCGCATAGAGTTAATCAGGCTGTTGATTGTGGCCTGTGGAATGTTGTCCCACTCCTATTCAATGGCTATGCGAAGTTGCTGGATATTGGCAAGAACTGGAACACGCTGTCGTACACGTCGATCCAGAGCATCCCAAACATGCTCAGTGGGTGACATGTCTGGTGAGTATGCAGACCATGGAAGAACTGGGACATTTTCAGCTTTCAGGAATTGTGTACAGATCCTTGCGACACGGGGCTGTGCATTATCATGCTGAAACATGAGGTGATGGCAGTGGATGAATGGCATGATAATGGGCCTCAGGATCTCGTCAAGGTATCTCTGTGCATTCAAATTGCCACTGATAAAATGCAATTGTGTTCGTTGTCCGTAGCTTATGCCTCCCCATACCATAACCAAACCGCCACCATGGGGCACTGTGCTCACAATCAACAAACCGCTCGCCCACACGACGCCATACACGCTGTCTGCCATCTGCCCGGCACAGTTGAAACTGGGATTCATCCATGAAAAGCATTCTTCTCCAGCATGCCAGTGGCCGTCGAAGGTGAGCATTTTCCCACTGAAGTCGGTTACGACACTGAACTGTAGTCAGACCCTGGTGAGGACGACGAGAATGCAGATGAGCTTCTCTGAGACGGTTTCTGACAGTTTATGCAGAAATTCTTCAGTTTCGGAAACCCACAATTTCATCAGCTGTCCGAGTGGCTGGTCTCAGACGATCCCGCAGGTGAAGAAGCTGGATGTGGAGGTCCTGGGCTGGCGTGGTTACACGTGGTCTGCGGTTGTGAGGCCGGTTGGACGTACTGCCAAATTCTCTAAAACGACGTTGGAGGAGGCTTATGGTAGAGAAATGAATATTCAATTCTCTGGCAGCAGCTCTGGTGGACATTCCTGCAATCAGCATGCCAATTGCACGCTCCCTCCAAACTTGAAACATCTGCGGCATTGTGTTGTGTGACAAAACTGCACATTTTAGAGTGGCCTTTTATTGTCCCCAGCACAAGGTGCACCTGTGTAATGATCATGATGTTTAATCAGCTTATTGATATGCCACACCTGTCAGGTGGATGGATTATCTTGGCAAAGGAGAAATGCTCACTAACAGGGATGTAAACAAATTTGTGAACATGGGACCAACACTTTACATGTTGTGTTTATATTTTTTGTTCAGTGTATATACATTCTTACAACATTGTGAAATTATGTTGTGACAACATGGATAGAATGTTAGGACAACTTAACTACAACTTCGTATTTACAACGTTATGAAATTACGAATTGCCTCTTCAGAAAGAAATTGACATTAAATTAACTAACACACATTTAATTAATTAAATGTGGGCAATGAAGTATTATTGTTGTTGTTATTATAGTTGTTTGCTGTACACAGTGATCACCAATATTAATTTTAGCAATAGATAGTAAATTTACGTATTCATTCCTTTCAGTCTATAGGTATTTTTAAAATCCTGTCCTGTCTCAAAGTGTCTAGGGAATTATGGGCCTAGTACAATCTCATACACAACATCCATCCATCCATCCATAATCGATCCGCTTCTCCTGGTGAGGGTCGCATCTCATTCACAACATATAAACTTTAATAAAATAATGTGACAACATGACCACAACGCTCTACAATATATTGCTTCAATATTTCTAGCACCTGTTCAGTTATATACACACAATGAGACATTGCCACATTTTTTGTTCATTTTAAATGAAAACATTTATTTGCTCTAAATCAAAACAACCTTCAAAATGAAATTCAGAAGTCATCGTCCATGTTGTCCTCCCTATCCTGGTTAGGTGTGTCTGTAGTGTTACGTCTCTGTTAAAACAGAATAAAAGTTGTTTTACAATTGTAGTCATCACTGTGGGTTTCCTCTTGATAAAATCAGGATTTCAGTTAGCTGTTAAAAATGAAGTTCTTTTAATCGAAAAGACAGTCAGATCATCTTCTCTCACTTAAAAGTATAAATGCAGTATTTGAAAAAAAAAAAATTGCTAAAGCTGTTTATATACACAGTATTATAAAATGCAATATTGACCTTCTTCCCACACAATCAGTCGATGCTGCCAACATTATTTTTTTGAAAAAATGTCCCTGCCTTTTTGTTTTATTTTCATGCTATTTTGATAGTTTAAACTATAACTTCAACAGACATGTGTGTTAACAAGCTATAAAATCTTTATTTAAAACGTTTTTATAATGCATACACATCTTTTGTAGAGTGCTTTTTGTGTGAGAACTTGTTTAATTATACCTATTTTAAAAGCGGCATACTTCAGTTCAAACTGCAGGCTGGTGGCCAACATTGCAGTTGAGGGGTAGGGCTCCATTAAAAAAAAAAAAATAATTTAAAACACCAAGAAAAAAAGCCTGACTAGGCTATTAACTAGATTTAACAGCTACCAGGGTTCTCTACAAACATTTTCGGTGAAGCCGGGTGGCAGAATTTATCTTCTTTTTTTTGTATATAAATGAAAACGTATATGTAAGTATCATTTAAAACTGAAACATACAATAAGACAGAATATTGCCAGGCTATTTAAAATAATGTATTTGTTTCATAAGGTCATGTGGAAGGGTGGTCGGTAATTCACTGACACAGGAGACAGACAGGTGAATTTGGCAACACCGCACAGGTGCCCAGTTTAATTTCAGGGTGCTGTTTTTTCTTTAATCCATCAGATGGCACTGTGGGTCCGTGGTCTGATTTACCAACGATGGTAAACAGAACCACGGGCATACCAAGCGATGGTACACAATACCAGCGCCCTTGCAGGTGCTTCGAAACAATAATTCAAAACAGAAGGCACAAAGAAACAGGGAAAATAAAACAGTAACAAAAACTACAAAGAAAAGGTGCTGCACTTTGCAGTGATATCCCGGTCGCCGCTGCCCGTGCGACCCGGATCACCGTCCTACGCTGCCGGCTCACTAGCCTGCTCTGATATACTAATCACGGGTCTGCCCAAGGGTTCCCCGCCCTCAATGTCTCGCTCTGAACCTCCGTTTCTTTCTCTCCCACTGGTTCTCGGTTGTTGACCAGCGTTTCCGCACTCTCGGCGTGTTTAAGAGGGCAGACCTGAGGAAACAACAGAGCGTTAATATATAGGGCTAACAATCTCCCAAGACGCGCCTCTCAGCCATTCAGAGAGGGGGAAAGTCCACACACCCACTCTCCCACCTCCCCATGTCACTGCCATGACTCACAGGCTGTTGTTGGACGACTGCCGCCCTCTTCCTGCAGCCCTGTGGACATGCCAGCAGAGTTAGCACAGATCTCTCCCTGTTACAGGTGGATACAGTCCTATTTAAAGCCCATTAATGGGACCGTCTAAACTAGAGGACACCTCCAGCCGTCAAATGACGGCTGGAGAAAATAATTCTAATTAACATCCTCAATTTGAGGATGATAAAAGGGATGGGCTTTTAACTAATTAAACAAAAAACAGAAAAAAAGGACTGCAAATTAAATGTTCAGAATCAAAGGAGAGGTGGTACAGAGCACGCCCCCTAGAGCCCACTAGTCGACAAAGGCTTAAGGTGGATACAGTCCTATTTAAGGCCCGTTTGCTGGGACTACAAAAACTAAAAAAATTCAAATTAGCACCCTTGGGGGTGCTAAAAAAGACGGACCTTAACTAATATAAAGAAAACCTGTAAAAAAAAAAAAAAAAAGACTGCAAATTAAATATTTAGAACAAAAGGGGAGGTGGTATAGAGCACGCCCCCTAGAGCCCACTAGTTGACAAAGGCTTAAGGTGGATACAGTATTAGTGGCATCCCAATCATGGCGCAGCAGCTTTCCTGCCTTTCAGAAACGTAAATCTCGAGTCGTGTATCGGCACTCTGTGTTATCAGTATTATTTCAGTCCACTTCTGTAATCTTTCTTTTTATACTGCACTTTTTGTCTATGTCAACAAACTAATCTTAAATTATTGACACACTAGAAAATAGGGCCTGCTCTGTTTTGAAATTCACTCTGGCAGTTGTAATCTATACTCTGCCTGAAAATGCACTGTTTTGTAATGCACTCTGGGAGTTGTAGTGTAGCCTACACTGCCAGAAGTAAACACTGTAGCTGGGACACAACTACAGGCACTGCTGTGTACTATATGTTTTGTTGTTATGTGTTTATTTTACTTTTTTATTATGTTATTGAAAGCTGTAACCTGCTTCTGTTCTTTCTAAGACCGTTGCTATGAAAGTGACGCAATCACTTTTCCAGCAATCTGTAGCATGCCATTGGCTAGATTGTAATCCTTCCCCACGTATGATTCCTTCCACTTTCATTAGCAAAGTAGTGTTGCCAATTGTGCGAATATGTCAATAGACTTGATGAGTTATTTTTAGATTTGGTGAAATTTAAAATGAACTTGAACCTGGAACAGAGTGTTTATTATAAGCTAAAATGTAGGTACGTCAAATTGTTTGAACATCTGTTTGAGACCCATGTTTAAATAACCTGTATCGTAACTGAAAATATAACCCCCTCCAAAAAATATAGCCTACTGACAGAAAATAACAGTCATCTGTTTAAATATATATATATATATTATATATATATGTATAAAAATGAAAACATCCATGATATTAGTGTAAATGTAAAGGTGTTAATATTTACATTTCAAAAAAATATTACGTTTTACTTTTATGTACATTTATCAAAGAACATGTCCTTAACTTAATGTAACGATGATGTCTTCTGTCCTAATTTATCTAAAATCTAACGCTAATCTAACACTTATCTAACAAACTGACACTTACAATAACACTTATCTAATAACAACTAACACCTATCTAACAATTATAATAACACCTAACACTAATCTAACACTAATCTATTACTTTTCTAACACTTATCTTTCTATATCTAATCTATAGCTATCAATGAACTTTCTTGTCTCTTACGTCTCTCTACCACCTTCTAAGAACTTTGCTCGAGCACCGTCACTTGATTTAAGCACCCTAAGCGTTTGCGGGTTTTCCAATCTTAACTACCAATAAGAATGACAGAGTCTTGATTACTTTTTTCACTTTTATTTAATTAAATTTCCTACAACACTGTTTATTCTTAAATGTTGTTAACCATTTTTGGTTATATTCATGCATGTACAAATTAGATATGAAATTCATTAAAAAATTATTATCTAATTGATAAATATAAAAAAGTGATTATTTGCCAATTCTGCCCAAAACTGTCTCGAATGTGAGTGACTGAATGAACATGGAAAATGACAGCAGTCCCGTGATTGTTGCTGACTATGAAGTCTGGCCCGCTGTTTATCCTGCTGTTAAATACAAATATGTTCGTGTGATACAATGCCAAGAAAAAGTTTGTGAAACCCTTAGGATTTTCACATATTTCAAACATAAAATATTATTAGATCTTACTCTAAGTCCTAATAATAGAGAAAGATAACCTGATTAAACAAATGACACCAAAACATGATACTTTTTCAACATTTATTTATCCACAACTGATTCAACATTCAATATCCATGTGTGAAAAAGTATGTGAACCTTTAGATTCAGTAACTGGTGGCACCCCCTTGAGCAGCAATGACTTCAACTAAACGTTTCCTGTAACTGTTGGTCAGCCTCTCACATCGGTTTTGAGGAATTTTGGCCCATTCCTCCTTACAGAACTGCTTCAACTCGGTGACATTTGAGGGCTTCCTTGCATGGACAGCTCGTTTCAGGTCCTGCCACAAGATTTTGATGGGGTTTAGGGTTTGGGGTTTTGCGATGTTTAAAACAAAGTCGTCTTAACACAGTCGTCCTCTCTGTAGAAGTTAGCTGTGCAGCAGCGCAGAGCAGTATCTCTGTGAAGTCTGTAGGTAAAAGCTTTAATTGTTCTGGAGGGAGGCTATTTTCTCCGGGACTGCTTTGAAGATTACATCATTGCTTCTTCGTTGAAGAACTTCAAAGTTTGATGACTTGAAAGCAATAAGATGTTTTGAATCCAGAGCATCCAGAGAGAAGAGAGTGAAAATCCTTGTTTTCAGTTTAAATATCACAATGTATAGGTGTTCCCTTGTACTGTAAACAAGTCCTTGTCAGTCCTTCCATTGGTTCACAGTATTTGTCACACAAAAGGGTGTATTAGAAACGGCATGTATCCGCCTATTTTATTATAAAAGGATTTTACATTTATCATTTAACTTAGTTACATTAATTGGAGAAGCATATGAATTTCAGTTTCATTCTCTATACAAAATTACAAGCATACAAAAGACATCATTATACAATCAAAAGATAATATTTAAAAATAATTATTAGGTTATAATATTCATTTAAAACACAATAAACACTTCTGATTTATTGGGAAACTTACTTAAAATAACTATTACATTTGTGTCCACAAATGATTTTAAAAATATTTTAACTAACTTTTAACACAATAATGGTAAAACTGCACTGTAGCTTGACAAGTTTTATGACACCTTAGGAGACTAGACAATTAGATAGCATTTTGGAAAGTGAGCTTCAAAGAGTTAACACAGTTTGTGGCCTGTGCCTTATCTTTGTAGTAGATCTGGTTAAAAATGTTCTGGAATCGGTGTTAACAACAAAATTCCCACAGCATGACATACAAACAACAGTCTGAATTAAATATCTGGAAAATGCTTATATTAAAATTAATTTAACCATGAATTTCCTTGACAATGGTGTGTTTTTCAAATGATGATATACTTACAGTGAGTGATACTGCTTCCTTTTCTGTACTTATGTAAGCATTGCAGTGTCCCAGAATACTTTTAACACCTCAATAATTATGGACTAGGGGGTGAGTATTGCATTTATCATTCTTTCTCTCTCAGACCTCAGCCATTGACCTCAGAAGACAAGTTGATCATCAATGTCTTTAGTATAGTGTATGTTTTGTTTAGTATGGGCATGGGCATATTTTTCAGTTTCAGATCAGCAAGTTTACTCCACTTTCATACTGGCACACTTTACCAGGGTCACAACCTGGTTACATGCCAGTGGGCCCTGCCATTTTACACTGTTTTTAGAAGAAGCAGATGACAGCAGCAAGTACACTATTATTGTGAACAGGTCTTAATTTATGCCAGACTTGCAAAGATTCTGCTCCATTGTCATTGGCAAATGTCATTCCCACCACCCTTATAAAAGTAAATGAACACTATTATAAATGTTATTAATACACAAATCATTATTAAGATGTGTACTCAATTGATTGTGTTTTTTTTGTTTCTTTTTTTGAAATGCCCTACAAGGGATCTCTTGCTTCTCGTTGTTGGAGGAGGTCTTCGAGTTTTCCCTGTGACGAACATTGCAGAGTCTTGGGAGGGGTGTGTGTGTGTAAGTTATTTAATTCTTACATGTTTTTAACTCCCATTTTATGAAAAAAAATGAGTGTGGGAAAAAATACAGTGGCTCATTGAGGACATGGAGGGGTGAAAGGCCTGTATTATCTCAATGTGTCAGTTTTTCTTCTATTTTCTTAAGGTCGTGAAATAAATTATCTTGTGATCTCGACATTACACTGTAAAAAAATAAATAAATAAAAAAACCCTACTGGAAAACAAAATATGTTATGTGCTCTTCTTATCTATTGCATCCATTGCTTCCTTAAAGAAATCAAACATGTTTGTTAGACAGGATTCTTTTCTACAACTGTTTGATCTCCCTTGATATTGTTATAATACAGATCATCATCCGTCTAGCTCTTGTTTCATAGGGTTACATGTTAACTATTGTTAATTAAATGTTCTCTGTTTTAGATGGGTCTGCCAACTGCATTTGGGTTTTACCAAAAATATACTTTCTGTCTTTTTCTAAAATGTTCATTTATATTATGGAACTAAACTATTGTAACTGGTATAGTGGGTAGGGAACTAAACTTAACTGAATATTTGAAAACATTTTGTGAAATCTTGGGTGTGGAAATCTTGTTTGTTGTTTAATTAAAAAAAGCATACTTGGGGACAGGGGGACTGGGACTTTGTTAATTTGGAATTAATTTGGAATTAATATAAAATTTGCCTAACTGTTCTAGCTAACTTTATAAAATGTATTGCATTCTTGCATGGCTTCTTTTCTTTTTTGCAAATTAGTGTAAATACAGTACTTCAGGTATAATAAATATTCCACTAAATAAAGAGCACTAGCAAGGCTTTTCATTGTAACTTTAAACAGATTAACAGATCTTGCAAGTCGAGTAACTTTGCTATGTAATAATTTGGCAAATGTAATGTCTGTGGATATGTACACAGCTGTTTATGTGTAAACCATTCACAGAGACAGGTTTACAATCTCTTAAATGTAATGTCCAAATGGACATAGGGTATGAATACGTTTGTATGACTGTAAACCTGATGAAAAAATATTGTTTACAACTCAATTTATGCAAACTTTTCCAAACAATATATTTTCAAAGGTTTACATAGTTTGTAATATGTATAGTTAGGTTCTTGGTTTAGTAAACCATTTGTAAAAATAAAGTTTATAATAGGTTTGCATATTTTTTACAATATGTTTATACAATTAGTAAACCATATTTTTTCGTGCAGTGGAGAACTTTACGCATAGCTATTTAACATACCAACCCCCACCTTCCCCCTTCATTTGCATGACGTCGGATGAAAAGCTGTGTTTTTTTGAGTAAAATAAACTACATGAATTTAAACCCGAAAAATAATTTAGCACAAGACATTTTTCTCGCGAGCTAAAAAAAAACAAAAAAAAAAAAACCCACATGGAAACGGCAGCAAATACTCTCCCTTCAGCTGTTGTACATTCCTCCAGTGCTTGCTTCAATAGTGATTGCTTCAAATGTAACAAATGGAAACACATGCTGACAGAAAACAAAACAATCCCCCAGATACTGCCATCTGAAAAAATTACCAAGATACATTGCAGAACAGTTCATTAAAAAACAACTGAAAAGTCCATATTCTTCAAACATTGTTAACCTTATGCAGATGCTTAATTATTTCTCAGGGTGATTCAACAGGGTTCAACTAGCTTATTCATGTCTCGTCACCTGAAGTTACACAGCAATAATCACATGAGCTTGTTCTAAACCCTTAACAAGCTTTTTGCGGCACTCAATTTTTATTATTTACAAGAATCAAAACCGTGAAAGAGTTCTCTGCAGCCTTGAGGTTAATACATTGCAGAGCTTGAACCTTTTATTTGTATCTAATGCCTGTTTAATAAAGGTCATTTCCTCAGGCCTTGTTAGTTAGAAAATATAAAGGAATGTCATTGGATCTTGTGTAAATTAACATGGAGAGAAGGTGCATTAAATACCAAATTCACATTGCATGGCTCTACTCTTCAATGGCCTTTGACTATAGCTTATATATCAGCATTAAAAATGGGCTATTCGTTATCCCTTGATTTGTGAACAATTTAATCAACATTTTGGACAGGCTTCTGCAGCTAATGGCTAGGCCTACTACAGACCATTGCCTATGACGGTCTTCTTGATTCCTGAGTTAAGAACTGGAACCGTGGTAAATCATAGTTGTAGAATTATGCCAGGCTAAAGGATGTGTGTCAATGTAGTTGTATTTCGCCATTCAAATATTTGAACATGGCCGTCTGGGCTAGTGGCGGCGACTGATATGGCTGGTACTCCCTTATTGCCAACACCCTCTACCATGAGCTGTCCCAAGGGCCCTTTGGAAGGGGAGGGCTCCCTGTACTATGGTGCTGCTTGTCCCTCTTTTAGTTTCTGCAACTCCAGTGTCAAACTCCCTAAAGCTTCCAACTCTTTTTCAAGGGTGGGATCAGACTCTCAGGTTATGCTGGTCATATATACCATAACCCCCCAAGGTTTAGCATAAACAGGTGTATTTCTGTCCCTGGGTGGAGCACGGTGTGTATACAAATACCCAAAGTCACTGTATGTGGTATCTGTGATAACACAACACAAGGTACCCCCAGTCTCGTTCACCCCCACACACAATAATGTTTGCTCAGAAAGAAACATCTGCCCCTGGCTGTTGTCTCACCATGGTGCTAGTGCACCGTTCCCTGGTAGGCTCATCGTGGCACAGTTCTCTGCTCTGTCCAGAAGAACTTCACTCCCGGTATCCATGCTCTCCTACTTCCTGGAATCCTGGGTTAAAGCACAAGTCTAGTGTGCAGGTCCTTCCAGGCAGCATTTCCCTATCTGTCTCCCCAAGAACAACTCCCTCGCTGATCAACACAGTTTCCTTTTATGCTCCAAGCCACACCCCGGCCAATCCTTCATGACCAATCGTAGCCAATTGTGCCCATGGAAAATCACTGGCTTTGCTGAATGTGCAACTCAATATACCTGTGTGAGTGTCTTTCCTAAGATGGCCACCACAAGCTGATTCAATACTTAAGGTATGTCCCATCTTGGTGAGGGACTTGATTGGAGGTGATTGTTCTAGCATTACTACCTGTCAGGAGGCGAGGTTTTACTCCACTTTCTTACCTTCACCCTGCTACAAATTCCAATTCAAATGTTAAGTTAAGGGCTTCCTCCAGTCTTGTTGGATTGGCGCCACATAACTTGATCAAAAGATCTCCACTACATAAGTAATAAAGAGTATGTCTTACTAGTTGTAGTACCTCTTCATGTATACCTTTAACTCAAGTAATTAGGATGGGCCCTTCCTGACAATCTTGAACATATTCCTCATGCTTTTCCTTTTAACAATAGACTCCAATCTTGGCCAATGCCATAAAAAGTCTCTGGTATGTATACTGCACAAGGTAAACATAAAAACATAACAATCAAGGCTACACCCCAAAACTGTGACACAGATGAACACAGTCAAGTGGTAACTTATATTTAAGTGCAAAACAATATAATTAAACCAATATAAAACAATAATGTGAAAAATAAAACCACTAAGCGCTCTTTCAACCTCCAGCGGGTTCTCACTATTCTGGAGGAACTGCCCAGGAGAGCTGCCCATAGCCTTCAGTGTAGAAAAATAAAATAATCCCACCCATCTTTATTATAAATGAACCCCTGTTTAAAACTAATTATATCAATTGTGATCAAAAGTGATCCTTTATATTCCAAGCAAGTCGTAACATTCAAATTTATAGCAGACTATTAAAATAATATTATTTGTAACTAGAATTTAAAATGAAATGCTAAGACAAAAATTATAAAATTAGGCTATATAAGAGAGGAATATTGCACAAATTTACAAAACACAGAATAAGTCCAAAATAAAAACAATTACTGACCAGAGTCCAAGTACTTGCGAAAATAACTAAACAAGTCCAGTTTGTCCAGCAATTTACCTCCGCTTCAGAGCATCCTTGCAGCCTCGCTACTTCTCGCTATCCATAGCCCCAGGGATGACTGATTCGACTGGTTAGACTGGCTGTTTGCAGTTTAGCCACTTCGATACTGCTCCTCCACACTCCCCTCCCATTCTGAGGCAATCACGGCTTGAATTTCTCGTGGCAATCAGTGTTTAGACTTTACAAGTTTCAATTAAACAATCAGACTCTGAAGAGGGATACTAGAAATGTGTCATATAATAATATCCATAATTACCTTTTTTTCCTCAAAAAGCAACTTCATGTAGAGACTGACAATTTTGCTGAATTGTGTGGTGGTTTTGTGAAGTGGAATAGGGGCAAGGTCAAGACAATAAACTAGTGAAGCCAGATTCAGACCCTGTCCACCAGAGGTGAAAGACCTGCAAGGCTGTCAGTTACTCTTGTGCCACCCAGCCCTCCAAGTGTATGCTTATTTTTATTAGTTGTGCAAGTTGCCTTTTTATATACAGTATTGATCATTTGCTCTCCAGCCTCCCTAAAGAAGCAGAGTGCACCTTCCATGATGTAATTTAAGATGGAGTAAGAAATTCTTCAATAATGAATTGTTCACAAACAGATTGTTTACTGAGTAATGAGTTGAACACAACAGGATCTGTTTGAGTGACACTGGGTCAGACAGACCTTAGTGTTAGGCTAAGCCCTGCACGCAACATGATACTGCATCTGAATCCAACAGAATTGTTCAGTGAAACAACAAGGCTTCCAGAGCTGAAGGTGAACAGTTGTTTTTCCACTGCTGGTCATCAATCTACTGTAGCATGCTTACATGTATGTACTAGAATTGGGACGAGGGCTTCATGTTCTTTATATGTACTGCAACAAAGGTTCTACCCTGTTAAATAAAGTAATACAGTTCATATTGTTGTGGTCCTTGGGTGAGCAGCCCCTATATGACTATATGTCTACTTTTAGGGGTGATTGGTCACACTGTTTTCCACAGTTCACCTTTGTCTTTGAACTTGCTTGAATATAGGGCCCTATATGTTTGGTTGTGGTTGTTCAACCAGGTTTTATAATGGTGTCTCACAAGTTTTGCCAGCTCCAAAGAAAGAGATAAACTAGAAAAGTTGTTGTTTTAATAGTCAAATAATATCACTGTTGTCTATATGGTTATAATTTAGGTAAAAGGGAACCTTGTTTTGTAATTGGTTCAAAGTATGTTAAGGAGGGGAAGAAGCAAATGGTAAAAAATTGACACACATATTGTCTCTTCATCCAGACATAAACTTGTTATGTAATTCTAACCTAAATTCACTATCACATTGCAAAATTGCAATTCATTTCCTCATCAGAACAATGGTAATAGTAATCTACATACAACAGATGCTATTCAAAATGCAGATGCTACCAGAGCATTCAGTACCAAATAAAACGAGAACCTGCCTAATAGCTTCTATAACATAATACTTTATTTACCAACTTTAGTAGGCCAATCGTCTCAGACAGGTTTTAGCCTTTCAGGTTTGTAACAAGAAACACTGAATTATATCTGCTTAAATACTATGTTTTCTGTCGAAAACCTGAGTAGGCCACAAAACTAAGTAGGTAATGTTCGCTTTAGGCAGACAATATTTAATTTTCTTTCAATTTAGTAATTTCCTGAATGCATTTTTTCAAAGTTGAGTTTACTTTAAATTGTTATAGTTTCTGTTTCAAAATGTACCTGTACCCACCATGGTCCAGGCAAGTATATTAAATCAAGCCATGGATGCTTCCAGCAAGATGATAGGGCCTATTAAATTCAACTAAATATCAGAATATCTCAATTCAGATGCCATTTAGATAACTAAAACAGGGACCTTTGTGTACCAATTCCATGGAAACCAGCATCTCTCGCATCCAAAACACAGTCATATTGTGGCACATGCAAGATTATTCATTTAATCTGGAGGCACCTGTAAGGTGTATAAATCAGGCTCTGTGGACAATTTGTATTAAAGTATTTTGTTGTGCCTCAAATTTCTTTTTAAAATCTGCGGCATTATTAAACGGCTAGTGACTCCCATCCGCACACTATACACACATATCAGCGTTAAAATTAGTGTTTTTATTATGTTATTTTTTTTTTTTTTTTTTTTAATTCCTAACTGGAACAAAATTAAGGCCAATGATTGTATTTATTAACACAATCATTTTTCTTCTACTGATTCAGGGCTGTTCAAAAAGTGGTTGAGTAAACAAATCTAACAATAGTTTTGTTACGTTCTGCACTGAGATAAAGCATAATTATTCTGTTTTACATCACGTTTGATTTGGATAGGGAAGAAATAACATTTTAAGGGTGAATATGCCGCTGATAAAATTAAACCTACAGTTCCATTACAGCAACTGCATGATTTTAAAATGTGTTTTAAAATGTGAAGGTAACATTTAAATGTTCTTTAAATGGAAAACGTGAGCTATGACTTGCATACAATGATGAAAAACTGACATGCATTGTCCATTTTTTTATTCTAAACATGTATGTCTTGCTGATTGTTAATTTAGTCTTTAACAGATTAAAGACTCAATGGGCCATATTTTCAAAGCATAAAACTTTTTTTTAATAAAAATTTGAAAGGAGAATTTTTTTTTTACAAAATCAAACACCCAAACAACTGAATAATATAATTATTGATACTCTTGAGTTGTTGGTCTTACATTTTAGCAGTGGCGTATACACCAATGCAGCAACAAGATCTGGGAAAAATCATTTCATTAAAAGAACATGAGAAGAAATTGTATTAACATCAGGATTCCCATCTATGATTGCCTCTTCTGTTATCTCAAATGCATCCCTTTTTTGGAACAAAAATTACCTTACAAGTAGAATTCCACAAGTAGATATACATAGGTTCAATCCACATGGAAAAAAAAAGAATGCGGCAATATATACCTTATGGTAGTTCAATTAAAGGTTAAACAACGTCCATAGTAAATAGGCAACATTCCCATATTATAGACTCTAGTCCTTTCCAAACTGCAAAAAGCCACCTTTTCAAGTTGTCCTTTTAAACAGTCATTTGTTGAAATATCCTAAATGAGATTCTAACTGCATTAACATGTTTCAAATCCACTCGAGATTATTCTATCTTGCCAGCTGGAATCATTTTCATTTTATTATGTCATTATACAACAACCCAGACAGCCAGCCACTCCTCACATCCTCCTCACTGGGATTGCTAAAGAAAACCCACCGTGCCCAAAGCTCTGTCTTTTGTTTGTCACTAATCTCTAAATTCCATGGTTTACTTTCTACTAGGATATGCATTTTCCTCATAGGCATTGGCTTTTGATATGAGGAAGTCTCTACCTATGTATGTCATAAATGTAGGCTGAGATTTGTATATGTGCTGGTGCTAATGCTGTGTGCTTTTCATTATGGAGTGGCTACGGTGTTTTCTTGTAAAAAATATATACTGTTTCTTTCGATTTAAATTGAAATATATTCATGTATTTTTCCCTGGACAGTTCTAACACAGTGTTGTTGTCAGAGGTGAGTAGTGTGTGGATAAAAACAAGTGTCTAGACAAGGTTTTGTAGGGCAAAACACTGATTCTTTATTTCACTCCTTTTTTCTTAAATAATGATTGCAACAATGAAAAACAATAATACTCCAACCCCATACCAACAATGGTATAGGGTAAGACGAAATGGGTTTCAGCTCCCACAATCAAAAAGTCCCACACTCCAGTAACCACAATCCTCAGTGCATGAAAACTGCTTTTCTGGTGCAGGACGTGCATGTCTGTGCTGTGCAGTGGTGACGGTAGTGCGCTAGGTGGGGTGCTGGCTCTGTTGTGCAGCGCTTGCCTCCTAATCCTCCTCTGCAAGACACACAACACTTAACAAAACAACAAAAACCACAATGCTCTGGCTCAGGTTTCATAACCAGTGCAAGGGGCCCTGCCCACGCAACTGCATCCCCTTTGTACTCTCAAACTCTTCCCTGCAATCAGCCCGGTGTCATGGTTTTTTCTGGTTGGGAGGGAGATTTACATCTCCAATACCTTCGCTCTCTGTCACATATATCACCCCTCAGAGTGATACCGAAAGAACACTCGCCTAACTCTAAGTCCCCTAATGGAACCCCCTCCTGTGAAAAAAAATCTGCATTTTGGTGCTCCTTACCCACACGATGTTTCACTGTGCAGTGGAAGGGTTATCCTGATGTTATTGTCCTTCATCATATGTAACCACTTTAAAAGGGCATGGTCTGTGACAAGCGCAAAGGTACACCCAAACAAATAATATAGAAGGGCGTGAGTGGTCCATTTAAAGGTCAGACACTCCTTCTCAATGATGGAGTAGTTAATCTCCCTCTGAAAGAATGTTTTGCTCATATAAATGATCTGGTGTTCTACTCCATCAGCTTGTTGGGGCATGACAACCCCTAGACCAATGTGAGAGGCATCAGTCTGGAGAATTAACTTTTTGCTAAAGTCTGGCGACCAATTGCCTGTATCCCCTCATATGGACCCTGAAACTTAGATTCTGAAGTTGTAAGTAACAAGAGTACCTTATCTCCTGGCCGAAAATAATCTGTACTTGTTTGTTGTACTGTTGTTCTTGATGATGCTGAGACAGTTTTAAATTTTTGTGTGCCAAATGACCAACCAATTCTAGATGGTCTCTTAACATTATTATGCATTTGACTATGTTTTAGAATTCTTATTTTGCTTCTCCCATCATTCTTTTACAAGATTGAGAACACCTTGTGGTTGTCTCCCATATAGCAGCTAAAAGGGAGAAAACCCAATCAGGCTCTGAGGTACTTCTCTCTCTCATTGGTTGACAAAACATTTCACGAGTCTGCAGGTGGTAAACAGAGGTCTGAATTTGCAGCAGTTTATACAGTTCCTTTAAGCACTAAGACATAAATGTGTTTAGTTGTCACAGGAAATAAGTTAGCTGGGAAATAAGTTAGTGTTTGCCTTTTTGAGTCTTTCTATGCATGGGCGAATCTTAGAGCTTAAAGGCAATGTTTACATTGCCTTTTTCTGTCTGTGAACTTTAATTCAGAACTTTAATTTATTGCAATCTTTCCAATGTGTCTAGTAAATTGTTTTACTCTTAAAAATGTTGTCAGGATCTTTATTAAAAGCTACATTATATGTGGTAAAAATCGGAAACATGTCGTTGTAATATTAATAACATGTTTCTCATATTATTATTTCATAATAGGTTAACTTTACGTACTTTACAAAGATTACATTTAATTGCTGGCTACTTTATATTATAGGTTTTCTTCGTACATGTACTTGCAATATATTTGCAAATATTAGCGAAAGAGAAATAAATAAGGTACATGCATTATTTTGTATATGGGTTATGACATAAGTAGAAATAATTTATCATTTGTTGTCCAATTTATTTTTATGTGCAATTGTATTTGTGTTTAAAATGTAATACTAACAGTTTCCAATACAACATATTATCTGTTATTTAATAATAGGTTTTAAGTTTAATTCCCAGTTTAAAAAGACATGGCAAACTCTCACCAGAGTTGTCATTTTAAATTTGTAATCACCGCAGATATTTATATTATGTTTTCTTCATACAAATAATTCAGCGAAAGATAATTCAATACATGTATAATTTGTATGTGTTGACATACTGTATCAGAAACCATTATGCATCTGTCTTGCGATTTATTTTGATATGCAATTATTTACTGCGGTCAAGCTATCAGCCTGTTTTGAAAGCTATCAGCCAGTTTTGAAATGTCGGTCAAGCTATCGGACACTTATTTTGCAATCAGACGCTAAACTTGTATAAAAACATAAAAAAAAGTATTCTCTACATGAAGAACAGTGTTTGTACCCACTTTCCCACTCAATTTACTGAAGGGTCAAAGTCACAGAGCAATTTACCATGAAAATAATATAACTGTTAAAATGAGCTTACATAAACACTTATTAAACACTTGCTTACCTCACAGTATATGACATGTCCACGAACAACATTTTTTAAAGGAAATACACATTTGGCAAGTAGTGACTTTAACTATGCATAGACATAAATTATACTGACAAAGTGTTTTTAAAATATTTATTTATGTTAAAAAAAAAACTAAAATACAGCAAGCAATTTCCTGAAGATGTAATGATAAATGTAACCTTTTTAAACAAACAAAAAAAAATACTGTCTGCAATACATTTCAATAAATACGATGACAACCTATTTTAACAAAAATGACTGTCTGCAATGCAATACCTGTAGGTTGGGATGAATCTCCACAGAGAATTTGCCTTTCGCGCATGCATAGAAAGGCTCAAAAAGGCAAACGTAACTTATTTCCCAGCTAACGTGTTTCCTGTTACATCGTGATCAGTCAGAATTTCTTTGGGAATCCCTACTCTTGCTATTATCTGATTTAAGTCTTTTGCAATTGCTAAAGTGGATTGCATAGTGGATCGCTATGGTACTGCCTCTGGATATCTAGTCATGTGGTCCACCACTACTAAAATACAGTATGTGTATATCCAGAGTCAGACTGGCTCAATGGGCCCACTATGTCCATGGCAATACGTTCAAAGGGGATATTAATCAGGGACAGTGGAACCAACGGAGAAGGGCGAACCCACCCTGGCGCTACTTGTTGGCATCCCAGCCATGCCACCTGAACAAGAGACATCGTGAGCCAACAGCATGATCTCACTTTGAAAAGACTGGGAAATTAGTAATTGCTTTACAGTCTGACCTGTGCTAGTGGCTTGGGATACCCTAAGCAGCAGCTGCCTGACTATGATGTGGTGAGGGTAAGTGAGCGGCCGGTTGCCATCAACTTCTTTCCTCTCGATAGACCGAACCTGCCCCCAGATATTGTCCAGCACAGGGTCATTTTTCTGCTCCAACGCTAGGTTAACATTTTGGTCCCAGTGTGGCAGGCTGGCGAGTGGATAGAGGCCCAGAGACAGACTGCAGTTCAAAAAAATAACTATTTTATTATAAATAAACAAAAATAAAGTGCACAAGGGCAAAATAACAGATACTCAAACACAAATAAAGCAAAAACAAAACTCACAAAAATAAAGTTTCCAGGCTGGGCAATGCCTTCACTGGATTTAGAAAATTCAAAAACCACAAAACAAACACCAACCTGCTTCCTCAGCTCCCTCTCCCAAATGAGAAGCAGAGGCCTCCTTTTATATCAGGTGGCTGGGCGCTGATTGATCGTTAATCAACCTAATCAACTAATCAACCCCAGCCACCTGAACATAATAAACCCAGGCAGGTAGGGGAAGTTAACCCCATCCCTGCCAATTTCTAAAGAGCAGAGCTTTGCTCTGCCACAACACCAGATGAAACGCCCTAGACTCCACACCAGATTTTCGGGATATCGAGAGGGCCTACTGTAGTTTCAGCACTAGGTCACACTGGATCCCAATCCCCTTTCCTTGGCATTTATTGGAAACGGAGGATCCTTCCACCAAACCCCACCCTTGTTTCATTGATGTTCCCTCCCTTCTTTCCATCCTTCGCTCTCGTTTCGTTTCTAAGGGCGGAATCGGGAGTGGAACAAATTGGTTTGCAGCAGGAACATTTTACCAATAATTTAATATCTTTAGGCTGACTTATCTGAATATAAAAACAGAGAATCCTTTATACCCATAGGCTGCCATATTTCAATAGAAACATGGACTGGACTCTATATCTCTGGGCTGCCATATTTCAATATAGAATGACATCTACTGGAGATCATTATATAGGTGTACCATGGGTATACATAGGATTCAATGTACCATACTGAAAAGGTTAATGGGTTAAAACATTTTGTGTGAATCTAACATTAGGCCAAAAGGTGGCCTAAAAGTGTTGGGGAGCTGTTAAACCCAACAGAGACAACCTGTTCATGATTTACATGTTGTCAACTATAGCATGTGTGCAAATGCAGCTGCTAGCAGCATGCAGGGTACTGAGCACTAATCTTTTAGGGTAATGTCTTACAAAAAGACACAAGGAGCATCGCATCCTCATAAGCATCATGACCCAAAGGGTCAATAAGGGAACACAAAATGTAGCAATTACCACATTTTATTCAGTTCTATACAATTTAGTACCAAAATATAACATAATTCTGTCTTGCTGGCTTACACTACATTTTCAGGCTGTATAGGTGTGTTTAAAAATAGTGTTTAGCCTAAGCTATATAAGATATGCAGTACTATAATTTCATTAGTAAAGTTGCATTCAAATTTCCATTTGTTCTATCTCAGTAACCGATGAGTAAAGTTGTTGGAAAATACAACTGTTACAAAACAATTGGGATACTACATAGTAGGGTATGTTAAGATTGTTTATGTTGCTTAATTTCAAAATTGAGTGCCAGTGTTATACCTCTAAGGAGTTCGAAATAAAGGCCAGCTTACCATTTTCTGTCAATCCCTTTTAATTTGGAGATCTGTTATGGATAGCTTTTTAATAAGACCATTCTGTTCCCTTTATGGCCTGTAATAGTATAAACTAGTGTCAAAAAAAATGTAATGGATGTGTGCTATTTAGTTGAATCTGGTGGTTAGGATTTCCCCCACGTGCCATTTGTCAGATTGGAAACTTGTATTATTATATTAATTCAGCAGAAGGGCAGAGAAGGTCACAGCCTTCAGTGAGTAGGTAAATGGTTGCCTCTGTGAGGGAAAACAAAAGCAGGCCTCATTCAAATCCTCAGCCTTTAGCAAAACAAGGAGCAAGTTCTGGCCACAGCAGAGCCTGCAGCTATTCCAGCCCAGCCGATCGCAGCGGGATAAGCTGTGGAAATGAAGCAGATTCTTTGCAGGAAACCTGTGTGTGTCACCCAAGTAACCATTTCGACAACAAGCCACATGCTGCTAAAACCCACTTGAATTGTTACATTTAACAAGCCGTTTGATCTGAGCACTTTGGCATTGTTTGAGTCTGCTACACTCCTATTTGAAAGTGGATCCTGGAGGCAAAAGAACTGCTGTGCATTAGGGTACTTTAGTAATCCATTACATCAACCTAAGTCCCCTAAGGCAGATCTGTTAAGGTTAATATTATTTTTTAAGCATTATAACATGCATGCTGTTTGATACACCTTGCAAATATAGAAACTGCTGGTTGAGGATTATGCCATTAAGATTTTAAAAAGCCTATAAATACACTCTAATTACTACTACAATTGTGCTACTTGTTTTTTTTTTTTTTTTTTTAAACAGTGTAAGCTCTATATTAGTTATCTCCTGTTGCTATGATGGAGGTACAGAATGTTTTTGGCCCCATGTCACTGTGAAATGAAAATCTATTAAAATGTCCTTATTTGTTCATTAATTTGCCCCTGAAAACAAAAATCATCGCAGAATTTAAATTAAGGACTTCAAATTTGCCTCTACAGACTGGCAACCCCTTAATTAAATTTTAATGTAATCACATGTTTTTTTTTTTTCCCCCACAAATATTTTCATGGATGTCATTATGGTGCAGTATCCCACATGATTGCAAATACCAGCTGTATAGACATTGTGTTTAGTGTCTAGTTATAACTACAGGCAGACAATTTACTGGTACCACATGCTGCATCTTGAAACCAAACTTTTTTTTTTTTTAAGGATTGTTTTGACGGTGTTTATCATACCAGGTCATGATTTTTAAATTGTTGTGCAGAAATGTTATTGCAGAATTGCATGGTTTGTTTTCTTTGCAATACACTAATTTTTTCCACCAGTATTTTTCATCATACTCCACAAACACTTAAGAGAGATGTGGAACACACATAAACAGACCTCTGCTTTCCTCTACCTGTCTGCTGCTATGAAATGTTAAAATTATTCACCGTGTACAATAATTAAAAGTTTTTGAAAAAAGGCAGTCAATCCAGACACTAGTTAACATGTCTAAGATATTGTTGTTTGTCAAACACTATTTAGATAATATTTGAACCATTTAATTAATTTAAATGTATTTAAAGTAATTTAATTACCATTGAATTATTTTTTTTCTTTCTAGACATGACATAATTCTTTTGAGAAATAAATACTCAACAAACACATACAAAAGACCTGCCCGTGTGGAATTGTTGTGACCAGAAATGAGACCAATATATTTACTGTTGAGGGGGAGCAAGTTGAAAGGATGGGGGGAGGGCAAGTGGAAAGGAGTGAGGGAGGTAGAGTAGAAGGGATGGAGGGAGGTGAGTGGAAAGGAGGTTGAGCAGAAAAGACAGAGGGTGGGGCAGAGAGTTATGACTTACAAGGGTCTGAGAGCTCTGATGAAGAGCTTTCTGGGAGTTTTGAGAAAGAAGAGGCTGATGAAAAAGAGCCTGCAATATGCAAAATAAACTTTTTCAATAAGTATGTTGAAGTTTTACATTCAGTGTATTTACTTTATGTGGAAATGTAATGCCTGCATCTTTAAATGCAACTGGTAAAATGGTTTAAAATAGAAAGAATAAAGTAATATATATATATTTTTAAATTATCTTTAAACTTGAAAATTGTGGAACAGCAGTTTTATCCTATTAACAGTTATTTGTTGTATGTAGTTAGCTGTGAACTTTAACCCACAATGAAAGGAATGAATAATGGGGTTCCTTTAATCCCCATTATGTGCATACTTCAACCCTTAGCGGTCCATTTATTCAGCGCTTGTCAGGCGCGTCAGGTCCAATTTATTTTCACACGCACTGTTTATTTTAGACATACTGTTTAATTTTTAATTTTTTTTTAGAGTAAAACAGGTCTAAAAGGCCCTGCATAACAAAATGACATCAGTACTGCATTTCCAACCAAGCCCCACCTCTTGTTTGCTTTATTTTTCACATACCTCTTATAGACATGCATACTGATAAATCTTCTTCTGATCACTCATTTTATCACCAAACTCCTCAATAATGCAATCCAAGTCATTATTTTATTACTATAACATCTCAAAAAGCTCTGCAAATGTCTATGATATTCTTTAAGCGCTGGATGAGGAAGCAGCTATTTCCTTTGTTTGTGTCCATGTTATCTCTGTGGTGCAGGAGCTATTATATAGGAGGCGTATTTGGTGGCATTCGAGAGATTGGCTACCATCGTGTCATGGCCACAGGAGTATTGGACTAGCCAACTGGGCTCTGGTTTAATCGGGGAAACCCAAGCAACCTATCAGGCCATGACTGACGCCTGCCAGTACGGGTTGGTGAAAGAGGCCATCCTCCGATGTATGAACATCATGGCGGAAACTCAACATGTGTGCCTCAGGGAGTACCAGAGATACCCGATCCAGGGTGGCCGCCCAGCAATTGTGCGATCACATGACTCACTGGCTTTTTTTTCTGTCAAAATATGTACAGTAGTAACTCAACAGCTTTTAAATCCCATTAACAAGCCTCCATCCTGACTGTAATCTTGTTTTAAATCTTACAACTGGAGTCTCCAATAGAAATATAGGAATGTGCTGTCACTCAGCAGTTGGGGTGGGTTTAAAGTATTCAGAACAAATCAATGATAGATGCAAGTCAGGGAGGTGCGACATTGCCCATTTCCAGTTTTTCCTGTGTTTTCGGGTGTTTATTGGCTAACCACCGATTTCATATATTTTGTATCGGGGGTGTTTTATTGGGTTTTATTGGTTAAAACCGAAAATCAGAAGCCATAGTGTGATGGAGTGCCCGTCCACCTCCTATAATTTGTTATTTGTTTGTTTTAGATCAGCAGGGAGGGGGTAAAATTCCTCTGCCAAATACATGGGAGAATGTGGCTGGAGCTTTAATAGGCTAATTGTTAATTATTGGTTAATTGGGCTCCAGCCATGGACTATAAAAAGCCAGGCAGAACTGTGTTTGTCCAAAATTGGTGCTTAGTTTGGAAACCTTTGTTTTGTGTTTATACCTTTTGTTTGGCCCTTGTGCCTTTTTATTTAGTGTTTTTGTAAATAAAAGTTGTTTGTTTCATTGCATTTTCCTGACTCTGAGTCTTCCCTCTGTGGCTATCCAGTCAAAAGTGGTGTTAGAAATGGGATAGCGCCCCCTGGAGACTCAGAGCAGAAGTGCAGATTTTTGTTTTGTTTTGTTTAAAAAAAAAAAAAAAAGGGAAGGCTGGAGAGACAGCTGCGAGGAACTAGAGGACCTCTCGTTGGTCTGGAGGACCATGGCTGGTGCCTTGCTTGCGGGGTATACGGGCACACAGTTGTTGTCTGCCCCTTCCAAGAAGAGGAGGAGAAACCAGCCCAAGAGAGGAAGGTGGGGAGAAGGAGCAGGAAGAGAAGGGGGAGAGGAAATCTGCAGCAGCCACACCAGCAACCGCAGCAACAGCAGGAGGAGGTCAGGGATGACGGCTGGGAGGCCTTTTTAAAGAACCTCGAGGCGGAGTTATGCCCTGGCTGTGGGGCATATGGGCACACGTTGGCCATATGCCCCATGCAATACGAAGAGGGGGAACTAGCACCCAGAAGAGTGGAGCCTGTGCATCCAGCGCCAAGAAGAGGGGAGCCTGTGCATCCAAAGCCAGAGGAGAAGCTGTTCCCACCTCCACCAGCAGAGGGGGAAAGCCTTCTGGTTTCACCTCCACCACCATCATCCGAGGGAGAGAAGCAGGAGCTGCCTCTGCGTCATCCGAGGAGGACTGGTCCACTCTCCTCTGAGGGGATTTGGGACTGGCTGGTGGAGCCTGGGAGGAATGCTGAAGAGGCCCTCCCTGATGTGATCAACCTCCTGTGGGCCAGAGATGGAGAGTGATGGGAAGCCTGGGAAAAGCAACACCGCCCAGTCTCCTTCCCAGACATTGCGGACATGGTAATCCACTACCTGGCTGCAGATATGGCAGGGCTCCTGCTATCTCCAGCTCCATTGGGAAAAGCCCAGCCGCTGCCATCTCAAGTGCAAGAGGGAGAAGCCCTGCTATCTCCAGTGCCAAAGGGAGAGGAGCCATTGCTGCCGTCTCCAGCATCAGAGGGAGAGGAACCTGGGAGAGGGTTGCTGCCGGCCCTGCTTTGCCTGGGGCCGCTGCCGGCTCTGCTTCGCCTAAGGCCACTGCCTGGGTCCGCTGCCTGGCTTGCGCCACCTGGGACCATTGCTAGTGCTGCATACCTCCCTGCCAAATACATGTGAGAATGTGGCTGGAGCCTTTAATTGGCTAATTGTTAAATATTCATTAACTGGGCTCCAGCCACGGACTATAAAAAGCCTGGAGGAATCCATTACTTGGGTGGAGTGGTTTGATTTGGAGAGTGTTTGAAGAGTGTAGTCAGTGTTTGAGGTGAGAGGTTATTTATGTTTATACCTTTTGTTTGGCCCTTGTACCTTTTTTATTTTGTGTTTTTGTAAATAAAAGTAGTTTGTTTCACTGCATTTTCCTGACTGAGTCTTCCCTCTGTGGCTATCCTGTCACACCTAGTTATAATTAGCTTTTTTAAGCTTTATTGTCCTAGCATTAATTCTTTAACATAAAAATATTATAATTTTACCTACTAAAGTAAACACTTGTCCCAGTCTAATTACATGCATTTATTCAGTCATGTATGTTAATACATATGCTTTTACAACATTTATAAATATCAAGAAATGTGGATATAAGCAGATACTTTTTTCATGAACTAAATGTATCAGGTATTACTGATAATAATAGAATGAATAACTATTTTATTAATAAATATTTAAGTTTGAGAAAATAATTGCGAGTAGTGTCCAGTATTGCTTATAAAGACCCTGAGAATAAATGTGTACTATGTCATTGCAATCACTTGGGTGAAATGATGTCTTGTAATCTCCCCAAACATCAATACTTTTCTACAAAACTTTCAGGAAGTCCTTTCATAAACAGGTCCCTTGGGTAATAGAATAACTGTGTGTGTGTGTGTGTGTATATATATATATATAATGTGTGTGAGTGAAAGCAAAATGGAGTACTTTCTGGAGTACTTTATAATGTTCCCCAGAGTGTTCTGAAAAAAAGGACACCATTTCCAAGATGCTTAGGTAAAAAATTTATTTTTAGTGAAATTATAGGAAGAGAGTCAACTACATCCAAAAACTGCCTGGTCCTGGGGGAGCGTACCACTGAAATGTTAGGTCCTGAAAGGGCTAAAGTATTTCATATTAGTTTTATATTGTCTTTTTTTTTATTATACCCTGGCCCTCCTGTGGCTGTTAGTCAAAAATTGATTTCTACTGTGTTCCATATTGTCCAGTGGTCTGGATGGTCACCTCAAAATCCAAAGGACCTAAAAAGGTGGGAAAAGGGAAACATTCCTTATTAAATATTGCCTATCATTGTTACGGGTCCCCACATGACACAAATATACACAATAAGTGTCTGCAGAAGTCGCCTTGGATAAGGCGTCTGCTAAATAAACGAATATATAATAGATTTATAGGGATCATTGAAAATATAAGTATTGCTGTACCATAACTACTGCATGGTACAAAGTTAATTGTATTATATGCAGACAATATGATGAAAGTAATTCAGTTTCGACTGTAAATTCAGCCTCTGCTTTGTACTTTAGCTATAATAGAGTCCAACTGACTTTTTAATAAAACAATTGATGAAATGATTATTAATGACAAGCTAAAATGAATGGTTAATATATGGGTGTCGACTATGTAAGACAGGCTTTAAGATCGAAATCCATATTTAATCTACAATGCATCATACAAACTGCATTTTAATGGGAAAAATTAAAGAATACTTTAATTTAACTAGCATGAATTTTGCTGATACCTTTCAAAGCACAATTAAAGGATTATTCTCTTAAGTTACATACCTGATTGTGACGGGGTACTCCCTAACCCTGTGCATAAGATGTATTATTATTATTATTTATGTATTTAAAATATGACGGTGAAAGGCCCTTTTATTTTAAATGTATGTGGACGGACGAAAGCCGTCCTCTACTTACTATTGTGTTGATTCAGCAGGGAGAGGGTTAACTTCCTCTTCCTGCCTTCACTTGTGGAATGCAGGTGGTCAGGAGATAAGTGATTGCCAGTTGTCTTATTAGCTCCTGACCACCTGCTGTATAAGATCTTGCTCTCAAAGGGTGTTAGTCTGAGTTGGAGAGAGACCTGTCACATGTAAACTGCAAAGGAACAAAATGAATGCTACTTACTTTGAATCATCCTGAAAGTACTCAAGTCCTTTGTTTGTTTATTTTGGCCATCTATGTGTTTTTTTTTTTTTTTTTTGTTATAAAAGTATTTTGTTAATTTATATTTATTAAATGAATAGACGTTTGGCCCCATATTCCTGTGTTTGAGTACTGCTTCTTGGCCTGACATCATCCACCAGCAGCTAACCTGTCCACAGTAATTCAAATATATCATAGACATGATAAGGGCTATAGCATAGACATGATAAGGGCCATACAATGATAAGGGCTATAGCATCACATAAACATTTGGCTTATATTACATGTGCAGTTCTGTAAACATCACATGTATTCTACAATATTTAAAATACAACATTTAAATAAAGTGTGTGTAGAGATCAGATTTATGTGCATGTCCTGAAAGACATTCTGCAATTATTTCTATGTTAATTCAACACTGTAATTTAACATTATAAATTTAAGGAAATTGCACTTTCATTTTACGTGAAAATCTAGCATGGATTAAGAAACATATACTGGAAACTTATGCATATTTAACCTTTGAGTCATTTTCAAAGATTACTTAAATTGCATTTTATGCTAATGCAATTTCATCCAAGAAACAATAAAAAACAAAAAGAAACCAAGCTGGCATTTTTCTGATTGCTGATTGTGACCTATATGTATAAAATAAAAAAAAATTGTTATGACTCATAATAACCAGGACTTATTACCAGCATATTTCTGATTGAGCTGCACTTTGAGAAATACTCTCCCTCTACAGCATATATCAGAGAAATGTGTTTTAACTTAGGCTGTTCAGCATTATTTCCTTTTTTTCTCTTAAGCTATAATGAACAAGTTATGTGAACATTTTAAAATAGGAAAGGGAACCCAAGCAAGTTTGAAATGTAAATTGCCTAGAATATTCAGTATCAGCAGAGAGGGTAACATTCAACTAATACTGTTAACCTTTGAACTGAAGGAAAACCTGAGGAGTGTGTAGACAAACCACAAAGGGCTCAGGTTGACATCATTAGGTCTTGGATATCATGGGCAGTTGTGAGTTTGGGGATCATAGCACACCGACAGAGCCACACTGCTCCTCCACACACAGGGATAAGCATTTCAATGATATTACCGATTCACATGTTGAAATGCCGTGCTGAATGTGATTGTATTTGTTTGGTGCAGCTCCAGAAAATGCATCTTAAAAGATGAAGACAGCAGAAGCAGAAATGGAGACTTTCTCCCCCAACATGTTCCAGTTAAGATCACTATACAGTACTTCCAAAAACTAGGTGAATAACTGAGAAAAGAGGGATCTGTGATACTGTAATAGTGTCTGTGCAAACAAAATGGTAAGATGTAAGAAAATGTATTTTAAAGCCTTGATTAAATGCTGTTTAAATAGACCCCACTGTGTCTCATTGTTGACATTTTATTGAACGTCTTTTAACAAATGACCATTAATAAGAAACTAATTACCATGCCCCTGTAGCAGTTTGAATAAAATGGATCCTCCTGAGTGTGGAGACATGAAGAAGTGGGAGGCTAAGGTAGCTGGAGTGGAGGAAGTATTCTGGGGGAGTGCTATGGAGGCAAAAATAGGGAGAATGGCCCTGGAATTCAATTCTTCAAAAATAAATGGCCAGGTTTCTATGGAAAAAGAAAAATAAGTCTTGCCTATTTCTCACGCTATTTAGGCAGTACCTTTGGGTAGTGTGGGTTTCCATATAGTTTTATTTTAGCCAGAGAAATTATCCTTCCAAATGGAAATAACCTAATTAATATTAAAATATGGGTGGTTATATTTATAGTTTCTGTCTGAGTTCCAATTTGGCCTTGCCTTACAACAGATATCTTGCAGTGTTCTTTAACTGGGTTTCCACAAAGGTTTTAGTTTATGTGAAGCACCACAGCCTGACTCGTTTTGCCACAACAGTTTTTAAATAAATTATCTATTTGGAGACACCAAGGTATTTAGTGAGCAACTGGTCTGAGTTAAGTTATCGGGCAACAAACACATTCCCAGTTACACCGCTTTCCTAAAAAAGGAGAACATTTCGGGGTATTTTTGTGAGATGTCTTGCTCATTAAAATAGTTAACAAATATTTAAAGAGGAGATGTTTATCTATTCAGGGATACCAAGAAATTTAGTAAGTAAAGGGTCTGAGCGAGGAAAAATGGGCAATACAATCTCCACCCCTAGTCTTGCTGTAAATCATTTGTAGTTCCCAAACTTCTGAACACTACTGTATATATACTATGCCCTCACTAAACCCTGATAGTCTATTTGAGAAACTATTCAAAATACTTTTATCCACACTTTATTCAAAACATTTGATTAGTTTTGATATTCATAAGACTTTCTTCATTTACAAACACTAAAGTAAAAAAAAAAGTGAGAGGTAAATGTAATTTAGAAGAAAATAAGTCTTTCATGAACACAGTGAACAACAATATGGGGGAGCACATTTCTCCATGTTAGACATACATACATTTAAATCAACTGGTATGTTTATACAATACCACGGCTCATTAAAATCTGTCTGTCTTACCCTGCTTCAGGCCCTGGCAAGCTAAACAGTACTTACAAGTATGAATATCCCCAGCTTGTCTTGTTTTTGGGTCAATTCACTTGTTTTACTTAGTTTTATAACCATAATAACAAGTAGCAAACAGACAGCTGATGGCAATGAGATGCATTTTTGACAATTTACAAAACATTTACCATCACAAGTACGTATTAATAACTTAAGGAGTCAAGGTTTGAATGCTTTATTTTAATATTCAATGTGATAAAGCTTATAATATATTCATGTAAAGTGTAGAAATTCATGTTTTTGCTGCATTTTCTTTTTGCTCAATAAAACTACTTCAGAGAGGGAGTAAATAGTCTAGTCAACAAGTAATTAAAAAGCTACTTTGCTAACTGACAACCTATCCTGTTCTGACAAAAAATGTATATTAGTACATTTCTAGTATACTCTAATTTTGCAGTTTGTCATATCTTTCCCATGATTAAACTACATTTTTATCAAACCATGATTCGTACAATGCTAACTAAGCACACCTGTGAGTCACTATTTTTTCATTGCTTGTATTAAGAGTAAGAAGCTTCAAAAAGGATTTATGTGTTTTCTGTTTTTTTTTTTTTTTTTTGAGTGCGTTTTACTATTTTATTGTTTTCCCGGTCTGGACAGCCTTCCTCATTCCATTCAAATCATGTGACAGTGTGACCTTTCAACTGAAAGCCACACCTACTCCACATTTATACAGATTGAAATAGCACCTTAGGTGCGTCTGAACTGAATGGCTGACATTATGTATCCCTGGCCACTGCATCAAGTTAGTATATGATGTGCTGCGGCAATGTTCCATGCCATAATGAGCAGTGAGATATGGTATAATTAATACAACAGCTAAGTTTTCTACTTAACTTTCAGAGATATTGCCAAGGTGGCCTAAACAGTGTCCAATAATGTTTAACTGCAATAAAGTGAACCATAATTCTGTGTTGATCTAAAACAGTAGAATGTTTGGATTCTTACACCAGAAAGCACTGAAGCAATTGGAATCATGCTCAATGCTGCAGAACACAGGGACAATCCTGTGTTTACATACAGTGGCTCTCAAAAGTATTCGCCCCCTTGGACTTTTACACATTTTATTGTATTACAACATGGAATCAAAATGGATTTAATTAGCCATTCTTTGCAAAATTGCTCAAGCTCTGCCGAATAGGGACCTTCGGTGAACAGCAGGCCATTGTCCTGCTGGAAGATGAATGTTCTCCCAAGTCCCAGGTCTCTTGAAGACTTCAGCAGGTTTTCCTCCAGGATTTCTCTGTACTTTGCTGCATTCATTTTTCCCTCTATCTTCACAAGCTTTCCAGGCCCTGATGCAGAGAAGCACCACCATGCTTCACAGTAGGGATGGTGTTCTCAGGATGATGAGCGGTGTTAGGCTTGCTCCAAACATAGTGCTTAACGTTGAGGCCAAAAAGCTCTATTTTGGTCTCATCAGACCATAGAATCTTCTTCCACTTGGTCTCAGGGTCTCTGTAACAGGGCGAGCAGCCCTGTTTAGTGTTTATTTTAGAACGGGTTTCCCCCTCTGCCCCTGTACCGTGTTATTTTGTGTTTATATTATGATGTATTTATTGTGTTTATTTATATATGATGGCAAAGCACCGTGTATTTGTTTTTAAAAAACCTTGTGCTAATGTGTGGTTGTCGGCTAGAGCATTTTTAAACTAGCCGGCAGTCACACAAATTAATAAACTTGTGCAGATTGTCGCCGAGGGGTAATAGAATAATTACCAAGGTATTTAAGCCTGCAGCTCTCCCTGCTCTAGGTGGGTGTTCGGAGGTGGAGAACGGGAGATCAAGAGGAGATTCATTTAAAAGAAAGATTTTGGATCAGTGAAGGCGTTTGACTAGCCTGACCTGATCGTATTAGTACTTTGTGTTCGTGATTTCTTCCGCCTTCTGGCCTGACGTCATCACTCAGCCATTTCCTGCCACAGTCTCCCACATGCCTTCTGGCAAACGCTAACCGAGATTTAATGCAAGTTTTTTTCAACAATGGCTTACTTTTTGCCACTCTCCCATAAAGGCCAGTTTTGTGAAACACCAGGGCTATTGTTGCTGTGTGCACAGTGTCTCCCAGCTCAGCCGTGGAAGACTGTAACTCCTTTAAGAGTTGCCATAGGCCTCTTGGTGGAGTCCCTGACTAGTGCCCTTCTCGCCCGGATATTCAGTTTTTGAGGACGACCTGTTCTAGACAAATTCACATCTTCACAGACTTTACTGTGCTCCGGGGGATATTCAATGCCTTGGAAATGTTCTTATATCCTACCCCTAACTGGTGCTTTTGAAGAACCTTATTCTGGATTTGCTTTGAATGTTTCTTCATCTTCATGATGTAGTTTTTGTTAGGAAATGTACCAACCAACTGTGGGACCTCCCAGAGACAGGTGTATTTAACCTGAAATCATGTGAAACACCTTGATTACACACAGGTGGACTCCATTCAACTAATTATGTGACTTCTAAAGACAATTGGTTGCACCAGAGCTTATTTATGTGTGTCATAGCAAAGGGGCTGAATACTTATGCAATCAATTATTTTCTGCTTTGTATTTGTAATTAATTTAGAACAATTTGTTGATTTTATTTTTTGCTTTGACATTATGGACTTTTTTGTGTGGCAAAAACTCCTCATTAAATCCAATTTGATTCCATGTTGTAACACAATAAAATGTGGAAAAGTCCGGGGGGGGGGGGGGGGGTGAATACTTTTGAGAGCCACTGTATTTACCAGGAGTTTTTTGGACACTAAGAACATGATAACCTCTGATTAAACACTGTATAGAACTCTCTGGAGCTCTAGGGCAGGAAGTTCAAACACTTTCAAATCAACGGTTCTTTATGGAAAGCTTTGACTTCAGCTATTCAGGTCAACTACATGCCATGTATTGGGTTGTATTGACATTTATTTAAACTGCCACTGCTATGGAAATACTTTCTTTTAGAAGTTTGACTGTGTAGAAACATTTTCTGAAACCAAAACTGATTTAATATTTAAACAACTCAGGACTTAAAAGTGTATCAATATAGCACTTTGGTCTAGATTTTTCTCTTTCCCTAACAAGTAAAGTGGAAATTGTATATCCAGTTTATGGAAATGCAATGTGACACTTTTTTATTTAAGAATAAAAGGAGCATATGAAACAGGTGTATTCGTTATGGGTCTGGCTGTATTTTTTCACAGTAAAACATGGCTTATTTCATGGCACAACACAATCTAAAAATAGATATTAAACATATTTATATTTAATATTTATTATAGCAGAAATAAATAGCGGTCACATTTAAAATAATTTTTTCTCTATATTTATTAACAGCAAATGTTCTTTAATACTTACCTGAACAACAATAAATGAAAACGGTTAAGTCCACCCTTTAAAGACGTTCTGTTTCATTCATCAGTGAATTATATTTAAAAAAAAAAAAATGAAAACACCAGACACGTAAAATGTCGCCTTCTTGTTGGACAGAGCAATCTTTGATACAGCTGGTGTCTTTTGACAACATTTTAAATAAATTATACAGCTCTATGCAATGTGTTCAGTCATTTACCGGCTGCCATGTTCCTAAATTTGACAGGTTGTGCGTCAGTAAAGTTTTAATTTTTTTTTTTTTATGTGCTAATTTTTAAAAATATATTTACAGTATTCTTTCAGAAAAGGACATTTTCATGGGGAACTACATATTACATGGCAATGGCTAAATTTCATCGAAATGGTGAAATCCAGGATAAACAGGAAAAAACATACAGCTTTAATTACATAGCTGCCCAGTATGTATTAGAGCATGACTCTCCTGTCTCCTGAGACTCAAGAAACCCCCGATATTGTTGATTGCCAATTGTAATGTATTATTGTCTTAAGTAAATGTTCTCTAACAAGCGCCCCACCCACCGCTCGCTCGCTATCTTGCTTGATCTACAGGGGAAACAGTAAAAAAAAACATGTATATATCTTAATTGAGCACCACCAGGCTTTACACAAACTGAACGAACACAATCAGATCTCATATTTCCAGTTTTTCAGCTCAGGAGTTTACATGACTGGAATTCCCATTCAGAATAGGTTGAATCTGGAATATAAATATAATTCCCCTGACTGATTGTAAGAACATGCTGCTTAAGAATATTCTGATATTAATGGTTTCAAATGAGTCACATCAGTTCCCAAAGGACTCATTAATTAGCACTTGCTAATAGGTTTGTGCACAATATGCTAGCTTAAGACAGGTGTAACTGTTTTAAGGAAACACTGTTCAATTAAGTGCGTGATATCCAGTACAAAAGAGCTGAGGTGGAAGCCCAGCTGCACAGCAGTGAAAACATGTGAATTGCTATATTTTATCTACGATTGCAAATGCATATGTTGTACATTTATAATTAATCTCCCAAAGCCCTGTGTGACTTCCCCTTGAATTGCCTCTTCAATTGTCTCCTGTAACATTAATACCTGTGACTTCAAGATTATTCTTTCAAATAAGATGCAACATTTTCCTATCTGTCTCACAGAGCAAAATAAAATGGTTGAACAAAAAAAATCTTGCAACACAAAACTACCTCCACCAAACCAGCACCATGCTTCCTGCACGTGTAGCAATTGATTTACTTTGTTTCGATTTTCTCCCGTCTCTCACAGATGTTCCTCCTCTTTGAACAGCCACCTCCAACAGGTAAACAGGCATGCTTATAGATACATGGCCATCTCTGAATTAACAACCAATGAATTAATTCGGAGACGGCCACATTCTGCTCAGGATTAGTGGGATAGGGCTTTAACCCTATCCACGCTTCAAAACAATAAAAAAGAAAAGCATTGGGGGATGTATCAAGCGTTTGCAGCGGTGTCACAGGAAATAAGTTAGCTGTGAAACAAGTTAGCGTTTGCCTTTTTGAGCCTTAGAGCTTAAAGGTAAGGTTAAACCGTCGACTTTCTGTCTGTGTACTTATATTCAGAACAGACTGTTATTGTGATGTTTACAATGTGTCTAGTAAATTGTTTTACTCTTAATGTTGTCAGAATTTTTATTAAAACCTACAGTATATGTAGTAAACATCGGAAACATGCCGTTTTTTAATATTAATAACATGTTTTTCATATTATTATTTAATAATAGGTTAACTTTAGGCTACAGTTTACAAAGTTTACATTTAATCGCTGGCTACTTTATTTTACAAGTTTTCTTCGTACATGTACTTGCAATATATTTGCAAGTATTAGCGAAAGAAAAATAAATACAATACATGCATTATTTTGTATATGGGTAATGGCATAAACAGAAATAATTTATCATTTGTCGTGCAATTATATTTGTGTTTAAAATGTAATAACAGTTTCTAATACGACATATTATTTATTGTGTTAAGTTTAATTCTCAGTTTATAAAGACATGGCAAACTCTCACCAGACTTGTCATTTTAAATTTGCAATCACAGCGCATATTTATTAGGTACAAATAATACAGCGAAAGAGAAATGAATAGAATACATGTATAATTTGTATGTGTTGACATACTGTATGAGAAACCATTATGCATTTGTCTTGCGATTTATTTTACAGATTACAGATGTTAAAATAAATAATATAACTGCACTTTAGGGCGGTATGTATAGGAAGCCAATCGTTTTGTGCGTTTCTCAAATTATATATAAACCTTAAAACACCACCTTCCACTAAAAACGTGTATGTTTAATATATTGGGTTTAGATATCCCACGCAGACTTGATTACAACGTCAAAAACATTATTCTCTACATGAAGAAAAGTGTTTGTACCCACTTTCCAACTCAATTTATTGAAAAGGCTCAAAGTTACCTAGCAATTTACCATGACAATAATATAACTGTTAAAGTGAGCTTACATAAACACTTATTTGCTTACCCCACAGTATATGACTCGTCCACAAACGACTTTTTTTTAAAGGAAATACACGTTTAGCAAGTAGTGATTTTAACTATGCATAGACATAAATTATACCGATAAAATAATGTTTTTAAAATATTTATGTTAAAAAAATAAATAATACAGCAAGCAATTTCCTGAAGATAAAACGTATTTATAATACAAATGAAAATACTGTCTGCAAAACACTTCGATAAATAAGATTACAACATATTTAAACAAAAATTACTGTCTGCAATGCAAAACTTGTTTTCGTTTCTCAAAAAATATACAAATGTTGTCCTGTAATTTTCGATGAACACAGAGAACCTTGCCTTTAAATTCTAAGATTCGCGTATGCGTAGAAAGGCTCAAATAGGCAAAGGCTAACTTATTTCCTGACTAACTTATTTCCTGTGACAACGGCATTAAGGTCATAGTGCCGAGTTTACGCCGGCCTTACAATTGCCCTGTATGTATCATGACACTTTTAGCAAGTTAAGGTCATGTTAGCAGGTGTGTCAAGCCTTAATTATATGCATGGGCAAATTGTAGGTGGGGCTCACTTGTAAATTAAGTTTGTAATATTAAAATTAAATTTATGAAGTGACAGAACAGCAGTGTACGCTGTAAATGGTCCACACATAAAACTGATTTCAAATTGGTTTTATTAGGGCGCAAAGAAAAAATCAGAAAGCAGCTGAAAGGAAAGAGCATTATAGCAGCAGTCATATAGGGGCTCGGAAAATTCACTGTATTTAAAAAAGAAATTCACAAATAACAATAAAAAATGAAAGTGTCACAAAACGGACATTTTATTAAAAAAAAAAGACAACAACAACATAGTTTCTATTTACATTATATTCTACTGTTGTAAGTTTTCTAAAATGGTTCATTAAGAACATCACCCAAAAATCAAGGCTGTAATTCGCTATTCACTATTGAAACAATCTTTAAAAATGTAACAAACCTGCTGGAAACAAGACATTTAAAATGGTCTGTGTTGGCTGTAAAAAAAAAAAAAAAAGGCAGACAAAACAGATTTTTTAAAAACCTTGAACGACAAATTCAGAAACATTTTCGAGTTTTATAAACCTTTAAAACTTATATTAACACATCAATTAAAAGGACAGTGTAATTCTTATAGTCCATTTTGCTGCCTCTAATCCCAAAATATAGGTTTTAAACATGTAAGAAACGTTAACTGCAAAACGTGAAAGCTATACACACTGTACATTATTAGTATGTAGAAATGTCATTGTACAGTATGAGGAATTCACCAATCATGAAGCCGGTATTTGTTTGACCCCGTTGCCATAGTAACCAAATGCATAGCATTGAGCCAGGCTGTGTGCAGCTACTGTAGCGCTGCTTTTACTTGATAAAATTGAGAAATTAACAGGGGAGGTGAAGACTACAGTTATGTAAAATATTGTAAGGAAAATAAAATGCATATTTTTCACGGCAGGCAGCCAAATACACGATTCTGTTAAATTTGTGATATTGTGAATTTTCAGGGGCATTTCTTATGACAGAGAGTGCTGACTCCTAACCTTCCTGAACAACCCAGGAACAGAGGGAGAATACTGAGAAGAAGGGAATATTTAGGGTCTGCATTACCCTTTCTGATTTCCTTTATAGCTTATAGCTCGATACCGTCTATTTCATTATGTACAATTGTTTGTATTCATCGTATGATAAACATGGTTAATTATATCCTTTTCATTATGTATATTTGGTTTTATCTGTCATATAATAATAATAATATAATATAAAGTCAAGACACTTAGTCAGTACTGGTCATTGCCTCTCCAAATGACCTGTCTATTGTTCAACTGAGGCAGCCCATTTGGAGGGGGGGTGCTAGTTTTCAGATTAGTCTGTGCTACCGGAAGGCCATTTTGAGGGTTTCAGAACACTGGCGCAGCTGAATTTTCGCATTTTCGCTTATGCCGTACCTCATTAATTTTGGGCCAGTTAAGACATTCGGGATGGGGTACAATTTGTACTGCGGCAGAGCACTACTTTACACTCCGCCAATTTAGTGCTGCTTCGGTCAATCTTGATACATGCCCACCATTGTATTTTAAATAAAGACAAAATACATTTAAATACAACACCAGCAACCCATTATTTTAATATAAACCCAGAATATCACATTTAAATCATACCATACATCAAGACAAATCACCACAGTACATTTATCTTACAATACAATCACCTGTGTTTTCAACCCCACACAATATTTTGCAGCAGGCTTTGCCCTGCCCCACTAATTATGTGCAGGGCTCTCTTCTGTCCTGCCACACTCATATATTGTTTTTAAGTGCAGTACACAAGGAGGTAAACATTTCAAATTTGGAATGTTTACCTCACAGTTCACTGCACCTAAAAATAAATAATCGCTATTATACACCATTATTTTATAGAAAAGAATTCTTAAATATGTTCTGCTTACTTTTTCTTTGCTTTTTATATTTGAATGTAGACATTTTTGTTTTGTACTTTACTCTCTGTGGTAGTTTCAGCGGTTGCTATATGATCAAATGTTTTTTTTTTTTTTTTTTTTTTTGGCTTAAACTAGTTCCATTTCATATACTACAGAAACCACACATGCAGTGTATTGTGACATACCCTACGGCAATGGAGTGATCTGATCTGGTCGTAAAGGTTGTGCTGGTCTTATAACCTGTTTGGTTTTCTAAGAAACATTTCGCTAAATGTATCCTTTCACCAGTACAAAATAATCCCCGTACTTTAGCTTCAGGCCAAAGTAAGCTTGTAACAAAATTTGCGCTATTTGTAACAACAAAATCTGTCTGACTCTAATGATAAAAAGTATAAACATGTTAGTGTAATAGTAATACCTATTAAGGTGTTAATGAATTGCATAGCACTTAATGCGTAATTTGCCAATTGTTATATATCATTCTGCATTACTTTGAAAAAGTAGTGTTTTCTGGACAATACTTTAAAAGCAGCACAAACCATATCAGCCAGGAGGCATGTATAATGTAGGTCAAGGCTTTATGCAAACCAGATTTAAAAGTGTGTATTATGTTTTACTTCAAGAGCAGCCCCTTTCAGCCTTCCTGGAGCTTTTTAGATCCCACTGGAATACTTCAAGGTGATATTAATTGAGAGACTCAAATATCAACAACTCATCAGAAAAACCGGCTAACACATTTTTTATTGAGGGACACATGAATTATGCTGACAGTCCTGAACACCCCTGCCCCCCCTGCAGAGACATGCAAACACACTTTCTGGGATTGTGCAGAATGCCTGTCCCTGTGCAAACTTTCACACACAAGAAAGAGATCGTCTAGCAATTACCAAAATAAAGTGACTGAGAAATCGGAAGACAGACACAGCAGACTGCACCACACCAGAAAGCAGTAGGCAGCTAGGATTTTTATTTTCCTTTATGGATCCAAAAGGTTTTAAACACAGGTCTGGTCTCTACACAGCTGTTTTTTTTCTATATGGGTTAACTAGATGTGTACTGTGTACTTGTAAAACAACATCATTGCTGGATGCTTCTGCTTGGCAAGCTGTGACTAACACTAAAATAAAAATAAAAAAATATGAGCAGTTATTGGGCCCCATATTCAAAATAATTAAGCATCTAAAGAGGCCATGTACATGTCCAAGTGCCTGATTTAAGTGCAGTTTTATAAATGCCATATTCAACCAAGTCCAATTAACCACACAATAGGTCTTACATTCTTTCCTTTCCTAAGTATCAAAGCAAACAATGTGGTGGGTATTATTATTAGCATCGGAATGTTTGCTTTTCACCGTGAATCGTAAATCACATTATCTTTAATGGAGAATCTTTGACCTAAATTTAAGAAAAGTTAGATCATTCTGAATAAAACTTTGCATTTTTGTTTAAAAAAGATTTAAATAAAAGATTGAAGTAAATGTAGTTTACACTCATCCTTTATTTCTTGTAAATATCACAATTGTAGTTCCCAAATATAAGAAGTTTTAAAACTGAAATGATAGTATAATCCGGTAATGAGGAGAATAAACAAAATAAATGTCACAGTCATTGTCTGTTGGTAGCAACTATCTCTGAGTATTTAAACTTGAAAAATAAATGATCATTAAAAACAATTCCACATTAGAAATGGATTACAGTGGGCAGTCAGGACTTAATTATTACTTTGAAATCTCAGCTTCATAGATGTGGCTTTAGTCAATATTTTTCTAATAAACACTAACTGGAACAATTATTCTGATGCTTTGAGCAGATAATATATATATATATATATATATATATATATATATATATATATATATATATATATATATATATATATATATAAAAAAAAAAAAAAAAAAAAAAACATTTAAGGAGTGGTAATTCAATTCTGATGCACATGTAGTTTGGTGATAGTCAAAGAATGTTTTATGCCAACCGAAAGGCAATTTTGCAAGATATGAAATACGTTAACAGAGAAAAAAAAAAAAAACAAGCTGGGTTGATAATGAGGTTCTCTTAAACACGGGGAACAATGAAAGTATGTTTTGTGCTTTTGAGAGCAAGTGGTAAGCCATTGATTATTTCCATACACAAACCAAACTTAAAAAACTATTCAGCTTAAAGTATGTGATCTGGCTTATGTATTTCTAATTGTAACAATAATAATAATTACCTAAATTTATACAGGAATTATTATTGAGACTACTGGCACATTGTTGACATAAACCCTATAACCAGCCCCATTCAAATAGAAAAAGGCATAAATATACAAAACACCATTAATCCTTTATTTCGAGTAATTATTCTTTTTTAAATCAATTGTCTATTTTTATTTTGTGTCCCCAGAATTATATTAAGAATCACTGTTAGACTGACACATATAGTATTATTGCAACACTTTATACAGAATTTCTGATTATTTTACAATCATACAGGGTGTGAAATAGACTTAATCCAGAGTAATTGTCATAAGTGACCAATTGAGCACTGCGGTTTTGCACTGTTTGTTATAATTTTGCTGTGATTTATGTGGTTGATATTCTGAGGAACCTAATAGCATCAACTGTTACCCATTACCTCATTTAATTATAAACTGCCTATAAAAGGTGTGTTGCCTATACAGTGCAGGCAGGGAGCAGGATAGACTGTGTTATTGAAGGACCCAGACCAGAAAGTGGATGAGAGGATTTGCTGGAGGAACAGACTGCAGGAAGAACCTGGAAAAGTTAGACCAAGGGAAGTTACAACCAAGTAGTAGTACTTTTGTTTGAGTGGTGAACCCTGTCTAGCTTGCAGATAAGTGCACAGGGCTAGAATAATTTAGTTCAGTGTGTAATTGGAAACCATTTTATTTGACAGTACAACATGTATATGGACTTTACTACTATATATGAGTTCTGAAGCAAGTCAAATAACATTATACCGATTTGTATGTAATTATTGTGGTGGTCTGTATATAAGACAACCTGCTGGAGTATTGTTAGAAACTTAAAATTGCCATACAATATGTTGCAACACAACTGCACTGATGGTGGCTTTTGTTTGTTACAGCAGGTTCCTGGGCCCTGGGGTTTGGGCTGACCCCCTGTTGAACAGTGACCAGTGGGACTGCATTTGGGACAGGTAGAAGCTGGCCCCTGGTTTTGATGGGGCCTGTCTAAGGCTAATTTATAGTGACAAGGGCCATTTTTGGTCTGGAGTGATACTATAAGCTGGGATCCAAGGGATATGAGGTTGTATCTTTCTGTGCTACGGTCTCACGGTCCAGAAGCACTGGGACCCTCCTTGTCTATTTGTACAATTGAACTTGTTTCAGATAGTGTTAACCTAATCAAATTGTTTTAGTAAAAATTGCCATTTTAGATGTCACTTACAGTTTTTGTTGGGATGGTATTTTAATGTGTACATTTGTGTTTTGGATAAAGATTAGGGCTATGCATTGAATTAAAATTGAAGCTTACTTCCCTGAGTTGTGGTCCTTGGACGGTCAACTGGAGCATCGGGGTTGGTGTCGCAGAATCCCAATAGAACCTGTAGAGTGAGGGTAAAAAATGGGAGGGTTAACGTTTGTACACATAGTTAACAGTGTTTGGTTTATTGTCACCTGGTCATCTCTACCAGTTTTGTGTGTTAAAGTGTGACAATCTTACAATACTTCACTAAAATACCAACTGTGCTGACTTCCAAATTCCCAATACAAGCACAGTTGCACACAAGGAAAGTAACTAAATAATCATTTAAACACCTTAACTTTGAAGCTTTATCTTGAAATACTAATTCAACTGATTGCATGCCATTCACAGCCTTTACATAGATATGTTCTTACACTGAATCTTGTTTGCTTATTGACACACAATTAATGGGATTGTGTCAAGCTCATCTCTTAGCTGTTGGATGTGTAGTGTAATGGGAACCCATGGGGGCCCAGTTTACATGTGCGATTATTTCATGTGAATGGACAATACACGTGAAACTTAGCAGCGAAAGCTTGTGAAAGTGTCCCAAAAAATGGTTTCAATATTTTACTGTGAAAAGTCTCCATTTCTTGTGCAATTCCAGGAAATGCTTGTGAAATCAACACCCGTTTACACATGGAAACAAGTTTCTTGTGAAAATGTTAATTAGCTTGTTCAAGTTATTCCCTAAAGCTGCTATAAAAGTCGCAGCGGAATACGTAAGTTACCATGGTCCAAAGATAGCAGCGGGAAAGTACATTTTTTGTTTTCAATATTTCCTTGATCAGATTGATGTTGCAGATAACCCCACTTTTTTTCTCAGTCTTCCCTAAAATTGTCCATCATGCATGGATCTAAATGTGTTTGTAAAGTATAACACAGATTGTATTTGCCAAGTTTCTGTTTAAAACTGTTACTAAAAATATTTAATAAACTACTTCATAGGTTTGTGAATTTGGGTGTTAATATCCATAAGGGAAGAGGATATGATGAGGCAACTTGATACAATGCACAACACGAACATTGTTTAACCCACCCTCAAAATAAAATGTGGTGTGGAATTTTTGTGACTTATTTTTTGAGAATCAACAATACTCAACATTCCAATTATTTCTTTAGCAGAAGCAGTCATACAAGTACAGAGCAAATGAGGATGCTATATTTGATATAAAGAGATACAAAATAAGCTAATGAAACAAAAATGTGATTGTGGCAGGAAATGGCGTTGCGGTGACGTCAGGCCAGAAGGAAGAACGACAAAGGTAACTGCAGTTGCAAAAAAGACGCGGCATGCGCCGTTTTATTTCAACAAAAACAAATAAAATATTTAAACAAAAATAAACACTGCTCACAGAGCACAAAAATAAAAGGTTTAAACAAAAATAAATCTCGAACACAAAACACTAAACGCTAAGGTCAGGCTGAGCAACTGCCTTCAGTTCTTTAATTTATCCCTCTTCTCTCCGCTCTTGTTCCGCCTCTCGAACACCCCGCCATGAGCAGAGAAAACTGCAGGGTTTTTATACAGGTGACCATCTCCCGATTAGCAACAAATTAATCACTTAATTAATTCGGGAGATGGATATCTTCTGCGCAGGTTTTTAATGTGGATGGGGCTTCCCATCTACGTTGCAAAACATATACAAAACAAAACGCACGGACATGCCATCATATATACAAATACATACATAAGTCATAATACAAACACAAAATAAGAACAGGAAACCCTGTTCTAAAATAAACAAATACATTTAAATAGTAGGACTTTCCTACCGCCCTGCTACAGTGATACAAAATAAAAGTATGCCGTCGGGTTACAAAACTAAAGAGACCTGTGTGATAGGAAAATGCCCCATCAGCCCCCTCTCTAGCCATGTGCTTAGAAATTAACCTACTTTGCTTTTTGTGCTGCAAAAGTATTTACTAAGTCTGTATAGTCCAGTCTTCTGGCAGTTGTTTCCATGGCTGTGAGACTGGATGGAATCATTCCTGGCAAAAGTTTGAGTTCTTCAAACAGGTCACTGTCATCAATATCTGTTAATGGACCATTTGTCACAACCTGCTTTAGGTTGTTGCAATGATCCAGAAGTGTTGCATGTTCCATTTTCTTCAAGGAAGATATGTCATAAAGGAACCTAACATGCTCACTCTGCTTCTCAAGAAGGCTGACTCGTTTGTTACAAGAAGCAATTGATGTATCAAGCAGTACATGGAAATACTGTGTTTTAAACTCTTCTTGAGGGTCTTTGTTTCTATGGCCACACTTATCTGGAAAGGCCATCTATACTTTTGTTGGCTCTTCATGACTCAGTAATTCCAGGTCTTTGACTCTGCCTTCACAGGAATCGTTTAGTTTTTCCATTAGTTCCTTGGCTGACACCATCCCTTCCTCAAATCCGGTGTCTCTGTACTGAAGGTAAATTCCTGTCTGTCTGGTAAGTTTCAGAGCACCATCAAGCTACATCTGTGGTGACCTTGTTTACTTGTGCTAGAATGTCAAACCATATAACAAGTGAAAGGAGAAACTTGTAAGAACGGAGCTCATGATCAGTTAGAGGTCTTGCCTAACTCTTGATTTTAGCATCAGTTGACACTTTTGATAGTTTAAGTAGTGCATTTCAAATTTCAATTACTGAATTGAAATTTGAGGCGTACAGCCTTTACACAGTCAATTCGGAAACCCAAACATGTGTCCGACAGTGTCTTTACTGTTAAATGATGCACAAAAGTCTGAAGAATTTCCCATCATTGGACAGAAGAGGAACATCTTGTATAAATTCTCTGTAGTACTCCAAAGAACGTGAGGGCTTCTACTGATTAATTGGCTGTATCACTGAGCGCTAAATTAAAATTGTGACACCCACATGGAAAAAAAATGCACATGGATTCAGCTGCAAGGTTCTAGCCTGACCCCCCTTGCGCTCTCCCCTCATATTTGCCCCATTATCATACCCCTTACCTCTGCAGTTTTGCAATGACAATCTATGTTTTTCCAATAGCTCTAGGAAGGAGTCTGTCAAACCTTCACAATCAAACAATCTGTAAAGACTAAGTTGTCCAGAAAGTGTTCCTGAATTTCAGTCATTTGCTCGTGATGGCTCAAATCTGATGTATAATCAAGAATTACTGAGTAGTACTTACCTTTTACGACCTGATCAGCAATGTTCTCCCTGATCTTCTCACCCATTAAATGTATTAATTCATTTTGAACTGTCTTGCTAAGATAATGATCATGGTTCTCCTGTACATTAATTATTTTTAAATGTTCCTGCATCACAGGGTCAAACCTTCCAAGCAGTTCATTCAGTCCCAAAAAGTTGCCATTATTTTGAACACCAAGTTTGTCAACACTGCCACAAAATGCTAAATTATGTTGTCCTAAATACAATGTGATTGCTTACAGTCACTTTATAACATTTCTCCAGTGCTGTTTCTCAAGCTGAAGCCTCTGCTGATATTACTGATCAATGGTTGCACATGTTCTAATCCGTGACTCTGCTTCCAACCATGCACGCATGTTATTACAATGGCTATGGGAAGTATCATACTCTTTTAGCTGTACTGTCATATTCTGCCAATTTCTGCAACCAGTTGTGGTTCGCTAAACTGATGCTCTTCCAAACAATTTACAGCAAAAACAGTACAATGCATCTTTACTCTTTGAATATACTAGCCATCTCCTGTTTACAATCTCTCCATTTGGAACCCTGCATCTATAGTTTTGAACAAAAAAAACTCATATTTAAGTCATCTTTAGGGAAACAGTAATTTTTCAGCTGCATTGGATTGTTTTCCACTATTTTTTAATCGGTGATTAATTTCATTTGGCCACATTCCAGTATCATCGAAAACAGTCATGCAGGAATACTCAGATTCAACATCAACATCATTAGGACAACTTATATTAAGCTCAATACTTTCAGAAGTAGTTGGAGGTTCATTTCTACCTCCTTGGTCCAACTTCACAAACTTTAACATTTTCCTGGCTTTTCTGCATTTCACGACGGTCTGCTTTCACCTTTCTCTTCTGAGCTCCAGAGGGGTATTTACGTCTATTGTCCCTGTCCCTGCTACTACCGGCTGTACTCGTAATTACTGTGGTGATTCCCTGTCAATTAAATAAAGTTAAATACAAATGTGATTTATTTTATTTTGAACATTATTATAAATATCAAATTATTTTTTGTAATTTTATATTTATATTAATGTTGAAATTTAAAAACTTATTTTGAAACATATTAACTACGGTAAAGTTAATTCTATCAATTCATGGCAGTATTTGGTAAGTTTCTGTTTTAATGCACCACGGATTTAGTTTGCAGTTGTGTTTTTCTGGTGAATATATACCTTGATAAACTGATAGAGGAGCAGGAAAAAACATTCACATTCCAAATTATGAACATAACAGCTAAGTAAGCAAAGCACTCATTTAAAAACGTAATGTCCATTATGAAAAAAGTTTGCAGCATCTACATACAAATAATAAAAAAAATTGAACAATCTCTGCCTCCTAAACAACACAAGAAATGCACTGAATTCCTAACAAAAACGCAAGCCTTCGTCCAAATTATTGAGTAATATTTGTATTAATTCACAATAAAAAGGCAGTAAATAAAGTGGAAAGATTGTACGCAAAATTAAATTAAGATATCAGTTAGGGTTGCCACTAATTTAAAATAATTTTAGACAATGCAGCAAAAACGGGGGGCCCCTTCAGCCTCTGGGCCCTGTGTGACCGCTTAGGCTTAAGACCGGCCCTGAGCTGTTCGCTAGCATGAACACCTCCTTATGGTCCAAGCACAGATTGTGCAGAGTACAGCAGGCTGTAATAATTTGGGGAACAAGTTCGTGGTTGACTTCAGTATGCGTCAGTAGTATCTGCCCCCTCACTTTCAATAGCCCAAACTCCTGTTCAACCACCACTCGGATGAGGTGTGAAAAAAACGTTACAGATACAAAAAATTCAAATCCCTTCTCAGTCACTGACTCATTGTGTGACCCTGAGCAGGTCACTTAACCTCCTTGTGCTCCGTCTTTCGTTTGAGATGTTGTTGTAAATTACTCTGTAGATGATACTTAGTTCACACATCCTAGTCTCATATCTTGTAAAGAACTGTGAAAGGTGCTATATAAAAAAAATAAAAAAGCAGTGAGGGCAACAATATTAAAAAAAGTATTAAAAAAGCACGATCCATCATCAAATCTTTAATAACCATTTATGTCAAACACAATGCCACGTGGATTCTTTCTCGTGAAACTGTTCTCTGCTGTACTGTAAACAGTACTTTGGGGATGTTCACAGTTAACAGCACGAGAATCTAAGTGGGCCGTCAGCATGGGAAATTTAAATGTGAACCCCCTCTCCTTCATATGCATAGCATTCTGGGAAAAGTAGGCATTCCAAAGGGAAATGAGAAGCTTTAAATGTAAACACAAAAAGGCCCCATGTCCGCGTTTATTTCACGAGAAACAGATGTCTCCTGTAGTGTGGCCTATTGATGAATAAGTATTGCTCTACATTCCTGCTTAATGTGGGAGCTTCGTCATTTCACAGAATTCAGCAAGTTAATATATCTGGAGGTATCAGCATTGTGCATTGGAAGTCAATTCATATAATACATAATTGCAGAAAATCAGATAGAAAAAGTAGAATTGAAGCGCAACACCACTGACTCTAACACCAGCTCACAGTAAGCCAGAGTACTGCATGTGACTGGTTAGTCAACCACATGACACCAGACATAAGGGTGGCTTCTAGTTCTCTTGATCCGTATTCCCACAGAAAAAGCAGGATCCGTGCCTGCACTGATGCCGCGTGTCGTTTTTTAACCGTTTAGTGTCAGCAATTTGGTGACTTACCATTTACACATGACTCGTGTTAACATAATTTGCTAGTGTTCAGTGCTGTGACCAAAACAATGATGCCTTTGGTACTTGTCGTGGTATGCGTGATATTTTTCACTATACTTTTTGAATATCACAATAGACTAATGAAAAGCTTGGAAGACATACAGATAGAATTTAGCCACCACTTGATTTTATTACACAGAACACTGCATGTCATTAACTTTTCTAGTATTGTGGAATACACATCAAGTTGTGCATTTATCTCTTCTTTTGATAACCAGCGCGCATTTTAAGTGTTTGTAGTCAAGTCTCCCACACAATCGACTAATTCACTCCAGTAATTTAAGATTGAGGACTACACCACTGAAAGCTCCCTTACATGTTTTTTGGACCAGTTACTGCCTGGGCCACTTGCCATTTTGTTGGATTTATTTCTTCAATCAACATGTGACAGAACAGGAAATTGCGTTTACTTGGGAAAACCCACCTTGAATGCAAAATGCAGTGGTTGTGACGGCATTGTCGTTTTCACTGAAAGTTATGCCCTTCAGTACCTGCACTGTGCCGCCACTGAACCATCTCTCGAGGAATAACGTGTGGCTGGATTTTACCGGCATTTCCCATTTACACTTAAAGTGATACCGCATCAGTGCGCCACAGACACGGCAAATTGCTTCAGTGTAAACATGCCTTTGGTGAATGAGCTGCCTGCAAAAATAAGCGGCTCACGTGACATCCCTCGCAGAAGCATTTCTAAGGTCATTCATACGGTTTTACCTCCACAAACATGACCATAATCCACTCAATCTTTATATTGTACATGCAATGTTTCAACAGAATAACAACTAACTACTGTACCCTAGCAATAACTTCTAATCCACTGTGATTCATATACTACATAATCATATCTTCTCCATTAAATTACTGCCAGATCTGTTTGGAGGATAGTTTCTACATTAAGAGCAGTCTGCTTGACTCTGCAGAGGCTTAGCCAAGGCAGGTCCATGTCCACTTGTCTTCATACCTGCCAGTCTGTCATTTCTTCTGGACAGAGTGATGACCAAAGAGATTGTGCTTGCATAACTCAGCCACAAAAGGAAGTTCAGGAACAGTACTACCCAGAGTTTGACCTTGTCGGATTAGGACCTAATAGAAGGATAAGTAGAAATCAATGCCATGTCTCTTGTGGTATAACTTTCTCTTAAGCACATTACCACACATATCAACCCTTTTCATTTGATACACTTTGGTAAAACACACATACAGTAGATCAGTTTATTTTCCTATGACGCAATTTGTTAAGGTGTGAAATCACCCAATCCCTATTTCAGTGGATACAGTTTAATACCTGCAGACTCCCAGAACACAACTGGATGAGTGGAAAGCATGCATCTTGTTTTTATGATAAATTAATTTATAGGACGTGAAATAAAAAGCTGACACTAAGTTAGTGTAACTGTAAGAAAAGTTAAAATACTTAGGAGTACAAATGTCACAAACTTCCAGAAAACGTTTCTTAATTTGAATTTTAGGTCAGGAAAAGTTAAATACAATGTATCAAATCAAAATAGATATTGTTCATTATTCACACTGACAATAGGTTTTTCTCAGCTAATTTCTTTTCAGAGTTGACCAGGATGCTTCACAGTAGGGATCGTGTTACCTGGGTGATGTGCTGTGTTGGGTTTGTGCCAGACATAACGCTTTGTATTTAGGCCAAATAGTTCAATTTTTGTTTCATCGGACCACAGAATCTTCTTACATCTTTTCAGTCTCCCACATGCCTTTTTGGAAATTCCAAGCGGGATTTTACATGGCTTTTTTTCAGAAATGGCTTCCTTCTTTCAGAGCTGTCATTGTCCTCTTGATGGCTTCTCTGACCAATGCCCTTCCTACCCGGCTGCTCAGTTTGGGAGGAAGGCCTGCTCTAAGCAGATTCTCAGTGGTGCGGTATACCTTCCACTTCTTAATGATTGACATGACTGTGCTCCAAGGGATATTCACTGCCTTTGAAATCTTTTTATACCCCTCCCCTGATCTGTGCCTTTCCACAACTTTATCCCAGAGTTGTTTTGAAAGCTCCTTGGTCTTCATGGTAGTATCTTTGCTTTGAATGCACTACCGAACTGTGGGACCTTACAGAGACAGGTGTATTTAATCTAAAATCATGTGAACCACTTTTATTGCACAGAGATGGACTCCATTTAATTCTGGAGGCAATTGGTTGCACCTGAGCTTATTTATGAGTGTCATAGCAAAGGGGGTGAATACTTATCTAATGAAGACTTTTCAGGTTTTTATTTTTAATTGATTAGTTTTTTCACCTCCTCCATTTTTTCACACATTCAAGTGTTGAGTAGGTTGTGTAAATCAAAGGGGAAAAAGTCCCATTTAAATGTATCAAGATTTTAGGTTGTAACACAGCAATCTATGAAAATGTCCAAGGGGGTGAATACTTACTATAGGCACGGTACGTCCGTGTTATCTCAGTGGTGCAGAGGCTATGTGTATTGCTCAGACCCGCCCCTTTTTTTCGGCTTCTCTCGGCTCTTATCGGTCTCACTTGGCCATTGAAAGGTTTTCTCGGCTTTTTCCAGAGAAAAAACGACTAGAAACCTGTGCTTGATGTCTTTTTGATGATGTCACGCAGGGTCCGACATCGTGTATGTCATGTATACCAGTGACTTTGGTATACAATTTATTTAGATATAAATTAGTCTATAGACGCACTGTTTAAGAACATCCAAAAGTTAGTAACTGAGACATACCATAATAGTTCGGTGATGTCATGTAGACAACAATTGACAGCCACACAACTTGTCAGAAATATAAAACAATCGTTTATTTAAAGGAAAAAGGAGTGCACAACTAATCTAATATTATAGAAAGGAAATGCTATTGGTTAGAGATGTGCGTGAATAGTAATATGCAGTTTATTGATTCCATAGTCACGATTACAATGACCATAACATCATTAGCATGCATGGTTAATATACTAATATCGAATATGTCTTATCACACAAAGTCTCTAGTTTGCCTTAATATTTTAATACCCGTTTCTCGTTGTAATCGATCATGTAAATATGCACGAGAATTAATTCAACTTCCCATTCAAAACAGAATCCAACATTCCAGTACCTAATTTAGCAAATTAATTTTACCATGTTAATTTAGTTTAGACGTGAGGTACCAAACTAATAACATGTTATCAACCTCAGTTGATTATATATTCAAATTAACTCAAATAGGGCAATGATGAAATTCTCTGCATTTATGAGGCAACTCCTTTTGAGTTGCACATTTCAAACAAACATAATACATTTCTTACACACTCTAAAACAGGAGGTTATATTCTATTTCTAGAATAGTTTCCACTTAACTTGATAGCATTTGCTTGTTACTTTCTCAAGTCATAAAGTATTTAATATAAGACATGTTGAATACTTATCAATTTCCATATACAGACGTCAATCTGTGTCGATGAATACTGCAGGTCTCCAGATCCGCAGTTCCGATTTAGATGGTATTTTGCAGTAAGCATTGTATTGCGTAGGCTCGCAATAACCAATAGTTCCTTTTCAAATGGAGATCAGCTTGCAGATCACCACAGAGATAACACAGACATAAACAAAGGAGATAGCTGCTTCTGCACCCATCGTTCAAAGAATATCACACACATTTGCAGAGCTTTTTGAGATGTTATAATAATAAAATAATGACTTGGATCGCATTATTGAGGAGTTTGGTGATAAAACGAGTGATCAGGAGGGGATTGTGGCAAAGTGCCCAATCCCTGGGCTATTTATTTCTGTTGTATGTTACATGTAGTGTGTTTTAAAGTTGGTGTATAGTCATTGGTACACAGGATATAAATGGGTCTGTGTAACACAAGTGTTTAAAATGTATATTTGTATTTAGGCACGAGGATTACACAGCACTTCACGTGCAGGTAAAATGTAATAATATGTGAGCACGGGGAATTGCACTTTATTAATTCACGTGCAGTTGTACCGAGACTCCAACTGAATGATTGATTAGCAATAGAGTCTCAGTATAGCTGCATAAAAGCAGCATGTTTTCACTCACTCAGAGTTGTGTGTTCGGTGAGTGGAGGACGGGATTGGAGACGGAGGTAATAATAATAATTAAAGCAAGTCATAATTTCACTCACCGTGTTTGTCCGCTGTTTGGTAGTGTCTGTTTTGTTTAGTGTTAATTTGTTTAGTTTAGTTTGGCCTCACGTGCCATGTGCTGTTTTTGTTACAACCTTTTTATTTAATGTTTGTTCATTGATTAAATGCTGAGTGCAAGCAAGCATTCAGCTTCACCAAAACTCTACCTCTCTCTGTTTATTTTGTGTTGGTTCCCATTTCTGGTCTGACGTCACCCACTACAGCCGTCTTTGTGATAGGGATTTATCAGTATGCACGTCTATAAAGAGGTATGTGAAAAATACAGCGAACAAGGGTGGGGCTTGGCTGGAGATACAGTACTGAGTGTCCTTTTGTGATTCAATGTCTTTTAAAACTGTTTTACTCTGAAAAAAATATTTTAAACAGTGCGTGTGAAAATAAATTGGACCTGATGAGCCTGACAAGCGCTGAATAAATGGACCGCTAAGGGTTAATGACAATTCTGGTTTTAGCCCCTCCCACTTCCGATGACCTCTTCCAAGTGAAATCCAAGTCCGAGTACAAGCAGTGGGTTCTCTGCACACCACTAATAGTAATGCAGTGTTATGTCATTAAATATAAGGAATTAGCATTGTATTTGTGCCTTTTTGTAGATTTTGTACATTTCTGCGAGAGGAATGTCTTTTGGGCTGCTTATAAAGTCAAATACTTTTAAAGGGGTTATAGAACATTTTATAGACAAGCTTGTGTATTAGCTGGCAATTGACATGTAATTACTAACAATATTGACATCACTGAAATGTTTATTTTTTTATCATTAAGAAAAAAGCCTCTGCATTTTGGGTTTATCATAAGAATTTACAGAAGTAATCTCCCTGGCTTAGAATCGTGCATGGTGATTAAATAATGAGTACATCATTGTAATATTGAATTTTTAAGTGACTCCTTATGTGATCGATAATGCACATTATCATAAATCATGGTGTGCATTCCTAATATTAGCAAAACTTCAGCACAGGATTGCACTGGAGGAGTGGAAACATTTTACATTACATGTGACCTACTGCTTTGAAAAAAATAGATACTCTGCAGGACTTTTTTTTCTTCTAATTATGAATACCATTATGTTTTGCACTGGCTGATGGCAAATCCATAGGTGTGAGATTGAAAGTGGTTATTGAACGGTTTAGTTCTGAATCCATTGCAAGGTACTCAGTATTGCCGGACAGTGAACATTGTTGTTGTCTCATTTCGATGTTGGCCATGAAAGCAGACCATTAATTTCAAATGCAATTAAGCTGGTGTCTGGTAGAGAAATTAGCAGCAAGTTCCTTATTTAGGAGACACAGAAGCCTTTTTAAAAGAACATTCATACTGTGATTAGTCACATTGTGTAACATTATGCACAAAGGGATGGAAGGACTGCAGTGCAGTGGAATCAAGTTGAATTGTAATGTGTGTCAGCCAATTCATACACATGGTTTGCAGAACTTTTCATCAATATGTAAGTTCTGCTTTTCCTTTTAAAAGTTTACAGTTACAGTCACTACAGTGTCCCCCCTGCGCCTTTGCTTTAGCAGTGCTGTAGTAATTGTCACTGAATCATAATTCTATGGAAATGAGGTTCAATATGATTAAACCCCTTGGCATCCTGTGTGTTGTAATTTGAGAGTTTTGTTCAGGCTTCTGATTGGGACATTTAGAACCTTTTTGTCTTCTCCTATCAATCAAAAGCAGAAGCCTGCCTACATCTTTTGTACCCAGTCAGAATATGTGATTTAATAGATGCGATAAGGGTAGTTGCCTGTGACATGGACTGTATTGTGGAAACAGTACTGACTGCATTGCAATTCCTGAAAAGAAAAAAAAAACTTGACAATTACCAAATATTTCTATAAATTGCATTTTGTTACTAGAAATGATTGAAGTCATTAAGTTTATTTTAACTCTTTATTATACTCGGCGCTATTTCCACCTGTTTTTCACTGTTTTCATTTATGTATGATTAACTACTGGATAGTTTGTGCTGCATGGATGTAACTTATCAAATGAAAGGCCACACAATGTTCTTTCATATTATATAAGTTGCAACAGGATCAGGTATACTATATGTGGTAGAAATGAGAATATATTTAAAAATAAATAAATACTTAAAAAAAAATAATAATTTGGTCACTGCTATATATTTTATAATCATAGATGGCTCAAAAAAACACTGTACCATTGAACTTCAATATGAAATAAACATGGGGTAAAAATGAAACAAATTGTGTGAAGAACTGTTTTATTAGTACAGTTATTATCTCTCTCTGGCTTGTAGCTTCATTATCAACCTAGCTAGGCAACCAAGCAAATCTGCCCTTTCAGAAGATATCTAGTCCGATTGGCTGGGCTTTGTATTTTTTGAGTTACAGCACTGAAATACAACCACTGACCTGACACGTCTCACTGGCCTGTACTATTTAATTTTGGAGGAATTAGTTTTTTCTCTGAACTACGTATACAGGAACATTTGAAATTCTAAACTTTCTAATGATATGACCCCCCCCATCCACCTGGCTGCTAAAACATAACAAAGCCTATGCAGGTGAGCCCTGTCACATGATGAGTGGCTTATCTTCAGGCAATCATAGCTCCGGCTAAGAATACTGCTTAAAAACAGCGAATGCGTCCTTGGAAAGCACCGGGTCTGTACTTTTAAAAAACCTCTGAAACACATAGATGGCTTTTCTATTGCCTGAGTAATATGCACTTAAAGTTGGGTGTGCCAGCACACTGAAACGAATGGGGCTGAATTTAAATTAAGAAACAAAATTAACAAACATAACTTAGAATGCATACAGTACTTGTTTCCTTTTTATCAGAAGCAAGAAAAACATTTCTACAATTTTATTTATGTGTATGTATTTTCATCTCGCAAACACTCAATACAATGAATGCTTTCTTGCCATTTAGGACTCCCCAGCTGGAAAATGTCCCTGAAAAATGCTTCCTGACAAAAATTGAAGGAACATATTTCCTTGTACCTTTTTCAGTAATACATGTTTACCTTCCTGAAGATTCATTCTATCAGGTGCCAGTGACAGGCAATGCTGTCACTGTAAATGCTGACAGCTGCTAGGCCGGCTCCTCCAGCCAAGCCAGCGGTGCAGTATGGATGGTAATGCTGCCCTCAGCGTGGGACACTCCGGCGGTAGCAGAGGCACTGGGCATTTTGGACGTGGCATTGGCGCTGGCAGCGACCATGCTGCTCTGAGCCCGGGACACTCCGGCAGTGATGATTGCACTGGCAGTGGTAATGCTGGTAGGGGCACTCTGGCAGTAGCAGTGGCGGGCATCCCCGAGTGATGGTGCACTGACATCCCTGTGCGCTGCAGGCTCTGCAACCCCAGTTGCAGGCTCCGCAGCAAGGTTATTTCAGTTGCAACTTTTTTAAAGTTTCTATTTCTATTGTATTTTTATTTTTTTTCCAATTACAGTTTCAGTTTAGTTATGTATATTCTTAACAACTTCTATTTCAATTTTCATTTTAATAATAAATTCTAATTTCAGTTTCATTAGTTTCTGATTTATCTTCAAAAACACTCTTTGCTCCAGAGATGTAACCATCTTATTACTTTGTCCTGAAGACAGCTGTGTACACACAGAGAAGGTCCTCTCTCAAATGCTTGGGATGCAGCGGCTGCAACAAGATCTTCTGTAACTCATGCAAGCTTTGGATACACAACCTCTCTATTTTGCCAACATATTAAGGGAGTATTGCCTTGCTTCATGTCTGAGATGTATGTGGAAAGTCCACAGTGTGCACTTCCTGCAGTGCCAGTGTTGCCAGATGTTGGAGTGAGTTCAGCCCCAACCTTGGAAGCCAAGACTGTGAACCTCTTTAACACTGTTCCGTGAACATTAGCAGTGGTAGCGCATTGGGGTTGACTTGTCTTGCTGTGACACTGAAAGGCTGCTCTAGTGTGTAGCATGCTGAAGGACAAAATATCTTTCTGCTTTCATGAGGGGCTCCACCTCCGTTCTGAAAAGTGCAAATGCATCTGTTGGGTCCACCAGTCAAGATGCCGCAGGTGTGGCATCAAAATCTGCTGATTGAGGGTTCAGTATACAAGGAAAGCATTTCTGAAGTGACTTCAGCATAATCTGTTCAAGTGGTTTTGAGACTACTGATGACTGAGTGTGCTTCTAGATTCAGTAAGAAGGGCACAGCTTCTGACAGAGACTGGCTGTCAGTCTGTAGCTGATCTGTACATGCTGCAAATGGCTTAAACAACTTCATAAGCTGCTCCAGTTTGGACCAATCACTGGTGAGCAAGGTGTCAATGCAAAGTTCATCAAGAACTTGATTTAATGCAATCGTGATCTCCAGAAGTCTCTTAAATCCTGTTAAGAGTACTATTCAAATTTTCTTTAATTAGTGTTTTGCCACACTTAGAATCATTTTTTCCATGACCACTGAAGATTTACGTACAGTATTTCACTACCCTTCTAGCCCTGCTAATTACATTTTCAGTGCTGGGATGTTTGAAGGCATCCTTCAAAGTCAGCTGCAGGGTATGTGCCATTTTTGTGTACTTTGACAGATCAGCATCTTCAAATAAGTCATCCTCAGCCGTGTCAACAGGAGAATCCATACCTGTAAAAACTCACTTTAAATCTTAACACCTGTTCTGCATTTAGCTAACATAAACATTCATGATTGCAATCAATTACATTAAGCAAATGTAATACACAAAAGTTTTCTTCAAACATATTCAAAGATACGTATGTGAACAGAGCATTACTAAATGGAACATCTGTTGTGAAAGTAATTTGAAATTAGCATTAAAAAAAGAAAATATTAATTTTTTTTTTCTTTTCTGTCACAGTGATTGCAAACAAATTTTACAACTGTTGACATTTGGATAGCTGTAGCATACTTTGCCAGCCTACTGAAATGTATTACTATCTCTATTACATTTAAAACCTCTATTGCATTGTGATAGTTTAAATAACAATACATTATAATTAAAAGTGTCTTCTCTGAGCATTTTCCTGGACTAATTAAATTTTTATGTTTACTTGACTGGTTATAGGCTGCTACTTTTATCAAGCTGTGTGCTTACAATAAGAAATGAAATATGATCTTCCTTATCATCGGCACAATTTTGATCCATGCCTCGGCCCATACCTTTTGAGTAAAAAAAAAAACTCTAGAAATGGTCAGCAGTTTAACCTGCCCAAAAACACACAGACTGTCGTGGATCGTTAGGAAAAAAAATTCAGATCGTAAATAATGAAAAAAGCAGGAAATTAACACATTTTTAACAGCCTTTCCGCTTTCTGATTCAAACACTGCTTTATTTCTACACTGAACAAAAATATAAACGCAACATGCAACAATGTGCAGTTTTGTCACACAACACAATGCCACAGATGTCTCAAGTTTGGAGGGAGCGTGCAATTGCCATGCTGACTGCAGGAATGTCCACCAGAGCTGTTGCCAGAGAATTGAATGTGCATTTCTCTACCACAAACCGCCTCCAACATCGTTTTAGAGAATTTGGCAGTACGTCCAACCGGCCTCACAACTGCAGACCATGTGTAACCACGCCAGCCTAGGACCTCCACATCTGGCTTCTTCACCTGCGGGATTGTCTGAGACCAGCCACTCAGACAGCTGATGAAACTGTGGGTTTGCACAACCGAAGAATTTATGCACAAACTGTCAGAAACCATCTCAGGGAAGCTCATCTGTGTGCTTGTCATCCTCATCAGGGTCTTGACCTGACTGCAGTTCAGCATTGTAACCGACTTCAGTGGGCAAATTCTCACCTTCGATGGCCACTGGCATGCTGCAGAAGTGTGCTCTTCAAGATTGAATCCCGGTTTCAAATGTACCGGGCAGAGGGCAGACAGCGTGTATGGCGTCGTGTGGGCGAGTGGTTTGCTGATGTCAACGTTGTGAACAGAGTGCCTGTGGCAAAGTGGCTGGTAAGGGGAACAGGTGTAGCGGTGATGCGGTGTAGGAGTGACAGGCAGACAATGGTAATCCAGTGAAAAGTGCTTTATTTTTTTTCCAGGTCTGGTGAATGAAAAATAGACAAATCCCCGGCGATACACAACAATGTGTAATGCATGGGGATAAAAATAAATAGTGCACAGTCCCGATCAAAATGAACAGATGGTCACCAGTCCTGGGTGAGTGCAGTCGTGATGGTGGTTAGTGCAAACACAGATGTGCGGTGTGCAGTTGTGCTCCAGACTGTGCTGACCCTTGGCGACAGCTCTGGAGTAGTGCTTTCACTGTCTGGTGGTGAAAAAAACACAGACAATTACACAGACAAAAACAACAAAACACAAAACGCAATTCTTTTTAACAACGAGAGCTCCTCTCTCAATCCTTCTCTCTCCAAACGTTAACACAAATGAAGAAAAAGATCAGCGTTGCCCTGGCCCCTATATGTATTCCTGCATGATATCTAGGTAAATGGTTGCAGCTGCCTTATTACTTGCAGCTGCCCCTCGTTTACTTTTCAAGTCAATACAGTCACAACGGAGTCTCGCTTCTTTCCAGGCTGACCCACTTCCCGGTCCTGGAAACGAACTGTCAGGCCAGCCCTTCCAGATACTTATCCTCCCGTTCTTTAGCGCCCTCACAGGTCGGGAGGAAGATTTATCACCAGAACTCATTGTATTTCTGTCACAGTGCCCCATGGTGGAGGTGGGATTGATTTTATCAATGGCAATTTGAATGCACAGAGATACCTTGACGAGATCCTGAGGCCCATTGTCGTGCCATTCATCAGCTGCCATCACCTCATGTTTCAGCGTGATAATGCACGGACCCACATCGCAAGGATCTGTACACAATTTCTGGTAGCTGAAAATGTCCCAGTTCTTCCATGGCCTGCATACTCACCAGACATGTCACCCACTGAGCATGTTTGGGATGCTCTGGATCGACGTGTACGACAGAGTGTTCCAGTTCCCGCCAATATCCAGCAACTTCGCACAGCCTTTGAAGAGGAGTGGGACAACATTCCACAGGCCACAATCAACAGCCTGATCAACTCTATGCAAAGGAGATGTGTTGCGCTGCATGAGGCAAATGTGGTCACACCAGATACTGACTGGTTTTCTAATCCACGCCCCTACCTTTTTTTTTTAAGCCATCTGTGACCAACAGATGCATATTTGTATTCCCAGTCATGTGAAATCCATAGATTAGGGCCAAATGAATTTATTTCAATTGACTGATTTCCTTATATGAACTGTAACTCAGTAAAATCTTTGAAATTGTTGGATGTTGCGTTTATATTTTTGTTCAGTGTATATTTGTGGCAATGTTGCCTGCCCCGGTGTGTATCTCAGTGTTATATGTTGCGTGTTAATGTTGGTGTATAGTCATTAGTACACAGGATGTTAATGGGTCTGTGGAACACAAGTTTGTTTAAAATGTATATTTGTATTTAGGCACGAGGATTGCACAGCACTTCAAGTGCAGGTAAAATATAATAATATGCGAGCAAGAGGAACTGCACTTTATTAATTCACGTGCAGTTGTACCGCGACTCCAACTGAATGATTAATTAGCAATCGAGTCTTGGTACAGCTGCATAAAAGCAGCATGTTTTTACTCACTCTGGTTGTGTGTTCGGTGAGTGGACAACTGGATTGGAGAAGTTATAAGAAGAAGAAGAAGAAGTTAAATTTCAGTTCACAGTAGTTTGAATAAGGTGTGAGATTGTTTTATTATTATTTCATCAGAGGGCCTTACCCATGTATGTTACACTTGAGGGGGGTAGTATAGTATTTAGAAAAAAAGCACCTATATAACAGGATTTACAGCTAATGGGATTTTTCATGAACATTAATTTATATTATATATTTTGTACAAGTTACATATTCTCTTATTGCATCCCCATCGTGAGTATGCAGCAGCGTATATTGACGATGTGGTTATATATAGCTCCACCTGGAGAGAGCATGTAATTTAACTCATAGCCGCCCTTCAGTCTCTAAGGGTGGCCCGGCTGACAGCCAATCTGAGGAAATGTGCGTTTGCTAAATTAGAGATCCAGTACCTAGGATTTATCATGGGAAACGGACGGGTGAAACCCGTGGCCACCAAGGTCCAGACTTTGGTGGACGCGGCGGTCCCCAAGACCAAGTCCCAGGTGAGGTCACTATTGGGATTGGCTGGTTATTACCGCCGCTTTAACCCAGAGTATGCCACCGTGATCAATCCCCTGGAAGACCACACTAAGAAGTGTGCGCCAAATTTAGTTAAGTGGTCAGCGGAGTGTCAGGAAGCGTTTGAGACCATTAAACAAAAACTGTGCCAGGCTCCTGCACTAATATCACCAGACTTTAGCAAGAAATTCTTCCTCCATACTGAAGCATCAGAGGTTGGTTTGGGGGAGGTCTTGTCCCAGAAAGTTAACGGGGTGGAGCACCTCATTCTCTATATTAGGAAAAAAATGCTTCCTAGGGAGCGCAATTACTCGGTTGTGGAGAAAGAGTGCCTGGCCATTAAATGGGCTACCCACTCCAAAAGATATTACTTACTGGGACATTCATTTGATCTGGTCACTGACCACGCCCCATTCATATGGTTAAGCACCATGAAGGATAGCAATGCTTGAATAACTCGGTGGTATTTGGCATTGCAACCTTATATGTACCATATGGTACATCGTGCAGGGAAAGATCATCAAAATGCGGATTATTTTTCCCTGGAAGGGGGATTAATGGGAATGGTAGATTTGGCCGAGTATTCCTTCTGCTCCACTCTGAGCGGTGGTATATGTGACAAAAAGAGAATGGATTCTTGTATTAGATCTCCCTCCCGACCGGTGAGGACGCTAGGGATGGACTGCACTTAAATAACCAGGGAACCAGTCTACTTGGAGAAAAGATCCTCGAGCAGGTTCAGAAGCATTTAAACTAGAAAGGAAGGGGGGAGAAATCAACAAAAAAACAGAAGGGAGACCGCATCAAAACTAGAAACACAATTCAGGTAAGACAACCATTAAATGTATTTATCTAAATGCTAGAAGTATCAGAAACAAAATTGTAGAACTTGAAGCTACTGCACTAACAGGTAACTATGATGTGATAGGTGTTACAGAAACGTGGTTGTCTGAGAGTGATGGGAACGAATATAATATTTGTGGGTATACACTGTATAGGAAAGACAAGCAGGACAGAGGAGGTGGAGGGGTAACGCTATACATAAGAAACAGTCTTGAAGCCCAGGTGTTAAACCTGGACAAAGAAAATAAAACAGAATCAATATGGGTCAGAATAACAGACAAAAATTCAAAGGGAATAATAATAGGAGCATGCTGTAGACCGCCAGATTCAGATGGTGAGCAAAATAATCTGTTATACAATGACATTAGAAATGCGTGTAGCAAAGGAGAAGCCATACTAATGGGGGATTTCAACTTCCCCCAAATAAAATGGGAAAACCCGGTGGGTAGCACGAAGAATGAAATAGAAATGGTGGAAATGACAAATGACTGCTTCCTAACACAATTTGTCAAGGCACCGACTAGAGGGGAGGCATGCCTGGATTTAGTCTTTTCAAATAACGAAGATAGAATAACTAAAACAGAGGTCAGAGAACCACTGGCAAACTCAGACCACAACATGGTCTCATTTGAAGTGTTTTTTAAAACCTCAAAAGTAATGACTAAAGCTAAGGTTTACAATTTTAGAAAAGCAAACTATGAAGGTATGAAACAGAGACTAACAGAAGTAGATTGGAGTAAAATAGAGAAAACACCCACAGAAGAAGGATGGTTGTTCTTCAAAAATATAGTACTAGAGGCGCAAAACAATTACATCCCTAAAGTAGACAAATCTAAATGTAAAACTAAATTGCCAAAATGGTTTAATAGATCAATTAAAAAAAAACATTCAGCAAAAAGACACTTTACAGAGCATTAAAAAAGGACCAAAAAGAAAGTATGCAGAAAGAGTACACAGAACTGCAAAAGCAAGTCAAAAAGGAAGTTAGAAAGGCCAAGAGAGAAATAGAAATGAACATTGCTAAGGGAGCTAAAACCAATTCCAAAATGTTTTTCCAATATTACAACAGCAAGAGAACATTCAAAGAGGAGATTAAATGTTTAAGAGATACAAATGGCAAAATCGTAGATGAAGAAAAAAAATAGCAAATATATTAAATTATTACTTTTCACAAGTTTTTACAAAGGAAGATACTGACAACATGCCCCACATGTCATCCAGTTCCTATCCAGTTTTAAATAACTTTAGCATAACTGAGGCAGAAGTGTTAAAGGGACTAGGAGCTCTTAAAATAAACAAATCCCCTGGGCCGGATGAGATCCTCCCAGTAGTACTCAAAGAAATGAAAGAAGTAATTTACAAACCGCTAACCAAGATCATGCAGCAGTCTCTTGACACAGGGGTGGTACCGACAGACTGGAAAATTGCAAACGTAATACCGATCCACAAAAAGGGAAACAAAACTGAACCAGGTAACTACAGACCAGTAAGCCTGACTTCTATTATATGCAAACTTATGGAAACTATAATAAGATCCAAAATGGAAAATTACCTATATGGTAACAGGGTCCTGGGAGACAGTCAACATGGTTTTAGGAAAGGGAGATCGTGTCTAACTAACTTGCTTGATTTTTTTGAGGATGCAACATCGATAATGGATAATTGCAAAGCATATGACATGGTTTATTTAGATTTCCAGAAAGCTTTTGACAAAGTCCCGCACAAAAGATTAATTCTCAAACTGAACGCAGTTGGGATTCAAGGAAACACATGTACATGGATTAGGGAGTGGTTAACATGTAGAAAACAGAAAGTACTGATTAGAGGAAAAACCTCAGAATGGAGTGTGGTAACCAGTGGTGTACCACAGGGATCAGTATTAGGTCCTCTGCTATTCCTAATCTACATTAATGATTTAGATTCTGGTATAGTAAGCAAACTTGTTAAATTTGCAGACGACACAAAAGTAGGAGGAGTGGCAAACACTGTTGCAGCAGCAAAGGTCATTCAAAATGATCTAGACAAGATTCAGAACTGGGCAGACACATGGCAAATGACATTTAATAGAGAAAGTGTAAGGTACTGCACGCAGGAAATAAAAATGTACATTATAAATATCATATGGGAGATACTGAAATTGGAGAAGGAATCTGTGAAAAAGACCTAGGAGTTTTTGTTGACTCAGAAATGTCTTCATCTAGACAATGTGGGGAGGCTATAAAAAAGGCTAACAAGATGCTCGGATACATTGTGAAAAGTGTTGAATTTAAATCAAGGGAAGTAATGTTAAAACTGTACAATGCACTAGTAAGACCTCATCTTGAATATTGTGTGCAGTTCTGGTCACCTCGCTATAAAAAAGATATTGCTGCTCTAGAAAGAGTGCAAAGAAGAGCGACCAGAATTATTCCGGGCTTAAAAGGCATGTCATATGCAGACAGGCTAAAAGAATTGAATCTGTTCAGTCTTGAACAAAGAAGACTACGTGGCGACCTAATTCAAGCATTCAAAATTCTAAAAGGTATTGACAGTGTCGACCCAAGGGACTTTTTCAGCCTGAAAAAAGAAACAAGGACCAGGGGTCACAAATGGAGATTAGACAAAGGGGCATTCAGAACAGAAAATATGAGGCACTTTTTTACACAGAGAATTGTGAGGGTCTGGAATCAACTCCCCAGTAATGTTGTTGAAGCTGACACCCTGGGATCCTTCAAGAAGCTGCTTGATGAGATTTTGGGATCAATAAGCTACTAACAGCCAAACGAACAAGTTGGGCCGAATGGCCTCCTCTCTTTTGTAAACTTTCTTATGTTCTAGGGAGGAGGATCAGTCACCCCCAGGGGAGGTGGAAGTCGGCCACTTGGAAAGGGGGCGGAGCCACGGTGAGCAATGTCATCGACCTGGTCAAGAAGCGTGGTGGCAATCAGGTATTGGTTGACGGTGGTTGCCCTCGCTGACTAATTAGGACGGGACGGAGCATACAAATGGGGGCATGGCCCAGGGTTCTGTTCCTTCTGGCAAGGTACTGTGCATGAGAGAGAGAGAGAGATAGAAACCGAGAGAGAAAGAGCAGGGAGTTGAAAGATGGGACGTCTTTGTTGTGGGCTTACCTGCTAACCCATCTCCTTTTGTATTTTAGAGCACTGACGGGACGCTCCGGGAATACTTCGGAGGAGCGACAACCCGGAAGTGCCGGATTTATTACCTGCGTGTTTTTCCCACTCGCAGATTACAAAGGGAAGATGGACTGTTTTTGTTGTTTGTTTATTTGCGACTGCAACCCCGTTTTACTTTATTTTGTCGGGTTACACATTGTTGTGTACCCCGGCTTCTTTATTTTGTCGGGTTACACATTGTTGTGTACCCCGGCTTCCTTATTTGTTTATTGTTATTATTATTTCTTTGAGTGCGTTTTTGGTGACCTTGTGGAAAGGAAATAAATTCAGGCGCATAAACTCACTGGAGTCTGCTGTTTTTCATCACCACTATGCTCATTCTGCCACAAACCTATATATTAAAAAAAAAAACATTCTGCATTCAGAATGCTTTAGCTGAACAATACTACTTCTGTCTTAATTATTTGAAACTATACAAGCCTTGCGAGTTCCAGTCTTGCCTGGAAGTGCATTTTCTATTAATTGCTTGTAAAACATTGTCCATGTCATGAGAATTCTCAGACATTTTGCCAAACACAAAACAGACATACAGACCGGGTGTAATTCATCACCTAATTAGTATGCATTTCTGATATCAACAATTCAAACCATATCAAAAATATTATTACAATACTGATATCAAAAATGCCATTCTTGATAGCAAAAATACAATTCTTGATATCAAAAATGCCATTCTTGATATCAGAAAAGCAATTCTAGGATTGTTATTATTTTGTATTATGTTTTAATAGTGTTTATTATTAGGATAGGGGTTGGGTTTTCGCATAGTTTCCTATTTTAATACAAAGGGTGCAACCTTTTTATATATTCGATTACCCAAACTCTGGTCCCTTACGCTACCAAGAGTAAAAGGCAAATGCGTGTGTACAAGCAGACAGTGTAAGCCAGTAAAGTTTAGCCGGGTTCACAAAGTGTACAAACAATGTCCAAGATGAGATTTCCTCGTTCAATACCATATTTCCTTAGGCACAAGTTTTTCCTTTTGTTTACTGAATTAAAATACAGAACTCAGTGAACAGCAACATCACAGCGCTTATCTCTTCCAATTAAAGCAACAGTAGCATAATATTGTGCAAACCACCAAATAACTTTTGTTGTAGTGTATTCAGAATAAAGTAACACCTATCATATTGCAACCTAAATATTATACATCTGTTTTAATTCTAACAAAAAATATGTATAAAATAATCTTAATAGTGCAAACATTGTTACCTGGCCAAAACAATAGAAAATACATTCCAACATTACATTACAACTCAACTGTTTAACATTACTAATTACAACTAGCCATCAAGTACTGACATCAGATGAATCTAAGTCAAGTTACTTTGTTTATAAATAATTCAAAATAAGGATATCTGGTTGTACTTTTAATGTTCAGTGCAAATGTTGACCTTTCTCCATCCATTCAGTCAACAGTAGATGTTTTACATTTAACTGCAATCCAGAGTTAAAAAATAACTCCTTTCCACCTCCAAGTATCTTGCCTTTTGTCTTTATGTTCATCATAACGTTAAATTACCTTTCTAATTTCAATGTTACCCAAGTTTGGATTACCGTGCTTCTTTTAGCACTTGCTATATACATGTTAATTGGCTGAAGTAACGTATATTGAATGGCTTCATCTAGCCGCTTTCTTTTGAGACGTGGGCTCTCTTTGGTTACCATACACAGTTAGCAACATACTGAAAATAAAAACCATCATGAAAAAATATATAAATATATTGGGCCAGATAAAATTGCATCCGGGCCAGTAAAAACACTAGCTCAGTGGCCCGAGGGGGCAGTAGCTAAAAATCTAAATGTAGAGCCCTGTATTGTATGGCACATCATTGTAAAACATATTTCACCAATATATTAGTTAAAAATGCACACTTTTGAATACAAACATTACTTACCAGTATCAGACTCTGAGTCCTGCTCCATGCTGCTTGCATCACTGTCAGCCTCGTCTTCCGAGTTTTCCACAACTTTTGCATTAGACTCACAAACCTTGCCACTTTGCAATATTAGTTTAATGGCTTTCACAATGTTGGCTCCATTATCTGCAATGATCAATAGTATCTATGCCCCATGTAGCTAGAGTGTGTCCAATACATTTAGCAATCATCTCTCCTATTGCAGATGAAAAATTCGATGTAGGTTGAGCAAAGCATGTTGAGCTTCCTTTACAGAAGGATTGCAGAAGCAGGCAGAAATTCCCAGGTAGGAGGCTGTCAAACCTTTCTTGCTCCATCCATCAATACAGAGAGTTACCTTGTGAGCGTATTGTAATATCTGTTTTGGAAGTGTCGTTGCCCTGTCCATGCATAGCGCAAGCTGACTGCTAACCCTGGCAGAACCTGGGACCTTAAACTTGAGATTGAGTCTCCCACATAATTTTTTAAAGACTGGTTATTCGCATAATCTAATGGACAAGCCAGTCTCCACGAACAAATTCAACAAAGCTTCTTCCCATTTTGTGTGTTCAACCGACCCGGTTCCCCACACCTGTGCTCTTTTAAGGCACGATGTAATTCTCTGTTGTAATTCACAGGAAGCGGAGCTACTCTGAACCAATTAGTTTTTACCGGTTTGAGCCTGCTTTTTGTTTGTGTCCCTTTTTTCCACTTCTTTGAACACCTCTTTATGACAGCTTTTAAGGTGGGTTTTCAGGTTGGTGGAATTCTTTCCTTTAAGTTCCACGCTGCATATATTGCTTTTGGTTCCGTCGTCAGCGATCATTAAAATGAGACATTTGCTGTTGTCTTCACTAGTGCTGTATTGAAAGTAGTCCCAAACAGAACTTTCACGCATTTGTCCCGCGCTTGTTGTTGGTGTTGGCACACTTATGCTAAATTAAATTCTGAACAATTATTTTTTTTTTTTTTGTATTGCTGTAGCAGCTACCTCGTGTGTATGAATGAACGCTTCTTCTCAAAACGCAACCATAACAAAGTGCGTGCAGTACAACAGTCAAATCACATTCAGTGATGTTCACTGACTTAAACAGCTTTACTCAAAAAAAAAAGTCAGTATTCCATTCTAGCTAGCAACTGAAACTGGAAAAAAAATCTGAATTATTATTATTATTATTTCTATTGTGTTTTTGGTTTCAAACGTTTCTATTTTTAAGTTTAATTTTTGTTTTTACAAAAATTTTCGTTTCAGTTTTTACTACTGTTAACGGAATCATTTCTTTACCGTTTTTGTCCATTTCAGTTTCAGTTTTCATTAACGATTATAGTCTTGCTCCGCAGTCGTAGGCGCTGCAGGACAGGGCAGGAGCGGTCCTTGTGAGACAAGGGCAGGACTAGATTCTCAGAAGGTAAACCCAGCCCCACTGGTGGTTGAGGCAGAAGCAGCAGGTATTCTTTCTCTGGTGGTGAAGGTGGGAGCAATGGGTAATCTCCCTCTGGCGGTGGAGGAGGGAGCAGCAGGTAGTCTCCCTCTCTTTGGAGATTGGTGCGGCTCTCCCTTGGCTGCTGGAGACTGATGTGGCTCCCCTTTTCTGGCCACTGGATGCCTCTGCTCCCATTTCTACATGCTGGATGCTCCCCCATTCTGGGCTCTGGACTCTAGGGCTCTGCCCTTATGGGCTCTGGTCGCTCAGTATCCCCCCTTCTGGGCACTGGATACTTGGACTCTGCCTTTCTGGTCTCTGGATGCTCTGGTTCCCCACTTCTGGGCGCTGGATGCTCGGGCTCCTCCCATGGGTCTTGAACACTTGGGCTGCTTCCACTTGGGTGTTGGATGCTTGGGCTCCTCCCACTCCAGGTCTGTGTCTGTGTACCAGACGGATTCCAGGCAGCTGTCCTCCTCCTGCCCTTAGCACAGGTAGTTTGTGCACCACTCCTCATCCTCCCGCTCAGCGGTGTAGTACTCTGTATGTCTGTATCTACTGGGGTTCCCTGGCTCTTTCAGTCAGGTCCTCTTGTTCACCTTCCTCCCAGGTGCTACCAACAGGCACTCCTCTTCTGGGAGGGGGCAGTTAAGTGGGGAATGCCCCCCATGATGGGACACCAACAGTTGCCTATTACAGCAGTGAGGAAGGCGTCCCAGCTTCTCTCTTTTTTCATGGCTGCAGCCGGTACTGGATGCTTCTTGGGACGGCCTCTCCTCCCCTTCTTGCTCCTCAGGGCTGGCAGTCGTTCCTCTTCCTGATGTGGGGAGTGGTAGTCGGGTGACACATGGCCGACCTTGCCAACAGCAAAGCACTCCTCCCCTTTTAGGCATGTTATGCAGACATCCAGGCCTTGTTTCCCTCTCTTTTCTCGCTGCCTCCCTTTCCTTCCCATTTATCACAAAAAAACTATCCTTTTTCTTAATTTTTAAAAAAAAAATTGTACCCGCAGTAGCTGCTCTGGCGTGGGTATGTGGAAGTGCTAGAATTCCATGCTGGACACCATATGTGGCAGGAAGGCTGAGTGGTGAAGTACCCAGACCAGACCTGGAAGCTGACACAGACACACACACAGGCAGGTACTACAGGTGAATGCATTGGTGCTCTGTTTTTTATTCAAACAAAAAATAAATCAAAGATTGTACAAAACACTACTCACAGAGCAAAAATAAATATCTAAAGAAAAGCAAATCTCAAACACAAACCATAAAATACCGTGCTGGTCTGCCCAGCACAAGTATCAAGTGCTTTTACTTTGTTTTGTTTTCGAGTTTTCTTTCCAGTCACTCACATGCCTCCTACCAAACAACCTTCCCGACCAGCAAAAGCTGCTGGTTTTCATATTGGTGATCATCTCCATATTAGCAATAAGTGAATCAATTAGTCTGGAGATGGTCACATTTTGCACTGGGTTTTTATATCTGCATGGTCCACAGCAATTCTGTTCATAATCAGTGGTGGAATTGGGCCGGAATGAGCTGGAATGCCGTGGTGGGAATGAAAATTTGATCCCAACAGGAATCAGGGACAAATATTAATTTTAAACCGTGTTTGTCTGGATTTGTTGTTTGTTTGTTTTTTTTATCCCCTGTACCTCTCCTGTGTTCAGGCTGAACTGTCTTGGCCACACCCCTGTAGTCAGCTAGCCAATAGAAGACCCACACACGTACTGCTTTCATCTGCACTGTATTTCAAATAACGGTTTGAGAAGCAGTAGAGCAAGATCAGGAAAAGTAAAGTAAGTATAGTACACATACAGCGAACCTCCATACTTATATTCTGTAAAATAATAATTACTCATCCTTTTGATTTACTGTGGTTAAAAAAAACATGTTTGACTAGAAGGTATTCAAATAAACTGTTTGCATTTTCAATGGTGTAATGGGAACTCTTTTTTTTTTAAAGGGGCTATAGTAACGCTTTAAAACTCAAGTGATTTAGTTTAATTTTGTGCAGTTTAATGGTCTAGTATATTTAATATTCTGAACACAAAACAAAATACTTTTTTTCTTTATTAAATTACTATTTTTGAACAAAGTGTTTTTGGAAAACTTTTCCACAAGATGTGATGTTACAACGGCCAAATGTCTACCACGACTCAGCTGGTAGCTGCTGTACACTGTATAAGCTACATTTACCACCAAGGAAAATGTTTAGTATTTCATCTATTTAATTCCTGTTGCTGTTTACAAGATTTGTGTCAGACTAGGCAGCGAGGAATAGCTATACTACCTGACTGGAATTGTTTCATATTTGTTTTAAATAAAACTGCCATTTGTGTGTGTGTGCATGTGTGACAGGTGATGTCAGGCCAGATTTCGGAAGAACACCAAAAAAAGTAACTGCAGTTGCAAAGACGCGCTGCGCTGTTTATTAAAGAACAAAAAATAAATAAAATATTTTAACAAAAACAAACACTGCTCACAGAGCAAAAATAAATAATTAAACAAAACAATTCACAAACACAAATAATACTTAAGGTCTGGCTGGGCAGTAGCCTTCACTGTTCCTTTATATTATTTTTAAATTTCTCTCTCGCTCCTCGCTCGCTCCCGTTCTTCCTCTGAACACCCCACCCGGAACTGAGAGTGCAGCAGGTTTATATACCCTGGCCGAGGGGTTTAACTAGTTAGTAATCATTCTATTGCCCCTCGGCCACAATCTGCATGGGTTTATTAATTATGTGTGACTGCCGGCTAGTTTAACAACACACTAGCCGACAGCCACACATTACCACAAGGTTTTCTATTTAACAAAAAACAAAACAAAACACACGGGCTTCATCATATAAAAAATACAATAAATAATAAATAAACAAACACAAAATAACACAGGGGCGGAGGGGGAGACCCCGTTCTAAAAATAAAAATAAACACTTGTATGTGTGGGTTAGCACATCAGCTACAGCAAGTGGTCTGGGTTCCCCCATTCATCTTAAACACCCTTTTTTAAGATAAAAAATGCAAACAGATGAATACAGTACACCTTGGCTATAATAACTATTTCTTTGAATTAGGTCTAGAGTCTCAATATTTTCACTGTATAATTATCAAGTAAGGGAGCAGAGCAATGCTTCCTGGTTAAAATAAAAACTACTTTATTATTCAAGGAGTTATTACTACTTTTATATTCAACTGCAGCAAGTTATTTTACAGTATGCAAAGTTAGATTTTTCTCAGGATTTTAACTTGGGGTAACATTTTTTATAGCGGCAATCATATTATTAAGTAGAATGTAGCTAAGGGGGCAGAGCCTCCTGATTTAATTTTAAAAACTAATACCATTTTTTAAATGTACATTTCAAGTTTAAAAGAAAAAAAAAATCAGAGTCTGAAAGTTGGAACTTAGAGCAAAATATCACCCATTCATTGAGAACTGTATTAATAATAATAATAATAATAATAATAATAATAATAATAATAATAATAATAATATATTATAAATAATAGTAATAATTATTTAAACACTGTAGATTCAGTTCTTTAAATCTCCAATGCAGATACTAAAAAGTAAGCAACTAGTCTCTTGTCTGAGAGGTTTATACAGTGCCATGAAAAAGTATTTGCCCCCTGTCTGATTTTCTGCATTTTTGCATATTTTTGACACTGAATGTTATCAGATCTCTCAAACAAAATCTAATGTTAGATAAAATGGACCCTGAGTGAACAAATAACACAACATTCTGATACTTATTTCGTTTATTTATTAAAGTTATGCAACATCCAATGCCCCCGTGTGAAAAAGTAATTGCCCCCTTAAACTAAATAACTGGTTATGCCTCCTTTTAGCGGCAATAATTGCAACCAAACACTTCCTGTAGTTATTGATCTGTTTCTCACAGCGCCGTGGAGGAATTGCTTCAACTCAGTGACATTTGTGGTTTTTCGAGCATAAACTGTTTGTTTCATGTCCTGCCGCAACTCAATGGGGTTTAAGTCTGGACTTTGACTAGGCCATTCTAAAACTTTAAATTTCTTGTTCTTCAACCATTCTGATGTAGACTTGCTAGTGTGTTTTGGATCATTGTCTTGCTGCATGACCCAGATGCGCTTCAGCTCATGGACGGATGGCCTGACATTCTCCTCTTAAGTTCTCTGATATAGAGCAGAATTCATGGTTCCTTCAATAATGGCAAGTCGTCCAGGTCCTGATACAGCAAAGCATCCCCAAATCATGGCACTACCACCACCATGCTTGACTGTTGTATGAGGGTCTTACTGTGGAATGCAGTGTTTGGTTTTCGCTAGACATTATGTGGCCCATGTGTCCATAGAACATTGTTCCAGAACTCTTGAGGATCAGGTGCATTTTGGTAAACTTGAGACAAGCATTTATGTTCGTCTTAGAGAGCAGTGGTTTCCGCCTTGCTACTCTGCCATGAATCCCATTTTTGCCCAGTGTCTTTCTGATGGTGGAGTCATGAACACTGACCTTAGGCGAGGCGAGAGAGGCCTGCAGATCCGGGGATGTTGTTCTAGGGTTCTTTCTGACTTCCTGGACGATTTTACGCCTTGCTCTTGGAGAGATTTTGGCAGGACATCCACTCCTGGGAAGACTCACTACTGACTTTCTCCATTTGGACAATAATGGCTCTAACTGTGGTTTGGTGGAGCCCCTGAGCTTTAGAAATGGCTTTGTAGCCCTTTCCAGACGGATAGACATCAACATTTTTTTTTTTTTTTTTCCGGAGGTCTTCAGGAATTTCTTTTGATCGTGGCATGATGTGCCTCTAGAACCTGTGTGCTGACAACTTCACTCTGATGGTAAGGGCCAAAGTTAGTCAGATTTATACTGGGCAGGGCTGGCCCAAATCAGGTCTGACCGTTAACCTAAGTATTCAAATAGCTGGCTCTAATTATCCCTTTAATTGGGTTGAGTTAGAGGGGGGGGCAATAACTTTTTCACACCTGAAGATTGCATGTTTGATTACCTTGCACACCAAACAAATGAAAGAAGCACCAAAGTTTGGTGTAATTTTTTTCTCTCAGACTCCCTCTATATACTACTACAACCCACAAAAAGATCTGAACAAATTCAATGTGAAAAATGTGCAAAAATGCAGATAATCAGACAGGGGGCAAATACTTTTTCACGGCCCTGTAGCTGTTACAGTCCCCTATAGCATTCATAAAACCTGCAGCCTAACAAACTGCTGAAATAAGAAATACATATTAATGCATTTGGCCCTGTACTACTTGATTTTTTGTGTAGGCTATAGCATGTGCAGTTTCATCTGGGAAAAAGTATGATGCAGCACTGGGTTAAATTAAATTAAGGATATACAGACAGAAAGAAGATTAAAATACAGAATAAAGCAGAAATTGCATTTTTCATAGATGTTGACAAGTGAAGTACAATTATATGTTTTGACTGTGACTTTAATCAATATTTAATTATTATTAGAAGGAAGGTTTTAGTTTGTTCTTTCCTAGACAGCAAAAGAGGGAGATTGCAGAGATGGACAGATGTCATGGAGATACTGAGAGTGTGGCAAGGTCACTTCTTGACCGCCAATAAAGAGATTGCATCACTGTAATGGAATAAGCCACCTGCCGTGTTTATTAGTTACAAATGTGATTACCCACCACCAAAACACTACATATATAGAAGCTTGTTCTTGCTTCCTTTTTAAACCTTTGCGGGCTTATGTCGGACCAGGTCTGACATTACAATTCTCCCTTTCAAGTCTGATGTCGGACCCTGTCCGACATCATCAAAAAGACGTAAAGCATAGGTGTGTAGTTGTTTTTTCTCTGGAAAAAACAGAGAAAACCTTTCAATGGCCGAGTGAGACCAATAGGAGCCGAATGAAGCCGAAAAAAAAAGGCGTATCTGATAGCTCCATGCACCACAGAGCTAACACGGACATAAACAAAGGAGATAGCTGCTTCTTGATGACTTGGTTTGCATTATTGAGGAGTTTGGTGATAAATCCTCTCCTGATCACTCTTTTTATCAGTATGCAGTCTATAAAGAGGTATGTGAAAAAATACATTGAACAAGGGGTGGGGCTTGGCTGGAGATACAGTACTGAGTGTCCTTTTGCGAATCAATGCCTTTTAAACCTGTTTTACTCTGGGAAAAAAAATTAAACCGCGCATGTAAAATAAATTGACCTGATGCGCCTGACAAGCGCTGAATAAATGGACTGCTAAGGGTTAAGCAAGTCCGACACTTTGGAGATATGGCAAAGGTCAATATTATCTTCCAGTTTCGTGTGTCATGACTGCCCATTTTGATGAGACACAGCTTTGCAGAAGGTAAATATTTATTCCAGTTTCATGTCTCGTGACGGCCTCTTGTAGTTAGACACAGCTTTGCAGAGTGTTTTCCAGTAGGGCTGCAACGAAGGGTACATTTTGATCTTCGAAGGTTCGAAACACATTACCAAAGGAAGGTTCGAACCTTCGATGATACTAATGCATAATTTACTGGTGACATCACCACAACTTGTTTATATTTGATTAAAAATCCTATTTTACAGATAGCCATACAAATGGAATAAAACATTAGTGTGTAGTTTTAAAATACATTATGTGGAACAGTAATCATGTTTTTATAATTTATGTAAAAATAAAAATACATCTTGTTTATTTGATGCTTCTTGTGCGTAAGCTTGCATTGCAGCAGCACTGACTGCAGCGGACTTAGCCAAAGCAAACTTGGTTTAACAGTCACTGTTCACAGCCAGTTATCAGTCACAGTCACTTTGTACAACTTCAACTATTACTACGATTACGACTACTAATAATAATATGAACATCCGATTGTGAAGTGACCCCAGAGATCGGATGTGCCTCCATGATCATCAACAGTCGCTTGCACAGTTTGCATTTTTTTTTTTGTCGTCTGAGCATTTAACAAAAAAAATCCCAAACAGCAGTGGGGTTTCGAGACATACCTTTCAATACAGCTTATGCTATAACTTTGCTGTCGAGATGGTGAATGAAGAAATTTGCCTCTGATTAACACGGGCTGGAGGGGGGAGGGAAGGACGGTGCTCAGTTTTTTCGAAATTAAAATTACTAGTGTTAGCGTACATTTTGTATGTTTCAAACATAATCCACCATAGCACTTCTCTTACACTGTCTTGTGCACTAGTTATTCAGTATATATTTTACTATAGCACTACAACCGCTGTAGGTCCCCCAGATGCTTTGGATAATATACCTTGCTCCATACACAGCAGCGGCACATATAGAGTTGCTACGTATAAAGATTTGGTTGGATTTTAATACAGCAACTTTTGTTTAAGTAATATGGATTATGCAAATAATAAGATCGAATTTTGCAAGTGAGTGACATTTAATGTGTGATTTATAGTATTCACACATTGTCGATAACAGAAAAAAAAAAAAAACACAGTGCGTGAATGGCATCTGACGAACCCTCGAAGGTTTAAAACAGTCTTTGAATTCCTGGCTAGTGAACAAACCTTTGAACTTTCTAATACAGCCCTAGTTTCCAGGACCACACAATTAACAAGTCCAAGACTTTGAAGGTAATGCAAATGTACGTATTGTTTTCCCATATCGTGTCTCACAATTGCCCCTGGATGTGACTGTAGAGTGTAGTAGTTCAGGACCACATGGTAAGTAAGACAATGACCCTGAAGAACTAAGTTTTGTCTGTTTTGTGTCTCAAAACTGCCCCTTGTGGTGAGGCGTAGGGTTGCAAAGTGCATTGTTTTCCAGGCCCACACCGCATGATTCTCAGAGTAACTTCTAACATAGTATATACTCTCTTGGCCAAGCAGGTAAGTAACATCAGAATTGTATTACTGTTGTATTGAGCCTTTGGTTAATTATGTCTTTCCTTCTCTTTTCAGGGTCCGAAATAATAAAAAATGTTTCCAAACAACACTATGCTTTGTATATTCTTTGTTTTGTCTTCTGCACAAACATTAATAAAACCACACACGTTTACCAACTCAAATAATATAAAGGCGAGGTTCAAAGTGGTACATTATTCGCTTTGGTAAGTCGCTGAGTTCCGTGTTTCTGCCAATGCGTTCTGATCCAGTGATTCACAATCCAGTCCAGGTTTTGCAAGCTTTGTGTTAGACACACCAGCTTGCACTTGTGGACAAGTATTATTAAAACCCCTTGTCCACGGTTTAATTTTCTTTATTTATTTCTTCTATTCAGTCAGTGCCATCCCCATGAACTCTTTTAAAACAATAACTTGAACTCTTTGTGGTTTTCTCTGCAATCAATACACAATTGTAGCCATAAACTTAAACCAACTAAAGCAGGTATTTTTCATTCTTTGGTTCTCAAGGGTCGTAATTTGTTGCAGCACATGCACAAGTCAGTACTTCCTGGTTCATCCCCTACTGAGTCCTGCCAGCTTCCTTATATTCTTAAAAGAGCTAGGACTTCCTGTCTCACACCCAATCTCTGTCTACTCAATTTTAGCAATCCACCACGTCCTTCACACAGCAGTGGCCATTAGTGGTGGACACCCAAAGTACAACTGCCCAAACGAAAAGAAACACCAGGTAAAGTATAAACTAATCAAAGTCTGAGGTTTCTAGACCCAACCTCCTATAATTTATATAGCATTCCGCTACTACTTTGCCACAAAAGGAAGCAAGAGGAAAGAAGGAAGTAGAGTCATAGAAATGCAGAAATCTTGGTTCAGTTATTTAAAAAAAAAAAAAAAAAAATAGAGGAGTCAGTAGGTGCATATGAGCTATCTGTATATTATGCTCAAGTGACCCCTGAAGCAGCAGTAGGGGAAGAACCTTTAAATAAAAGACAAAGACAGGAACAGTTACAGGACAGTAACATGCAGTCTGACTCTGAATGTCATTGGGAAGCAACTGAATTACCAAGTTGTTGGCACCTGGTGGCTCAGAATTCAATATGTCAAACTAGGGTGTGACATCTGCAGGAGTGTGGGTTTTGATCAACATTTCGGGGCTCAAGGCTATGTAAGAAATGCACTGATGTTAAGATTTGTAGCAATGCAGAATCAAAGAAAGCCCAACAAACAACACTTAGAAAGAAGATGTGAGAACACAAAAAGACAAAGTCGTCAGGATGCAAAAGATATTATGAAGCAAGCCAAGGAGGGTCTTTTGGAGTCCCTTGTGCAAAAAAAAAAAAAAAAATCTTGATATTTTGATCAGCCTATATGATTAGGAAGACTCAACACCCGTTTACAGACATGCCAACTATGGTTGACCTTCAGACCAGACATTGAATTGACTTGGGAAGAATGTTGCAGTCAAGGAAGACATGTGCAGAGATTTGTGATTTCATTGAAATTGAAATGAAGAAAAAAATAGGTAAAGCATATGAAAGAGGAAGATCTTAAATTTGGTGTGCTTATCAATGACGGTTAAGTCGTCAGTGTTAAAAAACCAGCTACAATATTTTTGGATTTTTTAGAATTAGAAAACACTGATTCCAATGCAATCACCAAGAGGTTCTAAAATGTTTCCTTCCCCACTTCCTTGATGAGTTCTTAAAAAGGATATATTTTACCGCAGATAGAGCATCCACAATGATAGGCCGTCTCTCTGGAGTTGCAACACAACTAAGATGAGCAGAAATATACCCAGATCTTGGAGTATGGCACTCTTGTAATCACAGAGTGGAGCTTGCTATGGGGGACACTATAAAAGAGATAGCTGGAATAAACCATTTTCAAGCCTTAACCCCTTCTCTGATGAGGGCCTTGTAATGCTCTGTGCTACAGGCATTTTTGGAATTTGGGATTCTCCTGGCTTACATCAAAATTACTCTATGTTCCTTTTCAGGTACCCCTGGCAAGCTATATATTTTCATAAAATGCTTTTCATAAAATGTATACCTGCATCACATTTAGTCCCTAAAATACTAATGTTTGGTGTAAGAATGTAGAAACTTTTAGGATGTTGGCTGTGCCTATGCCTGTGTGGAAATCTTTTTATTGGTTTTAGGGGGTTTACATGCTCGAGGCAAATACCAAGCCACTTTTAATTTGCCACTTTGAAAAACGCAGCCCATGGTCTGGTGAACCCACCTTGATTTCAAATGACCATTACTCCACCAAACAATAAGATAAGTATACATAAGTACATATTTTCTGAAACTGCACAAGATACCCATTTTATAAATGTGTAACATGACCTTGTCTGTCAATGGAGTGTTACCCATAATCCTTCTGCAATTTGAGGTAATGTCACTGCATATCATAAAAGTCACATTTTCCCCTCCTATTTTGACCTGTGAACTTGTTGTTCCACTGTTAAAAAGACAGTGTTTCTGGATTGCCCTGAGTGTCCTGAATTCAAAAATACCAAATATGTGCACCTTTATATAGTCTGTCAGGCATATATAGGTCTTAGACTGAGACTAGGTCACTTTGAACTTGCCTCTTCCACAAGGTAATGTTGCTGCATGACAACGAGTGACTTTTAGTACCTTTTGTTACATTTGTTACAGGTCATGGTGGTTTGTACTGGGGTTTAGTCGTTCTAGTACTCATGTACTAAAACTCTCCTACCAACCAAGAGGCCTGGCTGAGAGGGACAGTGCGGACAGTACTACTGGCCTTGCTTTATTCCCAGATGTTGGCAGTCTCTGAATAAAATGACGTTCAGTTAAGTCTAGCCACTGTCTCTAATCTTACTGTTTCTGGCATTTTTTGTGTATATATATATATGTAAGCTTGTTTTCTATAGCCATACAGTACACAACATGGCTGTTGTATAATGAAATCAGGACCATGTACATGGCAAGTTTTTTATACCATGCCATGGTCTTCCTTGCAGCATTGTATGGCTCCAGCATTTGGTCTGACTTATCTACACCTACCATGTGTCTATTGTAGTCCAACACACACACAGGCTTATTTGTGTGAGTGTCCCGACCTTGTACAGGATCTGCCACCGTGGTCTCATTGTGGATGATGGTGAGGAGGTAATTCATTGCCAGCAGTTCCTCACAGCGCAGAGCAATGTTTCACTACGCCGCAAGGTAACAGAATTGGATTATACAGGCGGAAGTCTTAAACCATTCTCTGTGTCTTCTTGGTTTCTGGTCTCCAACTCCCCCACTGACAAAGAATGCTTTTAAAAAGAGTCGTAAACTAAATACTGGACTGTGACGGAAAGATGAGTTCTGGTGATGAATCTACCTCCCAACCTGTGAGGGCGCTAAAGAACGGGAGGAGAAGCATCTGGAAGGGCTGGCCTGACAGTTCGTTTCCGGGTCAGGGAAGTGGGTCAGCCTGGATGGAAGCGCGACTCTGTTGTAAGACCGTATTGATTTGAGAGATAAACGAGAGGCAGCTGCAAGTAATAAGGCAGCTGCAACCGTTTATCTCGATATCATGCGGGATTACATATAGGGGCCAGGGTAACGCTGGTCTTTTCCTTCGTTTGGGTAAATGTTCGGAGAGAGAAGGAGCGAGAGAGGAGCTCTCGTTGTTGCAGAGAATTACGTGTTGTGTTTTGTTGTGTTTGTTTTGTAATTGTCTGCGTTTTGCACCACCAGACAGTTAACTCACCTATCCGGAGCTGTCGACCAGGGTCAGCACAATCCGGATCACCACTGCACGGAACCGTCACGAAATACAGTGTCTTCACCCACCACAAGCACGTCTGCACTCACCCAGGACTGGTGACCGTGTGTTCGTTTTGTTCGGGACTGTGTCTGTGTTATTGCTATCCCCGTGCTTTACACATTGTTGTGTATAGCCGGGGATTTATTATTTAACGGTCACCAGACCTGGATTATAAATAAAAGCACCTTTTCACTGGAAACTGTTGTCTGCCTGTCACTCCTGCATCGCATCACCGTTATACCTGTTCCCCTCCACTAGCCACTTTGCCACATGGACACATGGCTTATCTTCACTATTGCTGAATGACCCATTCCGAGCCACAAGCCAAACAATTCTAGCTGTCTTCACACTTAAGACGAGAACCAGTATATGTCATAAATCCAGCCGACAGGGGGCGGAATAGCGGACCAATGGAGAATAAGGGTCCGCGTCAGTATGAGAACAACCAATGAAAAACACTTCACGTGGACTCAGGCATTGCCCAAATTAACCCAACTATCCAATGACAGGGGTAGGGAGAGACCTACAAAAATATGAGCGCGACATTGAAACGAGATTCCAAGGCTCCTCACACGAAATCCAAGGCTCAAATACACAAACCAGTGTTTGAACTGTGATAACTTGGAGATCCAGCCTGCGACCAGCTGGGACAGACATAACGTTTTCGGACAAATACGAGATAACTATTTTAGTGTTTGCCATGGTGTGGGAGTCCACTGCATGAGACATCTAAAATCCTAAAGTGCTTGTAATCAAATCTCTAATTTAGCCCTGATTGATCAAAGAAGAAAGAGTTGGATAATCATTTGAAGTCGACATAAATTGAAATATATTCAATTTATTGAGCTAGCCGTGCCAGAGTTTGCGATGGAATATCACAGACATAACCGGACAAAGAGTGCACATATTGGTGGAGGAATTGTTGTTTCAGTGGAATACCTAAATAGTTAATGACTCTAGTTATTTGCAAATACATTTCTTTCATACACTGAAGTGGAGACGAAACGAGAGGAAAGGCAGACCCTGGAACCTACCTGACCTTACCGGCGGGCAAGCTTTGAGTGCCTGCATTGTTGAAGACACGGAACAGCTGGAGGAAGCAGCGCAAATCCGTTAAGTATTCAACAAGTAGTTTTGCAATCCTCTTATGAACTCAAGAATAAGCAGACCTTAAAGTAAAATTAATGTTTTGTTTTAAGTGGAATGTAAGAAAAGTATTGTTGCGTTGAATTCATGCTTTGAGTTAATGAACTCTATGGTATTTGTTTGTATGTGATTTATACAAATTGAGTGAGTTTCATAAGGCAATTAACATTCTGCATTTAGAAGCTAGAATCCAAATTTAGCTGTCTTGATAATAGATAATTACTGATAACTTGTCTGGATGCAAAGAGCGTCTTTACCTCGCAAGAGTGAGAATTGCCTTTTGAACCGAAACTATATATATGAGACTGATTTAATGATGCTTTGATTATCAAGTATTCACAAAAGTGAATATTTGTGTTACTAATGATACCCCTGTTAAGACTAACCTTCGTCTTAAATAGCTGTCAGGAATGCAGTTGTAACCTTAAGGGAATCTCCCATAGATTGCGTTGAATCGCTAATTGCTAATCAACCAGCGGGAGTGGGGGTGTTGTTTGAACCTTATTTTCTGTACTGTTTAGTTTAGTTAATTCTTCCTTTCTGTATTATCTTAGTTTAGTTGTTGCACCTTTAATTTTTCCTCTATTTAGATTTATTTCTAATAAAACTGTTACTTTGTATTCACTAGAAACGTGGTCTAGTCTGATTATTTCTACATGACAAAACAAAGTATTCAATTATTACAATTTAAACGAGTCAAATACAAATACACCTTGCACACTACAAGCCATTGTTTCGGATGTGTGCAAAAACCCTAAACAGAGGGATTCTTGTTAGAAGTTGTCTACGTACAAATGGTAGCCCATATTTAGGAGGGGAAAAACCATATCCCATACAATTTTTTCAATGGTCTTCAACTAAAGAGGCAGCCAGGTGGCTTAATCTGAGAGTCCTTCCCTTTGTACACACTGAACCGAGAGTGTGCCCAGTGGAGCGCTCACACAGTTTGTACAGTTTAATCCCATAACGGGCATGTTTCAAGGGAATATACTGTTTAAAAATGAGCCTCCCCTGAAATTGAAGGAGGGACTTATCCGCAGATACATTTTTGCCAGGTGAGTATGTCTCTTCAAATTTATTCTGTAGGTGATCGAGAAGGGAACGCAATTTGAAGAGTCTGTCAAATTCAGGTCCTTCGGGAGGGCATTAGAATTGTTAATATAGTGTAAACATTTTTTAATTAATTGGAACTTGTCCTGGCTCATGGTGGCAGGGAAAAATGGGCAAGAGTGAACAGAGTCAGTGGACCAGTATAAATCAATTCTAGATTTATTCACCAGTCCCATCAGAAGGGATAAACCCCAGAACTTTTTCATTTCAATCAGATTAGTGGGGACCCATTTGCACACCCTAGAATATCGTCCCAGGTTGTTCCCATATTGTACCATGTATTGCTGGGCATGCAAATTGGTTTGAATAACAAAATACTCAAAAAAGTATTCAGTGCTGAACAACTGGAAGAAGTCAATTGGAGTCAATCCAGTTGTGTTCATCCTGGTACCTGGTGTGCCAGAAAAAGGTGGAATTTGAGGGTGGATGTTGTTCGGGGGTGGGGGGTCCAATCGTACAGTCGCTGAAATCCACCTTGGTCCAGGACCTACTGTACCCTGTTCTAGTAGGGGCTCAGGCTCAATGTCCATTGGGTCCTCTTCCTCACTACTGCTAGATTTCTCACTGGAGGAAGAGTCACTCGGTACATATTCACTACAGAGTCATCAGGCACAAAATCACCCACTGAGTCTGAGTCTGACTTCATTAGGAGGTCAGCAACAGCCGCTGCACTGAGCCGCTTTCTTGCCATTTTACTGAGTAAAACTTTTTTTTACAAAATTAACAATAAAATAATAAAAACACAAATAAAAATAACCCCCCCAAAAAATTATAGAAAATATATAACCTAAAATAAATCAATAAATACTAATCAAAATAGTTTTTTTTTGTACCAAAAATAAAAGAAATAGAAAAGTGAAAAAAAAATCAAAATGCAGAATAGGAAAAATAATCTGATCTGAAATATACAATGCTGTCACAGTAGAACATTGACAATTATATCCTATTGTATGTTGAGAGGAGATAATTATTATTATTATTATTATTATTATTATTATTATTATTATTATTATTATTATTATTATTATTATTTTAATTTATGGAGCAAAAGAAAAATACATTAAAACCAATAACTATATATTGTATGCAATCAAAATGATTTTATGAAATGGGGATATGAGAAAAAAAATCAGATTTTAGTAGAAAATGAAAAACCACCCTTCCCTAAAAACAAATTGTTGTCAAATCGAAGAGAGGAGGTGAAAAAAATATACTGTATAACCTAAAAAATTATACTGTGTAACCTAATACATTTTAATCAAAATTGTTATTTCAGAAAAAAATATCAAAGAAAAGAAAAACTTTAATGACCTGGAAACAAAATCTGATGATGAATAAAAGTAAAAAATAGTTTTTTGGGAAGGGCAGAAAGATGAAGATCAAATAAAAAAAGCATAAAGTAATAGATAAATAGAGGGATAACAAAATAATATTCTTAGAAAAATATATCAAATTGATGCAAATGTAAAATAGATTGTGCGAATGATCAAACTCAGTAGACTAGTTTCTCTCTAACACCAACTAAACCAGACACAACAAGTATGAGATTCAAGGTTTCATGCACAGTAACTATATAGCAAAAACATGTGGTTCCTAATGTTTTGTTGTTTTTTTATTTTTTTTTTAACATGTGATCGCTGAGGTTACACCATGGGACAAAAAAAAAAAAAAAGATTTGAACTGCAGTACCTCCCATACACTTGATAAAATGATTAATGTGATCCATCTGCATCTCCAGCCATTTGCATTGCTTTCCATCTGATGATGTAGATATCCTTCTGTCTGTTGTTGATTGCTAAAGTGTAATGCTGGCTCCAGGGATCAGCTCATTTTGCCTCCACAGTGCATCAGCACACACAACGGCTGCGATGCTGGCTCCGGGGATCAACCCAGTGCGGTCTCCCCAGCCCATCGGCATGACAACCGTCTGGATTGAGCTAAGTAGGGTACATCTCTGGGGTCTTCAAGTGGGCACTTTCTATCCTCTGTGTTTCGTTGACTAGCCCACAACACCTCAAGAGGGCTCGACAGTGATTCTGGCGTCCCATTATCACACCCCTCCATCCCCCACTCAACTCAGCCCAGCTTACTTACCCGTACATCAGCGTTGCTTTCTTCCTATTGTGCTTGAGATCCCCAGGCAGAATCTTTCCGTCTCAACCATAGCCAGTTGTACTCCTTTCTGCAGCTTCAGATTCTTCACTATGCAACGCAACTCTTGGCCACTGGACCCGACACCTCTGAGAAACCAGGTTGTAGAATGTGCCACAAATCCTCAACAACCCACCTCCACTGGGTAAACCTGGACTCTCCATCTTCGCTGTTCTGCTTCAGCAGCTAGTTGAGCATACCAAAGTTTCTTGCTCTCATACGCCTCATCCACAGAATCCTCCCATGGCACTGTTAACTCTACCAGATGAACAAGGCGTGCTGATCCAGACCACAAGACAATGTCTGGTCGAAGGTTAGTGGTGGCAATCTCACTTGGAAAAATAAGCCGTTGACCAACATCTGTCAGCATCTTCCAGTCTCTAGCAGCTTCCAGTTGTCCTGAGTGAAGTTTGTTTTTACCACCTTTTCTTGGTGGTTGCTCTTCTGGACAGAAGAATGTTGTTTTTTGTGTGTAATGCTTTGATGGAACTGGTGGCAACTTTTTGGTCAGGTTACACTTGTCTTCCAAAGCTAAGGCCAAACATCGCAGCACCTGGTCATGGTGCCAAGTAAACCGCCCTTGGCTAAGACCCACCTTACATCCTGTCAAAATGTGCCTTAATGTTGCAAGTGATGAATACAAAGATCATGAGGGATCCTCACCCATCCAGAGCTTAAGGTTCTGTGGCAATGGAAGAACATCATATGTTGATCTATTGAGGAAACTGATCCTGCTCTTTTCCATTGTCCATAGATCTTGCCACCCGATCTTGCGTTGTTCCACACTCTCCCATCTCATCCATTCTCCCTGATTGGCCCAGGAAATGGCCTTTACACACCTCATCTACTCCTCCTGCTTTTGCACCTCATTGACTACCAGCTTCCTCCATTGAGCTATTGTTGTCTTATGCCATGTAGGAGGAGCTGAACTGAGACCAAGACCACCTCTTCCATGCTGAACTTGCTCCATAATATCACCAATTCGAAGGGCAGCCTTAGCATCTTCCAAAGCTTTCTTTGCTGCCCACTTTCTTCCTGTTTTCAACACAGGTGCTGCCTCCTTTACACATCTGTTGAGTGAATCTACTAATGTCATTTCCAATTCCAGTCGGACCTTGGTGCACTTAAACATACATTACAATGGTGTCATGTGATGACAGCCAGGAGCAGGAAGTATCTTCCTCTATTGTCATGTAAACAAAACAAGATATAGTCAAATACAGTAGGCAGATATTACTGCTAATTTCATGAAACACAGGTCAAGAAAACAGCTACTAATCAAAGGTAAACTTGTTTATATTATAAATCCAGATTGAAAAGAAAATGAAATTTACACACAGACTGTTTTAAATTAATTCGGGATGTTTCACAGTACAAGCCAAAGATAGCCACCGCTTGTGTTCAAATAGGCTGTAAATTATATTTAACAACTGTGTCACATCAAATGTATTTTGTCGGTGAAATACAGTGAAATTAAAGCCAACAACTGAATATGTTACGTAATAACTCCTCAATGAACGGCAATCCAGATTTTTTTTTTTTTTACCACGTACATCCTTAGCACCGTGGAAGCGAATTTTTGGACATAGCACAGAAGAGGTTAATGGACAAGCTGTATGCTCTTTACCATGCTTCACCATAAAAACTATGTGAATTGCATTTCTAGGCAGCAGACTTAGCAATCGTCTTCATGACAATCAGCAGATCCAGTGATCGCACTGTCAGAGCTTCTTTATCCTACTTTAAATGCTCACTTCAATGCAGCTACAGTAGTTGCAAGCAGAGACAGTAAAAAAAGCAAATACAGAGGTCTTCTGGAGCGACTGACTGCAACAGCATTCATAAAAAACTAAGGATTACTGAGAGATGCCTTAAGTGAGTTGTCTGATCTCTCACTGAAACTCTAGGGTGACTCCATTACCCTCCTGGAGGCTCATACATTGATTTGTCGCAAGATCGAAGTTTTTGAAGCACTGGGCAGTGGAAGAGAAGCAGAATTCGCTACTGAAGCAGCAAAGAAATTGGAAATCCTGGGTGTTGATCTTTACAAAGTAAGAAAAGTAGATGTTGAAATTAATAGCAAATAATTTTATCCGACTAATGACAACATCATCATTTCATTAGGGTCACTTGGAAACATTTCCAAATATGAAGAGTTGCTTGTAGCCTGCAAGACTGTGACCCTCGGTACTGGCCAGATGATTTTGACATTCTTTATGTTGAAATGAGCTGATCTCACTGCACAGGAGGTTTCATCTGCCTGAAAAGCAGATTGTTGAAGGATTCAGAGAGTACAAGGACAATAGGGGAAAAGGGTCCCAGCAGACATGGTAGGCCTCATCACAACACTGGAGACTGTAGCTTCAGCTCAATGTTTGTATCCTAAGAGTGACTAGTCTTCTCTTCCTGAAATGTAATGGTCCACCATTAACTAAGTTTCAACCACTGAGTTATGTCAGAGCTTGGAAGGAGGAGTGCAGAGCATAAAGCATGCAAGGAGAGGAAGCATAAAGAGGAGCTTGACACCAAGGGTGTCTGGTCTCACCTTTAAAACGACAGACAGGGCCACTTTAACAGACTGGCAACCAATGTAAGTGTACAGCTACCTAATATACAATCCAAAATATACTGTATAATTTGCTGTAGTAAACTGCAAGAAATTATAGTGTTTTCTTGTAAATTTATAATATTTTATCTGACCAAGACATCTGTAAAATGTACAGAAACAGACATATTTGAGTACATGAATCAGCCATACAAAGATGTGATATGTACAAAAACAGCCATGGTATAAAAAAAGGATCAGCCCTATACAAATGTGATATAGTAATGTCCAAGTTAAGTAAGATACAGCTGAGACTAATGTGGTCCCTGGAAATACCAAAATTATTAACTTTATTCCTAATGCTGCATGTTTAACAGTAAAACATCTTTAAATAATATATTTGCCACCACATAATGGCAATAGAGGTCCTCGATTTCAAGACACACTTTTAATTTTTAAATGTACAAAAAACAACATGGGATTCAAATTCACACCTTGAGACTGATGAACACTTTAGACTGTCTTGTTTACCCAGTGAAGCTCTGAGCCTTCTGATAAGCAGTACTTTGCCTTTAAACTTTTTATTGTTAATATTAAAAGGACGTTATAAAGAAAGTACCTCTAAAACATAGCTTCTCTCTATATAAGCCCTATTAAATAAACCTTTAAACCTGTGTTAGAACGTTTTTATAAAAAAAAAAGTTGACACAATGTATACATTTTTTATTGTTTTTCCTAACTGCCTATATTATAAAAACAATTTTTCTAAATGAAGGCATATATTGATACTTTGGATTGAACATCTGGATTCAAAGGCATGCATTAGACAGCTGCTCCTCACATAATCCTTTATTTGTATTGTGCATGGTGGAAAATTGTACAGTATATAAATCAAGAGATTTTGTAACCAATATTTGGACTGAGAGAACTCATATTGATAACTGTCTTTACACATTGTATTTGCTGTTGCAATCCTTGCGTATTGTATCTAATGGTTTTGATTGTGCAGCTGCTAAGGCACCTGCAGAATTATTGCAAGCCAGCATTTTGATTCCCAAAGGAACCATTTAAAACCCAGATTGGACACCTGTCAGTGATACCAGCTTATGGAGTGTTATTATCCTATAGCTAATGATTGCAAGATTTCAACCAATCAAACAGCTTGACAGAAAGAATCCATAAAAGAAGAAGTTAATGTCAATGCAGAACAGCAAAAGCAAAAGTCCTGTAAATTAGTGTCTGCTTGGGATTATACATTTTCTCCTGATTAGCACATACAAAATGTATTGTGCCAGTTATATTGAGAATGTTGACAATATAGTGATGTCAAAAGGTTTTTTTGCTAAAAAGTAAGTTCCTCAATAACAGGCCCTGTTTGATAGACTAGGATACCGAAAGCTGTCATCCTAGGAGTAGGCCGGAGATGACTGTTGAGGGGATTCGGTGCTTCATGTGTTTTACCTAATAGGAAGTCTACGCTCAGCATTTCCTCAAGCAAGAGAAGACAGATGAAATCTCTGGGCACTTAGCTACGGCTGCCTTTCAAAGATTTCCTGTCAAATCATGTCTATAAGAGGAGAAAGTTTTCAAATACAATTTTTTTTTTAACTGGCAGAATTTTCAGTCACACAGGAAGTGAAAGAGTTTAGAGGTCTTGTCTATAAAAGGCAATTGGCAAAGTACTAGGGCTAGCAGTTCAGTCAGAGTCAAATAGATTGTAAGACCAAAATAAATGCTGACTATTAAACCAGTTTTGGGAAAACTCAGAATTTAGGGTTCAAGGGAAATAAAAAATAAAAAATAAAACTAAAAGCAAAAGCAAAATATCTTTGAAATACAAGCTTCAAAATTATTATTTGAGCAATGTAAAGTGATATCTTTGTTAGGGATAGGAAAAAATAACCTTTAAAATCATAGAAACAGAAACAGTTTAAGGATTGTTTAAAGTTTTGGTGATGGAGGGCCAATTTCCAGAGGTTGCATGGGATGGGGAGCCGCACAAGAAAATGTACCTCGCATGAAACCAAAATATGTCCCAACTCATACGTTTTTATTTTCTATACATTTTTGTGTTTAAATTAGGAATGTATATTACTACCATTGCAACACCAGCAGCTTTGAAATGTATTTGTGTTTTAGCCTTTGATTTGGTGTCACAACAGGCTTAGGTTTGAGCGCCAATATCATGCTGTCACATCTTACATTGTCCTGGTCACAACAATTAAAGAAGATAATACTGAAATAGGAACTCTTCAAACTATACCAATTAAACTCTTTTGTGGGTTATTCTTCAGTAGTGAGGCAGAATGCATCTTGACTTGTACGACTAACCCTAAGAGCTGAATGTATGTACAGTGAACTCTGCTTAATTCGAATTACTGGGGATCATACAAATAGTTTGAGATGTGCAAAACTCGAATTAAACACATTATGTAAATTGCCCCATGGTGTGGACATTTAGAGCTATTTCCATAGTAAATGTGCAGAAATAAAACACAGACGTTACTGTATTTTATCTTGATTTTTTATTTTTTTTCTTTCTGAAATCAATGAAATAATCACACATTTCTATTTAAAGTGCAGCATTAATTATTCAGAAATTATCTGTCATTACATTGGCGCTTTTTATGCAGTTACATACGATTGCTACGTAACATCCTACTAGCTACTGTACTGCAGCCTAACGGTAGACTTATTCAGAAACACTGTACAAAAAAGAAATGTAACAGTAACAATTTTAAACTGTAGCCGGGTACTGTTACTACAGCAGTACTTTCCCTAACAAAAGATCCAAGTTGAACACCAAAACTACAGTACTGTACAAAGAGCATTTTCCTGATGTAGTTGAAGCTGAATATAGTTTTACTCTTAAAATAATAAAATAAAATCTGTAACAGAAAAAGTGCCTGTATCCTGAACCGTAACGTTTCTTGCAGTCGCTCTGTTAACATTACAGAAGCTAGCGAGCTACTTCAGCTGCATAAAGTAATCTAACATTGTTTGGGTGGTACTTTCACGTCTTGATATCACAGTCTTTGAGCATCTTCCCTCGTTGAAAGTGATAGGGGACGACAAAATAATAATTTAAGTAAAGTAGAAGTGCCTTTTCTTTTCTTACGAGGTTTCATGTTATTTTCCTTCAGCATGGCAAATCTACTGTGCACTATAGGCACCATTGTTTTTTTTTTTTTAAAGGGACAGTGCACATATAATGACCTTAACAATGTTTTCTTAAGGATTGAGAGGGTAGAACTGTCTGCTTAGTTTTCATAGAGCTGTTACACCTTAGATAGATAGATAGATAGATAGATAGATAGATAGATAGATAGATAGATAGATAGATAGATAGATAGATAGATAGATAGATGTTAATTTTTTCTACTTTTTTAACCCAAATGATCCTTAGTTTTTGGAGTTTATTTGCTGGCAGTTCATGTGTATTGCCTTCATTTGCTGGCTGCTCATGTCTTCTTTACTCCTATGTACAGTACTAGACTTATCCCAGATTGGCCCAGATTGGCCTTATTCTGAACTTCCATCTTTGAGACATTAACCCAACACCACTCACTCCTACACTGTACCAATCTGTCCAAATTACAGTCTTGTTCTTCCCCGCTTTTCAATTTCCACCAGTGTTAACAAAAAAACTATGGAACTTTAGTCACATTATACTGACATTGCTATTTGTTTATGTGTGTTGAGTATGTTTCTACATACTGTGTATTGATAGTTTGCTGCTCCACCAAATAAATATTGACTATTAAGGTTTTGAATAATACTGATCTTTGTTATATGGTTACACTTCCTTATTACATATCTATGTAATGTTTATTAATATGCAGCTGAACTTCAATAAAAATAATTATTGCATGTCAAATACTGTTTATATCAAGCAAAATAAACCATTACCTATTTGCTTTGCTTATGGCTTGATTTTTCTGTGTTATTGTGACCGTGTGATTGGTAGTACATAAGTGTAGTTGGTGCAGTGCAACAATAACACACATAGACAGTTAAAGTTAAATAGAACAGCTCTTTCATTCGGCTGGGTTGCATATCAACAACACTTAACTAACAACCACATTCTTTCTCTATGATGGAGTAGTTATGTTCCCGGGGGAGCATCTTTTTACTTATATATAGCGTGGGGTGATCTACTCCCCCCAGACCAACCTCTGAAGCATCAGTGTAGAGTATGAATTCCTAATCAAAATCTGGTGTGATAATGGTGGAGGCTTGGCAGAGCCTTTGCTTAATGGTATCAAATGCCCACTGACATTCTCCTGTCCATTTAATTGAAGTTGGTGCACTCTTTTTAGTGAGGTTCACTAGAGGGTTTACTACTGTGGCATACTCTGGGATGAATTGTCGGAAATTACCGGCCAATCCCAAGAGAGACCTCCCCTGGGACTTAGTTTTCGGCATTGCCACGTCCATCAAAGTCTGGACTTTGGTGGCGACGAGTTTCACCTTTCCATGTCCCATAACAGATCCCAAATATTGTGTTTCTACTTTGGCAAATGCAGATTTATCCAAGTTGGCTGTCAGTCAGGCTACCCTCAGAGACTGCAGGATGGCGATGACCCTAGCCAAATGCTTTCGCTAGGTGGAGCTGTTAATAACCACATCATGAATATACGCTGCTGCATTTTCATAATGTGGGTGTAAGACTTGGTCCATTAGTCTCTGAAAGGCAGCGGGCGCACCATGTAGCCCAAATGGCATGGTTATGAAATGAAACAGACCATCAGGGGTAGAAAATGTAGTTTTCTAAGGGATGTTAAGAGGATCTGCCAGTATCCCTTCGTCAGTCCAAAGTCGAGATGAACTTTGTCGTTCCCAGTCTGTCAAGAAGTTCATCGACCCGAGGCATGGGATAGGCATAGAACTTGGCAATAACATTAACCTTATGAAAACCAATGCGGAAGCAGTTGGTGGTATCCTTTTTGGCGACTATCACAATTGGACTGCACCACCAGCTCCTGGAAGGCTCAATCACCCCAAGTTCGAGCATCACCCCCACCTCTTCGCCAATGGCACTTCCGGGATCTGGTGGTCTCTCTCGAACTGGGGTACGTGGGTCTGTTGAAGGTAAGGATGTTGAAGGCACTTGGGCGCTAGTATATCCGCACTTTATTATTAATGGGCAATTATTATATAGGGTAAACCTTGTCACGGGCACAGGGCAGCCTGCAACACAACTCATGGTTCCCCTGTCTTGTCGGCTCGAGGTCATGAGGCTGGCGCATTCTATCCCTTTTGCGGGGCACCTCGAAGCTGGTAAAATGAGGGAACAGATATTGGCTTGATTTTATTGGGTAGGGCTTCATAAGGAAGTGAAGAAATATGTAGCCACATGCCCAGACTGCCAGCGAGATGGAGTGGAACAGCCTATCACATATCTCAGCAAAAAGATGCTCCCCGGGAGCGCAACTACTCTGTAGTCGAAAAGGAGTGTTTGGCCATTAAATAAGTGTGGCAATGTTGCCCCTCCCCTGTGTATTTCTGTGTTGTATGTTGCGTGATGTGTGTTAATGTTGGTGTATAGTCATTGGTACACAGGATGTAATATGGGGTATGCGCACAAGTGTTTAAAATGTACATTTGGATTTAGGCACAAGGATTGCACAGCACTTCACGTGCAGGTAAAATATAGTAATATGTGAGCTCAGAGAATTTCACTTATTAATTCACGTGCAGTTGTACCGAGACTCCAATTGAATGATTGATTAGTAATCGAGTCTCGGTACAGCTGCATAAACGGAGCATGTTTTCACTCACTCGGGGTTGTGTGTTCGGTGAGTGGAGAATGGGTGTGGCGAAGAGAAAGTAAAAAAGTAACGTATATAATAATAGCAGCTCACCATGTTTGTCTGTGTAGTTCATTTTTGTCGGTCTCTTTGTTTTGGCTGCCAGTGCTGTGTCCTGTGTTTTGTTTGTCTTTTTACAACCTTTTATTTTCTGTCTGTTTCATTATTAAATGCTGAGTGCAAACAATCGCTTAGCTTCACCAAACTCCATTATCTGTTGTATGTTTGTTGGTTCCTGGTTCTGCTGCTGGGACAGTCATTTGATCTCATAACAGACCTTGCGCCACTCAAGTGATTAAGCACAATGAAGGATAGCAATGCCCAGATAACTCAGTAGTATCTAGCATTGCAGGTATCATATGATCCATCGTGCAGGAAAGAACACCAAAATGCAGATTATGTTTCCGGGAGGGGGGACTAATGGGAAAAGTAGATTCAGTTGAGTCTTCCTTTGGGGATACGTGACAACAGACAGAATGATTCTTGGCAATAAATCTCCCTCCCGACCTGTGAGCTCACTGTGTAAAGTTAACGGAGTGCCTTGGACTGGGTGGCCAAAATTAATCCCCAGGGTTAGGCATAAGTTGGCCATCTAGAAAGGGGGCAGAGCTACAGTACACTAAACCATCAACCCGGAAGGGAAACAATGTGGCAGCTGCGGATTGGAAGAGCGGTTGCACTTGTTAACCAAGGGGGCATGATTGACGGTATATATGGGGACGTAGCAAGGTGATCTTTTCCTTTGTTATGGTTAATGCTAAACTGGAAGGAGACCCGCATTGTAATTGTGAGTGTTTTGTTTGTTTTGTTGTGCCTAAAAACAGTTTTTATTAGACACTAACACGATCCGGAGTTGTCAATAAAGGCCAGCACTAAACCCAGACAATATTGCACATGTGTCACAAATAACTGTATTTGCACCACAAGCACTATAGCACTTACTGTGGACTTGTAATCATGTTTGTGTGTTTAAATATCGGGAATATTATTTCAGGGGCAACCCATGGATTAAACAAAGCAATACACAAGCCATTGTGTATTGTCTTTTGTCATTATTGTTTACTGTTTTGTCATCAGTCTTTGGATTACAAAAATAAACCTCCATTTCACCAGTACTTTGTTGTCTGTCATTGTCTTGAGCACTGCATCACCCCTACACCTGCACACTGCAACCACTTTGCCACAGGGTGATAGGGGGAGGTCTATGTTTTCCAGAATCTTAAAGTACACATTTCTTTAAATAGTGTTGCCTCAAACTGATGCCCCTGGTCAAAATTAAGTGACTCCGGAACACCAAAACTGCTGACCTATTGTTCAGCCAATGTCTGTGCAATGGTCTTGGCTTTGATGTCAGGAATAGCAAAGGCTTTGGGCCATTTTGTGAATTAGTCCACCACTACCATTATATATAGCTCTCCATACAGGTCCACTACAACGTGATCAAAAGGTCATGAAACAGGATGGATTATCATTGGTGCTCTGTCACCAGTCTTTTACATCCCAACACCAACCTGGCCACCAACCAATACCTTTCCTGAATCTTCCTCAATGTTTTTCATATGCCTAAATGGCCACCTACAGATCCTCCTTGGAGCCACTCCAATGTCTCTGGGATAATTTTTGCTGGAACCACAATTTGTAGCCCACCTGCTGTCAATGTTTCGTTTGGGTTTTGTCACAGATCAGCCTCTGACCAAGTTGCAGTTCTTTCCAGTTGTTGATGTATGGTAGGGCAATGGGATCATCCCTTGAAAGCATGGCTGGAGGTTCGGTCTCGCTTCGATCCAGTCCATCCTTGATGATGCAAAGTATTGGATATTCAGCCTGTGCCATTCGCATGCCTTTCACTCCATTGTCTTCTGGGAGAACCCACATAGAACAGACATCAGTGCTATTAGCGACGGCTAACTTAACTCATAGGTTCTAATTGGATTTAGACATCTAAGGTAAATGTGATTGTCAAAGATTTAAACTTTAGTCAGCACTCAGTCTATTCAAATTATTTAGTCGTATTATAATATATGCAACTCAACAGGAAGTGATGTATTTCGTCTATAGTTAGACTCCTAGGTAGCGGCCACCTGTTACCTATTTGAGAACAGATCTATGTGCATCTTTATTGCACACAATGGCAAGCAGCAATGAGGCTGGGATGTTTGGTACAGCATCCTAAAAATCAGCTAAAAATAGAAAACCAAACTTCACCAAAGAAGAAAATGACTGAAGTATTATTGATGAAATTCTTGAAATATATCAATCATGTGGGACAGACACAAATATTACAAACCAAGGCTGGGAAACTGTGTTACAAAAGATAAATGTGGTTTCCCAGACAAAACTAAATACAGAAAAAATAAAAAAAAGACTTGGAGAGATATTGGGCGAAATGCAAAATACAAAGCAGCTCAAATAGCCTCATCTATCAAAAAAAACAGATGGTGGATCTGCTCAGACTATTACATCTTTGACCAGCCCTTGTAGCGATAGCTTTCTGCATTAAGTATTAATTATGTTATTAATTATATGTTTTACATGATGTGTATGTATGTGTCTTTTATAGTTAAGTTGTTTTTAATAATTACACTATGTAACACATTTTTTGTTCCTGGGTAGTAAGTGTTATTTCCTAATTGCTTATGCCTCAAAAGTATAGAAAATGGCTATTATTCCCCACCAACTTTGCTTTTGTGACCAGGACAGTGATATTTTGAAATATCACTATTTCCAATGGGAAAACGGGCAAATGTGTGTCTTTTCGTTCACATAAAGTCAGAAAAAAACAACATATGAATTCAAATTAACATGTATTTATACTAAAGCAATACAAAAATGACTACAAAAGATTTAGAAGTGAGTAGTTTTTCGAGATTTACGATTATACTGTAAATATAAAAACTACTCACTTCTAAATCTTTTGTAGTCATTTTTGTATTAGTTTAGTATAAATACATGTTAATTTGGATTCATATGTTGTTTTTTTTTCTGACTTTATGTGAACGAAAAGACTCAAATTGCAGAAGGATTATGGGATTATACTTATCTTATTTTTTGGTGGAGTAGTGGTCATTTGAAATCAAGGTGGGTTCACCAAACCATGGGCTGCGTTTTTCAAAGTGGCAAATTAAAAGTGGCCTGGTATCTGCCTAGAGCATGTAAACCCCCTAAAACCAATGAAAAGATTTCCACACAGGCACAGCCAACATCTTAAAAGTTTCTACATTCTTACACCAAACATTAGCATTTTAGGGACTAAATATGATGCAGGTATGCATTTTATGAAAAGCATTTTATGAAAATATATAGCTTGTCAGGGGTACCTGAAAAGGAACATAGAGTAATTTTGATGTAAGCCAGGAGAATCCCAAATTCAAAAAATGCCTGTAGCACAGAGCATTACAAGGGCCTCAGCAGAGAAGGGGTTAAGGCTTGAAAATGGTTTATTCCAGCTATCTCTTTTATAGTGTCCCTCACAGCAAGTGACACTCTGTGATTACAAGAGTGCCATACTTCAAGATCTGGGTATATTTCTGCTCATCTTAGTTGTGTTGCAACTCCAGAGAGACGGCCTATCATTGTGGATGCTCTATCTGTGGTAAAATATATCATTTTTAAGAACTCATCAAGGAAGTGGGGAAGGAAACATTTTAGAACCTCTTGGGTGATTGCATTGGAATCAGTGTTTTCTAATTCTAAAAAATCCAAAAATATTGTAGCTGGTTTTTTAACACTGACGACTTAACCGTCATTGATAAGCACACCAAATTTAAGATCTTCCTTTATCATATGCTTTACCTTTTTTTTTTCTTCATTTCAGTTTCAATGAAATCACAAATCTCTGCACATGTCTTCCTTGACTGCAGCATTCTTCCCAAGTCAATTCAATGTCTGGTCTGAAGGTCAACCATAGTTGGCATGTCTGTAAACGGGTGTTGAGTCTTCCTAATCATATAGGCTGATCAAAATATCAAGATTTTTTTTTTTTTTTTTTGCACAAGGGACTCCAAAAGACCCTCCTTGGCTTGCTTCATAATATCTTTTGCATCCTGACGACTTTGTCTTTCTGTGTTCTCACATCTTCTTTCTAAGTGTTGTTTGTTGGGCTTTCTTTGATTCTGCCTTGCTACAAATCTTAACATCAGTGCATTTCTTACATAGCCTTGAGCCCCGAAATGTTGATCAAAACCTACACTCCTGCAGATGTCACACCCTAGTTTGACATATTGAATTCTGAGCCACCAGGTGCCAACAACTTGGTAATTCAGTTGCTTCCCAATGACATTCAGAGTCAGACTGCATGTTACTGTCCTGTAACTGTTCCTGTCTTTGTCTTTTATTTAAAGGTTCTTCCCCTACTGCTGCTTCAGGGGTCACTTGAGCATAATATACAGATAGCTCGTATGCACCTACTGACTCCTCTATTTTTTTTTTTTTTTTTAAATAACTGAACCAAGATTTCTGCATTTCTGTGACTACTTCCTTCTTTCCTCTTGCTTCCTTTTGTGGCAAAGTGGTAGCGGAATGCTATATAAAATTATAGGAGGTTGGGTCTAGAAACCTCAGACTTTGATTAGTTTATACTTTACCTGGTGTTTCTTTTCGTTTGGGCAGTTGTACTTTGGGTGTCCACCACTAATGGCCACTGTTGTGTGAAGGACGTGGTGGATTGCTAAAGTTGAGAAACTGGATCAGAACGCATTGGCAGAAACACGGAACTCGGTGACTTACCAAAGCGAATAATGTCCACTTTGAACCTCACCTTTACATTATTTGAGTTGGTAAACATGTGTGGTTTTATTAATGTTTGTGCAGAAGACAAAAAAAAGAATATACAAAACATAGTATTGTTTGGAAACGTGTTTTATTATCTGGGACCCTGAAAAGAGAAGGAAAGACATAATTAACCAAAGGCTCAATACAACAGTAGTACAATTCTGATGTTACTTACCTGCTTGGCCAAGAGGGTTTATACTATGTTAGAAGTTGCTCTGGGAATCATGCGGTGTGGGCCTGGAATTGCAACCCTACACCTCACCACAAGGGACAGTTGTGAGACACAAAACAGACAAAGCTTAGTTCTGCAGGGTCATGATCTTACTTACCATGTGGTCCTGAACTACTACACTCTACAAAACTGTCTCCCATCCAGGGGCAGTTGTGAGACACGATATGGGAAAACAATACGTACATTTGCTATACCTTCAAAGTCTTGGACTTGTTAATTGTGTGGTCCTGGAAACTAGGGCTGTATTAGAAGGTTCGAAGGCTTGTTCACTATCCAGCAATTCAAAGATTGTTTTAAACCTTCGAAGGTTCGTCAGATGCCATTCACGCACTGTGGTTTTTTTTTGTTTTTTTTCTGTTAACAGAAACCATTTGACAATGTGTGAATACTATAAATAACACATTAAATGTCACTCACTTGCAAAATTTGATCTTATTATTTGCATAATGCATATTACTTAAACAAAAGTTGCTGTATTAAAATCCAACCAAATCTTTATACGTAGCAACTCTATGTGCCGCTGCTGTGTATGGAGCAAGGTATATTATCCAAAGCATCTGGGGGACCTATAGCGGTTGTAGTGCTTCAGTAAAATATGTACTGAATACCTAGTGCACAAGACAGTGTAAGAGAAGTGCTATGGTAGATTATGTTTGAAACATACAAAATGTACGCTAACACTAGTAATTTTAATTTTGAAAAAACTGAGCACCGTCCTTTAACTCCCCCCTCCAGCCCGTGTTAATCAGAGGCAAATGTCTTCATTCACCATCTCGACAGCAAAGTTATAGCATAAGCTGTATTGAAAGGTATGTCTCGAAACCCCACTGCTGTTTGGGATTTTTTTGTTAAATGCTCAGACGACAAAAAAAAAAAAGTTAAATGCAAACTGTGCAAGCGACTGTTGATGATCATGGAGGCACATCCGATCTCTGGGGTCACTTCACAATCGGAAGTTCATATTATTATTAGTAGTCGTAATCGTAGTAATAGTTGAAGTTGTAAAATGTGACTGTGACTGATAACTGGCTGTGAACAGTGACTGTTAAACCAAGTTTGCTTTGGCTAAGTCCGCTGCAGTCAGTGCTGCTGCAATGCAAGCTTACGCACAAGAAGCATCAAATAAACAAGATGTATTTTTATTTTTACATAAATTATAAAAACATGATTACTGTTCCACATAATGTATTTTAAAACTACACACTAATGTTTTATTCCATTTGTATGGCTATCTGTAAAATAGGATTTTTAATCAAATATAAACAAGTTGTGGTGATGTCACCAGTAAATTATGCATTAGTATCATCGAAGGTTCGAACCTTCCTTTGGTAATGTGTTTTGCACCTTCGAAGATCAAAATGTACCCTTCGTTGCAGCCCTACTGGAAACCAACGCTCTGCAAAGCTGTGTCTAACTACAAGAGGCCGTCACGAGACATGAAACTGGAATAAATATTTACCTTCTGCAAAGCTGTGTCTCATCAAAATGGGCAGTCGTGACACACGAAACTGGAAGATAATATTGACCTTTGCCATATCTCCAAAGTGTCGGACTTGCTTAACCCTTAGCGGTCCATTTATTCAGCGCTTGTCAGGCGCATCAGGTCATTTTATGTTACCCCCCCCCCCCCCCAGAGTAAAACAGGTTTAAATGGCACTGAATCGCAAAAAGAACACTCAGTACTCCAGCCAAGCCCCACCCCTTGTTCGATGTATTTTTCACATACTTCTTTATAGACATGCGTACTGATAAATCCTCTCCTGATCATTTATTTTATCACCGAACTCCTCAATAATGCAAACCAAGTCATTATTTTATTACTATAACATCTCCAAAAGCTCTGCAAAAGTCTGCGATATACTTTGAACGCTGGATGCAGCTATCTCCTTTGTTTATGTCCGTGTTAGCTCTGTGGTGCATGGGGCTATCAGATACTCCCTCTTTGGCTTAATTCGGCTCCTATCGGTCTCGCTTGGCCACTGAAAGGTTCTCTGGTTTTTCCAGAGAAAAAAAAACAACTACACACCTATGCTTTAGGTCTTTTTGATGATGTCAGACAGGGTCCAGCATCAGACTGGAAAGGGAAAATTGTAATGTCAGACCTGGTCCGACATAGGCCCGCAAAGGTTTAAAAAGGAAGTAAGAACAAGCCTCCATATATGTAGTGTTTTGGTTGTGGGTAATCACACTTGTAATTAAAAAACACGGCAGGTGGCTTATTCCATTACAGTGATTGGCAGTCAAGAAGTGACCTTGCCACACTCTCAATATCTCCATGACATCTGTCCATCTCTGTAATCTCCCTCTCTTGCTGTCCAGGAAAGAACAAACTAAAACCTTCCTTCTAATAATAATTAAATATTGATTAATGTCACAGTCAAAACATATAATTGTACTTCACTTGTCAACATCTATGAAAAATGCAATTTCTGCTTTGTACTGTATTTTAATCTTCTTTGTGTCTGTATATCCTTAAATTTAACCCAGTGTCACATCATACTTTTTCCCCCCAGATGAAACTGCATATACTATAGCCTACTCAAAACATCAAGCAGTACAGGGCCAAAATGCATTAATATGCATTTCACATTTCAAACGGTTTGTTAGGCTGCAGGTTTTATGAATGCTGTAGGGGACTGTAACAGCTACAGGGCCGTGAAAAAGTATTTGCCCCCTGTCTGATTTTCTGCATTTTTGCACATTTTTCACATTGAATTTGTTCAGATCTTTTTGTGGGTTGTAGTAATACATAGAGGGAGTCTATGTAATACATAGACCCCCTCCCCCCCGAGGGATAATTAGGGTCAGCTATTTGAATACTTTGGTTAACGATTAGACCCGATTTGGGCCAGCCCTGCCCAATATAAATCTGACTAACTTTGGCCCTTACCATCAGAGTAAAGTTGTCAGCACACAGGTTCTAGAGGCACATCATGCCACGATCAAAAGACATTCCTGAAGACCTCCGGAAAAATACAAAAAAAAAAGTTGTTGATGTCTATCCGTCTGGAAAGGGCTACAAAGCCATTTCTAAGGCTCAAGGGCTCCACCAAACCACAGTTAAGGCCATATTGTTCAAATGGAGAAAGTTTGGGACAGTAGCGAGTCTTCCCAGGAGTGGACGTACTGCCAAAATCTCTCCAAGAGCAAGACGTAAAATCATCCAAAAAGTCAGAAAGAACCCTAGAACAACATCCCCGGATCTGCAGGCCTCTCTCGCCTCGCCTAAGGTCAGTGTTCATGACTCTACCATCAGAAAGACACTGGGCAAAAATGGGATTCGTGGCAGAGTAGCAAGGCAGAAACCACTGCTCAATAAGAAGAACATGAATGCTCATCTCAAGTTTACCAAAAAGCACCTGGATGATCCTCAAGAGTTCTGGAACACATGTTCTATGGACACATGGGCCCCGTTATGTCTAGCGAAAACCAAACACTGCATTCCACAGTAAGAACCTCATACCAACAGTCAAGCATGGTGGTGGTAGTGCCATGATTTAGGGATGCTTTACTGCATCAGGACCTGGATGACTTGCCATCATTGAAGGAACCATAAATTCTGCTCTGTATCAGAGAATTCTACAGGAGAATGTCAGGCCATCCCTCCATGAGCTGAAGCACATCTGGGTCATGCAACAAGACAATGATCCAAAACACACACGCAAGTCTACATCAGAATGGTTGAAGAACAAGAAATTTACAGTTTTAGAATGGCCTAGTCAAAGTCCAGACTTAAACCCCATTGAGTTGTGGGAGGACCTGAAACGAACAGTTTATGCTCGAAAAACCACAAATGTCACCGAGTTGAAGCAGTTCTGAATGATGGAGTGGGCCAGAATTCCTCCTGTGAGAAGCTGATCAATAACTACAGGAAGCATTTGGTTGCAGTTATTGCTGCTAAAAGGTGGCGTAACCAGTTATTGAGTTTAAGGGGGTGATTACTTTTTCACACGGGGGCATTGGGTGTTACATAACTTCAATAAATGAAATAAGTATCAAAATGTTGTGTTATTTGTTCACTCAGGGTCCATTTGATCTAATATTAGATTTTGGTTGAGGAGATCTTATAACATTCAGTGTCAAAAATATGCAAAAATGCAGAAAATCAGACAGGGGGCAAATACTTTTTCATGGCACTGTATAAACCTCTCAGACAAGAAAAATAATATACAATAATAATAATATAATAAGGACAGGGACTAGTTGCTTGCTTTTTAGTATTGGAGATTTAAAGAATTTAATCTACGGTGTTTAAATAATAATAATAAATTACTATTATTATTATTAACAGTTCAACGAATGGGTGATATTTTGCTCTAAGTTACAACTTTCAGACTCGATTTTTTTTTTTACTTTTAAACTTGAAATGTACATTTAAAAAAAATTTTCAAAATGTATTAGTTTTTAAAATTAAAATCAGGAGGCTCTGCCCCCTTAGCTACATATAAACTACTTAATAATATGATTGCCGCTATAAAAAATGTTACCCCAAGTTAAAATCCTGAGAAAAATCTAACTTTGCATACTGTAAAATAACTTGCTGCAGTTGAATATAAAAGTAGTAATAACTCCTTGAATAATAAAGTAGTTTTTATTTTAACCAGGAAGCATTGTTTAAGTAAGGTGTGTGTATTGTTTTATTTTTTTACATTTAGACCACTTTTTTAAACTTTTAAATTGCATTCCACTGCCTCCAAGATGGCCACACCTGGACCTGCATGGACCACTCAGACTGCATTTCCCATCATCCTCCTGCTCACATATGTAAAAAGTGGTCAAGATGTAAAAAAAATAATTTAAAAATACACACCTTACTTAAACAGTTGTAGTAGCACAATAAAATAAAAAAAATCCTTATATAGCCTTTAAATAGTAATAACTCATCAGAGATCACTTTCCAAGCATATATAATGTCACCCTTGTCATTTTAAACGCACAAAGCAGAAACTACACAGTCTCACTAAACAATCCATTACACCAGAACACAACCCTTGCAGCAGGAAAACAAATGAGACTCTAGACCTAATTCAAAGAAAGCTATTATAGCCAAGGCGTATTGTATTCATCTGTTTGCATTTTTTATGTTAAAAAAGGGTGTTTAAGATGAATGGGGGAACCCAGACCACTTACTGTAGCTGATGTACTAACCCACACATACTACAGTGTTTATTTTTATAACGGGGTCTCCCCCTCCGCCCCCGTGTTATTTTGTTTGTGTGTTTATTTATTATTTATTGCATTTATATATGATGACGCACTGTGTATTTTGTTTTGTTTTTTGTTGAATAGAAAACCTTGTGGTAATGTGTGGCTGTCGGCTAGTGTGTTGTTAAACTAGCCAGCGGTCACACGTAATTAATAAACTTGTGCAGATTGTGGCCGAGGGGTAATAGAATGATTACTAACTAGTTAATGTTGCAGGTGATGAACACAAAGGACATGAGGGATCCTCACCCACCCAGAGGTTTAGGTTCTGTAATGATGGGAGAACATCATATGCTGATCTGATGAGAAAACTAATCCTGCACTGTTCAAATTTTAAATTAATCGTCGATAACCAAATTTACCAATACGACCATCTGATCGCCCTAGTTTAGTACCTTCCAATAACCAGGTCTCACTGCCTGGAACTAATTAACTTTCTGTAACAAAGTGCCCGCCCCTGTGTATATTATCTGTTATGTGTTGCGTGTGGTGTGTTTAAATGTTGGTGTATAGACATTGGTACACGGGATATAAACGGGTCTGTGTAACACGAGTGTTTAAAAATGTATATGTGTATTTAGGCACGAGGATTGCACAGCACTTCACGTGCAAGTAAAATGTAGTAATATGTGAGCACGGGGAATTGCACTTTATTAATTCACGTGCTGGGATTCAAGTGAATAATTAATTGGTAATTGAATCCCAGCACAATAGTATATATAGATGCACGTTGTCACATACTGGTGGTTGGGTGTTCGGTGAGCGGAGAACGGGATTGGAGACGGAGGAAATAAGCAGCAGCAGCAGTAGTAGTAGTAATAATAATAAGAGGAGAAAGTATCCGCTCACCGTGTTTGTCAGTGTCTGTCCGTGCACCGTTTTGTTAAGTTTAGTCTGTTTTTTGTTTGTCTATTTATTTTGGCGTAGAGTGCCGTGTCCTGTGTTTTTCGTGTTTGTTAAACCTTTTATTTTGTATTAAACCGGCGCCAACAGGCGTCTTCATCATTTCATTTCATCCGTCCTGTGTTTTGTGTATTGCATTACCTTTCCTGGTTCCGACGCCGCCCACTTCGGCCGTCTCTGTGACACTTTCCCACACAGATACTTTCATTCAGAACAGTAAACCCCAAGTAGTAGTGGCACAACACAGCGACAGATGCACTATTAATGATATTCTAATTAAAATTCAACACACTAAAAATGAAAATACAAGTTTCAAATATAAATTTATTCTTACAATACTAGAACAGGTCTATTAACCCTTTGCAGTCCTATGTCAGACCAGGTCCGACATTACAATTTTCCCTTTCCAGTCCGACATCAAAAAGACATCAAGCACAGGTTTCTAGTCGTTTTTTCTCAGGAAAAAGCCAAGAAAACCTTTCAATGACAGAGTGAGATGTATAGGAGCCGAATAAAGCCGAAAAAGGGGCATATCTCAGCAATACACATAGCCCCTGCAGCACACAGATAACACGGACACAAACAAAGGAGATAGCTGCTTCCGCATCCAGCACTCAAAGAATATCAGACATTTGCAGCAATAAAATAATGAATTGGATCGCAATATTGAGGAGTTTGGTGATAAAACGTGTGATCAGGAGAGGATTTATCAATATGTACGACCATAAATAGGTATGTGTACAGCTAACAAGGGGTAGGGTTTGGCTGGAGATGCAGTACTGATGTCCTTTGCTATGCAGAGCTGCTTAAACCTGTTTTACTCTGAAAAAAATATTTTAAACAGTGCATGCAAAATAAAGAGCGTGTGTGAAAATAAATTGGATCTGACCCGCCTGACTAAGGGTTAAACCACTTTGAGTACACACAGGCTAAAACCATTTCATTAAACTTGTGACCTTTCAAACAAATAATTTAAAGCTGAGCTGACTTATGGCTGCAGTAGCAAAGGGGTTGAATACTTATGCAACCGAGATTAATCTGTTTTTCTCTGTAAATCTTACTTATATTCTATATGCATTTTTTTAACTTTATCAATGTGGAGTCGTTTGTGTGGAGCATCGTGGAGTACACTCATGTGCTAACAACATGTGAAAACTTGGCAGAATACATGTAACAGTAACTTTTGACGTTGATACGACTGATCACACACACAGAGTCGGGTTCTCCACACAGTGCCCTGACTGATCTGGCTGCTGACTTTTTAAACCCTGCACATGGCTTCAATGTACAATACCTGCCATGCGCAGGTGACAATTTAACAATTAACAAATTAAATGTGCATTTTTACGTGCTTTTGGCAGGGAGTATTTTAACTCCCTCCCTGCTGTTATATATAAGGAATTACTGTTTGCACAAACATATCTGTGTGATAGTTTAAAAATAATTCCAATGTCCACTGATTTTTTTGTTGCTATAATGGTTCACATTATAGTAATATAAATCTTGAGCAATGTAATGCATATTAAATACAATTTCTAATGTGTTGTTATGGGATAATGAACAATCTTAGTATTTTCAGAAGGTATTACTGCAACAAGTTCTTCAATTCCTGCTAAAGCTAATTCTTCACACAGACTTAAAATCTCTTGTGTACTGATGCAGAAACGTCCAATAAAATTCATCCACTGGTAATTCTAAATGATTAAGTCAGGGGCAGTAGACCCGTTCACTATATGCCCTAATTCGTCTTCTTGCTCTTCTTCGAGTAGCTCATACAGAACCAGTAGTAGATATGCCATTGTGCCTTTAAACTCGCACGCAACTTCCCCATTTTATAGAAGTGCTTTACACAGCGTTGCAGCAGGTATAACGTTAGATATTTAAACTACTGTTTCTAGACAGTACTTCTACATAGTCTGACAATCGCACATAAAAATGTTAATGAGGTCAAAAAAAGAATAGACTCCAATAGACGGTAACAGACATCTAAGGGCATCAGGTGGGAATATTAGATGCTTTAGACAATTGCTCTTACACTAGACACTAGACCAAATGTCTAAAAAGCAGTTACACCTGTCTAAAACCCTTAATCACCTCTAAAAATGTACCTCTACATGACCCAGCTAATGAACCGTGTTGCGTAGCAAGTGACACTTGCTTGGCCTTAAGGTGAAGCCAATCTCTGGAATACTTGTCCCAGGTGTCTTATATGATCATCGAAGGTGCAGTTGAACACAATAATGTCATCCAGATAAACTAGACAGGCTTGCTACTGTAGACCTTGAGAGGATGCAAATGCTGTCTTGGGTCAGTCTTCTGGACAAACTTCGACCTGCCAGTAGCCACTGGTAAACTCAAGTGTAGAGAAGTACTGGGTCAATCCCAAGGCATTGAGGATGTCATCTATTCTAGGCAAGGGGCACGCGTCCTTCTCAGCTGCTGCATTGAGTTGCCTACAAAATTGTCTAGATTGCCTACAAAATGGCCCTGAAAGCTGCTTTGGGGAAGCTTGATGCTTTATACCATTCTGCTGTAAGATTTATAACTGGTGCTTCTTATCTTTATATTATGGTTGAATGGCTTTCATTGAACACTAGGCGATTGGATCATTGGCTAAGGTTAGTTTACAGAACCCTGATTGGGAAAACCCCACTATATCTGTGCAAGCTATTACAGTTCTCTGCTTCAGTTTACAATTTAAGATCAGATTCATTTATTAGATTGGTTCTGTTTTTGGGTATAATTAATTTCAATTTGCAACTGCTTATAAAATAAAGGTTAATTGAAAATGAAAAATAGCAGGGTGAAAAGAAATGTTTTCAGGTTGTTTAATGACTTTTAATAGCTTTCTACCAGTTAGACTGAGGCAATGATGATTTGCAGTATGGAAAGCTGTTTAATTTTGACAAAGTGTATAAAAAAACACTGTCAAGAAATCAAGCTTTAATTGGAGTTTTTACTTTCAGCAAATAAATTGTAGTTTATGCCCATATCATAATAACAAAGCATTCAGAACACATTCTGAATAAATGAGACTGTGGTTAGATATAATAGCTGTGTGTGAAATATTTACTTGGAGTATATTTCTTAAATGTGATTGTGTTTTATGTTTGGAATTTCCAGTAGTTCCATATCTTGCCAAATCAAATCCATCAATTAATAAAGGAAATAGTGATTTACCATAAGCATAATTGAAGATGTAATTTTGTGAAATTTATGCTCTATTCTAATTTAACCTAAAATGTTTAAAGGTTCTTCTAAGTTGCTAATCTCGCTAAATTCAATAAAATATCTGGAACCTACTTACTGTGCGACTGAAAACTCACCATTAATAAAACAGCATTAACATAATAAAGGGCATTAAATACAATACATATTAATCCTGTTATTTATTTAAGATATAATACCCAGCAGGAATTACCAGAGATTGTTGACACAGTTTTTGGCTCCATATTGTTATTTCTGCTATATTATCATTTTTTTTTGGTTTTATATTCTGAGGGGAAAGTAGTTCCCCCTTTAGTGCATAAGGGTATTTTTGGTGAAGATGCCTGCGTGAGGTTTAGGGTCCAGATTTGAATCAATTTGTGTTGCCATTATAATTGCTTTCAATGTTGAAAATGCAAGATTCTTAATTAATACATTTGTCAGCAGTAGTATCAACTGCAATCAGTGAGTTTAATTAATTGCCTCATAGTCTTTTGATACATATGTTCTTCCAATAATTAATGTAATATGTCAGACTTTTCATAAATCTGCAAAATTAACACGTTGTCAGGTTAATTTACTCACCACTTAAATTGTCAGGTCTGTTTTGTATACAGTGCCTATAGAAAGTCTACGCCCCTGTGACAGGGTCTTCCTCGGGTCACACGTGTGGGTCGCCGCTGTTCAAGCATACAGAGAGACAGAGGCGGTGTTGAAATGCCGGCACAGGCGCGCAGTATTTATTAACAAAAACAGAAAACGAAAGTAAAATATAGGTGGTCATATGGCGTTACCAGCGATGGTAACGCACAGAGGACTAATACAGCAAACTGTACAAAAAGTGCAAAATAAAACACAGTACAACAAACTATAAATCAAAAGGTGCCGTGAAAACGACAGGCCTTGCAGCAGCCCCGAGCTATCTCCCGCGGATGTTTTTAAACTGACGGACACTCGGACGAGACCCGCCCATCTGCTGATTGAGGACCAGCATAGCCAATCACTCGCTGCCCTTCCCTCAACCAAGCATAGCAGGCAGCAAGTCCCAATCGCGCGCCCGTCTATAAACAATAATACAATCAAACAAATCAAGTCCCAAAACGTCACCCAATAAACCCATTCCCACATATAAACCACACCAACACTAATTTACCACTGTGCAGGGCAATCGCACTGCCACAGCCCCCTTTCAAAATGTTCACCTTTTGTTGCCTTATAACCTGGAATTAAAATGTATTAAAATATATATATATATATATATATATATATATATATATATATATATATATATATATATATATATATATTTTTCATTTATCTACACATCCTACCCCTCAACTTCCAAGTGAAAAAAAATATTCTAGAAATTTGTAGAAAATTAATTAAAAATAAAAACTGAAATAAATTGGTTGGATAAGTGTCCACCCCTTGTGATAGCAATCCTAAGATAGCTCAGGTGTAACCAATCGCCTTCAAAATCGTAGTGATTCACATGATTTCAGGATACATTCAGCAGTTCCTGTAGGTTCCCTCTGCTGGGTAGTGCATTTCAAAGCAAAGACTAAAAGAGGCAAGGCTGACTTTAAACATTCAGTCAGCCCTTGAAAAATACATTGCAATCAATTGTATACTTTTTCCTTATGCCTATGCTGTATGTTGAAACTGGTAGGGTCATGATTCCAGAGTGTTTTCTCCATTCTTTAATTAATAAAAAATAAAATGCAAAACACCTTGAGAGTGTTTTACAGAGCTTGAAATATATAACGTAGTTGCCTGGCTGAAGTTTTGTTAAATAAGGACCATAAACACCAACACATTATATATACTGTAGAATAACCTTTTCATATTCGGACCAAGAGTCAGTCATATTGTTCATGTTCTATAACACACTGTAATATTAAAATATGTATTATACTATTGTTGTCAGTAAAACAAACAAAAACTGAGAAAACCAGTTGTATGCTGTAGTGCTGTAATGTTGTAATGATGTAATGCTACAATGCTGTAACGCTGTAATGCTGTAATGTTGTAATGTTGTAATGCTGTAATGGTGTAGTGCTTTAATGCTGTAGTGCTGTAGTGCTGTAATGTTTTAATGTTGTATTGCTGTAATGCTTTAATGCTGTAATGCTGTAATGCTGTAGTGCTGTACTTTTGTAATGCTGTAGTGCTGCAATGTTGTAATTTTGTAGTGCAGTAATGCTGTAGTGGTCAAAGCCTCATCATTACCTTGGAGAGAAATGTTAATCAAGTCCACTGAGTCAAGTTGTCATTCAAAGGGTTTCTGTTTATTAACAGTTGCAGCCCACACTTAAACAGGCATACTGTATATAACATTCAATAGTCTCCCCATAACTGACAGTGACTATTATACTATTGTAGTTAACGTCCGTCGGAACATCTAAAAGTAATTCATTATATAACTGATCTGCTACACATAGTGTTGCTTGTTTACAGTACGTAGGTCCATGGTCCAGTGAACTAGTCACATATGTGCATCATGTAAATAGGTGGAGCTATCACTAAAGTAATGAGTAACAGTATACCCCATAATAGTTTGTTACACTGTTATTGACACTTGTATAACGTAATTGCAATCATCAAACAAAGAAATGAATTTCTTGACACAGTCTCCATTACAGTACTGGGTATGCCTATCAGAAGCTCTATAATTGATTATGCAAACAAGCCTTTGTGTTTTATGTAGTGGATAAGCTGATCCCTAAGGGAGTGCGTTGTTGTTGGTTTGTCCGAAGCCTCCATCCTGTTAGATGAGCACTTGATTAACAACAATCAAAAGAAAATGATCCTATTTTGAGGTGTAAAGCCAGATTTTCAATTTTCAACTTTAAATAAACAACTCATAACCTTTAACAATTTAACAACTTCATGTTTCATTACAGTTGTTTTATTTGTCACAGAAAATGTGACAGTACTTCAAATTCATAGAACGAACCTACCTACCTACATACCTACCTACCCACCCACCCGGCCCAAAAAAGGGGAGGCAGAAAACAGACAGCAGTACAGTCTTATGATTGTATTCAGACTGGCAACATTTTTATTATTATTATTTATTTGGCAGATGTCTTTATCCAAGGGGACTTATAGGTGTTACTGGGCAGTACAGGGTTACAATACAAGATTCATATTTACATACAGTCTAGTTTACAGTAATTGCAAATAAAACTACTAAAATACAATATGAAGTAAGATGTATCTACAATGTCATATCTACAGTGACATAAGACGAGTGCATTAGCTAAAGATCTAGCAACGTGGTGCTCTGGTCATGTAAGTTCAGTGCATAGTAGTAGGAGGGGTTTATCAAGGGATCTACAAGTGTAGCCTAAACAGGTTTTACCCCAATTTGGCTGTTAAATGCATTCTCCCCACTAGCCAACAGAGACAAGAAAAAAGTAGCACATCATGGTTTATTCTAATATACTTAACTGTTACACACTGTCAGTATATGTTTTAAAATGCACTACATACAACATGAATATAGCATTTCAATTTCAAGACCATGTCACTAACATACTTTGCATAAAATATTTTCTAAACAATGTTGTTACAGCAACAGAAAGGCAGGTCAAGCACATCCCATGCTATAGATGTAATTTGCTAAACTTTGCTTCCACTGGTACTTACATACTTTCTGTTCAATACCACCAGCAATAATTTATTTGTTTTAATGTACAATGTTTATAGGCTATTTAATTGTGTATTCAAATAACTTTTTGGGTAAACTGTTTTCTAATTAATCCATTGTACAGGTTAGCTTTATTGTGGTGAAATTTGTAATTTAAAGTTTGAAATTGGAAATATGTCCTACAGTGTAAATTTAAATTAAGAGCAATTTCACAAAACGGAAATCTATCAAATTATACTATTACATCAATAGCATAATATGACTGTGGTGCCTTTAACGTGAGTTTTTAGTACAGAGACCGGTGTGATTGTACAGTTTCTCTGAGGTAATGATGAAGGTTATGTATTTCTGACATTTGTCATATTCCTCTAGAACTCAATTGAGTAGGGATGACACATTCTGTCAGAGAAAACAAGATATAGTTGTCTACTTTATTTTTTCAAGGATTAGTAACTGTCATTGCTTCTTTGTTATTTTGCTTATTTACAGAAACAGAGTAGCAGCATGTTCATTTGTTTTGGATGTCAGGGAAATAAATGGTCATAAAATATTGCATTCAAATGGCAGAATCTGGTTGGTGATGGTCGAACATTATATGTCAGTACATGAGAACTGTAGTATAATTTCTAGCAAAAACCTCATTGTAAATTAGAATAATCATACAACATTTCTCCATTTATCAAAATACTTTCACAGAATGATGTCTATGTATTTTATTGATCGTTTTATTCCAAGTTTGATAGTTTTTTCTAACTTTATTGCATGCATAAGCTTTCGGACGGTGTGGCAAAGTGGTTGGTAAGGGGAACAGATGTCGCGGTGATGCGGTGCAGGAGTGATGAACAGACAACAGTGATTCAGTGAATAAGTGCTTTTATTGCTTTTTTCCAGGTCTGGCGACCGTCAAAAATAATAAATCCCCGGCAATACACAACAATGTGTAAAGCACGGGGATAATGAAAACAAGGGCACAGTCCTGAACAAAAACAACGGTACGGTCACCAGTCCTGGGTGATCGAAAACGTGCAGGTGCTCAGTGCAGTGGTGCTCCGGATAGTGCTCTCCTTTCGACAGCTCCGGAGATGTGCGTTAACTGTCTAGTGCTGAATACAAAAACAGACAGTTACACGGACAGACACAACAATACAAAACACGAACACAATCTACTCTGAGAGCTCCTCTCTCAGTCCTTCTCTCTCTCCAATCGTTTAACCCAAACAAAGGAGAAGATCAGCGTTACACTGGCCCCTATATGTAATCCCGCATGATATTGAGATAAACGGTTGCAGCTGCCTTATTACTTGCAGCTGCCTCTCGTTTACCTTTCAAATCAATACGGTCTTACAACAGAGTCGCGCTTCCCTCCAGGCTGACCCACTTCCCTGACCCGGAAACGAACTGTCAGGCCAGCCCTTCCAGATACTTCTCCTCCCGTTCTTTAGCGCCCTCACAGGTTGGGAGGAAGATTCATCACCAGAACTCATCTTTCCGTCACATATCCCACCGCTCAGAGTGGAGCTGAAGGAACACTCGGCTAAATCTACCTTCCCCATTACTCCCCCCTCCCGGGAAAAATAATCCGCATTTTGGTGGTCTTTCCCCGCACGGTGTACCATGTGGTACATGAAGGGCTGCAATGCCAGATACCATCGAGTTATCCGGGCATTGCTGTCCTTCATTGTGCTTAACCACTTGAGTGGGGCGTGGTCTGTGACCAGATCAAATGAGTGTCCCAGCAGGTAGTATCGTAAAGAGTGAGTAGCCCATTTAATGGCCAAACACTCTTTTTCGACTACGGAGTAGTTGCGTTCCCGAGGTAACATTTTTTTTATTGAGGTATAATATCGGGTGCTCTACTCCAGCTACTTTTTGGGACAAGACTGCACCCAAACCTACATCCGTTGCGTTGGTGTGGAGGATGAATCTCTTGGTGAAATCCGGTGTGATAAGAGTGGGGGCCTGGCAAAGTGTACGCGTAATAGTATCAAACGCTCCCTGACACTCAGCTGACCATTTAATTAAATTAGGAGCACTCTTTTTGGTGAGGTCGACTAACGGGTTAACCACTGTGGCGTACTCGGGGATGAAGCGGCGGTAATAACTGGCTAAGCCCAGTAGTGACCTCACCTGAGTCTTGGTTTTGGGGATCGCTGCATCAACCAAAGCCTGGATTTTGGTGACTACAGGTCTCACCCTTCCATTCCCCATTAAAAATCCCAAATATTGAGTCTCTGTTTTGGCAAACACACATTTCCTCAAGTTAGCTGTCAGCCGGGCTGCTCTTAGAGACTGAAGAACGGCTGCAACCCTAGCCTAATGCCCTCGCCAGGTGGAGCTGTATATCACCACGTCATCAATATACGCTGCTGCATATTCATGATGTGGACGTAAAACCTGGTCCATCAGTCTCTGAAAGGCAGCGGGCGCACCATGTAGCCTAAACGGCATGGTTTTAAAGTGGAACAGCCCTTCTGGTGTTGAAAATGTGGTTTTCTCTCTGGAGTTGCGGGTTAAAGGAATTTGCCAGTATCCCTTCGTCAGGTCCAGAGTGGAAATAGACCTCGCTTTTCCCAGTCTGTCTAAAAGTTTGTCAACCCGAGGCATGGGGTATGCATCGAACTTAGCAATAGCGTTCACCTTTCTGAAATCCACACAGAAGCGGTTGGTGCCGTCTTTCTTAGCCACTATGACGATCGGACTGCACCACTCGCTCCTGGAAGGCTCAATCACCCCAAGCTCGAGCATATCCCATACCTCTTTGCGAACGCCACTTCGTCGACTTTCCGGGATCCGGTACGGTCTCTCTCGCACTGTGACACCTGGTGGAGAGATAATGTCATATTCAACTAAGTTTGTCCTGCCGGGCACGTCAGAAAAAACATCGCTGAACTCCTCAATAAGCTTACGCAGCTCTGTTTGCTGATCCGGAACCAATATTATTCCCCCATCGGGGTCTCTGGACAGGGACCCAAATCATCCTTCATATTGCCTGGGGCTATAAATAAGACCTCCCTTGCCTGCCAGGGCTTTAACAAATTGACATGATAAATTTCACGTTCATTTCGGCGATCGGGCTGTCTAATTTCATAATTTACTTTCCCTATAGCCCGAATCACCTCATACGGCCCCTGCCATTTAGCACACAGTTTCGATTCAGATGAGGGAAGTAGCAGCATTACCTTGTCCCCTGGTCGAAAGGTTCGAATCCGTGCATTTTTGTTGTAATGCTGCTGTTGTCGGTGCTGAGCCGATCTGAGGTTGTCTTGGGCCAAACGACCGACCAAATCCAGCCGATCTCGTAGTAGGAGCACATACTTCACTACATTTTTAGACAAGCCTTTGTGCTCCTCCCACCCCTCCCTCACCAGGTCGAGAATGCCGCGAGGCTGCCGGCCGTACAGGAGCTCAAAGGGGGAGAACCCCGTTGAACTCTGCGGCACTTCTCTCACTGCAAAAAGGAGGTAGGGAAGAAGCGATGCCCAATGTTTCTGCTCCTGTGTTACAAATCGCCTCAGCATCGACTTTAAGGTCTGATTAAAACGTTCAACCAAACCGTCCGATTGTGGATGATAAACGGACGTCCTGATGGGACGTATTTTTAATATTTTGTACACCTGCTGTAACGTATTGGACAAAAAATTGGTTCCGTGATCAGTCAAAATCTCCTTTGGGATCCCTACTCTAGCCATAATCTGCGCTAACTCGGTGGCTATTGCAGCTGCACTAGTGGACCTCAATGGAACTGCCTCTGGGTATCGCGTTGCATAATCCACCACTACTAATATATGCATATACCCAGAGTCAGAAGGTAGCAACGGGCCCATTATGTCCATTGCAATGCGCTCGAACGGAGTGGAAATAATCGGCAGTGGGATCAAAGGAGCGGGGCGCACTCGACCTGGCGCTACTCACTGGCAGTCTGGGCATGTGGCTACATATTTCGACACATCAGTATGAAAACCGAGCCAATAGAATCGAGCCAATATTCGCTCCCTTGTCTTCTCGGCTCCGAGGTGCCCCGCAAAAGGGATATCATGCGCCAGCCTCATGACCTCGGTCCGACAAGACGGGGGAACCAATAATTGTGTTACAGGCTGTCCTGTGCCCGCGGCTAGGTTTACCCTATATAGTAATTGCCCCTTTATACTGAAATGTGGATATACTAGCGGCCCAGCGCCATCAACATCCTTACCTTCAATGGACCGGACCTGCCCCCAAGCGTGCACCAGTGACGGGTCGTTCTTTTGGCCCCACACTAGGTCCGCGCTTGAGTACCACGGGTCCGGTATATTGAGAGGGGCTGGAATAACCTCTGCCCTAGTCGGCCCAGTAACCTCGCTCTCTCGGTCGCACTGCGTTCCCACTCCCTTCGACTGGCGTTTGTTACCATTACAGCACTCTCCCACCAGACCCCAGCCTTGTCTCAAAGACGCTCCCTCCCATTTCGCGGTCCGTCTCTCCTTATTTGTTTTTCTAGGACGGAACAGAGGGGAAAACATTTCAGTATGAAAAGGAAACACATCACCAATCCGTTCCTTTTTCCCTTTTTCTGCCATGTTTACGTGTGTGGCTGAGACTGCCATTATTTGCACCAATTCTTTGAATTTTGGCCAGTCTCGGCCCAGAATAACTGGGTGCGGCAACTTTTCCGCCACCCTGACTACAAGGTGACGTTTTATCGGTCCTACCGATAAATATACTTTTAGGGTGGGGTATGCCGCCGTGTCTCCATGGATACAGGAGATGGCCACCTGACCTTGTGGCCGCCACGACACACCGCCCAAGAGAGCTGTCCTGATCAAGGTTTGCTCACACCCTGTGTCCACTAACGCGTGGGTTTTCACATTCCCTAAAACCACGTCAATCAGACAGGGCCCCTCCCAACCGTTTTCCCCCTGCTTACCCGTTCCAGGTGTCCAGTTGCATGCAGCCACGTCACACTCCATAGCAGCGGGGCATGACCTGGCCCTATGTCCTGGCTGGTTACACCTAAAACAGAGTGGAGGGACAGAGGGGGCATAGGTTAAATATCTGTCCCGCTGCTGGTAGGGCAACGGGGCAGGGGCAACACCTCTACCCCAGCTGGGGGCCATCCTCGGTCTCCATGGGGGGGAGGCAAGGGGGCCCAACGGGGTCGGCGGTCTGGGAGGTCTGGGTGCCGGGACCGAGGGTGATGGTGGTGGTGTTGGAGGAGAGGGAGAGAGAGGTTGGTTCCTGAGCAGGGCAGGGACTGACAGGATCCCGACCCGGGCTGAGGTCAAAGAGTCTTCAAAATCTTCGGCCAATTTGACCGCCTCCTCCAGGCTGTCAGGGTTGTGGCGCCGTACCCACGCCTGAGTTTCGGCACCGACCAAATGGCAGAATTGTTCCACCACAATGGCTTCCCCCATGTTGAGCGGTTCAGAATGGACCATGTGGTCGCACAACCGCTTCCACCACCCTGGGGCGTGTCTCCGGGGCTCTCCGGTCAGCCAATGGACCATAGCCTGCTTGACTAGGTCATAGTCATGTACTGGTCGCTCAGGGCTTGGTAGGCTGCCTGCGCTTCCCCGATCAGGCAAGAGCTGGCTTGCCCAGAACTGAGGCCATCCCGCCGCGGTTGCCAGCCGTTTGAGGGGTCGCTCCTGCAGAAACGATCAGCCCTACCCGTTCAATGAGCGCCGTATAGCGCTCCTCCCTCCGTCTCTCCTCTGCATCCCGTCTGATCTCCAGTGCCTGCAGCAGCTCCGCCAGTGCGTTGCGGTCCATCCCGGATCTGACACCACGTGTGGCAAAGTGGTTGGTAAGGGGAACAGATGTCGCGGTGATGCGGTGCAGGAGTGATGAACAGACAACAGTGATTCAGTGAATAAGTGCTTTATTGCTCTTTTCCAGGTCTGGCGACCGTCAAAAATAATAAATCCCCGGCAATACACAACAATGTGTAAAGCACGGGGTGAAAACAAAGGGCACAGTCCCGAACAAAAACAACGGTACGGTCACCAGTCCTGGGTGATCGAAAACGTGCAGGTGCTCAGTGCAGTGGTGCTCCGGATAGTGCTCTCCTTTCGACAGCTCCGGAGATGTGCGTTAACTGTCTAGTGCTGAATACAAAAACAGACAGTTACACGGACAGACACAACAATACAAAACACGAACACAATCCACTCTGAGAGCTCCTCTCTCAGTCCTTCTCTCTCTCCACTCGTTTAACCCAAACGAAGGAGAAGATCAGCGTTACCCTGGCCCCTATATGTAATCCCGCATGATATCGAGATAAACGGTTGCAGCTGCCTTATTACTTGCAGCTGCCTCTCGTTTACCTTTCAAATCAATACGGTCTTACAACAGAGTCGCGCTTCCCTCCAGGCTGACCCACTTCCCTGACCCGGAAACGAACTGTCAGGCCAGCCCTTCCAGATACTTCTCCTCCCGTTCTTTAGCGCCCTCACAGGTCGGGAGGAAGATTCATCACCAGAACTCATCTTTCCGTCACAGAGCCAATGTGACTTACTGTGATAATGTGAGACTTTCGGGTTTTTTGGTTCCTACCATTAGTAAGTTCTATTTATGTCATCAACGAATCATTTTATAACATCTAAAATAAAAATATAATTAAAGACTTCCTCTGAACTAATAGAAGTTTGTCGTTTTCAACTTGTAGTGTAAGGAGGCGACATATATATATATATATATATATATATATATATATATATATATATATATATATATATATAAATGGTGTGTGTGTTGTGTGTGTTGTGTGTGTGTGTGTATATATATATATATATATATATATATATATATATATATATATATATATATATATATATATATACAGTGGCTCTCAAAAATATTCACCCCCCTTGGACTTTTTCACATTTTATTGTGCTACAACATGGAATCTAAATGGATTTCATTAAGAGTTTTTGCCACTGATCAACACAAAAAAAGTCCTTAATGTCAAAGTGAAAAATAAAAGCTACAAATTGTTCTAGATTAATTACAAATATAAAACAGAAAATAATTGATTGCATAAGTATTCACCCCCTTTGCTATGGCACACCAAAATAAGTTCTGGTGCAACCAATTGTCTTTAGAAGTCACATAATTAGTTGAGTGGAATCCACCTGTGTGCAATTAAGGTGTTTCACATGATATCAGGTTAAATACATCTGTCCCTGGGAGGTCCCATAGTTGGTTAGTAAATCTCATAACAAAAACTACATCATGAAGACAAATGAATATTCAAAGCAAATCCGGAATAAGGGTCTTCAAAAGCACCAATCAGGGGCAGGATATAAGAACATTTCCAAGGCATTAAATATCCAAAGCCATTGTTGAAAAAAACTCACATCAAATCTCGGTTAGTCTGCCAGGAGGCATGTGGGAGACTCTGAGACCAAGTGGAAGAAGATTCTATGGTCTGATGAGACCAAAATAGAGGTCTTTGGCCTCAATGCTAAGCGCTGTTTGGCGCAAGCCTAACACCGCACATTATCCTGAGAACACCATCCCTACCGTGAAGCATGGTGGTGGCAGCATCATGCTATGGGGATGCTTCTCTGCGTCAGGGCCTGGAAAGCTTGTGAAGATAGAGGGCAAAATGGGACTTGGGAGAAGATTCATCTTCCAGCAAGACAATGACCCCAAACATACAGTCAGAGCCACACTGGAGTGGCTTAAAAACAAAAAGGTCAATGTCCTTGAGTGACCCAGTCAAAGCCCAGACCTCAATCCAATTGAGAATATGTGGAAAGAGTTAAAAATTGCTGTTCACCAAAGGTCCCCATCCAACTTGCAAAGAAGAATGGGCAAAAATTGCAGTGTCCAGATGTGCAAAGCTGGTAGAGACTTATCCAAATAGACTCATGGCTGTAATTGCTGCCAAAGGTGTCTCTACCAAATATATACTCAAAGGGGTGAATACTTATGCAATCAATTATTTTCTGTTATGTATTTGTAATTAATTTAGAACAATCTGTAGATTTTATTTTTCACTTTGACATTATGGACTTTTTTTGTGTTGATCAGTGGCAAAAACTCTTAATGAAATCCATTTTGATTCCATGTTGTAACACAACAAAATGTGGAAAAGTCCAAGGGGGTGAATACTTTTGAGAGCCACTGTATCCACTGCTGTGCAAAAGTCTTAGACATGTTGAATTTTTCTGCTCTGATGCATTATGGGCATCAGCAATTTACACAAAGCATCCGCTAGTGTTTTCTACTATTATAACAACCTTGACTTGCATAAAGAAGATAAAACACTGAGTGAAATAGTTCGCATCACTTGTTTTTCAAGGTGTGGTACTTGAAGCATAATCAACAAGTGCAGATAAACATTCCAAAGCACCTTTGCCCATTGTTCCATAGTCCAATTGCTGTGTTCTTGTGTATAGTTGAGTCTTGTTCCCCTTTCTTAACAGAGGTATTCTTACTGCAACACATCCTTTAAGTCCTGATTTCAAGATTGACCTTTGTACTGTTGATTTGATGGACAACGACACCTGTGCCTTCTGCCAGTTCTGTTGTCAGTTCAACGTTTGTCTTCTTTCTATTTCTTAAGGATGTTCTCTTCAAGTATTGTTCATCCTTGTTAGACAGCTTTTTGGGTCTTCCAGTCCCAGGTTTTTCAATTACAGATGATGTTGCTCTGTACTTCTTGATTATGCTTCAGATACCACACCTTAAAAATCAAGTGGTGCAAGTTATTTCACTCAATGTTTTTTCTTCTTTATGCAAGTCAAGGTTGTTATAATAGTAGAAAACAGGGCCAACACAGGAAAACAGAGACTTTGAGTAAATTATTGATGCTCATAATGCATCAGAGTAGAATATATATATATATATATATATATATATATATATATATATATATATATATATATATATATATATATATATATATATATATAATATACACACAAGTAGAATGTGTATATAAGTACAAGGTTGTCCTGGAAGAAAACTTGCTTCCTTCTGCTCTGACAATGTTCCACAACTCTGAGGATTGGTTTTTCCAGCAGGACAATGCTCCATGCCACACAGCCAGGTCAATCAAGATGTGGATGGAGGACCACCAAATCAAGACCCTGTCATGGCCAGCCCAATCTCCAGACCTGGACCCCATTGAAAACCTCTGGAATGTGATCAAGAGGAAGATGGATGGTCACAAGCCATCAAACAAAGCCGAGCTGCTTGAATTTTTGCGCCAGGAGTGGCATAAAGTCACCCAACATCAATGTGAAAGACTGGTGGAGAGCATGCCAAGACGAATGAAAGCTGTGCTTGAAAATCAGGGTTATTCCACCAAATATTGATTTCTGAACTCTTCCTAAGTTAAAACATTAGTATTGTGTTGTTTATAAATGAATATGAACTTATTTTCTTCGCATTATTCGAGGTCTGACAACACTGCATCTTTTTTGTTATTTTGACCAGTTGTCATTTTCTGCAAATAAATGCTCTAAATGACAATATTTTTATTTGGAATTTGGGAGAAATGTTGTCAGTAGTTTATAGAATAAAACAAAAATGTTCATTTTACCCAAACACATACCTATAAATAGTAAAACCAGAGAAACTGATAATTTTGCAGTGGTCTCTTAATTTTTTCCAGAGCTATATATATATATATATATATATATATATATATATATATATATATATATAGAATGTGAGAGGATGAAACTTTACACCAAGGTTCCAGGAAATCATATTTGACTAATATTCCATTGCTGGCCTCCATACTTTATTTAGGGATACATGCTAAGAAAAAAATTACTGCCTATGAAGTGATAGAATCTGTGATTTTAGAAAGAGAAAAAATTTAAAAATGTAATTTGTTATTTCCTTTACATAGCAGTTATTTAAGCAAGAAAAACTAAATAGCATTTAAAAAAAAAAAAAAAAAAAAAACTAGCATATGTTTTTTGAAGCAGACACTATCATTCTTTAAAATATGTGAGCTAACATTTCGGTCAGATGATGTTCTTCAGAAGAAAATGGAACCAGTGATAGTGCTACTATGGCTAAGATAAGATAAGGTTCAGGTATAGAGGTGTAATGGATAATACAATCTGGGTTATCTGTCCTTTAAGAACACCCTAAAACTGATTTTTTTTTTTTGTATCAAACTGTTTTTTGTTTAAATCTGCATGGTTTTTGACAGAAGACAACACTCACTGACATACATATTTATTGATTGCTTTGTGTACATTAGAATAAAGCAACAAAAAGTGTATTGGTTGTAAGAAAATATGAGACAAGAATAAATGTTGTTGCAGGGAGTCTGCCATCAGCCTCCGGTACATACCCAAGAAACTCCAATTGTAGTTTCTTACCTGTTTTAAATTGCCTGGTATCTAGTTCATTTGAAGACAGGAGTGAAGACACAGTCGGTTCTCTTCCTAACTAGTCCCCTAAACACAATGGCTCTGCAGACCCTCTGAGAAGATGTAGGGCTGTGCTATCACTGGCAATGGGGACCTTGTTAGGTAGTGTGCCAACTGCAGTTATATGTCTTTCAAATTCATAAGCACCTGATTTAATATATAAATACTGAATATCTCCAGTAACTTCCACTGTTTCAAAGTGGTAGGAGGGTCACAGTGTGTTCTCAAGATGAAGTACAGCGGGGTCACCTGACTCTTGCAGGTTCAGCTGTGCTGTGAAAGCTTGAGTAACATACTTGGCCAATGTGGAAGGGGCACTCATCCACACGCCTGGTCAGCGTGGTGAGTTATGGCCGACCCTCCATGACGAAAGCACAAACAAAAACATGGCCCTCATTCCCCGGTGCCTGGATTGTCACTGACCAAGGCAGCAGCCAGTTAGGCATGAAGGCAGAGGGTGCTAAGAATCACCAGGTTATGATTTTAGGCAAGTGGTGGCCAAAACAGACACTAACAAACATGGTGAGACAAACAAATAAGTACCATGCACACAATAGCAATTGTTATTTTTAATTTACTTTATTTTACTCCTCCTCTCTCTCCGTTCATTACTCACACAGCCATGTGAGCTTAATAATCAATAGGTAGGCTGATTAATATTTTTGTCCATGGTTTTTTGTGACAGGAAGTCTTTTGATCAAAGCAACTTTCTATATATTCCTTCAGGGCATCAAATGGAAATTCACATTATTCTTGACAGACACTTGCCTCCCTTGTCAAACAAGAGCAACAAATATTCTGATGAGTTAGTGATGCTTTTATTACTAGAAACACTCGACAAATTACGCTGTTGACCACAATTGACAGCAGCTTGACATTCAGCGCCTGCCATCAAATTATCGTGAACTGTTATAAAAATCTAATAATATCGAGCCTCATGTTGCACAGAGACAGTGTTTCTTTTTCTCTTTTGTAATCAACTTCAGTTAATCAAACAAAAACTCTGAACCCACACCTGTATCATTTGCCTACTAATTGAATGTCTTATAAGCATTTGTTTTTAATTAGGTACTTGTATGTAAGGGCTTTGGCCATGTCTTTAACGAGCAGAAACAAGGTTGCTTTTCATCACCTTTTCACTTGTGATAAATTGGAATTTTTCACTTTGAAAATACTTTGAAAATTATATAAAATTATAAAAAAAATGATTATGTTCTTCTAAATAGCTAACCTTGATTACTTAATCAAAAACAATTGAACAATACTACTAGCAAACATTGTACTTGCATTTGAAATGGCTCTATTCAATTTAGCTGTATAAATCTTGATGGCCTTTGTATCAGGGTTATTAAAAAAACAAACAAACAAAAAAACTTGTCTAACCGAGTTTTAATTTATCTTTAAAAGGTACAGTATAGCATGTCAATTTTAATAAACAACAGTATGCAGAACAGCAAGCTGGCATGCAATCTGTATTGGCAAAACATATGCTGCTAGGAGCTTTAGCTCCTTTACAAAATGAAGTATTATATTTTGGAAATTGCTCTAGAATTTTGTTGCCTCTTTAAATAAATATATATATATATATATATATATATATATATATATATATATATATATATATACACACACACACACACACACACACACACACACACACACACATACATACACACACACACACAGTGCCTGTAGAAAGTCTACACCCCATTGAACATTTTTCACATTTTGTTGTGTCAGTGCCTCAGAATTTCATGCATTAAAATGATGATTTTTTCCACTTATCTACACATCATACTCCACACTGTTAAGGGGAAAAAAGCTTTTATTGAGAAAAAAATTATATATTAAAAATACAAAACTGAAACATCATAATTGGATAAGTCTCCACCCCCCGAGTTAACACTTTACTGTAACACGAACACACTCTCTCAGTTTTAAGATGAGATGACCCAATACTTATACATGTTCAGCATAGCAACATTGAGCAGTCTAATAAGTTAACAATATCATAGAACAGTCTCGAAGTCCTCCCCTATAAGGAGTTTTTGCTCAAAGCTCAGGGAAACAATTCTTCACTCTCACACAAATACAGCAACCTTGAACACATTCTTTCCCTAATCTTTTGCAAGCGCAGCTGCATCAAAAGCAAAACAAAGTCACTCTGCAGTAGATCATTTATATATATATATATATATATATATATATATATATATATATATATATTTTTTTTTTTAATGCATTTTAATTCCAGGCTACAAGGCAAAAAAAGGTCAAAATTTTGAAAGGGGGTGTAGACTAGTTTAAAACTTTCCCCCACAATTGAAAGATATCACAATGTATGTGTGTGTGTGTGTGTGTGTGTGTGTGTGTGTATATATATTGTAATGAAGTGTGGGGCACTGTGGTCGAGGGCCGATATTTTGGGCCACGGATTATGCACAGTCTGTACCCACTTTAAGGAAATGTAGTCCTGCCGATCTGGCGCAGCAGGACTTCAATTCCCAGGAGGCCATGTTAGATGGCATACTTAGACAAGGTGATTGTGTAATTGATTGAACAGCTGCCATCAATTAAACAATTGGGAGCCTTTTAAAAAGGGCAGGGTCAACCTGTTGGTTGAGGAGAGTTGGAGAATTGGAGAGTTGGAGAGTGAGAGAGTGAGCTGGAAAAGAGTCCTGGTATTTGGAGCCGGTAAGCAGCTTAGCTGCCCGGACTGTTAGTTAGGGAATCTTTCTGTTATAGTTAGTACTCTATTAAGGAGTTAGGCTTTTGTTTGTTTATTTTGGGTGTTTTTGAAGTATTGTAAATAATAAACACACAGGTACCATCCTGTTTAACTTGCATTCCTGGAAGTTTGACTTTCTTTTTTTTTGCTAGAGGACAGTGTAAAAGGTCTGGAGAAGTGACAAACACACCAAACCTTTCCAGAGTTGTCACTAAACCGTTCCAGCGAGTTATATATATACTATATAGATATATATATATATTATATATATATATACATGTGTACACAACATTGTATATAATCTAGGGTACTACCATTACAATATCAACTGATTTAATTCTTCTTACATTGCTGAATAGAAGTAAAACAAAACATACAGGCAAGTTGGAAATAGGCAGTCAAAAAGTAGGGGGAAATTTTTGCTCCTCTCCTTGTTGAAGAAATAATTACTTTGCATTTTGCTTCACTTATTTAAAAAATATTGTCTATATTTGAAAATTTGCAAACGAGAGGAGGCCATTTGGTCTATCTTGATTGTTTGGTTGTTAGTAGTTTATTGATCCAAGAATCTCATCAAGCAGCTTCTTGAAGGATCCCAGGGTGTCAGCTTCAACACTACTGGGGAGTTGTTTCCAGATTCCCACGAATCTCTGTGTAAAAAAGTGCCTCCTATTTTCTGTTCTGAATGCCCCTTTATCTAATCTCCACTTGTGACCCCTAATCCTTATTTCTTTTTTTACATCGAAAAAGTCCCTTGGGTTGATTTTGTCAATACCTTTTAGGATTTTGAATGCTTCAATCAGGTCGCCGCATAGTCTTCTTTGTTCAAGAATGAATAGATTCAATTCTTTTAGCCTGTCTGCATCTGAACACAGTATTCTAGATGAGCTCTTACTAACGCATTGTAAAGTTTTAATGTTACTTCCCTTGATTTAAATTAAACACTTTTCACTATATATCCTAGCATCTTGTTGGCCTTTTTTATAGCTTCCTCACATAGTCTAGATGAAGACTTCTCAGTCAACATAAACTTCTAGGTCTTTTTCATAGATTCCTTCTTCAATTTTAGTATCTCCCATATGGTATTTATAATTGTGACAGGGTAGCCAAATTGGGGAGACTCAATAACTAATAAGCATCCCCGGGAGACGGCAGGCAGACAGCATCCCCGGGCGATGGCAGCAGTGGATCCTCGGGAAGCGATGACAGTAGCGGACCCTCGGGAGGCGAACTCTGGAGGGGAGCCCCTGGTCACGAAGGCAGCAGCGGGAGCTCGACTTCTCTCTCCTACTTTGTAACTGGTGGCTCCCCAGGCGATATGGACCAGCAGGCAACCCCAGGCGAAGCGTGACCTTCAGCAACCCTAGGAGACAAAAAGGAGACACAGGCAGCCCCTGGTGATGCGGAGCAGCAGGCAGCCCCAGGCGATGCGGATGTGGCATCCCTGAACGGAGGTAGCATCCCTGAGAGGAGCGAGCGTGGCATCCTTGAGCGGTGCGAGCATGGCCAACAGCGTCGGAATCTCTGGCCAGGGTGGCAGTGGCCAGAATTCCTCCTCTCTGTCGGCCGGTGGAGGTAGCTCCAGCTCCTCTGGTGGTGGAGGCAGGTATAAAAAAAAACACTTCCCTCTAGCAGCAGGGCTGGGGTTGCTGCTGGCTCGTCCGACAGCAGGGGTAGGGCAGGTGACGCTGCCGGCTCCCAAAAAATCTCTGCACCCCCACTCTAAGTCTCCAGTGGGTGCTATCCCACTTCTAATACCAACTGTGGCAGGGTAGCCAAAGTGAGGAGATTTGTAAAGTGCAGCAAATGGAATACTTTTAATTAAATAATAATAAAACACACAAATAAAAAGGCACACAAAACAGTCTGAATAATAACTAACAAACAACTAGCAAAAACACAACTAACATACTCTCACTCACTACTACCAAACAGGTCCTTTCAGTCTCACAAACATCCATCAACTAACACTCCCAACCATTCTCCTTTTATACAGGTGCCTGGACTAATTGACACCTCATTAGTCCAGGCACATTCCATGCATTTATAACACAAACTCATTTACTCACAGATCCGCCCTGCAGACTCACTCACCTCCACTCTAAATAACACAAAAACACACAAAGACAGGCTGCACCCTGTAACAATAATGCATTTTTATTGCCTGCATGTACTACTTTACACTTTTCTCTATTAAATGTAATTTGCCATGTATCTGGCCAGTTCTGAATGCTGTCTACTTCATTTTGGATAACCTTTGCTGCTGCATCAGTGTTTGCCATGCCTCCTATTTTTGTGTTAGCAAATTTAACAAGTTTGCTTACTATACCAGAATCTAAGTCATTAATGTAGATTAGGAATAGCAGAGGACCTAATACTGTAGTACACCCTGTGGTACACCACAGTGGTACACTACTAGTTACCTTGCTCCATTTTGAGGTTTCTCCTCTAATCAGTACTTTCTGTTTTCTATGTTAACCACTGCCTAATCTATGTGCATGCATTCCCTTGAATCCTGACTGCGGTCAGTTTGAGAATTAATCTTTTGTGCGGGACTTTGTCAAAAAACTATGGAAATCCAAATAAACCATGTCATATGCTTTGCAATTATCCATTATCGATGTTGCATCCACAAAAAAATCAAGCAAGTTAGTTAGACACGACCTCTCTTTCCTAAAACCATGCTGACTATCTCCAGGATACTGTTACCATACAGGTAATTTTCCATTTTGGATCTTATTATAATTTCCATAAGTTTACATATAATAGAAGTCAGGCTTACTGGTCTGTAGTTACCTGGTTTAGTTTTGTTTCCCTTTTTGTGGAGTAGTATTACATTTGCAATTATCCAATCTGTCGGTACAACCCCTGTACCGACAGATTGGATAAATGAATAACTGATTAACCAGGGAAATTGTTTATTTTAAGAGGTCCTAGTCCCTTTAACACGTCTGCCTTGGTTATACTAAAGTTATTTAAAACAGGATGGGAACAGGTTGACATGTTTGAATGCAGTGATTTGCAGAAGTATTTACCCCCTACCAATAATGTCACATTTTGTTGAATTACAAATAATGTATGCACAGCTTTTCAAACAAACTTTTTTTATTCAAAGCTGTAGTGGTTAAACTGAACAATATTATATGAGGAAGAGGTTAAATGTCAGCAAAACTTGCAAAGAAAATGTACTAAATAAAATTTACTGGTTGCATAAGTATTCAGCCCCTAAAGTCAGTATTTGGTAGAAGCACCTTTTGCAGCAATTATTGTCTTACTGTCTACATAAAAAAGTATTTTTGGTCTCTACCAGCTTTGCACAGTAGGATGGTGAAATTTTTGCCTATTCTTCAAGGTAAAATTGCTCCAGTTCTGATAAGTTTGTTGGGGATCGTCGATGGACTGCAATCTTCAAGTCTTGCCATTTTTGATTGGATTCAAGTCAGGACTTTCACTGGGCAACTCAAGAACATTACTTCTTTTGTTCAACCATTCCAGTGTGGCTTTGGCTTTGTGCTTTGGGTCATTGTCCTGCTGAAATGTGAGTTTCCTCCCCAGTCTCAAACTCTGGCTGACTCAAACAGGTTTTTGTCTGTTCTTGGTACCATCCATTCTCCCCTCTATCCTGATAAGCTTTCCAGTCCCTGCTGAAGAGAAGCATCCCCATAACATGATGTTGCCATCACCATGCTTGACAGTTGGGATGGTTTTGATTGTGTGATGTGCAGTGTTAGACCTGCGCAATGCTTGGAATTTAAACCGAAAAGTTCAATTTTTGTCTCACCTGACCACAAAACCTTTTTCCACATGTCTGCAATATTATCTACATGCTTTAAGAGGAAGCTTTTTGAGTAATGGCTTCTTTCTTGTCACCCATCCATACAGACCAGATTTGTAAAGGGACCGGCTTATTGTTGATGTGTGGACACTGACTCCTATCTCAGACACATAACTTTGCAGACCTGAAGATTTGAAGGTCATTGTTGGCTTCATAGTGACATCCCAAACCAGTTTCCTGCTTGCCCGGCTGCTCAGTCTGGGAGGATGACCTGATCTGGGTAGTGTCTCGGTGGTATGATGCATCTTCCACTTCTTAATGATGAACTTCACTGTGCTGAGAGGGATAACTAGCGCCTTTGAAATTTTCTTGCACCCTTCTCCTGCTCTGTGCCTCTCTAACATTTTATCCCTGATTTGGAAAGCTCCTTGGTCTCATGGTTGCTTTGTTGGATCACTATGTGAGTTGCAGCTTGAATGTCTCTGTATACCTTAGGGAAATTATTTACAAGTTAACCGCTTTGAGTACACACAGGTATAATTATTTCACTAATATTGTGACCTTTCAAACAAATCATTTGCACCTGACATGATTTAGGACTGCAGTAGCAAAGGGGTTGAATACTTATGCAACTGAGATTAATCTGTTTTTCTCTGTAAATCTTATATTTTCTATATGCATTTTTTAACTTTATCAATGTAAAGTCTAATTTGAAAGTGTTGTGAAGTACTTTCAGATACAAACTTTGCAGGAGGGTGCATATTTCTGCAAACCACTGTACATGGTTGAATACAATTTAGGGCCATGGGATTTTAACAATTTACCCCAAGGCCACAGATATTTAAAAACAATAGTAAAGAAAGGCAGCTTTTCGAAATAATTTGTAAGCATTTTTACCATGTTTAATTCTCTGACTGGGTTGTTGAAATTGTTTTGAAATAAACCCTGTTCATTTCCATCTGCAGCAGAATAAACCATTTTGAACATACTTTGGGTGTGCAGGCTAACTCCCTAACAGAAGTTACCTAACGAGAGTCCAATGTAAAGGATATTAGAGCCTGGTATTGAAAGTCAGACATTTAAAATGTACAGCAGGCAGAGGCACTGTTGGTGAATGGACTTACAAATGTAAATTTAACACAAAAAAGTGACACATACATAGGGGACCTCCTGCACATTGGACTGCAGATGACAGATATTAAAGTAAAATAAGATTGACTGGTTTAAGGTGCAGATGGAAACTTGGCATTAGAACTGGAATACATTTCCTGTGATGTTTAGCAAAATGACGATTTGGTAAGGGAGATTAGAGTATGCAATAAGTTTGATAGTAGGCAGACAGCTCAGGAACAGCTTGATTATCATGAAGTTTGAAAGACCAGCGCAGAAACAAAGGTACAAGCCATGACATTCAATCTGGTTTCAAGGGGTAAAACAGAAATAATAAAAAGCAAGGGACCCAAGTATAAGTGTGGCTTTTATTTGATCTGACAGTTTAGAAACTTGAACTTCTATCAGATGTTCAAGGTACGCACAATGCCTTCAGTGCCACATCTTACAGAATTTTTATTATACAGTTGACACTGATGAAGGCACTAGCTGAAATAATTTCTACTTGACTACATTTTAGCTAATAATTTAAAATTGAGTGTTTTTGGAAGTTATGGATAATGGATTCAGTACAAAAAACATTTACTGAAATACAATTCTGTTTGAAGTTGCGTTTCTTATATCTAAAATTTGGAGTGTGAATCAGACACAAAACATTTACAAACCTAATCATCTGCATTCTTTCCTGTTTTAGTTTTATTTCTATTTCTTGCAAAACTATATTTTCCTTGTACAGCTATGGCCAAAAGTTTTGCATCACCTTGAATTTTAGGATTGACACAATTTATATATATATACACATAATTTAGATTTTGCACAACTGTTGTCCAGAACTGTAGGCACTTTAACTTTAAAACAAAAAAGGGGTCATCTACCAGACATGAACATCTCAGCCACTATAATATGGATAATACATTATTTTCCAATACTTACTTCATATTATAAGGGTCGTCCTGTACTTAAACCAAAAAAAAAGAGGGAAAAAAGCAATCTATTAACTTCATAATTGATATCATCACAGAGAAACAAGTCTTTATTTTTTTTTTTAATTCCATTACGGTCAAATTACTGTTAGTAAGTGTGCATTAATTTCATTAAAGGTAAGTGTAACAGTGGCAGGTTTACAAATTAGATTAAAGCCATGAAAGGTAGTTTGGAAGATTTTCTAAAATTTTATCAATAAAAATGTTTAGTATTTGTAACACATCTGCTTGATTATTTGAAAGAGGCAGGTGGATGCTCAGGGAAAATGTCAAGTGAAACTAAATGGGGACCCTGCCAGGACAACAAACTAAAATATTAGATTCAAACAGTGGGTGGTCTGCTCTGGAACCATCCGTCCAATATAACAAAATGGAAATCACATTAGTGTTTCGCTTTTATTTCTCCCACATTTGGCTTCAAGGCACACATTTCCCAATTATTTTAGTTTGTAATATAACTGTGTTTTGTTTCATTACACTTCAGAGTAAGTTATGTGTCTCTAACAAGCATTAAAAAAAAACAAAAATGACCTACAGCAGTGGTGGCCAATATGTGGATCACAAAAGATTTTTGGTGGATGTAGGGACAAATCAGAACAAGCACTAACATATAAGCATACAACAGTTTGTGTTAGGGCTAATGGGGAGATCCTTTTGTGCCATCCAGTAGAACAGATGAAAATATCCTGACAGTTTGTTTATTTGAGACTAAAAAAAATGCTTGAGCGAATGTACATTTTAATTTAGGTAGATGTGTGCAACTAGAAATTCCAGAAGGTTGACTATAAAAAATACACATGATTTTTTCAGTGAAAGTATTAAAAAAACAAACAAAAAAACTCACCGTCAAATCTACTTATACCTCAATTGTACTTTACTCTGTGAATGTAGTTTATTGGTGTCCACTGTCCACTGTTAATCACACATTAAAAACTACAAATCCCATACCCCAGGAATTTCACTTATCATTTCACTTTCACTTATCTTTGATTTATCAGTGTGATGGCTACTAGTCCTTACAGAAAAAAAGGAATTCTATAGAAAAAAAAAAAGATTTCTATGGAATTCTAAAGAAAATTTAAAAATCTTATAGATGTCTATTGAAAAAAAAAAAAAAATTCAGTAGAAAAATAAACATCTCAATAACACACACAAATTATCCACTGCAGATCACCTGATCTTTTTGGTAATGGTGGCTTGTATAAGGAACCCCAGGCTGGCTGTATATGTCCTTCCACCTCTAACCTCTATCGCCAAGGAGTATCAGGTAATGATTCAAAATGTTTCTGAAGTTGTGTTTGTGCACAAATTCTATACAGGGAGCCAGGAAAAGATCTTTCAAATCTTTAACAGTCAACAGCTTCCTTGACACATCAGAGTCCAGCTGGAGTTCAGGGGAAATATCTAAATCGGGAAAATCAGGGTCAGGCTGAGGCAGTCTTATTTCTAAAAAAAATCCTCCAACAGCTTTATATTTTCCTCAGGCATGGCATTGCGCACTTCATTAATGAAACGTTCAGCCAAGCGAACTGAACAGCTCCCTAGCTTTGAAATCAAGGACTCTGACCTTTTCCATGTGAAGCTGCAATAATCCAGCAACTGTCTCAGTTTTACTATTCCTGCCTTCACCAAATGCTCTATAAAACTGTTGGATTCCACCAATTTTGTTTTTAAACCAGGATTTACTACAAGAGGCTCTTCTTGTAAAACAGTGACAGTCTGTTTTTTTTTGCTTAATATATTCTAATATAAGTGATAGTTCTTAAAGATGTTGTAAAACATATTAATGTAAAACTGGGATATATATATATATAAGGTTATATATATATATATAATATATATTATATCTATATATATATATATTTTAAATAGGCTCAGTCAATCTAGAGATGGAAAGAAAGAACACTGATACGAAAGGAAGAAAAACAGACATAAAACAGACTCCAAACTTTACTAAACTTTTGAACTATTTTATTATAAACAACTACAAAGTTTACTTATGATGTTCTTTAATCGTACATATTCCTGATTGCTAAACATGTCTAAACTAGTCAAACTTTTCTTTAAACCGCGCACTGAGCTCATAAACCAGTTAATGTCGGAAAGAAATCCTCAATCTGGATTCCTCTCCGTCCTTTTGGTTGATCTAAAAAATCCTTAATACTTTGAGCACTGTTCCCACCACGGCCTTTTAAACCTTGTGAGTCTGAAACAATAGAAGAGTCTGTAAAACTGCCTTCCTCACTCTCTGAGGCAGATATCTCCTCAACCACTGCACTAGTTATCTGTTTATTACTGGGCACCGTAGCCTCCTTTACAGAACTCACAGCTTCACTACTGGCACTGTGCTTTTTTACATTAATACTGTTCTTCAGTTTTCTTTGCTTTTTTCTGCAAGGTAACTTAAACCCATTAGTCAGGGCTCCCTCCCCCACTTCCATTTGCACATTTTCTGACTCCATTCTCTGCAACCATACTTTTATTTCCTACCTCTTCTGCTGTCTGTACTATTTCATCCTTATTTTCAAACTCTCTTTCGCTCTCAGCCTGCCCTGGCTGCATTCTATTTGAAACAACGCTACCGTCTGTAACTTCTGCCTGTGACTCGATTTTCTTCTCACTTGCAGACTCTACTTCAATCCACTTTCATTATCAGTCTGTCTGTCGGCAGTAAAAGGACCTGGCTGATCACTGCCTTCATGCCTTCTCTACTCCCTCTCTTTCTCCGGGCAATTTTTAATAATATGTCCCTCACTCCCACATTTAAAACACTTCATCAAATCAGAAGTGGTGAAAACAACATAATCAGTACCCTCGATTTTAAATTTAAAAGCAAAATTTAAATCTTCATTTACATCATTAAGTACCATATATACCTGTCTTCTAAACGATACTACATGCTTAAGCTGGTGCAATTTACAGCCCAAAGGGATTCTCTTTACCCCCAACATTAACCCTTTGCGGTCCATTTATTCAGCGCTTGTCAGGCACGTCAGGTCCAATTAATTTAAACACACACTGTTTAAAAGTAATTGTATTCATAGTAAAACAGGTTTAAAAGGCACTGAATATGAACAGTAGGGTGGGTGAATCAATTCAACCTCTATGGAACTCATGCACTTTGAAGTTTTCAACTCGTTGTATAATGAAATACAAAACAGTGACGCTCTATCTTTCTGTATTTTGTAGAAGTATAAATACTCTGGTAAACATAAATAATAATAATAATCACAATACTCATACTTTGATGGTTTTTGTTTTATTTCCCTTTGAAAACTGCCATTTCTGAAAAAAAAAAAAAACATTGCCTCAAGCATATTCAAACTGGTAAAAAAAAAACCTAAAATTAAAATCTAAAACACACATTTAAGTATAGTATAGTAATTGAAGAAGACATACCATTTGCAATGTAAATTATTTTTGCTTGTAGTATTTTCTCTATCGATCTCAAAAAACAGCATTATGCCAAATATGTTTTCATGACAGTGCAAAATAGACGTTCCCCCGGGTCCGCGGGAATTTGATTCACAGTAGCACATCACCATTTTCTTTCAAAAACAGGGGTCAGCTGGAGACATGACCTCAAAGGGTAATGGTTGTCATTCTCTTTTCAGGGAACCAGGGTTATGGTAATAACCTAACGGTCCCTTTCAATTCAAATGACAACCATTACGAATGAGAAAGCAATACCAAAGCTGTCGTGGCTCCAGATTACCGACGGTACAGCTCCCCGGTGATAGCCTCAGAGCCCACATGACACCTAAGGGCATGCCCCCTGCAACACTCTAGAGCCCAGAGTGGGTCTTGTTCGGTTTGTAACATCAAGGCGGTAAAAAAGCACAAATGTCTAACTACCTGTCCATGTAGCAGCATTGCATAACTCATCCAATGAGGCGCCATGAAGGAAAGCCCACTAAGTTGCCTGGTCCCTGGTTGAATGGGAAGTAATGTCCCCCGTCTGTTCATACGCCAAGCATATCACATCTGTCACCCAGTGCACTAGACGTTGCTTCGATAGGGCCTGACCTCTAGAGTGATACCCATAGCAGACAAACAGCTGGTTGGACTGTCTCCAGGATGCCATCCTATCCAAATAACAGTGCAGAGCCCGAACTGGGCATAGCGTGTATTGTCTACAGTCCTCCTCTGATTTCCAAAACTACTGATTGATTAATATGGAATGAGGATGAAACCTTTGGCAAAAAGGATGGATTTGTTCTTAATGTTACCTATGAGTCACTTCCAGTGAAAGCCATACATGTGTCATCAATGGACAACGCATGAAGCTCACTTACTCATCTGGCAGATGTAATGGCTATTAAAAATGCTGCTTTCAAAGAAACAGGGCGGTGTTCTGCTGACGCCATGGGCTCGAATGGGGGACCCGTAAGGGCCCTCAGTACCAGTTCTAGATCCTACTTGGGGACCATACTTTTCATGGGAGGGCGAAGCCTCCGAGCCCCTTTAAGAAATTGCACTGCCAGGAAATGTGCCCCAGGGAACACCGAGTCAATTTTGTCATTGGCGCACTGATATTGCTGCCAGGTACACCTTCAAAGTGGACGCTGATTTTCCTGCGTCAAACAAGTGTTGTAAGAAGGTTAATATCATCTTAATCGGGCAAGTCACCGGATCGTGACCTTCGGTAAGGCACCAGTCTTGGAAAACTTTCCATTTGAATGAGTACTTGGCTGTAGTGCTCAGCGCCTTAGCAGACTGTAGTGTTTCGATTACTGCATCTGGCAAACCTCGTCTGAATAGACGGCTCAGTTCAACGGCCAGACCTAGACCCTGTGAACTTCCGACATGGAGAGCAGTCCAGCTCACCTGCCAGTGCCTTGGTTGCATGCTTTGGCCCTAGGCACCTGGCACAGGATCGGTGCTCGTCGTGCCTGGGCAATTTTGCCGCACACCAGTCACAGTGGTGAAAGGACCCAGTAGACTGGACTGACATACTTTGCAGGGTTTTTTTTTTTTTAAACTGCTGCGTTCAATGAACAGCCTTCAGACTCTTTTTAAACGATTCACTGGTGCCAAATCAGTTGGTGCCGGGATCGGCGTCAGGGCGAGCGTTGTTGGTGCTGAGGTCGGCGTCGAGATGTGTGCGGTCGGTGCCGAGTCGATCGGCACCGAGGTCGATGCCGATGTGAAGCGCGGTTGGTGCCAGGTTGTAGACGGCCTCGAAGAAGTTTACCAGTGCCGAGTCAATCGGGACCGAGTAGTTGCTGTTTTTTAAACTTGCGATAGGCGGGAAAAACCATGGTCGATGCCGAAGTATGCAGCCTATTCAAACGGCGTGGTCGCCGAGGGCAAGTGCAGCCACTGTAGAAAAGCACGAGGATTGAGAGGGGCGCTAGGCCCAAGCTGTTTTTTTTTTTTTTGGTCGCTGTGACCGATTAAATCAGTGTAGAGGACGACACTGCGATCCTGCGGAGTCTCCTTACAGCACCACAACAGCTCTCCACACGATGCATCAATTGCACAAGGCCTCGTATAGTGAAAAGAGCAATGTCCGCTCGTTAATCTCTTCAGAGTGGTCGAAACCAGCTCTAGTCAGAAAACTGATGTGAGAATAAAGCAAGGGCACTCTCTTAGACATGCTTGAAGCATATCTATTTCCTGTGACAACGTGTTAATGCGACACTATGATTTATTTTGGGCTAATTGCAAGTAGACTAAACTAAAAATAAAATATGCTGAAATAATTTAGTTTCAATTTAAAATTTAATCTACGTGACCTACAACAATCTGAAGGCTAGAATGCATTGATTTGTTTTGGATTACATGTAAGATATACAAAAATAAAAGCCTGCTAGGTATTCATTTGATTTTACTACTGTACTGTTTAAGCCTATTGTACACATCTATATTTTCACATGATGTAATGTGTACAGAGAACACATTCATGTTATTTTAATATGTCCTCATTGGATTAGGATATATGCCCTCTATATATTAATATATATATATCTATATATATATAGATATATAATATATATATATATATTATATATATTATATATATATATTTAATACATTTACATATACAAATACATATAGTGCTTTAATTAATTAATGTCAAAATATATAAATACCTAGCAGGCTTTTTTTTGTCTATCCTACATATAATACAGTACAAAGCAAACAATACTGATGCACTGTAGACTTCACATTGTTGTAGGATGAGTAGATAATAAAATATTATTTTAAATTCAAACTAAATTATTTCAATATATTTTCTTGTATCTCTCATATTTGCATCCCTGCTGCCACCAGTAAGTAAGCTCCTATTGTGCACAACTTCAGTCCTGCTGCCTCCCCACAATTTGTATGCTAATTAAAATGTTCTGACCAGTATTTTTGCTTTTAATTAATAAATAAATAGGGCGTGACATTTAAAATACCATGCTCTCAGTTTTCCTCCCCCAGTTCTTACCAAATTACCGTCGCTTAGTAAATGAGGCCCCTAGTCATGATTGATTTTTACTACAAAGTCCACAATGACTGTTAAATACTCAATAAATTGATTAGTAAAAATTATTTAAAAAAAACTCAATTTAAAATTCAATTTCCTGAAGTTCTACATTCACACTGGGAGCTGAAAACCCCACTTAAGTAATTAACACTGAAAAGAATCCCTGTTTTGTGAAAAGTACTTTTGGACATGCTAAGTCTAGAACTTGAGATATCCTGCTGCTAGTCTGTGATCAAAGCTACTGATCTTTAAGTATTTAATAATAACAATACACAATTCCATTCTACACAGCAGAATATCAGCAATGGCCTTATTGATTTCAAATGAGATGCAGCCTATTTACATTTTAATTTGATGAAGCCTTTTCATTCTATCTTTGTTGATAATGTGTTCTCCTAAGAATTAGCTGCAGAAAGGAAAAATAGTCAGTAAATATATATATATATATATATATATATATGAAATCAAGTTAAGTTGGTAGGCTAAAAGGTACTGACTACCAGTGGTGTCGAACCTCGACAGGCAAACATTTCACTATAGTTTTCTTCTTGGCTGGAAACACATTGCCTTCAGACTAAATTATTGAATCCTCAAAATGCACATCAAAGCCTCCCACCAGGTGGTGTGTCTCTTTATAAGCAGCTGAATGTCAAAGATCTAGTTAAATGCAAAATGTTAAACAAAACTGTGTCTAGATGACAACATCGTGTCCAGAGAGCCAACAACATTGTTATTCTTATTCAACTATAACATATGGCTTTTAGTTGAAACACAATCTTTATAACAAATGAAAACTCTCACATTATGAAGGTATATGGCAAAAGCAGCACTGGCTAAAGCTCTTTCAAGGACTTGTATACACATTTCTGCTTCCAGAAATTGAACTCCCTCATGACTTTTGGTTCAAAATATAAACCGCTATAGGTGGCACAGTTAGGTTAATTCAGTAGCCTTTTACTTCTGCGGGCCTGGGTTCAAATCTGGTTAGGCTGTAAGCAAGCCTGCCTCTAGGCATACACAAACACGCAAGCTGCATACCCTAAATGCTCTGAAAAAAAACAATAAGTCATGGTTTTTGCACAAAAATCATTCTTAGTGAGAGACTAAATGTACAGTAAACCTTCGCTATAACAAGCCTTTTGTTCGTTGTATCGAGGGATTCGTTACAGCGAAAGGACAATCAAAATGAATGATAAACTGTTGGAGTAAGCTAATGAGATGATAGTGTGAATAAAAGTAGAATTACATTTACCTGTTTGTTTCATGTATGCAGTATTCTGCCTTTATCTAAGCAGTACAAAAAGCAAAAATCCCAAATTGAAACTAAACATTTATTCCAAATCAATCGGACATGAATCATTTCAAAGTGCAGTAAATCTTAATCCAACATGCAAGAATCCCAAACTGATCTTTCATTCCAAATCGACCGGACATGAAAAAGTTGACATGAAAAGTTAGTCAGATCCTCAAGTATTTTTTCTTTGTTTCTTTTTCTCGTTAATCAATTTTGTTTTGCGCACAGTTGCTGGGGGGCAGCACATGGTTTTGACTTTGCGTATGTTTTTTGGTGGGGGGTGACCGTTAGTGAAACAAGCTTGATGGTCGAGTCCCTAGTGGACATTATTCCACATCACAAAACTAGCACATTGTTAGGAAATAAATGGAAAAGGGTTTTCTTAGCTACTGTGTGCTACTCCATAAATCGGTGAGAGAGAAAAGGAGGCAGTGAGAGGGTTATAATGCTGTACACTTTCATCAAGGCGATCTCTTGGAGGAATATAAATACAAATTCAGTTGAGTCCCATAGATTTTTCTTTTTTTGTGTGACCACAAAATAAATGTATAAAACTGGGAAAGTTTGGATATTTTTTTAATAAAAGGAATACACAAGTGTTAACATTTTTTGTATCTCACAGTGTCTCACATTCTATTTGACTGAGGCCACCCATAGAATGAACAGGCATTCATTTCAATATGAATTATGTAACAGTATATTTACACAAACACCTCTTTAGTGTATTGAAGATAGATAGTTTATTGATGTGAATTGGGTACATTTTAAAATGATTTTTCCTTTACTACTAGTAATAACTTTGCATCTCTAATTTAGTTATCTGACTATTTTAAGGTTACATAACTTGGTGACCATACACAAGGTAGGCTAGAACAAGTCTAATTATTTACTTCACATAACTTGATGTATGTGAGATATATAGATGATGTATTTAAGGTCCAAACATAGCTAAAAGCTAGGAGAAAATGTTTTTCTATAAATCTAAAAACCTAGGGCTCGGCAGCTTTAGATTTAATAATGGGTTGTGAAGGAGAGCTCCAGATTGTATAAAAGCGGTGAGTCAAATTAAATATAGTTATGAAATAATCAACTTTATTCTAAACTGAATGCAGCAAAATAAATGCATTTCCTTCATTTAGTGAATGCCTTTACCTTTTGAACTGGAAATTAGAAAATAAAATCCATACATTCAAACATGCATATCTAAAAAAAATAAATCAATAACTAAATAGTGATAAACAATGGTGATCCAAATATATCAACGTTTAATGCCTTTAAAACTACATTTTCTGACTAAAAACATCTGTTTAACAACAACATTGTCTTTAGTTAAAACAAAATCATTGAGTTGCATTATTATTACTGTTTAGGTGGTTGTCACATTATTTGTATTTGGAATTGATATTATGTTGTGTGCAATATAATATAACCACATCAGTTTTGGGTTAATTGTGGATAATTAATTATAATCCCCTTGGCTTGGGGGTTAGGTCAAGGTTTAGGCCATTTAAAATATCCACTATGAGCCTCAAGCTGATGGGATCATATTTTGGATCGGGGTCTAACACATACCATACAAAATTAATCAGAGAGGCAGTACTTCTATATACTGCGATCCATTTTGGTGGATCTCAACAGGCTCCACCGTGACCAACAATTATAAGCGGGATTTAATATAATAGTGTCCAGTATGTAAGAGATAACAATAATAAAACAAAACAACCACAACAACGTAAAAATGCGCAATCATAGCATTTTTTATATTAAGCATAAGTATTTATTAAACAGAAACTTACCAGCACTTTTCATCTTCAGTCTTGTGTAGGCAGGGCTCTAGGTTAACTTTTTAAGGCACGTGTGTAGGCATGCATGAAAAAAAAAATTTGGGGCACACAAAAGTAAATAATAATAATTGCTCAAATGTATTGTTGAATATCTACAGATCTTTTTTCCTTCCTTTCTTACATAACACTCGTGCAGATCAATACTTTTGCATCAACAAAATTATAAAGGACAGCTTTTTTTTTTTTTTATCAACCTAAGATTTTTAACTGTCTGGTAGCAGAATCTTCCTCAAAATGTGCTACTTGCCTGTTTTTGGTAACGAGATTGTCTGGCTGACGTTTCTGGATATAAGCCTCTCTGCACATTGCATGCCGTTTTGAAGCACTGTGTTTAATATATTTTCACTTTTGAACTTATGGGGCCAGCTGCAATAAACACGTAAAATAGACCTCAAGTCTGACTTGAGAATAGGTCCGTTTGCAATATGTTACGCTGGAATTGACAGTCAGTGTAAGCCAGACTTACTTTTCAACCCTGTTAAAAATGCAGTCTTGCCTGCCATCAGTTCCTCTGCATCCTGACAAAACATGCAAAACATACTTTTTTTTTTTTTTTTTAACACTGTCATACTTAAGCCAGGGGAAATCTTTTAGCCACTGTTGTTTGAAAATCTTTTGCTACTTACAACTGTGAAAACGCTGTAATAACATAGCCCTTATTGAAGTTCCCTGTTCACTTTCATCTTCTGACATACCTTCATTGCTCATTTCTTGTAAAGACACCAGCATATCTGAATTTTGTTCATCAAGGTTTTCTTTTGAAACCTCTCCATCACATTTTGTTATTTTCCTCATCTTGGTTTGACAAGTTTTCAAAACTGTCTGGAAACTCCCTCACAAAAAAAAATGCATAATTCTATAGAAAAAAACTCTCTAACAATGTAAAAAAAAAAAAAAAATCTCTAACAATGTAGTCTAGTCCACTGAGACACCTCTCCATAGAAATGATATAGAATTTTCTATAGAATTTCCCAAGGGTAAATTAAAAAAAAAAAAAAAAGTCTATACAGGGTAAATGGATCTGTATATATATATATATATATATATATATATATATATATATATATATATATATATATATATATATATATCTTTTATTTAGACACTAGCAGATGCCTTTATCCAAGGAAAAATAGGAGGTAGGATGCTATCGGTTGAAAGCCTTGGTTACATGTTTAAATTGAATAATTGACACACTACTCCAGTCCACTACAAATGAAAATACGTATTTTTAATAAAACATACTTAACAGTCAACAAGTACAATACAAGTACATGTTAAAAATACATCCAACCCTTCATAATAATTAAACCATTAAAAACACATCTAAAAATAAAAAAAACAGTCCCCCACTCCCAAAAAATACTTCCCCCAAACCTCTCTTCACATACAGTTGTACACATCACCTTCTACAGCACATAACAACCCACCCCCAGGAACACACTCCCAATTTCCAAAACGTCACCAGTTCACCATCCACCACACTTCACAACACTCCCCTCACCCCCAAAAACTACAGAACACTTCCAGCTGATTGACAGAGATTGAAGGATATTACAATCCTGCAAATTGAAATGAGGTGCCAGTGGGCTCAAGGTTCATTCATCCTGTCATATTGACACATGCCTCTTTGCATTTGCTGTTTATTGCTTGGACTATGTCACATCTTTTTGACAATGGGTAATTCTTCATTGTGAAACCTATGGTTAAATTAGAAGAAAAAACATTTTACTGAATGAAATAAGACTATTAGAAATAGGGTACATGTAGATGGGGCATAATTTTCATTAGAAGTTACAAAGGCCATTAATTGTAATCACTTCTGAGAATAAAATTAATTAGATTGGCCAACAGATATAATGTTATATAACATACAGTTACAACACAACATTGACCTAATAGTTCTGAAAACATGTTACGGTGGCTCTTTCACACATGTAGCTGGTTCCATTTATTTTGTTATAATATTTTTCAGTCAATTTGTAATCTAAATTGCTAGTGGTTGCTCGCTCTTGCTCACAACTGTAATGCTTTTTGCCGAAGGTTAACAGGCAAAATGAATATTTTGCAGAATTATGTATTTTATTTTAATAGGCATATTGAATATAACTTAATTCTGATCTAAATTGTCATACATAAAGCTAAATATAATTCTTAACAAAGGCGTATCCTGCTGCTATTTAAGTGAAAAGTTGTGAATTTATTCCTTAAGTTAACATTCTACTCACGTATGATGGCATTCACTATAGACTCTGATAAAGGAGGTCTCTGAGCTATTGTTAGATTTGACACTTTTCCTAAAACAGAATGGTTGGCTAGTATGTCACAGTCAGGAAAAAAAAGCAGATAAGAGGTTTCTGGCCATGTTGCCATGGTACACCTTTCCAGAATACTTCTTTGCAATTTAACCCCATCTTGCAATTCAACCGGTGGATATATAAAAAAAAAAAAAACTATACAGAACAAATACACACATAAACATTTTTTAAAAAGAGTTGAATGCACGAAACAAAATCTCTATCCACCCTATATAGTCAAAAATAAAAAAAGTGTTTTTTCCAACTTATAAAAATAAAAAGACTACTGTATATTCTAATATTACTTGCAATACACATGTCAAACGATATATCATTAAGACAGAGGAGTAAATCTTCATGGTTAATAAGTGTTGTCAGGAGCAGAGAGTGAGAGAGGGGATATAGGGAGAAATGAGACTGGAGGTGAGAAGGAGCAGAGTGTTGAAGTGAGTGGTGGGTAAGAACAAAGGCCTTGAATTTGATACAGACAAGGATACAAAGCCAGTTTAGCGGGTCCGTGTACATTTCGGCCAATCATTTTTGCATTCTAAATCACAAATTGGAAAAACATAAATGACTTGTTTTTCTACTTCGTTTTTTAACGACAAACATTGAAAAAACAAAAATCGACCCATTTTTCTTTTTCCAATTTCTGAGTATTTTTTTACTTCATTACTGCAGTATTTTTGCCATATTGCAAATAACCTTCAACACCTTATTATTGTGTTTATGCCCTGCAGTATGAATGGCGTACCACTGCAGTTCTTCTACTGCAGTATGAATGCAATACCATTGCAGTTCTTCTACTGCAGTATGAATGCAATACCACTGCAGTTTCTCTAATGCAGTACCATTGCAGTTTCTCTACTGCAGTACAATTGCAGTATCTCTACAGCAGTATGAATGCAGTACCATTATAGTTTCTCTACGACAGTCTCCTTGCAGTTTCTCTACTGCAGTATGAATGCAATACCATTGCAGTTCTTCTACTGCAGTATGAATGCAGTACCATTGCAGTTTCTCTAATGCAGTACCATTGCAGTTTCTCTAATGCAGTACCATTGCAGTTACTCTACTGCAGTATGAATGCAGTACCATTGCAGTTTTTCTACAGCAGTATGAATGCAGTACCATTGCAGTTTACTCTACTGCAGTACAACTGCAGTTTCTCTAAAGCAGTATGAATGTAGTACCATTGCAGTTTCTCTACTGCAGTATGAATGCAGGATCATTGCAGTTTCTCTACTGCAGTATGAATGCAGGATCATTGCAGTTTCTCTACTGCAGTATGAATGCAGGACCGTAGCAGTTTCTCTACTGCAGTATGAATGCAGTACCATTGCAGTTTCTCTACTGTAGTACAATTGCAGTCTCTCTACTGCAGCATGAATTTACCACTGCAGTTTTCTCTATGGCATCATGTATGTAGTTTGAATGCAGGACCAGTACATGTTCTTTACTGAAGGATGATTGCAGTACCTTTCTTTATTACATTTGTTACTCTACTATAGTATGAATTCATTACCAATTAAGTATGTGTACTTCAGTATTTTTGTAATACCTATGTATGTCAACAGAAATAACACATTTTTCCCCCAATTACTGTATTTATTTGTAAATTGTAGAACATGTTCACATATAATAAAATGGGGTTTATAAAACAGCAGAAAGCAGAAACTTGAATTATTAAAAACATAGTATAATTACAAACAATACGTAATATTAATAATTACTTTATTAAACATTACTTTAAAGGTAACACATTTTTTTGTGTGTGTGTGTTACATGTTGCCATATGTTGCTACAATTGTTTAAGTAAGGTGTGTGTATTGTTTTTATTTACATTTGTTTGACATCCTGGCCGCTTTTGTGCTCTATTAAATTGCAGTCCACTGTGCTTTCTAAGATGGCTTCACATGTACCCTTCAGAAGAACTTTAGAACTACATTTCCCATCACCCTCATCATACATATGTGAGCAGGAGGGTGATGGAGAATTTACAGTATTTCTACGATACATGTGAAGCCATCTTGGAAACCGAGCACAGTGGACTGCAATTTAATAGTGTAAAAAAGTGGTCAGAATGTCTAAAGAAAAATATTTAAAAAAATACACACATATGGCAACATGTAACACAAACACCCACACACACAAAATAACTGGAGTTACCCCCTTAATACTTATACACGTATGCATGAATGTCTTCCTCTGTCGTTTGTTCTTGATTTTCTTTTGGAACTGTAGAATGAACATAAGAACATGAGCATAAAGTTTACAAATGAGAGGAGGCTGTTTGGCCTATCTTGCTCGTTTAGTTGTTAGTAGCTGATTGATCCCAGAATCTCATTAAGCAGCTTCTTGAACGATCCCAGGGTGTCAGCTTCGACAACATTCCTGGGGAGTTGATTCCAGACCCTCACAATTCTCTGTGTAAAAAAGTGCCTCCTATTTTCTGTTCTGAATGCCCCTTTGTCTAACTTCAATTTGTTACCCTTGGTCCTTGTTTCTTTTTTCAGGTCAGAAAAGTCCCTTGGGTCGACATTGTCAATACCTTTTAGAATTTTGAATGCTTGAATCAGGTTGCCGCGTAGTCTTCTTTGTTCAAGACTGAACAGATTCAATTCTTTTAGCCTGTCTGCATATGACATGCCTTTTAAACCCAGAATAATTCTGGTCGCTCTTCTTTGTACTCTTTCTAGAGGAGCAATATCATTTTTGTAGCAAGGTGACCAGAACTGAACACAATATTCAAAATGAGGTCTTACTAATGCATTGTAAAGTTTTAACATTACTTCCCTTGATTTAAATTCAACACTTTTCACTATATAGCCGAGCATCTTGTTGGCCTTTTTTATAGCTTCCCCACATTGTCTAGATAAAGACATTTCTGAGTCAACATGAAATGGTGAAACTGTGTTAGATTATCTAGGTTATGAAAACAAACAAATCCATCATTTTACCACAACATTTTAAAACAAATCTAATCCGGTTTAAGGCTGTTTTTATATCCAAAAAAAGATAATCTGTAAAATAAACCATTTATATTTCTGTAATACCTTTCATTACATGAATTTGAAAGAACACATTGTAACTTTCTAATATTAGCAAGTTTCTGCAGAATATCTACTGTAATGTACTTTAAGTATATTCATAAGCATGCTTGTGAATGTGAATGTATTTGATATTTTTAAACTGGATTAATACACCGTTCACCTGACATGTTTTTTTACTTAGCTTCATCGCATATAAAATTAAACAAAAATTATTTATCAATTATTTTAGAAATATGTACACGGTATGCATGTGCTCTGATCCTTATTTATTTTCTTTGTATATCATACCTTATTTAATAAATTACTTCCTCTTTTTCCAAAGTTTGTCTTTATTGTTTAATTTAGTTCTTATCACAGCTTTAATTGGCTGTTCTCTACATAAAATTTCTGACTGATGCGCTCTATAGGAATAATAAAAAGATCCTTAAAATATTTATTTATATAATATAAATTTCGGTATCTTACTGTTACAATTATTGTCCCATAAAATTGCCATACAATATCTATCTATCTATCTATCTATCTATATATATATATATATATATATATATATATATATATATATATATATATATATATATATATATATATACACACACACACACACAGTGGCTCTCAAAAGTATTCACCCCCCTTGGACTTTTCCACATTTTAGCGTGTTACAACATGGAATCAAAATGGATTTAATTAGGAGTTTTTGTACTGATCAACACAAAAAAAGTCCATAATGTCAAAGTGAAAAATAAAATCTACAAATTGTTCTAAATTAATTACAAATACAAAACAGAAAATAATTGCTTGCATAAGTATTCACCCCCTTGAGTCAATATTTGGTAGAGGCACCTTTGGCAGCAATTACAGCCATGAGTCTATCTGGATAAGTCTCTACCAGTTCTGCACATCTGGACACTGCAATTTTTGTTCATTCTTCTTTGCAAAATTGCTCAAGCTCTGTCAAGTTGGATGGGGACCTTTGGTGAACAGCAACTCTTTCCACATATTCTCAATTGGATTGAGGTCCGGGCTTTGACTGGGCCACTCCAGGACTCCTTTTTGTTTTTAAGCCACTCCAGTGTGGCTTTGGCTGTATGTTTGGAATCACTGTCCTGCTGGAAGATGAATCTTCTCCCAAGTCCCAGGTCTCTTGCAGACTTCAGCAGGTTTTCCTCCAGGATTTCTCTGTACTTTGCTGCATCCATTTTGCCCTCTATCTTCACGAGCTTTCCAGGCCCTAAAGCAGAGAAGCATCACCATAGCATGATGCTGACACCACCATATTAGGGAAGCTGTTCTCAGGATGATGTGTGGTGTTAGGCTTGCGCCAAACACAACGTTTAGCGTTGAGGCCAAAAAGCACTATTTTGGTCTCATCAGACCATAGAATCTTCTTCCACTTGGTCTCAGTCTCCCATATGCCTTCTGGCAAACTCTAGCTGAGATTTGATGTGATCAATGTGTTTTGATTCAACAATAGCTTTTTTTGCCACTCTCCCATAAAGGCCAGATTTATGAAGCACCCGGGCTATTGTTGCTGTATGCACAACTGTGGGACCTCCCAGAGACAGGTGTATTTAACCTGAAATCATGTGAAACACCTTAATTGCACACAGGTGGACTCCATTCAACTAATTATGTGACTTCTAAAGACAATTGGTTGCACCAGAGCTTATTTAGGTGTGTCATAGCAAAGGGGGTGAATACTTAAGCAATCAGTTATTTTCTGTAATTAATTGTGAGCAGGGTGGCTTGCAGTGGTGACATTAGACCAGAAACACAGACTCAGAATGTAGCGGGTGAAACTGAGGCACAGGGATGCTCAGTGTTTTATTAAAATAATAATAATAATAATAATAATAATAATAATAATAATAATAATAATAATAATAATAGAAATAAAAGATTTAAACAAACAAAACACAACAACAAAGAGGTGCGTTGGCCAAACAAATAAACAAGTATCGTGCTGGTTTTTCACCAGCACGTATAGCAATTATTTAGACTTTTAATACCTTTTTTCCACAGACTTGCGTCTCTCCTCTAACACCCTCTCCCCTAATGAGCCTGGAGTGCGTCTTTTTATAGTCTGTGGCTGGAGCCTTAATTACCATATTCTCCAGCCACATTCCACGATTGTATTAGCGAAGGTGTTTTAACCCGATCCCCACCAAATACATAATATAAAGACCGGCTTTTCGTCGGTTTCAAAACAGTAAATAAGACGGACGGACGGTGATCGACCGCCCGCACATAAACAATATAATAATAATAATAATAATAATAATAATAATAATAATAATAATAATAATAATAATAATAATAACAAAAATAATCAAAGGGGCGGGACATTAATTTAGAACAATTTGTAGATTTAATTTTTCACTTGGACATTGTGGACTTTTTTTGTGTTGATCAGTGCAAAAACTTGGCCCAGGAAAACGGGCAGCAATGAGCCAAGGGTGGTGGCTATGGTGGGAGGTCCTTCTCTCACCCCAACAGCTGTAGTGGCCAAAGCAATCCTGGCAACCACATAGCTGTCTGTGGAGGTGGTCTCCTGACCTCCCCCCCTTCTCTGTAGCCGACAGCTCCCTCTTGTGGGGCTCTGGCCACCAAATCCCCTGCAGCGAAAGTGCTGCGGGGGAAGGTGATCTCCTGACAAATCCCACCTTCTTCATAGCCGGCAACTCCCCCCTGTTGAGCTCCGGCCACAGTATTTCCTGTGGAAAAGTAGGGCTGACAGCAACCCCAGGCGAAGCAGTCCCTGTGACCCCAGGTGAAGCAGGGTGGAGCGAGGCAGGAAGAGTAAGGCAGGCACCCTTGGGCGGAGCAAGTCAGGCATCCTTGGGCAGTAGAGACGGAACCAGTAGGAATTCATCCTCTGCTGATGGAGGTGGGAGCTGCAAGCAATCCTGCAAGCAATCCTCCCACAGGAGTGGATGCGGAACCAGCAGGAATTGTTGGTGGAGTTGGGAGCTGCAAGCAGTCCTGCCATGGCGGTGGAGGCGGAACCAGCAGGAAATCTCCCTCTGCTGGTGGAGATGGCAGAGGCAGCTCCTGCTGCTCTCTTCCTGGCAGTGGCGGAGGCAGAGGCAGCTCCTGCTGCTCTGCTCCGGGAGGTGGAAGCGGTGGAGGTGGGAGCAGCGTGTAGTCTCCTGGCGACGAAGTTGGGAGCAGCGTGTAGTAGCCCCCTGTTGCAAGGGACTGGTGCGGCTCTCCCTCTATTGCAGGAGACTGGTGTGGCTCTCCCTCACCTGCAGGGGACTGGTGCGGCTCTTCCTTTAATCCCAGGAACGTGGTGCTTGTGTCTGTGCTGTGTTCTGCAGGGAAGATAGTGCTCTTGGGGTAGTGCTTGCTCTGTGGCAGCAGCTCTTGGTTCTCTTCCCTGCGTGGTAGGGATGGAGGCAAAGGCAGCTCTTGCTCCTCTCCTTGTGAGGGTGGTGGTGAAACCAGCAGGTATTCTCCCTTTGCTGTTGGTGGTGGGAATGACATGTATTCCTCCCACAGTGTTGGAGGTGGAACCAGCAGACATTCACCCTCTGCTGGTGGAGGTGGGAACAGCAGGCACTTTTCCTCTACTGTTCTCATCTTGGGCTGTGAACCTAAGGGCTTCCCTTTCTTGGGCTGCTGACGCTCTGCATCTTCCCTCTTGGGCTGTGGAGGCGAAACCAGCAGGCATTCTCCCTCTGCTGGTGCAGACGGCAGCAATGGCTCCTCTCCCTCTGATGCTGGAGACAGCAACGATGGCTCCTCTCCCTTTGGTGCTGGAGACGGCAGCGATGGCTCCTCTTCATCTAGCACTGGAAACAGTGGTGAGGCCTCTCCCTCTGGCACTGGAGATGACAGTGATGGCTCCTCTCCCTCTGGCAGTGGAGACAATGGAGCTAGAGATAATGGGAGCGCTGCCATATCTGCAACCAGGTAGCAGATTACCATGTCCGCAATGTCTGGAAGGGACACTGGGCTGTGTTGCTTTTCCCAGGCTTCCTGTTGCTCTCCATCTCTGACCACCAGGAGATTGAGCACATCGGGGAGGGCCTCTTCGGCATTCCTCCCAGGCTGTACCAGCCAGCCCCAGATTCCCTCAGAGGAGAGTGAATTTGTCGGCCTCTGAGCCAGTGGGACCTCTCCCCCTGATGTCGGACACTCAGGCTGCTCCATCTCCTGGCATGCATGGCTCTGGCTAAGTGGCAGGTACCTGACCTTGCCACACAGGAAGCATCACCTTTCCTCTTCCAGACAGACGAGGCAATCATCCGGCATGGTAGAGATGCAACAGGACCTGTGACTGGCCCCGCACTACTGTTGCTGCACCTCCTGCTGCCGCTGTTTTCTCCTGCCACTTCTTCCCATTTTTATTATTTATTTATTTATTTTCCAAACAAACTTATTTGTAGTCCCCTTTTATTTTTTTTTAAATTAATTTCACCCACAGTATTCCTGGTCCGACTCATGGCGCTGTAATCCCACTTCTGGACACCATATGTGAGCAGGATGGCGGTAGTGGTGACGTCAGACCCAGAGTGCTGGTGGTGTGCTGGTTTTTCACCAGGAAGTATAGCAATTGTTTACACTTTTAATACCTTTTTTTCACAGACTTGCATCTCTCCTCTAACACCCTCTCCCCTAATGAGCCTGGAGTGCATCTTTTTATAGATTGTGACTGGAGCCTTAATTACCTAATTTGATATAATAATTACCTTAAGGCTTCAGCCACATTTCCACGAGGGTATTAGGGAAGGGGTTTTAACCCGATCCCACCCACTACACAATATAAAGACTGGCTTTTCGCTGGTCTCAAAACAGTAAATAAGATGGACGGTGCTCGACCTCCCGCACATAAAACAATAATAATAATAATAATAATAATAATAATAATAAATAATAATAATAATAATTAATAAAAGGGGCGGGACACTCCGCCACATTAATTTAGAACAATTTGTAGATTTTATTTTTCACTTTGACATTGTGGACTTTTTTTTGTGTTAATCAGTGGCAAAAACTCCTAATTAAATCCATTTTGATTCAATGTTGTAACACACTAAAATGTGGAAAAGTCCAAGGGGGGTGAATACTTTTGAGAGCCACTGTATAGAAAATCTACACTCCCTTTCAAAATTTTCACCTTTTGTTGCCTTATAGCCTGGAATTAAAATGCATTAAAATAGTTTTTTTTTTCATTTATCTACACATCCTACTCCACAAATTCCAAGTCAATGAGCAAACTTCCCAACGTTTCAAAGGAAAGTGTGCATGATGCCATGATAACCACACATTTATTGCTCTTTAATGTAATTTTCTTGTGATGTCATTCACTATATAGCTAATATAAAACATTAGTAATCATTGCATTTCGCTAAAAGCATGTTGTGTTTGTGGCTGGTAAAAGCCCCAGACAAATTTGCAATATAATAATTAAATTAGACAGTAATGCTTAGATTACATCTACTTTGCTGCCAGGTTCTAGGAACACTGGGAATTCGGAACCACTGATGGATCATTTGGATTTGGCAAAAGTGCTAGAAACACCCTGCCGTTGGGAACATCCTTTTCCAATACCATTTATAGTTCGGGAGGGAAGCGAAAAGCACCATATGTTTAGAGCTTCCTGCAAAGCTTCCTGGTAAGAGGGGAAATAATTCAACTTGTCACATTTGCTCGTGGGCTAGTCAAGTAGGATTTATCACTAATTCAAGTGGGTTTTTAAACTGCCCCAATATCAAGCAGAGGGGTTTTACTTCCTCCAAAATCTTACATTTTTTTATAACCAGCTTAGACAGTACACAAGGAAAGGAGTCTGTTGCCATAGTCTGAAAATAAGGTGTTCTAACACAGCGATAATCACTGTTAATAGGTAGAGGGAGTTGCATTATGTCAACCAGGGCAAAGCCGGATTGTATGTTTAATGGTCTTTCTTGTGAGTAAGATTAAAATGTATCCCACATGAAGCCATGCGATTCAGTCGAACAAAACAGACATCTGGACAAATAAAAAACATAAATTGCTGTGAATTATACAAGAGAGGAGTGTATTTTATTGGTTAGTTGATATATGTATAAAATATTACAAAATGTGGGTGCCTGTAAAATTCCTTTAAAAAATAAAATCCATTTCACCTATATGAAGTCATCATGTAATAGGGGCAAGCATCATCCACCTTTTCATTTCAAACAAGAGATATATTGTGAAACTATATATTGTGAAATATTTGACTTAAGGTTTTAAATCAGACCCAGACACAGAACAATACTTTTTAAAGCACTTTTGTGCAGTTTTATTATTAACAGAAATAAAAGAAACAAACAAAACAAAAACCCAGCTCCCACATGTACTAAACTATACTTTTTCTTAAAGGTTCTAACTAGATCTGACAGACGAGCCGTTTACAGACAACACAAAACATTTTATATCACGGTTACAGAAATACAAAGGGTCACACAGTACCTTTAACTCAGGCTTCACACGCAGCAGTCTTCTCTGTTCACAACTTCCTGCTGGTCTCCATCAATGGAGCTTCAAGCTCTCTTTATTTCATGTGGCTGTTCCCATTTAGCACCAATTACCTCGTTTGAGACCAGCCACATGTATTTTGGCAGACTGGGGATTAAGCCCATCCCTGCCAACCACCACCAAAACACACACATTATTTACAGGCAGGGATGCCACTCTATATATGAATTTTTTATATATTTTTTTCACATTATAAAACTTCATATATCCGCCCTGACTGCTTACCTGCCCTGATCAATGTTTCATGAACGTCAGTCATGTGGACAGTGCCAATGCAAAAGGCTACACAAGTGTGTTTACAATTTATTTTTAAAAAGAGAGATATCTTTTTTCACTGCTGAAAAGGGCTTTATTAGGAATAAAATAGCACACAATTTCAGAATTGCATTGTGTCGCTGTGACAGATTAAAAAAGAAAAGGTCTGCATCAGAGATAGTAAATGGCGAGTACCGTAAGGTATGCATTTATATACTGTATATAAACAGAGTTTGCATTGGATGCTGACAGATTCTTATGATACAAACAACGAAACCCTTCAATGCATTTAAACAAATGCATAGAGAAATACACAATGCATAGATTAATGTATCATTATTTAAATAAATATTTTTAAATATATATATATATATATATATATATATATATATTATATATATATATATATATATATATATATATATATATATTGAGAGGAACAGTAGTTCCTCATACAAGTTAGAAAAACTTGTTGGAAACTGCTGATATTTGGTTATACGAGGCACTAGTGATACTTCGCTTGCAGCATCTGTGGAGTAGCGGTTAGAGCACTGTGCTCCTGACTGGAGGGTTATGAGTTAAATCACAGGTGGGGGACCCATTGCTGCTTTACCTAGATTGGTCCAGTAAAAAACCTGACTCTATAAATGGGTAATTGTATATCACAATTGTAATTTGACATGGATAATTGTGTCTCCTAAAAATAATAATATGCGTGCCTGGTTGATACTTGGATGGTAGAATGTCTGGCAAAACCAGATACTTAAAACTTTACTTTGGAGTTTTATTCAGTGGTGTAGTCGAGGGTATACACAGGTAATATATTGTTTAGGCAATATATTGTTTACCTACTTCTCATATAAGGGATTGTCACAAAGATGGCCATAGTGGGGGAGGTCAGACCCCAAACAGAAACCAGGAAATAAACAGAGAGGTGGAGTTTTGAGGAAGCTGAGCACTTGCTTGCGCTCAGCCTTTAATGAATTAACAGAACAGTAAATAAAAAGGCTGTAACAAACAAAAAACACAGGACATGGCACTGGTAGCCAAAATAAACAGACAAACAAAACGGACTAACACAAAACAACACGGTGAGCTGATATTTTACTTTACTATTTTATTATTATTACCTCCATCTCCAAACCCGTTCTCCACTCACCGAACACACAAACCCGAGTGAGTGAAAACATGCTGCTTTTATGCAGCTGTACCGAGACTCGATTGCTAATCCATCATTCAATTGGAATCGCGATTCAACTGCATGTGAATTAATGAAGTGCAGTTCCCCGTGCTCACATAGTATTACTTTTTACTTGCACGTGAAGTGCTGTGCAATCCTCGTGCCTAAATATAAATATACATTTTAAACACTCTGTACATTTTACACAGACCCGTTTATATCATGTGTACCAATGACTATACACCAACATTAACACACAACACAAAATACACTCAGGGGAGGGCACTTTGCCACAGGGATACAGAGTTTACTCACTTCTACTCTCCTGTGATGTGCAAATCCTGTGTTAAATACAATATATTTTAACGGCGAGTGTCTGTTGTGTTCAGAGAATGTGAGCGGAGCGAAGCGGTGACAATTCTGTTCACCGCTCCTAATAATATCCTCCGCTCTTTCTTTGCTCCGCTCGGCTCTTTCTTTCATTTCGCTCCGCTCCCCCGCTCCACACAAAATGATATTGAAAAAGATATATAATAATAAGTAAATGAACTAGCTGTTTTTCCTCCACTGTGTTGCCGATTGCAGATGAAAAGAAGTAATGTACATTCAGAAAGGAATACAATTTAATTGTCCTTATTAATCTCATTTCTTGACCCAAGTTAAAAATAAATAAATAAATCCCCAGCTATGCAAAAAAAGCCGACATAAAGTGCTCAGAGAAGTTATGTAATTGAATTTGAAGTCGTTTTCTCATTATTATTTTTTGGCACTGAAAACAGGAGTACATTTCAAACTTTGCATATGATTTGTATCAAATTAGCTTCATACAGGGCGTATTTGTAAATGAATATCTCATAGTGAGCTCAAAGCCATCCACAAACACATATGAGTGAGTCGATGGGGTTGACGGACCACCCTGGCTGTACTAGTGTATGAGCTGTACTTAATTTAATACTGTAGAAAATATAAACCGTCTTCACAGCTCTGTATTGTGCAAAACTGTAGAACTGTATAAGAACAATAACATATATATATATATATATATATATATATATATATATATATATATATATATATATATATATATATACACACTAAGTATACAAAACATTAGGATCACCTTCCTAATATTGAGTTACACTCCCTTTTGCCCTCAGAACAGCCTCAATTCGTCAGGGCATGGACTCTATAAGGTGTCAAAAGCGTTCCACAGGGATGCTGGCCCATGTTGACTGCAATGCTTCCCACAGTTGTGTCAAGTTGACTGGTAGTGGATCTCTGCTTTGAATAGCTCGTTTCATCTCAACCCACAGATGCTCAATTGAGATCTGGTGACTGGGCAGGCCACTGCAGTAAGCTTAATTCACTGTCATGTCCGTGGAACCATTCCTGGACAACCCTAGCCTTGTGGCATGGGGCATTATCCTGCTGAAAAAATCCATTAGCAGATATATACACTGCTGCCATGAAGGGATGCACCTGATTGGCAATGATGTTCAGATATCCACCACCATCACACCACCACCACCAGCCTGCAATGTTGACACGTGGTATGATGGATGCAAGTACTCAGTTTACTCCATACCCTGGTCCTCCCATCAGCGTGAAACAGCAGGAACCGGATTCATCAGACCAGGCAATGTTTTTCCAATCCTCCAGTGTCAAGTGTTTTCGTTCCTTAGCCCACTGCAACCACAGTTTCTTATGTTTTGCTGAAAGAAGTGGAACTCTGTTAGGTCGTCGGCTGCCAGATACCATTCATGTCAAGGTAAAACGAGTTGTGCATTCTTTTATGGGTCTTTCGGCACAAATGCTGTACCGGACTGTCAGTTGACTAACTGTAGCCCGTCTGTTGCTCTGCACAATTCGTGTCAGCCTCCTTTGGACATTTTCATTTATGAGCTGTTTTTGACCACTGGCCTGCCGTTGGCTGGATGTCCTTTGGGTGGTGGACCATCCTTGATACACATGGGAAACTGTTGAGCGAGAAAAACCCAGCAGCGCTGCAGTTCTTGACACATTCAAACCGGCGCACCTGGCACCTATTACCATACCCCGTTCAAAGGCACTTAAATTTTTTGTCTTGCCCATTTTCCCTCTGAATGGCACACATGTCAAGGCATAAAAATCCTTTTTTAACCTGTCTCCCCTTCATCTACACTGATTGAAGTAGATTTAACAGGTTACATCAATAAGAGATCATAGCTTTCACCTGGATTCACCTCTTCAGTCTATTTCATGGAAAGAGCAGGTGATCCTAATGTTTTGTATACTCAGTGTATGAAGCATTTAGATGCAAAACGTGATATACGCTATTTGCACCAAAACTGAGCTAAAAGCAGGATCATTCATCTCACAGTGCCTACTTTCTGATGTTCAGTGTCCTTTGTCCTCAAAACAATATATACACCACGTTTGATCGTTTCTTTCCATAACTCTCTATATGCCAGGCTTCTAATTTAGCAAAATCTGACAAATCCACTGAGCCAATTGGCATGCAGTATCACAGTCGTGTGACCCTATATGGCAGCGCTCAGGAGGAGTATAGTAGCGTATTTAATCTTGTAAATTGTGATTTTATGATTAAATGAATAAGCATTTACAAATAATGCTTAGAAAACTGTCACTCGATCGGAACTGTGAAACCTCCCTTCATCTCACATGCAATACCAACCTCACTTAATGTGTTTTACCCTTGTGTTCTCACTCTGCACAGCATTTGAAGTTTCTCATTTGAATTTAATGAAACGCATTGCATCTTTAGAAGTAAGTGTAAAGTAATTTCACAAAAATATGGAGACTTATACTTGGTTACGACCCCGACTGAAGACGTCATTAGCAAAGGGGTGGGTTGTGCTAACGAGGTCAAACAATAGGTCATGTTTTATTAAACATTTTAAAACTAATAAACAAACAGTTACCGTAATGAACACAATCGTAGTATGTTGCTTAAAACATAATAACACAATATTCATAATAAAATTCAGTTCTTATTTATAAACAGTAAGACATTTAAAGCTTGGGACTTCCTGTCTGTAGCTTGGTGTTGTTTACATTATCATCAGCATATTTTAAGTGATTGAAAGCTGAACCTACTTTTTTAAAAATATACTTTTCTTATGCCAGTACAGTATATAATCAGTTTGTTTGAAAATTAGGCTTTAATCACTGGTAATAGGTGCACAGGCAGTGATTCAATGAGTGCTGCTTGGCTCAAGAACCAATGGGGGGAAACAAGGTCCTGCATAGTGCAAATAAATCACCTGTGCTGTCAAATTATAATGTGGATGCTTTACAAGCAGAACTGTTATTGCAGTGTTTAAAAATATAAAATCAATTTATACAAAGACTCCAAGCTTTCTTGAAAAGATCTGCATTTCCCTTGTTTTTCTTTTGTAGTTGTTTTGCTCTCATTAGTATCTATAGTAGATAGACCGTCTGTCAGTTCTGGCAGATTCTACTGTACTTGCTGAAGTGGTTTTCTCCCACTGCTAATTAACCTAGCTATTTCATCCCGAGGGGTCAACCTGCGTCATGCCTACTGTAGATGCCTGTAACCAGATCCAGACTGCCGTGCTTGATCATATGCCTTGAGAAAACATTCATCTTATTGACTGTGGACTGCCCTTGTAACTTCCAGAGAAATGTGCTGAAAAAAATGAATGCCTACAAGGCTGACTGCAGTTGTACAGCTGGACTGGAAACTACCATACGAGTCAAAATAAGCTGTAAACTGGTGCTTCGCAAGAACACTGACATTGCCACTAGATCAATGAGGCAAAAGGGAAGCTTCAAGTTGTTTCCTACTCTCTGGCTAACACAAGTATGGTCAAAGCCATAACCATTTAATTTAACAATGGAGTCATCCATACCTTTGAACATTTATGCTCAAAGTTTGAAATCATGGACATGTGGAGTCTACATTGTTCGAGAGCAGTTTCCAGTCATTGATGCTTATGCAATCACCATTCACAAATGCCAGGGTAAGACTCTAAAAACAGTTAGGATGGATCTTCGTAACTCCATTTCCTCCTATGGACAAAGTTTCGTTACATCCTTAAGTGATGTCCACCTATGGCAATGTGCCCGCCCCTATGTGTATTTTATGTTGTGTGTTAATGTTCGTGTATAGTCATTGGTACACAGGATATAAATGGGTCTGTGTAACACGAGTGTTTAAAATGTATATTTGTATTTAGGCATGAGGGTTGCACAGCACTTCACATGCAAGTAAGAAGTAGTACTATGTGAGCACTTTATTAATTCACGTGCAGTTGTGCCGTGACTCCAATTGAATGATTGATTAGCAGTCGTGTCTCGGTACAGCTGCATAAAAGCAGCATGTTTTCACATAATCGGGTTTGTGTGTTCGGTGAGTGGAGAACGGGATTGGAGACGGAGGTAAAGATAATAAGAATAATAACAATCGCTAAAAAGAATCTCACCGTGTTTTGTCTGTATAGTCAGTTTTGTTTATCTGTTTATTTTGGCAACCAGTGCCGTGTCCTGTATTTTTGTATGTTACAACCGTTTATTTTCTGTCTGTTCTGTTCACTCATTAAATGCTGAGCGGCAAGCGCTCAGCTCCATCAAACTCCACCTCTCGTTGTTTATTTCCTGTTTCTGGTCTGATGTCACCCACTCCGGCCGTCTTTGTGGCACCACCTTATCAACTTTTTGACCCCACCTGCATTAAGGCACCTCAAACTGCAGTTGCAGAGTACAATAGGCTCAGAGGGATTTATTGCCCTAAGTTGATAAGCTTGAAGGAGACCAACATGCACAAGGGACACAAGGTAAAAGATCGAGTGCATTTCATTCACCGAGCCATCACTAATGTTCAGGAACAGCAAAAGCCTCAATCTTCTAATAGAACCCTCCTGCAGTTACACATCCATTCAGGCTTAAGCAACCTGAACTTTACCTCATGCTATGCAAATGCAAAATTGCAGTACCTTCCTCACTTGCAACCTCTGAAGAATTCATTAAAACACAGTCAACAAGAGGCTATCAGGAGCTTTGTTCACAACTGTGATCACTAGCCATCCACTGCATCTCTAACTACTGTGGATATTGGTCACTTCTTAGGAGAAACCGTCAATAGAGGTGAGCAGCAAGATGTTGCAGAGTTTCTCACCAAATTGTCTGAAATTTGTCCTGAAGTATCTTGCATGGTTTCAGTCACAATAAGTCATGACATTCTATGTGCTAGATGTAACTGCTGCTCATCAAACCGACAAAGTTAGAAGCAACAATTGTGTGAATGTTGAGCCCCAGCACCTTTCCAATTGTACCTATTTGCTTGATGCTTGACAAGGCTGCCCCAGCTGCTTCTCCTAACTTGGGCTTTTGTGTTTGATAGCACCACTTTTAACGTCTGTTGTGTTTTTCTAACTTGTTTTTTACATTGACAATCCACACTACCTAAATGCACAATCAATGCAAAGACACCATATCATTGTTATTCACTTCATTCAGCATTTTTAAAAAGGGATGATATTGCGTTATTCAGTAAGGTATTAGTAGATATTAAGAGTTAACGGTAAATTAAAGTATTACTAATAAAACATTATTGTCAAATTATTTGAATTAAATCTGAGAAAGTTTAATGATTTGGTCTTGATATGTTTAGACAAAAGGAATAGTTGATTACTGACAACAATGCAGCTGTTTCAATCTTTTTGTATTTGTGATAAGCTTAGATGCTTGTTATAATTGTTTCTGAGCTGCATCTAAATCAAGCAGTTTTGGAATATAACAGTGTTGGTAAAGTTTTTTTTTGTTGTTTTTTTTTTTTTTTTTTTTACTGAACCCATGCCACAAAAAAAGTGTTTTATAAATATTTCAAATGCAATTATTATCACAGTATTAAAATGTGCTGCATTCTCAAAAACAGCAAGTAGCATATTACATTCCAGTGCTGTGCTTTCCAATTAAACAATTAAACTGACGACAAGGTTAAATCTGGTAAACACAAGCCTTTAGTCGTGGCTTATCAAAAATGCTTCTAGCATTAAAGCTGCACTGTTCCTCCATTCATATTACTAATTCACTGCAGCTGAACCTTTCTACTGAGATGCCAAAGGAATTCCATCTGTGGAAATGAGCTTGGAAAATAATGCCTGCCTTTACAGGATCAAATATCAGAATAGCTAACCTTAACCTATAGGACCTATTCAATAAATTCAATATAGCTTTTGTGTATTTGTTACAAAACAGCACCAACAAAAGCAGGACATATCTTCTGTGTTCAAAATGATAAACCACCTATTGGGTTCCATGGGTAGGTTAGTTTCAGAATGTCTGCGTGTGCAGTGAAGATTATTTTTCAAATACAGATGGTTATATATTCAGTTAAGCACACTGGCTGTGTTAAGAACCAATAACAAATAAAATATAGGTTAAAAGTGTAGTTTGGTTGTTTTATACCTGATAGACTATTGTGTATAGTCTGTTGTGTTTTACAGTGCTGCAGTGATGTTTTTTTGATGGCACTGTCCCTCTATAGCAGGTGCATTGCAGGAGCAGGCCTGTTTAATTCAATAAGTGACATGGTGACGAGAAGGCTTTAGGGAGTGAGGAAGCTTGTGTGCCAGCTACTGAAATTGCCGTGCTGATTGTAAACAGCACTGAAGACATTGAAGAGGGTTAGTCGAAATGTCTCTCGGATGGGCATAGATTCTGCAACGTCCTGGCAGATGTCCATTCAGTCTTTAATATTTCACACAACTGGTGCGGAGCAGTTGTCGATAAAGTTCATCCATACGTGCTCATGATAGATGACTTATGTCTTGAGTAGTCTGCCGCCTGTCCTTGTGACTGTGGCACCTGCTACCATGACTCTTTCAAATGCTGTTATAGCTTTGCCTTTCCGCATTTCAATTAGACAATTTGCGATTGTGCTGCTTTCACAGCTTTATAGCAATAACAGCTTTATTAGTGTACAGTGGGGGTGTCCAGTTTGATTAACCACATGATAAGTCTAATTTACCATTTTTTTTTTACAAAACTAAATCTGATAAAATTTTTCCTTTTAAAATGTGTATATATATATATATATATATATATATATATATATATATATATATATATATATATATATATATATCATCTATATGTCGAAGTATATATGATATATATAGTTATAATGATCCAGATTTTTTTAGGGATCCTTTAATATTTCTAACTTCAGTATAATGAACCCTTCTTACAATGAATCCCCTTTTTTAACGATCCAAGCAGCAAGAACCATTTTTTTCAGTGGAAATTAGCTCTTTCAGAATGATCACTTTTAAAAAATCTACCCAGATAAAATAATCTCGGTAATGAGTGACATTGAACTTTCTCCAGTGTGAATGTGTTATTTTCCCAGTGAAAACAAAGACCTTGGTAGGCTATTCGAAGGTAAGGCTGATTCATAGATAACCTGTTGTAGTGCAAATCATGTGTGACGCATGCAACCATCTTCACACAAACTGCAACCATAGCAACAGTCATGAGGATGTAACAAGATTGAAACACGGTGCATTGAGAAAAGCAAGAAGAATATCAAGCAATCTATGCTGTATATGTCTTTCAAGAGAAAGGGCATGTAATTACTGTATTCAGCATGTAATAGGCTTTTCACACTTGCACACCTGAGCTGAGCTGAGCCAAGCCAGCACACATCACTGTTCAAAGTAGAAACTGCACTGTGGAACGTGATGTCAAATTCAGTGGACACAGGCGCACAGAGGAGTGGTGTGGATTTGTTTTGAAAATGGATCACAAGGTCGTACTGTCTGAAACAATAAAGTCTACCAAAAGATTTCACAGGAATTGAGAAATATGGGACTAAACCACAGCACCAGTGCTTAATTTGTAAAGAAAGTGGTGCCCGGGATGCAAAAATGACAATAATACCGCCCTAAGAACCGCACACTCAAAATCATAACTAGTGTTAGATGTTTACGTTCACGTAGTCTACATCATATACAATAGGTGCAGAAAAATTAATTAAAGGCAACCGCAGGACAAATAATAAATAAAAAAAAGGCTTTATACATGTTTTGTTATATTTAAAAAAAATAATAATTAAAAAGCATTCAGAGGATGTCCAGAAGGACATTAAAAAAAAATAGGCACCCCAACACGAACATTGGTTTCCACAGTCTGCACTATTATCAGCGATGTGTATGCGACAGAAGCCTCTGACAGATTATAAAAGCGATTATTTAAATTTAGGCTAGGTAGTTATCTTAGTATGTTTTTATTCCCTAATAATTAAATTCTATTCATTTAAAGGTAAGTGAGAACCTGATTGTTATTTTTTTTTTTATTGTTTTGGTTTAATTGAGAGGAACAGTAGTTCCTCGTTCAAGTTAGAAAAACTCGTGGGAAACTACCATGAGTCTCTATACAGCTCCAAGAGTTTTGCTGTTTTCACCATGTTGCAGAGGCAACACTAAATCACTTTGAATTACCATCTGTACCAGTACCAAAAGTCTGAAACTATATCAAATGTGAAGAAATAAAAATGTAAATACCTTTTATACACAATGAGATATAAGTTGTCAAGCTAAGGTAAAATTGTTATTCTCTTTCTTCCTCCTCTTCAGTTTACTTTTTTAAGTATGTAGTGATTTTTCAAACAGAAAAGCTAAATAATTGAACATATGCCAATCATGTGATTCGACATGTTGGTCAAGGCAAAATAAACCAGGGATCACAAGTAGTTTGATATCCACAACACTTACATTAAACAATTTATTTATGTTTTAAAACAGCAGAAATATTTTTTTTTTTGTTGAAATGTGTTAATTTTTTAAGCTTACATCTGTGCTTGTCCATCTTTTGCTGAAAACCTAAAGGTTCTGCTTGATTCTAAAAATGCTATATGTCCTGTTTGAAAATATCTAGTTTCCTGTTTGGTACATACCATAGAATGGAATTGTACACAAGAGTGGCATGTAGCTTCCTTGTCTAAATCTCTGATGATCAAAATCTTTGATGTGTGGTACATATAAACAAGATGCTCGCAGGCACGTTTATCATAATACATGTCTGACTTATGGGACACACTTTAAATTATACAAACCGTATTCACAGATCTACAAGTACACAGTCTCCTTAAAATCAATGTGCTACTTACTTTTTGGTGGAAATGAAGGAATATGAAATACAGTCCATTTTGTACTGTAACCACATGGAGCAATTGTAAGTACATTTTGTTGTATTATGTGTACTGTTGGTGTTTTTTGTATCGGTTCTGCACGCTGTTTTTCACTCACCTGTTTCTCTGTATTTTCCTTTATATTTTTGTGATGAAAATATGAAGGTCATTGTACTCCCTGTGCTAATGTCTAACAAACACAAGCAATGTTCACAGTGAAACAGATTGCTGCACTGCTGGCTGTTCATCAGCGGAATGCATTTGAAACCTTTTGTCTACTTTTGTGGCTGCATATTGTAGTAGAAAAGTAACAAGGTGACACTAAAACAGTTGCTAGATTTAGGTAGCCACTTAGCTCTTAACTGTGTTCATTAGATATTCCATGGGAATGATCCTAGATAACATATAGTGGATTTAAAAATGCAAAAGGATGACTTTATTTATTTATTTCAAACCATAATCAATTAGGTGGTAAGGTCACAGGAAGGGAAGGTTGTTTGTCAAGAAGGAAGCAATAGGCACACAAAACTCTTGCTTTAAAATAAAAATGCTGTTGTTTATGGCTGTTTATTAGTTAAGATCAATGACATTGTGAAAAATGCCCCTCACAGTCATTTGATCTGTGCGTTACAGCTTTGGGATATCTTTCTCCAGCTCTGTAAATTGATTATTATAAGGATATAGCTTGCTCTGATACATTCAGTAGATGGTGTACCTACCAACAACTCCAAATGTATGAATTCACAACAGCAAAATAAACATTCTTTAACACTGACATTTCTATAACAAAATACAAAAGTTAGATACTTTACGCATTCAATATGTTAAAAAGTATGTTTCCACCATTCCACCAAACAAATTATACATTTAAGCAGTGCTTCATTTGTGCCAGGACATGCAGGGGCATAGCCCTGGCACCTCTTCAGTTATGAAAGTTAAAAATCTCATACTATTTTTTGCTCTCATGCATTTTCTTAAAATTCTCAACACTGTTTTATCCATTCTGCAAGTTTTTGCGAGCGCTAAAGACAGACAATCCTCTGCCAGGTAAGTTTTTTTTTTTTTTTTTTTTTATATATATATACACAAATAAGCTTACTTGATTTGAAAAACATCTTAAACTATATAACCAAATGTTTACACTACTTGGTTTGATTGAATTAGTGGTACACAACAAGCTTCAATATGAAAGCTGAACATTAATTTAAATAAAGAACAACAAGTTTTTAATGAACAAAAATATAGTAGCCTACATCACTAAAGTAAAAACAGGATTCTGCTATTTTGAAATACCACCGCTTCAGATTATAACTACTGCTTAAAAACAACATTTTATTTAGGGTTGGTGTTGAACTTGTGTGTCCAATTACTAATAATAATAATAATAATAATAATAATAATAATAATAATAATAATAATATTTTTTTATTTTATCAAAGTTGGCCTTCCTGAGTCCTCAGAATGTCTTTCCATTTTTTAATTTCATTTTTATCTGTTTATATGCAAACCCTTAACAAAACAGAATAATAGGGTGTATACCCCCTCCCCAATCAAAGCTGGGATGGCACATGTCCTCTCTGCCTTGTTTTTCATCTTTTTTCTTTGTTCTGATGTTGTTTTTTATTTATTCAGGGTTGCTGAATCTCAATGATCTCAACTTTCCTCCCAGTCCTCATTGGCCAATGTAACACTATCTGTGGGTCAGCAACTTGGCACAAGCATGTGTATTTGAATTATTTCCAGAACATTTCTGAGGAAGAAGCAGGTTAACCTAATAAAATAACTAGAGGGTATCCCTTGAGTTTTGCACATACCATACTTTGAAAACAATCAGCTGTCAGCAGAAAACTTTCACTATAGATTATTAGTTGTCCATGCCAATCAAGTTTGAACAGCCTTTGGAGGTTTTAGGTGAAAATGAGAATTTGTATTTATGGGAGACATACAGGACACTGGAAAAAGGTATTTCATACATCGTTCATACATTGTTACCTTGCTCAGTACACTTGCTAAAAAAAACAAACATAATATTGACATTCCTGAATAGATAATGGCTACTCTTTAAATATATGCAAAACATTTTAAATTAGCAAGCCGTGGTCTAGTGTATTTTTCTAGGAATGAAAGACAACTGAGAGTGCAACATTTATTGCCCATTACCCAACACGGAATATACTAAATATTTTGGAATCCCTGAATAGATAATCATCCAGTCTTTAAAAAGGATTATACATTTTAATAAGATAATATCCACACACTGGTACAACATTCAACTACCACTGCTGTGCGACAACAAGTATAATTGCTATCTATACTAATACTACCCTTTCCCATAGTAGATGTACTTTGATATTAAACTGTAGTCATTTTGGATTTAAGCTTTATAAAGTGGTTCTTGCTGTGTGTAAGAACTGCACCTCAGAAAATGCACAAGGTAAAAATGAGTCTCAACCAAACTCAAAGAAAAACACTAGAGATTAATTAAAATCCCTCAAACCTGGAAAGCCTTTGTAAGTGATGGTGTTTGAAATTTACAATTGCTGTGACCCAAGGTCTCATTTAATGTTAATAAGTGTCTGTTCAAGTTCCTTTGGCTATGTTTAGAGCTCCCAGTAACACAAGGGCACCGGTAGATTGATGGCATCTTCAATGTGCCCAGCAGGTAATTCTTGAAAGCTTTAAAATGTGCAGTGAAGTAATGAAAGTATTGCATTTATTTACTGTGTTGGGTCAGTGAAATCTGCTTTTTCCTCCACTCCAAAACAACTTGATGTATATGTCTGAGGGGACAGAGTCAGCAATGTGAGGCTCGGAAGAATTTGCAGCCTGCTGGCAGGTCTACAGAAGCTGCTGATAATTGACACAAGCTTAAAATGAGAGCCTCCATCATTGTATGACTTTGATGGTTTTGTCCATGGGTTGCTTAATAGCAAACTGCTACCACATGTTCTCAAAGGAAAAACAGATAGCATACATTTTGCTATGTTTGTTTTGACTTTAGATTCTATAGTTCGCTCTTTTGTTATAAATATTAAGATGGATCATAGATATATTGCAGAAATATTGCATACACACACTTTATGTTTTTAAAGAGCAGTTGGTGTTCATCTTCACCCCTTATAACCTTATAAGACATTTCTTGCAGCATGTTTTGTGTAAGGCTGAGGCGATGCATCGTGTCGTTTGACAACTATCGATAGTCAAGCCTGTCCATTGTTTTAGTGTAAAGGGTTTAAGCAAAGAAAAGCTTTTATTTTTACAAAATTTGGAATCTTCCATTATTTTCTACATTAAGCGCAGAGCTTCTCTGCTCCTCTCAGGTCTTCAACTGAGCTCACCTTCTCCCCTCTGCCCTGCCCCCTGTAAGAGTTTACTGATAGGATTGGATCTGTGCAGGAGTTAAGAGCATGTGCTACAATTACAAATACTGTATCGACTGAGCTTCAATGCCTTTCAATGGCAAGAAAGAAAAGTAAAGAAAGTAATGTTTGGGATACTCTGGTAACAATTAATTTGCATGACCATTTAGAGATCCAGAGGTCATGCTAGCCTTTAAAAATGTGCATTTGTAAAAAGCATACCATCTCAATATCTGCATTTTCAATCATAACATCTGCGTTTTTACATATTGTATCAACATATTTACTTTATTTTCCAGTGTAAATATTTCAGATTAATGAAGTTAACATGCAAAACAGTACAAAGTACAAATAATGGTATAGAAATAGACACAAAGACAAGTTCACTATGAAACGTTTTCTTTTGAAAATTCTCCATTCACAACGTAAAAATCAGTCTTGTAGAACATGTACCAATGTCTCTGCGGGTTTTGTATTTTTATAATTTAAAAGTTATTTAAATTTTCCAAAAATGACTGGTGCTCTTTCCAAATCAGTCTTAATAATTCACAGGAACTTCCATTAAAATTGTCATGTTTTAGAAGATGATCCTCACATAAATGAGAGTGTTTGCTGGGCTGCACTCTGTTCTGACACTCAGCTAAAACCCTGTTCTGCTGGTACGTGTCATAATTGCAATTGCTGCAAGATTTGCAAAAGCAGGAAAGATGTCAGAATAGTGCTCAATAAAAACCCTCATCCATGGTCTTAAAACCATGATTTTTGAGAATGCATTTTACTTGTATTCTTGGCTGAGTCAACAGATAAGATGCTCTGATCTAGATTAGTGAGTCACTACCAGGGATGTGCGCAGTACGGTGGCCCTGAAGTGCAAAACTCAAACACAAAAAGAAAGACTCAAACACAAATCAAGAAACACAAAAACAAAAAGATGCAAACACAAAAACGCAAACACAAATCAAGAAACACAAAAACAAAAAGATAAAAACAAAAAGAAAAACACAAACACAAGTCAAGAAGCACAAATACAAAAAGCAGAACACAAACACAAAAAGACCATTCATTACGGAAATGCGTCATCTCGCACCCAGCCACACGTAAGCATGTCTGCTGAAGCCAGGTAGAGGGAGTTTCAAAGCCGAAGGTAAGAACACATTATTATTATTATTATTATTATTATTATTATTATTATTATTATTATTATTTTACATTAGGCCTTACAATTTACGTTAGTTATAGGCCTTCCTAATCCGTTAGAAAAAATATTAATTATACCCAATTATAATATTCCTGCTCAGTCAGTTGAACATAACTGGCTTTACTCGGGGTTATGTATTTTAATACAAAATACTGTTAATGGACTTTCAGTAACAGCATTCTGTGTTTTTTTAGATTGCCATGTATTGCCCACTGAAGCAATCTCAGTGCAGTGAAATGTTTTGCTGTGCTTGTGAAAAGTCTGTGCAGTTCCTGCTTGAAACAAGCACAGGTGTAGAAACACACCAAGCACTAACAGTGTTCCCGAGGACTCACCAGGCAAGAGTAATTACTGTTCCAATGTAGTTTAAAATGGAATCACTGTATTTTCAATACAAAATGGTTGTTATATGCTTATGGATGGTTGTTATAAATGTAACCCTTCAAAGTTGCTCTTTAGGAAATATGTGGGGTTTTCAGCATTTTTATAAAGGTGTCTTCAGAGACAATTACTGTTCTAGGCACCTTTATTTTTTGCTGTCAAGATGCAGTTTTAAAATAAATAACAATTTTCAACACCAGAAAGTTTTAGAACTTTTTTTTTTGGGGGGGGGGGGGGGGGGGGATAAGATTTCCCCCCTCATTAAGATAAGGTTGGAAACTTATAGACACTTCTATAAGCACCCTTTGGAACTTATAACCTTTGTCAGTCAAACATTACATGATTGTAAACATGTCTAAGGTTAGTCGGTGAAGAAACCCCCAGTTTCTTGGGGGCTGAAAATCTTCGCCAACGAAAGAGAAGTCTGGTAAAAGGTGTTGTCACATTCAAGTCTGGAAATCTTTAAAATAGATTTATTTATAAATCTTTATAAAATATCTATTTATATGAATATTTATATGAAATATATTAATGATATATATATATATATATATATATATATATATATATATATATATATATATATATATATGTGTGTATGTATATATATATATATATATATATATATATATATATATATATACACACATATATATATATATATATATATATATATATATATACACATACATATATATACACACACACACACACACACACTGAACAAAAATATAAACGCAACTTGCAACAATTTCAAAGATTTTACTGAGTTACAGTTCATATAAGGAAATCAGTCAATTGAAATAAATTCATTAGGCCCTAATCTATGGATTTCACATGACTGGGAGTACTGATATGCATCTGTTGGTCACAGATACCTTAAAAAAGAAGGTAGGGGCGTGCATCAGAAAACCAGTCATTATCTGGTGTGACCACCATTTGCCTCATGCAGCACGACACATCTCCTTCGCATAGAGTGGATCAGGCTGTTGATTGTGGCCTGTGGAATGTTGCCCCACTCCTCTTCAATGGCTGTGTGAAGTTGCTGGATATCAACGAGAACTGGAACATGCTGTCGTACATGTCGATCCAGAGCATTCCAAACATGCTCCGTGGGTGACAGGTCTGGTGAGTATGTAGGCCATGGAAGAACTGGGACATTTTCAGCTTCCAGGAATTGCGTACAGATCCTTGAGACAAGGGGCCGCGCATTACCATGGCACGACAATGGGCCTCACGATCTCGTCACGGTATCTCTGTGCATTCAAATTGCCATCGATAAAATGCAATTGTGTTCGTTGTCTGTAGCTTATGCCTGCCCATACCATAACCCCACCGCCACCATGGGGCACTGTGTTCACAACGTTGACATCAGCAAACCGCTCGCCCACACGACGGCATACACACTGTCTGCCATTTGCCCGGTACAGTTGAAACAGGGATTCATCTGTGAAGAGCACACTTCTCCAGCATGGCAGTGGCCATCGAAGGTGAGAATTTGCCCACTGCAGTCGGTTACGACGCCGAACTGCAGTCAGGTCAAGACACTGGTGAGGACAACGAGCACGCAGATGAGCTTCCCTGAGACGGTTTCTGACAGTTTGTGCAGAAATTCTTTGGATGTGCAAACCCACAGTTTCATCAGCTGTCCGAGTGGCTCGTCTCAGTCGATCCCACAAGTGAAGAAGCCGGATGTGGAGGTCCTGGGCTGGTGTGGTTACACATGGTCAGTGGTTGTGAGGCCGGTTGGACGTACTGCCAAATTCTCTAATACGATGTTGGAGGTGGCTTATGGTAGAGAAATGAACATTAAATTCTCTGGCAACAGCTCTGGTGAACATTCCTGCAGTCAGCATGCCAATTGCACACTCCCTCAAAACTTACCACATCTGTGGCATTGTGTTGTGTGACAAAACTGCACATTTTAGACTGGCCTTTTATTTTCCCCAGCACAAGGTGCACCTGTGTAATGATCATGCTGTTTAATCAGCTTCTTGATATGACACACCTATATATATATATATATATCAATTTGAAATCAATATGATTTCTATTTGGCATAATATAAATCATATTTTCTTAATATTTGTGTTCTTTAATATAATATTGACTTTAAATCTGTTTTGGTTTTAACATGGTTAGAAACCAGTGCCATTCAGTCACCGACTTTGGAAACATTTCTGCAAGTCAGGAATCAAAAAAAAAAAATGGAGAGAGACAAATACAGTAAAGGGAAAAATAAAAAATTTGAACAGAACAAACAAGTGCAGGTAATTTATTAAAATACTGAATATAATAAATGTTGTTTATTTGTAAACCTGACCTATTTATCTTTTCTTAATTTTTTTCTTGCTCAAGATATCTGTTGGAATTATGCAGCAATGTCTTCATGACTTAAAGGCCCAAAGACGGAAGTCCCTATTCCAGTCGTCATTGATCCCTGCAGCTCTCAGAAACAATGTTTAGCTGCAGCTGAGAAAAAACTAAAAGATTTTAACAAGGATATGTCTGATGGCCCATACGTGCTTCTATAATCTGAAGGAAGTGAAATTGTGAATATTCCAGGAACGGACACACCTTTCACTATCCAAAGATATAAGGAGGCAGTTGGAAAGCCCTACACATGAATTACACTGTATATTTCAATCCTGGAAGATGTGTGTATGAATGGTAAGTGTATGTTTAAATATTACAAACAAAATGTTTAAAAAGGGAAGTTTCTTAGATTCCATTCAGAGTAAATTAATTAATTATGCTAAAATACAAAATCTGGAATATAAAGCCCACACTTTTTAAATTTCCAAAATATGGTGATAATGTGGTAGGTATTTAATTCTGATGAAAGCCAAATTTCTTTAAGTATTTTAAAGGAGATAATGTATTCAAACTGAACGTGAAATCATTTTATAAGGAATGGTGCTGACGACTTTGAAGTCATTATAAATTGTACATATCAAACAACCTTGGATACCCTGGTATGTTTATAAAATTGGATATGGTACTGTACATTCATTTTCTCTAACACTGATTAATAGTTTTGTATATTTTATTTCTCTGTAGCCATTAGAAAATCCTAAGGATTCGAGTACACCAATTCCGCAAACAAAAGCAACTATAGAAAGGTATGTTTTTATACATTATTTATCAATACAATATTATTGTTATTGCAGACATTTAGCAGACACCTGTATCGAAGGCAATACTACTACACTGTTTTTTGAATTAGTGTACAGCTCCATAGTGCACATTTAACAAACACAAATATATTGCACATTCTTTAAAGTCTTAAGTGAACGATATGTATTGTTGGTATAGGCACTTAGCAGTGGTGAACAGCTATATTTACATGAATTATATAGCTTTTAATTGTGCTGGGAATTAAAATTCACTAAAATATTTATGCATTTAATGTGACTGGGTTGTTTAAACACGCTTTGCAAGTGAAACAATAAACCTTGTTTTAAGTTGAAGAAGGATGCAAGAATATTGGAACCATGAAATGGTGTAAAACACAACTTCTACAGGTAAAATGATTTACACAGCCTATTTTAGCTGGCTTTTTGTTGGTCAAAGAAACATTTAAAAACTAATGTTTACATAAAACTTTTTTTATACCTTGCACAACCAAATATTTAAGTAGTTTACGTCTCTATTTAATGTTCATGTGTTCATTCCACTAACTCTTTCTTTACAGTTATTACACAAATGTGTATGCTCCAGTTGTAATAGATAGCAGAAGTTCTGAGTTAGAGGAAGACATTGATGTGGCCACAGCAAATGGGTATTTATATTTATCAAATAATGGAATGTCATTCTCTACATACCTTTTTTTTTTTATTTGTTTGAAGGACTCATCAGCTCATAATGTTTAGAAACATCACTATCATTATTCATAAATTACTTTGCTAAACTGGAAATTCCACGTCTAAAAACTACTTATCTTATTAACAATTTCATTTAAAAGCTAATTTATTTGCACAGACATTGTGTATGGCAGTGCTTGTAAATTATTTAATGGTCTAACAAATACCAAGTATTTCATTTTGACAGTGTAGGTAAATATTTTTTTGTTTTCTGTTTTTCATATTTTACAGAGCAGATGAACTGTTTGCTGCAGACATAATTTCAAACCTTTCATTAAACATTCAAAAGTCTGCCTGCAGCAGGTTCATCATTAACAGAGCCATGTGTGGGATGGAGCCATACGTGGTTTTAAATGGTCAACATATGATCCAGCATTTGACATGATGGTGAAGTTGACAAATGATGGAAGGCAATCTGAGGAAGCTATTGACACTGGTGGCCCCAAAAGGGAATTTTTGTCACTCCTTATGGCTTGCCTTAAAGGAAGAAGAATATTTGATGGTCCGCCGAACAGCAAGAATCTCACTTTTGACAGTGCAGATAAATGTTCTTCCGTTTTCTTTCCTATTTGTATATATGTATTCTAATTTGAACCCTATGTTTTGTAATCAGAGTTGTACTGTGTCACGTCTTCTACAGTCATTTCTCAATTCAAAGGTAGGCAACTATTTATTTATTTATTTATTTATTTTTTTTGTAAAAATATTCTATTTGCAATGCTAGAAAACATCTTCCATGTGCAATTAAGTTCAGTCGGTAGCAATAGACGATAAGATGAGGCCAGAATCATTGGTTACTGGGCAAACCACCTGCTAGATTCTGAAGGTTATATATACATATTGTGAGTTTATAGAGTACATGCATATCTAGAGGTTACAGACATAAGTAATTAAAGCAACATGTAATGCTGAAAAAAAAAAATGTGAAAACAATCTATTAGTAACCTACTTATTTTTTTTTTTAAGTCTCAAGAGTTAAATTATTACAGAATATATGTTACATCCAGATTAAAATAAGGAGTTGTAGTTTATTATTAGGTGATTATATTTATTAGGTAACTTAAAATTGAGTTCTAAAGCATTGTCATTAATCATTCCAGAAGAAGATGATGGTGTGTGCCTCCAGGATATCCTCATGTTTATCACAGGACTCCGATCACTTCTACCAGCAGGAATTCAGCCACGCCCATATATTGACTTTGACAGGTCATCACCTTTCCCAGTGTCAAACACATGTGCAAATGGTATTAGACTTCCTGTACTCAACATTTATGAAGAATTCAAAACAAATATGGATTTTGGAATTCAGAATTCAACTGAATTTGGTTGCACATAACCATGTGTTTAAAGTTTATGTATCACCCTTTGCTCAATTTTGTTTTGCAGGGTTTAAAACTATCTGAGGGTTTTCTGCTTTTGAGCAAGTTTTTCATGTGCTTAAGGTCAGGTTATTCATTTGTCTAAATCCAGGTTACTCCAAATTCGGCCCTTCCAATTCATTCAATTGCACTCATTTGAAACAACTAATGCCTAAATTGTAATGTTGATCCAGCTAATTATGACTTTGGTAATTTAACTGGTTTTCACAAAATTCAGCAATATAGTAGATTGGAAGGACCACAGGTTGAGCATCTTGGGTCAAATATAAAGAACTAACACATGCAACTTTTTTTTTTTCATCAACCACAGCTTGTTCTACTGAAGACTAAAACTGAACATTCAGTCTTCATCTTGTAATTGTACATGCTGTTTTATTTTATGCCATTTCCTGGGGTTATCTATACCTGAATGTAAAATTTAGCAATATAGTTGTTTTTTTTAAAACTATGGTCCCTGAAAACCTTGACTAAAAATAGTTGTCAGCAATATTGACGTTAATTATCCAAAGCACAATTTCAGTTCATAAATGTATTATAAACCTTTCTACAGTACTTGAGCTGATGGTAATACTTTATCAAACATACAGTAAACTACCTATAGCTCAATGGTAGATATCTCACACACACACAAGTACTTTTGTTGTACACTTTATAAAAGAGAAGACGGTTTTCATTGTATAATCTGTTGTATTCCTCACTTTTTGCTGCTCTTTGACTTTATTTTTTGTTGCTTCCCTTAACATAAAAGCTGTAGCTATGCATAGCAATATTATGATGTCTTGGATGCTGTTGTGCTGACATGGAATACATTTTGAAATGCATGTAATAACAGAAACTGTTATTTGGTTACTTTGATTAGTGAGAATAAAAGTGAACATAATCAAGATAACACAGGCCCTTCGCTCTTTTAGTTAAGGCCCCCAGGGCATAAGAATGAAGTAGTTGTTTGGTATTTTTTCAGGTGCCAGAAGGTGAAGACAGACTCAAACATTAGCAATTTTTTTGAGTTTTACATAGTTGTCCACTGCTGATTTCCAGCTGTAAGGTTGTGCTGGCTTTGTGTTTCTCTGAAATACTGTTGCAGTTCTGATGTGAACTCTTGCAATATCTCCACTGAAACAGGAGATCCACAATTCCTTCTATCAAACCTGCAATAGCAACATATTAAAGGGACTATAGCAAAATACTATATTATACTAAACTTAACAGTATGTGGATGTGCAGACTGTTGTGACCTTTCCCTTTCTGTCCTACATCAAGAAGTCATTCAATCCTCCTTTATTGTGCTACAGCTAAAATTGTGCGGGACTGTGTCTGTGGAGATATGCACAAAGTTGACTGGGTTTTCTATTCCCTGTTTGCATTCTATGTCTGTTCAGAAGAATTGGAATACAATGTGTGTGAAATCTATTTGGCTCTAGTCTTTTGTTTCAATTCCAAATAAAACTATTATTTTATAAAATGAGTTTCCAGCCCATCACTAATAGGCTCCAATCAACGAGAGACGGATTCATGCAGGTTTTATGAGTATCTTTCAATTGCCAAATGCTTCAGATCAAAAATAAAAGGTTAATCTTACAATTGTCTAAATTAGTTCAGTAATTAAGGTGATCTGAGGTGAAACGAAAAAAGAAGACCCTGTGGCCCTTGAGTGAACCTGACCTTTTTAATAACGTGATTTAGTTCAAAACGAAAGAGCCACAAGCTTTGTCTGTTCGTCCTGTCCTCCTCAACAGAGAGAGCAATTGTTAGAGCTGCCAGTCCCTGCTGTAGGAGAAGAAAAGTACAATGCTGTGCCTAGAGATTACGTGACCGGACATACAAACCTGTAAGGTAGATTGTACAACACATGTCAGTATGCCTGATGGACAACGGGACTGTCATGAAGCTCCACTAGTGTGCATGTTCTACATCTGTTTGCACTCGTCAAGGTCATTTTGGAAGGCATCCATGAACGTGAAATGAAGCAAGCACATGTGTTCATGGCTGCCATTAAAAAGGTCATTCACTAGATCCATCCAGAATTGTGATCTGAAATAAGTGAGACTTAATAATAAGACTTAATTACAGCTTACATAAATAGAGAGACACTCCAAAGTTTTTTAGAATAACAAAGACTATGTACAATTCACAACCTGAATCTGCTTATATGTTCACAGATAAAAATGCATATTTATTATATACAATTATGTATTATATACATCTAATATATACATAAACAATACAATACAGAATACATTACTTGAGCACTGAAAACAATGTAAATAATACCTCTTACACTGCCCTGGCAGAATAAATTGAGTACCGGTGACATTGATATCCATAACACAGAGCACCTATTTGGGTTGTTGCTGCAAGTGTGATATGGCTTGCTCGCTAAATATCACACATGGGTCTTATAGAGGAAGCGATTATGTTTCAGAATATCCCCTGATATGTAGCAAGCAATCCATGCGGGGAGTAAATTGGGCAATAAACATGTGCACCCACATCTAATTCTCACCCCTACTTTTAACCAAGCAGTCTTTATATAACCAAAAATATATAACCAGATGGTTTTTTTAAGTTTCTTAAAAATACAAGAAGTACATTGTATCTTATTAAGTGTTTTCTTCCAAACTTTTAATCTGTTGTGTGTAGGCTTCACTTTTGGAGGACATCACAAGACATTCAAAAATACCTGGGAGTTTAATTCCCCAGATGACAGTCAGCGGTATTTCAAAATACAGGGGTAACCAAACTAAATAATAATTTGATTTAAAATACTGCACTACAAACAAGCAACTGTCACAAATGGTTAATTATTGTATGAAAGAAACATGGCTAATGTGATAATCCACAAGTTAAAATAAATACATAAATAAATACCTGTGTTTTCTGAAGTATGACCACCAAGCTTCTATCTGCTGGTTTGTTGTCAAAGAGCCATAAATATGACCTGCAGATCCAGCAAAATCATCTGTGTGCACTGACCTCAAAGCATAGTAACCATTTTCAGTGCCACAATCCGTTTTTAGACGCATGGGAATTACTCCAAATTCTGGAACACACTGCACATAATTATGGATTATTATTGGTTGGACTACATACTAGCCACATTATCTTTCGTGAATACCCATCTATACATCCACTTATGGCCAGCCCATAAGGTTTAAGTTTATCACATCCGTCTACATGCCACTGTGACGGAAAGATGAGTTCTGGTGATGAATCTTCCTCCTAACCTGTGAGGGCGCTAAAGAACGGGAGGAGAAGCATCTGGAAGGGCTGGCCTGACAGTTCGTTTCCGGGTCAGGGAAGTGGGTCAGCCTGGAGGGAAGCGCGACTCTGTTGTAAGACCGTATTGATTTGAGAGATAAACGAGAGGCAGCTGCAAGTAATAAGGCAGCTGCAACCGTTTATCTCGATATCATGCGGGATTACATATAGGGGCCAGGGTAACGCTGGTCTTTTCCTTCGTTTGGGTTAAACGCTTGGAGAGAGAAGGAGCGAGAGAGGAGCTCTCGTTGTTACAGAGAATTACGTGTTGTGTTTTGTTGTGTTTGTTTGTAATTGTCTGCGTTTTGCACCACCAGACAGTTAACTCACCTGTCCGGAGCTGTCGACCAGGGTCAGCACAATCCGGATCACCACTGCACGGAACCGTCACGAAATACAGTGTCTTCACCCACCACAAGCACGTCTGCACTCACCCAGGACTGGTGACCGTGTGTTCGTTTTGTTCGGGACTGTGTCTGTGTTATTGCTATCCCCGTGCTTTACACATTGTTGTGTATAGCCGGGGATTTATTATTTAACGGTCACCAGACCTGGATTATAAATAAAAGCACCTTTTCACTGGAAACTGTTGTCTGCCTGTCACTCCTGCATCGCATCACCGTTATACCTGTTCCCCTCCACTAGCCACTTTGCCACACGTGGTGTCAGAACACGGGACTATGGACCGCAACGCGCTGGCGGAGTTGCTGCAGGCACTGGAGACCAGACGGGATGCAGAGGAGAGACGGAGGGAGGAGCGCTATACGGCGCTCATTGAACGGGTAGGGCTGATCGTTGCTGCAGGAGCGACCCCTACCGGAACATCATTGATGTCGGCCCCGAAGGCACGGGCCATGAAAATGACGGCGGAGGATGATCCGGAGGCATTTTTGGTGGCGTTCGAGCGGCTGGCAACCGCGGCGGGATGGCCTCGGGAGTTCTGGGCAAGCCAGCTAGGACCTTGCCTGATCGGGGAAGCGCAGGCAGCTTACCAAGCCCTGAGCGACCAGTACGCCACTGACTATGACCTAGTCAAGCAGGCTATCCTCCGTCGTCTCAACATCACCGCGGAGACCCACCGGACGCGGTTCCGCGAGTACCGGAGAGCCCCGGAGACACGCCCCAGGGTGGTGGCACAGCGGTTGTGCGACCACATGGTCCATTGGCTGACCCCAGAGAAGAAGACCGCTCAACAAATGGGGGAAGCCATTGTGGTGGAACAATTCTGCCATGTGGTCGGCGCCGAAACTCAGGCGTGGGTACGGCGCCACAACCCTGACACCCTGGAGGAGGCGGTCAAATTGGCCGAAGATTTTGAGGACTCTTTGACGTCAGCCCGGGTCGGGATCCTGTCAGCCCCTGCCCTGCTCAGGAACCAACCTCTCCCTCCCTCTCCTCCAACACCACCACCATCACCCTCGGTCCCGGCACCCAGACCTCCCAGACCGCCGACCCCGTTGGGCCCCCTTGCCTCCCCCCCATGGAGACCGAGGATGGCCCCCAGCTGGGGTAGAGGTGTTGCCCCTGCCCCGTTGCCCTACCAGCAGCGGGACAGATATTTAACCTATGCCCCCTCTGTCCCTCCACTCTGTTTTAGGTGTAACCAGCCAGGACATAGGGCCAGGTCATGCCCCGCTGCTATGGAGTGTGACGTGGCTGCATGCAACTGGACACCTGGAACGGGTAAGCAGGGGGAAAACGGTTGGGAGGGGCCCTGTCTGATTGACGTGGTTTTAGGGAATGTGAAAACCCACGCGTTAGTGGACACAGGGTGTGAGCAAACCTTGATCAGGACAGCTCTCTTGGGCGGTATGTCGTGGCGGCCACAAGGTCAGGTGGCCATCTCCTGTATCCATGGAGACACGGCGGCATACCCCACCCTAAAAGTATATTTATCGGTAGGACCGATAAAACGTCACCTTGTAGTCGGGGTGGCGGAAAGGTTGCCGCACCCAGTTATTCTGGGCCGAGACTGGCCAAAATTCAAAGAATTGGTGCAAATAATGGCAGTCTCAGCCACACACGTAAACGTGGCAGAAAAAGGGAAAAAGGAACGGATTGGTGATGTGTTTCCTTTTCATCCTGAAATGTTTTCCCCTCTGTTCCGTCCTAGAAAAACAAATAAGGAGAGACGGACCGCGAAATGGGAGGGAGCGTCTTTGAGACAAGGCTGGGGTCTGGTGGGAGAGTGCTGTAATGGTAACAAACGCCAGTCGAAGGGAGTGGGAACGCAGTGCGACCGAGAGAGCGAGGTTACTGGGCCGACTAGGGCAGAGGTTATTCCAGCCCCTCTCAATATACCGGACCCGTGGTACTCAAGCGCGGACCTAGTGTGGGGCCAAAAGAACGACCCGTCACTGGTGCACGCTTGGGGGCAGGTCCGGTCCATTGAAGGTAAGGATGTTGATGGCGCTGGGCCGCTAGTATATCCACATTTCAGTATAAAGGGGCAATTACTATATAGGGTAAACCTAGCCGCGGGCACAGGACAGCCTGTAACACAATTATTGGTTCCCCCGTCTTGTCGGACCGAGGTCATGAGGCTGGCGCATGATATCCCTTTTGCGGGGCACCTCGGAGCCGAGAAGACGAGGGAGCGAATATTGGCTCGATTCTATTGGCTCGGTCTTCATACTGATGTGTCGAAATATGTAGCCACATGCCCAGACTGCCAGCGAGTAGCGCCAGGTCGAGTGCGCCCCGCTCCTTTGGTCCCACTGCCGATTATTTCCACTCCTTTCGAGCGCATTGCAATGGACATAATGGGCCCTTTGCTACCTTCTGACTCTGGGTATACGCATATATTAGTAGTGGTGGATTATGCAACGCGATACCCAGAGGCAGTTCCATTGAGGTCCACTAGTGCAGCTGCAATAGCCACCGAGTTAGCGCAGATTATGGCTAGAGTAGGGATCCCCAAGGAGATTTTGACGGATCACGGAACCAATTTTTTGTCCAATACGTTACAGCAGGTGTACAAAATATTAAAAATACGTCCCATCAGGACGTCCGTTTATCATCCACAATCGGACGGTTTGGTTGAACGTTTTAATCAGACCTTAAAGTCGATGCTGAGGCGATTTGTAACACAGGAGCAGAAACATTGGGCATCGCTTCTTCCCTACCTCCTTTTTGCGGTGAGAGAAGTGCCGCAGAGTTCAACGGGGTTCTCCCCCTTTGAGCTCCTGTACGGCCGGCAGCCTCGCGGCATTCTCGACCTGCTGAGGGAGGGGTGGGAGGAGCACAAAGGCTCGTCTAAAAATGTAGTGAAGTATGTGCTCCTACTACGAGATCGGCTGGATTTGGTCGGTCGTTTGGCCCAAGACAACCTCAGATCGGCTCAGCACCGACAACAGCAGCATTACAACAAAAATGCACGGATTCGAACCTTTCGACCAGGGGACAAGGTAATGCTGCTACTTCCCTCATCTGAATCGAAACTGTGTGCTAAATGGCAGGGGCCGTATGAGGTGATTCGGGCTATAGGGAAAGTAAATTATGAAATTAGACAGCCCGATCGCCGAAATGAACGTGAAATTTATCATGTCAATTTATTAAAGCCCTGGCAGGCAAGGGAGGTCTTATTTATAGCCCCAGGCAATATGGAGGATGATTTAGGTCCCTGTTCAGAGACCCCGAGCACAAGAGCGATTTCTATGGGGGAACAATTGGTTCCGGATCAGCAAAGAGAGCTGCGTAAGCTTATTGAGGAGTTCAGCGATGTTTTTTCTGACGTGCCCGGCAGGACAAACTTAGTTGAATATGACATTATCTCTCCACCAGGTGTCACAGTGCGAGAGAGACCGTACCGGATCCCGGAAAGTCGACGAAGTGGCGTTCGCAAAGAGGTATGGGATATGCTCGAGCTTGGGGTGATTGAGCCTTCCAGGAGCGAGTGGTGCAGTCCAATCGTCATAGTGGCTAAGAAAGACGGCACCAACCGCTTCTGTGTGGATTTCAGAAAGGTGAACGCTATTGCTAAGTTCGATGCATATCCCATGCCTCGGGTCGACGAACTTTTAGACAGACTGGGAAAAGCGAGGTTTATTTCCACTCTGGACCTGACGAAGGGATACTGGCAAATCCCTTTAACCCGCAGCTCCAGAGAGAAAACCGCATTTTCAACACCAGAAGGGCTGTTCCACTTTAAAACCATGCCGTTTGGGCTACATGGTGCGCCCGCTGCCTTTCAGAGACTGATGGACCAGGTTTTACGCCCACATCATGAATATGCAGCAGCGTATATTGATGACGTGGTGATATACAGCTCCACCTGGCGAGAGCATTTGGCTAGGGTTGCAGCCGTTCTTCAGTCTCTAAGGGCAGCCCGGCTGACAGCTAACTTGAGGAAATGTGCGTTTGCCAAAACAGAGACTCAATATTTGGGATTTTTAATGGGGAATGGAAGGGTGAGACCTGTAGTCACCAAAATCCAGGCTTTGGTTGATGCAGCGATCCCCAAAACCAAGACTCAGGTGAGGTCACTACTGGGCTTAGCCGGTTATTACCGCCGCTTCATCCCCGAGTACGCCACAGTGGTTAACCCGTTAGTCGACCTCACCAAAAAGAGTGCTCCAAATTTAATTAAATGGTCAGCTGAGTGTCAGGGAGCGTTTGATACTATTAAGCGTACACTTTGCCAGGCCCCCACTCTTATTACTCCAGATTTCACCAAGAGATTCATCCTCCACACCGACGCATCGGATGTAGGTTTGGGTGCAGTCTTGTCCCAAAAAGTAGCTGGAGTAGAGCACCCGATATTATACCTCAGTAAAAAAATGTTACCTCGGGAACGCAACTACTCCGTAGTCGAAAAAGAGTGTTTGGCCATTAAATGGGCTACTCACTCTTTACGATACTACCTGCTGGGACACTCATTCGATCTGGTCACAGACCACGCCCCACTCAAGTGGTTAAGCACAATGAAGGACAGCAATGCCCGGATAACTCGGTGGTATCTGGCATTGCAGCCCTTCATGTACCACATGGTACACCGTGCGGGGAAAGACCACCAAAATGCGGATTATTTTTCCCGGGAGGGGGGAGTAATGGGGAAGGTAGATTTAGCCGAGTGTTCCTTCGGCTCCACTCTGAGCGGTGGGATATGTGACGGAAAGATGAGTTCTGGTGATGAATCTTCCTCCCAACCTGTGAGGGCGCTAAAGAACGGGAGGAGAAGCATCTGGAAGGGCTGGCCTGACAGTTCGTTTCCGGGTCAGGGAAGTGGGTCAGCCTGGAGGGAAGCGTGACTCTGTTGTAAGACCGTATTTATTTGAGAGATAAACGAGAGGCAGCTGCAAGTAATAAGGCAGCTGCAACCGTTTATCTCGATATCATGCGGGATTACATATAGGGGCCAGGGTAACGCTGGTCTTTTCCTTCGTTTGGGTAAATGTTCGGAGAGAGAAGGAGCGAGAGAGGAGCTCTCGTTGTTACAGAGAATTACGTGTTGTGTTTTGTTGTGTTTGTTTGTAATTGTCTGCGTTTTGCACCACCAGACAGTTAACTCACCTGTCCGGAGCTGTCGACCAGGGTCAGCACAATTCGGATCACCACTGCACGGAACCGTCACAAAATACAGTGTCTTCACCCACCACAAGCACGTCTGCACTCACCCAGGACTGGTGACCGTGTGTTCGTTTGTTCGGGACTGTGTCTGTGTTATTGCTATCCCCGTGCTTTACACATTGTTGTGTATAGCCGGGGATTTATTATTTAACGGTCACCAGACCTGGATTATAAATAAAAGCACCTTTTCACTGGAAACTGTTGTCTGCCTGTCACTCCTGCATCGCATCACCGTTATACCTGTTCCCCTCCACTAGCCACTTTGCCACAGCCACACATAGTTTGGACCCAAAGAATGATAAACTCTCCTAACGAATCTTCGATTTGAACGTCCTTCAACCCCAGATGGATCTAGCTTAGACAGAATATTCATAACAACTTCTCTTCTGACTGTCAAAGAGTACTTCTACTTCAATACCCTGTAGGTGGCTCCAGCAAGAACAGAGACCTCCTCGTGAATCTGCTCCTGGCTCATATTAAACTGGAAATTTACAAGACCAGGAAGTGCAAGATGATCGGGGAGGGTCTCTTTGACTCTGGGGCCATATTCAGAGCCCTTGTTCGATCCCAGGTTAAGTTGGAGCACACCCACGTGGAGTCTGCTGGCGCCATGGCCACCTTTCTCGAATAGTGGGCTCTAGGGGGCATGATCTGTACCACCTCCCCTTTGGTTTTGCTAATTTAATTTACAGTCCTTTTTTCTGTTTTATTCAGTTAAATTAGTAAAGGTCTGTCCTTTTTAGCACTCTCAAGGGTGCTAATTTGAATTTTTTTCCAGCTGTCTTTGGACAGCTGGTGTAGTCCGGGCATACGGACCTTATTTATTTATTTTTTTTCTTCTTCAATATCTGCCACATTGTCCGATATCCAAAATGCTGACCTGGGCCATTGAGCTCTTCCCTTATTGCAGCATGGTACTTCTGATAATGGGGAATAGTTGCTACATCTTGAAAATCCAGCATTTTTGCCTTAAAGTCTGTAAACTCATGAGAATGTTATGCTTTGTTTTAAGGAACTCCAAGATAACTTCATAAGTATAGCCTTCTGTGAAATATTTGAAAAGGAGATCACTTTTTGGAATTTCCACAGAGGATGGTGCTACTGGAAAAATAGATGAAATGCAAATTTTAAAAATTCAGTAGCATTACTACAATTATTTATAATGCATGTACCTCTTATGAGGTGAAAACACTAAAATCCTGTCCTGTCTCAAAAGCATCCAGGTGACAAGGGAGCCAGATTGTCACCCTATCAATAATGGAATAATAGTGAATAATATCAAAATAAAACAAATCATGATGCAATAAAATTGAATTTAAACATGTACATAATAATTAAACATTCAAAGTTTTAAGAAAGGAGATAAATTACCTGGATCAAACAAAACACATGAAGAGTTTCTAGATACAATGTTAAACTACATTGGAACAGTAATTACTCTTACCTGGTGAGTCCTCAGGAACAGTGTTAGTGCTTGGTGTGCTTTTTACACCTGTGCTTGTTTCATGCAGGAACTGCAAAGACTTTCCACAAGCACAGCAAAACATTTCACTGCACTGAGATTGCTTCCACAAAATGGGCAATACAAGGCAATCTAAAAAAAGCACAGAATGCTGTTACTGCAAGTCTATTAACATCATTTTGTGTTAAAATACACAACCCAGAGCAAAGCCAATCACGTTCAACGGATTGAGCAGGAATATGCCAACTCCTATTCATATAAATAGACTTAATTGGGTACAACTAGTAACTGATAACAACATGAATGAAATAATAATAATAATAATAATAATAATAATAATAATAATAATATCGTTATGGCGGCCGTTTAAGACATCATCTCCTAAGGGTTGCAGGCCCTGACCACAGACTGTCTTCGCTACTCCAAACAAAATCAACAACCTTGTGAATAAGATAACTAGGTCAGAGAACCTAAAATATACTCATTAATTTCCATTTTTAAAACAAAGCTTATACTAATATATAAACCATTTGATACAAGGTTACAATGCACACAATGCAATTATTAATATAAAACGTTTTGCCTAGAAGACACACACAAACTACTGTATTGCTATTGAAGTTTGCAATGTTGAACAATAGATTACATCTCTTGCTTGACGTTGCAGTCTTCTATAGTAATACAATAGTTTGATTCACCATACAAAAAGCTTTAGACAGTGATTTTCAAAAGATCTGAAAACTCAGCAATCACACAGCCGAACTTTATCGATTAATATTTTTTCTAATGGAATTAGGCCTATAGCTAACGTAAATTGTAAGGCATACTGTAAAAATAATAATAATAATAATAATAATAATAATAATAATAATAATAATAATAATAATAATAATGTGTTCTTACCTTCTGCTTTGAAACTCCCTCCACCTGGCTTCAGCAGACATATGCTTACGTGTGGCTTGTGTTTTTATTTTTGTGTTTGCATCTTTGTTTTTGTGTTTCTGGACTTGTGTTTCTGTTTGTGTCTTTCTTTTTGTTTATGTGTTTCTTCATTTGTGTTTTTCTTTTTGTGTTTGTGTCTTTCTTTTTGTGTTTGCGTTTTGCACTTCAGGGCCACCGTAAATATGGGATACTGAGCCCACCACAGGTTTTTATTTTATTTTTTTTTTAAGAGGATGCAGGGGGGTAGTGGAACCATTTTTACATGTTTCATTTCATAAAACTAATTTACAATACAAACAAAATGATAGGATAGGGATGAAAAGGGGAAAAGTTGTCTTTTACATATGCGTTTTACATAACCCACTGCTGTTAATTGTTTGCGTTGTATTAAAATGTCCTGTGTAGTTTTTGTCTTGATTGATTTCCAGTTACTCTGACTGGTTATGTATTAAAACAATTTTCTTTTTGTTGGATTTTGATTTGACACCCAACTGGTACAAATCAACACGAATAAGGTATATATATATAATTACTACTGTATATACACAGTAACCACAGCTCCACATGCATACTGTGTTATATCATAGCGTTATAATGACATATCATAGTGAAAACATAGGCATCGTCCCAGCCTTAGTTTGGTGAGTAGGTCACATTATGCTAAATTCAGAAAGCTTTCACTCCAAGTTTGCACAAATGGTTTTGTTTAAGGAAATGTAGAGATGGTAAAAAGAATCTGTCTAAATGTTAAGTTTGTATCAATGTCTTCAAACTGGGAATGTTCCAGAACTAGCAAAGGGACAACGCATTGCTGTTTCACGCAATCCAGGGAACTGGGAGTGTGTCGCTTGTAGAAGCAGCTGTATATGCTCTGATTAATATTCTGTGTGAAAAATAATTTGCAATGTAATAAACGGTCATCAAAATCCATAGACATATTGACACTTTTATTATAGCCTAAAGCTCCTTTTTTATTATTCAAAGCCACAACATTGAACAGCATAAGGAAACTGTTTGGAGGTGTATACGGATGCAGAATTCTGATTCCAAATATACCATAAGCAGATGCGGTCAGCAGTGAGATACACCATTTAAAGGGCTTGTGAAATTGACTGTCCAAATCAGGCTTTAAGTGCAGATCATTAGAAATCGTTGCATATTGTAAAACATTTGGAATACATCTTAGGTTTCTTCTGTGAAAGGTCTAATTTGCACTTAGGTTTTAAGCGTTTTAAGATTCTGGATAGCCATGTGGTGTGAATGATTATGTGATCTGATCTAAGCTGAAAACTGGTAGGACACTAGAGTTTAAGAAATCTAGTTTAAGTCATACGTTCTTCCTAAAATAATATTATTTTGGTAGGAATATCCAGAAGTATTTTTGTTAAAACAATATATAATTGTTTTGTTTTTTTTTAATAACAATACAGTCAAACATTATTAAATGGTGGCCCACATATCTATCTAAAATTGGTCTTTAGAGAGTGATTTTAATAGTACCGAGTCAAAACAAAGAAAACATGTCTATTCTGGTCTAAAATTCTAACTGCCATGAAATAGGAAAGGTTGTTTTTAGACTTGATTCACTTTGGCAAAATATGTTTTTTAAATGTTACAAATTGTATTAGTCCACAATAGTCTACAAAATAATGCAATAACAGTTTCTGACATAAGTAACATGATATTTAAAGATATAAAAAAAAAAATTAACTGGGGGGGGGGGGGGTGCTTTCGAGCGTGGGCTCTTATTAAGCTTTTACCAGTAAAATGGGGCGCTAATATGAATAAGGGCAGACAGTCGAGACTGGGTATCATATCGAGCATGTATGGCATGTGTTTTGTTTATGATAGGTTTGACCGTAATTAGCTTCTTATGCAGTGTTGGTTTTAAACCTTTAATTCCACAAGTATTTTTGTATGGATTAAAGCTTCTACACATTACGTATATAACTAGACCCATTCTGTGGTCCAAACACACAAAACACACAGACCAGGTAGGGCTAATGTATTGCATATGAAAATGTTCTCTTTTGATGATGGATTGTGAACACACTGTACTACAGAGGGTGGCAAAGTATTGTATCTTTGCACCTTCATGACACCGACATGTTCAAATAATCTTGGACCAAGAAAAAAAAAAAAGGCCCACAGTTTTTTAATAACCAAGGCTTTGAAGACCATGTTCTGTTTAGATTGTGTAAACTGCAGCTTCCTTGTTACCTTATTACTCCAGGAAGTGATAATACACAAGGAGGTAGCAGTTTAAACATCCTATTCAAAGTACAGTGCACCCTCTCTATAACGCCCTTCATTATAACGAACGATGCCACCTCAGCAGTTAATTCAACTCTTTTGTCTTAATAAGAAGCATCTGCTGTGTAACTGCCTCTGAAAAGAAGATGGAAACTATCGTTTTGAAAAAAAGGAGTAACGCAGGCATATCTCTCATGTAGGTTGTCAAGTCTAGCCCTTGCCTTTACATTCAATTGAATGGGCTGAAATGCCAACTCATTACAACTTGACAGCTTTATCTTTTTTAATAGTACATGTTATGCATAATCATTAGCCATGGTGTCAAAACAATCTAGAAAATGAGGTACTATAGAAAAGCCAGTTGATTAAATGAGGTTCATCTATTGTAAATGACTTGGTGCACCGTTTGTGGCTCTAATCAAATTTGAGATGGATGAGTGTGAGGGAGTCTGTTCTAATCATTAATTTAGCACTGTTTAATGCTTGTTGTGGATGCCAAATAATATTATGTGTGACAAGAGCAAATACAAAGCTAAGAAGAATACAATGTGATGTATTACTAAGATAAGTCACATCCTAGCACTAAAATGAAAGCCTACAGCGGCAGCACTTGATACAGTTCATTTGATTCTCATCCATCAGGTTCAGTGTCAGAAACTTAAAATAATACAAAGCCTAATGAATACAAAGATGTGATTTACAGCTTTTTAAAGACAGCCAGGGTGATATCAGTCTAATTCCTTTGATACAGAAGTGACGTTATTTATCAATTTTCTTTTTGCTTTACTGTCCCTGTAAATTGGCCACACCCTGGGGTACAACTGCATTCAGGTGAAATATATTTTCCTGAGCACACAGTGAGAGAGCTTTATAATAAACCGTGGATTTGGGAACCGGTTCTGTGTTGTGCAGTGTGTGTTAGGAAATATTCATTTGTTTTTGTGGAGACAGGGGAATGTTATCCTAAATCAGGGGCAAAACAGCCTTTGTAATTGGACTAAATAAACAAAAAATTAATCAGAAGCTTTCAAGACCTCAAAGGTCTCTTCTTTAAGGGGAAAGTAGCAAAGCGAGATTGATGTCAAATACCTGAAAGTAAATCCAACCCATATAGCTGTACAGCAGATATACATTAGACATTACCTTTCTTTCAATTTCATACAATTGTTATTTAACTTTTTAAAAATTCTGTGGCTATTTTCAACTTAAAGAGATTTCTTTAAGTTCAACTTAAAGAAATTCTAAATAATAAACTTAAAAGCTACTGTATTTAAATGTATATGTCCTCATCCCAATTTTTGTAAACTTGCAATCAGTCCATTATGTAAGTGTTTCCAAAGTTATGTAATAATGAGCCCACAGATTATGAAAAAAATCTAGAAATCACAAGCTATACAGATAACAGAAGACAGATTGATAGTTAGGAATGCATGCGACTGTGAACATTTTTAAGTACATTATAACCATTTATTACAAGTACGTCTGGACCTGCTTCTAGGAATATTTAAATGAAAGTTGGGATACTTTTCTACATGTTGTTGTAGATTAAGTAATACTGCCAAAAAATGTGCAACAAATATGAAGACTGTTTGACTGAGACCCAGACAAATATTTCCTTGAGTACATAATTGACTTCCTGGTAGCCATTTTAATGTAATTTTATGCTTTAATCATATCACATTGTTTTTAAAGTAGCTGCAGTCTGTGCTCCTTAGGGTTTTATGTTTTCTTGCCAAACAAACACATTATTAGTATTCAAGACAGATTGATTTATTTTAACCTTTTGTGGCTTTTATTTGTATAAGATTCATTAATGTCATTAATACTGTCAGTGAAACTTTCACAAATAGTGTTTATTGAAGATAAGAAATCTCAGTAGAAATCCTTCTCCACACGGAGGCCTAACATCTGGTTATCATTGTCCTAATTTGTGAAGTAATGAGATGCTAATTTCACTTCTCATATCGTACGCATGAGCAGACAAAGACTATGCAAAACGGAACTTTGTGACAAAACTAATACATAAACCATCAAGCTAGCGGTAAATATTCAGCAATTTGAAAGAAAACAATGCAGATAATAACAAATGGCTTTGTGGGATTCTAGCCTGTGTCTTAAGCGTTTTGTGTTCCTTTCTAATCCGGTTTTAGAGAGGTACTGTTAAGAGTGGGGCTAACAAGCAGGTTAAAGTTACAGTTAAAGTTGCAAGTTACAGTATTTATTCATACGTGCAATATGTCTGTGGTTAACATAAACTAAAAATCGCAAGCATTGTGAGATGAGGGTCTCCACTCCTTATCTCAATTTGACAATATCCTAACTTTTTTTTTTTTTTTTTGTTTTTTTTTTTTTTTAAGTGGAGGTTAAAAAAAATGGGTCCAAAAACGGGGAGGGCCAGTTTTCTCCCCAGTTTAGTGTGCCCAATTCTTATCTGTATCCTCGGCTCACCGCTCGCAACACCCCCTGCCGACTCGGGGAACGGAGGCTGGAGCACGCGTGCTCCGAAACGTGCTCCTGCCAATCCATCATTTTTCATACTGCAGGTCCACATTGAGGCCACCAGACCTATAGTGCCGAAGGACATCACAGATCTGTCAGCTTTACCGTGGATAGGGATAGGGTTAGGATTACAGTGGTTAGGGTTAGGATTACAGTGAATAGAGATAGGGTTAGGATTACAGTGGATAGAGATAGGGTTAGGTTTACAGTGGATAGGGATAGGGTTAGGATTATGGTGGATAGGGATAGGGTTAGGATTACAGTGGTTAGGGATAGGGTTAGGGTTACAGTGGTTTGGGATAGGGGTAGGGGTAGAATTAAGGTTAAGGTTATATTGTGCAAAAAGATTTACACATTAAAAACATTGTAACTATGCATAATAATATCGTTATAATATGTAAGTACACATGCACCAGTATTTACTAAGTAACTATTATGTAAATACATAGTAATCAGAGACACCTAAAAGTCTTTTTTAAATTGTAGTAGTTTTTATAGTTTAATTGAGGGTTGGCATAATGTAATTATCACTCTAGCATGGACACAAATGAACCTCATTAAAAAAAAGATGTATATATATTGTTTCTTCTACAGGAGGAGATAATAACCAGAGTAAAAATAAAGTGGTTTATAGAAATTTAAAGAGTGAATTGGCGTTGACACCTCCAGCAGTGTTATGTGATTTTCATGTCAGTCCCAACACTTTTTATCATTAGCCCTATCTTCTGCAATGCCATTAAACAACCTTATCAGAGGTGCCATGACTACAAGAAAACTCAGCAAAAAAGTACATTTTAGGTTGCAATTTGAATAAGGGGCAGCTGCATTGACATCCAGCATCAAACAAAAACACATAGCAGCTGAAGGTGTCAAGAAAAAGCTGAGAATTGTAACAAATATTTACTTGTTTCATATTGTACATCCAGCAGGTCTATAAAACAGGTGCACAGGTTTACAGCAATTAGATTAATTTAGGAGTGTAGGCAATAATCACTTCATAATTGCCTGTAATGGATTTTAAATTGACTTTCGTTAACAGCTTAACAAATATCTTCAGCTGGCAATACAGCACTGTAACTAACATGACCAGTTGATAGGACAAACTGCTCATTGCTGACAATTCCATTAGTGAATTTGATAGTTTTAGGATTTATGGGCTAATTATAATAATGTTATTAGTATGTGCTAAGGCATATACAGTACCATTATATACACTTGTTACTGTGGATCATTTTGATTTTAGATTACAGGTAAAAGTGGATACAAATTTAGATTGTACCAGAAGTTTATTTCTTAAAGTACTGCCATTTTCTCTTTGTTATGCAATAAAGGTTGATGATCTGAACTGACAAAATTAGGAAGAGCAAAAAATGTACTCTACTGCTGTAAAAAAAAAAACAAGTGCATGAACAGCAAATATTTCATAATTGGACAGTTTCTACCAAGGATGGTTATGACAAGGTCAGCTGGATCGAGTTGCCAGCTTTGGTTTTTTCCTCGAAATTTATGGTAAAATGATAATTATTCACTGGCAATTTTTAGAGTACATACATAAAATTGACACTTTAAGGTCAGTATCTTGAACTCTAAAGGATGTTTTTATTAACTTAGCTGTTAGTAGCCTGAGGCTTTGAAAATAAACCTTATTTTTATTCTGCACCAATAATTGTTGTTGAAGCTGACACCCTGGGATCCTTCAAGAAGCTGCTTGATGAGATTCTGGGATCAATAAGCTACTAACAACCAAACGAGCAAGATGGGCCGAATGGCCTTCTCTCGTTTGTAAACTTTCTTATGTTCTTAATTACATACCCCAAACATGTTGTTTTATTTTTTTTTAAGGATTTTGTATAGCTTTTGTAATTTGTGGCTATGAAAGGTCTGAACAATATTGGTGGTCTTTAAAAAAAAAAAAAAAGTTTCTTCTGTCACATTCTTCTAGTATTTCATGTTTTGACATGTATTAGCCAGTCGATAATCAAAACATGTAACACAGAGAATGTTTCTCAATGTATTCAGTGAAATGAGTTGACAAAATGATGTCAGTGCATATGCCTTAGATTTGTCTTCTTTGTGTCACTTCCACTATCACTCATCAGCATCTTCCTGCAAGCAATCAGGCCCTGGCCCTCCCAGGAGAGCTGCAGTATCTAAACATCTTCCTTTCACTGTTTCATGGAGACAGACACGTGACCACAGACATTTTCACATGGTTTCACTCACAGCACAATTTTAAACCAACACCATATTTCTTAAGCAGTAACTTTCCATTAGATTGTTACCATCTAAGTTTGCTTGGATTAGAATTGCGATTGTGTAAAAGGGAAAAAGCACATCTGTGGCTTGAAAAACAATTGATAATTTAGCTGTTTGGGAGTACTGTTAATACATACATACATAATTTATTTCACGTGAATCCAAAGTAAAAATAAATTGTTACATTTAGTAAAGAAAATCTTGATTATTATGACCAGAGCAAGCAAAGATATATAACAGCACAGCCGGAACACACACCTGTGCTTCCCTAATTGTATGACTCACCCTGCACACCACTTCGTTGTGCCATTACCAGGTGTGCTTTTAAGAGCACAATTGTAAAACGAGAAATATTTTAGTGTGCAATAGGTCTTTCATTGTAGTTCAAATTAAAAACACTATTAGACCTACACTAGCTGAGGTGTACAACTTTACACAGTCAATTTGAAATCAATTTATTTTATGTATTTATTTGTTTTTACAGTGTACAGTAAATAAGACCAATAATCATCTTAGCTTTTTCATTGACCCCAGGATCTCTGCAAAACTAGGTTAGTGGTTGGAAATTAGTGATGCTAGACTCTGTGTCTTTCATCTATGTATCTGATACCATGTGAGAAGAAAAATCAGCATTATCTTTGGCACAGGGTTTTTTTTTTTAGGAAAAGGTCACACTAAAATATCCTTGTTTTGTAATGTAATAAGCAATTAGAATACATCTGTAATGATCGTGTAACAACTCCTATGCTATGTTGCCAGAAGGCAATTTTATCTTGACACAGATACATTCATTTTACTACAGTATATGAAAGGTATAAAGATTCTACTCCTGCTTTGTAGCAAATCATAGTCTTCTGTGTGGGTGTAAACAGCAGGCTGCATTAATAACTATGGACACAAAGCAGTCTATTTTTTTCACATGAAAGAGGACTACTGCAGTTCTGTGAGGCTATATTATTGTATGTTCTCACCTATTTATCATTGTCACTACTGAGTGTATTTTTTCGGTCCTGAGACAAAGTGCTCAAAGACACAGTGGTTAAATGCTGAAGTATCCGATTACAAATAATAAAGACAAAATTGTATAAAGATTCCACACAATCACATAGCCACTCTAAATCGAGCGGCTCATCAATCCTGAGGCAAATATTATGTTTCTCAGACAGTCTAACCTTTTTCTTCAAAAAGTCTCTTCACATGAGTAAGGGCTGGAATAAGACTATTCAATAATGATTACTTATTTAAAGTGAAAGTCAGTTATACTGCAATCAACATATCCACATTAATTGCTGAACACAAGTATGCATTTCCCAAGAAACTTGATCTGATTACGTTGCCTGTGGAAGGCTAGTTCAAATTACAAGCTAGTTCAAAGCAACCACCACATTGCCCTATATATATATATATATATATATATATATATATATATATATATATATATATATATATATATACACACACTGAGTGTACAAAACATTAGGAACACCTGCTCTGATGAGGTGAATCCAGGTGAAAGCTATGATCCCTTATTGATGTAACCTGTTAAATCCACTTCAATCAGTGTAGATGAAGGGGAGACAAGTTAAAGAAGGATTTCTAAGCCTTGACACAATTGAGACATGGATTGTGTATGTGTGCCATTCAGAGGGAAAATGGGCAAGACAAAAGATTTAAGTGCCTTTGAACGGGGCATGGTAGTAGGTGCCAGGTGCGCCGGTTTGAGTGTGTCAAGAACTGCAACGCTGCTGGGTTTTTCACGCTCAGCAGTTTCCCGTGTGTATCAAGGATGGAACACCACCCAAAGGACATCCAGCCAATGGCAGGCCAGTGGTCAAAAATGGCTCACTGATAAAAGAGGCCAAAGGAGGCTGACACGAATTGTGCAGAGCAACAGACGGGCTACAGTTAGTCAACTGACAGTCCAGTACAACATCGGTGCCCAAAAGACACATAAAAGAATGAACAACTCATCGTACCTTGACACGAATGGGATATGGCAGCCGACGACCTAACAGAGTTCCACTTCTTTTAGCAAAACACAAGAAACTGCGGTTGCAGTGGGCTAAGGAACAAAAACACTGGACACTGGAGGATTGGAAAAACATTGCCTGGTCTGATGAATCCCGGTTCCTGCTGTTTTACCCTGATGGGAGGACTAGGGTATGGAGAAAACCACACAAGTACTTGCATCCATCATACCGCGTGTCAACATTGCAGGCTGGTGGTGGTGGTGTGATGGTGTGGGGTGTGTTTTCATGGCACACATTGGGCCCCTTGATAAAAGTGGAGAAAAGTTTGAATGCCACAGGATATCTGAACAGCATTGCCAATCAGGTAACCATTTTAGTGGTCTTTTATCCTTAGTCAATAAAACAACAGTGCTCTCTTGTAAAGGAATTAAGAAAACATGGTGAAACTAAAGGTCCTCCCTAGATGACAGAATTAAAGTTATTAAACTTGTAAAGACAGTAAGTGCCAGAAAAACTGCTGAAAAATTTGACACTAGAAAGACGCAGATACAGCATTTTGAAACGGAAAGAACTGGGCTTGAAGTGTGTTGTTTTTTTCCTGCTAATTTAACAGAATGTTCTCATAATTAGGATGTAGTAGCTTAAGACTTAAAAGCAAACCGATAAAAGGAAAAAAAAATTGAAGCCATACTTAAGAGTAAGAAAACAATGAGCACGGTAATCGAAAATGATCTTATGATTATGCTGGCGTTGGTTTCATGATGCAATGAGTCAACACGTACCTGAAAGGCAGACACAGGCTTTGAAATTTGCAAAAGATTAAAACATTTTGTGTGACCTGAGACAGGCAAGCATTCATTACTTTCACAAAATAATTTGTTTTGTAAATACATTATCTAAATGAATGTTATTAAATTACATCCTTCCTTTTGTTCATATTACATCTTCTGGCTTTTACAGTGTATGCAAGACATACCTCATTACAGAAAAGCGTGTCAGAGACAAATAGAAACTTCATCAGTTATGGGCCCTCTTAAGAGACCACTTGTGTTAAGAGGCCACTATTAGACCGTGCCTTGAGTGGTCTGTTAATACTAATACTGGTTTGTGTGTGTGTCTCTCTCTCTCTCTCTCTCTCTCTCTCTCTCTCTCTCTCTCTCTCTCTCTCTATATATATATATATATATATATATATATATATATATATACACACACAGCTCTGGAAAAAATTAAGAGACCACTGCAAAATTATCAGTTTCTCTGGTTTTACTATTTATAGGTATGTGTTTGGGTAAAATGAACATTTTTGTTTTATTCTATAAACTACTGACAACGTTTCTCCCAAATTCCAAATTAAAATATTGTTATTTAGAGCATTTATTTGCAGAAAATGACAACTGGTCAAAATAACAAAAAAGATGCAGTGTTGTCAGACCTCAAATAATGCAAAGAAAATAAGTTCATATTCATTTTTAAACAACACAATACTAATGTTTTAACTTAGGAAGAGTTTAGAAATCAATATTTGGTGGCATAACCCTGATTTTTAAGCACAGCTTTCATGCATCTTGGCATGCTCTCCACCAGTCTTTCACATTGATGTTGGGAGACTTTATGCCACTCCTGGCGCAAAAATTCAAGCAGCTCGGCTTTGATGGCTTGTGACCAACCACCTTCCTCTTGATCACATTCCAGAGGTTTTCAGTGGGGTTCAGGTCTGGAGATTGGGCTGGCCATGACAGGGTCTTGATCTGGTGGTCCTCCATCCACACCTTGATTGACCTGGCTGTGTGGCATGGAGCATTGTCCTAGTTTAGAGTAAGTCATTACTAATGGGACTCTTTTGACCTTTTTATCTCTATTTTTATAATCAAGAATATCATGGGCCCGATATTTGAAAGGGGTATGTACGTCGCAAAAGGCCGAAATTGTGCCAAGTTGCCATATTTTAGAGGTCCTTTTGCACCTCACAATCCATTCTGCGCTATGCATAAATAAAATGTATGCATCGCGTAATATAGGGGGAGTGACCGACAATATGTGTGATCCTGATATATTTGAAGGTATGCGCCAAGCACAAAACCAGGTTTGTGACGCATAGAATAAGGATTGTAGAAGGACTGCGTTAACTCCGCGCACACTACCATTCCAGCACTGACTAGAAACAGGCAACAATGGGAAACAGCAACCCCGACATAGGCGAAGATATGCTGAAAGGGTGTACCGGCCTCGGCACACATATGAGGAGCTCAGCAATGAGTAAATCGTGTCCAGGTATCGTCTCGACTCATCTATGCCACGCTGCATGATGACCTGGCTAGAACAAACCTGCGCAGTCATGCCTTGTCTGAGCAATTGGTAGTGTCTGTCTGTATGTGTATCCTGGCTACCGGGACCTTCCAGAAGGTAGCAGGTGATACAATGAGGATCGCCCAGTCAGCCATGTCTGCCACCTTGACCGGTTCATAACCGCGTTGCTGCGGTGTGCTGAGGAACATATTAAATTCCCCAGTGCCAGAGCAAACAGTGAAGAGATAATGTGGTGTTTTTATCAGGTCGCGCACCTGCCGTGCATGGTAGGTGCAATTGACTGCACCCATATTGCTATCAGGGTACCTGTTCCAGTTGTCCTGTTTTATCAGGATTCCAGTTGTATTCGGAATAGTGGGAAATCTGAATAACTATTCCATGCCATGTAAACAGAGTATTTCCGAATGAATCTGTCCATATTGTAGATACCAGTATTCCGAAAATGTGATACCGAATACCCATCGGAATACTAGCCCTTCTAGACACCTTATTCAGAAAACCAGTTTTTTTTCTAGATACACGAGTCGTCGTTTAAAAATCTATAATATATAAGATGATGGCTTGTGTGCCCAACAAAAACTTTGCAAAAACTGCACAAATATATTGGTACTTGTATGACCCTAAACTGATTGCCGACTATGCAATATCTTCCAATTTGTTATCGTCCTAGTTTTTTAGTAGATCAACAGTCAATACCTGGAAATATATATATATATATATATATATATATATATATATATATATATATATATATATATATATATATATATAATTTATTTATTATCCTTGTAGTCAAATTGAGATTAAAACCTCTTTTACAATAATCAAAATACGCAAAAGTAAGTAACTCAACTACTTAAAACAATTACAACTCTCAGTCACGAAATCATGCAGTTTACTCTTAAATTGCAATAAAGATGTCTGGGTCTGCAGCTTTAGTTTGAACTGGAACTCATTCCAGGACCATGGGGCATAATAAGCAAAGGATCCTTTACCAGCCTCAATATGCACATTTTGGATTTTAAAATGCAAAAAAGAATGAGATCTGAAGCTATGGTTACTATGGGAAGCTATAAGGTATTCATTTAAATAAGTATATTCATAAAATTTACATCGAATAGCCTTATATACCAGAATATACCAGAGCTTCAACTTGCGTAAAGCCAAATAAGTTCAGCCTACCAAATCGCATAATATATAATGATGAGTATTAAATCTTGTATTTGTATTGTACCTCAATACTGCATGATATAGCGAGTCCAGTTTACCTAAAGTTGATGGTGATGCAAACCTATATACTGCATCACCATAGTCAATTTGCAGCAAAGACATACAAGCAATAAGCCTCTTTTTTGTTTCCATAACATATATAACATGTTCATATCATAGTGACGTTTATAGCGTATTCCCATGCCCAGCAGACGAGTTTGGAAACATACACTCACCTCTCCCCAGCACACTGCCTTCCTTCTGTTCCTTTAATATGGTCCTATTAGCATATGGTAATGCATTGTTAAATAGAAACATGAGATGCAAATGTATTCTAGGTGGACATTCAATATGCACATAGCGCAATCAAATTTGAATTGGTCGAAACCACTAATTCGTCTGAATATAGCAATATCTGCACCATAACTACGATGTGCTAGTTCCAATAACTGAGCACCGCTGGCTCAAATAGTGTCAGAGTAACAGTCTGCTCTGGAGTTAGATACAATAGTACAAACTTACAATAGTACAACTCCCCCCCCCCCCCCCCCCCCCCCCATCCACACACACCGGATGGGAGGATCAGTTATGTGTTTTATCACTGTATTGATATGATGGACAGCGGTAGTGTGTTTACATATACAGTTATATGTGCTCTTCACTGCTCCACAGCCATATCGGCATCCAGCGTGTACCATCAAAGTATGGAAATGTAGATTGAGAGAAGGATGAAGAGGGAAAGGGAGTCCTGCCTGTTATCTTTGCTGTGTGTTGCCTCACATCTGTAAATTAATTGTATAAATACGTCATACACCCATCTTGTGGCCAATTGCTTTATTTGGCTATTCCATAGATTGCTGTGCATTACGGGTGAGGGGTGGGCAGCTGCAGTTAAGGTTTTCCTAAAATCAGACCGGTGATACAATCAACCAATCAAAGACCTGTATTTTCTCTGCAGCAGTAATCATAAGTTAGCTGAGGCGGGACAAACAGTTCTGTTAACTGTAATTTCTGAACATTTTTGGGGAAACTAAGTTGCTAATTGTACAGAGACTGTTCATTTATTGAGAAATCATAGTAGGCTACAATTAACATTTTAGGAGCGTATTACAAAATAATGGCATAACGAAAAAAATCCATTTCAGCGACACTCCCACACAAACTGGGCTTAATCATAATGTTCAAATGGGTGAGTAGAATGAATAACACAACACATTTCTGTGTATTGTGTATATAAAAATGTTTGATTGATGTTTACTTTGCAGGTGAACGAACTCGTTACATTTACAAATCAGAGAGTGTGCTACCACAGTAGACTTTGTCACGGCACGACTTATATATATAAAAAATATATATGTCGGATCAGCTGGCCTTTAAAGAAACCTATATAGTATTTCCTTGTGATATAATACTGTACGTATAATAGTGGTGTTATCAGTACATTATTTTGAAAACTCGGCGCCTAGCTATGAAGCCAATTGTGTATTTGAATGGTCCTGTATGTATGTATGTGTGCCTGATATATTGTGTGGTCTCGTCTGCTGTCATATCGGTACATACTGTGGCGACACAATGATAGCACCTTGTCGGGGAAAAGTCATTGCTAATGGTGACTGTCCATCACTCTGCATTCTCGCTTGGCTGTTGTGTGCAGTTGCTATATTGGTAGTGAATACTCAGACGGTTTTGCGGGGCACAAACAGATTTGCGAATTGCTCAGAAAACTGCTATATTCCAATGTCTTGCAACTACTTTGTGCAGTTTTGGAATATCACTCATTTTGTGCCAAAGCACTATTTTTTTGCGAGGCACAAATTTAGCGAGGGGATTGCGCGAAGATTGAAGATCTGGCCCCATCTCTTTTTAGTTTATCCACTTTTCTTAACTCCGTACCTATAATTCTTTCTTCGTATCCTCTTTTTTTTAAGATTTGTTTTTAATATATATTTGTTTTACATAGTCACTTTCTTTTGAACATATTCTTCGTATTGTATTCTAAAGGTTCTTTTTCCGCTTTTTCTAATTGTTCTTCCCATTTCCCCATGTATGTACTGGCAAAATGCATTCCTAATTTAGATCCTATTGCTGTACCATTGTTTTGTTCGTAATTCTTATCAAGAAATGTATAATAACTGTTTTCATGTTCAGCACCTCTACTGTTGTTATTGATTTATCTAGTCTATTATCTAATGCTTTTTGACAAGCTCTAAATTTTCTTTACAAGGGGCACTTGGATACAAGGATTTTACAGTAATATTACTGTCAAGAAATAGCACTGTAAAAAGCTCCCCAAGTGATCACAATTACTCTAGAAGGCCTATATAATTACAATGGCTCAATGACTGAAATGGTCAAAGGCCTAGTGTTGCTTTTTATAAGCATTATGAGGAATAAGCTAAAAACCTAATTCTATTAATTCAATTTGAGACGTACATTTTCCTAAATGCTAATTTCCTGTATGCCATTGTTCATTTAATGTGGTATATATGTTTGAAAGCAGGTGATACAGTGCCTATAGGAAGTATTCACCCCCCTTAGACGTTTTCACAGTTTGTTGTGTTAAAACCTGAAATCTTGACGCACTTAAATGGGATTTTTTTTCCTTTGATTTACACAACCTACTCAACACTTTCAATGTGTGAAAAATGGGGGGGGGGGGGGGGGGGGGGGAAAGAAAACAAATCAAATCAAATTAAAAACCTGAAAAGTCTTCATTAGATATGTATTCACCCCCTTTGCTATGACACTTCTAAATAAGCTCAGGTGCAACCAATTGCCTTCAGAATTCATACAACAAGTTAAATGGAGCCCATTTGTGTGCAATAAAAGTGGTTCACAAGATTTCAGATTAAATACACCTGTTTCTGTAAGGTCCCACAGTTGGGTAGTGCATTCAAAGCAAAGATACTACCATGAAGACTAAGGAGCTTTCAAAACAACTCCAGGATAAAGTTGTGGAAAGGCACAGATCAGGGGTGGGGTATAAAAAGATTTCAAAGGCATTGAATATCCCTTGCAGCACAGTCAAGTCGATCATTAAGAAGTGGAAGGTATATGGCACCACCCAGAATCTGCTTAGAGCAGGCTGTCCTCCCAAATTAAGCAGCCGGGTTAGAAGGGCATTGGTCAGAGAAGCCACCAAGACAACTCTGAAAGTCCTACAGTTAGATATACTTATCTAACCAAGACATTTTTTTTTTCATTAACTGTTATTTCACAATAAAAATTATTTTGCCTCTTCAAAGTGTTGAGTAGGTTGTGTAAATCAAAGGAAAAAAAATCCCATTTAAAACCATCAAGATTTCAGGTTGTAACACAACAAACTGAAAACGTCCAAGGGGGGGTGAATACTTGTTACAGGCACTGCATATATTGTATTTTACCATGGTTACTGTAAATTACTGAAGTATTAATTACTGGTCATAAGTAATAATTCTTAAAGATTACAATGTTCTTAAGGTTCAAAGGTGTAAAACATATATAATATTTACTTTAGAAAAAGGTTGTATATATATGTAAAGGTTTTAAGCCATGTTTTTCAATTTCTTTTATATCTTAAAAATAAAGTTAATTGAATATTTTATGCATTCTTTTTAATGTTTGCCAAGTTTTGATTTTTTTTCTTCATTTTTATATGATGTACTTTTTATAGCTTTTTACACTTTTGGCACCATGGCAACAACCACATCTGAGCAAGAGGCACAGAGGGAAATGTTTCCACATGGAACCTGGTATTTGATAGCCCAGACGTACAAGTGAGACAGCATTTGGCATTTACCCCAAAATAGGAAGCAATAAAGTCTGTAGCTAACCAATGGGTGATAGATAAGACCTGTCATCAATTTGACATGGAGTACACCTAGAATGTCAGCCTCTGTAGTGATGAATGGATCTGTCACTGAAAATTTTACTTAACTTAACCCTTCCTCTTCAGTGAACATTCTACCTGTTTGAGTTGTGACTTTCAGCTTGTGTATCAGAACAAATGTTCACCAACGGTACGCTGGATTTTACCTTTCTAAACAGTTGAGAAACAGAAGATTATTAAGAGAACAACGTTTTCATTCTATGAGGAAATATACCCTATGATTTACCTAGTTGTGAATTTAAAATGTTTGAAATATACTCAAAAATTCAATTTACTTTATAAATAAGTGTAATGCAGTGTAATGCAGTGATCTCTTACCTAAAAACTGTAAAAGTATCAGTGGTAGCCACTATGCTCAGGAACAAGGATCAGAAAGAGTTTTATAAATACTGTGTATGATTTTCATTGTACACCAAATTGTTTGACAGGTGCTGTGACAGAAATACAATGAATCTTGGTTGTAAATCTACCTCCTGACCTGTGATGGTGTTAAATAGCGAGTACAGAGTTCTTTTGATGGGCTGGCCAGACAGTTCTCTCCCTGGGTCGGGAAGTCAGTCAGTCTGGATGAAGGTGAGACTCTGTTGCAAAAACATAATGACCCCGGAATGGAAACGATGTAGCCATCGCAGACTGTAAAAGCAGCTGCAGTCGTTTACCAAGGGGTCATCCGTAACAGCATATAAGGTGGATGGAGAATCTTAATCTGTTCTTTCGCTTTGGTTAAGAAATATAACCCGGAAGGACCTGTGCAGTAAATTGTGAAATATCGTGAGTGTTTATTTGTCTTGTCTATAATAGTTATTTGTGTTTTCATAGATGGCTAACACGTTCCAGAGCTGTTGCTAAGGACCAGCACTACACTATTGTCACTCTTTAAATTATATCACACCACGAGCACTACAGCGCGCACCCAGGACTGGTGACCATGTTTGTATATTGTGGGAGAGATACCTGTGTTTATTGTTTGGGACTGCAACCCGTTATTATTAACCCCAGGAATTACACATTGCTGTGTATTGCCGGGGATCATTATTTTGGTCACCTGACCTGGATTATAAAAAATAAAGATACCCTTTTCCATACCAGATTACAATCTCTGTCTTTTTTATTCCTGAACTGCATCACCTCTGCACCTGTACACAATCAACCACATTGCCACACGTGGTGTCAGATAACGGGATCACGAACCGCAATGCACTGGCAGAGCTGATGGAGACAATGGATAGCAGATGTGAGACAGAGGAAAGAAAGAGGGAGGCATGCTACACTGTGCTCATTGAACAAGTAGGGCTGGTGTTTTCCACAGCACCAGCTCCTCCATGAACACCAACAATGTTGGCACCGAAGGGTTGGGCAATGATGATGTCGGCAGAGGATGACCCAGAGGCTTACCTGGTCGTGGGAGTTCTGGGAGAGCCAGTTGGGACATTGCCTGATTGGGGAGGCTCGTGAGGACCTCAACAGTGCCTGTTATGACCTGGTCAAGCTGGCCATCCTCCGTCATCTCAACACCATGGCAGGGACTCTGGGTATGGTTCAGGGAGTACCAAAGACCCCCAGAAACATGTCCTAGGGTGGTTGCGGAGCAGTTGTTTGACCACATGGTACACTGGCTGACCCCCAAGAAGAAAACCAACCTGCAAATGAGGGAAGCAGTGGTTGTGGAGCAATTCTTCCATGTGGTTGGCACCAATACCCAAGCCTGGATATGGTGTCACAACCCCCACACCCTGGAAGATGTCGTGAAACTAGCCAAGGACTCCCTGGTCTCTGCCTGGACAGGGATATTGTTGGTGCCTGCCTTTTAGAGCAGCCCCTCCTCTCTCTCCTCTACCACCACCATTACACTCAATATCGGGATCCAGACCTCCTAGATCTCTGGCCCCTATGGGCAACCTTTCCTCCTCTTCTTGGAGATCAAGGTTGACCCCCAGTGGGGGTAAAGCTGATACCCCAGCCTCATTGCCATACTGCAACGAGACATGTGTTTAACCAATGTTCCCTCCTTCCCTATCTGTTTTAGATGCAACCAACAAGGGCACCAGGCCAGGTCACGCCCATTGGCAATGGAGTGTGATGTGGCAACATGCAACTGGGCATCTGGAGTGGATAAACACGGTGAAAATGGTTGGGATGGTTGTTAATGCAGATTTAGGCAAGGTGTCCACCCACGCATTAGTGGACACCGGATGAGAGCAGATGGAGGTGTGTCATGGCAGCCACCAGGCCAGATGTCGATCTCCTGTGTCAATGGAGATACAGCGACATACCCCACCTTAAAAGTACATTTATCAGTAGGACCAATAAAACGCCACCTAGTAGTTGGGGTAGTCGAAAGGCTACCACACCTAATAATTCTGGGTCGAGACTGGCCAAATTATAGTGAATTCGTTAAATTAATGGCAGTCTGAACCGCACACCTAAACGCAGTAGACAAAAAGAAAAAGGAACAAATTGGTGAAGTTTTTCCTTTTCAAGCTGAAATGTTTTCCCCCATTTGGCATCCTAGAAAAAACAAATAAAGAGAGAAGGAATGCAAAATGGGAGGGAGCATCACTAAGACAAGGCTGGGGTCTGGTGGAAGATCGCCTGGATGGTAACAAATGCCAGAGAGGGCGAGGTTACCGGTCCATCTAGGGTAGATGCTACTCCTGTGGTACTAAAGCACGAACATAGTGTGGGGCCAACATAATGACCTGTCACTAGTGCACACTTGGGGGCAAGTCCAGTCTATTGAAGATAATGATGTTGATGACAGCCTGTAACACAATTATTGGTTCCCCCATCTTGTCGGACTGAGATCTTGAAGTTTGCACACGATATCCCTTTTGTGGGGCACTTCGGAGCTGACAAGACAAGGGACAGAGTTCAACAGGGTTGTCTCCCTTCGAGTTCTTGTACAGCCAACAGCCGCGCTCGATCTGTTGAGAGAGGGGTGTGAGGAGCACAAAGGCTAATCCAACAATATAGTGAAGCATGTGTCCCTACTTAGAGATCGCCTGGATTTGGCCCGGTTGGCCCAGTTTTAGTGCCTAACACAGCTCATAAAAATAATAAAAAAGTGCAAATTTGCTAAACATTAAATATACCGATAGCAAGCATGTCAACACTAAAGTGTACAAACACAGCACAGTATAATATATGGTCTTGTTCACTGCCGCCAGATGACGCTGTTTTGACTAATCTCTGTTAAGTTTATTACATGTTAAGTTTATTTATACAGTATATGTATGTGTATGTGTGTACTATATATATATATATATATATATATATATATATATATATATATATATATATATATATATATATATATATATACCGTATTACTTCAATTTGGCACCTCTGCATTTATTTTAAATTGATCAAAATAACTGCGGCCTTAAAATGAGGGCTCCGATTATACGAGGGCTGACTTTATTAATAATACTATGCTGTACAAACGGTGCAATATTTTATTACATGATTTAAGGCATTTTAGAAATGGCGTCGTCACAGGCTCAGATCTGCAGCACTATACTCTTGTGTGTTGTTGCTGCTTGAATACCGTACATTTACTGATAGTTAACAAGAGTCTACTAGGTGGGAGTGGGAGGTCAGGGGAGTACTGTACCAGTGAATCGGGAGTGTGTATTGGTTGCTATGGAGCGGGACAAGAAGAGGAGAGAGAACGGTAGTTAAGTGTGATGCAGTTGTTTTTCTTAACGAAAAATATTACCTCTGAATATTGGTTTGTTTCTGTTAAAACTAAACTATATCCTACTCGGTTATTTTGTTTTTTTCTCACTGTAATTTACCTGCTTGTTTGTAATTTCTCTATAAGAGAAACCAAAACTAAATTGTCTCATAGATAGTAAGCAAGTTATATATATATATGTGTGTGTGTGTGTGTGTGTGTACAGGAGTAAAATTACAATTGAGTAAAAAACAAAACAACAAAACAACTAAACACCCTACAAGAAGATATCTTCGGCCAGCTTTCGGATAGCGCTTAGTTCCTCTGTGTTTTCAGTTTTCACCATCAGCAGGATGACAGGCTTATATTCATGGCAAACAGCGTGTAAATAAATTGTGCACATTGAAAAAAACTGACTGTATATAATTTGCGCTGCTTTGGAGTTTCAAAATGAACTGTTATTTAATGAATATTTAACAATATTCAATAACATTAAAAATAAATAAACAAATGATCAGTGATGTTAAACGTAATTTTGGAGTAAGGATCAGCTAGCGCGTATGCAATTTGTGATAAGCAAATCAAATTATTATTATTATTATTATTAGTGAAAGGTAGATGGTACAGTAAAGCCACAATGCATGATGCTGCCGCTGTTACTGAATTTTAAAAAAAAAGTTTTTTGTAAGCTCATGTCTAGTTTATATAGATTACATTGCAAAATATTGTAATCTGTTTGGAATAAATATTTTAATAGCACTCCTGCAGTATGATAAACTTGCTTTAGGCTTGTTACGAATGTTGTGTTTTTTTTTTGGTTTGTTTGTTTTGTTTTTTTTTTCTCTTGAAGCGACCCAGGCATAATTACCCCTTCCATTCAATTGTGGTGCAAAAGCTTTTACTGAACTGCAATGATATTATAATAATAACGTCACGGGAAGATGAATGGAGGGAAAATGTATGGTACAATCACAGATATTTACTAGAATAATTATATTTTGTGTGCCCAATTAATCGATTCTTATTTTGAGACTTAGCTGACAGCCCTAGTGTGTACCATAGGGTGTACATCCAATCCGCAGAATGTGGCAAAAGCACAACAACAAAAGCAGGAACATCTTCAAACACACCCTTCCGTACATAGTGCCCGGTGGAGTTAAGAGACGTCAGCAAGCAAGGTTACTTTAATAACATACTTTTTTTTCTGTTTTTCCAGTGCGGCGCCCTCACTATATTGTCCTCTGATCCACCCTCAATTATCAGTATATAATTTCAATATGTTCATTAAAATGAAGGGTAAGTGTACCGTTTAAGCCCACCAAATCTAGTTTGAACCCCTTTTTAGATATTTTTATCTCAGGTTTTCTACAAGAGTGGTATAAATGAAAGATTAATCATTCATTTGCTGTTTCATGACTTTATATAAACTCATATTATTGTTGACAAAAAAATAACTTTCAAAATATGAGCTAAATCTGGACTGGTCTTAATAGGGACAATATACCATTTAACCATTTACTGTTTCCTTTTTTAAAATGGAATCACAGAATCGCCACCTGAGCATATATTATCAGTGATTAAAGCCTGGTTTTCGAACAAACTGATTATCGCTCACCGATACTGTATTGGTATAAGAAAAGTGTGCTTTTAAAAAAGTAATTTCAGCTTTCAATCATTTAAAATATGCTGAAGATAATGTAAACAACACCAAGCTACAGACAGGGAGTCCCAAGCTTTAAACGTGTTACTGTTTATAAATAAGAACTCAACTTTATTATGAATATTGTGTTATTATGTTTTAAGCAACATACTACAATAGTGTTCATTATGGTCATTGTTTGTTTAATAGTTTTAAAATGTTTGGTAAAACGTGACCTTTTGTTTGACCTCGTTAGTACAACCGGCCCCTTTTGCTAATGACATCTTTAGTCAGGGTCGTATAACCAAGGATAATCTCCACATTTTTGTAAAATGACTTTACACTTACTTCTAAAGATGTATCGTGTTTCAGTAAATTCAAACGATAAACTTTGCTTCCCGCACAGAGGGAGAACAGAAACGTAAAACGCCATTAAGTGGGGTTGGCATTGCAAGCGAGATGAAGGGTGGTTTCACAGTTCCAATAGAGTGACAGTTTCCTAAGCATTATTTGTGAATGCTTATTCACCATTGCTACACCCTGTCAGAAAGTCGACCTTGTTGAATTTTTTCATTTTTTCAAATTATCATAAAATCACAATTTCCAAGATTAAATATGCTACTATACCCCCTGGGCACTGCCAATAGGGTCACACGACTGCGATACTGCATGCCGATTGGCTCGGTGGATGTTGGATTTTGCTAAATTAGAAGCCTGTCATATAAAGAGTTAGGGAAAGAAACGATCATTTGAGTTGTATGTAATGTGGTGTATATCATGTTTTCAGGACAAAGGACAACATCAGAAAGGCACTGTGAGATGAATGATCCTGATTTTAGCTCAGTTTTGGTGCGAATGGCATATATCGCATTTTGCATCAGGAAATATATATTCCAGGCAGGTAAACAATAAGGGCATCTTCCCCTACAATCATGAATCTTATAAGAAAACTCACCTGGGTTTCAGAGCTGGGAAACTTTAGAATCCAAGCTAATCATGTCCTGGGTTCAAAAAACATAATCGCTTACTCTCTCATTTTAATTTTCAGAAATTACACACACTGTTTTCAGGAGACCAGCTACCACATTCATGTCCAGGATTCAAGGACCTCATATTTTACTAAATCAATCATCTTCTAACATCAAGATCTCTGAATGCACAGTCAATCTCATGAAAAAAAATGGTCTCACAAAACACCAGAGCCGCTTCTAACACAGGGTGGTAGTCTTATATCAAGTATTGCTCCATATCATATTCATGGCCTTCCGAATCTTCCATCACAGAATTCATTACTTATTGCTTTTTAAAACGCAATCTCTCCCTTTCTACCATAGGCCAATACTTGTCAGGACTACAGTTTCACTCTCGCTTTCTCGGAATCACTATCCCTCCTTGTGGCAAAGTGGTTGGTTGTGTACAGGTGCAGGAGTGATGCAGTGCACAATAAACAAACAAGGAGAGTTATAATACAGTTGGAAAAGTATTTTATTGTATAAAGGTCTGGCGACCAAATAATAAGCCCTTGCCTGCCAGGGCTTTAATAAATGTATGTGATCAGTTTCACGTTCATTACGGCAATCTGCCATTATAATTTCATAATTCACCTTTCCTATAGCCCAATTCACCTCATATGGCCCCTGCCATTTAGCACACAGTTTTGATTCTGATGAGGGAAGTAGCAACATTACCTTGTCCCCTATTCGAAAGGTTTGAATCCGTGCATTTTTGTTGTAATGCTGCTGCTGTTGGTGCTGAGCCGATCTGAGGTTGTATTGGGCCAAACGACCGACCAAATCCAGGCGGTCTCTTAGTAGGAGCACATGCTTCACTACATTTTTGGATGAGCCTTTGTGCTACTCCCACCTCTCTCTCAGCAGATCAAGGATGCCACGAGGCTGTCGGCCGTACAAGAGCTCGAAGGGGCAGAACCCTGTCGAACTTTGCGGCACCTCTCTCACTGCGAAAAGGAGGTAGGGAAGAAACGATGCCCAATGTTTCTGATCTTGCGTTACTAATCATCTCAGCATGGACTTCAAGGTCTGATTAAAGTGTTCCACCAAACTGTCCATCTGTGGATGATAAACAGATATCCTGAAGGGACACATTCTTTTATATTTTATACTCCTGCTGTAGTGTGTTCGACAGAAAGTTGGTTCCATGATCAGTCAAGATCTCCTTGGGGATCCCTACTCTAGCCATAATCTATACTAATCCTGTTGCTATTGCAGCAGCACTAGTGAGCCTCAGTGGAACTGCTGCTAATTTTCTGCCACGTTTACATGTGCGTTCAAGACTGCCATTAATTTAACCAATTCTCTGTAATTTGGCCAGTCTTGGCCCAGAATTATTGTGTGTGGTAGCCTTTCCGCCACCCCAACCAGTAGGTGGCGTTTTATCAGTCCTGACGATTAAATATACTTTTTAGGGTGGGGTATCTCCATGGACGCAGGAGTCACCTGTCCTTGTGGCTGCCACGACACACCACCCAAGAGAGCTGCTTTTAATCAAGGTCTGCTCACACCCGGGGTCCACTAATGCATGAGTTGTCACCTTGCCTAAAACTGCATTCACAAATCAAGGCCTCTCACAACCATTTTTCCAACTCTTACCCGCTCCAGATGCCCAATTGCACGCTGCCACATTTCACTCCATTGCCCATGGGCATGACCTGGCCTGGTGCCCCTGTTGGTTGCATCTAAAACAGATAGGGCAGTGGGAGGGGACGTTGGTTAAACATATGTCTTGTTGCTGGTATGGCAACAAGGCCAGGGTAGCAGTTTTACCCCCGCTGGGAGCCAGCCTTGACCTCCATAGATTCCAGTGTTGAGGGTGGTGAAGGAGAGAGAGAAGTGGCTCAGCTGCTCAGAAGGGCGAGCATCAACAATATCCCTATCCGGGCAGAGACCAGGAAATCCTCGTAATCCTTGGCCAGTTTCATGGCGTTTTCCAGGGTGTGGGAGTTGTGGCACCATATCCAGGCAAAGTGGCTGGTGATTGTGAACAGGTGTAGAGGTGATGTAGTGCAGAAGAAATCACAAACAATTGGAATCCAGTAGGAAAGTGGGTTTAAATATAACTGTGCGGCATAAATAACAGTTATAGCAGTTCCAAATCATAAACACAAATATCATCCCCACAATAATACTAACACCGTCACTAGTCCTCGGTTCATGCGGTAGTGCTCGTGGTGGGTGATACAGTTTATTTGGTGACAATTTTGCAGTGCTGTTCCGGGTTAGTGCTGCCCCTTGGCGGCAGCTCCAGAATTTGTGTTTAGCTGTCTAGTAATACACAACAAGACAATTACAGACAAACAAAACAAAACATTTACAAATGTCTCTATTATTTCTCAGAGTCTCTCACACAATCCTTACAGTTCAATAGTTTTTAAACCATGACTTGGTAAACGATTGCAGCTACTTTTTATGATCTGCGGCTGCCACATCATCTGCCCTCTGGGTCAATGAGTTAGTGTACTGAAGCTCCATCTCTTTTCTACATGACCGACTTCCTTTTAACCCTCGGAACGAAGTGTCAGGTCAAGTAGTCCAGAGTATTCTGTTCCCGTTACTTAGTGCCCTCACAAGTGGGGAGGAAGATTTACCACCAAGAATCATTGTCTTTCTGTCACACTCCTCCATCTCACCTTCCACCGAAAACAAATGCTACTCAGTGGGATACAACAAACTCCTTCCAAACCTTCATCTTCCTTAGTTGCCTATCACTAAGGAAGTCCTGGAATACGTGATTAACACTATACGCTACGGCTGCTTTTCTCTATACAAAGATGCTCTCCTTGAAGCAATGTTCATTTTGACCTTCTGTGGATTGCTACGATGTGGCGAAATCATGTGCTGGTGTCACGGGAAATAAGTTAGTTGGGAAATAAGTTAGCATTTGCCTTTTTAAGCCTTTCTACGCATGCATGAATACTAGAACTTAAAGGTAAGGTTAAGCTGTCAACATTTTCGGTCTGTGAACTATAATTCATAACAGACTGTTATTGCGATTTTTCCAATGTGTCTAGTATATTGTTTTTGTCAGGACCTTTATTAAAAGCTACATTATATGTGTTAAAAATCGAAAGCACGTCGCTGTAATATTAATAACATGTTTTTCATATTATTATTTAATAGGTTAACTGTAAATATAGGTTTTAATAGGTTAAAATGTAAATACCTCTTATACACAATGAGATATAAGTCCACAAACTAAGGTATAATTGTTATTCTTCTTCCTCTTCTAACGTTTTTTATGAGTATGTAGTAACTTTTCAAACAGAAAAGCTAAATAACTGGTCAGGTAACCATCATGTGATTCCACATGTTGGGCAATGTCAAAATAAACCAGGGAACACAAGCAGTTTGATATCCACACCATTTATATTACACAATTTATTTATGTTTTAAAACAACACATACTGCAATAAAATAATAAAAAAAAAAAATATTTACCATTGTTTGAGGTTCTGGTGGATTCTAGAAATGCTCTATTTCCTGTTTGAAAATATCTACAGTAGTTTCATGTTTGGTAGATACCATAGAATGGAACTGTAAACAAAAGTGGCATGTAGCTTCCTTGTCTAAATCTCTGATCTCTGATAAATTGTAGTTCCTCGTTTAATTTAGAAGTGTAAAGTCGTTTTACAAAAAAATTTGAGATTTATATGTGGTTACGACCCTGACTGAAAATGTTATTAGCAAAGGGAGCCGGTTGTACTAACAAGGTCAAACAATAGATCACGTTTTACCAAACATTTTAAAACCAATAAACAATGACCATAATGAACACTATCGTAGTATGTTGCTTAAAACATAATAACACAATATTCATAATAAAGTTGAGTTCTTATCTCTAAACAGTAACACGTTTAAAGCTTGCGACTCCCTGTCTGTAGCTTGGTGTTGTTAACATTATCTTCAGCATATTTTAAGTGATTGAAAGCTGAAATTACTTTTTTTAAAAACACACTTTTCTTATACCAGTACAATATTGATGAGAGATAATCAGTTAGTTTGAAAAACAGGCTTTAATCACTGATAATAGGTGCACAGTGCAAATAAATCACATTTTCTGTTAAATTATAGTGTGGATGCTTCACAAGCAGAACTGTTATTGCAGTGTTTAAAAATATAAAATCCATTTATACAAAATCTTCCAGCTTTCTTGAAAAGATCTACGTTTCCCTGTTTTTTCTTTTGTATTTGTTTTGCTCTCATTAGTATATATAGTAGATACAGCGTCCATTAGTTCTTGCAGATTCTACTGTACTTGCTGAAGTGGTTTTCTACCACTTCTAATGAAAGTGCCACATCAATCACATTGAATATAAAAGAAAAATTAAAGGTTTTTTTTTTTTTTTTAAATGCAATTCTCAAGTCTGCAAAACATAAAAATGCGTAATTGTGGTTTGAGACTGGAAGATGAATAGTTACCATACACAGACATGATGGAAAATACTATAAAGTGACTGCATCTGTATTTGTCACCTTTTCTTTTTATATTTTAAACTCTTTTATCCAAAATCCATGGCCGAACATATATTTAAGAAAAACAAAACGGTGCTCAGTTTTTCTCAGTGCTGTAAAGGAGCAGCCCGGAAACGTCCACTCAAGGAACTAAACCACTCTGCTCCCACGCTCCATATACAAAGTAATCCTCAATCTTTGAGACATGTCAATTAAAATATTATTATTGAGAAAACTAATCAACCCAGATATTAAATGATCAATTATTGAATTGTTCCCACAGCTGAGACCTCAGTCAGAACTGTGGCGCTTGCAGAGGGGCATGGCCACTGGACAGTGTGTTCTTTTTGTGTGTGTGTGTGTGTGTGTGTTCTGTGATTGGTTGTTTATGTTCTGTTAATGTTCATTGTTAGGCACTCAGGACCTGCATGGCGGTGCTAATACCCTTCATCCTAGCCCGCAAAAGGATGCTCACAGAATTGTTCCCGTAAAGCACAACGTCGAGTCTGTGATTTTTCATGTGAACAGCACCTGAGAGTGGAAATAATTGTAGGGGGGGTTCGTGTAGGCTGAGAGACAATAACAGTGTATCTGTTCATTTGTATCTGTTCAACTAGTTTACCCACTTTATTTACCACTACACCACTGGTTTTGCTTGTTTACAATAACACATAGTAGATTAAACAGCAAAAATTAGCTGATTTACTTTTAATTTAATATGGATATTCAGTTCATTGGTGAAGAATCTACAGCCCTGAACTGTTACATTACAAGATACCTTTCAAAACCTGAGAAGAGTTTTGCCCTTGGCATCATCAGTGACATCAGCTCAAACAAGTCTCTGGCCAGCAGATTGTGAAATGTTGCACCCGCAGCTTGTCCAACACAAAATGTGGTGCACTTGAAGCAGCAGACAATCTCCTAGACTTACATGTCTATGGCACAGATCTGCAGACAACCATCAAGTGGATTGATGTATCAAAGGTTTCTAGCCACCGGCTGAAATCCAAGGAACACATTGACATGTTAGCAAAATAAAATTCTGACTCAACCGACATCTACTTTCCTTCCTGGATTGATTCATACTACCCAAAATGTCTGGAGGCTCTGCAAGACATGATTTCATTGCATGGCATGATGTGGTGACAGAGAAGCCTAACATGTTTCCATTGGGGTAGATCAAAAAGTGAAGCACACCCTTAATCAATCATTACCATTACAGTGTACGAGACACTGACATTCCTATGTGGAAGCCTCCCATCCTGGTAGGGATAGCATTCAAAAAGCTATGGCATATCAGGATCAACTACAACAAATAGCTGCAGCTGATGAGGAGTTAACCCGACTAGTAGAGCAGAAACAAAAGGGTATAAAGGCTGAAGAGGACAATGAGCTTGAAACAGAAGAACCTGAAAATCAATTTCACTTTGCTCCTCTGCAGGCTGCAGAGGCAATGGCTGAATTCAGAGATGTGGTGGCACAACCTCTTCTACAAAATGTAGAAGACATGCCCAAGTGCCTTAATAAAGATCAGCAGAGAGTGTTTGACCACATTGCCAAAAAACATTGGAACAATAAACTGAAACAAACTCCCCCATCTTCTGCATGTTTGTGTGGCACTGGAGGCACAGGTTAGACTTTTCTCATTCAAACTGTCACAGCATGGGTGAAAGAAAGCCTGGGAAAAGAAGTGGCAATCACAACACCCACTGGAGTTGCAGCTTACAATATCAATGGGATGACCACTCACAGATGACTAATGCTTCCAGTGGAACATGATAAAACACTGGTGTATCGTAACCTTTCTGATGAGGTACTGCAATACCTTCATACAGACATGCGAGATGTGACCCTCTTCCTTATTGATGAGGTGTCCATGATTTCCAATTTCAACTTATTGTACATCCATCTTTGTCTGTGTGAGATTTTCCAAACTGCTAACACAGATAATGGCTGCTTTGGAAAAAGTCAGCATCTTATTTTTGGGGGTTTGCTACAGCTTCCACCTGTGCTTCAAAATCCACCACATGTGCCACTTAAGAGGAATTGCACAAACTGACTGGCTCCATGGGATCTGTGGAATATATTTGCGTATGATCAGCTGGCACTTAATATGCGCGAGAAACAGGACAGAACTTTTGGTAACATCCTTAACCGTGCCCGACTCGGAGCCACCAACCAAGTGGATCGCAGATCGTTGACTTTATGGTTGTTACCTATGGAAAGAGGAGATATCCAGCAACAAAAACCTACGTCATACCTACTGTAGATGCCTGTAACCAGATCCAGACTGCTGTGCTTGATTGTATGCCTGGAGAGGACATTCATCCTATGGACTGTGGACTGCTCTTGTAACTTCCAGAGAAATGTGCTGAAAAAAAATAACGCCTACAAGGCTGACTGCCACCAGTCTCATTAATGGGGCTGTGACAGGCAGTTCAAAAATAATAATTTTATTAACAAATGAACACACAATAAAAGGGCACAAGGGCCAAAACAAATATATTTAAACACAAATAACAAAACACAAAGCAAAACTTACAAAATAAAAGTTTCCAGGCTGGGTGATGCCTTCACTGGAACAGAAAATACAAAAACAAAACAGCAAACCGAAAAAACAGTAAGAACAACCATCAGCTTGCTTCCTCAGCTCCCTCCTCCCCCTAATGGGAAGCTGAGGCCTCCTTTTATGTCAGGTGACGGGGTGCTGATTGCTGATTGATCATGAATTACTCCAATCAATCCCCAGCCACCTGAGCACAATAAACCCAGGCAGGCAGGGGAATTTAACCCCATCCCTACCAATCTATTCAGGGATATCTAGAAAACACAAGTATGGTCAAAACAATAACCATCAGTGGAGTCACCCATACTTTTGAATGTTTACGCTCAAAGTTCGAAATCATGGGCAGAGTCTACATTGTTCGAGAGCACTTCCCAGTCATTGGTGCTCATGTAATCACCATTCACAAATGCCAGGGTATGACTATAAAAACAGTTATGATGGATCTTGGTAACTGCATTTCCTCCTAGTTTCATTGCACTTTCCAGAGTTGCATCCTTAAGCGGTGTCCACCATATCAACTTTTTTAACCCCAACTACATTAAGGCACCTCAAACTGCAGTTGCAGAGTATAGTAGGCTCAGAGGGATTTATTGTCCTAAGTTGATAAGCTTGAAGGAGACCAACACGCACAAGAGACACAATCTAAAAGATTGAGTGCATTTCATTCACCAAGCTATCATTAATGTTTAGGAACAGCAAAAGCCTCAATCTTCTAAGAGAACACTTGCACTTACACATCCATTCAGAGGCTTAAGCACCTCATGCTAGGCAAATGCAACATTGCATTGCCTTCTTCACTTGTAGCCTTTGAAGGATTCGTTAAAACAGAGTCAACAAGAAGCTATCAGGAGCTTTGTTCACAACTATGATCACTTGCCATTCACTACATCTCTACCTACTTTGGATATTTGTCACTTCTTAGGAGTGCACTTCTATAGAGGTGAGCAGCAAGATGTTGCAGAGTTTCTCACCAAATTGTCTGAAATTTGTCCTGAAGTATCTCGCACGGTTTCAGTCACAATAAATCATGACATTCTATGTACTAGATGTAACTACTGCTCATCAAACTGACAGGTGTTGCATGTTTACCCTCTAAATGTATCTACAGGTACAGATTCCATGTGCTTGGAAGAATTCATTTACAGAAATGATAAATGGGCAACAATTCTTGGTAGCCAATGTAGGCAATGCAAAACTTCTCCAATCATGAAACGTGAACTTATTCAGTCAGCAGGAAGAATGATTGCAGTCCAAACCAGACAGTACCATTACAAAGCAACACAATGCCAAGCTACTGCTGTGCAGAAGAGCAAAATTACTGTGGACAAGAGGAATGACCAGTTATCTTCCATTATCATACACCATGGACAGGGTGTTACTTCAGGACACTATGTGTCTCCTCTTGCTGTGGGTGCTACTGGAAAATGGGTGCATGCAAATGATGCACTCATTGAAGTCAAACCATGGCCAACAAATGCAAAGGACTTAGATATGGCCTTTTATGAAGAAATCTAATGTTTACAAATGCCTTACATTGGCCTAAGTTTGTTACACTTATATAACAAGGAGAATAATGTTTTTTTTTTTCATTATTAAAATGTGTTAGTATACTACCCTTTAGCACTGACATGTATACTTTTTAACCATTCATAATATTGTGGTTTTGTATCTAGGTAAATATCAGTATATTAATACCTACCAAAACAGACATATTGTTTTCACCACTCATGGATGTACATTTGCAACTAAAACAATACAATGTTTACGCTTTCAATATTGTTAAAAGTCCCTTCTACCATTATTTTACTTTGAAATCTTTTCTCTTTTCTCTTATATTACTCTACTTATTACTCTCTTGTCTCTGTCTGTTTACCATACACATTCTTGAATAGCTGTCCCTCACTTTATTCATTATTTGATCAAGTAGAAAAAGAAGCAATATATATTATCAATATAAAATAACAAAAAATGCAGCAGCCATTTAAGGTGGTGTTACCAAACACAAAAGCCCAAGTTAGGAGAAGCAATTGGGGCAACCTTGTCAAACATCAAGCAAATAGGCACACTTTGAAAGGTGCTGGGGCCCAACATTCACATAATTGTTACTTCTAACTTGGCTTCTTTTTTTCATCGCTCTTTGTACAACTTCAATGGCATTGTGACCATTAACTTATCAGCTCAAAAGTCACATTTGCAACAAAGAACATTGACAATGCACAACCAAAAAAAAAACACCCCAGCCCTGGCTCTGCAATGCCTGCCCCATCAACTGTCACTTCCCATACACTTACCTTACACTCTCATTATCCCTTGCACTCGTTGCTATTATTGGTCTTGTTCATCATCTTCATTGTTGGATACTGTTTTGTGTGGAGGGGACCAAAGATGCAGAAATACATAGAAGGTGAGGACAATGAACACTTTTTAACAACATTTGAGCGGATTGCATTGACATGCAAATTGACAAGGGAAGACTGGGCCATATATTTGGTACTGCTATTGACTAGCAAAGTTAGAGTGGCGTATGTCTCTATGGACATGGAAGACACAATGGACTATACAAAAGTTAAAGAGGCAATTCTTGAAAAATATGAAATAAAGAGACTTACAGACAGCAGTTCAGGTCCAACACAATTTTAAAAAATGCCAAAAGAACTCCATGCATGGCTCAAAGATTTGTATGAGGAAGTGGGTCTGTCTCACAATGCACACAAAGGAGGAAATTGGAGAATTACTTATCCTGGTGCAGTTTTTGCGAATGGTTAATAATGAGATCATAGTTTTGATAAAGGAGCATGACCCATGTACAGCAATGGAAGCTGCGCAACTGGCAGAGGCATTCATTACCGCATGGAGAGGTCCCAAGAGAAGTTTGGAAGAGAGAGAGTACAACACACTGGCCCAAGGCAAGTCTGGGGATGGTATGGTCAGTGGTCAAATAGTTTGTCCTGTTGTCCATAGTTCCTCAGCAAAGCCAATAAATGACATTGTTATTTGTTATCACTGTGGTGGGAAAGGTCATATTAAGCCTGAGTGTCCTCTTAGGAAGTCTAAGTCTATTAGTTTGTGTTATGTTCCACATCCAAGTGAAGTTAAGAATCAGGGGGTGATCAGACCAGAAACCTTGGTTATGGTGGGCATTCATGATAAACAGTGGTAGGTGTTGGTAGATACTGGCAGCAACCAGACTTTAGTTCAGGAGAACTGTGTGGCTCAAGAGTTGGTGAACTGGGAAGGGAAACTGAGGATAAGGTGTATACATGGAGATGAAGAAATGTATCCATCAGCAGATTTGTATTTGGATATAAATGGGTAAACTTACATGGTTACAGTGGGGGTAGTGAAAGTGTTACCACATCCAGTGATGATAGGGCAGGATATCTCTATTCTAGCTGAATTGCTGCTACAAGTTAAAAACTGTAATGTTGTGGTAACAAGATTGCAGGTGAGAGAGAAACCGGTAAAAGATCATTCTTGGAATGCATTGCCTTTTTCCAATGAGACATGTAATCAGTCTGAAAGCCAGAGGCGCCGAGAAAAGTTCAAAGGTACACAGTTAAATGAGGCACTGCCAAGTGGAAGTGAAAACATGATATTCAATTTAATATTGTAGAGTTGCAGAGGGCATATGCCACTTTGGAGTCATTGTATAAGAGGACGGTGCATAATAATGTGGGAGAAGTAACGGGAAAGATACATACTTAAACAGGACATTTTTGTATCACAAAAAGTGAAGAGGGAGAACAAATAGTTGTGACAAATGCTCTGCGCTCAAAAGTGCTTGAGATGGGACAATCAGTACCATGGGCAAGACATTTAGGGCAGAATAAGACTTTGGTGAGAATTGCTCATCGTTTTTATTGGCTGAGAATGTATCAAGAGATTGCTTGGTATTGTAAGACATGTCCTGAGTGTCAACTGGTTGCCCCAGGAAAGAAAGGAAACCACCCCTTATACCACCCCCTGTTATTGATGTTCCCTTCACTTGCATAGCTATGGATATAGTTGGGTGCTTAGAACACAGTAGATCGGCTAAACGATTTATTCTGGTAATCTGTGATTATGTCACAAGATATCCGGAGGCTTTTCCCCCGTGTAATATCAAGGTTAGGCAGGTAGCTAATGCTTTGTTGAAGTTGTTTTCAAGGGTGGGCATTCCCAAAGAGATACTTACGGACAAGGGCACTAATTTTACATCAACATTACTGGGTCAGGTGTATCAATATTTGGGGATAAAGAGCCTTAAGACCACACCATACCACCATCAGACTAACGGGTTAGTCGAGAGATTAAACAAAACTCTCAAGAACATGCTGCACAAGTTTGTTTCAGAAACAGGAGCGGACTAGAACCAGTGGTTACCCTACAACCTTTTTGCCTACAGAGAGGTCCCACAAGCTTCAACCGGCTACTTACCATTCGAATTGCTGTATGAAGACAGGTGAGGGGTCCACTTGATGTGCTCAAGGAAGCCTGGGAAGGAGAGCAGCCTCAACAACAGGTCAACATCCTGTCATATGTTCTCCAAATGAGAGACAAGTTGAACCATATGACTTCAATGGTTCAAGAAAATATGGAGCAAGCACAAAGAACTCAGAAGAGCTGGTACAATCATGCCTCTTGGAACCGAACATTTGCTCCAGGCCAAAAAGTCCTTTTGCTGTTAACCACCACATAAATTAGTCTTCTGGCCAAATGGCAAGGCCCATATGAAGTGCTGTGGAAATTGGGACCGTCACATATGAGATTGCGATGCCAGAGAGAAGAAAGGAAAAACACATTTTTCACATAAATTTATTAAAAGAGTGGCTATTACGGGAGGAGTCAAAGAAAATTCAGATGTTTGTTAGAGACATTGCTGAGCAGGAAGAACAACCAGAATACTTACCGACAACACACAAACAGTCCACCAGGGTTGACTTATGTCATCTTTCAGGAGTACTGCAAGAAGAGCTGGCAGTCTGTATTCCACAAGGGTTGTTTAGTGAAGCTCCAGGGCGTACTAATCTGGGAAGGCATCATATTCCATTAAAGTTGCCTGGTCCAGTAAGACAACCCGGATACAGGACTCCTGCCAAGCTGGTTTCTGTGTTAACGGAAGAGGTGAAGATCATGAAAGATCTAGGAGTCATCGAACCATCAAGCACTGAGAGGAGCAACCCTTTCGTGTTGGTTCCAAAGAAGGATGGGAGCCTAAGGTTTTGTATAGATTTTAGGAAAATAACCGCCTTTGATCCATATCCCATGCCAAGGATTGATGAACTCGGTGAACTAAATATCTCAGTAAGATTGATTGTTGGCCTCTCTGTGGCTTCTCTCCCAAGTCTCCTTCTTGTTTGAGCTCTGAGTTTTGAGGGACAGCCTTTTCTTGGCAGTGCCTGGGTGGTGTGATGCAGCTTCCACTTCCTGATTATTGATCCAACTGTGCTCACTTGGATATCTAAGCATTTGGATATTATTTTGTACCCTTTCCCTAATCTATGCATTTGTATTACTTTATCTCTAACTTCTGTAGAATGCTCATTGGTCTTCATTTTCCTCCACAGACAACATTGCCTTTAAGTTCTAAGATCTGTGCATGCATAGAAAGGCTCAAAAAGGCAAAAGCTAACTTATTTCCCAGCTAACTTATTTCCTGTGACACCGGAACCAGTCATTCCTCGGACCTCTGCATAGGATATCTCTCTTCAATCCCAGGTCATGTACTCTTTACTTTTAAAACATTCAAAATCAGACTGAGAAAAGAAAGGTATGCATGCTTATTTATCCAAAACACATTGCATTATTTGTCCTGTTTCTGCTCTTTTCAGCTATTTGTCACTGTGTCCGATGGCCAGCAACCAGGATACCCTGTTTCTCATCGGGGAAGGGATAGTCATGTCCAGGAACTGGTTCTAATTATGGACTATTTGGCGTCATTATTTTAGAACCCGGAGGAAGGGTAACCCTCTGCCATGGAGTCCCTAAAGTTTCCCCCTGTTTCTGGTGAGTAGGGTTTTTTTTTCCTTACTTGAGTGCTGAGAGATTTAGATCTGCAGGGTGGGGTGGCTTAGGTCACCTCATTCTTTTGGGGGGGAAGGTGGTCTGAGTGCCACTTGTCCTGTCGCTTGAATTCACATCCATCATAAACACATATCATGCTTGTCAGTATTAGGTAGCATCTTAGCTCCTTGAATCAGGCAAGACCAAAAGGTAAATCATGCACTATTACAAACAAGACATCATTTTATCATGCATCACATCAGACTAGGCTACTGGTCAAGTGCATAATTAATTTTACACATTGTCAATGGACATTACCCACGTTTCTCAAAACATGGGTGATGGTTAACTATGCAAACAATTGGCCACGGCCTTATATATTTTGAGGGAAGGTGGCCCCAAGTGCCACTTGTGATTCTTAATCACTGTATTGCATTCATCTTAGCTCGGCAAGCATACAGTGGCTCTCAAATGTATTCACCCCCCTTGGACTTTACCACATTTTTTTGTATGGATTTAATTGGGGGTTTTTGCCACTGATCAACACAAAAAAGGTCCATAATGTCAAAGTGAAAAATAAAATCTACAAATTGTTCTAAATTAATTACAAATATAAAACAGAAAAAAATTGATTGCATAAGTATTCACCCCCTTTTCTATGACACATCTAAATAAGCTCTGGTGCAACCAATTGTCTTTAGAAGTCACATAATTAGTTGAATTGAAGGTGTTTTCACATGATTTCAGGTTAAATACACCTGTCTCTGGGAGGTCCCACAGTTAGTTAGTGCATTTCCTAACAAAAACTACATCATGAAGATGAAGAAACATTCAAAGCAAATCCAGAATAAGGTTCTTCAAAAGCACCAATCAGGGGTAGCATATAAGAATTTTCAAGGCACTGAATATCCTCTGGAACACAGTAAAGTCCATTATTAGGAAATGAAGAGAATATGGCACAACTGTGAATCTGTCTAGAACAGGCCATCCTCAAAAACGGACTATTCGGGCGAGAAGGGCACTAGTCAGGGAGGCCACCAAGAGGCCTATGGCAACTCTAAAGGAGTTACAGTCTTCCATGGCTGAGCTGGGAGACACTGTGCATATGGCAACAATAGTCTGGGTGCTTAAAAAAACTGGCCTTTATGGGAGAGTGGCAAAAAGAAAGCCATTGTTGAAAAAAACCTGGAGGAAAACCTGCTGAAGTCTGCAAGAGACCTGGGACTTGGGAGAGGATTCATCTTCCAGCAGGACAATGACCCCAAACATACAGCCAAAGCCACACTGGAGTGTCTTAGAAACAAAAAGGTCAATGTCCTGGAGTGGTCCAGTCAAAGCCCGGACCTCAATCCAATTGAGAATATGTGGAAAGAGTTGAAAATTGCTGTTCACCAAAGGTCCCCATCTAACTTGACGCAGCTTGGGCAATTTTGTAAAGAAAAATTGCAGTGTCCAGATGTGCAAAGCTGGTTATCCAAATAGACTCATGGCTGTAATTGCTACCAAAGGTACCTTTACCAATTATTGACTCAAGGGGGTGAATACTTATGCAATCAATTATTTTCTGTTTTGTATTTGTCCAAGGGGGGTGAATACTTTTGAGAGCCAATTTTGGGGCAGCTATCGAGCTCCAATGGATAAGGCCATGGGCCAAATTGTAATGTAAATGTATTATATATCTGTCGGCTATCATGTTCACGTCGGGCGTAACTGTTTGCCAATTGTTCATGTGCCAATCAGGCATATCTTTCACAATTAATAAACTGTTATTTTCTTCTACTAAGTGGATGTCTCCTTTCTGAACTGGGCTATTTTAACTGTATTGACTGGTATAGTGGTACTCTTAAGGAAATTTGTGCTGTTGAATATCAATACTGTGTCCTAACCTGACATTTTACAGAGTAAGCAGCAGACAGATGCTATCAGCCTAAACCCCACTGGGAAAAGCAGTTGGCGTCTATCAACTTCCTAATGTATGCAGAATAGGATACAGAGCTGATGTAGAATAAAGTGATGCATTGTCATACAGCAAAAAGTATATAGGAGTATGATTCTAAAAGTCATTGTCACTGTGTAGAACAAACAAAAGCTTACCTGGAAGATGGGTTAAAGTTTTTTTTTTTTAAATATAATGTATTGTTGTAATTATTGTTATTAAGAATGTATTGTACCGCATATATAAGCGCAGTGGTTTAGTGGGGGTGAGAGAGGGGTGCTTGTTGGTTCATCAGGAGTGGTGACTTAGGCAGTTTAAACATTGTAACTAGTAGAATCATTTAGAGCTTCCATGTTCCGAAGCCTGTGTGTCACAGTAAATAATGGTGGCAACAGCAGTGCTAGGGGAGAAGAAAGTGAAACTGATAGTTTGTACCTCTGTGCCTGAAGCGGTTTGCCTGCAGTTTGTATTCTGTGTAGCTGTGCTACGAACTGTTTGTACCCTGTGCTACAGAATAAACATTCTATTTATCTATGTACGTATAATGCCAATGCCTGAGTCGCCAATGGCTTCCTGCCTTCAGTTGACGTGATTGTGGTGGAGAGCAGGTTGCAAGCTTTTCCACCTTCAAAGGCATGCACAATATAGTCATGTAAATAGATGCATATGCTTATGTATTGGGTAAAAAACAGCCCTTATTAGTCTTCAGAGTAAAGGGCTTTCAAAATCAGCACTAAAATGTGTCTCCATAACATGCATCTTTGTAAACATTTGCCCTCATGTTATATTTATACTCATCTTCCGGAGCACTCACACTTGGACTCATACATAATAACCAAAGGAGTAACTACATTTACTACTCTATATCCAGTTAGCTATTTTCTGGTATAACAATAAAAAAAAAAAAAAAAACTGCGGCGGTGCTGCAAAACTAATGATGTAACTTCAAGCTTGGTTTGTGTGAATGTCTTTCGGAAGGTGATTACATAAAGTACAGCACCTAAGTTATTCCCTATCCGATTGCAAAATGCAATAAAGTTTTTCAAGAGATATGGTATGCACTGTATGTATTTTCAATTAAGTGCTTTATTAATGCTGTACTGTGTTTGCTAATGCAGTGGGGTGTTCATAACACATCTGAAAGCTTTATTGCACCATGAGTCCAGGTATTCTATTTGGTATTAGCTGGTATTCTATTTACCCTGAGATAATGTTTTAAAGTTGACAAATTGTGTTAAAACTGGTCCTGCCAATCAGTTTTATAGTAACCATCATCAAGTGATGGGATCAAACCTGACATGCCAGCTGAGTGTAGCTTACAAGACAACGTCTTTTCGGTGCCATTTAGCCAGTCCTCACAATCACTTAACTGCTCAGTGCATAGAGGAATGCGCCATGTTCCATTTGCTGCTTCATTAGGAATCATACTGGTGCCAATTTACTAGATGAGCTAAGGGGTTGTTACAATACCATTTGGCATGGTACAATTTTGATTAAAGTGGCTTTCACATGCAGGCATCTCTATAATGTAGCTGTGACAGGGGGTTTTGTTGCGTGTGTGAGTGATCACTGGATAAGTCGGGACACAGAATGTTGCGCTTGACACTCACAATGGTAGCTCACAGGGGAGGTACATTAAAATGTACAAAAGGCAAAATAAAACACTGTCCAAAAACTACTACTCTGCTAACAAGTGGAGGGCCCTCTTCCTATACAGATTAATCCCAACCCCGAAAGTGGATATACACACAGTTGCTGGCGGTTCTGGCTTCTTCTCCATGATCTGTGGTTTCGGTCTTACAGGTTTCTCTTTGTTGGTAGCATGGACGCTCTCAATTCCTGTGACTGATGGCTGTTATGGATTTTCAGCAGCAGCACTCTGAATTTCCATTGCTTTGCAGCAGCCCCAATCTGTAGCGCAGCCTGTTTTTCAATGGTCATGGGCTCCCCGGGGCACACCTCCCCAGCCATTCAGGGACTTCCGATCAGCCAAGCCCCAGCTGAGCCTCCTTGTTCTGTTAATTGAGTGACAGCGCACCTCTCGTTGCGTGTTCCAGCTGCTCCTGCAGTGACTCGCATGCGCGGAGGAGCCAGTGACAGGGCAGGTCCTGTCACAGTATCATACATTGGTTTTAAACACTTTTGTACTGAACATTTTATTTATTGTTTTGTGTTTGGTTATATTGACCCCTACGTCTAAATAATTTAATGCATTTGTTTGTGTGTAACTGGAGGGAACAAATACCAAAATAGGGAAATGGAGTCGAGATTGAGCCAGAGTGTGAGTTGTGTGTTGGGGAACGGGAGAAAAGCACGCCAGTGTTATACCAAAGAGTGTAATAAAAGTGCTTGATTAATTTGCACATGCCCAGCTTTTTTTCCTGCCATCTTTGACTCTTGTTTGCCAAAAGGGGTCACACTTCAATCTGAACAAATTCAACACATCTTTCATTATTATATAAGAACCTGTTGGTGACTATCTCAACCTTCATATATTTATTTTATTAAAAGGTTTATTATACCTTTTTTTTTTTTTAATAAAAATATATTTCTAAAAAAGTGTCAATGAGAACTGTTTTTGCACCCTCACCACATGACTGCACACACAGAAGGTAAACAGACAGTTTTCTGCTCCACTGCAGCAGTAAATGCACTCATTACATTGTTCTCTGATCTTCAAAAACAAAGAATGTAAAACAATGAAAATATCAAATCAATACGGTTACACAATATATTGTACATTATTACTTTATTATTACAGTTATGCTGGAGACAATAGTTGGCACCTAATGTGCGCTGTTTGACACAACACAGGGACCTAAGCAATAAGACTACCTTTGTCATTGCATTTATTCTGTTTCTTTTTGTATTTCTAACTGTGTGTAGTTCATACACTTGTGAAAGTGTTAGGAGGTAAGATTATGAATATTAGCACTTTTGTATGTCATAATAAATATAGCGCAATTGGTGAGCTTTGTTTTTGCCACCATTGCCCTGTACAGAACCATTGTATTGCCATTATACTGCTTCTGCTTTGCCACTGAATAGTGTATTATGTGGCAACAGGTTACAATAAATGTTAATTGTGTTTTTGAATTTCACTGAGGTAAAATAAGCAAACAATAATGTTTTATTAAATGGATTTCTAGTGGAAGGCTTCGTATTCTGAACTGGTAAGGCAATTACCTTAGATAGCATACGGTTTTGCATGTACTTCTTTATTAATTGCCTTAATGCATCTGAATTAATCCATATTTCATGCAAAGGTTGTAATTTTCTCTAATTACAAGCTTTAACATTATATAACCGTGCTTTGGAATTATTTTATGCATTCAATAATATGGGTTTTGTCATTAAGTATTAAATAGGCATAATTTTAATAGATTATGTTTGTGATAAATGGCCTTGGAATTAATAAAATAATTTAAAAAAGCAATTCCTTTTCATTCATCGAGTTTAATGTGAGTGGTTCTGCTTTTGTTCTGCTTTTGTTCTGCTTTCGGTGACACATGCAGTAAAGTAGCCTATAGGAACTGCAACAGTCACTTCTCCTGACTAACAGCTGAAGTGGGGAGGTAAACAACAAAGCCTGCTTTTATTGCTTATATATTTTTAAAGTTTTATTCTAGATTATCAAGGTACAAAAGTTAACAAAGAGAATGTCCCTCCCTTTCCCTTGCCCCACCATCCATTTGCACCCAGCCATTCCACCCTCCCAAAGTTTCAAAACATAAAAAGTAATTTGGGTTCTAAACTAAGGGGCAGGAAAGGGAATTGAGACAGAACAGACAGATAGAAGACAAAAGGGAGAAAAGAGGAGAGGGAGAAAAAATACAAATACAAAATAAGGTGCACCTCAGCGAGTAAGTGCAGGCAGGTTGGTGACCCGAATGAGAAGCAAATTTAAACTATGCCAAGGACTGTGCTTCTAGTTGCTTCACAAAAGACAGGAAGGGCTGCCAAACTGATCAGAATTGTTAACTGACCCCTGAAGGGTGAATTTTATTTTCTCCAGTTTTTAAACTGCATGAGCCCCCTAATTCAATGAACAAAAGAAGGTGGGACAGCTTCCCTGTAGCTCAACAAGACCAAATATCGAGCCAAAATAGTCATCATAAACCATCCCAAATATTGCTGACAGAGGTGACCACTCCAAGGGACGCTGCAAGATTTGGGAAAAGTGCCAGTAGGAGACTACCTCGGGGCAGGACCAAAACATATGAAAGGAGTGGCTGGAGCCTACTTACACCTATTACAGGTTGGGTCCAAGTCTGACTTAATTTCGGACAACCTAACTTTGTATATATCAACCTAGCTGTGTATATATCATCCCCAAGGGCTAGAGTGGCATGCTCTACCACGAGACAGCTTATGCACCATTGGATGGTGTCCTCAGAAGGCATCTTAGCCTCACAGAACATGCACAAGTGGAATGCCATCACTATGACTATAAGATTAAATAAGTATAAAAAGTGGTTTAGAGAATATATAATACTGTTAAAAAAAACATTCAAGACCATTATTTTCTTACTTTTATTTATATTTGTGCATTTCTGAGTTGTCCTGTGTACCTCCTATGACCCTTAGAAGTACCCCCAGGGGTACGTGTACCTCAGGGTTAAAACCCCTGGTGTAGCTAATATAAATACAGTAAAACTTGACCAACAGAGGGTGACTGCAGGTGGAATACACTCAGAATAGCAATACAGTAGACCTTGGAAAGCATGACGTAAGGCAAGCTTGTTTTACTTTTACAAAATTACACGTAGGCTTAGCCTTCGTTGCCTCTTACGATGACAAACCACCGAATTGTAGTTTCTTTATTAAAATGTGTTATGCCTTGATTTTGTTATTTAGTTTTATGTCCTTCTCAATCCCAGACAGAAAGGTGGCAGAAAAGATGCCATAAACCATCTCATTTATTGTGTGTGCATTGGATACTTGAGAGGTTCAAAACCAAGCAGATCTCCTTCCTCTGCCATTACGTGGGCATGGTGTTTAAACACAATTAGCACTCTAAATATTTCAGATTCATTATTTTATGTTTATTAACAGGGCCCTATTCGCAAGCCATACATGTTTTAAGTGTCTGAGCTCCGAGCTGCTTTGTGCATGACTGCTCATGAAAAATTAGTAAATGATTGATCCTGCCCTAGTGGGACCTATTTTTAATACATATGATATTTAAATAGAGAAGCAGCCATTGACTTTGTAATCCCTTGTGCAACACTTGTCCTATCAAACGACGAGAAAGAAAAGTCAAGTACTGTATTTGTAAGGATGTCATGCTTATCTGCCACCATCCCCACAGGCATAGGCTGTCAATGTCTATAGCTTCAAGATAGCTGGCTTTCTGATATTGTTGTGCACAATCCCAGAGGGGAGCCTTCGGAAGGACTTTTTCATTCTTCCAAAGGCACAGATTTCAGCTGCATTTTACAGACTCCTCATTGCACAGTATAAACTGACTGGCTGCTGCATGGGCAGCAGCTGAAGGACATAAACATGTTGTAATAGGATCTGTCACAAACAATTGCAGATTTAAAAGCTCTTTTTACAGGTGGTTGAACAAAATGAATGACAAATGCATTAAAAAACACACACACATAAGTGCTACATTTATTTGAAATAAATTAGAACATAAATGCATTACTATGCACAGCAAAAAAAAAGATGATTTAAAAATGAAACTAAATGATTTTAGCACACTTTTTTTTTTTTTTTACTCTAACAGATAATAGTACAGTAACATGCTATGATACTGTAGTGTTGTGTAAAAATAAAGCAGACTCACACAAGCAGCGTCTTCGTTTTCCGAAATTGATGGTTTATTAATTTTTTTACAATGAACAGAACCGCTGTCAGCCACGGTTCACACCAAAATAATAAAACTCTTTAATTAGTATTTCTCTTAATTTGTTTTGGTTATTCTCCATCTTAGTCGTTTCCACTACACTTCACATACACAATCCTCCTGCTAGCTCGCCGGGCCGTTACAATACTATACAGTACCTTACCTATAGTGTACACACTTTAAAAAAAAAAAAATTACATTGTCTGCCGATCTGCTATAATTTCCGCTTGGTATATACTACTATAATCCATATGCTGTGTGGGTGTGTGTATACACACACAGCATATTAACTCTTTTTCAAAGCAAGAGTTGCAGAAGCACATAAAAATCTGAGGGGATACAGAATTCTATGGGGATACAAAAACACCGTCAGTCTCTCACTGGACGACAAAAATCACTCGTAAATGGAAGATTCTCATGATAAATCACTGATAACACATCGCTGGCGCTGATCATTCTCCTCCTGAGAATGCTGATGTAAAGTATAAAGCGGGCGAAGCTCATTTGCATACAAAGTCCAGATTTAGCTGGCCAGTTAAATATTTAATGATTTAACCATTGATTTAACCTTTAGTCTATTTATTCAGCACTTGTCAAGTGCGTCAGGTTTAAAATATTTTTTTTTTTTTGTTTGTAAAACAGGTTTAAAAAGCACTGAATCCCAAAAGGACACACAGTGCTGTATCTCCAGCCAAGCCCCTCCCCTTGTTCGCTTTATTTTTCACATACCTCTTTATACACGTGCGTACTGATAAATCCTCTCCTGATCACTTGTTTTGTCCTCAATAATGCGATCCAAGTCATTATTTTATTACTATAACATCTCAAAAAGCTCTGCAAATGTCTGTGATATTCCTTGAGCACAGGATGCAGACGTATCTCCTTTGGTTTGTCTGTGTTATCTCTGTGGTGTATGGGACTGTCAGATACGCCTTTTTCCGTCTTTATTCAGCTCCTATCGCTCTCACTCAGCCAATGAAATGTTTTCTCGGCTTTTTTCCAGAGACATACTCATGAAGAGAAGTAAGATATGTAAAAATAATAAAAAGATTCATTATTTGATAAGGATGTTTGCCATGAGTGCTATTTCATGCTTGCCAAACAAACTTGCTTGCTGTTAAATCAGCTTCTTTACTGAATGCCAAAAACAGCATCGGCTTTAAGTCTGATCCAGGAGGACGCTGAGATGAAAATGTATTGTGATTTAAGTCTGATCCAGGAGGACACTGAGATGAAAATGTGTTGTGATTTAAGTCTGATCCAGTTGGACAATGAGATGAAAATGTGTTGTGATTTAAGTCTGATCCAGGAGGACGCTGAGATGAAAATGTGTAGTGATTTAAGTCCGATCCAGCAGGACACTGAGGTGAAAATGTGTTGTGATTTAAGTCTGATCCATGAGGACACTGAGATGAAAATGTGTTATGATTTGTTTCATAATGAAGTTTGAGGTTGTTCGTGTTGTGCAGGCAGTGTGTTAGCGATTTGTTGAAGATGAGACACGGGTTTACCACTGTTTTCAGTGAAAACAAATTATTTCTCCCAGTCTGGTTTGCTCATGTCATTGTCTCCACAAAATGAACCAGTGAGCATGTGTCACCCAGCATTTCACCAGGAGCGCACTTGAATGCAAAAGAGCTGCGGTTCGGCCACCTCTGTACTAAATGATATTGTCTGGTGCAACTTTTATTTAATAATCAATTGTAATGTCATGGAAAATGAGTATCAGCTGTATGTGAAATTTAACTCATGAGTTGTTTTAAAGAGTATCTATTTTTATGCGACTGATCACATACTGGTGCCTGACTTATGGATATTTGGCATGTTTAATAAAGTCACCAGCAGGTATTACCTTTGGGGCAAGCCCGAGCAAAGTGAGTTAGCTGGAGATGTTACATTGCCAACCTTTAACAAACTCATTGCTTCAGGGGGAAAGTAATTACTTGTACACGCCATGGTGGTCAGTGCTTTACTGTCCACCTTGCTCTGACTTGCTCGGGCTTGTTCACATTGTACTCCAAGGGGCAAAGTATGCTTTTGACTGCCATTCATTTGGAAATGGTATAGGTCATTCAATTACATTAGCCAGGCAGTGTGTGACAAGAGGGAGAAAAGCATGTCTTCCAAAGACATGGACCACCATTATAGCAATCACCCTGGACGCCAACAAAAACCAGACAATCATTATAAAGAATGACTTCATGCAATTGATTATTGTCTGAATGTCTGCAGACTAATGTCTCGTAAATTAGCAGGGTAGTGCGTGCACCTTCATTTTACATCTAATGTCTTTTTAAGTAAGTTTTAAATGAATCTGTTAACACATGCTGTAAGGGGCTTTACCTTATTTTGTAAAATTGCTTTGTGATCCAAATAAGAGACTAGGTCAGGATGACATCGTTCTCAAATGCTGTCGTAGTATGGGTGGAGGGGTGGGAGGGCTGCACAGTTTATTGTAAAATATTAGTATATTGCAGACATGAATAGTTATATTGAATTTAATATAGTGCAACACTGGATGGAGCACTTTTTTTCCTTCCTGTGTATTTGGTGGAAGTTTGCATAGAGAAAATGTTTTGTACGAAAGGTTTTTCAAATTGGAAACTATAAAATGTCACATATTTGGAGTTTTTCTGATTGGTCTTGTGAGATGTGTGTGCATGCCGAAGATGAATGCATATTTGAACAAAAACATGTTAGTAAGAAATATAAGTTTATTTAAAGAGAAATGTATACATTATTTGCCCCCACATAAAAACTGTAGCCCCAAATTATGTATAGCATCAATCATGGCAGCTGCCACTATAAACATGGTTAAAATTGTAGAGTTTTTTTCAGTCTTAACTCTTGTGTCACTTTTTATAGTGGCTTAATGTTCTGTTATTTTTGTACAAGCGTTGGGTAAAAGCCATGTGTAACAGAGGACGGGGGGGATTCAATTTGGTAGACTGACCACACCAGTTTAACAAAGAGTATTAAAATTTTAAGTGTTCATTTTTTATCTAAAGGTCACCAACACCTATTCTTTTACTGTATATGCTAGAACCAAGTCGTGCAAAGCATCAATAATAGACGGTAACAATTTATAAGCAATCAGAATAATAATTTTGAACAAGGGAATTCACAGCACTTTTGTAAATTCTTCAACAATGTGTGATTTCAGGCATCAAAAGGGGTCCACAGAGCCCCCTGGTTCAGAACAGTACTAGATGCCTTTCATGAGCACTACTTGTCTATAAAACAAACAGACACCTACTCAATTATGCTTTTAGCCTGAAGATATTTCTACCAAAGTGGGGTTGCTTTATCTGTTTGTAGGAGATATTTCCTCCTCTATAGGCGGCGGGCTCTGGAACACACCTTACAATGTCTGGAAAGTTTCAAACGATTAATCCCATTGCACTAAACATAAAACAAATAGTCCCTGGTAACAGCTGTTCTATACAATAGAAATTAAAATAATTTAAACATATTTAACAAATTAGTTAAAAGGACAGACAGCTAAATCACAGCTGGAAGAAAGGAAGAAATCTATTACATAGTTTCTAGAGCTAATTTGCTGTTACTTGCAAGAGTCAGCTATTGAGAGGAACAGTAGTTCCTCGTACAAGTTAGAAAAAATTGTTTGAAACTACCGTGAGTCTCTATACAGCTCCAAGAGTTTTGCTGTTTTCACCATGTTGCGGCGGCAAAACTAAATCACATAGAATTACCATCTGTACCAGTACCAAAAGTCTGAAACTTTCTTACATCAAATGTGAAAAAAACGTAAATACCTGTTATACACAATTAGATATAAATCATCAAACTAAGGTAAAATTATTATTCTCCTTCTTCCATTTACTTTTTTTATGTGTATAGTGACTATTCAAACAGAAAAGCTAAATAACTGGACATCTACCAATCATGTGATTCCACATGTTGATCAACGTCAAAATAAACAGGGATCGCAAGCAGTTTTGATATCCACACCATTTATATTAAACAATATATTTACGTTTTAAAACAGCATATATCACAGAGAAAATAAATAAATAAATAAAAAATTACAGTGGATTGAACTTGGAACATGGCATGAAGAATGTTATCTTTTACCCATCGCCGAGTTGGAGCTTTTCTTTTCCTGTACTCAGTGTCTGTCACAAGTGGAAAGTTTTCACACTCAGGGGGTAGTAAAATAATGTCATTCTTTCCTCTCTGGCAGTCCCTTGTGTTGTGTTGTGTTATTGGAGAAAGACTAGAAGAAGTGGCCGGGGTTATCACAACTGCCTAAATAGATAAATTAGTTTTAGGTAACTTTGATGGATTACCTGATGAAGCAGGTAGGCAGCAGGCAGGTGAGAGCCAGAATGGAGGCACAGAAACAGATGCGGTTTGAACACACCGCACAGGCGCGCAGTTTTATTTACAACACAGACCACTTACGTGCACTACCAACAATGGTACAGAGGATATACGGCCAAGTGTACACAAAATAAAAAACTATAAATCAAATATGTGTTAAACTGGTGTGCGCTACTTCTAAAAGGAGGTTCTGTCATAGTCCCGATCTTAGCAATCAGCACCTAACTTTCCTTCACATGATTAACTGTACACTTCTACAAACATTATTGTACTGATGAACATATAATTACCTCTTGGTGCTTTTATACAGTGCTGCTCTATCTGATCCATTGCAAGAAGGGCCAGGGTGATTCTCACCACTACCTAAATAGAAACATTTGTTTTAGGTAGCTCATAACTACACTGCCAGAATAAACATCATCTTGTATACTGTATACACTCCTACAAACACTATTGTATTGCTGTACATATTGCACATAACTACATGCCAGAATAAATATTATTTCATCTATTGTATACACTCCTACAAACATTATTATATGTACATATCACTGCCTCTTGGTACTTTTCTAGGTGGCTGCTCTATCTCTGCATTTGGTAGGTAGAGTTTGCAATGTCATCCTCATTGCTAAGATCCTCACACTCACTCTCATCATTGGCAGGAATAGCATATTTCGGTAGCTTTACATTCAAGCCATAAAACATATGATGTAACATGTTGAAGCTGCAAACAAAATAATATTTGTACTGTTAACTAATACTAAAATTGCCTTTATTACAAAGTACCTTGATCGTTAGGCTACATATTCGTCAAATATGGATGATGCTTTTTGTTTGTGAACACACAAAACAAAAAGTAATTTAAACGTAGAATTCCTTTATAATACAATTTGTGCATTTATTATAAGATAACATGTACTTACTACATAATATATGCAAATAAATCCACCATAAAATACAGAAAATCGAGTGCTTTCGTCATAGAGAAATACAAAGACAAACAACCCTGGCCAGGCTAGGAGAAAGATTTGACCCCTACATACTATGAATTATTCCAAAATACACATCATACATGAAATCCTTATACTTTTAGCTACTAAAATGTATTTTTTAATCTTGATTACCTTCAACAATATGTACATAAACAGCGATCTAACACAACTGTTGATAATAATTTTCCGATTCCTCAAAAAATGGCGGAATACAAAATGTAAGAATAGTTATTTTGCTAAATGCTGCCATCTACGGGTGGCTTATATGATCAAATCTCTGAGACAGATATGGTGCTTTGTCTGAAGGTGGATTTTTTTTTATTGTATGCATTGAACATGTGACTATTATACCTCTGAAAACAAGATACCATATCTGTCCCTTAAACTGATTTAATGGTGTTTTCCGTTTGTGTTCTCCCTCTGCGCAGGATGTGAAGTTTATTGTTTCAATTTACTGAAATGTGTTGCATCTTTAGAAATAAGTGTAAAGTCATTTTACAAAAATGTGGAGATTTATACTGGGTTATGAACCTGACTGAAGATATGATTAGGAAAGGGGGCCAGTTGTACTATTGAGGTCAAACAATAGCTCACGTTTTACTAAAAATTTTAAAACTAAGTAACAAACAATTACCATAATGGACACTATCGTAGTATGTTGCTTAAAACATAATAACACAATTAGTATCTATAGTAGATACAGTTTCTGTCAGTTCTGGCAGATTCTATTGTACTTGCTGAAGTGTTTTTCTCCCACTGCTAATTAAAAAAAAATAGTCACCTAGCTATTTCATCCCGAGGGCTCAACCTGCGTCATGCCTACTGTAGATGCCTGTAACCAGATCCAGACTGCCGTGCTTGATCGTATGCCTGGAGAGGACATTCATCTTATGGACTGTGAACTGCCCTTTTAACTTCCAGAGAAATGTGCTGAAAGGCTGACTGCAGTCGTACAGCTGGACTGGAAACTACCATACGAGTCAAAATAGGCTGCAAACTGGTGCTTCACAAGAATATTGACATTGCCACTGGTTCCATCAATGGGGCAATAAGGAAGCTTCAAGCTGTTTCCTACTATCTGGAAAACACAAGTATGGTCAAAACCATAACCATCTCATTTAACAATGCAGTCACCTATACCTTTGAACGTTTAGTCTCAAAGTTTGAAATCATGGACATGGAGTCTACATTGTTCGAGAGCAGTTCCCAGTCATTGCTGCTCATTCAATCACCATTCACAACTGTCAGGGTAAGACTCTAAAAACAGTTAGGATGGATCCTCCTATGGACAAAGTTTCATTGCACTTTCCAGAGTTACATCGTTAAGCGTTGTCCACCTTATAAACTTTTTGACCCCACCTGCATTAAGGCACCTCAAACTGCAGTTGCAGGGTACAATAGGCTCAGAGGGATTTATTGCCCTAAGTTGATAAGCTTGAAGGAGACCAACATGCACATGGGACATAAGGTAAAAGATTGAGTGCATTTCATTCAACGAGTCATCACTAATGTTCAGGAACAGCGAAAGCCTCAATATTCTAAGAGAACACTTGCAGTTACACATCCATTCAGAATCTTGAGCAACCCACATTTCACCTCATGCTATGCAAATGCAACATTGCAGTTCCTTCTTCACTTGCAGCCTCTGAAGGATTCATTAAAACACAGTCAACAAAAAGCTATAAGGAGCTTTGTTTACAACTATGATCACTTGCCATCCACTGCATCTCTAACTACTGTGGATATTTGTCACTTCTAGGAGAACCCTTCAATGCAGGTGAGCAGCAAGATGTTGCAAAGTTTCTCACCAAATTGTCTGAAATTTGTCCTGAAGTATCTTGCATGGCTTCAGTCACAATAAGTCATGACATTCTATGTACTAGATATAACTACTGCTCACTAAACCGACGTGTTTTGCATGTTTACCCTCTATATGTACCTGCTGATACAATTCCATGTGTTTGGAAGAACTCATTTACAGAAATGACAAATGGGCAATGATTCTTGATAACAAATGTAGGCAATGCAAAACTTCTTCAATCATGAAACGCGAACTTATTCAGTCAGCAGGAAGACCAGACAGGACTGTTATAAAGCGACACAATGCTAAGTTTACTGCTGTACAGAAGAGCAAAACTACTGTGGACAACAGGAATGACCAGATGTCTTCCATTGTCATACACCAAGGACAGGGTGTTACTTCAGGACACTATGTGTCGTTTCTTGCTGTGGGTGCTAATGGAAAATAGGGGCATGCAAATGATACACTCACTGAAGTCAGACCATGGCCAACAAATGCGAAGGACATGGACATGATCTTTTATCAAGAGATCGATTTATGCTTTACAAATGCCTTACATTGGCCTAACTTCATAACACCTCTGTAACAAGAACAATAATGGGTTTAAAATGTTTTCGTATACTACCCTTTAGCACTGACATGCATATGTACCTTTTTAACATTCATAACGTAGTTTTTTTAACTAAGTAAAAATCAATATATCAATACCTATCAAAGTCGACATATTGTTTTCATCTGTCATGAATGTGCTTTTGCAACTAAAACAATACAATGTTTACACTTTCAATATTGTCCAAAAGTCACTTATACCATTATTTTACTTTCAAATCTTTTCTAATTTCTCTTATATTACTCTACTTATTACTCTCTTGTCTTGTCTGTCTGTCTGTTTACCATACACATTCTCGAATAGCTTTCCCTTACTTTATTCATTATTTGATCAAGTAAAAAAAGAAGTGATATCTATAACAGAAACATTGCCAATGGATCAGTGGCAATGTCAATATTCTTGTGAAGCACCAGTTTGCAGCCTATTTTGACTCGCATGGTAGTTTCCAGTTTTTTTTTCAGCACGTTTCTCTGGAAGTTACAAGGGCAGTCCACAGTCCATAAGATGGATATCCTCTCCAGGCATACGACACAGCAGTCTGGATCTGGTTACAGGCATCTATAGTAGGCATGACGCAGGTTGTCATCTAAGTCTTTCATGTGTTTGATAATTTGTTTTTTGTAGCTGGAAATATCTCCTTTCCATAGGCATCAAGCATTAAGTGAACAATCTGCGATCAGCTTGGTTGATGGCTCTGAGTCGGGCACTGTTAAGGTTACCAAAAGTCCTGTTTCTGGCGCATATTAAGCATGAGTTGATCATACGCAAACAAATTCCACAGATCCACAGATCCACAGATCCCATGGAGCCAGTCAGTTTGTGAAATTCCTCTTGAGTAACTAGGACATAAGGTGGATTCTGATGCACAGGTGGAAGCTGTAGCAAATCCCCCAGAAGTAAGATGCTGATTTTTCTAGTCTGGAAAATTTCATGCAGACAAAGATGGATGTACAATAAGGTGACATTGGAAATCATGGACACCTCATCAATAATGAGGAGGGTCACATCTCGCATGTCTATATGAAGGCATTGCAGTAACTCATCAGAGGTTACAATACACCAGTGTTTTTCTATGTTCCACTGAAAGCACCTGTAGGCTGTGAATGGTCATCCCATTGATATTGCAATCTGCAACTCCAGTGGGTGTTGTGATTGCCACTTATTTTCCCAGGCTTTGATTCACCCATGCTGTGACAGTTTGAGAAAGAAAAGTCTAACCTGTGACTCCAGTGCCACTCACAAACATGCGGAAGATGGGAGCGTTTGTTTCAGTTTGATGTTGCAAAGTTTTGGCAATGTGGTCAAGCACTCTCTGCTGCTCTTTATAAGGGCGCGTGAGCATGTCTTCTACATTTTGTAGAAGAGGTTGTGCCGCCACATCTCTGAATTCAGCCATTGCCTCTGCAGCCCGCAGAAGAGCAACTTGAACTTGATTTTCAGGTTTGTCTGTTTCAAGCTCATTGTCTTCTTCAGCCTCTATACCCTTTTGTTTCTGCTCTACTAGTCGGGTTAACTCCTCATCAGCTGCAGCTATTTGTTGTAGTTGGTCATGATATGCCATAGCTTTTTGAAGGCTACCCCTACAAGCATGGAAGGCTTCCACATAGGAATGGCACCCTTCAGGGAAGAAGGTCTGTAATGTCTTTCCATGGCTTGAAAAGAAGGATAGCATAGAAGTATTTCTCTGGTTAGTCGTGTACACTGTAATGGTAATGATTGATTAAGGGTGTGCTTCTCTTTTTGATCTATCCCAAGGGAAACATATTAGGTTTCTCTGTCACCACATCATGCTATGCAATGAAATAATAGAAGCTTATGTCTTGCAGAGCCTCCAGATGCTTTGGGTAGTATGAGTCAATCCAGGAAGGAAAGTAGAGGTCGGTTGAGTCAGGATTTTCTTTTAATAGCATGTCAGCCGGCGACTAAAAACCTTTGACACATCAATCCACTTGATTGTTGTCTGTGGATCTGTGCCATAGAGAGGTAAGCCTAGGAGATTGTCTGCTGCTTCAAGTGCACCACATTCTCTGCTGGACAAGCTGCGGAGTGCAACATTTCACATTTTGCTGCCCAGTGACTTGTTTGAGTTGATGTCATTCATGATGTCAAGGGCAAAACTCTGCTCAGGTTCTGATAGGTATTTTGTAATGTAGCGGTTGAGGGCTGTAGATTGTTCACCAATAAACTGAATATCAATATTGCCTTCCCAAGCTAGCAAAATGGCTGGATTGTAGTCATTGGTTCTGACTTCTGCACTACTCCATGGTAGATCATAAGAACATAAGAACATAAGAAAGTTTACAAACGAGAGGAGGCCATTCGGCCCATCTTGCTCGTTTGGTTGTTAGTAGCTTATTGATCCCAAAATCTCATCAAGCAGCTTCTTGAAGGATCCCAGGGTGTCAGCTTCAACAACATTACTGGGGAGTTGATTCCAGACCCTCACAATTCTCTGTGTAAAAAAGTGTCTCCTATTTTCTGTTCTGAATGCCCCTTTTTCTAAACTCCATTTGTGACCCCTGGTCCTTGTTTCTTTTTTCAGGCTGAAAAAGTCCCTTGTGTCGACACTGTCAATACCTTTTAGAATTTTGAATGCTTGAATTAGGTCGCCACGTAGTCTTCTTTGTTCAAGACTGAACAGATTCAATTCTTTTAGCCTGTCTGCATATGACATGCCTTTCAAGCCCGGAATAATTCTGGTCGCTCTTCTTTGCACTCTTTCTAGAGCAGCAATATCTTTTTTATAGCGAGGTGACCAGAACTGCACACAATATTCAAGATGAGGTCTTACAAGTGCATTGTACAGTTTTAACATTACTTCCCTTGATTTAAATTCAACACTTTTCACAATGTATCCGAGTATCTTGTTAGCCTTTTTTATAGCTTCCCCACATTGTCTAGATGAAGACATTTCTGAGTCAACAAAAACTCCTAGGTCTTTTTCATAGATTCCTTCTCCAATTTCAATATCTCCCATATGATATTTATAATGTACATTTTTATTTCCTGCGTGCAGTACCTTACACTTTTCTCTATTAAATGTCATTTGCCATGTGTCTGCCCAGTTCTGAATCTTGTCTAGATCATTTTGAATGACCTTTGCTGCTGCAACAGTGTTTGCCACTCCTCCTACTTTTGTGTCGTCTGCAAATTTAACAAGTTTGCTTACTATACCAGAATCTAAATCATTAATGTAGATTAGGAATAGCAGAGGACCTAATACTGATCCCTGTGGTACACCGCTGGTTACCACACTCCATTCTGAGGTTTTTCCTCTAATCAGTACTTTCTGTTTTCTACATGTTAACCACTCCCTAATCCATGTACATGTGTTTCCTTGAATCCCAACTGCGTTCAGTTTGAGAATTAATCTTTTGTGCGGGACTTTGTCAAAAGCTTTCTGGAAATCTAAATAAACCATGTCATATGCTTTGCAATTATCCATTATCGATGTTGCATCCTCAAAAAAATCAAGCAAGTTAGTTAGACACGATCTCCCTTTCCTAAAACCATGTTGACTGTCTCCCAGTACCCTGTTACCATATAGGTAATTTTCCATTTTGGATCTTATTATAGTTTCCATAAGTTTGCATATAATAGAAGTCAGGCTTACTGGTCTGTAGTTACCTGGTTCAGTTTTGTTTCCCTTTTTGTGGATCGGTATTACGTTTGCAATTTTCCAGTCTGTCGGTACCACCCCTGTGTCAAGAGACTGCTGCATGATCTTGGTTAGCGGTTTGTAAATTACTTCTTTCATTTCTTTGAGTACTACTGGGAGGATCTCATCCGGCCCAGGGGATTTGTTTATTTTAAGAGCTCCTAGTCCCTTTAACACTTCTGCCTCAGTTATGCTAAAGTTATTTAAAACTGGATAGGAACTGGATGACATGTGGGGCATGTTGTCAGTATCTTCCTTTGTAAAAACTTGTGAAAAGTAATCATTTAATATATTTGCTATTTTTTTTTCTTCCTCTACGATTTTGCCATTTGTATCTCTTAAACATTTAATCTCCTCTTTGAATGTTCTCTTGCTGTTGTAATATTGGAAAAACATTTTGGAATTGGTTTTAGCTCCCTTAGCAATGTTCATTTCTATTTCTCTCTTGGCCTTTCTAACTTCCTTTTTGACTTGCATTTGCAGTTCTGTGTACTCTTTCTGTGTACTTTCTTTTTGGTCCTTTTTTAATGCTCTGTAAAGTGCCTTTTTTCGCTGAATATTTTTTTTAATTGATCTATTAAACCATTTTGGCAATTTAGTTTTACATTTAGATTTGTCTACTTTAGGGATGTAATTGTTTTGCGCCTCTAGTACTACGTTTTTGAAGAACAACCATCCTTCTTCTGTGGGTGTTTTCTCTATTTTACTCCAATCTACTTCTGTTAGTCTCTGTTTCATACCTTCATAGTTTGCTTTTCTAAAATTGTAAACCTTAGCTTTAGTCTTTACTTTTGGGGTTTTAAAAAACACTTCAAATGAGACCATGTTGTGGTCTGAGTTTGCCAGTGGTTCTCTGACCTCTGTTTTAGTTATTCTATCTTCGTTATTTGAAAAGACTAAATCAAGGCATGCCTCCCCTCTAGTGGGTACCTTAACAAATTGTGTTAGGAAGCAGTCATTTGTCATTTCCACCATTTCTATTTCATCCTTCGCGCTACCCACCGGGTTTTCCCATTTTATTTGGGGGAAGTTGAAATCCCCCATTAGTATGGCTTCTCCTTTGCTACACACATTTCTAATGTCATTGTATAACAAATTATTGTGCTCACCGTCTGAATCTGGTGGTCTATAGCATGCTCCTATTATTATGCCTTTTGAATTTTTGTCTGTTATTCTGACCCATATTGATTCGGTTTTATTTTCTTTGTCCAGGTTTAACACCTGGGCTTCAAGACTGTTTCTTATGTATAGCGCTACCCCTCCTCCTCTTCTGTCCTGCCTGTCTTTCCTATACAGTGTATACCCACAAATATTATATTCGTCCCCATCACTCTCAGACAACCACGTTTCTGTAACACCTATCACATCATAGTTACCTGTTAGTGCAGTAGCTTCAAGTTCTAGAATTTTGTTTCTGATACTTCTAGTATTTAGATAAATACATTTAATGGTTGTCTTACCTGAGTTGTTGTTCTTGTTTTGATGCGGTCTCCCTTCTGTTTTTTTGTTGATTTCTCCCCCCTTCCTTTCTAGTTTATTAAATATACCAGAAAATACCACAATTTTGGTTTTCTCTTTTAATTTCCTTCCTAGCTCTCTGAATTTGTTTTGCAGGGATTTTGGTCTGTCTCTTCCAATGTTGTTTGCGACAAACTATCTTTTGTTGTAGTAAGGGGGTCACCTTGCTTTTTTTATTCCCCAACATTCAACAATATCTTAGACAGTGGCCTCAACCACATTTCGGATTACCACCACGGTTGGTTCTTTTCTGAGAAATCCAGAGCGACAAACTATCATCACCTTGTTTTTTTTTTGTATCTTAGACAGTAATTGTTGCATTTATGTTGCTGCCATTTCAAGATGGTCTCTGAGTATAGGTGCTATCAGGTCATTTATAATGGTACAGGTGACACATTGATTAATGTACTGTGCAACTTGTGAGTTGGGGTTAACTCCAATAAGTGGTGCATCTTCCACCCAAAGAAACATGTGGAAGTGCTGCATTCCATGACCCTGGTACTCTCTACACCAAAAGTAATGTGTAACTTTCCCCAGAGGGCCATTTGGGGATGTGATGAAATGCAGGATTGCAAGAAAGTTGTTGTGCATGAACCAAGATGCACTGACAAGATCTCGTGCAACAAGTTCACTGATGGCCATGTTCGCAAACCCTAGTCCATTCACCACCTTTATGTATTGTCCCATATCAGTTCAGGTCCTCTATTAATCTAGCAAAGATTGGCCTGATACTGCAGGTGAAAGATATATTGCTAATTCAGCCTAAATTGCGCATGGCATGACTGAAACCGAGCTTTGACAAACTCTGTTGGATTCAAACGGGGCGGCCGTTCAGCATGCACTCCATGAATTCCATGAGTGTACAAGTCTGGGAAACACAGTATGTCTAGCTTTTGCTCCAGTCTTCCAGAGGGTCATCCTGTATATGAAGCATTTTTTAAAGATCAGTCGTTGTACCTTTCTTTCTTTCACTGTGTATGGGATGTATTGTGTAATTGTGCTAAATTACAGCCTCTTCATCCAGTTGAACCTTATGTAGCAAAGGTTCTTTGGGGTGAGGTTGTTCTTTGGTTGTTTCCTCTACAGTGATTTTATCGTCATTTTCTTCTTCACTGTCAGAATGATATTGACATGCGTTCAAGTTGTGATTAGTAAGCAAGTTGACAGAGTTTTTTGGCAAGATGATGTCTTTTTAGAAAGGATTGATTTCCTTTAACTTCCGTAAAATATTATACACTTTATTGACCTCCTGTGGCAAAGTGGCTGGTAAAGGGGAACAGGTGTAGCAGTGATGTGATGCAGGAGTGACAGGCAGACAACGATATCCAGTGAAAAAGTGCTTTTATTTTTAATCCAGGTCTGGTGACTGTAAAATAATAAATCCCCGGCTATAAACAAAAATATGTAAAGTGCGGGGATAACAAAGCATGGCACAGTCCCGAACAAAAACAAACACACGGTCACCAGTCCTGGGTGAGTGCAGACTTGCGTATGCGGTGGTGAAGACACAGTGGTGATCCGGTTTGTGCTGACCCTCGCCGACAGCCCCGGATTCGTTTAGCTGTCTAGTGGTGAAAACACAGACAGTTATAAAGACAAACACAACAATACACAACATGTATTCTTTTTCACAATGAGAGCTCCTCTCTCGGTCCTTCTCTCTCCAAGCGTTCACCCAAACGAAGAAAAGATCAGTGTTACCCTGGCCCCTATATGTAATCCCGCATAACATCTAGGTAAACCATTGCAGCTGCCTTATTACTTGCAGCTGCCCCTCGTTTACCTTTCAAGTCAATACGGTCTTGCAACTTAGTCTCGCTTCTTTCCAGGCTGACCCTCTTCCCGGTCCTGGAAACGAACTGTCGGGCTAGCCCTTCCAGATACTTCACCAATCTATAGACAGCGAGTCCCAAGCTTTAAACGTGTTACTGTTTATAAACAAGAACTCAACTTTATTATGAATATCGTGTTATTATGTTTTAAACAACATACTACGATAGTGTTCATTATGGTAATTGTTTGTTTATTAGTTTTTAAATGTTTAGTAAAACGTGACCTATTGTTTGACCTTGTTAGTACAACTAACCCCCTTTGCTAATGACATCTTCAGTCAGAGTCATAACCAAGTATAAATCTCCTAATTTTTGTAAGATGACTTTACACTTACTTCTAAAGATGCAACGCATTTCAGTAAATTCAAATGATAAACTTCACACCCCATGCAGAGGAAGAACACAAACTTAAAACACCATTAAGTGGGGTTGGCATTGCAAGGGGGGTGAAGGGAGGTTATACATTCAAAGGTGTCATCACTGCAAAATAAAACTGTTACTATACAGCATGCATTTACGAACACTTCAGTTATGCCAAGTCTGCTTTTAAGAATACCGATACGAAATAGCTGTCTGGCTGAGGATGGCTATCTCTCTACCTGCCTCCATTGGGCCAGTAGGCCACCAGTTGCCAAGCACATATAGGGAGCCCAACATTTCCCAAAACAATCAACTAAAATGCTTATGGTAACTACAATACCTAAAACAGAAAACTCTTACAAGGTAAGCATTATCGTTATTATTATAACAATTATCATTGACAACTCTTGGAGCTTTATAGACTCACGGTAGTTTCCAACTAGTTTTTCTAACTTGTACAAAACTAGTTTTCATACCTTGTAAGAGGATATATATATATATATATATATATATATATATATATATATATATATATATATATATATATATATATATTGTAAGGTAGCAGGGAGGGGGTTAAAATCCTTCCCTGCTAAAACTTGTGAGAATGCACATTTGGGTCTAATTGTTTAATTGTTTTAATTGTTTAGTAATCCCCTGCACCTGGTGGTAGTTATAAATTACAGCCAGGTGCAGGGTATTTAAGAGAGACAGGCAGTTTGTTTGGGGCTGCTGAGGGAAGAGCCCGACTGTGTGTGTGTGAGCAGTCGTTTGCAAGGCAAGGCAAGGCAAGGCAAGGCAAGGCAAGGCAAGGCAAGGCAAGGCAAGGCAAGGCGTGAGTTTGAGTTTTGTGTCAGGTAAAGGGCTTAGCCGTCCTGAGGGTTTAGTTAGGTTCCAGTTGGTGTTAGTCAGAGCTCCAAAAGGGAGTTAGGTGTTTATTTCTGTTTGTTTAATTTTTGTTTTTGATTTGGTGTTTATTAAAAAGTGTGCATCAGCGCTGTAAAAATCAATTTTTTGTGTCCTGGGTCTAATTTAAAGGGACAACAAACAGAGTGAGGTGCAAGGATCATTTACTAGATACACACACACACACACACACACACACTCAGTGCCTATAGAAACTCTACACCCCCTTTAAAAATGTTCACCTTATGCCTTATAACCTGGAATTAAAATGCATTAAAATAGTTTTTTTTTTTCATTTATCGACAGATCGTACCCCACAACTTCCAAGTGAAAAAAATATTCTAGAAATTTGTAGAAAATTAACTAAAAGTAAAAACTGAAATAGCTTGGTTGGATAAGTGTCCAACCCCCTTGTAATAGCAATCCTAAATTTGCTCAGGTGTAACCAGTCACCTTCAAAATCACACAGCAAGTTAAGTGGCCTCCACCAGTGTTATATTGCAGTGATTCACATGATTTCAGGATAAATTCATCAGTTGCTGTATGTTCCCTCTGCTGGGTAGTGCATTTCAAAGCAAAGTCTTAACCATGAGCACCAAGGCGCTTTCAAAAGAACTCCGGGACAAAGTAGTTGAAAGGTACAGACCAGGGGGTGGGTATAAAAAAAATGAAAGGCCTTGAATATCCCTTGGAGCACGGTCAAGACGATTATTAAGAAGTGGAAGGTGTATGGCAGCACCAAGACCCTGCCTAGATCAGGCCGTCCCTCCAAACTGGATGACTGATGAAGAAGGAGACAGATCAGAGAGGCTACCAAGAGGCCAATGGCAACTTTGCAAGAGCTACAGGCTTTTATAGCCAAGACTGGTCAAAGTGTACATGTGACAACAATATCCCAACCACTCCAAAAATCTGGCCTGTATGGTAGGGTGGCAAGAAGGAAGCCATTACTCAAGATTGCCCATCTTGAATCCTGTTTAAAGTATGCAAAAAAAAAACAATCAAGAGATTCTGTAGCCATGTGGTAAAAAGTTTTGTGGCTTGACTAATCTAAAATGGAACTTTTTGGCCTAAATGCAAAGCATTATTTTTGGGACAAATCCAATACAGCGCATCACCCAAAGAACACCATCTCTACTGTGAAGCATGGTGGCGGCAGCATCATGTTATGGGGAATTTTTTTGCTTATCAGCAGGGACTGGGGCACTTATTAGGATAGATGGGAAAATGAATGGACCAAAGTACAGAGAAGTCCTTGAGGAAAACTTGCTTCCTTTCTGCAAGAAAGCTGAAACTGGAACGGAAGTTCACCTTTCAGCATGACAACAACCAAAAGCACACAGCCAAAGCTAACTGGAGTGGCTAAGGAACAAAAAGGTAAATGTCCTTGTGGCAGGCTGGTGAGTAGATAGAGGCCCAGAGACAGACTGCAGTTTTAAATAAACACAAAAATAAAAGGGCACAAGGGCCAAAACAAAGGGATTTAAACACAAAAAGAAAGACAAAAAGCCAAACAAACAAAAACCACCAACCTGCTTCCTCAGCTCCTCCTTTTATGTCAGGTGGCTGGGCGCTGATTGATCATTAATTAAGCTAATCAACTAATCAACCCCAGCCACCTGAACATAATAAACCCAGGCAGGTAGGGGAATTTAACCCCATCCCTGCCAATTTCTAAAGGGCAGAGCTGTGCTTTGCCACAGTCCTTTAGTGGCCCAGTCAGAGCCCCGACCAAAATCCAATCGAAAATGTGTGGTTGACTTAAAGATTGCTGCCCATCAATGCTCCCCAAGGAACTGGACAGAGCTTGACAGTTTTGTAAAGAAGAATGGTCAATTATTGCCAAATCTAGGTGTGCAAAGTTGGTAGAGGCCTATTCCAACAGACTCACAGCTGTAATTGCTGCCAGAGGTGCTTCCATCAAGTATTAACTCAGGGGGGTAGAGACTTATCCAATTAGAATCTTTCAGTTTTGTTTTAATATATCATTTTTTTCTCAATAAAAACTTTTTCCCCCTTAACAGTGTGGAGTATAGTGTGTAGATAAGTGGAAAAAATGTAAAAGAAAATGTGAAAAAAGTTCAAGGGGGTGTAGACTTTCTATAGGTACTGTATAGTAATAAACCAGCCCTATCTGCACAGCAAAATGCAACAAAAAGAGCCCAAGGCTTGCTGTACAAAAAATGGGAACTGGGTTCTTTTATTAAGCACAGGGAAAAACTTGGTTCAGCAATTTAACTCCTCTGATCTACACTGTTTAATTGCTGACGCCGCAGCCCAGCCACCAATGACTTCCAGTACTAAAAACCACTCCTTATTTGTGCCAATCCTAAGACAGCCCATAGAACATACTATTGAGCAAAGGTGCCCTCACAGTTTCACATGTCGACAAACCACAAACAACAATGGCCTGCAGATTTTAAGTTGTATCTGAAGAAGACTGGGAGAAATGTGTGGAAGAGCAGAAGAACTCTGAGAAGTAGAAATAGGCAACACATTTAAAAAGAAATGAGCTCAGCCACTGCCCCCCGTGGGATGTAGTCAGTGTAAACTGATGACCCTCAGAAACACATTCTCCAGGGACAAGGAAATCATCCACCGTCCAAAAGATCTTAATAAAGTAAAAAAACAAAACTTGTTTTACATTTTTTGTATTTTGTTTTCCTATGTTATGCTTCTTCATTTGTTAAAAATACAGTTAGTTCTACAATTTCTGTCTGTTATGTCTCTATATAACAAATAAAATATATCAAAACTGTACATATAAGGCTGTAATTATATCTTGGGTTTCTGGTGACGTTTATAAATCACTTGTGCTAGCTCTTTCCTGTTTTATATGTCACCAGAAACTCTTGATACAATTACAATCTTATTATGCACAATTAAGTGTACATTATTATTTTCAGGAAAGGTATCCTTGTTAATTAATGGTAATAACTATTTTGAACATATATCATATTTTTGTAGTTTTAAAGTTATAACTTGTGTTAATAAAAGATAAGAGCATTCCTAAAGACTAAATTATGGTTTATTTGAAATGATTTGCTGTTATGAGACCAAAAATACTGGAAAAAACAATGGACGAAGCAGAGACCCCCAAAAAGAACAAGCCAGTCTCAATGCCACGATTCGTATTGAATATAGACCACTTGAAGGTTTAGCCAACCTTTAACAAATGATCATCGGCACATAGGAGAGAAAAACAAAACCCATTTTTGGGAAATAAACCTCTGGGAATCCATGGCTGATTCGATTGCCCTTCCTCCGGGCAGCTACTAACGCTTAAGAGTACATTTTTGTAAAAGTATTTTTAGGATCCGTGATATTTGTTCTAATGTAAACTTGGTAAGCAATGGAGGACAAACAACCTAACCATTTCATAAAGGAGCCTGAAACTCCATGGCAAGAAGCTGCTACAATTCTGAAGGAATGACCGGAGAACTACTCAGCTGTGAATCCAGACCTGGAAAGAATCTGCGAAGGTGAAAGAAGCAGAAAAAGGCTGAAAAAGATTGGGAATCCAGGTAAATCGACCAGCCTCTGATGTCAGGAGTTGAGGAGGAACGAGTGGCCAGGCGGGAGCTATGGCAGACAAGAGAAGCAGACAGATCTGGTCAGAAAAGTTCTTAGTGGTAAATACCGCTGACCGACGTTGATGTGGAGTTGGCCCGGGAAGGGCTGGTTGAACTGATTGAGTGGATCTCGGCTCCATGAGAACTGCAAACAGATCATCATCCGACGAAACGGAATAATCCAGAATATTGACAATGATACGTGCATTTACAATGAAATTGAAACACAACTGAGGAGGTAAGTGAAGAGGGTATTTATAGTGTGAACAATCTTAATTAGCTGATGTGTAAATCTGAATGATTCAATTTGGTGACGCAGAGATTGGTGTCTGGCCCTCCTCCAGAACTTTAATTATGAATTTAAATTATTGACAGGTTGATTGATTGATATGTCTGTCTAGGTTTTCAGTGAGTATGTTGTCGGTACTAGATCTGTGATGTTATGCTGGGATAACATCATGGGTCTTGTGCAATGTTGACCAATCAGAGCTTAAGAATTTTTCTTGCCGTTATATAATATGAATTTACAATGCTTTATTGCACTTTGCTGTTCTGATCGGGTATTCCTTAAATTACAATTTTTTTAGAACTGTTTCAAACTTAGTAGGATACAAGAAGTTGCCCTGTCAATAATTTAAACATCTAGACATATTTGGAAGCACAATATGAATTTTAAAACCTTTAAAACAAATGCAGAAAAAATATCCAAATCAAAATACTTTTGCCTTCAAAATGAACAGACTTTAAATCTAGATTAAGGTGTTTACAAAATAAAAACAGTGTATACTAACAGAAACGTTGTCAACACAAAAACAACAACAACAATAATTAATAGATCTGTATCTGATTTACATTCTTGCCTCCATCATACAATAGCTTATTTATATATTTAGTGTAAATGAGTGAGTGGAAGGTTTTTCTTAACAAATAGTAGCATTTCTGCTTTTTCACACATGCAATGAACAGACGTTCACTGTCAACACTACTGTAGAGGGCAGACGGAAACGTCCATGCAGATTCAACTAGAATTGGAAGTCGAACCTTGTTGGTCTCGCAGTATTTTAGATTATCTCCACTTCTTTGAAGTGTGGGCTCGTGCACGTGGCTGTGTGGACGAGGCATAACACTACTGCTTATAGCATCAGTTAGAATCAAAAACTGACAATCAACGGACAGGTTCTCCACGATTTACAGAAGGTAGGTGTACAATTTTCTAATATATCTTATTTAAAACCATATCAATTAAAACATAATAATAATAATAATAATAATAATAATAATAATAATAATAATAATAATAATAATAATAATAATGTATCAGTGTGATTATCGGGTGGATCAGTGTTTTGATTTGGTATGGGAGAGTGGCAGGCCTGTCGAATGAACTCACCCTTCTTTTATGTTGACCCCTATGTGCTAGGTCAGTACTGAACTAAGGCATGGCAGTAGGACATGCAGGAGGCCTGACCTCTACCCAATCTGCTCAACCACTAACATAACCGTAGCAACTGTTTTGGGCAAATTACACTGAACAAAAATATAAACGCAACATGTAAAGTGTTGGTCCTATGTTTCATGAGCTGGATCCCAGAAATTTTCCATACGCACAAAAAGCTTATTTCTCTCAAATTTTGTGCACAGATTTGTTTACATTCCTGTTAGTGAGCATTTCTCCTTTGCCAGGATAATCCATCCACCTGACAGGTGTGTCATATCAAGAAGCTGATTAAACAGCATGATCATTACACAGGTGCACCTTGTGCTGGGGACAATAAAAGGCCACTCTAAAATGTGCATTTTTGTCACACAACACAATGCCACAGATGTCTCAAGTTTTGAGGGAGCGTGCAATTGGCATGCTGACTGCAGGAATGTCCACCAGAGCTGTTGCCAGAGAATTGAATTTCATTTCTCTACCACAAACCGCCTCCAACATCGTTTTAGAGAATTTGGCGGTACGTCCAACCGGCCTCACAACCGCTGACCACGTGTAACCACACCAGCCCAGGACCTCCACATCGAGCTTCTTCACTTGTGGGATCGACTGAGACCAGCCACTCGGACAGCTGCTGAAACTGTGGGTTTACACAACCGAAGAATTTCTGCACAAACTGTCAGAAACCATCTCAGGGAAGCTCATCTGCGTGCTTGTCGTCCTCACCAGGATCTTGACCTGACTGCAGTTTGGCGTAGTAACCGACTTCAGTGGGCAAATGCTCACCTTTGATGGCCGCTGGCACGCTGTAGAAGTGTGCTTTTCACGGATGAATCCCGGTTTCAACTGTACCGGGCAGACGGCAGACAACATGTATGGCGTTGTGTGGGCGAGTGGTTTACTGATGTCAGTGTTGTGAACAGAGTGCCCCATGAATGCACAGAGATACTGTGATGAGATCCTGAGGCCCATTGTCAAGCCATTCATCCGCCACCATCACCTCATGTTTCAGCATGATAATGCACGGCCCCATGTCTCAAGGATCTGTACACAATTCCCGGAATCTGAAAATGTCCCAGTTCTTCCATGGCCTGCATACTCACCAGACATGTCACCCATTGAGCATGTTTGGGATGCTCTGGATCAACGTGTACGACAGCATGTTCAGTTCCCGCCAATATCCAACAACTTTGCACAGCCATTGAAGAGGAGTGGGACAACATTCCACAGGTCACAATCAACAGCCTGATCAACTCTATGCGAAGGAGATAGTCGTGCTGCATGAGGCAAATGGTGGTCACACCAGATACTGACTGGTTTTCTGATCCACGCCCCTACTTTTTTTTTTTTAAGGTATTTGTGACCAACAGATGCATATCTGTATTCCCAGTCATGTGAAATCCATAGGTTAGGGCCTAATTAATTTATTTCAATTGACTGATTTCCTTATATGAACTGTAACTCAGTAAAATCTTTGAAATTGTTGCATGTTGCGTTTATGTTTTTGTTCAGTGTAAAATACATCTATAATACATGATTAGAAATAGCCAAAGTAAGACAGTAAACTAAAATATAAAAATACTTTAAAAAAATATTCTATGTTTCAAATTGTTTGGTCACAAGTTTTAGTGTTCACTAGAAGCACAAACTGATTTACATATAAACTAATAGAGCTGTTACTTTTCATGTTTAAAAAAAAAAACTAGCAGAATACCTTTTTGCAGGGAGGAAGCAAGAGGGGAGCGCCTTGTTCTTCATACCATTCTAAATAAAGATTAATTATAATGATGGGATCAGATTTTCAGAATTAAAAAAATAATAATAAATGTGTATTTTTTAAACATAACCCTGCTTTTAAGGTTGATTTGTATTTTGCTTAAGTAATAGCCTAGTTACTTTTTGAAGTGTTTATTTTTTTGTTTTTGTTCAGCACTGATTGAAGCACACCATTGTAATGGATCGTGGCAGAGTTGCAAATCTTCTTGAAGAAGCAATGCGCATATTAAGCCCGCCGCAAAATGTTGTGGATCCATTTAATGCTGCTCCTTCACCAGCATCCAGCCTTTTTAGACTGGAGTCCAACACGGGACCATCAGGATCAAAGACAACAGTTACTTCCTTACTCGGTTCCTCTACCAGCAGCAGGGGGACCGGATCAGCGTCAGGTAAATAAATAAATCCTTCCAAACTTTTTCAAAGTGTCATGTGAGGTTTTGTATTACAATGTAAGGAACAAAATATATACTTTTTATTATTCTCCATACATGCAGTCAGCCATACCCTCCAGGCAACAGGTTCTGCTCATCTTGGTCTCAGCGTTCCAGACCATTCCTAAACAGATTTGCGAGACACCATAAACCATCTACCTGGATTCGTACTTTCTGCTGTTTAAGCAGCAGAGATAACTACAAGGTTCCTTCCATCTTAGAGAAAAATTACTTGTGTGAAGGTGGCCTTGGGATTGTACGAATAGTATTTTCATACTGGCATTTTCTACTAGAAAACATACTCTATATATATATATATATATATTGTAAGATAGCAGGGAGAGGGTTAGATTCCTCCCTGCCTAACAACATGTGCAAATGTACATTGGTTTAATTTAATTAGATTTCTGTTAATTGTTTTATTGTTAATTATCCCCTGCACCTGGCTATCATTGTAAATTAGAGCAAGGTGCAGGGTATTTAAAGAAAGCAGCCAGTGTTCTTAAGGCTGCTGCTCTGTGGAGGGCTTGGCTGATGGTGCTGTCAACTGTAAAAAAAAAAAAAAGGGGGGGGGGTATTGTGTAAAAGCCTTTTTTTGTGTTCATAGGTAAACAGCTTGACTGTCCTGTTGTGGTTAGTTAGTGCTCAAAACAGAGCTAGGTGTTTGTTTTGTTTTTATTTATTTTTGTAATTACAAAGTGCATGTCAGTGCTGTTCCTTCCAATCCTGTGTGTTGGGTTGTGTTTAAAGAAGGGAAAAGAACCTGAGCAAACCTGTGTGGTGAGCCTTCAGTTCACAATATATAACTCTTTCTTTTTCATAAAGGTGTATTTGCACTGAACACAGTTAGATAAATGTTGAAGACTTTTTTGCAAAGGAGAGAGATAGAAAACAGTTGAACAATATACATCTAGGTAAAACATTTTGAAGTTTTAATGCTTGAAAATAAATTAAACTTAAATACAATATACATTAAGGAGTTTAACATTGTTGTTTTAAGCAAAAACGGAGACACAGGAATGCTAGAAAAAGCATTATTCACAGAATACCCTAAGCGTAAAGGTGACTGCAATGTCTTTTAACACATTAGATGGAAAGATTCCTTAATCATGGCATTTAAGAGTTTTTAAGGAAAATAATGTATTTTACTTTGGATGCCCTGAACAAAGGGTACTGCCAAGAACATACATAAAGAGTCTGAATTTGGTGCTTGCCATCATGCACTTTGCTAATATGTAAGCCTCTCTGACCATCTGACGTTTAAAACACTTGCATTGCACCTGATTCTGAAGGAATGCAAAATCCAGGTGATTTAATTGTATTTGTTTTTGTGGTTGTTTTTTTGTCAAGATTGGCTTAAATGTTATGTTAATATCCATATAGTATTTTCATAGACCTTGGCTGTCAAGCTGATTTTTGTTATTGTTATGCACATGAAAAAAGCAGTGTTCTTTCAATTAATTAAGGGGGGGGGGGGGGCCGGTCCGGTAGGAGCAGTTTGCCCACCACCTAAAGGATTACACCACGCGCTGGCTGAACCCGGACGCGACCACCAAAGCCAGGTTGGTGGAGGTGATCGTGGTGGAGTGGTTCCTGGAGTGTTTAGCCCCGGGACCTGGGCTATGGGTCCAACGGCAGGCACCTGCTACTCTGGACCGGACGGTCGAGTTAGTGGAACAGTACTAGGTAGCAGAGCAGACGCCCGTGAGACTGCCTGAAAGGAGTGTGGCTACCGGATCACCCCCTCAACTGGCCCCGGAGAGGGCGAAGGGACTGGGGGGGGAAGGCGTAGTCAGATTTGGTCAAGGGGTGTCGGGAGGAGATCCCGGCCCAGGAACCGGGGCAGGGTGAGGTTACCTACGGGCTGCTGTGGTGTCGGACTGGGGTCTCGGGCTGCCACCTTATCGGCGAGCCCCTTTGATGGCTCTGGTTTTTCCACCTCCTACTGAAGCATCGGCGCAAGAAACCAGTGCACCAAGGTGTTGGTCATGCAAGGAGGTGGACCACATTGCCCCGGATTGCCCCGTGATGGAGTGTGACCTTGGCCAACCAGGTAAGCACATTCAATTACCCAAGTTACTTCAGCAGACCGGTTTTGTTATTCCTGTGACAGCGGATGGTGCAAAAACCCAGGCTCTCCTGGATTCAGGGTGTGGTCAGTCTCTAGTACAGGAGAGCCTAATCTCACCGGGGCATAAGCACATATTGGGACAGGTGCATATTAAATGTGTTTATGGTGCTGTGTACATTCACGTTTTTACATCTAAGGTCATATCGCAACATGGTTTCCTCACAAATTACTATTATAGAACTTAGTAGCTATAGTTCACCACTTAAGCTATAACTACAGCAATACATTACTCATGATGGGTATTCCGAGACACCAGCCAATCACTAGGGATTGACCCAAAATGTAACTTCATTGCTAGTTGTCCTTAGAAAAAGGTGTGTCCATGATCGTCAAATAATTCTTGTCCACGCCTTTGGTAAGGCTGTCCTCTTAAACAACTTAAAGTCTCTTAACTCCACTGTACTCCTTCCTGTCTCTATAAAACTTTCATATTCATGTTGCCCACAAAAAGATGAATAAGTTAATACCTATATGGCTACTCGGAGCCTGAGTAACACATTATATTTGGTTATAAAGTACTATTTGTTACATTTTAAATTGTAACTTCTTACAGATTTAACCATGTATGTGCAAAATGTCATTGTAAGGCACAAAACAAATATTTTCAATCCTTAATATCATACCGACAGTTATCAAAATACAATTTGACATACAACAATCATCACAATGTGTATAGTGTTTGGTATTGTTAGTTTATGAAATTTATGAACAATTTTGGTGAAAGTTTTCGAAAAACTATGTATACTCATCTAAACATTTTTTAAAGGTTTGCTGACTGGCAAAGCTAATTGAAAGACTTTCTCTAACCCACTTAGTTACTAATAAATTTCAATAGACATTTTAACACCTGGGCTAGAGAGAGCCATTTTATCAGAGTCTGACCATTTAGAAAAAGACAAACTTTCTTGTCAAGACAAAACTTCTTGTCACTTCTCTAGTCACTTGGCCTGGTATCCTTATCTAATCAACACAATCTTGTTCATTTCTTCCTGGCCCTGGCTAGCAGATCTGCAGACTTCTTCCTTAGTTTCTTTTGAAGCTTGCATTTTAAGTTGGATGAGCGGAGATCAGAGAAAGAATGCAGGATTAACTCCGCACATACAAGGAAAATGTAAAATTAGAATACATTTCTCTCTTAATGGGGATGTACGATCCTCTCCCAAGATTAGTGTGAGTGTGTCTATTGGCCAGCAGGTGCAGGTAGGATTATGTCCTCAATTGCCAGTACCGGTAGTTCTGGGATGGGACTGTGGGCAGTTCAAGGATTGGATAGCTGCCCTGACAGCCCCATCTTCTCTATTGACTGAGGAGGAGAAATTGGAGAGATATTCCCCTTCCATGACACTGCTTGGTTTTGCCATAGATTTAGACCCTAGAAAACTAAACAGGAATGCTGGGCCGCTAAGAATGAGAGCTGGCAGTGAAGGGAATCCGGGAGGTTTCAGGTGGGGACGATTGGCGAAGAGTCCGGGGGAGGGGGCCCAGCTGCCACCGTTCGGGACCAACCCAATCTCGAGCTGGAAGCCATGGGAGCTGATTTTTTATTTTTTTTTTTAGCTCATTTCTAGCTAGAGCAAGGACAGGACGATGTGCCGGGCAGGCTCTTTGACCAAATAGTTGTGGTTAATGGTCAGGTGGTCATGCCCAGACGCGTCTCCACTTAACCTCACTTCGAAATTAATCGAGACCTTCTGTACCGTGTTCATAAATTACCCCAGACTGGGGAAGTGTGTTATCAGTTGTTCATTCCTCAGCCCTTTTTAAGGTAGATTTGTTGTAGCTTGCCCACGCTATTCCCCTGTCTGGTCATTTTGGAAGGAATAAAACTAAAGCAAGGCTTCTGTTACGGATCTTTTGGCTGGGGCTGGATGGCAACGTCAAGTTTTGAGCGTTGTAGGGAATGTCAGAAGGCCAGCCCTAGATCCGTTCCACGATCCCCACTGTTGCCTTTGCCCCTAGTGGAAGCTCAGTTTGAGCGTATTGGGATGGACATAGTTGGACCACTGGAAAGGAGCGCGGCAGGATACACCCACCTACTGGCTTGTTTTGGATTATGCTACGCGTTATCCAGAGGCTATTCTCCTCCGATCTATGTCCACTAAATCTGTTGCCAATGAGCTTGTGAAGGTTTTCTCCCCGGTGGGGATCCCCAAGGAAATACTGACTGACCAATTTTATGTCCCAGCTAATCCACGGAACATGTAAGCTTTTGAGAATTAAGACCATTGTGACCTTGGTGTTTCCTCCTCAGACCGATGGTCTTGTGGAACGCTTTAAGACCCTTAAGAGCATGTTGTACAGGTTAATTCGTAGTGATATGCGTTACTGGGACCAGCTGATTCCTCCCCTTCTCTTTGCGATCAGAGAGGTACCCCAGGCTTCCACGGGGTTTTCACCATTCAAACTGTTATTTGGGCGGAGACCCCGGGGTGTGTTTGGATCTCATCAGAGAAATGTAGGAGGAGCAGCAGGACAATTCACCGTGCAGACGGATGCGTCGGACAGGTCTTGGGGCAGTGTTGTCTCAGGAGGTTCGGGGAAGCGAGCACCCGGTCCTGTACATCGTCAGGAAGCTCCTTCCTTGCGAGAAATTATAAAACCATCGAGAAGGAGTGTCACTCCGGTACTACCTCCTGGGGCGACACTTCACCCTAGTTACAGATCGTGCTCCCTTAGCATAGCTTCACCAGATGAAAGATAGCAACGCCAGAATCACATGGTACTTGGCCCTGCAGCCCTATGCCTTCAGGGTAGTCCACCGAGCAGGAAAGCTGCATCAAAATGCATTTTTTTTTTTTTTCTCAGTTAGGCATGGGGGTGTATGAGGGGGAGGATATGTAGCAGGGGGAGAGCTGTGCTGACTCTGGCATGTTCATAGTGCTGCAGGAAGAGGGCAGCAGTCATCCAATACCCACCTGTGGGTCATGGCAGTGACATGGGGAGGTGGGAAAGGGGATGTGTGGACTTTCCTTCTCTGAGAGGCGGGTCTCGGGATTGTTAGCCCTATAAAATAACGCTCTACTGTTTCCTTAGGTCTTCTCTTTTAAAAGACATACCGGGAAGTAGGGAAGCTCGAGAAACGGCTGGGACAAAAAGAAACCGGAGCCAACACCAAGAAAACCCAGAGGACTTGGTGATAGCGGGGAAACCGTGGGCAGAGCCCGATGTATTGCATAGACAGCTGAGGAACGGACGGAGTAGGTCAGGGACCTGAGTCGTGTGGGTAGCAATGACTGGGGTAAAGCTGCCAAGTGCAGCACCTTTCTTTGTAGTTAGTGTTTTATTTTCCCCTTTTTCTTTTGCCTTTTTGTTTTCCTTATTTTGAGCACCTGTGAGTGTGGCTGCATTCAATTTGTTTACCAGCCTTGGTATTCCCGTGGTGCTGTCTATCATCGTTGATAGACAGGCCATGGACAACAGCGCCCTCTGTGGGTAAAAAGAAATCGCAACCTCAAAATAAAACTGGGCACCTGTGCGGTGTTTCAAGTACACCTGTTCTGTCTCCCGTGTCAGTGAATTACCCACTACCCTTCTACAGTGACCTATTTTCATAGGTCAGAATATTTTTTGGTATAAAAATGTGTATTAGGTGATTGAGATCAATTACTAAGATGCTACTATTGTTTGAAATTGGATTATCATGTACAATTTCAGGTGTTTTTAGAAAAAAATCGAATGGCCATCACCAAGTGACTTGGACACAGATGAAGACTGACAGAGAGGGCTGCAATACTGGCTGGATTTCTGAGACCGTTTCTCATCAAAGGTATTATATTTTTATTTATTTTAGATTAGTGGGAAAAGGAGTTTCTAAACCAGAATTGTTTATTTATAAACAACAACACTATCCTATAACTAGTCACTTGTCATTACAGAAACATTCTGCCACATTCTCATGCTGTCAATCAAATAGTGGCAGCAGGAGCCCATATCATGGCAGGATATGCATGTCTGTAGATTGACTTATTCTAAAACCTTAGTTCATATTTGTTGGTCACTGCTCCCCAAATTGTAGCGTGTCACTCAATGTAATTTTTAATGTTCGGGTCAAAACTTTGTTTTGGAGGGCAGCAGTGCCTGTTGGTTTTTGCTCCACCCAAGTCCATGGTGACTGAATTGGTCTAATTATTTAATTAACTGGATAAGTTTAACAACTATCAAAGTCCCAAAATATATTCTAGGCAAATTTACCTAGAATCAAGATTTTAAATCGGCTGTAAAATAGCTTGCTGAAAACATCAAATTGAGTAAATAGATGCATGAACAAATTGAGAGCAGAAGACGGAACTAAAACCAACAAACGGCGGACCTCCTGGAACTGTATTTGATACCACCGATAGTTGGTACAACCATCAAGTTATGCTTTAAATAAAATATATTGAATGACCAGAGTTGTTCCTCATTTAAAAAAAAAAAAAAAAAAAAAAAAAATCCCCTTCTTAGTCAGAGCACAATGTATTGATTTCTTAATTATTACTTGGATTAACTAGAGTGGCTACAGGGGCAACTAGGGCATGGACCAAATCAAAACTGACTTGTATTGGGAATTACAAACCCAGTGTTCAATAATAGTGATCTCAGATTTGTTATTTCTATAAGAGATTATGGTGAGTGATTGTGGCAAAGTGCCCGCCCCTGTGTGTATTTTGTGTTGTGTGTTAATGTTGGTGTATAATCATTGGTGCAAGGGATATAAACGGGTCTGTGTAATACGAGTGTTTAAAATGTATATTTGTATTTAGGCACGAGGATTGCACAGCACTTCACATGCAAGTAAAACGTAATATGTGAGCATGGGGAATTGCACTATTGACGTGCAGTTGTACCACGACTCCAACTGAATGATTGATTAGCAAGTGTCTCGGTACAGCTGCATATTTTCACCAACTCAGGTAATTTGTAATCGTATTAAGAAAAAAAGAAGCTCACCGTGTTTTGTCTTTATAGTCTGTTTCTGTTTTGGCGACAAGTGCGGTGTCCTGTGTTTTTGTTTGTTACAACCTTTTTATTTACTGTTCTGTTAGCTCATTAAGTGCTGAGCGAGACCATTCGCTCAGCTCCACCAAACTCCACCTCTTTCTGTTGATTTCCTTGTTTCTGGTGTGACGTCCCCCACTCCAGCTGTCTTTGTCACAGTGATTATATTTTGAGATTAAATTATGAAATACTTAAAGCATGCTCTCTCTATTCCCAGACCTTTTTCTTTTACAGTTGATTTAAAAGGTGTCTGATGTTAAAAAAAAAAAAAAAAAAAAGACTTTTGTAGAGGTATTTATTACTCATGTATTTCTTAGACACCCTTAATCAGGGTGACTTACAGATGTATATAACAAATATCAAGAATTAATCAGACGGGGAAACTATGTAGATTGACTCAATATTTGCAGAACATCAAAATGTCAATTCCTTGGCATGTGGAAGGTCTCACAGGATCAACATTACTCTGTACTTCAGAATTCCAGATAACTCCAGGTCAACAGATGAAACAAACTTGGTAGGACTGATCAGAGACTCAACCCAACCCAAAAAAGTCATTCACCTGTAATGTAAGACCATATAATAAATGCAAATTATACTAAAGCATTAAACTAACATACCAGTACAAAATGGATTATTAGAGTATTAAAAAAATTGTGGCAAGAACTTATTTTAGGAAGTCTTTAAAACAACTAACAGTGAAAAGCAATAGAAGGGGGGGACTACATACCTGTTCAGATGTTGCATGTGAAGAGGACAACCAAAGCTGATTTGGGCTCCTTGACCCTTCAGAGGACAGTGGGTGTGCATTCCAAGCACATACAAACCTAGCAAACATAGAGACGGGTCATGAATTTAAAAGCGTTATAATTATGAGCTGATGTTTATGTATTTAGCCAATTATTTGACCCACTGCATATTACAATTTACAGGGTAATATGCATAGTAAGTACAATAATTTTAAAACTATCAAATTAAACAAGAAGCACACATTCTAGCAAGAAGCATGAACAGGCAGCATTGGTGGTACATTTAGAAAGTACTTTTTCCTATGCAAATTTAAAGGACTTAATAAACCTACAGTAATTTGCTAGTGCCCTCTTCAGGACAGGTTTGTAATTTTTGATTAGCAGATGGGCCAAAGTTTTGATTTTAATACCAGTCCTCCAGAATCAAAATGTAATTTTTGAAATAATTGCCTTAAGTTTATGGTTTCCATCTATATGCCAAAGTGATTGTGGTCCAGTGACAGAATACTGCCTTCTCAACCAAGTTGACAAATTCAGAGTACACCTTATCACGCCTTCTGGGTCAACTCTGATCATACAATCTCTTATTATTTTCTGTTGTAATTTATGCCCTCTTGACATCAGATGCCCAGCCACCATTCTGTATCCAATGTTAGGAAATTCTTGTTAAATACAGTCGTCCTGATTGCCCAGTTCTTCATCACATATCTCCAAATACATATTTCCTCTTGACAACTCATATTCCCATAGACACTGCCTAATAGTTCCTGGGTAGATTTCAAAGCAATCTGGACAGCTGAAAATCCACATTCCACAAATGATTTGAAGTGATTTGTTAATGTCATAGCTTGGTTTCCTTACGAAACAAGTACCACACGTTGGAACGTTAATTAAGAAGATTACTTTGTTGCCGGCAAACTCACGATTTAACTCAGAAATGATAAAACTTCCACCAACGGGTCGTTCGCATAAATTCGGCTTGCCTCTGAATTAATCAAAATACTTTGAAGCCACTCTAAAATATACAAAACGGTATCATCAGTTTCTAGCTAGAATCAGTTTTTGTCGAGCTTAGTTTTGTAGCTGAGTCGCTACTTCTAGCCTAGCAGCTTCAGCCATGTGAACGTAACTGTAATACAATAAAATATGTGGGTTTTTTTGCACACTTACAAAATACTGCTGTGATGATACAGATAGCACAAGACATTTTGACAATTGAAGGCTCTCATTGGCTGAACAGGTTAACAGGCAACAAGGAGAAACATCGATCTCTCCAATGTGGAAGGGGTGGGAATGGGTAGGGTGAATGGCATTGATTGACAGTTGCGCACCCTAGCGTTTTTTGTCTATTTGAGGTATTTGCCTGTTTGAGATTTGTTTTTGAGGTTTTTGTTAAACTATGCTGTTTTTTGTTCATTTGAGTTTTTTTGATTATTTGATATTTCATTATATTGAGTTGCTGTCACTTTCACCTCTCATATAATAGTTTTGATCTAACAAAATGCACAAAGAAACAATTATCACCAGGGCATCTTTAATCAGTTGTGCAACCTGTATAGTGAAGTTAAGATTCCAGGCACCCCATGAAGCTCTTACTTACTTTTTTTTTTTTTTTTTTTTTTTTTTTTAAGAACTGTAAAACTTGTAACAAATTGCTATATGATTATTTTCCCAGTAAAACATACAATCTTAAATTGGAAATATTTTTTTCCAAAAAAGGTCAAACTTTCTGCATTCCTAAGCAGATACAGCACCAACTGTTAATATATAATTCATTTTTTTTCCTAAGGTCATCAGCAATATTGTTAAAGGGATAACCTTTGCAATAACATTGGAAATTGAAACAAAGTACCATTTATCTTTCTCTATTAGGTGTTATTAGCATTACAAAAATGGGGATTTTTAACATATCATCTAACATGATTTTCAGCTTTAACATCACAAATTAACATTAACAGCTAGTGCCCTATGGAAACCGTTTTACTATTTTCTGATTCGAATTGTTATTTTTTTTTTAATTAGGTTGATTTAATTGAACTTATGTACACCACAGGAGCAGCAAACAATACAAAACAGTAAATCTACAGGCCTATATGTCCATTCCATTCGGTGTGTGCATTGGAGTAAGAGTGGTGTTTTATTGAATTGTATTGAAAAATAATATTGTTAAATTAAAACATGGGTTGTCTAAGTAAAATGTGTTCTTTTTTTCTTTTTCTACTCGAAGCAAAAAAATATAATAAATCTCTGTATTAGTACTAAACACTTTTTTTACGCCAACTGATTTGCAGCGATTTGAATTTTGAATCAGCTGATATCCCAGCATGCCTTTCTTTTTAAAGGAGACCGCCTCTAACTCCCCAATATCTCATAACAAAAGCAATATGCTTCTTTTTTTTTGGTACAATAATACCCGAAAACAAATCGTAATCTTTTTGACGGCTACTTTTATATAAAAAGAGATTTATTTTGGGGTATTGTGTCAATGTCAGATGATAAGTCTATACAGTGGCGCACGAGGGTGGGCTGAGCAGGTTATAGCCCACCTAAGTGAACCAAAAAAAAGTTCAGCCTTGCTATCGCTTTCTTTCAGTAGGTTATGCAGCGCCTGTGCTGTTTTGTTGCGTGACAGCTGAGCGCTCTCTCGGTCAAAACTGCGTGAGCAGGGGGGCTGTTCACCAGACTATTAGGCACACTGGACTTGCAGGCGAAAGAACAGGGGGTTAATATTAATGTTGGGTTCATAGTCATGGAAATCATGGCAAAGACATGGAATTTTAAATTTTCAGGCCTGGAAAAAGTATTATGAAAGTCATGAAAAAATTGCTTAAGACTACTGTGTTTTTTCTGTCTCTGTGCTTCCATGACTGTTTCCGTGGATTTTACTTGTATTTTCTGTGGTTCCTAAGTAACGAACTTGGCAACGAAGGCATATACTTCATTACTTAACCATTGCCAGAAAAGCAAATGGGGTATATATTTTTTTCATGGGTTTTTGCAATCGGGAGATGCAGCGCCACTTACACTTATGCCGGGCTGCACGATTTTTTCTGATAGCTGACGCTGAGGAATCGGCGACTAATTTCTTAAAATCTGGGACAAAATGGTCTAAGTGTGAGAGGGTCTACGATGCCCTGTTAATAGCTTCTGCAATCTCTCGATACTCTTACGACGTCCCGGCAAATTTCTAGCATGTCAGAAAACTTTAGTCCCCCGACAATGCAATTCGTGAAGTGTGAGGGGCTATGGGACGATTTCTTGACGAATGCTGCCAGCAGCCAATAGGACAAGCTAGCAACAATAGCGACGAAGAGAAAGGTTGTGCCCCTCTTTGACAAGTCACATTTCTTATCATGACCGCTCATTGAAGGTACCTGGTAAGTAAAGCATTGTTATAACTTGTTAACGCCAAAGCAGATACTGTGTGTGGTAGTGTGTGCTCTCAATTTCTACAGCCAATCGTATTCCATATCCCTTTCAAACCCCTACTGTATGCTTGTATTGCTAATTTATTCACAATACGAGGAGGGGTGCGTGTTTGTGTGTGTGAGAAATAGAGAGAATGTAGATTACGTTGTTGCATATTTAAACGTATAACAAGCTTGTAGTAGCCTACTATTTAAGTTGTATTCTAGTCTGTTCAAAAGCGCAACACTCGCTGGTAGTACAAAATATTTATTAGTTTAAAAGTCTTCAGAATTAGATATTCTGATGAAGATTGCTTGCCATTCTCCCATGCCAATCTTTTAATCTAATAAATATGTTGTACTATGAGCAAGTGTTGCCCTTTATGAACAGATTAGATGTTATTATTTTGGATGCACCTCGACTCGAGTTGCATCATCGTCCGTACTGGCCACTTCTATTAAGCCAATTGCGCGTCCAAATGGATCTTCTCCGCGTTTTTGTTTTTTTTTCTGTGCAAAACAATGCACAGACAACAGCGATCGCCTCCTCGCTTGAGTTCACGATTCTCCCGAATGATGTCTACGATTCTGGAATGAAAGTAGGCGCAATCCTCGACAAGATATCTCGTGTAGTGTGTGTAGCTTACAGTCCCCGATCTACAGTGAGAAAGCTAGTTCAATCGGTAAGTGTGAGTGGCGCTGCGTCTCCCGATTGCAAAAATCGTGCCGTGTAAACCCGGTTTAAGGATTGAGCTACGATTTCTCACTGTAGATCGGGGATTGCAAGCTAAACACATTACACGAGATATCTTGTTGAGGATTGCGCCTATTTTCATTGCAGAATCGTAGACATCATAAACATAAACATGCTGTTTTGACTACATTTAACACAGAACAGTTTCTTAGCGTGCGACGCTGCAGTAGTTTTATATGCATTTAATATAATGTAAAAAAGACAGTTTGCGGTAGTTGTATTTATGTATTACCGGTAGTTCTAGTATTAATTCATTTATATTCATAAAAGAAATACGAGAGAACCAGAAGTTTTGTGCGTGGGGTTTTTTTTTTTTTTTTTTTTTTTTTTTAAATAAGGAAATAGGTTTGTTTTGCTGCGGGGGCATGAACAGATTTAAGTTCAGCACCAACTCTAAATAAAACGTTGTACTGTTATGAAGCAATAATAATAATCTGAAGCTGTGGTATTTCAAAATAACAAAATCACGGTTTCACTTCAGTGAAGTACGATGGAATGGTTTTATTAAAAACATGTTGTTCTTTATTAAAATGTATTTTCAGATTTGATGTTAACCTTTTTTTGCTCATTCAATCAAACACCATTTTAAGACGTTTTTCAAGTTAAGACTGACAAAAGCATTTGTCATTTGTAATAAATAATAATAAATAACTATATAATAATAATAATTATATAATATATTAATAATAATAATAATAAATTGAAACATATTGTGCGTACAGATATTTGCACTGATTCTGACTAAGATTATTTTATCTATTTATTGTTTTCAGTTATGTTTCAGACAGACTTGCCTAGCCCCCCATAAAAAAAAAAAAAAAAAAAAAAAAAAAAATGTAATGCTGGTTGCAACCCCGGTGTCGTTACTGCAGTTTGTGTTAAAATCTAAATACTTTGTATTAATACAATAATCCAGTATTTTACGACAATCACCAATGTTTATTTTTTTATTTATTTATTGCATATTTGTAATAATGGACTGATGAGGGAATGTGTTAAGTGCATATTCCATATTGGTGTACAGTAATAACTGATGACTAACAGAGGAACTTTTTTTTTTTTGGTTGGAGTGGAAAAATAAAATAAATGTGTTTTACCTATACGACCCGTTTTTAAAGTTAAGAGTACTATTTTTCAATACAATTCAATAAATCACCACGGTAAAAGCTCTAATCAGAAAATAATAAAACGGTTTTCATAGGGCGCTAGCTATTAGTGTTAATTTGTGATGTTAAAGCTGAAAATTGTTAGATATGTTAAAAATCCCCATTTCTGTAATGCTAATAATACCGAATATGAAAAAAGGTACTTTGTTTAAATTTCCAATGTTATTGCAAATGTTAGCCCTTTAAAAAGATTGCTGATTACCTTAGAAAAAAAATTATACATTATACATTGCAGCAGTTGTTGCTGTATCTGCTTAAGAATGCAGAATGTATCTGACCTTTTTTTTGAAAAAAAAAAAATCAAATTTAAAATGGTTTACTGGGAAAATAATTATATAGCAATTCGGTAGGAGTTTTAACAATTCTTAAAAAAAAACAAAACAAATATATTCCTAATTAAAAGGATTTTGTCTGTTTCTTTTTTACTTCAACTAAGTAACTGAGTAAGAGCTTCATGGGGTGCCTGGAGTCTTCACTTCAGTATACAGGTTGCACAACTGATTAAAGATGCCCTGGTGATAATTGCATGTATTAATGGCATAAGCTTCTAATAAGTTCTTAAGTAATGTAAAAGAAGCCTTTACTTCAGATAGGGGCTTCAGAAGTCTTTATTAATGATCTATATGCTTCTAACAAGCTCTTAATGACAATGAAACCTTAATTTCAGAGTAGGGGCTGCAAAACCCTTTATTAATTACCTGTATGTGTCTAATAAGCTCTTAATTAATGAGAATGAAACCTTCACTTCAGAATATGGGCTGCAAAACTCTTTACTAGTGATCAACATCCTCCTAATAAAGCCCTTTATTGGAAACAAAGTCTAACTCTGGGATAGAGTGTTATCCATGCATGCTCCACTTTGTTTTGTTGCTTTATTACCAAGCTAATCATATACAAGCAGCTAGTAGGACCTAATATGGTCAAGAACAGTTTTTACTTAACTATAAAGCATGCAAATCCTTTATTAATGCCCAGTAATCTCTTAGTAAGGCATGTTTGAGAATAAGCATAATAAGTACCTAACAAACCATTATTAGGAGGTAATACATGATGTATTATGTACTAATTAATCATAAATTGGTACATAATAAATGCCTAATATGTAGTGCTTAAGATAGTGTTACCTAAATATCTTTGTCTCTTGAATTTTTCCATTTTTGTTCCATTCCATTACATCAGTGACATACTGCACATTAGATACTTTTTTCCCTTAATAGCTGAGAGCTTAAAGTGACTCTACTTTTTGGAGGGATTTCTATATCATTTAAATAATATTTTAAAAGCTGAGCATTTTATACCATACATACACTGCCTGGCCAGTATATCTATATCTAATAACTGTTTGTGTCTGTAGCTGTCTCTCTTAACCACTTTCCTTACGTTTTGTCCTTGCTGGTGCAGTCTTGGCTGTCTTGGAGCAGCCTAGCAACATGGCTATCCTTGCGACAGTTCTCTATGTACTATCATGCCTCATTCGCATGCTGTTAGATCTTTTCCTTCCCCATACCTTTTTGCAGTTATGCTGCTCCCACTACTTTTTTTGTCCTGAAGGGATCACATGTCACCAACCAATTTTACATCTTTCATTCAGGACAAAGCCATATATAGCTGCATATTATTTAAGGGATAATAAGGGTCTTGCCACTGTAAAAGGCAGTAAAGTGACTCCAAAGTACAGTGCATGACCACTGAGTCAATCTTATCGGGAATCACGTTATTGTTCGTTGATCAGTTTTGTTTATAGTAAAATATTAATTTAATATTGAGTTTCATACTGGAATACAAACTGATGTTTACCTCTCTGTTAGGACTGCTTTCATTGGAGCATGCCCTATCAGATATTACAGCGATACACATTACTTGATAAAGAAAGCTAAGAAAGCTGTGGAGAGGAATTCAAATTTCAATAAAAAATTCCAAGGTTCTACCAAGCACTTCAGTTGGCTATGAGCATAGCAGTGTAGTCAGATCATACACTGGTAACAATTCTGCTTCACTGGAGTGGGTGAAAGCAAGATTGTACTTATGAACTTTCTTAATTTGGAAATTCTGCCATTTTCATTTTTAGCTTGGGTAGTTTTTACAATCAAGGAAACATTTATATAACTCGTAACTCCTTCTTCTTATATTTGTTTTACAAGTTAAGTTAAGAGGTTTTTTTTGTTTTGTTTTTTTTTCCCCCAAATACTCCTTCCATATATTTTAAATGATACACTTTCGGTGTGTTACTCCATTCTATTTCAAGAGGATCAGTGGAACACAGTGAAATTAAAAACATGCGAGTCAGTGGAAAAGCAGAGATCAATTACTCTCAAAAGATGCTCTTCTTTCAGTAACCAATTGCTGAGCAGTTTTTTTTTTAAGTTAGTTTATTAAAAAAATGCTTATTTGTGTCTTTTATATTAACAAAGTGAGACGTAGGAAATTATGATAATTCATACTAGGTCAGACTTACTGGAATTGTATCGTTAGCTCTGTGCACTTTAAGTACAGTATTGATGCTCTGATTGATTGCCCAATTGACCTTTTCAAATCATAGTTTATCAAATCCAATGCAAAGGATGCCAGAAACTTACTTGTTCTTAAATACTGTTTGGCAGTCACCCAAACAACAAGAATCGGAGAGAATCAACAGCATTTTGCTAGACTTGTAGCAAAAGGGCAAAACACAAGGTTACATTATTAATGTATTTGAGAATTTTGTTTTCAAATAATAATACACATTTTATATATATATATATATATATATATATATATATATATATATATATATATATATATATATATATACACACACACACACACACACACACACACACACATATACATACAGCTCTGGAAAAAATTAAGAGACCACTGCAAAATTATCAGTTTCTCTGGTTTTACTATTTATAGGTATGTGTTTGGGTAAAATGAACATTTTTGTTTTATTCTATAAACTACTGACAACATTTCTCCCAAATTCCAAATAAAAATATTGTCATTTAGAGCATTTATTTGCAGAAAATGACAACTGATCAAAATAACAAAAAAGATGCAGTGTTGTCAGACCTCGAATAATGCAAAGAAAATAAGTTCAGATTCATTTTTAAACAACACAATACTAATGTTTTAACTTAGGAAGAGTTCAGAATATTTGGTGGAATAACCCTGATTTTCAAGCACAGCTTTCATGCGTCTTGGCATGCTCTCCACCAGTCTTTCACATTGATGTTGGGTGACTTTATGCCACTCCTGGCGCAAAAATTCAAGCAGCTCGGCTTTGTTTGATGGCTTGTGACCATCCATCTTCCTCTTGATCACATTCCAGAGGTTTTCAATGGGGTTCAGGTCTGGAGATTGGGCTGGCCATGACAGGGTCTTGATCTGGTGGTCCTCCATCCACACCTTGATTGACCTGGCTGTGTGGCATGGAGCATTGTCCTGCTGGAAAAACCAATCCTCAGAGTTGGGGAACATTGTCAGAGCAGAAGGAAGCAAGTTTTCTTCCAGGACAACCTATAAACTTCATTTTGGTGTCTTTGTCTTAAATTATTTCACCAGAGCTCAATTATTTGGTGGTCTCGTTGTACCACTGTAAATGTGTCACCATGAGTTATGATGTAAGGTCTGTAAACAAACAAGGAAATGAGACTTTAGGGTTTTTTAAAGGTAAGAAGATGTAGAAAATGCAAGTCTTTCCAGGTGACACAAGAGCATCCTCACCATGACACCAGTTTGCTGTAGCAATGAATTCATAATAACATGCCATATACATACATTTGTTTGTTCCTTTACTCTGAAATCCCAAAAATTCCATTCTACATCTTTTACGTTCAAGAAAGTCCACTGTGTTCTCTGTGGTAGTGGTACTAGGGGGTCACGACATCGTTACTTAAGTTATGTACGTGTGGGGTGAAGTAAATACACGTCTTGAGATAGTTGGAAAGTGTTTTTTTTTACACTCCACTTCAGGCTGCAGAACTCTATCAACTTTACAAAAAAAAAAATGTTCACGTAAATGTAATTTAAACTGCAGTTAGTGTGATTTTACTGCAGTGTGGTGTTAAACTGCAGTTCCAATTTGTATTGTTCCTGCAGTTTATTGTTAAACACTTGGACTGTACTGCAGCGGCTTAGACTGCAGTTCCAATAGAATTTTACTACATTGTGGTGTTAATCTGCAGTTACAATGATTGTTTCAGTCTAGTGTAAAACTGCAGTTACAATGTCATTTTATTTCAGCTGTGTTAATCTGTAGTTACAATGTGATTCTGTTACAGGCTACTGTTAAACTACAGTTGCAATGTGTTTTTTCTAGTGTTAAACTGCAGTTACAAAGTAATTATATAAAATGTATTTTAAACTGCAATCTTAAATGTCTATTAAAAGAGGGCAACTTGCATTTTATTTGTTATAAAAGATAAATTCTGCGGAGGTACCTGTGTTGCTCAAAAATTGTATTCCTTAACACTTTTCCTAATATGAGACCATTTTCAAATGTAAAGGATTTAACTGAAAATGAAAAGAATGAAAAGACTCAGGCTTACAAGTAAAGGTAGACAATTAGTCCCATGTTTTAATCTGGAATTTGAATTCATGAAACGCTTCATTAGGCAGCACTGAGCAAGCGTTTTTGAGGACATATCAGGTATGTCCAAAATAAATAAATATTTCACTAAGTTATTTCCGTAGTTTCAGGTCAAACCCCCCAACATGGAATGTGAGTTTAAAGGTTTTATTTATGATTATGCAGATGCAAAGAATGTGATGTATGTGAAGATAGACTGTAAAAACAACATGGCATTAAACCTGCTTTGTTTGAGGGACCATCACCTGGCTGGAGAGGCAGGAGACCCCCAAAAGATCCTAGCAGGTCCCAGTGCCACAGGATAGATTTAAGTATTGAGCTGAGAGAAAGCCTTTTTAAGGACGTTGATGTCAGTTCTGATATATAATTGATATGCTTCTGATGACCACTGACTGGTGGTACTGCATATCAACAGGACATTCAGTACTGCATCTCCAGCCAAGCCTCACTCCTTGTTCGCTGTATTTATTGCATACCTTTTCATAGTAGTGCATACTGATAAATCCTCTCCTGATCACTCATTTTATCTGACAAAAAAAGGGTTAAGGATTCTGCGGAGGGTCAGGAAACTGCTGGTATAGAGAGGATGAAGGGAAAAGGCACGGACATGCTGTAGTGATAGTGGATACCTGAAATGGAAGATTTAATGGATACTGGGACGAGATGGACAGTGAAAGCCAGGATCTAGTCTTGATTGAAGGGAATAGGATGGATACGAATATTTTAACCCTTTGCGGTCCATTTATTTAGTGCCTGTCAGGCACTTTGAGTCCAATTTATTTTCACACGGGCTGTTTATTTTAATTTATTTTTTAATAATATAATTTTTTTTCCAAGTAAAAATGGTTTAAAGAGTATTGCAATGCTAAGTGACATCAGTACTGCATCTCCAGCCAAGCCCCACCCCACATCGCTGTATTTTTCACATACCTCTTTACAGACGTGCATACTGATAAATCCTCTCCCGATCACTCGTCTTATCACCAAACACCTCAATAAGGCAATCCAAGTCTATTTTATTACTATAACATCTCAAAAAGCTCTGCAAATGTCTGTGATATTCTTTCAGCGCTGGATGCGGAAGCAGCTACCTCCTTTGTTTTATGTCTGCTTGTCTCTGTGTGGTGCAGCTGCTAGAGCTATTGTTCACACGTCCCTTTTTTTGATTTCATTCGGCTATTGAATGGTTTTCTCGTATTTTTCCGGAGAAAAAACAACTAGAAACCTGTGCTTTGTCTTTTCAGTGATGTCGGACAGGGTCTGACATTGGACTAGAAAGGGAAAATGGTAATGTCAGACCTGGTCCGCCATAGTACCGCAAAGGGTTAATAAGTTAAGAGATATGGAAGACCATATAAAACGACAGAGCAAACACATTATTAGCAGGATGAAGAACATCCTTTGTTAATGATGTGCACTGTAGAAAAGGATTGATTTCCTTCACCACTGCTGACCCCAGAGGCGAACGGCCACTACGATTGGATAGATTTCCAATAGAGCAGTGGATTTCTCTTGAGGAAGGAGCTGAATTTCAGGGGGGCCAGGTGCTGGAGAACCATTCTGCTGCCAGGAACCCACCGAATCCAATGGATGAGGCATTGTGAAGAGGGCAAGATCATGTAGAGTTGAAATGAAGTTATCATAAAATAGAGATTATCTAGTTAGTAAGGAGATTGATCCACATCTTTATATCTTTTCTGGCCTCTGCTGAGATTTTGACATGGGAATTCAGGTTCTTGGCAGTTGATGAAAGGGCTGGGATAGACATGAGATCTATAAAAAAAGACATGCGATAAATGTTCTGCCCTGAGGAATGCGGATGGCAAATTGAAATAACTGAGGAGAGACAGGAGATTGAGCTTCTTAATAGAAGAGGAGATCTGGAAAATGTTGATGAGTGAGCGAATACGTTGGAGTTTGGCAGGAGGTAGGCTGGCTTTGAATTTCACAGTATCAAGGGTACTGCTGAGGAACTCGAGAGTTGACAGGGCCAATGGTTTTCTCTTTGGAAAGAGGGACTCTGACTGAGGAGAAAAGTGTTTTAAGCTTTGAAAGGGATTTGAAAGGGAGGAAATGAGCAGAAAGTCCTCCATCAGATGGAGGAGGAAGGGAATACAATAGGTGTTGAGCAGAATCCAGCAGAATCGAATATTTTTGGGCTACTGTAGCAACCGAAATTGAGCTGGGTGGAAAAATAGAACTTGTCTGCCCAGCAGACTCCAAAAAGGTGACGGAGGGAAGGGTGAATAAGCATGACCTTCAATGCATAAGAGATATAGGATTTGGCAAGCCAGACCTCCATGACCTGCAATTTTGATGGAATTAATGGCATCAGACAGCTTTATGTAATGAAGAGCGAACTGCTCCCTTGAAATGAGGGATTTAATGCTGCAAGTGCAACTGCCCTGAGGAGCAGATAGGTCAATTGTAAGGTGTTTCTTGCCAGAATGCTTGCGGGTAGTGATGCCTGGGATTAATGCAGTAAGTAGTGAAGAGAGGTGCTGCAAAGGGACTAACCATGAAGCCTTTGTCGACTTTGGCCTTAATAAGGGAACTGATGACTTGTGGCTCTGAATTGGCAAAGCAGAGGTTTTGACAGACATGACACTCAGAAGGAACTTGAAATGTCCATGGAGAAGCCATTTGAAAGACCACTGATTAGATGGAATGGCCTGAAACACGATAGCGAGAGGAGTGAAAACCTGAAGCAGCTTTGATTGTCATTTCACTGTAAGAGGCCATATGGACCGGGAATGGGCATCATTGCAGAAGCTGCAGACATGGAGATTCTTGCAGGACCAGTTGAAGCAGACAGCAGAATTTAAATTATTGCATATTTGCCTGTTGCCTGAAAACTTGATGAGGTGGCCATAGATGTCTTGGCTTGATCTGGCGGGCAGAGCTGAAGCATGGATGGAAGCAGGGGCAAGTTGTCTTGAACTGGGAAGAGAAGGCAGTGGACAAGGACTGGGTTGCAAAGAACCATCTGCTGCCTTAGGGCATAAGTACAGTGCCGTGAAAAAGTATTTTCCCCCTGTCTGATTTTCTGCATTTTTGCACATTTTTCACATTGAATTTGGTCAGATCTTTTTGTGGGTTGTAGTAGTATATAGAGGGAATCTGATAGAAAAAATGACACCAAAGTTTGGTGCTTCTTTCATTTGTTTGGTGTGCAAGGTAATCAAACATGCAATCTTCAGGTGTGAAAATTATTGCCCCCCTAGTTAACTCAATCCAAGTAAAGGGATAATTAGAGCCAGCTGTTTGAATACTTAGGTTAACCGTCAGACCTGATTTGGGCCAGCCCTGCCCAGTATAAATCTGACTAACTTTGGCCCTTACCATCAGAGTGAAGTTGTCAGCACACAGGTTCTAGAGGCACATCATGCCACGATCAAAAGAAATTCCTGAAGACCTCTGGAAAAAGTTGTTGATGCTTATCAGTCTAGAAAGGGTTACAAAGCTATTTCTAAGGCTTTTTGGCTCCACCAAACCAGTGTCGGAGCCATATTGTCCAAATGGAGAATGTTTGGGACAGTAATGAATCTTCCCAAGAGTGGATGTCCTGCCAAAATCTCTCCAAGAGCAAAACGTAAAATCGTCCAGGAAGTCACAAAGAACCCTAGAACAACATCTAGGGATCTGCAGGCCACTCTCACCTCAGCTACGGTCAGTGTTCATGACTCCACCATCAGAAAGACACTGGGCAAAAATGGTATTCATGGCAAAGTAGCAAGGCGGAAACCACTGCTCACTAAGAAGAACATGAATGCTCATCTCAAGTTTGCCAAAAAGCACCTGGATGATCCTTAAGAGTTCTGGAACAATGTTCTATGGACAGATGAGTCAAAAATGGAACAACATGGGCCCTGTTATGTCTGGTGAAAACCAAACACTGCATTCCACAGTAAGAACCTCATACCAACAGTCAAGCATGGTGGTGGTAGTGTCATGATTTGGGGATGCTTTGCTGCATCAGGATCTGGACGACTTGCCATCATTGAAGGAACCATGAATTCTGCTCTGTATCGGAGAATTCTACAGGAGAATGTCAGGCCCTCCGTCCGTGAGCTGAAGCTGAAACGCAGCTGAGTCATGCAGCAAGACAATGATCCGAAACAAACAAGCAGGTCTACATCAGAATGGTTGAAGAACAAGAAATTTAAAGTTTTGGAATGGCCTAGTCAAAGTCCAGACCTAAACTCCATTGAGATGTTGTGGCAGGACCTGAAACGAGCAGCTTATGTTCGAAAACCCACATGTCACTGAGTTGAAGCAGTTTTGCATGAAGGAGTAGGCCAAAATTCCTCCACGGCACTGTGAGAGACTGATCAATAACTACAGGAAGCATTTGGTTGCAGTATTGCTGCTAAAGGTAACCAATTATTGAGTCTAAGGGGCGATTACTTTTTCTCAAAGGGGCACTGGGTGTTGCATAACTTTCTTTAATAAATAAATTAAGTATCAAAATTGTATGTTATTTGTTCATTCAGGGTCCCTTTTATCTATTATTAGATTTTGGTTGAAGATCGATAACATTCAGTGGCAGAAATATGCAAAAATGCAGAAAATCAGACGGGACAAATACTTTTTCACGGCACTGTAAGTGGAGTGCACAGTAGAGGCGCATATGCTGCAGGCATTGGCACGAGTACTGCAGAAAATACAGGTGAAGCGATCTGGGTCAGAGCGGGACCAGTCCACAATGTGGTTGTCAGCAGAAAGGGAAGAGATATTGATTGAGCACCTGTAATTTGTGAGGATAAACAGAACAGAGAATGTCACGATAAATAGAGAAGGCGAGAATGAATTCTGCCAAAGAAAGGCTTTTTTGGAGTTGTGGGTCACGGATTTCAGGTTGACTGAAATGTCTCTGTGGTCCAAGAACTCAGAGGTGGCGATGAGAATGTAAACAAGATTGACGTTCTTGCCTTCAATTATTTGCTTCCTAATTTTTGGAGAAACAGAATGGCTGAAAATAGCATGGGGAAAAAAAGGAACCTGATGCAGTGGCTGAGGCAAAATTGAACTCTGGAAGATTAACAAGGGGCACTGAGGAGGACGCACTGAAAGTGAACCAAAGTGCTGAAACTGAAGGCTGGTGGAGCTGAAGAAGTAGGGTTGTCCAGTTTGTCAAGATGGGAGCTGAGGGCTAGCTGAGAGTCAATAATAGGCTGGAGCAGAGTTTGCAGCTGATTAAACATATTATGAGGGGCGTCGCTGGTGGAGAGGACAGACAAGGTGGGTGACTGTGGCCGCAGATGTTGTGGCTGTGCTGTCTGCTCCGGCAGGTGGAGCTGGGCTGCTTGAGCAGGATCTTGCGAATGTGCAGGAAGAATGGGAGCTGCAAGAGTAGTAGGTCCGCTTGCTCGGGAGAATCGACTCGGCTGACAAAACTTCACAATAAATAAGAAACAAAGCCATACGATCTCCGCAGACGGGGATGGGGATAGACTTCTGAAAGAGAACTTTCAGCAATTTGGGTGTCATCCAATCTTTATAATGAAGCTGCAGCTGGGGCTGGCTGGCAGAACCGCGCGCCTGCTTAGCTGAAGGCTGGGTGGAAGCAGGGTCGGCTGGCAGGGCTGGTGCAGTCAAGGACCGGGAGGAGAGATTGGAGGTTGGACGGAAATGGACTCGTGGAGGAGTCGGAGGCAGGAACTTGTCCGAGTCGGAAGGAAAGGCATAGGCAGAAGGCTTCTCCACGAAACAAAACACTAGACAGCAAAGATGTAAGTGATCGGGGCTTAAATGCTGCGCAAGCTAACATATCTACTATATTGCAACTTTGCAAGCTAACATATCTATTGTAATGGACAAACAAAGCTTAGATGTGAAAGCTTCAGTATGTTGGAACCTTTTAAGAAGTAGAGAAATTTGAGAATCAGTGAGAGCGTGGCTAGGGGAACCAAATATTATTTTTAAAATGTTACATTGCTTAAATATGCATTTATATGGAAAGAAATGATTAGGCAATTGCTATACATGAAAATCAATGGAATTCTTTCTCTAACAGATTTTCGGCATACGCAAATGTTGGTATTAGTTTGGCAAATGAAAGGTTCTTTTCGTGCTTGAAAAGGGTCAAAACATACCTGTATACAGCTACTGGCAATGAGAGATTGAGTGATCTTTTGGTTATTGCGAGCTAACACAACAAGCAAAACACATTAAAATACCAATACAGGCTGATGTTGACAAACTTGCCAAGATGAAAGCGAGACGCCACCCTGTTTCATTTTAGTTGTTCATCATGTTTTAAACTCTACTACATATTTCTACTTTTGACATTCACAGGAATGTGGTGCTGTGGCGGAATGTCCCGCCCCTTTGTGTTTATTAGTGTTTTATGTTGTATGTAGTGTGTTATTTTGGTGTTTATGTACAAAATACATGGGATGTAAATAATTAACTGGTAGTTGAATCCCAGCACAACTGTATATGTAGATGCACGAAGCACTCACTCGGGGTTGTGTGTTCGTGAGTGGAGAACAGGTGAGAGAGAAGAAGATATTTAAATAACAATTGCTATTTCCTGCTGGATGCTCCAGCCTGGTATTTGTTTTCTGTTCTGTCTATCGTGAGCATTTTCTGAAGAATCACCTGCTTAGCAGTTTGCCATCAATTCATATTAAGAGCAGATCGCATTCTGTCTCTTGGCTCCAGAAGCGGATCCATATCCATCCCTGATCCCCCCCCCCTTTTCAGAACTAACATTTCTGTAAATCATATAATCTATCCCCTTATTTTACAGTTAGGTACAGACTTAACTGAAGGGGGAGTAGAAAAAAGAGTCTGGGAGCATGCTATGGGCTGCGGCTTTCCTGAACAGTTTCGTGATAATCGTAAAATTTAGTCCCAGCAAAATGAACAGAAAGGTCAAGGATAATGTAGATGTATTCATTACTCACTGTGCCTGTCAGGATAAAAACTTCACAAATTATGTCTCTGAAATGACTAAATGCAGTGATAAACTTGGAAATAGTAAGCATTCTTAATGTGTGTGGATTTGAGAGTGACGGAGAGTTCTCCCCAATCAATGTTCTGTTGCTAATGCGATCTAGTGAATTGATGAGCAAAGACTAAATTGATATCTGTATCTGAAAGTATTTGCTGGTGAAGAGAGAGAGAGAGACAGGCCTTGGATTGAAGATTAGAACATGTGGCAATGTGCCCGACCCCTATGTGTATTTGTGTGTTATATGTTGCATGTGGTTTGTTAATGCTGGTGTAGAGATATTGATGCACGGGATATAAATGGGTCTGTGTAGCACGAGTGACTTAAAATATATCATCGTATTTGGACACGACGATTGCACTTCAAGTGCATTTAAAGTATTTAATAGTATGTGAGCACGGGGTTACACAAATGAGTTCATGTGCTTTGATTCAAGTGAATAATGAATTAGTATCCCGACACAACAGTATAGATGCACGTTTCACTCACTCATGGTTATTTGTTCGGTGAGTGGAGAACGGGTGTGGAGAGGAGGTAAAAACTATTTAAAAGAAAGTAAATAATTGCTACTACGTGCTGGAGAACCAGCACGGCACTTGTTTGTGTCTGTTTGTCCACTCGTTTGTCTGTCTATTTATTGTATTTTCGTTTTGGTACTGTGTAGTTTTATTTGAGTTTTTTTGTGTTTGTTCAAACCTTTTATTTGAGTTTTCATTCACCATTTCACTTGCAGTGCTGTGTGTTCATTTCTGGTCTGACGTCATGACTAAAGCCAGCTTGTCACAGAGCATTATCAGGGAAAGGCAGTACAGCTGAGAGAAAAAGCAGAAGACATAGTAGTATTATTATTACTACTACTATTATTATGATTAAATCAGAAATACAGGCCTGTTGATTTGCTGTAGTTTATTTTGGTGCCCGCAGTACCACCCAACAGCTTCCATCTAAACTACAGGGTGAATCGTGCACACGCGCAGAATATAACTGCAAATATCTGTGCTGAATAGTACCCCAAAACCTTCCATGAAGATGTGCCTTGTACCAGCCTCCGGGGAAAAAATGTTAAGATAATTAAGACAATAGCGATATCTGTTGAAATGAGGGAGGACACCTCACACCGGCAGCTACAGAGATTCAAATGTGTAACATCTGCAAATGTAAATGCGAAGGATATTATCATTGTTCAAAAATAAATAAATAAATCAATAAAAACTTTCGAACGCCTCCGGGACCCTCTGAGTGCGCTATTGTGCCACCACTGGGAAGATGAAAAACCTGTGGTGGCCTGTTGGATGCCCACAAGAAGATTTTGAATGTGAAGGAGAACGTGTTTAGAGGAAAGTTAACAGCGGGGTCCTGCCGGATGTCCGCTGCAGAGTTGAGAGATAATGGCTCTTTCGACCCATGACTGTGAAAGGAATGGAATGTTCTTTTCATTGAGGCAGTTTTTTTAAGTTATTAAACAGTGAATTTCTTAATGTCATGAAATGCTGTTTTACAAAGAGGGAGACAAGAGCTGCGGCGAACTGGAGAAGATGGCTGGGCTGAAGAATGCTGGATTTGTGCAGAGCCAGTACGAAAGTTTCTGTTTTGCAGTTGTGTGGTGAAGTGCTGAAAAAGTTGGGATGACAACTGATCGTGGCTGAGGATGAGGAGAAACCAGAGTCGAGGTTGGAGCTGTTCTGGTGAAAGGGCAAACAGATGGTGAATTACATGGTTATTTATATATTTTGATAGGTTACTGTTAGATGATGTAGTGCGTAGGGGCCGTCCCTCCTCCCGAACTTCAGTTTTATTAAACTTCATTTATTGCTGGCCTCGCATTAAGTGGCGCTCCAGCCTCTGTGCACAGCATATATTTAAATGCTCATTCACCTTGTGTTACTGACTGACATGTTTTTTTTATTATTATTTTAATGTTTACTGACTAGCAAAATTGGTCTGCTGTTTTTGTGAAAGTATTGGCACGTTGTTCTAACAAACAACACTTATTAAGCCGTTTGGTATGCTTTCTGGTAGCGGTAGTTCAAACGGGAGCATGTGTATAAGTGAGTGCATTGTTTACAGGCTCCCCCAACTGTAGATCCCACAGTGGCCTGACGTCACTTACATACAATTTTGCTGATTTTTATATATATATATATATATATATATATATATATATATATATATATATATATATATATGAATGAAACTTTTGATCCAGGAAAGGGGCAAACCTTAAATGGCTTGGATTAAAAACTTCCCTGAGCTTTAATATTTTTGTCTTTAATTATTCAGAATATTATTACGGCAATATTATTTGCCTAGTACTTTTTAAAACCTATATGAACCAAATGGTTAAACCATCTTCACAGGGCAAATTGTGCCATGCTTGATGGATCTATCTGCCTTTAATCTAGAATGCTTAGACAATGGAAGCAAAAAGTAGTACAAAGATGACTACAAAAGATTTAGAAGTGAGTAGTTTTTCGAGATTTACAATTATACTGTATTTACAGAAAAACTACTCACTTCTAAATCTTTTGTAGTCATCTTTGTATTACTTTAGTATAGATACATGTTAATTTGGATTCATATGTTGTTTTTTTCTGACTTTATGTGAACGAAAAGACACACATTTGCCCATTTTCCCATTGGAAATAGTGATACTTTGAAATATCACTGTCCTGGTCACAAAAGCAAAGTTTGTGGGGAATAATAGCCATGTTCTATACTTTTGAGACATAAGCAATTAGGAAATAACACTTACTACACAGGAACAACAAAAAAAAAAAAATTGTTACACAGTGTTAAGACAATTCCATTAACTCTCAGACTGCTGGCATTTTCAAATATGTGTAAGGCTGTTGTTCAATAGACATATTAATTGAGCCCAGCAAATTATACATTGAAGTTCTCCAGAAAGCAATAGCAAGGTGGTGAGGTCTACAATAAGAAACAAAAGACACAGTAAAGGTTAATATTTGTTTATATACTATAAAATATAAAATGTACTTTGATTAAGGAAAGAGCATTTGATCTAGTTCACAAAGCATTTGGTACAGTGCTGTGTTTGGAGTTGTTTTTTTTTTTTTTTTTGGTAAATGGAAAAAACAAACCAGAGAAGTTGGGAAACTTTAAATAAATAATTGAAAGTGTTTATTCATGCACTTCTTTGTGCACCTTTGTTTTTGCTATATTTGAAATACTGGCAATGTGTTTTTCCATCATTTCCCCTCTAGTGGTGGGGTGCCCTGCTCCTGTGTATATTTTTGGTGTGTATGTATTGTTGAACAGGGTATAATTTGGGTTGTGAAGTACGGAGGATTTGAGATGTATATTTGTAGTTGGGCATGGGTGCTTCGCAATTAGTTCACGTGCAGACTGAGCCAGGATTCAAGTGAATGATTAATTAGCAATCAAGTCCCGATTGCTAATTAAATAAGAATTGCTACTCATGCTGGTTCGATACTTGTTTTGTTCTGTGTCTGTTTGTTAGTTTGTTTATTTTGGCGATCGTGCCTTTTGTTTTGTATCAGTGCTTTGGTTTTGTCTAAATCATTTATTTTCTTAACAAACCTGCCATCCGCTCTTCATTTACTCACAGTACTGTGTATTTCTTCCATGTCACCACAAAGCCGTCTTGCTACAAGTGCTGTCAGATCATGGGATAGCAATGCCTCCAGAGATTCAGGCCAGGAAAGGTACTGTGGGTACACATTTTTTTATTTTTAACTTTTTTTAAGAATGAAGAAGGTGGATGAGTATTTGGAACGGTGGCATGCTCATCAGAGGGAGTTGGAGGAAGGAGGGGCTCCATGGTGCCTCGCCTGTCTGGAGTATGGGCACCTCCCAGATGTGTGTCCCAAGAAAACCCCCTCTTTATGAAGGCCTTCAATTGGGGTGAGGTGGAGAACACGGAGGAATGGATCCGCCTGAAGGCTGTACCAGCGCCACAGACGGACCACGATGTCCGTCTGACCTGCCTAAAACAAGGGGGGGGGGGCACCGAGCTTCCTGCACCCATGAAGGAGGAGCCCAAGTATCCAGGGCCCACTAGGGGGGAATACAAGCGTCCAACACACTCAAGGGAGATCTGGGACTGGCTGAGGGACCCTGAGGGAAACTTCCACAAAGCCCTGCCTATGGCGGTCGACCTGCTGTGGGCCCGATGGGGAGCAATGGGAAGCCTGGGAGCAGCAACATTACCCAGTGCCCCTCCTAGACATCGCAGCAATGGTGATCAATTACTTGGCTGCAGATATGAGATGGGCCCTGCTATCTCCAGTCCCATTGGGAGATGCCACGCCTATCCCACCTCCACATGCAGAAGGCACATCAGGGCCCAGAGGAGAGACGTACCAGTCCCCAGCGACCAAAGGAGATCCGCCAAGAGAATACTACCACCTTCGCTGCCAAGAGGATACTACCCGCTGCTCCCACTTTCGCTGCCAGGGGGAGACTAGTTACTGCTCGTGCCTCAGCTGCCAGGGTGAGACTAGTTACTGCTCGTGCTTCAGCTGCCAGGGCGAGACTACCTGTTGCTCACACCTCCACCAGCAGAGGGAGAATACCTGTTTGTGAGAGGTTGGTGGGCTGAGTCAGGTGATGGGACCAACAAAAATACTCAGGAGGCTTGTATGGTTTCCCTGCAGCAGGGTTTTTATTTGTCTGGCCGAAGGTGGCCGCCGACCAATATTCCAACAACAAAAGGAAAAAAAAATGAACAACGAGAAAATAAAAAAAATAGTCAAAATAAGTCCCCACCAGTATCAACAATGATAACGGAGGAAACAAAAATAAAAAAGGGTAAAAATTAACAAAAGTCCCACACACACACTAAAGCAATAATTATAAATAAAGAGCAATATTTCCACTGGTGCTGGCCTCTAGGGGGCTCCCGGTCCTGGGCATTTTTTAGTGCCGTGGTTCCAGTCGTTCTTCTGGGTAGTAGACCGGATAGCCGCCTCCGGTCTCTGTGAACACAACACCTTTTGACAAGCAAATAAATTACACAGCGCGTCTCTTTTTACTGTTACCCCCAGGACTGAGAGAGCTAGCGCAGGTCGCCTTAAATAATGCCCGACCCCGCCCTTGGCCTCGGCCCCTGTCGCCGCTGTACCCAATAGGCGTACATAGTAACCCTGACTGGGGTACGTGGCACAGCGACCGAGGACTTTCACGTTCGGAAGGGGTGGGTGATCTTTCTGGAGTTCCCGGGCGGCTCGACCTTTGCCTTTCCGCCGGTCTCCCGTTTTGTGCAACGCCACCAGCGATCGGGAGGATTGACCACAGCTCTGATGCGTTGCACCCCCATCACACTGTTGCTCCTGCCACCACTACTACAGGAACTGAAGCTACCTCCCAATGGTCCGCCTGCCATGTCCTTCATTGTCTAGGTCTGCTGAGCCTGCAACATCTAGGCTGCTGAGCCTGCATTGCCCTGGGAGGCCAGTTTGCCATCACCTGGGTAGTTCAGTATGTCACCACCCGGGGATGCCTGCACAACACTGCCTGGGGATTCCTGCTTGTCACCACCTGGGGCTTTGTTGTATCCATCTGCAGCGTTTGCGCTAACGGAACTTCTGGGGCCAGAGCCCAAGAGAATGGAGCCGCCGGCTACAGAGAAGCTGGAGAGGTGAGGAGACCAACTCCACCCACAGTAGTTGCACTGCTGGAGTACGCAGTGCCGTTGCAACTGCCAGAGTGAACCGCACTAAGGGCAGCCTTGCCATTGCCAGTGCCACCACCACTGCTGGAGTGTCCCTCCCTGACAGAAGCATGGTCATTGCTGGCGCCAGCGCCACTGCCAATTCCAGAGTGTGCCACACCGCTGTCAGCATAGCCACTGTTAGCCTTGCAGCTACAAGCATTGCAACTGGCAGTTTTTCAGCTGACAGCATTGCCACAGGCAGCATTTCCACTGCCAGGATTGCCCCACCTGGAGGAGCCAGCCTGTGCTTTGTCAGTATTTCCACTGACAGCATTGACAATGGCAACATTGCTGCTCGTGAGCCCATGGCTGCCTCCATTCCTGGCCCGGGACTACGACCAAGACTGTTGTGATTTTTAGGGGGTGGCTTTTGAGGCCATGTATGTTCTACACAAGGGGGGAGATATGTGGCGGGGTGCCTCATCCCTGTGCATATTTTATATTGTATGGTGTGTGTTATTGTTGGTGTGTATGTATTGGTGCATGGGGTATAATTTGTGTTGTGTAGCACAGGGATTTCAGATGTACATTTGTAGTTGGGCATGGGTGTTTCACAATTAGTTCACGCGCAGACTGTGCTAGGATTCAAGTGAATGATTAATCCCCAATCGAATCCCGGTACAGCTGCATAAAATAAGTCACAAATCACTCATGCAGGGTAGTATGTTCAGAAGCGGAACGAGTTGGGAGGTAGAGAGAAAATGTGTCTGTTTGTTTGTTTTGGCCATCATGCCTTGTGTTCTGGTTTTGTCTAAATCATTTATTTGTTTAATAAATCTGTGCATCAGCGCTTCATTTACTCACAGTACTGTGTGTTTCTTCTGGGTCTGATGTCACCACAAAGCCATCTTGACACACCCCTCTTGTAACGCTGCATTAAATGTTTAGTGAATCTAGCGCTTAGTTTGTGTTTCTCGTTGTATGGTCATAGATACAACCTTTAATACTAATTCATAAATCAGCAAGTTTTGTCCACAATGGTTATGTATAAGTAACAACTGCAATTTTTGTGTTGAATTTAAGACTCTGTAGCAGTCTGCAACTTATTCAAGAAACTGTTACCGCAGCAGTGTGAATGTAGTTTTAAAAGCTTTTAAGGAAATGAAATACAAAAATACGCAATTCAGTAATATTTACACATTGCTTGTGTAAGACTTCAAATTACATTATGCTTACTTTTTCAACCATTTCTTTGAGCTTGCAACAAAAAAGGCTTTTTTAAAGAATCCATACTACAGGTTGGACCTTGTTTTTGAAACACAGAGAAATAATACACATAAATGTTGCAAAAAACAAAGTTGTTTATCTTGCATTTAAGAAAACAAAATTGCATAGCAAAACACTTCGGGAGTCCCTCCTTTTATTTGGAAATGGAATCTGATTGCATAGCAAAGAGGAAAAAAGGACAATGAAATAAATAAAATTAAGAAATGGTTCCCTTAATACTTAACTATTTAATCTCGTGCATACTAATTGCTGGATATGATAAAGCTGTTGAAATGTATAATTTTTTTTTCTGGTTGAGAACAAAATCACCCTGTTTTTAAGAACATTGAATCTGTAAATGTTAGAGTTGTCTTCTCTTGCCTTAACACACCACCTCTATGAACTTTTGATGTGGCCGGATAATGCTTTCTAAAATCTTATTCTTATATCAATAGAAGTTTGCCATTTTTATGCTCATATTAATTTGAGTTGTTTTTGTCAGAAAAAAATGTGTTCAGTAAAATAATGTGCAGCATACTTTCACAAACCCAAACCCGGGAATTGACCTACTTTATAATTGGAACTGTGCTATCATAATGAGATGATAGCAGCATTAGTAAACAACCTTCAGTCTCAGTATGTAAAACATTTACATGTCTGTATTTTTAGACAAATACAAACCTTCAGATATATATATATATATATATATATATATATATATATATAGAGAGAGAGAGAGAGAGAGAGAGAGAGAGAGAGAGAGAGAGAGAGAGAGAGAGAGAGAAGGCAGTGTTGATGAGAACCAATGCAATAGTCAGCATGCCTGCAAACAGCCAAGTAAGGTAAAATTATATCGTGCCCAAATTAGTTTGAGGACCACTGCTCTAAACTTCTAATATACAGTAAACAGGGTCCGGTACCAATTGGTTTGGATTAACAAGAATCTATTGAACAAGTAATTATAATTTAAATAATATGAAGCAATAATAAAGTTCAGTAGTTCGGGACAAACACCAATCACGAAACGTTTTAGTACAACTATTTATTGTGGAGAATGCAGAGTATGCAATTTTACAGAGAATTATGTTGTATATACGCTTTCATTTGGCATCAAACCTAGCTTGGTTTGAGGGCTTGCTGCCTGGCCGAGTGGACGAGGCGGGGACCCCCATTGATAAAATATAGAAATTGTTTTTAAGAAAGGTGGAGAAGGGGAGGTGGTGGGTTATGATGAAATCAAAACTCAACTGAGAAGGTAAGTGAAGAGGACATTTATAGTGCTAACAATCTTAATTAGCTAATGTGTAAATTGAATGATTCAATTTGGTGGTGTGGCAATTGGTGTCTGACCCCCCAACCCAAACTTTAGTTATAAATTTCATTTTGTAAAATTGAATATGAATTTGTTAGGTCACATTTCAACCATGCACATTTTAAAATATTTTACATACAGAATTCTCATTTCAATGTAAAATAACTTTTTTCTTTTCTTTTTTTCAAACTAGCATCCTATACATAAATCCAGCCAAACATTGACGGTGCTACATGTGTAAAAACGTTTTCTGTAAATTGTGACTCGCTGGTATTCATTCATCCAGTACAACAGTATGTGACACCACCTCCAAACCACTATTCACTAGTTCTGCTTTGCTGGATACATCCACAGTGAGAAGAGAAGAATATACATAAGTAATACCAACATGAAAAAAAACAAGGCATTCCAAAGAAATTCATATTCAGATAGTTCAAGGGTACTATCAAATATGTGGTTTTGGGAGCAAACATCACTTTAACTTTTTCTCTGAATAGAAGCCTATGACTTTCTTTCTATCTTTAACACAGGTCACATTTAATATTCACTCAATACTTCAACAGAAGATCTTCTGTTACATTAAAGGAAAGGTCGACAAAGTTTTGACATGGTGTCTTTAATTAAAGTGGAGACAACTTAGGGAAAAGTTCAAATATATTGTATAAGAAACTAAAGTAAGTCAAGTATACAAATTTGTCTGCCTTTATTACTCAAAATTTAGTTTTTTCTCTTTTAAGCACTACTCGCCATAATAGAGACCTAGGTAAAACAACTCAACTTCAAAACGGCAGTCACAGACAAACAACCACTCAACAGAAAGGACGATTTAACCGGTCCTGCTATATTCCTATATAAAAGTCTTAATAGTGATTTGCAAAGAAACTAATATTTTGAATGTGACTAATAGTCAATAAAATAAGAGGGTTAACATGCATGCACATACATACACTGACCATGCTTTTTTAATGTAGACTTCTTCAGTTTCGTAACCCTAATTACATGACTTAGATGTCAGCCTGAGATCACATGTTGGCAACTCACACAGTGTGACATCTTATAGTTTTGACTATTGATTGACAGGTCAGCCAGTGTGTACTAGCAGGAAATCAATAATTTAGGCTGCCAGACAGTCCTTTGGTACTCTTTGAGAAACTGCCCTTCTGGACACACTGCCAATCATTGACTAGAAAATGTGAAACAAGCGAGCCATGAACAAGGAAGCTCTAAAGACAGATTCATTAGGTTGGGTGCGCAGGGTATTATATGGATGTATCTTATGAAATTCTATGAAGCACTCTATACAAAACAAAAAATCTCCAAAATGAATTGCCAGGCTCTACAGATTTATATTTTTCCTTTTCTCATTACTGCTAAACTCAAATGAGTCCTGGCCTTAGGGATTCCAGTCTGATGCAAATTCAATCTTTGACACGGTGTTTGACTAGTTTTGTAAGTGGCACTTTGTATAGGCATGAAAGAGCAGGCTTATTAGGTACAAGTCTGTCTTTTGTTGCAAATATATAAAATATTCCTTCACCTTATAAACATGGCATGTGGGCCTCCTGAAGCAATTCAGCATTACCTCACCTCATGGAACATCTTCTATATCCATCTTCATTGTCTTTAACTAATGATCTGGTGCAGCTTTAAGAAATAACAGGTTTTTCCTCAACAGTATAGCTAAGTTCCAACAAGTCTTTTCCCATATTGTGTAGTTTTAGTCATATGTGACTTACAGATGCATAAGTTAGCAGACAAGTCAGGCAGTGGCGGCAGTTGAAATCCCTCTGCAAGTAACTTGTGTTTGTGTTTTTTTTTTGTTTTTTTTTAATTCAAAATAAAATTAAAAAACCTGCTAACCTGAAGCACGGTAAAGTTTATAACTTTGTTTGACACAGATGACGCAAGCTATACTGTTATAATATTATTATGTTATTATAAGATTTGACTAGAAACACAGCCGTCAACAAAATACAAAACAGTCCAACATAGTGTAAAATTTAAATCAGATAATTCAACCCTTCTTTCGCAATAGACTTACTATTACAAGCAATGCATCATGTACTAATCCTTAAAACATACAGAATGATTTCACAGTTGTCTAAGCTACCGTGCAATAAAAAAACCCAAAAAACTATAATATTTCTCCTCACCGCTTTAGGCTTATTGCAAACTTATGAGGAAGGGTCTATGACTTTTAACCAATTACGGTACATATATTCATTCTAAATAATGAAACAGGTTTAAAAACAGATTGCTTAGTTCAAGTTTTACATTACTCTTTGTAGCAACTACATGTTTCTTGTACCTAGCAATATTATCACCTTTAGCCTGCCTCATTTATTTTTCATACACCCTAACAGGCTTAAGCCAATTTATCAGACTGGGTTGTATAGCCAACATTAATCAATTTATATTTGTTTTCAATACAGTCAAACATACATAACTATTTAATAAAATGCACAACAGTCCTTCATTTTTATAGACATTGATTTACTTCTCCTGAGCTTTGGCTAAAGCCCCCACTTAGAAATCTAAAATGTACAGTAGACTACAGTTATCAGTGAGGTAATTATTTCTTGGTAAAAAAAAAAAAAAAATCTGAATGTCTGGGGTTCAGTTTTTCAGTTAATAAAATAATCGTGATTAGGTTGAAAAATATATTGAGCAGCAACACATGCAGCACCGGTAAGTGAGGTGTTGTGTTATATATTCTATTGCATGTTCAGAAACACTTGAATCTGTTTTAGGTAGCTGAGGGAAGTTGCAGTAGCAGAAGTGTCACTAATAATCAAAATACACATTTGTTACTGCTTTTATACAGTATCTGGAAATGTAAGACTGAACCCACAGTATTGATCGGCTTAGAGGTAAAAACTTTTAATGTAAAAGATGTGTGATTGTAATACAGTACCTACACACAAGTTAAATGCTAAATTATTAAAGATATCTCTTTCAGTATTAATGATTTTGACATTATTCTGGTTGAAGTGAAGGACATTAAGTTCATGTTAAATCTTTGTGTCGTTGAAGAAACATTTGCTATAGTATTTTCCATGCCGGCTGTGGGCTCTAGGCAGAATAAATCAGCTCTGGCAATCAATGCTCTTATCCGTGGCTCGCATCCAATTATTCCATTTATTCTGCCCTGTTCTGGCACACTGCCCTAAAATCCTGCCCCTGCAGTCACTGTCTTGGGTACGTGTGTTACCCTTATGACAATCTCAAAGCAACCCCTTAAGAAAAGAAAGGATCAGGATTCAATTTAGCCATTTGCCAGATCTGACGAATGACACATCTGAATATGAATTGTGCTTTGCTAGGCATGCACCCTGGATAACGATACATTACAGATGCAACCCTGGTTCCCTGAAAGAGAAGATGAATGATGATGAAGAGAAGAAGAATATGCCTGCATGTTGGGTAATCACTGAGCATTTTATATCAAAGCTGCCTATAGGCCCCTCCGCAGAGTGACATCCTTGATCCCCCCTCCCGAGGTAATAAATAGTCACTGCAAGGAGAGGCCAATCTCTTATGAATTGAACCTGCAAATGCGAGTGAAGCGACCACACAAGGTTGGTGGTCATCTTCTCTTTCAAGGAAACAGGGTTACATCTGTAACCTAGCGCTCCCTTTCAATTTGAAGATGACCGCCAAATTGAATACTTTAGTATACCAGAGCTGTCGTTAGAAAGAATGAGCAGACAGCTACCACCATCTAGTGTTGGTTGTGTGAGCATACAACCTCAAGGACCCTAGTGCCTATTAAAGGCATAGAGGGATCTACTACATTAAGTCAGTAAAACATGGTAAACGTATGCAGGGTAGTCCAGCTAGCCACAGTACATATATCGATCGACGAGGCACCTCTGAAGAGTGCCCATGACGTAGCCACACCTTGAAACTGTGTCCACAATCCAATGGGACAGTCGCTGCTTAGAGAAGGATTGATCTCAGGTCTGTTCGCCATTACAAACGAAGAGCAGGTCAGACTGACACAGCGCTCTCGTTCTAGTCACATAGCATCTCACTGCCCATACTGGACAGAGGGAATTTGATCTCCTACCTGACTCCTCCACGAAGTGAGGGAGATAGAAAGCCTGTAGTTTCACTGATTGATTCAAGTGAAACGCTGTAATCACCTTAGGGAGGAAAGCGGGGTTCGTGCGCAATGGTACCTTGTTTCCATCGTCCCAAACACGCATACAGGAACTGTGCACGGACAGTCCCTGTAGCTCACTGACCCACTTAGCGGAGGTGATAGCTAACAGAAAAGCTGTCTTCATAGAGAGAGACTTCAGCTCTGTGGTATGTATGGGCACAAACGGGGCCTTAGTGAGATCCTCTAGTACCACGTCTAGACTCCATTTGGGGAGGACATCCTTTATAGGAGGACGTAACCGCTGAGCACCCTTTAGAAAATGGGTTGCCAGTATATGAGTGCCCGAGGATTCTGGGTCGATGGGAGCATGGCAAGCAGTTATGGTTGCTAGGTACACTTTCAATGTAGAGTGGGATTTACTCGCCTCTACTCAATCTTGCAGAAACTAATGTAACTGCTATAGGGCAGTACATGGGATAATGGCCTCTGGCCATACACCACTTTTGAAAATATTTCCATTTATAGACGTACAACGCTCTTGTGGGAGAAGCCCTAGCATTCTGCAGTGTACTCGCTACTGCATCTGAGAGCCCTAGGGTGGACAGACGATCACATTCAGGGGCCAGATCCACAGTTGGAGTCTGTCTGGTTCTGGGTACCAGAGAGTGCCTTTCGCCTGACTGAGGAGATCCATGCGTAGCAGGACCTCCCAGGGCTGGCTCTGCAGGAGCTGGCAGAGGTTCGAAAACCAGGTTCACCTGGGTCATCTGGGGGCCACCAGGAGAACTGTCGCTTCCTCTCACAGAGGTATAGGCGGGAAAGTGTATAAAAGCGCTTTGGGCCATTTATGCACTTCATCCACGAAGCGTTCCCAAATGCGCTGCGCCACCTGAGGGTGCAGTCGCCATTCTGACAGGTGAGGACCCTCCCTGGAGAGGAGGTCTGCTGCCCAGTTCACCACTCCTGGGAGTACAGCCCGGAGGGACAAGAGCTGCCTCTCTGCCCAGATCAGCAGCCAAAAGGCTATGCGGTGTAACCCCGGAGACCTAAGCCCTTCATGGTGGTTAACGTATGCAACTACTGACATGTTGTCCATGTGGACAAGGATGTGTTTGTTGCAGAGCACAGGGAGAAAATGTTGCAGAGCAAGGTGGACTGCTCTCAGCTCTAGTGCATTTATGTGCAGGGATGTCCAGTGGCCTGACCAGGATCTGTGGACTACTCTGCCTGCCCAGACCGCCCCCACTTGACGGTTGTAAATAACTCCCATGCTCACAGCCACTGCTCCTTCCTGGGAACAAATCAGCCAGTCATCCAGGTAATTCATCACCCTGATCCCTTGCAGCTGGAAGGGAGCTAGGACGGCATCCATGCACTTTGAAAATGTGTGGAGAGCTAAGGAGAGGCTGAATTGCATCATGGAAAACTTGAAGATGCTCCCCTGATGGCGAAACGGAGATATTTCCTGTGCGCTGGACGGATAGGAACATGAAAATACGCGTCCTTCAGGTCCACTGTTGTAAACCAGTAACCCGTCCGGACATGTGGCGATGTGTGACCATGTGAAACCTCCTCTCCCTCAAGAACACATTGAGGTGTCTCAGGTCTAGGATGGTGTGAAGCTGACCTTTTTTGGCAACAAGAAATACCTTGAGTAGAACCCCTCTCTTTAGAGGTGTGATCTATGAGACAAATTGTTTTTGAAGTAGTATTTCTAACTCTTGTTTGAGGGCAAAGACCTGGAAGAGGGTCATTCACGGATGTGACCATGGGGGTAGGGAGGGTCTCGCAATAGGGCAGCTATGGTGGTCCACCGGAGGGAACTGTGCTAGCCCTTTGCCTCCGCTCCCTCCATGGAGGCAAGTGCGGCTGCACTCTTGGACACGCTGGGAGCTGAGGCCGGGTGTTGCTAAGAGGAACGCAGGACATGGCTGAAAACAGGCTTAGAACTTGCCTTCCAGGGTACCTGGAGGAAGTTGGCGGCCCTTTCTATCGGTGCCAAAACCGTTCGAGGGTGCTGGAATCTCAGACTGGAGGCCGTTACCCGAGTTAGGTCCATGGCCGCTAGAAGGACTCCTCATTCCAGAAAGCCGCTAGGGAGTGCGCACAAGAAATACTCTGCATAGGACTCGGAGGGTTGGGAGGAGAGGCCTGGGATTCTGAGACTGAAGATGGCTCTCCTAGGCTGGCTGCAGTGTTCTCGCTTGAGAACAGTGACATTCTTTTTTGCTGTCCTTGGACCCAGCGCAAAAAGAGCAAGATGACCTGTCTGCCAAGGCAGTAGAGACATGCTCGATACCCAGGCACCTCACACACAGGGTATGTTTGTCCTGCGGAGGCAATTTTCTCCTGCAGGACATGCATGGGTGGAAAGTCGACATTGCAGTTGTGGTACTTAGCTCTGGAGCATCAACAGGGTCAAAACACCTTGGCATCGAGCTGTGCAGCACCGAGGCACTGAAAAACCCTAAGGTGATTGCTGGGTGAAGCGCCGCATGTGTCGAAGCACCAAGGCGGTGAATTCCTGAGGCACAGAGGGTGTCAAAATACTGAGGTACTGAGGCTATGGAGGACTAGGGGCCCGTGTGTACTGGGTGCAAGGCAAAAAAAGACTTCAAAGCGTCAAAGCGCTTAGGTGTACAGTCCTCGAGGTGCTGAGGGTGTCAAAGCACCAAGGCTATGGAACACAGGGGCACCAAGGCTACCAAAAATGCAATGTGCTGAGCTAAAAAAAACCTTGAAGGCATCAAAGTGCCGAGGTATGGAATCCTCAAGGCACTGAGGGCGTCGAAGAGCCGAGATACCGAGACTCTGGGGCAGTGTGCCACCGAAGGCACCGTTGCACTGGATTGAAAAGCCTCGAGGCATCTAGCTCTCAAGGTACCGACGATGCCAAAGCACCAAGGCCCTGAAGCACAGTGAACCTGAGGGTACCACGGGCATCAAGGCCTAGACACAGTGGCGCCGAAGCACTGAGCACTAAGTACCGAGGGCAAAGCACCAAGGTACTGGGCTGCATGTCTGGGCTGCGTGTCTGTGTCTGGGCTGCTTGCAGTCACACAACCAGAAACAGCGCATAGCATGCAACGGTGTGGAGTGTAGCCTGCAGACAGTTGCAGTGCAGTCACACAACCAGTGCAGCACAAGGCTTGCAGTGGAGTGGAGCACCGAAGGTGGCGTCTGGACCTCGTGGAGCCCTCAACCCGGCGGGGTAGTGAGGTCAAGAACCCGGAAAAGGGAGCGAGACAGAAAGAGAAAAAGAAAGTTCCTTTTTTTTTTTTTTTTTTTTTTTTTGACACATGAACACAGCCTTATGGGTGAGTGATGATGCATGCAGTCTGCTCAACACAATGAGCGTGCAGTTTATTTTTTTATTGCAATAGTAATAACTGCAATAGAAATCATTGGCCTGTGGGGGCGCTAGCCCGCACACAGAGAGTGGGTGTACTGAGGTCACCCAGAGCCCTCAAATTAACAACAGCTGCAGAGCGAGACTGTACTTGCTAGAGGGTCGTGTTGTCCCTTCTCTCTCTTTTTTTTTTAATAGCTGAAAGAAGCAAAGGAAATTATAGTAAGAACATGCAGCAAGCTGCAGAGGTTAGAAAGCAGTATAGCAATATAGGCTGTTGAAGATTATTATTATTTTATTTTTTTCTACGAAGTTGCGTATCGTTAGCTCAGCCTTTAATTGCTGAGTTTTTGATTCTGGGAAAGTGACAAGCCTACTTCCAGCAATTAATTGCAAGGGGACTCAAAAAAAACTTGAAGAAGGAAAAGGTTAATATAATACTCACCCACCTTATCTACCTGTCTGTGAAAGGTAAAAGAGGCTGAGATCTCCGCTCAGTGACTATATGTTACTTTGGTGAGGCGGGACCAACGACGTCACTCTGCAGAGAGGCCTATCGGCAGCTTTGATATAAAATGCTCAGCGAATACCTGACAAGCAGGCATATCCCAAAAGTATTCAATTTGGCGGTCATCTTCGAATTAAAAGGGAACTAATGTTTGAAAACTAGCTAGCACAATCAAAATCCCCTAAACATGTAGCTGTTGGCATTAGAGGTGTTTGGCAAAAAGAACAGTGTGATATAACCTCATGCCATCTTTGCCTGAACTCTATTTTTAATCAGACTCTCATCAAACTACTGTACTTGTTAAGTTTGCGCTTAAATAACATAATACAATTAAAATCAGCTTCTCAATGATTTTCTGAACCCAAGAATAAATTTAAAAAGAAAAATTGCCTTTTTAGTTTGGACTGTGAAAGTTAATTGATGTTATAGATATCTCTCTTATCTTCTTACTGATGAGCTGCTGTGGCAGTGTGCCCAGCCCATGGGCATATTTTTCTGTTATATATTGCGTGTAGTGTGTAAATGTTGGTGTACAGGTATTGATGCACAGGATATAATGGGGCTATGTAGCACAGGTGATTTAAAATATAAAATTGAATTTAAGCAGAGGGATTGCACAATCACTTCACATGCAGATAGAGTATGTAATAAAATATGAGCACAGGGAGTGCACAAATTAGTTCACGTGCAGATGTACCGAGATTCCAAATTGAATGATTAGCAAATCGAGTCTCGGTACTCCTGCATAAAAGATGCAGTGTTTCACTCACTCGGGGTTGTCTGTTCTGTGAGTGGAGAATGCGTGTGGAGAGGAGAAATAAAAAATAAGAAAATAATAGTTAATAACAATTGCTATTTCGTGCTGGAAGGACCAGCACAATACTTGTTTGTTTTTTTACTCACCGTATTTGTTTGTCTGTTTGTCCACTGTTTGTTTATTGTTAGTCCGTTTTGTTTGTCTGTTTATTTTGTATTTAGTTTCAGTACACTTGCATAAAAGAGGCAGTGTTTTACTCACTCAGGGTTGTGTGTTCAGGGCAAAAGAACAGGAGAGAGTGAGAAGAATTAAAGGTAAAAGAAATAATAGTAATTGCTACGTTGTGCTGGAGGACCAGCACGGTACTTGATTGTTTGGTGTTTGTCCGGTTTGTTAGTGTCTCTTCGTTTTGTCTGTCTGTTTTGGCCAAAATGCTGTTTTGTTTTACAAAGTGTTTTTGTCTGTTTAAACGTTTTATTTGCAATAAACCAGCGCAAGCAAGCACAGTGCTGTGTGTGTTTCTTCCAGGTATGACGTCATCCTGTGACAGCTGCAAAAAAACGTGATTGTTGTTGCTGGTCATTTTACTGTGCACAGGGCAATGTTGTATACATTTTACGGTAATGCAATGGTTACCCCACTCTCACCCCCCAAATCTCAGCCTAGGCACACAATAGGAGTGAGGATACAGTTTGTCTTGTAGACATACCATTTTTCATCAGATAATCATTTTTACCTGTAATATATGTAAAGTATAAGCCACAACGGGCTGTGCGGTTCCCATGATATATACCACGCCTGAGGTGGTGACTTTATACACTAATCTGACCGCGGTGTCAGGAGATAGTACCTCACTTTCTCACAGACGCTTAAATCCAGGCCGGTAATTCTGGGTGTAGTGTCTGGCCATGTCACATGCTTTTCTGTTTTACTTCTGTTTTCACCTGTTTTACTGACTGACAGGAATACATTATTGCTGGTTTTATACTTGCTATCAGCAGAGATGTTAAAATTTCTACTGTTAAAATATGTATTTAGTCAAGTTCAGCATTATAACACTGGAAACCAAATACTGTAGTTTCTTTTGTGTTTTTTTCAATCTGTTTTCTTCTGTTTCATTTAGCTGTTTCTCCTCTACTGTTACGTGTCTACTCTTGTTGGTGCACTTATTTATTTATTTAGATGGACTGCTGTCTTCACTCAAAGTTGCTGTTGTACCAGTTGTGTGGAGTTTCATTCTCAAATATATTAAAGGAAATAGGTGGAATGTCACTCATTTTTGGCTGTGGTTTTCTAACTATTAACAAATAAAATGGCAGTTTTTTATGGAATGGTGCGTAGATTTATTCAGTGTGAAGCGGCTCATAAGTGTACAAGCTGTGATGTACGCTATATATACACGTGGTTAAGTGATGCTTTTTAACCAATCAGAGGTTGCTATTTTTCCAAGCTGTGTTATATACAGTGCCTTGCAAAAGTATTCAGACCCCTGACCAATTCTATCATATTACTGAATTACACATTGAAATTTTGTTCTGTTTGATATTTTATTTATAAACACTGAAACTCAGAATCAATTATTGTAAGGTGACATTGGTTTTATGTTGGGAAATATTTTGAAGACAAATAAAAAACTGAAATATCTTGCTTGCATAAGTATTCAACCTCTCTGCTGTGGAAGCTTCCAGTTTGCACCGATGAAAAGAAAAAATTGCTGTCACATTTTCTGGATAAAAACCCCACTGTTGAAGGATCATTGGTAAGGCTGTGAATCTGAAGGACAATGAAGACCAAACAGCATTCTACAGAAGTTAGAGATAAAGTAATACAAATGCATAGATTAGGGAAAGGGTACAAAATAATATCCAAGTGTTTGGATATCCCAGTGAGCACAATTGGATCAATAATCAGGAAGTGGAAGCTGCATCACACCACCCAGGCACTGCCAAGAAAAGGCCGTCCCTCAAAACTCAGCACTCAAACAAGAAGGAGACTTGTGAGAGAAGCCACAGAGAGGCCAACAATCACTTTGAAGGAGCTACAGAGTTCAGTGGCTGGGAGTGGAGTAATGGTGCACCAGTCAACCATATTAAGAGCTCTGCATAACACTGGCCTGTATGGGAGGGTGGCAAGAAAGACATCGTTACTCAAAAAGTACCATCTGAAAGCAGCTGTGATGTGGGAAAAGGTTTTGTGGTCAGTTGAGACCAAGATAGAGCTTTTTGGCCAAAACTCAAAGCGCTATGTGTGGCGCAAACCTAACACTGCCCATGCCTCAAGACACACCATCCCTTCAGTGAAGTATTGTGGTGGCAGCATCATGCTGTGGGGAGGCTTCTCATCAGCAGGGACTGGGCTTCTTGTTACAATTGAAGGAAGAATGGATCGAGCAAAATACAGGAAAATACTGCAAGAGAATCTGCTTCAGTCCACTAAAAAACTGAAGCTTGGGAGGAAATTTACCTTTCAGCAGGACAATGATCCCAAGCACAAGGCCAAAGCAACACTGGAGTGGCTCAAGAACAAAAAGGTGAATGTCCTACAGTGGCCCAGTCAAAGTCCTGATCTCAATCCCATTGAGAATCTGTGGCACTATTTGAAAATTGCGGTCCACAAGCATCGTCCAACCAATCTGAACAACCTGGAGCAAATCTGCCAAGAAGAATGGGTCAAAATCACTCCGACACTGTGTGCAAAGCTGATACATACTTACCCCAAAAGACTTAAAGCTGTTATTGCAGCGAAAGGTGGCTCTACCAAATAGTAATGGGTTGGGGTTGAATACTTATGCAAGCAAGATATTTCAGTTTTTTATTTTTCTTAAAAATATTTCCCAACATAAAACCAATGTCACCTTACAATAATTGATTTTGAGTTTAAATGTTTTAAAAAAAAAATATCGAACAGAATGAAATTTCAATGTACCATTTGTAATTCAGTAATATGAGAGAATTGGTCAGGGGTCTGAATACTTTTGCAAGGCACTGATATATATATATATATATATATATATATATATATATATATATATATATATATATATATATATATTATATATATAGATATATATATCGGAGCCAGCTATATATTAGCTCAAAGAGCCAGCTGCCCAATGTTTCGATATGTTGTACATATCTTTCTCAAGGGAGCATGTGTTTGAATCAAAACATTGGAGGTATTTATAGGTGTTTGACGGCATGACAACTACTTGTTATTGTTTATATTCAAATCCATGATTTATTCTTACATGATGTAATGGTGTTCTATATGTGACATCACTTTTACTTATATCTTTAAATCTATATTAATTCTAATTAACATTATTTTATATAAACTTATATTTATATTATCATGCAATGCTGGCTCTGAGGATCAGCCTTGATATGGTCTCCCCAGTGCATAAGCATGCACAACGTTTGAATTAATTTTGTTTATTTAATTATTTTTAACTTTTATATATTTATTGGAATTAATGAATTAATTAATTCTTTTTTGTTGAGTCATATAGAGACACACACACACACACACACACACACACACACACACACACACACACAGACTGGGTTTAGTGTTTAATGAACTCTGAAATTAAAGGTTCAAGCAAACCTGGCTTTCAAAGACAGATCTTATGAATAATGAAACACAGAGCTTTGGACTTTCCAAAAGGGAGCTAATTTTAACAAATTATTATTTCTGTCAATGCCGGACAGGGCTGGAGATGGAAATGCTGAGCTACAAAGCAAACAAGCAGTTACAGAGCTAGAATGTGCCTTCATATTTTAGTTAGGTAAAGATATCATGTAGAGTACACAACAATATTCACTGCAGACATCGGTGGTCTAATGTAGTTTATTATAAATTTATAAAACCATCATAACAGAGCTGAGACCAGATTTCAGGTATAAACACATTTCAGGTAAGAAACTACAATACTATTGCCAGGATATCAAGTCTCACGTGCCTGTGTACTTAATCATTTAGATAAATATACAACATCTTAATTTAAGTTTATAAAGCATTCAGTTATGCTTTCCTGCCTCATTTCAAAAAAAAAAAACTCATTTAGGAGTAATTTCAAATGTTATGAGGTAAGCAGAAGAAAAAAAAAACATTATAGAGAACACAATATTCATAAAATATGAAATTACATATTAAGCAGATAAAAATGCTTTTGCTTACCACTTACATGATACAAGATGGTGAAGCAGGGACTGTATTTTGAATGAGACCTTAGTAACTTTAAAAGCACGTAAAAACATAATACGAAAAGGTAGATAATCACTCTTAGGATTAAAACATCAGTGTCTCCAGAGAGAAATGGGAACTCATGTATACTAAGCCTGGAACCTGCTGAGTTATGCTGAGTAATTTGTTTGATCACAACCTTAAGACATTTCAGATTGATCATAATGGATTATTTATGTTTTACAAACTTTAACATAGGTTATGGGGTGTGCTTTGATCTGGTCACATTGCATATTATGTAACCCAGTGATTTCAGAAATCAAATACAAAGAATGCAGAAAGTCATTTTTCATTCTTAATCTAAACCACTTAACAGTAGGACCTAAACTATACAGTATAATGTTTCTTTCACATCATTGGATTTCGCTGAGAACTACTGAAAAAGTAACGACAGTGGCTCCCACTTTATGAATTCCAGACAGAATACATATCTTCAGCATTTCATAAATTACTAAAAATCAATTTCCAGACATCCAGATAAATCCACTGGTAAATTTCGCTTTTCACTTTTGGCATACATAAATAATAAATCATATGGAAAAAGCAAATGGCCTCTCCCTATCTCTTCTACCACTTAGAAACCTCTACATCAAACCAAAACCCATGTCTATAAAACCTGTAAGTAAATTATGTTGGAGTTGTAGTAGATAGCTGGGTGAATGCCACAGGAGAGAAAGGCAGGAGCTCAAATCAGCAGTAGCTGTCCTCCTATTCAAATCTTTCAATCATGCTTTTCTCTGTTTTGAGATGTATTCTGTTTGTTTCGATTTGTGTCTGCTTAATATCCTTATAGCCAGTTGTCTGTTTTTTTTCCACATGTGTGCTCTGGCAAGCTTCTTGTAAAGGCCATTGTGACATTGAAATGTATCCTTGTATCATCCAGCTCTAACTCAACAGCAATATAGCAGTGTCCCACTTACCTATCAGCATAGAATTCTGTCAGAGTGTGATTAAATCTGACATTTTCTTATCCAATTCCACATCCTTTATAATGCTGTACTTCTTTGAAAATGCATCACTGTCACAAAGACGGCCGGAGTGGGTGGCGTCAGACCAGAAGCAGGAAAATAAACAAAGACAGAGGTGGAGTTTGGTGGAGCTGAGCGAATGGTCTCGCTCAGCATTTAATGAATTAACAGCATACAGAAAATAAACGGTTGGAACAATACAAAAACAGGACATGGCACTGGTTGCCAAAATAAATAGAAACAAAAACTGACTAAACTTAACAAAACGGTGCACAGACAGACACTGACAAACACGGTGAGTTTTGAACACAAGTATCGTGCTGGTTCCACCAGCACGCAATAGCAATTGTAATTGAAATTATCACTCTCCTACTCTCCCGTTCTCCACTCACTGAACACCCAACCGCCAATATGTGACAACGTGCATCTATATATACTGTTGTGCTGGGATTCAATTACTAATTAATTATTCACTTGAATCCCAGCACGTGAATTAATAAAGTGTAATTCCCTGTGCTCACATATTATTACATTTTACTTGCACGTGAAGTGCTGTGCAATCCTCGTGCCTAAATACACATATACATTTTAAACACTTGTGTTACACAGACCCGTTTATATCCCGTGTACCAAGGTCTATACACCAACATTTAAACACACCACACGCAACACATAACAGATAATAGACACAGGGGCGGGCACTTTGTCACAATCACTTAAGCACAACAGCAGCTGTGAATGTGTATTATGTTATGCTGGAGTGGTTGTGGCCTTCTCAATCTCTGTGGCTGTTGAATTGGTTAGACTGAATTCCTGAAGTCTCTGAATACTGTTAAGGTTTTTTTGAATGAGTGTGTTTTTTTTGCAGAGTGATTGCAAAGCTGTATAACATAGAATGCTGTGTCAAACCACAATCCTGTTGGGCTCGCTCAGACATAACGTGACAGGGACTGAACATTTGACTAGAACACCAATGTTTTAGAGAACAAAGTAACAGTCTGATAGGCCTTTCAGTATCATGCAGTAGGACGGGGTTGAGGAGGGGTCATCACAAAAATCCACTGACTCCAAGTGAGGGTTGTCTTGTGGGATTGTGCGGTCACTTGACTCCATTAGCCAATTAGCAGGCACTTCTGGAATATGTGTCACAAGTGACGGTTTTTAACTGCCTGTATTTTTTGTTGTGTGGTTTCTTTGTGAAACTGTTGTTTTTGAACTTCTGCTAATTCTCCCGTACACTGTCACTGACGTTTGGGTTAAGCACTTACCTAACAGTCGATAGGAAGTTAAACCTTACCTGCCAGTCCAGCCAATGATAGTCATGGGCTGAGGAACAGGGACCAAGAGGGGAGAGGAGTGTTTTGGGAAGAAACACACAACGCGTCTGGAAAAATATCGAGGACACAACAGTATTGGAAAGGAACAGCAGCATGGAGAAGACTCTTGGGAGCAGTCTCTGTTCAACCACTGTATTTGTTGACCCTGACTGAAGTATATTTTTCCAATACTGAATCTGGAATTGCCTTGATTGTTGATACCAACATGAAGCCTCCTCAGAGTCTTATATCTAGTTGGTAAGAGTCCCTTAACTGCCTGATGTAATCAATTACCAAACTGGAATGACTTCTAAATGGTACTGTTGTTTAATTATATGGTCAGAACTCACAATGCAATACTGGGACTTTGAAAATATCCATGCAATGTCCACAGCTGGAAAAGAGCAGCTACTCAAACATGTTGGCCACAAGTGTGAATCTATCAAACAGACAAAATAAAACAGACAACCGTCCCTAGCAACATTGTCCTAGGCTTTGTGCTGTATATTAAATGAATCATTTTGAGTGATACTGAATAAACACATGCATAATCAGCCATTTTCAGTTGTTATATTTGCCACTCTGAAGCACAAATGTTAACCTGTGACTCGAACCCTTTGCCACGCACTGTATGCATTGTCATTGAGATGCCAACCTGTGTCTGCCAACTGGTGATCATGTAAGGTTCTGTTCCAAAAATGAAAGGGCATAGATTTACCATAACATCAGCTGCATTATGACTTTGTGGTTTCCTTTGCACCCTGTTAATCTTATAATGTTTGTCAATGGCATTCTAGAGGTGTGTTATAGTAGGTGAGTTTCTGTTTAAACACATTTAAACTTGTATGTAGGTTGTTTGTATTTATTCATAAAGCCTAAGCCTATGTGTTTGCTTGCAAACTGCATAAATAAAGCTACCGTCTTGTTCTTTTCTTCTAAGATAGTTCTGACATAGCCTGGAGGTATGTTTTGGGTCATTATCTTGCTGTAGGATGAACCTCTGACCAACTAGGCGTATACCAGAGGGTATTGCATGGTGCTGCAAAATGCTGTGGTAGCCGTTTTGGTTCAGGGTGCCACTCACTCTGTGCAAGTTGCCGACTCTGGATCCATCAAAAGAGCCCCAGACCATCACGCTTCCTCCTCCATGTTTGACAGTTGGTGTCACACATTGAGGAACCATCCTTTCACCTACTCGATGGCATACAAAAACCCTGCGTGATAAACCCAAGATTTCAAATTTTGATTCATTGGTCCATAAGACCTTCTTCCAGTCTTCAGTAGTCCACTGATGGTGCTTCTTGGCCCAGGCAAGCCTATTTTTCTTATTTTGCCATCTTAGCAATGGCTTTCTTACTGCCACTCGACCTGTCAAACCTGCAGCTCGAAGTCTTCTCTTCACAGTTGAAACTGAGACTTGATTATTTCGACCAGTGTTAAGTTGTGCTTGAAGCTGTTGTCCTGTGAGCCGCCTATCACGCAAGCTGTTGACTCTCAGAAACTTGTCTTCTGATTCTGTTGTGGCTTTGGGTCTGCCAGACCTCTTCCTGTCAGAGTTTCCTTCAGTTTCCAAGTGCCTTTTGATGGTTTAGGAAACTGTATTCACTGACAACTTGGCTTTCTTTGCAATTTCTCTAAAGGAAAGACCTGCACTTTTAAGGGTTATAATGGTCTGTCTGTCTTCCTTTGTTAATTGCCTTTTTCTCGCCATTATGATAGCAATATACTATTTCCTGCAGTACAATACTGTCCAAATAATGCTTAAGAGGGTGTAGTAACACAGTCTGTTCCAACACTGCTTTTATACAGACAGAGGGTTTGTAAGTAATCAACAAAAGTTGGGACACCTGTAGGAATTGTTAGCATCAACTTTCATAGCTTAATTTACTTCCATTGCTGCAGAACAGATGTAAGTTGTTAACCCATTACTTGTTCCCTGAAAAAGGCCCTTTTGTATAACTCTGAAATGTACATTATTTTTCAGTTTTTGGTAACCTAAACTTTTTTTTTAACCTCTGGCAGTTTACCAGCTTACCTTTGTACCATTTCAGGTTATTCACTGGACTTGAACTGCTTAAATTGAAATACAAACTGGAAAAATGGGGGTGTTCTAAAACTTTTGACCGGTAGTGTGTGTGTGTGTGTGTGTGTGTGTGTGTGTGTGTGTGTGTGTGTGTGTGTGTGTGTGTGTGTGTGTATGATATATATATGTATATATATATATATATATATATATATATATATATATATATATATATATATATATATATTGTGATGATGTGTATGTACCAAACATTAATTTGGAGGCTTTAGGACCCTGGGGATATCCACAAAAATTGTATAGTTAATGTAACAATTGCTTAATTGTGTAGTTAATGGGCAAATGCTGATCAGATGCGAGTGATCAAGTTGGGGTTAAAAAGGTTTCAGTGTGTGTGTTCAGGAGAGAGGGTTGAAGTGGAGAGAGACGAAAGAAACCGAACAGTGGAAAAGTGTGTCGGACAAAGAAAGAGTTTTCTGATAACGAAACAATGGTACGGGTTCTGACAAAGAAGTGCTTGAAAGTGATTTGGATTAGGTGATTTATGGAATTAATTTAAAACAGGGGAACAGGCTTACCCTGCCCTGCATTAGATAGCACTACTGTTAACCAGTTGATTTAGCGCCTAAAGAAGGGCTAGGTTTTGTTTTGTGTTTTTGTTTGTTTGAAATATCAGTTTGCTAATAAACGTACGCCATGGCGTTTAAAGAGCACTTCCATTGTATCGTGTGGAATTAAAGAGACAGACACCTGTTTGAAAGAGCAACACGGACTCTGGCTGAAAAGGTCAGAATACATCACTATATATATATATATATATATAGTATGTTTATGTATATATATATATATATATATATATATATATATATATATATATATATATATATATATATTTCAAAACATTAGGAACACCTTCCTAATATTGAGTTGCACCTCCTTTTGCCCTCAGAACAGCCTCAATTCGTCGGGGTGTGGACTGTACAAGGTGTCGAAAGAATTCCACAGGGATGCTGGACCATGTTGACTGCAATGCTTCCCACAGTTGTGTCATGTTGGCTGGTAGTGGATGTCTACTCTAAATAGCTCATTCCATCTCATCCCACAGATGCTCAATTGGATTGAGATGTGGTGACTGGGCAGGCCACTGCAATAAGCTGAATTCACTGTCATGTTCGTGGAACCATTCCTGGACAATCCTAGCCTTGTGGCATAGGGCATTATCCTGCTGAAAATATCCATTAGCAGATGGATAGACCTGATTGGCAATGATGTTCAGATATCCTGTGGCATACAAACGTTGCTCCACTTTTATCAAGCGGCCCAGTGTATGCCATTGTAGTGATGGCTTTCTGCATGAGGTATTAATGATGTTATTAATTGTAAGTTTTACATTGTATGTGTGTCTTTTATAGTTAAGTTCTTTTTAATCATTTTTGAAATTGTGTGAATGTGTTTTTATAGTTGTTTTAATGTGCTTACTAATTCAGTATTGTGTAAGTTTTGAGTTCATTTCCCATTGGCAAAACCAGCTATGTGCAGTTTTGCAAAGCCTAACACGACTGAAAGTCAGAGATGGGTATCTGAGCTAAATGCCAAAAGGCAGGAGATTAGCAGAAATAGTGTGAGATGGGGGAGGGGATGCACCTTGCTAGGTACAACATGGTATGCAGCCCCCTCTTTTCCCCTCCAGAGGGAATGTGCAATGATAGAGTGGAAACCCCTATCATTGAACAGAAGTAAAACAAATGGGAGTGGAGTCAACAGTTGTTTACAAAGGTATAAATACCCAAAATGGTAAAGTGTTGTCAATCTTTTCATCTCTTTCGAATTGACTCCATGGATATCCATGCTTTCTGATACAAACGTATGCACTGAGCTGTGCTGAGGCCTTGTCCGAAATCACTTTAAATCTTGTGCTTATATGATTGTATTGGAGGTATTCCTTTCTTGTATATAAAGTGTTTTTGAATCAAAAACTATTTGTCAGCTTAATCTTTTTCACTACACCATGAAAACACACCTCACACCATCATACCACTTCCACCAGCCTGCAATGTTGATGGATGCATGTACTCATGTGGTTTCCTCCATACCCTAGTCCTACCATCAGTGTGAAACAGCAGGAGCCGTGATTCATCAGACCAGGCAATGTTTTTTAATCCTCCAGTGTTTTTGTTCCTTAGCCCACTGTAACCACAGTTTCTTGTCTTTTGCTGAAATAAGTGGAACTCTGTTAGGTCATCGGCTGTCATACTCCATTTGTGTCAAAGTATGAGTTGTGCATTCTTTATGGGTCTTTCGGCACCAGTGTTGTACCGGACTATCAGTTGACTAACTGTAGCCCATCTATTGCTCTGCACAATTCGAGTCAGCCGTCTTTGGCCTCTTTCATCAATGAGCCGTTTTCGACCAATGGCCTGCCGTTGGCTGGATGTCCTTTGGGTGGTGTTGCAGTTCTTGACACACTCAAACCGGCGTGCCTGACACCTACTACCATACCCCGTTCAAAGGGAAAAAAATCTTTTTCTTGCCCATTTACCCTCTGAATGGCACACATACGCAATCCGTGTCTCAGTTGTGTCAAGGCTTAAAAATCCTTCTTTAACCCGTCTCCCCTTCATCTACACTGATTGAAGTGGATTTAACAGGTTACATCAATAAGGGATCATAGCTTTCACCTGGATTCACCTCGTCAGTCTATTTAATGGAAAGAGCAGGTGTTCCTAATGTTTTTTACATTCAGTGCAGTGTAATATAGTCGCAAATTTAATTTAATTCATTGTTTATTAAAAATAAATTGCACACGTTAGTTTATTGTGAATTTCTGCACCAAAAGTGCCATCTCATTAGAAACTGGATACAAGTTGTGACGATGGGCGGAGTTTCAAATGATACTAAGGCAGTAAGGAGAGCAGCTGCGATGAAGACTGAAGCCGGATCTTGAGGTGAGTTTTTAAACTCGTTATGTGAGGGTCACACATATTCTAGTACATTTTCAGCCTTTTGGATCTCAAAATAGGTTTTTGTTAGTTGTTGGACACCCTCGCGTCCAAGTTTTGCCAGATTAAGTTGACGATCGAAGACCAGACTTTACGCACCAATCCGACCGCAGTGTCGGGACAGTACCTCAGTTTCCTGCAGACGCTTAAAATCCAGGTGGTAATTCGGGGGGTCGTGTCTGGCCTTGTCGTTACCTGCTTTTCTAAGAGATTTCCTGACTGACAGGATGTGGCAAAGTGGTGAATACGTGCAGGTGAGTGCAGTGCAGAGTGGATTAATCACACAGACAAATGATTTACAGGTGCAAGGGTGTTTATTAATGATTATAATGTCTTATGGCAAAACCTGCAAACAATAGCAATGATTGAAGTGGTACAGCGGCGTGTATCACTCCTGTTTGTAATCCCACAGGTTTGACCCGCAACCAAAAAGTCCTGTCTTTTCTCACCCACACAAAACACAGAGACAGACACAGTTCCGACAGTGAGTGATTTTAGTGCTAGTGGTGCAAAGACAGTTCCTGTAGTGGAGAAGGTGACTTGTGATATCCAGGTTTACGCTGGCTTGTGGCTGCAGCTCCGGATTGTGTTTTACTATTGTTTTTGTGAGAAGACAAACAACACAAGACACACAGTGTTAGTAAACAGACTGACAAAACACTCACAGCTTTCGGTTTCACTTTATACAGGCTCCTTCTAGGTAGTTTGGTATAACCATATGCAAAGGAACAGATCACTGAAGCTACGCCCCCTATTTATACCCTTGCCCATGACCCCTAGGTTAATGAGCGCATTGACTCCTCCAATCCTCAGATGCCACGCCGTCTACCATCTGGGACAGTGAGCTTGGGTGCCGTAGCTCCGCCTGCTTCCTAAATGGCTGACTTCCACCTACCCTATGGAATAAATTATCTTGCCATTTGCTTAAGGTTACTCTGTTCCTTCTTTCTAGTGCCCTCACAGGTCAGGAAGGAGCTCTAACACCAAGCATCATTCGATCTCTGTCAGGTGAAATGTCACTCATTTTTGGCAGTGAGTTTGTAACTAACAACAAATAAAATGGCAGTTTATCATGGAATTTAGAATGTAATGGTGCGTAGTGATTTATTCAGTGTAAAGCAGCTCATTAGTATGCAAGCCATGGTATACGCTATATATACGCATGATTATATGATACTTTTTAACCAATCAGAGGTTGCTATTTTTCCAAACTATGTTATATACAGTGCCTTGCAAAAGTATTCAGACCCCTGACCAATTCTCTCATATTGCTGAATTACATATGGTACATATATATATATATATATATATATATATATATATATATATATATATATATATATATATATATATATACGTTTGTGGCCCTGTAGCCATGGGCGCTAATATCTACTTTAAGGTGGGGGGGATGAAACTTGTGGCAATTTAAGAAAATAAGGCGTGACGTCATGACAAATTCTTCTAAACACAGATGGCAAGTATTGAAATGGTAGCGATAACAAATGTTCTTAATATACCTAATGGTAAACGACAACTACAGTATATATTACTTTCATCTATCATGCCTTTGCACAGAAAAGTCACAGTACTGCACTCCCTTCACTGACTCATCACAGTGTAACCAGGGAAAACGTGTGAAACCAGTCGGCTTGAAAACCCTTTTATTGCTAAAAATCGGTATAATACTTGTAAATGGCGTAGGCTGTTTTGGATTTTGCATCAAAACGATGCTTAAATTCCCTTTGCTACCAACTAACTCATTACTTTCATCTGCAGCAGTAGGCTTTTAAGAAGTATCAATATAGCCGACCCTGTATTAAAATAAATACATCTACTGTGTCTCCTGCTTTATGCAGTTCTTTATTAAACAGTTTATTACCACTATCTATGCATTGGTTTCATATGTGTGGAAGCTAGCTAGATAATACAAGTTGGCAACAAGTTGTGTATCAGGTCGAAATTACACTTGGTGAAACGATAAGCTACATTTCATCAAAACTTTTTTCTATCTCAATTTTGTTTTCACTTTGCGTATTTTCACCCATCCCCTTAATCAAACATAATCATGTCAAAGCATTTTCGGTAATTAACAGAAGATTCATGAAGTTTCCCAAAATCATTTGTGTGTAAGATTAGCCCTTATATTTCAGAAATAAAAAATAAATTAAAAAAGTCCTACCTCACTAACTTCTGTCAGTTTTTCACTGCTACCATCTAGTTGTTGCACTCCACTGTTATGTTTGTTTGTTTGTTTGTTTTGCAGGTACCTTCCTAAAACAAAAGCTAATTTCCATTTGTAAAATCAAAAACATTACGCATCAACTTCATCAATGACACGTGTGCAAGCAATGACACTTGTCGGGTTTACAGGCTCGGACTAGTTAATTGTGTAAAATAAGGAGGGGTGGAGAATATGGTGCATTCCAGTCCCAACAAAACAAGTTAACCATTCTGAATGATAAAGTGTTTAAAAATATTGTTAAGGGGTCGTAAAAGTGTGTGTGTGTGGGTTTGTGTGTGTGGTGGGGGGGACAAATAGATGTACTGTCCCCCCACTACGAAGAGGGGGTGGGACTTGACCCCCTCATCCCCCCTGTGATCTGTGCCTAAGCTTGCTGTGCATTGCCAAAAATGTGTGTGTTTTGAGTACATATCATGTGTGATTTTTGGGGAATTCAACGTCAGTTTATTTAGCTGCACAGGTTTATGTTTGATGATTTAAACTCTTAACGCTTTGGTACAAAAGTCAGGCCGAGTAGATGGATCATAAAAATCACATAAAGATGCCTGACTGGGTAACGGGTTTACAATACATGATTCAGTACCTTGTATTTGCTGTTGTTGTACATTTCCAATCCGACGTCTCTGATTCACGTCTTCCTCAACTGTTGTTTATTTTTCGTGAGAGTAGGAGGTTGACAGTTCTGCTGCTGCACTATACTTCCATCTGCTGTTGTCGGCCCACTTTTAAACCATTTACTGTCCACCTACGTAGCTCTGATTTGATAGCGTGTTTTGACTGACAGTACTACTTTGCCACAGTTTATTTTTGAACCACCAGGTGAAAAGTTTTTAGTTTTTGTTTTTCGATAATGGACTTCGAAAAAAAAAAAATTTGGTATGGGCAAAGATATTACAGAATATCTTTGGTATGGGCCCCAGCAGAGGCTGGGCCCGGGTGCAGTCGCATCCCTCGCACCCTCCCCCTGACGTCGTTTTACTTTTTACTTTTAAGCTTCTCGCTGTAGGGGAATATTTGCATAGAACCATTCATGTAGTTGTTTGTTGCTACCCTGTACTACCATTATTCACCGAGTTATATGTTTTAAAACAATTTGAGTTTATGAAATGTATTAAAACTGCAGGTACATGTCACTGAAAACCAAACTGTGGATGGTGTGACAACTGAGCTGGCTCCAGCTTATCTGTTAATTACCCCAACTGAGCTGGCTCCAGCTTATCTGTTGATCTTTATTGTGTTACCTCGTAAATACCTGTCCCCCCTGTTGTTGTTGCCACAACTGAGCACAAGATTTTTAATTACTCCTAGCAGAGGACAAGCTAACGACCTCACCTCTGCCAGAACACGTTTAAATAAAAACAAAACAATAACAAAACAAGGCTACACCGTCATATTTATCCATTTGCAGTACACTTTTCCCTTTTCAGTCCAAATTCTTGTCCAATATCATCAAAAAAACATAAAGCACAGGTCTCTAGTAATTTTTTTCTCCGGAAAAAGCCAAGAAAACCTTTCAAAGGCCAAGTGAGACCGATAGGAGCCTAATGAAGCCGAAAAAAGGCGTATCTCATAGTCCCATGCACTACAGAGATAATACAAACATAAACAAAGGATATAGCTGCTTATTCAGTTTGTGGCTGGCATCTCCCTCTTCCGGGGTTCCAGTAACACGATCTCCTGCCGTGAAACTGCTGCAGGGAGAGCTGGTCTCCTGACCTCCACCCCTCTTCTTCATGACCGGCAGCTCCCTTCCGTGGGGCTCCGCCCACAGCACTTCCCATTGCCATGCTGGACTGGCAGCAACCCCAGGCGAAGCAGAGCTGGCAGCAACCCCAGATGAAACATAGCCGGCAGTGACCCCAGGCGAAGCAGAGCCGGCAACGACCCAAGGCAAAGCGGAACCGGCAGTAACCATAGGAGATATAAAAGGCACAGCTGTCCCAGGCAAAGCAGCACAACAGGCAGCCTCAAGCGATGCGGAACAGCAGGCAGCCCCAGGCGATGCGGAGCAGCAGGGACCCAAGGAGATCCAGACTTGGCATCCCTGAGAGGAGCAGGGCAGGCATCCTTGGGCAGTACAAGGCAGGCATCCCTGGGCGGTGATGCCCGGATGAAGCAGAGCTGGCGACTCCAGGCGACGGTGGCAGCGGATCCTTGGGAGGCGATGGTGGCAGCGGACCCTCAGGAGGCGACGGCGGCAGGAGCTCCACTTCTCCCTGTGAGGGAGCTAGGACTGTTGGTGGTGCTGGAGTTAGCCCTCTTTGCAGATTTTCCCCTGTGCTCCCCCTCAGCAACCTATGCAGGGGCTGCTGAGGACTGCCAGCATCCTGCCCTGGTCCCTCTGGCAGTGGTGGAGACAGAGGCAACTCCTGCTTCCCTGCTCCTAGCGGTGGTGGAGGCAGAGGCAGCTCCTGCTGCTCTTCTCCAGGTGGTGAAGGGGGCAGGGGCTCCTCCCCTTCTAGCTGCGAAGGCAGGGCCTCCTCCCCTTCTGACTGCGAAGGCAGCAGGGGCTCCTTCCATTCTGGCTGCGAAGGCAGCAGGGGCTCCTCCCCTTCTGGCTTCGAAGGTGGCATGGGCTCCTCCCCTTCTGGCTGCGAAGGCGACATGGGCTCCTCCCCTTCTGGCTGTAAAAGCGGCAGGGGCTCCTCCCCTTCTGGCTACAGCTAGGGGAACAACAGGCATGCTCTTTTGAAGAAGAAAAGAGTTTTCTTTGAAGTTTTTCTGAGGCATGATCGAAGGAGATTTGACAACTACGAAAATTTATGCAGTGAGCTACAAAGGTTGATATTTGTGGTGAATTTACAACAATGTCTGACTCAGAGCTAACAAGTGAAAAGTCATGTTGCAGGTTGTCTGATTAAGTTTTAGATTTCTGTTCAAGCTCAGAAGATGATTTGAGAGCTTACTACACAGGAAATGTACAGACCCAGTCTGGATTACAGTGGAGTAAAGCTTCAGGAAGCATTCTAACAGGCACTTTTTTCAAGGAAATAACAAGTTATTCCTGTATGTGTCTCTGAATCTTCTGATGCTCTGTTATTTTTCATCTTTTGTGGGGTGAAACTTATGTAATGAATACAAACAGAAAGAATCCTAATAAAGCAATTAGCAAGACGTGAATGCTTACTAACTTGTCAGAAACTAAATTTTTTGGGAGTTTGTCAAGGTGTGAGTGATGTGGGGAAGAAGTGACTGTCCAAACAGTTACCTATCACTTCCAGAACGTCCGTATTTTAATAAATTAAATCATACAATCCTCCCCCTCTACCAGCAATGGTATGGGGGAGTAAATGTGGCGGGTTTATACTCCCAAACAAAAAACAGACAAATCTCCCATGCCAACAATTTCACCTTTGTGCATGGAAAAGTGCTCAGGGGTGTTGGCTGTGCTTGTACTGTACTGTGCAGAGGTAATGGTGCTCCCGGTGTATGTGCAGGCTTTGCTCGGGCTGTGGTGTGCTGTGCAGAGGTAGTGGTGCTCCCAGGTGTATGTGCTGGCTGTGCTCGTGCTGTAGTGTATAGAGGTAGTGGTGCTCCTGGATGCATGTTATGGCTGTGCTCTTGCTGTACTGTACCGTGCAGAGGTGGTGCTCCTGGATGTATGTGCTGTGCTGTGCAGAGGTAGTGGTGCTCCCAGGTCTATGTGCTGGCTGTGCTCGTATTGTTCTGTGCAGAGGTAGTGGTGCTCCCAGGTCTATGTGCTGTGCTGTGCAGAGGTAGTGGTGCTCCCAGGTGTATGTGCTGGCTGTGCTGTGCTGTGCAGAGGTAGTGGTGCTTCCAGGAGTATGTGCTGGCTGTGCTTTTACTGTAATGTGTAGAGGTAGTGGTGTTTCCAGGTGTACGTGCTGGCTATGCTCATGCTGTGCTGTGCTGTGCAGAGACGGTGGTGCTTCCAGGTTTATGTGCTGGTTTCGTGGTGACAGCTCCCAGTCCTACTCGTCCTCTACAAAACAAACAAACAACAGTAGAACTCCAGCACATTAGTGTCAGCATAAGGAGCCGTACTCATGTAGCTGGGTCCCCTTTGTACTGCCAGACTCCTCCCCTTGATCAGCATAGCGCCACAGTCTAGCCAGTCATTGAGTGCCCCCCAGCTGATCACAATATAATTGTTTAACAGTCTTGCAACTATGTCATTTCTCCAAGACAGTCGACTTCCAGTTATGTCCTACCATCAAGTTGGCCCATTTCTGTAAAAGCGTACCAACAACCTTAACTAGCGTCCTTCCTGGTTGGGAGGTAGACTTGCAGCTCAGATTCCTTCTCTCCTCATCACAGGGATTTAGGCTATCAATGGAGCATTGTGTGTAGGACAAGGTGAGGGTTATTCAGGGAGTAGTATCAGAGAAGAAGCCACAGCGCTTACAGATAACGGCAGACAAGGAGAACACTATTGCACCCTGTGAGAGAGTGACACTAGCAAGTAAGGGTCTGTTATCAGAGGAATGCCTTCATCTGCCCTGGGAATAGTCTGCAGTCTGCTACTTTTGAATTCCACTTGGATAACCAGCAAATCCCAATGGCTGATGAAGTGGTGTTTCTCCTGAGTCACTGGGGACTTGGTGCAGAATGTAGTTAGGGCATCTAATCAAATGGCTCTCATTTTAAGTCACTTGGCACCTCTACCAGTCTTGCATTTATTACTGTTCTCATTTTCCTTTAGTATTTTCCCATGTATGTGTGTATGTATATAGAAATGCATCCTACCTGGATTATTTCTATAATACATTAGTTAGGACTGTCAGACAGATTTGTATCTCACTGCTTAAGTTTTGGCTGATTTCACCTCAGTTCACACCCTTTATAGTAGAAGTGTTTTTCTAAATGTTGTTGCTATGGGTTTTGTTTATGCTTGGTCTAAGAATGCTGCTTGTGTTATACATAATTTAAAAATGATCCTTTCCTCCCAATCTGTGCACATAAGAAGTTCATCATTAACTGGTTTGGTTTCTGCCTGTCAATTATATTAGTTGTATTATAAAACCTTCAAAAAGGGAGACCATATGATGCAGTTTTTATTAACTTTGTAATCAAAGTCATAAATGAGCACTCTCTGAACTGAAATCTACAGTCTACTTATGCGCAATATGTATTAATTAATCTCTAGTCTTAACACCATTTGTCTTGCAAACATGAGGTCTACGGTAACACCGGGAGTTGTTTCAGTTCTTCAAAACACTTGGATTCATGTTGGTCTTCTGGTGCTAGTATTTGATAGGACTCTTGATGATCTGTATGATTTACCCTCAAAACTCACCGAATAAGAATAACGAAACACAGAATTAACCTTGAATTAAGTATACAACGTCGAGGGGATTAAAATCCATTTTGCATAATAAGGGTTAAGGCCAGATAATAGAAGGTGATAATATAGCTAGCCATTCAAGGAAAAGCAGTTGTACTAAAGGGCCAAAAAATGCACAGTATAATTCAAATAATGTTCTAGATATAGCAGCAAGAAATCCCAAGCTACAAATTAACGTAAGTCTTGGTAAAGATCCTTAATTGCACAACAAATGGGACAACATGCAACGGAAATATAAAATATAGCTAATATTCATATATTAAAACTGGCTTTTAATAAAGACTGCTCAAAAGGTGGTACATACCATATGAAGGCATTCAATACATGCCATAGACAGGTGGTCCTTCTAATGAGACTGTCTGTTTGTTGTCCAATAGAATCCTACTCAGATTCATGAGACCAAGCATTCAGGGTTTGACACCCGGGTCGCCCCGAGTGTGTACCAGGGTTGTAGAGCAGTGTGCTGAGGGCAATTGGAAGCTCTGCCTTCCTAGATTTTGAATTCTGGCTCACAAATGGTTGGATCCAGGATAGCTACCCATTCACATTTGGCTTAGTTCAGCTTTATGTTCATGCACATGTTCACTGCCAAGTTTGCATATGATTAGCCTACTTGTACCCACATACAACCAAAGTAAGCTGGAGAAGTTCTTAACCTTTTCCTTCCAAATAAGGCATATTTTCCAAAACATCACACACCCAGTAGATGCCTGTATTGTGCGATATGGGATACATACTTAGGTATCTCTCCAGTGCAAGTCTCTGGTTCAGAGGCCTTGTGTTATTCAATTCAAAGCACTAGCTTTTAAAGTGATTTTGTCAGAGTAAAAAAAGCTGCATTATTTAGACATCTTTCACATGTACAGTATTTGCATGTCCTTTTCTCCTTTCTTTATCTAGTTTTAATAAGTCAGAGTGACCTCTAATAGATTTTCTGTATTATCTTAAGATAAATGTAATGTCACCTCAACCTGCCTGTTCACAACCTTCAACTAACCTCCACTGGTCTTCCCAATAGATGCAAATCCTTGCGTTTCTGTTAACACATCTACAGAACCTGTGACCATGTCTCTGACTTTGTTCATGTCAATGCTTTTGCTTTTATCAAATCCTATCAACGCTGCACTGCATTGTGTTTATCAGGAACACAATGTCAGTTCCAAGCCAATGGGTACTACTGCTGGAATTCAGTTGCCAAGACATGAGTTAGTTCTATGAGTATTTTAAGGTAAATGTTCTCTTGCGCTTCTTGTTTAAAAAAATAAATAAACAGAGGATGGCAAAACCATTTCTTGTGACATAATCCATATAGTAGGGTGTGGCAAGTATCCATTATAATTATAGACATTTTGTATGAGTTAAAGCACTTTTTGAAGGGAGAGGGACTAGTACTTCACAGAGCTTAATAAAACTGTCAAAATAATACACCTTTGTTTTTAAAGATGTAAATCCTTGTTAAATAAACAGTAAAGCACTGTCTGGTAATTGCTTGTATGAAATCAGTCCCAGAATTGCTCCCTGGACAATCTCTAAGTATAAGGAATGGGTTTTCTCCACAATCCTTCCACATACTATCCTGTTTAAAAATGGAGATGGATTTATCAAGAGTTGATTTGCAAATTCCCCCAACTGGACAGGAAATCAAGGACCAATGTTCCATGTATCTTTGAGTGGATTTATCTTGACATTTATTACGCAGAAAAAAAGAATACAGGTGGTAAGCAAGTTCAGTAGGATTCAAAGGATAAATAATAAGTTATAGTTGTAAATTTCATGCACGACGTCAGCCGAATGTAGACTGTATTACATAACAAGCGATCATACCCAGGGGTTCATTTGTAAGCAAAAAAGTAACAGTTCTCAAAGGCACTGAACTTTCAAATTCCGGAGGGTTTCTACAATCAGAACCATAAGTCTTATTCAATTGATTAATTAATGTAATGAAAGGAAACTGCTAATTTACCTGTAAGTATTGGTTTGTATATGGTGTGGCAAATCTGCCATTAAGAGAACCTAACTTTTTTGTTTCTTCTGTGTGTGTCTCTGCATAGAGTTTTGCACATCATTGCTTTTATGCAGACAGTTTAGTAAAATAAACCACCTATACTGAAATATTCATTACAGTACCCTTTCGCCATTCAGTCCATGACACAGAAATGCATTTAGTTTTTTATTGTTATTTTATGTTATGTTGTGGCAAAGTTAACAGGTGCAGAGGTGATGCAGTGCAGAAATGAAACAGACAGAGATTTGTAATCTGGTATGGAAAAGAGTATTTTATTGTTTATAATCCAGATCTGGCGACCAAATAATAAACTGGAGTTTGCAGCCCTAAACAATAAATATGGATATCTCTCCCACAATATACAAGCATGGTCACCAGTCCTGGGTACGTGCTGTAGTGCTTGTGGTGGGTAATACAGTTTATAGAGTGAAAATGGTGTAGTGCTGTCCTGGGTTTAATGCTGGCCATTAGCGACAACTCCGGAACATGTAAGTCGTCTTTAAAACACAAGTAACAATTATAGTTAAGACGAACAAACAAACACTCACAGTATTTTTACAGGTTACTACACAGGTCCTTCCGGGTTATATCTTGTAACCAAAACAAAGAAAAAGATTAACGATTCTCCGGCCCCTATATGCTATCACGCATGACCCCTTGGTAAACGATTGCAGCTGCCTTTATTGCTTGCAGCTACTACCTCGTTTACCTTCCAGGTCAACACGTTCCTGCAACAGAGTCTTGCTTTCTTCCAGGCTGACCGACTTCCTGACCCTGGAAAAGAACTGTCAGGCCAGCCCATCCAAAGACTTTCCCTTTCACTACTTAGTACCCTCACAGGTTGGGAGGAAGTTTTCCAACCAGAACTCATTATATTTCTGTCTGATATGTATACAAAGTTTTTTTTTTGCTTTTTTTCCCCATAAGGTTCATCATTTGAAAATTTTAATTCTCACATGTCAGACAAAAAGGTACTGGATCTGAGATCCAGTGCAATCCAGCACAAAATAACCCCTGATAATACCTAACTTCTTGCAACAAATGTCCATGAAAACATTCATCAGATGTTGATAAGGTTTACTGTAGTCTTCAATAGCCACACCTATGTAAACATTCTGATACTCGAAAAGACTTAAGAAGTGTATATTATGTTTCATCTTTTTTGGTTAAGCAGGTTAAATCCACATTGTCTTTATAGTTGATAATCCTAAAGAGGGCACAGCATGTACAGCAAATTGCAGCATTCTTTAAATGACAGCCTTGTTGTTTACCTCTCATCTCAGAAGTCTTATCTCAGACTTCTGATATATTTTCTAACAGAACAAAATGAATGGAGATTATCCAACATGTTTTCTAATGCCGCATACTTAGTTTCTCTCTAAGGTTAATGTTATCCATCTGGATTTGTCTCTTGATATTACCTTTGCAATCCTGCATGTTGCCTCCAGGAAGTCTACTGTCCTTTAACATCAAGGCACATACTTTATTTGGTCCTTATCTGTTTTTGTCTTCCTTTATGATGGGGCTTCAGCTCAGAGCTGTTAATGCAACCACAATCTTAAAAGTGGTGATTTGTCATAAGCATGGTATGTCTAATCATTAGTGCATGACAACCTCGCCTCTGCATTGTGTTTTTTTATCCTTAAATTTAAATAGAAAGGGTATTGGGTATCCATTTCGTCTGCATTTATTTAGGAAATCTTCAAAACATTTGTGTCCCTTCTTGTCTTGATGCATTTTAATACTAGGTTGCCTCTGCTTTGAGCGGTTCTTTTTGTATTTGTTGACACGATAGTTGAATGGTGATGTTACAGAGCAGGAAGTAACCACATACAGCAAGGTACTACAGGGCGAGTTGCTAATGCGCATAATAAATAAAATGTTTATACAAAACACTTTACACAAAAAAGGCACGTTGGCCAAAACAAATAATGAACAGACAAACAAGTAAACAAGTATCATGCTGGTCCTAATTCAGCACGATTAGCTATTGTTTATAATTTTTGCTTTCAGTTACATTCCTCCTCTGAACAATCCAACCCTGACTGAGGTTTTTGCATCTTTTATGACCTAAAACAACAGTTAAAAAAAATACATTTAAATAACAATAATACAAAATAATACAAACAACACAGGGGCAAGGTATACCCTGTCACAGGATTGTACCGGTATAAACTTTTAGGCCTACTTTTTCCTCCTATCATGATAAAATCTAGCTTAGCCTATATCTTTAGTATGTGTCTGGCAGCAGTGTGGTTTCATTTATGTACTTTCCATCAGCATATTTATCTTTGCAAAACAGAATTTTATGTTTGCTAATGATAAAACATCTACACCCATCATTTGTTATTTAAGCAGTTTTTACAGTTTGTGGACGATTCATTCTAAACTATTTAATAAAATCCTTTTTTTTTTCAGTACTGCATAAATTATTTGACAAAAATCCCCAAATTAACACATCAGGAAAAATAAATTCTGGTTGCCAATGCAAAGTGCTCCTGCTTTTAATTCAAGGCTTAGCTGCATCCCGCCTGTTAATCACTATTTATTATATTAATAAATATTTCATTATTATGAAATATATACAATATTTCATTTTGGCATATGCTTCCTTTCTCCATTTTTAGTTTTCATGAACATTTTCCCAGTGGTCTATTATTTCTTTTGAAGCAGGTTTTATTAGCAGGAGTCATGCAGACTTTGCCTCGCTTTCCTTTTGTGGAATTTTTGTGGGTGTTTCATTCTCCATCACCGACTGCAGTATTTGCACTTCACTGTTGGAATCAATCACTCAGGGCTGTAGAGTTCTTCAGGTTGGCACCACATGTGCACTCGTCCATTTGTCGAGAACATGGTGAAGGATGATTCATCTGACCATATCACATTTTTCCACTGCTCAGTAGTCCATTGCCTGTCTCTTTGCACCACTGGACTCGCAAACGTGCACTGCCAGGTGTGATGAGCGGTTTGTGCACTGCAAACCAACTATGGTATCCCGCTCTGTGGAGTTCTCGGCGAAACTAGCTGCTCACGTCCCGGGTTGAAATTTGCAGTCAATTAATCTGCAGTTGCTCGCCTGTTTTGCATTGCTCTTCGAATTAATGCACAGATCTCGATCCTGGAGTGTGCACTTCCAACCACTGTTGCCCTTTGCTGATGATGCCTTTCTCTCGGAGTTCCATGCCGACATCACCTTAGACACCGTTGCTCGTGAAACGTCAACAAGTTGAGCTGTCTTGGTCCCTGAAGCTCCTGCCAAACACGCCCCAAAAGTCACCCCTCTTTCAAAGTCGCTGAGGTCTCCATGCTAGCCATAATTATACGCAACCAGGCCTGTCCAGCATTTTTATACATGACCCTAAGCATGCTGGGATGTTATTTGCTTAATTAACGCATGAGCCACACCTGTGTGGAAGCCCTTGCTTTCAATATACTTGGTGTCCTTCATTTACCCAGGTGCTTCCATTTTTTGTGCACTACCTGTATTTTTCTCTATTACTTTGAGTGTTGTTTTAAATATGATATATGAACTGTTAGTGTACAACTAATACAAATACAGTATACCCCACTGTATTGCCATTTCATGTTGTCAGCTAAGGATGCTTTATTTGTATAAGTGTAAATCTCATTGGAATTGATGGACAAGCAAATCCATCTCCTGGAAACTAAAATGTCTCCTACATACTCCAAATCAACTGAAATGGCAATGCAGAAACCAGAAATATCACCACCACAAGCAGCAACACTAGGATTTATATGTAACCATTTTGTATAATAAATTTTCCATTAATACAATCCCTTTGGGGAAATTTGCTCTTGACGTAATTGTTTATCATTTGGAACGCTATGTGCCTTACACACTCGACCACAGTATAAATACTATGATCTTATTTTGCCAGAAGTGTTGTCTTGTGCAGAGAAAAGAATCATCTGACAACCTTTTGCTGTAAAGGAGGAGCGACAGCAAAATTTGACTAAATAAAAATGGAATATTGTTAACAAAATAAATATACCCTGCTTTTGTTTTGAATAAAGTCTGCCCTGCCCAAGTTCTATGAAAATTAAAAGATCCCATTGACATCTTTTGAAGAAGAGAAAACCACTGCTCTCTAAAAACAACATTGCTGCCCTTCTGAAGTTCGCCAAATAGCACATTGATCCATAAGAGTTCTGGAACAATGTTCTGTAAACAGATGAGTCAAAGGTAGAACTTTTTGGCCTCAATGAGAAATGTTATGTTTGGCGAAAACCAAACACTGTGTTCGAACAGAAGATCCTCATCCCAACCATCAAGCATGGTGGTGGGAGTGTGATGGTTTGAGGCTTCTTTGCTGCCTCAGGACCTGGACGGCTTGCCATCATTGACACAACCATGAATTCTGCATTGTATCAGAAGATTCTAGAGGAGAATGTCAGGCCATCCGTCCATGAGCTGAAGCTGAACCGAAAGTGGGTCATCCAGCAAAACAGTGATCCTAAACATACAAGCAGATCTACAAAAGAATGGCTGCAGATGAAGAAATTCCATGTTTTAGAATGGCATAGTCAAAGTCCTGACCTAAACCCCATCGAAATGTTGTGGCAGGACCTGAAGAGAGCTGTCCATGCAAGGAAGCCCTCAAATGTCAACGAGTTGAAACAGTTCTGTAAGGAGGAATGGGCCAAAATTCCTCAAAACCGATGTGAGAGACCAACAGTTACAGGAAATGCTTAGTTGAAGTCATTGCTGCTCAAGGGGGTACCACCAGTTACTGAATCTAAAGGTTCACATACTTGTTCACACATGGATATTGACTGTTGAATCATTTGTGTATAAATAAATGTTGAAAAAGGGCATAGATTAAGATCTAATAACATTTTAGGTTTGATATATGTGAAATATGTGAAAATCCTAAGGGGTTCACAAACCCTTTTCTTGGCACTTATATTTATGTAGGCAGTGTGGTCCATTGGTTAAAATCCAGGGCTTGTAACCAGAAGGTCACCGATTCAGATCTCAACCCCTTCCACTCACTGACTCATTCTGTAACCCTGAGCAAGTCACTTAACCTCCTTGTCCTCCATCCTGTGGATGGGATGTTAATTCAATGTCCTATTGTAAGCGACTCTGCATGTAATGAACAGTTCACTTTGTGATGGTGGTGCACTATGAAAGGCACCATATAAAAACAAAGATATTATCACATAGTATTTCTATAGCCTTGTATAGCTTACATTTTTGGGACTACACTCATTACGGGGAAAGCCTGAAAAGCACATGAACCATTATTCTTCGATTCAGATTGGGTTGGGTCGGGTATTATGATAACAGTTCCGTGTCTGTTATTTTGGGAAGGTTACTTATTAATAATAGAAAACTTTCTTCTATTTCTTTTTTTAATTACTAGAAGTCTTATTGCATTTATTTAAATAGATCTGGTTATAATGTATTTTGACTAGTATCCTTGCTGAACTGATCTATCTAGATTGTTTACTGTAGATGATACATTATCCTTTTGTAATAAAGTTTAAACCTTTTTGCATCCTTTTTCCTGGACTGATATTTCTAATAAACCTAGTAGTACTGAGGGGCAGAATACCAAGATCCCAGTTGCATACAAGCTATTGATGCAGAATACTAATATATTTATTTAGTTTTTTTTTATTATTACAAGAAGTTTTGAAACACAACACTAATGCACCTTCCAGCTCTGCCTATGACCTGTAATAAGACCCACCTCCTTTGGGGTCGGTGACCATTTGATCGAAACAGAAGAGAGAAGGCCACTAGCTCTCTTCCTGTAGCACAACAACACAAATAAACCATGGGAGCCCACGAGAATCTGCATAACTTTCCTCAGATATTCTATCCTTTGCAAAACAAAAACAAAAAACAACAACCATAACCTTAAAAAGGCAAGTAAGCCAAACAAAATACAAATCCTTCCAGTCTCAAAATCAGCCTTTCCAGTACTAGAGGGATATGCTGAATTAATTTGGTATGTGTCAGTACTCGATTCCTGACTAACTACAGTTTCAATAGAGCACACTTCAGTAATCCAGCCAGAATAGAAAAGAAGTCAATAGAGAAAGGCATGAACAAGAACTGAAGAGGAACCCATGATACAACACAGATGCCCTTTATTCTTTTGATATGCATAGAACACAAGCATAACTGTGCTTATTAATTAAATCATATTTTGTTGTGTTATTTTAATTACAAGATTGAAAGGTAAAAAATGCAAGAATCATTGAGCTTCCAACTGAGAAAGGTCCCTAATGGCTCAAATAAGTGTTAAATATATTCTCCATTTTATCTCTTCTCAATTCTCTTTCATGCCTCCCAAATCAAATTCACCAATGGCATTACATTAGCTTTTGAAACTTTATTATAATTTATTTACAGATGAATGTTCTAGCCTTGACAACCAATATAACCTCATAGTTTCTTATCTAAATCTCAGATGTACTATCTTTATTCCCATCTTACTTATATTAGCAAATGTACTAATGACGGATAGTCTACAGCTGTGCTAAGCTTTAAACAGCCCTGATGATTTAGACCAAGCAGTTGGTTAGGTGGTTTGAGCATTTTCTATTTTTTTATTTTTTATTCATGGAACGTTTTCTTTTATCAGAGAAATTTGGAGTTCATTAATGTATTTGTGTCAGAGCAGAGCTCTGCCCTTTATAAAGGCAGGGATGGGGTTAAATTCCCCTGCCTGCCTGGGTTTATTGTGTTCAGGTGGTTGGGGTTGATTAAAGTAATTAACGATCAATCAGCACCCACCCACCTGACATAAAAGGAGGCCTCGGCTTCCCATTATAGAGAGGAGGGAGTTGGGAAAGCAAGCTGGTGTTTGTGCTTGTTGGTTTTTTTTGGTTTGCTGTTTTGTGTTTTTAATATTTTCTGATCCAGTGACGGCATCGCCCAGCCTTTGTAAGTCTTGTTCTGTGTCTTTCTATTTGCGCTTAAATAACTTTGTTTTGGCCCTTGTGCCCTTTTATTTTGTGCTTATTTATAATAAAAGTAGTATTTTTTTTTAACTGCAGTCTGTCTCTGGGCCCCTATCCACTCGCCAGCCTGTCACACTTGATGTCAGAGGTGGTATATAGCGCCTTCAGGAGGCTCAGAGCAGTATTGCAGGGTTTTTTTTTTGGGGGGGGACAATTTTTTTAAAGATAAATAAACAAAACAAAATAATAAAGAAATGGAATACTGGAGCCGGAGTGATGGCTTTGAGGATCTAGAGGACCTCCTCGGTGGTCTAGAGGACCAAGGCTGGTGCCTTGCCTGTGGGGAGTTCGGGCACCGGTGGTGCGTTGCCCCTACCAAGAAGGAGAGGAGGAACTGGCCCAGGAGAGGAAGGTGAGGAGGAGGCAGAGAAGGGGAAAGGGGAAGAGGAAGGCAGAGCGTCCACCGCCCAAGTCTCCACCAGAAGAGGAAGAATGCCTGCTGGTTTTTCCTCCAGAGGGAGAGAAGCCGTCGCTGCTGACTCCAGAGCCAGAGAGTGAGGAGCCGCTGTTCCCAGAGCCCAGAGGGGAGGAGCTGCCACTCCCAGAGGCCAGAGGGGAGGAGCCATGGACCAAGGAGCCAGAAGGGGAGAAGGCGGATGCTCTACAGCAGCCTTTACATGTGCTACTGAGAGGAGCCCAGCGGAGGTGCACCCGATCGTTAAGGCAGGTACTAGTCCTGCCTCAGAGGCCACTAGAATGGCCACAGCCCCTGCCGCCGGTGGTGGTGGTGGTGGTGGTGGTGGTGGTGGTGGGGGGGGGGGGCTGCAGCTGTTGCCGCCGGAGGAGCTGGAACTGTCTTCACTGGCCGACAGTGAGGAGGAAATCTGGCCTCTGCCACCCTGGCCAGAGGTTCCTGCACTGTTGACCACGCTTGCACCCCCCAAGGATGCCTGCCTTGCACCGCCCAGGGATGCCACGCCCGCTCCATTCAGGGATGCCACATTTGGATCGCCTGGGGTTGCCTGCTGCTTCACATCGCCTGGGGCTGCTGGTGTCTCCTTTTTGTCTCCTAGGGTTGCTGAGGGTCCGCTGCCGCCGTCGCCTCCCGAGGGTCCGCTGCTGTCGTCCCCGCCTCCGCCACCAGAGGGAGCCAGGCCGCTGTCCCCGAAGGGTCCGACGCCACCAGAGGGTCTGACCCTGCTAGGTGGACCCACACCGTCCGCGGAGACCACTCCCACACTGTCCAGGGGTGGTGTCTGCCCGCCAATGCTGCATCTGCTGGAGGGTCCAGGTCCCATGACAGCATCGCCTTACTTCCTTGGAAATCCGGGGCCCCCTCAACCAAAGAAGGCTTGGGAGCTCCGACATCAACCCAGCCCACCACCGCCCACCCAAGGGACATAATTGGACTCTTGGGGGGAGTTGGCCGATTGCGGCCTGCGTACTTTGTACGTGGGGGGAGGTGTGTGGCAGAGCAGAGCTCTGCCCTTTAACTTGGCAGGGATAGGGTTAAATTCACCTACCTGCCTGGGTTTATTGTGTTCAGGTGGCTGGGGTTGATTAGAGTAATTAACGACCAATCAGCACCCAGCCACCTGACATAAAAGGAGGCCTTGTCTTCCCATTAGGGAGAGGAGGGAGCTGAGGAAGCAAGCTGGTGTTTGTGCTTGCTGTTTTTTTTGGTTTGCTCTTTTGTGTTTTCTTTTTTGTATTTTTTGATCCAGTGAAGGCATCGCCCAGCCTGCAAACCTTTATTTTTGTAAGTCCTGTTCTGTGTCTTACCTTTGTTTTGGCCCTTGTGCCCTTTTATTTTGTGCTTATTTATTTGAACTGTAGTCTGTCTCTGGGCCTCTAGCCACTCGCCAGCCTGTCACAGTATTGATAAAAAAAAAAGACAGCGCTGAAGTATAGCAGATTTTTGAAAAGCATAGATAGAACGCATACATGCTGCTTACTCTTCTCCAAGTTTACAGTTTGTTTATTGGTTTAAGTACAGTAGAAATCCACAACCTAGATGGGGCCTGTATTTTGTAATAATACATTTACGAAGTGCTGCTGAAATGGTGCACTGGTGTTGTGCAATCATTTTCTACATGCACATTTTTTTATTTTTTTATTTGAAAAGTAGAGGAAGTAGTTTGGCCGACCACAGTTTTTTGATTTATCTTATAATTGAAATATCACTACCACCTCCACAGTTGATTTAGTGAGAAAGAAGACATACTGCTAATCTGTAAAGGAAAATTAATTAACCTGTCATTGCTACAACACAGTTTCAGTCAAGTATCAGGTTTTTTATGGCATGGGTACATCTTTCCTGTGTCATTAACAGGGGTTAAATTGGTGTGTAATGGTCCAGAATGGCAGTCCACCTCTTCAGGATTCCATTCTTGGTCTTTTGATTGAAAGTAGGATTCTGTTCCCCTTACACGGGCCACGACCATTCCACCTCTTTTAAAATCCCAGTTTAACCACTAGTCATTATAGAATATTTCAGCGTGTCAGATACTGTGGAAAATTAATTTAATCTCTTCAATACCTGGGGCTGGTTTTTCAAAATTTTTAATCTGGATTCATTTATCAAAACTTTTAATCTATATCTTTATCAAGATCACTTTTATCTGGATCATTTTGATCTGGTTTTTCAGAAAATGTCACTACTAGATTTCATTTGTTCAGATTACAAATAATCACAATCACGGAATACTTTTTTTTTTATTATTTTTTATTATTATTATTATTTATTTTATTATTTATTTATTTATTTATATTATGAAGTAATCTCGATCAAAAAATACAAGATTACAAAATCAAGATCATTTTTATCTAGATAACACATTGAAGAATTGTCCCCAGGCAACTACATAGTCCTTAAAATTAGGTACTGAATCTTAATCATGTTTGAAGAATTATCATAGCAATAAGTCAGAGGGCTAAAGAGGAGTTTGAGGTTTGAATGGATTCTCACCTGCAGTCTTACTTGTGGAGATAGAGGCACAGTATCACTGTCATTACTGGTTTCACTATTTCAGTATGTTATATGGCTGTTTTGGTAGCAGCTAAAGTGTATGTATTTTTTTCTACAATGGAACCAATATAATTTTGTTCTTGTATTATTATTAATAAAGAGCACTGTGCGTTGTACTGCCTTAACGCTATGCTGTTTATCAACTTCTGTTCAAATTCAGGTTTCAAAATTGTATGTAATAATGAAACAAATGAAAGTTTTTTTTTTTTTTTTTTTTTGTCTCATTTTTACATTGGTACCAAACTATATCTTTTCTAGACATCAACAGGTGTCTGCTGGTCTGAGTGGAATTATCTGTACTATGCTGTAACTAAGAAATGTTTCAAGATTTTAATACAACACTTTGATAAATATTAAGAAGTTTGTTAATTCATAGTAGAATATAGCACTATTCAGAATATGAGCATACTGTTCTCTATCAGACTAGAAACTTTACTGGTAATCATTAAGCGGAAATAAGTTTTATTAAAATGTCTCTAAAAGTGGAATGGACTTGCTGCTACTATAGATGCTGTGTCTATAGTTTATGCTTATGTTAATGTATCTTACAGATGTCCTTCAAAAGAATGTATTACAAAGGCAGGTCACATTACTGTACTTTAGGTGCTGAGGTCCCAAGCTGCCAGTTGCAATTATCTGAAAAATAACATGCTGTTCCCAGCGGCATGCCACAGAGAATTGCTGCACACACCCAAGCAGAGCCCACAGACATAACCTTGCAAGAGGTGCATTAGATGTATTTACTTTGGATGCAGCAATTTCAAAAACTATTTAACATAGATCATGGAGTATTTGATATGTGGGGAAATGGCAATCATAGCAATTGCATTGCTCCTTAAGAAAGTAGTTTCTACTGAAAGCCTATCAAGAAACCTAACAATCTAAATTATTATTACATTTACTCATATTCTCAAAGGAAGAAGAATAAAGGTTAGGCTTCATAGTTCAAAACATATGTATAAAGAAGAAAGAAAATAAAACATTCAAGGAAAAGTAATGCATTGTTAAATGTTCATAATTAATCATTGATCTGGTCATAGAGTTCTACATTAGGGAAGCAGTCTTAATAGTTCATCATGCATTGTTTGGTTGAGTCACGTGGTTAAGTACGCATGTACTGTACAATGTTCAGCATCTAGTTGAATAGATACACATTGCGTACTTTGATATCAAAAGCATGGCTTCAGTTCAGTTACTTGTAAACACACAATATAAGTTTGATACTTATTCTGTTGGTGCAAGCAAAACAAAGTTTTCTTAACACAGCTGTCCTCTCTGAAGAAGTCAGCTGTGCAGCAGCCAATGCAGTATCTCTGTGAAGGCTGTAGGCAAAAGCTTTCACGTTCCAGAGGGAGCCTATCTTCTCTGGCACAGCTTTGAAAATTACATCATTGCGTCTTTGTTGAAGAACTTCAGAGTTTGATGTGTTGAGAGTGATGAGATGTTTTGAAGAAAGAGCGAATCTAGCAATAATCCAAAAAGAGCCCAGAGAGTCCAGAGAGAAGCGAAGAAAATCCTTGTTTTAAGTTTAAATAACACGATGCATAGGCGTTCCCTTGTACTGTAAACAAATCCTTGTCTGTGCTTCCATTGGTTCACAATATTTGAAAGACAATTGCGTGTCAAACAGGGTTTGTTAGAAATGGAATATATCTGCTTTTTATCATTTAAACCTCCTTTTCAATATAACTTTAGTTACATTCATTAGAGAAGCATATTAGTTTCAGTTTCATTATCTGTACAAAATTATGATTACAAGCATATAAAACATGTCATAATACAATCAAAGGATCATATTTAAAAATAGTTATTAGTTTATAATATTAATTTAATAAAACACAATAAACACTTCACATTTATTGGGAAACTTACTTAAAATAACTATTAAACTTGTGTCCAAATGATTCTTAAAGCATTTTAACTAGCTTTTAACACAGTAATGGTACAACTGTATCATCCCTATAGCTTGCTTTGGTAAGTTTTATGACACCTTAGGAGGCCAGACAATCAGATAGCATTTTGGAAGGCAAGCTTCAAAGAGTTAACACAGTTTGTGTCCTGTACCTTATCTACAACCTTTGTAGTAGATCTGGTTAAGAATATCCTGGAATTGGTGTTAAAAACCCAATCCCCACAACATGTCAATACAGACAACATAATCAGGTATCTGAGAAATGCTTATATTAAAATTAATGTAACCATGTATTTCCTTGATAAAATGATGAAAATTACCTGTAAACGAAGGTATGATTTTGAATATAGGAATAATGGTTGATGTGTGACACTCTGTCAAGAGTTCAAAAAACAAAGGCTACGAGATGCTCCAACGACATGAGCATCTAGCTCTGACAAAAAATAAACTCACTAAAGGTGACAATATGCAGAATAAACCAATCACCTGACGAAATGAGCATTAAAAACAGAGAAGTATTTCTTCAACAAATGGAGAAGTAGCTTTGCTGTGGGACCCGATATACTTGTTGATATTGTACGCATTTCATTGTTCTGTTTGCAATTTGTGCTACCCTACTTATATCTGGAACAAGTAAGCAAGTTAGTTTTTTCCCAGAGTGATATTAGATGGGTAAGAAATCAGTTGTATGATTGGTGAATATGATTGTTAAGCAAATAAATGATATTATCAGGAGCTTGTCTCCATCGACTACCATCATATTCCGCCGGGGACATGAAACGGATATGAATGGTGGGTATATATAGAGAGAAAATGAGATAGATTCATGTAGATTCAAAGGCCAATACAATAGATGCATCTGGATAATATCATGCTAAACAAATGAAGTCAGAACACTATGGTTTATTTTCTGGTGTTATTATTTCACAATTACTTCTACATGAGCTGTATAATCTTTCATTTCATATTCTCTATGCGAGGTAGAAAGTACATGAAAAAATGTAATGGCAAGAAATTGTTCCCTTTCAAGTGGAATGACAACCATTACTGAATGGGAAGAGCCCTCTCTGAACGCCACAGCTGGGGGCTCCATGCTGCCCCTTCTACATATATCACAAAGGGAGGAATTCCGGGCCATGATGAAGCACGCAGCTGCTGTTACGGATGTTCTCTGGCTAGCAGAACAGGAGGGGAAGGGAAACCATTTCCTTAAACAAAAAGGGCACCCACAACAAGCCCTACCCTTGTGCCAGGAATTCCTGGAGCTGGTTTGAGCATCTTGGGACAACCCGTCGTCCGCTGCCTCAGACTCCAGACTGGTACAGCACCAGTATGGCATTGCATTAGCCGTCCGGACTGGGAGGGGAATAAGAGGTCAGTGGAAGGGACACTGGCAGCAAGCGCACATAAATGCCCAAGAACTGCAAACCGTACCCCTGGCGTTATCTCATTTTTGCCAGCAGTTAGCGCACAAACAAGTGCTGGTCCATAGGACAACATGACAGTGGTAGCCTACATAAACCACAAAGGCAGCCTCTGTGCTCGCGGGGCCTTAACCACGCAGCGCACAGACTCTTGTCCTGGACGCACAGAAATTTGCTTTCCATCAGGGCGGTTCACCTCCCCGGTGTGGATAACAAGGCAGCAGACCTCCTGTCCAGAGAGGCTCTAGACAGCTCGGAATTGAGACTGCACCCTCAGGTGGTGAAACAGATTTGGGAATGGTTTTGAACCTAGTACAAGTCAACCTCTGCTCCACAGCCGAGTCCACTCATTGCCCCCTATGGTTCTCTATGGAGAGAGACGGGGCCCCCTGGGAGTAGACGCGCTAACTCACCCCTGGCCACAGGGGCTTTTGTATGTGTTTCCTCCGCTACCGCTATTACCCCTGACACTAGAGGGGATCAGGCTGGAGAGAGCACAGGTATTGCTGGTTGCACCCAAGTGGCAGAGGCGCCTCTGGTTTGCTCTCCTTTCCAACATGTTGGCAGTTCCCACTACGCAAGGACCTCCTGAGCCAAGCAGAGGGGTTATTATGACACCCGAACACAGCTCAGCTCCAACTCTGGGTATGGCCGTTGAATGGAGCCATAGATGAGGTTTGCCAGATGCAGTGGTAGAGACACTACTGTCTGCTAGGGCGCCTAGCACTAGAGCCCAGTATTCATATAAATGGAAAGTTTTCCAAGAGTGGTGCATTACCGAGGGTCACAATCCGGTGACTTGCCCTGTTGAGACAATACTAACCTTCTTACAACACCTGTTTGATGCGGGAAAATCCACGACCACCCTGAAGGTATACCTGGCAGCAATATCAGTGTGCCACGATAAAATTGACTCTGTGTCCCCTGGGGCACACTTCCTGACAGTGCAATTATATAAAAGTTTTTAATAGCCATTATGTCTGCCAGACGAGTAAGTGAGCTTCATGCTCTGTCCATCAATGACAAATGTATGGCTTTCACTGGGAAAGAGTCGCAGGTAACATTAAGAACAAACCCAGCCTTTTTGCCAAAGGTGGTCTCATCATTCCATATTAACCAACTAGTGGTTGTGGAAACTTTCAGATCTCCCCCGCACGAGTCAGAAGAGGACCATAGACAGCACACGCTTTGCCTGGTCTGGGCTCTGCACTGTTACCTGGATAGGACAGCGTCCTGGAGAGAGTCCAACCAGATGTTTGTCTGCTATGGGTCCCGCTCTAGAGGTCAGGCCCTATTGAAGCAACTTCTAGCGCACTGGGTGACAGATGCTATATGCTTGGCGTATGAACAGACGGACTCCCCCTTGCCAGGGGACATTACGGCCCATTATACCAGGGGCCAAGCGACTTCGTGGGTTGTCTTTCATGGCGACTTCTTGGAAGTCAGTGCCGTTTTGAGACACGGGCGAGGGGAGGAGCCAACAGCACAGCAGAACAACGCAGTTAAACGAGGCAGTCTTCCCAGCGACAGCGAGTGGAAGCGACAGCGACTGGGAGAAGTACAGGCATGGAAAAGTACAGAGCAGTTTCATAAGAACATAAGAACATAAGAAAGTTTACAAACGAGAGGAGGCCATTCGGCCCATCTTGCTCGTTTGGTTGTTAGTAGCTTATTGATCCCAAAATCTCATCAAGCAGCTTCTTGAAGGATCCCAGGGTGTCAGCTTCAACAACATTACTGGGGAGTTGATTCCAGACCCTCACAATTCTCTGTGTAAAAAAGTGTCTCCTATTTTCTGTTCTGAATGCCCCTTTTTCTAAACTCCATTTGTGACCCCTGGTCCTTGTTTCTTTTTTCAGGCTGAAAAAGTCCCTTGGGTCGACACTGTCAATACCTTTTAGAATTTTGAATGCTTGAATTAGGTCGCCACGTAGTCTTCTTTGTTCAAGACTGAACAGATTCAATTCTTTTAGCCTGTCTGCATATGACATGCCTTTTAAGCCCGGAATAATTCTGGTCGCTCTTCTTTGCACTCTTTCTAGAGCAGCAATATCTTTTTTATAGCGAGGTGACCAGAACTGCACACAATATTCAAGATGAGGTCTTACAAGTGCATTGTACAGTTTTAACATTACTTCCCTTGATTTAAATTCAACACTTTTCACAATGTATCCGAGCATCTTGTTGGCCTTTTTTATAGCTTCCCCACATTGTCTAGATGAAGACATTTCTGAGTCAACAAAAACTCCTAGGTCTTTTTCATAGATTCCTTCTCCAATTTCAATATCTCCCATATGATATTTATAATGTACATTTTTATTTCCTGCGTGCAGTACCTTACACTTTTCTCTATTAAATGTCATTTGCCATGTGTCTGCCCAGTTCTGAATCTTGTCTAGATCATTTTGAATGACCTTTGCTGCTGCAACAGTGTTTGCCACTCCTCCTACTTTTGTGTCGTCTGCAAATTTAACAAGTTTGCTTACTATACCAGAATCTAAATCATTAATGTAGATTAGGAATAGCAGAGGACCTAATACTGATCCCTGTGGTACACCGCTGGTTACCACACTCCATTCTGAGGTTTTTCCTCTAATCAGTACTTTCTGTTTTCTACATGTTAACCACTCCCTAATCCATGTACATGTGTTTCCTTGAATCCCAACTGCGTTCAGTTTGAGAATTAATCTTTTGTGCGGGACTTTGTCAAAAGCTTTCTGGAAATCTAAATAAACCATGTCATATGCTTTGCAATTATCCATTATCGATGTTGCATCCTCAAAAAAATCAAGCAAGTTAGTTAGACACGATCTCCCTTTCCTAAAACCATGTTGACTGTCTCCCAGGACCCTGTTACCATATAGGTAATTTTCCATTTTGGATCTTATTATAGTTTCCATAAGTTTGCATATAATAGAAGTCAGGCTTACTGGTCTGTAGTTACCTGGTTCAGTTTTGTTTCCCTTTTTGTGGATCGGTATTACGTTTGCAATTTTCCAGTCTGTCGGTACCACCCCTGTGTCAAGAGACTGCTGCATGATCTTGGTTAGCGGTTTGTAAATTACTTCTTTCATTTCTTTGAGTACTACTGGGAGGATCTCATCCGGCCCAGGGGATTTGTTTATTTTAAGAGCTCCTAGTCCCTTTAACACTTCTGCCTCAGTTATGCTAAAGTTATTTAAAACTGGATAGGAACTGGATGACATGTGGGGCATGTTGTCAGTATCCTCCTTTGTAAAAACTTGTGAAAAGTAATCATTTAACATATTTGCTATTTTTTTTTCTTCCTCTACGATTTTGCCATTTGTATCTCTTAAACATTTAATCTCCTCTTTGAATGTTCTCTTGCTGTTGTAATATTGGAAAAACATTTTGGAATTGGTTTTAGCTCCCTTAGCAATGTTTATTTCTATTTCTCTCTTGGCCTTTCTAACTTCCTTTTTGACTTGCGTTTGCAGTTCTGTGTACTCTTTCTGCGTACTTTCTTTTTGGTCCTTTTTTAATGCTCTGTAAAGTGCCTTTTTTTCGCTGAATATTTTTTTTTTAAATGATCTATTAAACCATTTTGGCAATTTAGTTTTACATTTAGATTTGTCTACTTTAGGGATGTAATTGTTTTGCGCCTCTAGTACTACATTTTTGAAGAACAACCATCCTTCTTCTGTGGGTGTTTTCTCTATTTTACTCCAATCTACTTCTGTTAGTCTCTGTTTCATACCTTCATAGTTTGCTTTTCTAAAATTGTAAACCTTAGCTTTAGTCATTACTTTTGGGGATTTAAAAAACACTTCAAATGAGACCATGTTGTGGTCTGAGTTTGCCAGTGGTTCTCTGACCTCTGTTTTAGTTATTCTATCTTCGTTATTTGAAAAGACTAAATCAAGGCATGCCTCCCCTCTAGTGGGTGCCTTCACAAATTGTGTTAGGAAGCAGTCATTTGTCATTTCCACCATTTCTATTTCATCCTTCGCGCTACCCACCGGGTTTTCCCATTTTATTTGGGGGAAGTTGAAATCCCCCATTAGTATGGCTTCTCCTTTGCTACACACATTTCTAATGTCATTGTATAACAGATTATTGTGCTCACCGTCTGAATCTGGCGGTCTATAGCATGCTCCTATTATTATGCCTTTTGAATTTTTGTCTGTTATTCTGACCCATATTGATTCGGTTTTATTTTCTTTGTCCAGGTTTAACACCTGGGCTTCAAGACTGTTTCTTATGTATAGCGCTACCCCTCCTCCTCTTCTGTCCTGCCTGTCTTTCCTATACAGTGTATACCCACAAATATTATATTCGTCCCCATCACTCTCAGACAACCACGTTTCTGTAACACCTATCACATCATAGTTACCTGTTAGTGCAGTAGCTTCAAGTTCTAGAATTTTGTTTCTGATACTTCTAGCATTTAGATAAATACATTTAATGGTTGTCTTACCTGAGTTGTTGTTCTTGTTTTGATGCGGTCTCCCTTCTGTTTTTTTTTGTTGATTTCTCCCCCCTTCCTTTCTAGTTTAAATGCTTCCGAACCTGCTCGAGGATCTTTTCTCCGAGTAGACTAGTTCCCTTGTTATTTAAATGCAGTCCATCCCGTCTATACAGATAGTCCTTGTTGTAGAATGTGGTCCAATGATCAAGATAGGTGAAGCCTTCCCGTGTGCACCACGTCTTCAGCCATTCGTTTTGATTAATTATTTCCAGCTGTCCATATGGTCCTTTGCAAGGTGCCAGTAGTATACCAGAAAATACCACAGTTTTGGTTTTTCTCTTTTAATTTCCTTCCTAGCTCTCTGAATTTGTTTTGCAGGGATTTTGGTCTGTCTCTTCCAATGTTGTTTGTACCGATGTGGACGACTACTACCGGGTCGTCTCCTGTTCGTTCTAGGAGCCTGTCCACGTTTTCAGTGATGTGCTTGACCGAGGCTCCCGGAAGGCAGCACACTGTTGTAGTAAGGGGGTCCAAACTGCGAATTGAACTTGCTGTGTTTCTCAATATGGAGTCCCCAACAATCATGACCTCCCTTCTTTTTGCTGTCTGGTCACCACTGTCAATAGGGTCCTGGATGTTGTTCCTTTCATTCTCTTGTTGTTGGTTTTGCTCATCAAAATTCTGAAGTGACTCAAATTTGTTGGTTGTTTTGATTTCTGGTGGTTGTGTTTGACGAAGTTTCTTTTTTTCCCTGCTTCTGCCTACCTGAACCCAGCTGTTCTGACCTTCTATCTCCCTGGTGGCTTTCAGTCTGTTAGGGGTGATGCAGACTTCCATGAATTGTGGGTGTGCCAGTTCCTCAAGATCCTGTTGCTGTCTCACTTCTTCCAGCTCCATTTCTAGCATACTTACTAGTTTATGCAAATCCTGGATCGCGCGGCACTTTACGCACACTTGGTTTAGCTCCGCTGGGTTTTCTCGGATTTCCCACATCAAGCAGGTGTCACAGATTACTGGCTTGAAGACCATGTTGAGGTTTTTTTTTTTTTTTTTTTTAAGTTTAGTTTCTTCTGCAGCTGTCAACCTGCTTTCAAACTGCTTCGAAACTGCTCTGTACTTTTCCACGCCTGTACTTCTCCCACTCGCTGTCGCTTCCACTCGCTGTCGCTGGGAAGACTGCCTCGTTTAACTGCGTTGTTCTGCTGTGCTGTTGGCTCCTCCCCTCGCCCGTGTCTCAAAACGGCGCTGAATTTGAATCAGCTGCTCCGAGTTTCAGCTTGTTTGTTATCAGAAAAACACACGCGGCTGTTTGACTTTGAGCTGCTGCTGTGTTTCCCCAATGTCCTCTGTTTTCTGATAAAAGCAATTCAAGATGCAATTTCTCCTTTCTGCTTCGAAACTGCTCTGTACTTTTCCACGCCTGTACTTCTCCCACTCGCTGTCGCTTCCACTCGCTGTCGCTGGGAAGACTGCCTCGTTTAACTGCGTTGTTCTGCTGTGCTGTTGGCTCCTCCCCTCGCCCGTGTCTCAGAACGGCGCTGAATTTGAATCAGCTGCTCCGAGTTTCAGCTTGTTTGTTATCAGAAAAACACACGCGGCTGTTTGACTTTGAGCTGCTGCTGTGTTTCCCCAATGTCCTCTGTTTTCTGATTAAAGCAATTCAAGATGCAATTTCTCCTTTCTGCTTCGAAACAGGTTTGAAAGCAGGTTGACAGCTGCAGAAGAAACTAAACTTAAAAAAAAAAAAACCTCAACATGGTCTTCAAGCCAGTAATCTGTGACACCTGCTTGATGTGGGAAATCCGAGAAAACCCAGCGGAGCTAAACCAAGTGTGCGTAAAGTGCCGCACGATCCAGGATTTGCATAAACTAGTAGGTATGCTAGAAATGGAGCTGGAAGAAGTGAGACAGCAACAGGATCTTGAGGAACTGGCACACCCACAATTCATGGAAGTCTGCATCACCCCTAACAGACTGAAAGCCACCAGCGAAAAAAGGCACTTTACAGAGCATTGAAAAAGGACCAAAAAGAAAGTACGCAGAAAGAGTACACAGAACTGCAAACGCAAGTCAAAAAGGAAGTTAGAAAGGCCAAGAGAGAAATAGAAATAAACATTGCTAAGGGAGCTAAAACCAATTCCAAAATGTTTTTCCAATATTACAACAGCAAGAGAACATTCAAAGAGGAGATTAAATGTTTAAGAGATACAAATGGCAAAATCATAGAGGAAAGAAAAAAAATAGCAAATATATTAAATGATTACTTTTCACAAGTTTTTACAAAGGAAGATACTGACAACATGTCCCACATGTCATCCAGTTCCTATCCAGTTTTAAATAACTTTAGCATAACTGAGGCAGAAGTGTTAAAGGGACTAGGAGCTCTTAAAATAAACAAATCCCCTGGGCCGGATGAGATCCTCCCAGTAGTACTCAAAGAAATGAAAGAAGTAATTTACAAACCGCTAACCAAGATCATGCAGCAGTCTCTTCACACAGGGGTGGTACCGACAGACTGGAAAATTGCAAACGTAATACCGATCCACAAAAAGGGAAACAAAACTGAACCAGGTAACTACAGACCAGTAAGCCTGACTTCTATTATATGCAAACTTATGGAGACTATAATAAGATCCAAAATGGAAAATTACCTGTATGGTAACAGGGTACTGGGAGACAGTCAACATGGTTTTAGGAAAGGGAGATAGTGCCTAACTAACTTGCTTGATTTTTTTTGAGGATGCAACATCGATAATGGATAATTGCAAAGCATATGACATGGTTTATTTAGATTTCCAGAAAGCTTTTGACAAAGTCCCGCACAAAAGATTAATTCTCAAACTGAACGCAGTTGGGATTCAAGGAAACACATGTACATGGATTAGGGAGTGGTTAACATGTAGAAAACAGAAAGTACTGATTAGAGGAAAAACCTCAGAATGGAGTGTGGTAACCAGCGGTGTACCACAGGGATCAGTATTAGGTCCTCTGCTATTCCTAATCTACATTAATGATTTAGATTCTGGTATAGTAAGCAAACTTGTTAAATTTGCAGACGACACAAAAGTAGGAGGAGTGGCAAACACTGTTGCAGCAGCAAAGGTCATTCAAAATGATCTAGACAAGATTCAGAACTGGGCAGACACATGGCAAATGACATTTAATAGAGAAAAGTGTAAGGTACTGCACGCAGGAAATAAAAATGTACATTATAAATATCATATGGGAGATTGTGGCAGGCTGGCGAGTGGATAGAGGCCCAGAGACAGACTGCAGTTCAAAAAAAAATAACTATTTTATTATAAATAAACACAAAATGAAAGGGCACAAGGGCCAAAACAAAGCAATTTAAACACAAAAAAGATAAAAAGCAAAACTTACAAAAATAACAATTACCAGGCTGGGCAATGCCTTCACTGGATTCAAACTTTCTACACAACCAAAAAAAACCAACCTGCTTCCTCAGCTCCCTCTCCCCCAAATGAGAAGCAGAGGCCTCCTTTTATATCAGGTGGCTGGGCGCTGATTGATCGTTAATCAACCTAATCAACTAATCAACCCCAGCCACCTGAACATAATAAACCCAGGCAGGTAGGGGAAGTTAACCCCATCCCTGCCAATTTAAAGGGCAGAGCTTTGCTCTGCCACACACCTCCCCCCATGTACAACGTACACCGGCCGCAATCGGCCAACTCCCCCCTTCCCCCCACCCTCCCCACCCCCCTCCCCCCAAGAGTCCAATTATGTCCCTTGGGTGGGCTGTTATGGTGGGTGGTGGTGGGCGGGGTTGATGTCGGAGCCCCCAAGCCTTCTTTGGTTGAGGGGGCCCCGAATCTCCAAGGTAGCACGGCGACGGCGGCCCGGCTCCCTCTGGTGGCGGAGGCGGCGACGGCGGCCCGGCTCCCTCTGGTGGCGGAGGCGGCGACGGCGGCCCGGCTCCCTCTGGTGGCGGAGGCGGAGGCGGAGGCCCGGCTCCCTCTGGTGGCGGAGGCGGAGGCGGCGGCCCGGCTCCCTCTGGTGGCGGAGGCGGCGGCCCGGCTCCCTCTGGTGGCGGAGGCGGCGGCACGGCGGCCCGGCTCCCTCTGGTGGCGGAGGCGGCGACGGCGGCCCGGCTCCCTCTGGTGGCGGAGGCGGCGGCCCGGCTCCCTCTGGTGGCGGAGGCGGCGGCGGCGGCCCGGCTCCCTCTGGTGGCGGAGGCGGCGGCGGCGGCCCGGCTCCCTCTGGTGGCGGAGGCGGCGGCGGCCCGGCTCCCTCTGGTGGCGGGGCGGCGGCGGCGGCCCGGCTCCCTCTGGTGGCGGAGGCGGCGGCGGCGGCCCGGCTCCCTCTGGTGGCGGAGGCTGCGGCCCGGCTCCCTCTGGTGGCGGAGGCGGCGGCCCGGCTCCCTCTGGTGGCGGAGGCGGCGGCGGCCTCCCTCTCTGGCTCTGGGGAGGCGGCGGCGGCGGCTCCTCCCTCTCTGGCTCTGGGGACGACGGCAGATCCTCCTCCCTCTCTGGCTCTGGGAGCGACGGAGGCTCCTCACCCCTCTCTGGCTCTGGGAGCGACGGCAGCTCCTCACCCCTCTCTGGCTCTGGGAGTGACGGAGGCTCCTCCTCCCTCTCTGGCTCTGGGAGCGACAGCAGATCCTCCTCCCTCTCTGGCTCTGGGAGCGACAGCAGATCCTCCTCCCTCTCTGGCTCTGGGAGCGACAGCAGATCCTCCTCCCTCTCTGGCTCTGGGAGCGACGGCAGATCCTCCTCCCTCTCTGGCTCTGGGAGCGACAGCAGATCCTCCTCCCTCTCTGGCTCTGGGAGCGACGGCAGATCCTCCTCCCTCTCTGGCTCTGGGAGCGACAGCAGATCCTCCTCCCTCTCTGGCTCTGGGAGCGACGGCAGATCCTCCTCCCTCTCTGGCTCTGGGAGCGACGGCAGATCCTCCTCCCTCTCTGGCTCTGGGAGCGACGGCAGATCCTCCTCCCTCTCTGGCTCTGGGAGCGACGGCTGCTCCTCACCCCTCTCTGGCTCTGGGAGCGACGGCAGCTCCTCACCCCTCTCTGGCTCTGGGAGCGACGGCAGCTCCTCACCCCTCTCTGGCTCTGGGAAGCGACGGCAGCTCCTCACCCCTCTCTGGCTCTGGGGACGACGGCAGCTCCTCACCCCTCTCTGGCTCTGGGGACGACGGCAGCTCCTCACCCCTCTCTGGCTCTGGGGACGACGGCAGCTCCTCACCCCCCTCTCTGGCTCTGGGAGCGACGGCAGCTCCTCACCCCTCTCTGGCTCTGGGAGCGACGGCAGCTCCTCGCCCCTCTCTGGCTCTGGGAGCGACGGCAGCTCCTCTCCCTCTCTGGCTCTGGGAGCGACGGCAGCTCCTCGCCCCTCTCTGGCTCTGGGAGCGACGGCAGCTCCTCACCCCTCTCTGGCTCTGGGAGCGACGGCAGCTCCTCGCCCCTCTCTGGCTCTGGGAGCGACGGCAGCTCCTCCCCCTCTCTGGCTCTGGGAGCGACGGCGGCTCACCCCTCTCTGGCTCTCGGGAAGGCGGCTCACCTCTCTTTATTGGAGTGACCGGTGGATCTCCCATGTCTACCGCCAGGTAATTAACCACCATGAGGGCAACCTCTGGGAAGGACGCCGGGTGGTGTTGTTCCTCCCACTGTTCCCACCTCTCCCCATCTCGACGCCACAGCGTGTTGATAACTATGGGGAGATCGTGGAAGAGGTCTGCCTCAGGGTGCATCAACCAGTCCCAGATCTCCTGGGACGGTGGTGAAGGTGGTGGTGCTGGAGGTAGTGGGGTGGCCCCTGATGCCCGGGGTGAACACTGCACCTCTTCCTGGGCCTGGTTGTAGGGGCATCCTGCCCAGTTGTGGCCGTCCTCCTCACACCGGCCACACCAGTTTGCCGGTGGCACGTCTGGGCAGGACCGCCAACGATGGTCCTCCTTCCCACACCAGGAACACCAGGGGAAGAGGCTGGCCGGGTCCTCCAGCGGTGGCTGCAGCAGCTTACATTTCTTCAGCTGCTGCTTGTCCTGCCTTTTCCACTGTCTGCTCTTCTTTCCCATTTTTTTTTTCTCAAAAAAAAATAAATAAATACTGCTCTGAGCCTCTAGGTGGCGCTATCCCACTTCTGACACCAAATGTGGCAGGCTGGCGAGTGGATAGAGGCCCAGAGACAGACTGCAGTTCAAAAAAATATAACTATTTTATTATAAATAAACACAAAATGAAAGGGCACAAGGGCCAAAACAAAGCAATTTAAACACAAAAAAGATAAAAAGCAAAACTTACAAAAATAACAATTTCCAGGCTGGGCAATGCCTTCACTGGATTCAAACTTTCCAAACAACCAAACAAAAAAACCAACCTGCTTCCTCAGCTCCCCCTCCCCCAAATGAGAAGCAGAGGCCTCCTTTTATATCAGGTGGCTGGGCGCTGATTGATCGTTAATCAACCTAATCAACTAATCAACCCCAGCCACCTGAACATAATAAACCCAGGCAGGTAGGGGAAGTTAACCCCATCCCTGCCAATTTAAAGGGCAGAGCTTTGCTCTGCCACAGAGATATTGAAATTGGAGAAGGAATCTATGAAAAAGACCTAGGAGTTTTTGTTGACTCAGAAATGTCTTCATCTAGACAATGTGGGGAAGCTATAAAAAAGGCTAACAAGATGCTCGGATACATTGTGAAAAGTGTTGAATTTAAATCAAGGGAAGTAATGTTAAAACTGTACAATGCATTAGTAAGACCTCATCTTGAATATTGTGTGCAGTTCTGGTCACCTCGCTATAAAAAAGGATATTGCTGCTCTAGAAAGAGTGCAAAGAAGAGCGACCAGAATTATTCCGGGCTTAAAAGGCATGTCATATGCAGACAGGCTAAAATAATTGAATCTGTTCAGTCTTGAACAAAGAAGACTACGTGGCGACCTAATTCAAGCATTCAAAATTCTAAAAGGTATTGACAGTGTTGACCCAAGGGACTTTTTCAGCCTGAAAAAAGAAACAAGGACCAGGGGTCACAAATGGAGTTTAGAAAAAGGGGCATTCAGAACAGAAAATAGGAGACACTTTTTTACACAGAGAATTGTGAGGGTCTGGAATCAACTCCCCAGTAATGTTGTTGAAGCTGACACCCTGGGATCCTTCAAGAAGCTGCTTGATGAGATTTTGGGATCAATAAGCTACTAACAACCAAACGAGCAAGATGGGCCGAATGGCCTCCTCTCGTTTGTAAACTTTCTTATGTTCTTATGTTCTAAGAGCTATGCAATGCTGCTACATGGACAGGTAGTCAGACATTTGCACATTTTTACTGCCTTGATGTTGCAAACCGAGCGAGTCCCTTCCTGGGCTCTAGGGTGTTGTGGGCGACATGCCCTTAGGCATCATGAGGGCTCTGAGGCTATTGCCGTGAGGCTGTATTGTCGGTAATCTGGAGCCATGACAGCTTTGGTAGAGCTTCCCATTTGGTAATGGTTGTCATTCCACTTGAAAGGGAACGTTAGGTTATTACCATAACCCTGGTTCCCTGAAAAGAATGACAACCATTACCCTTCAAGGTCAGGGCTCTTCCCATTCGGTAACGGTTGTCATTCTTTTTCAGGGAACCAGGGTTATGGTAATAACCTAATTTTAGCTACCTAAACAAGCTCTACCATTTGGTCCTAATGACTGTGGTATTGCTAACAAATCTGTATTTTACAGTCCTATATTTTGTGATCAAGATTACTTTTATCTGGATCATTTTGATCTGTTTTTTCAGAAAACATTACTGCTGGATTACGTTTATTCAGATAACAAATAATCATGATTACAAAATCTTTTTGAAAGTAAAATTTTTGAAGTAGGCTAATTCTTAATGTACAGGCTAACTTCACTATAACTAACCCTTTTTATAACGAACACCCCTTTTTAACAATCCCAACTGCAAGAACCAATTTTACAATGCAAATTAGCCCTGTTAGAGGGACGTACAGGATTGACCCGAATACAACAATTTCAATACTGACTGCCATTGAACTTTCTCCAGTGTCAATTGTGTTATTCACTCAGTGAAAACAAAGACCATGGTTGACTAATTCAAAGATAATGCCAATTCAAAGATGACCTATTGTAGTACGACTCATACATGACGAATGCAATCGTTGCCTGTCTGTCACCTTCACACAAACTGCAACCAGGCAAAGGGCGTGAGGAGCAATCTACACTGGATAGTTTTTTTTTTTAAAGAGAAAGGACATGTAATCACTGTATTCACTCTTTTCAGCTTGCTGACTCGTATAGTCTGTCTGGCTTGTTATTGTTTGAGAGTTTATTGTTATTACTTGTATTATTTTATTACTTCTACTAACATTTTGTTTTCTTTCTTTCAGAGAGAAACACAAAGTGTGTGTGTGTGTGTGTGTGTTTGCCCTGGGCCTGACAGAACACTACAGCAGTGGTCTTTATTAGATCATAGCCTGCTCCAGACACTAGCTGCACACAGATTTTTTACCCCTGTGTGTTAGTTTAGATCTCCCGATCTAAATTTTCTTCAGGTTTTCTGAGGGATTATTGTCTCACCACACCCTCGCAGCGACAAACACATATGCGTACCCATGCATACTCATGCCCCGTGCACACTCGTGCCAGTGCACTCCCGTGCCCTCCAAAGCATACCCGTGCCCGTGCACTCCCGAGCACCCTGTGCACACACGTGCCTGTGCACTCCCGTGCCCCATGAAATCCAATGCACACCTGTGCCCGTGCACTCCGGGGTCCCATGCACTCCCGTGCCCCATGCGCTCCCATGTACACCCGTGCCTGCACACACCCATGCCCGTGCACCCTGTGCAATCCTGGGCCCTGCACATCCGGTCTCATGCGCCCTGTGCACTCACGGGTCCCGTGCACCCCGTGAATTCCCATGCACCCCATGCATACCGTGCTCATGCACCCCATGCACACTTGTGCCCATGCATACCCGTGCCAGTGCATCTCCGTGCCCATGCATCTCTGTGCCCGTGCACTTACCTGCACACCCTGTGCTTCTACACTTTCCCGTGCACATCGGTGCTGTGCACCAACATGCCCTATGCACCCATGCGTGCACTCATCGGTACACATCGGTGCCCCGTGCACCACTGTGCATACCGTGCACCCTCGTGCCTGTGCAGTTAAAGTGAACCCCGTGCGCACACATGCTCCACCTGTGCCGTGAACTCCACTGTGCAACCCGAGCACATGCACTGTCGTGCTAACTATGCCGGGCTTCCACGAGTGCAGCTCTTGCAGCAAGAACATGCCCCCAGAGGACCAGTATGAGTTTTGTGTCTCATGCCTCGGACCAGAACATGCTGCCTCGGTTCTGACAGACAGAACGTTCTGCGCGATCTGTGGGAAGGTCCAGAGGTGGGTCCTCAAGGCTAGAGCCAACAGAAAGGTGGGACTGGGATCTGCTTCCAGCAGAGGATCCCCTTCTGAGTCTGTCCCCCCTTCAGGGGAAACAGCCCCCTCTCCTGGCCACCTACGGCTCTCCGGGTCACCCTTCCCGTCTCTCGGGCAACACTTTCGCTCACCCACTAGGACAGTGGGGCAGCATCAGCACTGCCCCTCAGAGGACCGCTCACCTCCTGCTAAGTGCAGGATCTCAGCCCTCATGGACCAGATTGGTCGCTTTATGGAGGTGTAATGGGGAAACAGTTGCTCATGATGAGCATGTTGTCATCTCTGGCATCACAGCTGTGTCGGTTCCCCAGCTGCCCAGTCCGACTCTTGAGCAGGAGCATGAGCTTGAGCCTGAGCCCATCCCAGACTATGAGGAGGACATCCTCTCTTGGCAGGCTTCTGGTGACGAGGAGCTCGTACAGGAGGGACGTTCTTGCAGCTCGCTGGACAAGCTGCAGCAGGAACCGGAGGCATCTCCAGGGCCTGTGTTTGAGGCTCTGGTTGAGCGAGCGGCTCAACGCCTAGGGGTGGAATGGCCCAGAGACAAGGAGCCCCAGGGCTCCTGGTTCCCCTCGGTCAAGCCAGTGCATGACAGGACACTGCCTCCTTTCCCTGAATTTGTCAGGGAAGTCCAGTATTGGACAACAGAGACTCACCTCAAGAAGGCATATGCTGCTTGGTCCCAAGCTGCTCGGCTTTCTAATGTGGTGAGCATTTTCTCTGTTTATCAGGTGATCCTTATTAAGGAGCTCCATGATATGGTCACAGAGGCTTAGAGACAAGAACTGAACCAGGTCTCTGAGGCGGTCACCAGACTGGTCCAACTCACGGCCAGAGTGGAGGGCCGGTGCCTTGCGGCACTGGTGGTCACCAGACGGCCACTCTGGCTTTCCCAGGCTAGAGAACTCTGAAGACCAGGGAAGTGTCAAGGCAGTATGCCCAGCCTCTTCAACGGAAGCCCGCCCTGCCTGCTAGGGTTTGTAGGTGATTGTAACTGCAGGGAAGGACCCGCTGCAACATGCGGCTCTCAACACAGAAATCCTGGCTCTTCTCTTGAAGTGTGCCATTCGCGAAGAAGATCCCTCCTCTCGCAGGGAGGGGTTCTATTCAAAGTACTTCCTAGTGCCCAAGAAGGATGGCAGGTCCTGCCCTATCTTGGATCTGAGACTTCTGAACAAACACCTTTAGGTGTTACGTTTCAGATCTAGGGCTGACATTGGCAGTTATTGCCACTATTCAGAGCGCGAGAGCTCCCTCTACCAGGTCACCATATGCATATAAGTGGCAGTTATTTCAGGACTGGTGTGTCGCCCAGGTCCAGGACCCAGTTACCTGCTCAATCAGTTATCTTACAGTTTCTCCAGAAACTATTAGATGATGGTAGGCCCCCTTCCACACTGAAGATGTACCTAGCAGCCATATTTGTTTGTCTCACATGCTTAGATGGTTTATCGCTTGGAAACCATTTCCTGGCGGCCTAATTTCTTAAAGGTGTGGGGAGGCTGCGTCCTCCCAGGACATCTAGCCTCCCCTTGTGACGCCTTCGAGGTGTCCCAGTGTTTGAAATATGCGCTATGGCTAGCTGGGCTACACCATACACTTTCATGAGGTTCTACAGACTCAATGTTACTTGATTCCTCTGCTCCACTTTTTGGAGCTTCGGTCTTGGATTCTATTACACCAGTGGAAGAGACCACTTAGTGTTAGTCTGGATTAGACTGCTGTACTCTTTGAGTACGCCCTCCAGTGTTAACCATGTGGTAAGAGTATCCTGGTACAATATCATACTGTTAAAGACCCTCTGTTCATAGAACAGTGTTAAGACATATGCAACCCCGGTTCTCTGAAAGAGAAAATAACCATCAAGCAGCGAGGTCACTTCAGTAGTCCATGCGGCCTGAAGCAAAATAGGCTGAGCTTCCTATGCTCTGCATAGTCATTCAGCACCCGAGGGGCAGGGCGCTGACAGAGCTACGGAGGCCTAAAGGCAGCTTATATTAAGATCAGTATAATCCTATCACCTGATGGCGATACCCATTAGTTGATGGCTATTTTCTTTTTCAGAGAACCGGGGTTGCATCCACAACCTTACGTTAGCCTGCATTTTTCCTATTTTGTTGCCTTACAACCTGGAATTAAAATGGATTTTTATTTGGATTTCATGTAATGGACATACACAAAATAGTCCAAATTGGTGAAGTGAAATGAAAAAAATAACTTGTTTAAAAAAATTCTAAAAAATAAATTACGGAAAAGTGGTGTGTGCATATGTATTCACCCCCTTTGCTATTAAGACTCTAAATAAGATCTGGTGCAACCAGTTACCTCCAGAAGTCACATAATTAGTTAAATAAAGTCCACCTGTGTGCAATCTAAGTGTCACATGATCTGTCACATGATCTCAGTATATATACACCTGTTCTGAAAGGCTCCAGAGTCTGCAACACCACTAAGCAAGGGGCACCACCAAGCAAGAGGCACCATGAAGACCAAGGAGCTCTCCAAACAGGTCAGGGACAAAGTTGTGGAGAAGTACAGATCAGGGTTGGGTTATAAAAAAATATCCGAAACTTTGAACATCCCACGGAGCACCATTAAAGCCATTATTAAAAAATGGAAAGAATATGGCACCACAACAAACTTGGCAAGAGAGGGCCGCCCACCAAAACTCATGGACCAGGCAAGGAGGGCATTAATCAGAGAGGCAACAAAGAGACCAAAGATAACCCTGAAGGAACTGCAAAGCTCCTCAGCGAAGATTGGAGTATCTGTCCATAGGACCACTTTAAGCATTACACTCCAAAGAGCTGGACTTTACGGAAGAATGGCCAGAAAAAAGCCATTGCTTAAAGAAAAAAATAAGCAAACATGTTTGGTGTTCGCCAAAGGCATGTGGGAGACTCCCCAAACATATGGAAGAAGGTACTCTGGTCAGATGAGACTAAAATTGAGCTTTTTGGCCATCAAGGAAAACACTATGTCTGGTGTAAACCCAACACCTCTCATCACCCCGAGAACACCATCCCCACAGTGAAGCATGGTAGTGGCAGCATCATGCTGTGGGGATGTTTTTCATCGGCAGGGACTGGGAAACTGGTCAGAATTGAAGGAATGATGGATGGCGCTAAATACAGGGAAATTCTTGAGGGAAACCTGTTTCAGTCTTCCAGAGATTTGAGACTGGGACGGAGGTTCACCTTCCAGCAGGACAATGACCCTAAGCATACTGCTAAAGCAACACTCGAGTGGTTTAAGGGGAAACATTTAAATGTCTTGGAATGGCCTAGTCAAAGCCCAGACCTCAATCCAATTGAGAATCTGTGGTATGACTTAAAGATTGCTGTACACCAGCGGAACCCATCCAACTTGAAGGAGCTGGAGCAGTTTTGCCTTGAAGAATGGGCAAAAATCCCAGTGGCTAGATGTGCCAAGCTTATAGATACATACCCCAAGAGACTTGCAGCTGTAATTGCTGCAAAAGGTGGCTCTACAAAGTATTGACTTTGGGGGGGTGAATACTTATGCACGCTCAAGTTTTCTGTTTTTTTGTCTTATTTCTTGTTTGTTTCACAATAAAAAATATTTTGCATCTTCAAAGTGGTAGGCATGTTGTGTAAATCAAATGATACAAACCCCCAAAAAATCCATTTTAATTCCAGGTTGTAAGGCAACAAAATGGAAAAATGCCAAGGGGGGGTCAATACTTTCGCAAGCCACTGTACATATATATATATATATATATATATATATATATATATATATATATATATATATATATATATATAATATATACACACACACACACACACAATGCCTATAGAAAGTCTACACCCTCTTGAACTTCACAATATATTGTGTCAGTGTCTCAGAGTTTCATATATTTAAAAGAGGATTTTTTTCCACTTATCTACACACCATACTCCACACTGCTAAGGGGGAAAAAAGTTTTTATTGAGAAAAGGATTATATATAAAAATACAAAACTGAAAGATCATAATTGTATAAGTATCCACCCCCCCTGAGTTAATAATTGGTGGAAGTACCTTTTGCAGCAATTAAATCTGTGAGTCTGTTGAGATAGGTCTCTACCAACTTTGTCATGTCACAAATTTTTAACTAGATTTAGGTCGGGGCTTTGACTGGGCCACTCAAGGACATTTACCTTTTTGTTCCTTAGCCACGGAGGTGTAGATTTAGCTGTGTGCTTTGGGCCGTTGTCATGCTGAAAGGTGAACTTACATCCCAGTTTCAGCTTTCTTGCAGAAGGAAGCAGGTTTTCCTCAAGGACTTTGTACTTTTTACTTTGCTCCATTCATTCTCCCTTCTATCCTGACAAGTGTCCCAGTTCTTGCCGATGAGAAACATCCCCATAACATGATGCTGCCACCACCATGCTTCACAGTAGGGATGGTGTTCTTTGGGTGATGCACTGTGTTGGGTTTGCGCCAAACATAACGCTTTGCATTTAGGCCAAAAAGTTCCATTTTAGTTTCGTCAGACCACAAAACTTTTTGCCACATGGTTACAGAATCTACAGTGTTTTTTTGCATACTTCAAAAGGGGATGGGTATAAAATATCAAAGGCCTTGAATATCCCTTGGAGCACGGTCAATACGATTATTAAGAAGTGCAAGGTATATGGCACCTTCAAGTCCATGTGTAGATCAGGCTCTCCTCCCAAACTGAGCAGCCGGGTAAGAAGGGCACTGATCAGAGAAGCCACCAAGAAGCCAACGACAACTCGGAGTGGCTTAAAAACAAGAACGTGAATGTCCTAGAGTGGCCCCGTCAAAGCCCAGACTTGAATCTGATTGAGAATCTGTGGTAAGACTTGAAGATTGCTGTCCAACAATGATCCCCATCCAACTTGACAGAGCTTGAACAATTCTGCCAAAGAAGAATGGGTGAATATTGCACCGATGTGCAAACCTGGTAGAGACTTACCCCAAAACACTCACAGCTGTAATTGCTGCCAAAGGTGGTTCTACCAAGTATTGACGCAGGGGGTTAATACTTATCTAACCAAGACATTTATTTACAAGTTTTTATTTTTTTATTTTTCATTAACTGTTGTTTCACAATAAAAATTCTCTTGCCACTTCAAAGTATTGAGTAGGTTGTGTAAATCAAAGGAAAAAAAATCCCATTTAAATGCATCAAGATTTCAGGTTGTAACACAACAAACTCTGAAAACGTCCAAGGGGGGTGAATACTATAGGCACTGTATACTGGTACCGTAAAACTTTAAATAAACAACCCAGCATAGCCCCAGTGCCTTTTTGAGACTCTGTGTTTATTATGTAAGATCACTAACATATGCAATGATTTCCATTACATGAGAGAAGATGTTAAACTTCATGCTGATTTGAACTTGGCTCTCACCAAGATAAGCATCAGCTAAAACGTAGCTTTACAGTAAACTAATGTGATCCATCTGCATCTCCATCCATTTGCTTTTCCTTCCATCTGATGATGTAGATATCCTTCTCCCTGGTGTTGATGGATGAAGTGTAATGCTGGCTCCAGGGATCAGCTTATTTTGCCTCCCCAGAGCATCAGCACACAACGGCTTCGATGCTGGCTCCGGGGATCCACTACAGTGCGGTCTCCCCAGCGCATCAGCATGACAACCGTTTGGACTGGGCTAAGTAGGGTACATCTCTGGGTTCTTCAAGTGGACACCTTCCATCCTCAGTGTTTCATTGACTAGCCCACGACACCTCAAGAGGACTCAACAGTGATTCTGACATCCCAGCATTACCCCCCTCCATCCCCCCACTCAACTCAGCCCAGCCTACTTACCAGAACATCAGCGTTGCTTTCTTTCTAGTGTGCTTGAGATGCCCTGCCAGAATCTTTCCGTCTCAACCACAGCCAGTTGTTGCTCCTTTCTGCTGCTTCAGATAAGTTGCAAATACTTCAGATGCAATCAGGAAAAAGCTGCCTGTATACAGCCTTATAGCAATGACATATGTAAATTACAACATTTCAGCAACGTCTTTAAAGGTTGTGTCACTTTTGTATTATAATAAAAATAAAAACAGTAAAATCCACTAAAGACAGCCCTGTAAATATCATAACACAAATGTGTATTAAGATAGGCTTGTAGCACAATACTAAATCAAATAAAAAACATGTTTTTAAAATTAATAAAAGCAATAAGTATCATCTTTATTAACACATTATATTTATTGTTCACCCTCAAAACGTGTACATTGGTAAGCATGGACAATTTATGAAAAATGAGCCAGCAACGAATCTTTACTGCAAAACAGCTTAATGAAATACTGTGTTAATACAAAAAAAAAGTTCCTACTCTTGGCCCACAACACACTCAAAAATACTTCAAACTGTTTAACAAAGATTAACAATAAAATCAATACAAGTACCAGTTTGATCACAAAATCAAAGCAAAAGTGAGCTTCACAACTGGTTTTAAAATGAATAATAATGAATAACGTCATATAAATAACTATATGCATTATGTGTACATTAAAATACGTTAAATTCAGTTTTCTTATCATTCATCCTGAGCCTCAGGGTCTCTTCATTGCTGTTGAGAAACATATTGGTAAGCCCGCTGTACAGCCATGTGTGTGTATTGGCTGTGAATTTCAATATGACACGCATTATATTATTATTCATAACCTGGCGTTTAAAAGAAACCCGGGGTCTATTTACCAAATTTCCTAACAGCCCTGGCTCTTATTGGAGACCGGCAGTTATTTGACGTTTTACGGTATATACAGTGCCTATAGAAGTCTACACCCCCTTTCAAATTTTTCACCTTTTGTTACCATATAGCCTGGAATTAAAATGCATTTTTTTTTTTTTTTAAATTGATCTACACATCCTATCCCACAACTTCCAAGTGAAAAAAATATTCTAGAAATATGTAGAAAAAAAAAACTGAAATAGCTTTGTTGGATAAGTTTAAACCCCTCCCCTTGTAATAGCAATCCTCAATTAGCTCAGGTGTAACCAATCGCCTTCAAAATCACACGCCAAGTTAAGTGGCCTCCACCTGTGTTAAATTGTAGTGATTCACATGATTTCAGGATAAATTCAGCAGTTCCTGTAGGTTCCCTCTGCTGGGTAGAGCACTTCAAAGCAAAGACTCAACCATGAGCACCAAGGAGTTTTGTGACAAAGTGCCCACCCCTGTGTATATTATCTGTTATGTGTTGCGTGTGGTGTGTTTAAATGTTGGTGTATAGACATTGGTACATGGGATATAAATGGGTCTGTGTAACACGGGTGTTTAAAAATGTATATATATATTTAGGCACGAGGATTGCACAGCACTTCACGTGCAAGTAAAATGTAGTAATATGTGAGCACAGGGAATTGCACTTTATTAATTCACGTGCTGGGATTCAAGTGAATAATTAATTGGTAATCGAATCCCAGCACAACAGTATATATAGATGCACGTTGTCACATACTCGCGGTTGGTGTTCGGTGAGTGGAGAACGGGATAGGAGACGGAGGTAGAAATAATAATAAGAATAGTAGTCATCGTTAAATAGAAGCTCACCGTGTTTGTTTGTTATTCCATTGTTTGTTTTGTTTAGTCCGTTTTGTTTGTCTCTTTTATTTTGGCATAGAGTGCCCTGTCCTGTTGTTTTCTGTTTGTCAACTGTTTTATTTTACAATAAACCGGTGCAAGCAAGCGCCATCATCATTTCATTTCACTTCATCTGTCTTTGTATATTTAATTCCTTCCTGGTTCTGACGCCGCCCACTTGGCCGTCTTTGTGACAAGTTTTCAAAAGAACTCTGGGACAAAGTTGTTGAAAGGTACAGACCAGGGGATGGGTATAAAAAATATCAAAGGCCTTGAATATCCCTTGTAGCACAGTCAAGACGATTATTAAGAAGTGGAAGGTGTATGGCACCACCAAGACCCTGCCTAGATCAGGCCGTCTCTCCAAACTGGATGACTGAGCAAGAAGGAGACTGATCAGAGAGGCTACTATGAGGTCAATGGCAACTTTGCAAGAGCTACAGAATTTTATGGTCAAGACTGGTCCAAGTGTGCTTATGACAACAATATCCCAAGCACTCCACAAATCTGGCCTGTATTTTACTCAAGAAAGACCACCTTGAATCCCATTTGAAGTATGCAAAAGAACAGCAGACTCTGTAGCCATTTGGCAAAAGGTTTTGTGGGATGACAAAACTAAAATTGAACTTTTTGTTGTTTGTTGCGTTATGTTTGGTGCAAACCCAACACAGCGCATCACCCAAAGAACACCATCCCTACTGTAAAGCATGGTGGTGGCAGCATCATGTTATGGGGATGTTTCTCATCAGCAGGGACTGGGGCACTTGTTAGGATAGAAGGGAAAACGAATGGAGCAAAGTACAGAAAAGTCCTTGAGGAAAACCTGCTTCCCTCTGCAAGAAAGCTGAAACTGGGACGGAAGTTCACCTTTCAGCATGACAACGACCCAAAGCACACAGCCAAATCTACACTGGAGTAGCTAAGGAACAAAAAGGTAAATGTCCTTGAGTGGCCCAGTCAGAGCCCCGACCTAAATCTAATCGAAAATGTGTGGCACTACTTGAAGATTGCTGTCCATCAACGCACCCCAAGGAACTTGACAGAGCTTGAACAGTTTTTTAAAGAAGAATGGTCAATTATTGCCAAATCTAGGTGTGCAAAGTTGGTAGAGACCTATCCCAACAGACTCACAGCTGTAATTGCTGCCAAAGGTGCTTCCACCAAGTATTAACTCAGGGGGGTGGAGACTTATCCAATTATGATCTTTCCATTTTGTATTTTTAACATATAATCTTTTTCTCAATAAAAACTTTTTTTCTCCTTAACAGTGTGGAGTACGGTGTGTAGATAAGTGAATCCTCATTTAAATGTATAAAACTCTGAGGCACTGATACAACAAAATGTGAAAAAAGTTCAATGGGGTGTAAACTTTCTATAAGCACTGTGTGTGTGTGTGTGTGTGTGTGTGTGTGTGTGTGTGTGTGTGTGTGTGTGTGTGTGTGTGTGTGTGTGTGTGATTGTGGTAATAATCATTAATACACAACTTTATTTGGTTTTATATATATATATATATATATATATATATATATATATATATATATATATATATATATATTTAACAAAATCTAAATCACTTTTAATGTTAGTGCACATATAAAGCATAAAAATAATGGTTGTTTTATTTATGCCTACTTAGCAGAAATTAAATAACTAAATCTAAATTGAATAAAAAATAAAACTTTTTGAAGAAAGGATCTGTGTTTTTAGACATCTTCATCATCTTCATCGTCGGGCGGGAGTCCAGCATCTCTCAGAGAATCTTTATTTTTACAAAGCACCTTTCATAGTGGACCACCATCACAAAGTGCTTTAGAAGATACGAGACTAGGGTATGTGAACTATGCATCACCTGCAGAGTCCTTTACAACATCGTCTCACCTGAAAGACAGAGCACAAGGCGGTTAAGTGACTTGCTCAGGGTCACACAATGAGACAGTGGCTGAGCTGGGATTTGAACCGGGTTCCGGTTATAAGCCCGTTTCTGGACCACTCAGCCTCCTTAAGGAGGTGTATGTGAAGGCGTATGCGTATGCTTTTTTTATTGAAGCTATACCACTAAATACGTATTTTCCTTTTTGCTTGCATGGATACAAAACTTAAGTACATATGGAAATATTATATTCTAACACTCTATTTGGACATATAGTGCTTGCTATGACAATTCAAACAAAATATTGATGTTCTATGATCATTTAAAAGCTAAATCCACCTCTGCATTAGGATCACAATAATCCTGGTGTTTTGGATCAAAGTAATGCCGGGCTTACACTGCACGATTTTTGCTGATCGCCGACGAGCTGAGGAGTCGGCGACTAATTTCTTAAAATCTGTGACAAATTGAGGTTGTCGTGGACAAAATGGTCGATAAGTGTGAGAGGGTCTACGATGCCCCATTAATAGATTCTGCGATCTCCCGACGCTCTTACGACGTCCCGACAAATTTCTAACATGTCAGAAAACTTTAGTCCCTCACAAAGCAATTCGTGAAGTGTGAGGGGCTAAGGGCTGATTTCCTGACGAATGCTGCCAGCAGCCAATAGGACAAGCTAGCAACAATAGCGCCGAGGAGAAAGGTTGTGCCCATCTTTGACATAAGTCACATTTCCTATCATGACTGCTCATTGAAGGTAGCTGGTAAGTAAAGGATTGTTATAACTTGTTAACGCCAAAGCAGATACTGTGTGTGGTAGTGTGTGCTCTCATGGCAATCAATTTCTACAGTCACTCGTATTCGATATCTCTTTCAAACCCCTCCTGTATGCTTATATTGCTAAATTATTCAAAATACGAGTAGGAGGGGCGCGCTTCTGTGTGTGTGTGTGTCAGAAATAGAGAATGTAGATTACGTTGTTGCATATTTAAACCCATAACAAACTTGTAGTAGCCTACTATTAAAGTTGTATGCTAGTCTGTTCAAAAGCGCAACACTCGCTCGTAGTACAAAATATTTATTAGTTTAAAAGTCTCAAATTGTTCATTAGAATTCTGATGAAGATCACTTGACGGGCAATCTCCCACGCCAATCTTTTAATCTAATAAATATTTTGTACTACGAGCGAGTGTTGCGCTTTTTGAACAGATTTGATTTTATTATTTTGGTTGCACCTCGACTCGAGTTGCATCATCAGTCCGTACTGTCCACTGTGCAAAACAATGCACAGACAACAGCGATCGCTTCCTCGCTTGAGTTCACGATTCTCCCGAATGATGTCTACGATTTTGCAATGAAAACAGGCGCAGTCCATGACAAGATATCTCGTGTAGTGTGTGTAGCTTGCAGTCCCCGATCTACACTGAGAAATCGTAGTTCAACCGGTATAAATATGAGTGGCGCTGCGTCTCCCGATTGCAAAAATCGTGCACTTAACCCTGATCTCTTTATATTCTGAAAAACCCAATTGCAACCTTAAATTGTGATTAAATGTGCGATCGTATTACTAGTAATCCCGATCGCTTTTCGATGTTTTGAAAAACAAATTGCACAATATAGTCCAGATCAAATGCGGAAATCAGATTACCAGAATTTTGGAAAACCGGCCCCTGACACGTTACTATTATCTTTTCAATTAGACATGTGTTATGAAAGTATAACTAGCAAAGGAGCTGAATGACTCTTCGCTGGCATCCTTAGACATGACTAATAGATAAAAGGACATACACAGATTTGCTATGTATTACCAATATTTATTAATTACCTAATAAATCAATCCGTGGTTAGTGATTCATGCTTAATACATAACTAATACTGGATCCTAATGATGGTAACTGGTAGACTTTTGTTTAATCCAATTTTTAACTGAGTTTTGAAATGGCCCTACAATGAAGAACAGCTGTAATGGTCTCTTGCCTTAGTATTTACTGTGTTAAAATGATGAAAGAGTTGTATGCCTAATTTAAGCTAGATGATTCATCAGTTAATTTTAAAACTTCTATTTTAATTAATACTGTGCAACAAACCCTAACATTGTACTTGGAAAGCTTTGTTATGGCATCCATATCTTGTTTTTATATTGTTTTTTTATTATTATTATTATTATTCTTTATAGGGCATTTTATTTAAGTCATTCTTTTGTTTATGATCAGGTAAGACGGTTATTAAAATGATGTATCTATTTAATTTACATATACTGTACCTGGAAATATATTTTATAATAATAATATATTTATTTTTATGTAGCGCCTTTCATAGTGGACCACCATCACAAAACGCTTTACAGAGGTAGGCTGTAAATTGTGCATTACAGTGGCTCTCAAAAGTATTCACCCCCCTTGGACTTTTCCACATTTTATTGTGTTACAATATGGAATCGGAATCGATTTAATTAGGAATTTTTGCCACTGATCAACACAAAAAAGTTCATAATGTCAATTACAGCCATGAGTCTATTTGGAATAGTCTCTACCAGCATTGCACATCTGGACACTGCAATTTTTGCCCATTCTTCTTTACAAAATTGCTCAAGCTCCGTCAAGTTGGATGGAGACGTTTGGTGAACAGCACTTTTGAACTCTATCCACATATTCTCAATTGGATTGAGGTCCAGGCTTTGGCTGGGCCACTCCAGGACATTGACCTTTTTGTTTTTAAGCCACTTCAGTGGCTTTGGCTGTATGTTTGGGGTCATTGTCCTGCTGGAAGATGAATCTTCTCCCAAGTCCCAGGTCTCTTGCAGACTTCAGCAGGTTTTCCTCCAGGATTTCTCTACTTTGCTGCATCCATTTTGCCCTCTATCTTCACGAGCTTTCCAGGCCGTGACGCAGAGAAGCATTCTCATAACATGATGCTGCCACCACCATGCTTCATAGTAGGGATGGCATTCTCAGGATGATGTGCGGTGTAAGGCTTGCGCCAAACATAGCGCTTAGCGTTGAGGCCAAAAAGCTCTATTTTGGTCTCATTAGACCATAGAATCTTCTTCCACTTGGTCTCAGAGTCTCCAACATGCCTTCTGGCAAACTCTAGCCAAGATTTGATGTGAGTTTATTTCAACAATGGCTTTTTTTTGCCACTCTCCCATAAAGGCCAATTTGTGAAGCACCCGGGCTATTGTTGCCGTAGGCACAGTGTCTCCCAGCTTAGCCGTGGAAGACTGTAACTCCTTTAGAGTTGCCATAGGCCTCTTGGTGGCCTCCCAGACTAGTGCCCTTCTCGACAGTCCGTCCTCAGTTTTTGAGGACGGACTGTTCTAGACAGATTCACAGTTGTGCCATATTCTCTCTATTTCTTAATAATGGACTTTACTGTGCTCCGGGGGGATATTCAATGCCTTGGAAATGTTCTTATATCCTACCCCTGATTGGTGCTTTTGAAGAACCTTATTCTGGTTTTTGTTTGGAAATGTACTAACCAACTGTCTGACCTCCCAGAGACAGGTGTATTTAACCTGAAGTCATGTGAAACACCTTAACTGCACACAGGTGGACTCCATTCAACTAATTATGTGACTTCTAAAGACAATTGGTTGCACCAGAGCTTATTTAGGTATGTCATAGCAAAGGGGGTGAATTCTTATGCAATCAATTATTTTCTGTTTTGTATTTGTAATTAATTTAGAACAATTTGTAGATTTTATTTTTCACTTTGACATTATGGACATTATTTGTGTTGATCAGTGGCAAAAACTCCTAATTAAATCCGTTTTGATTCCGTGTTGTAACACAATAAAATGTGGAAAAGTCCAAGGGGGTGAATACTTTTGAGAGCCATTGTATGTTTTAGAGACACACAGTTTTTTCTTTTTTTTTTTTTTTTTTTTTAAATAAAAAGACCTAATTTAAAAGGTGTGTCATAGCAAAGGGGGTGAATACTTATGCAATCAATTATTTTTGTAATTAATTTAGAACAATTTGTAGATTTTATTTTTAACCACTGGACCACACTGCCTCCTATTGACCTAATAGCCACTGTTTTTGATATATTTATCAGGTTATAATATATTTCCTTGCACCTGGGAAGGTGACATAGACACTGTTTTTCTCCATTGTTTATAAATTAAACTGTGATGGATCCTGTTAGTTTATGGTAAAGCCCAGAGGTGAATGGTACAGCACATTTAAAAACATGGTAAACTATGTAAACTGTGGTAAATGCATCGTGCAATCATGGGGTAAGAATGGGGAGATTACTAAATTACCATGCAAATATACCATGGTAAACATTATAAAGGTCCGAATACCTCCATTTTGCTCCTACAGACATATTTGCACTATGTTTGATTGCATGCTGTAATATTAGTATGACAGTCAAAAAATCAGGAGGAATATTTGTGATTATTAGACCCCACCATGTGTTGATCTTAAATGTCAGATGCTGCATGTACTTGAGTCTAAGTTTATATTTTTTTCTACTGGTGCTTGATTAATTCAAGAGCAAATGTCCCTAAGGGGTGCAATTAATGATGAACTCTTTAGACGTGACGGTGCCCAATAGGTTTGATTGAAATCCTAATGTTGCAGTTGCTTGTGCATCTGTCAATTCCAGTGATTCAATAATTCCAAAAGTAGAGACACCAAGTTTGACTGTTCACTGCAAGGAGAAAAACTGCACCATAGTAGTGGTTTGTTTATTAAAAACTACCAACACTAGTTTTAAGCAAAAATAATGGGTCAGGCACGGCATGAAGGAGAAATACCTACCGACAATTCCAATGTAGCCATTTCAAATATTTTTCATAATCATCTCATATCTACATGTATTATAATTGTATATTTATTCTAGCACAAAACAGTCCAATAGTGAAACGTTGAGTGTAGTACTTGATGCTTAGTGCACCCTCTAAAATAGAACAAAATAGTAAGTAAGGAAAACTGTATATAAGGTGAAGTAGTCATCATAAATAATACATATTTTATAATATGTGGGTTGAGCTCTCTATAGATTTTTTCTACACTTCACTGTAAGCAATTCAGGAACGGGGAGGAGTTGAGGCTGTGGAGTGCAGTTCCCTTGTATCAGGTGGAAACCTTCCCTGTCTGCCTCTCATCTACTGAGACAGTGTTATCACCTGTACCATCAGGGAACAGGCTCACATATCTTCAGAACCAAGAACTATGCTGTGACAGGGTGGCGCTAAGCACACTAAAAAAATAAAATAAAAAATACAAACAAAAAAGGCACAGGGGCAAAATAAAGGTTTAAACAAACATAAAAAAATGTTCAGGCTGGGCAGAACCTTCACTAAACTTTATAAAAACATCATGTGCAGAAACACAGTAACAAAACACAATGTACACTCACCAAACTCCTCTCCCCAAATGGAGCCCTGGGCTCTCCTTTGATGGGAATTAACCCTATCCCTGCCAACCGCCACCAAACACCAATAAATATACATGGGCAGAGCTCTCGCTCAGCCACATATCTGCACATATCTGCCACCCCCCCCCCCCCCCCCCCCCCCCAGGTAAAGTCCCAAAAGTCCCAGATAGAGTCCTGCCAAAATTAAAATTAGGCCTTATTAAAATCCAAAATCTCTGCTAAATGTTAGATACATATTTTGGATTCTATATATTTGATGTCGCTTTTATTAAGGGTTTCATTTCAGAAAATGTCTTTAATGAGGTTTCACATTTTAACTCGAGTTAGTATGGTAACTCTTATACTTAGTCGAAAGAGTTTGGTGGTTTAATTTAGTCCTGTAAATCAGGAACATCTAGGGGGCAGCAGTCATTATCTGGAGTTTGTTTCAATTGGGAACATTTTTAATCTGCACCTGGGGACTGTCTGGAAGTTCTTGGTTCGTTGTCAAGTCCTGAGGTACTAACTACGGGATCACCTGTAGCTTTCTGTTAGTTATAATTAACCCATAATCTTATAACATTTTGTTACTAGAGTATTTGAATAAAGAAAAAAAAAGCAGCAGTTTAACAGTTTGTAATAAAACTCTGCATTGAAATAGTTCCCTTTTAAGACCTGACTATGTGCTTTCAAGAGTTGTTTTAATTTAACCAGTGGAAACATGTTTATTTAAAGTTAGATGTGACAGTGAAAGGATAGTGCCCTCCACCCTTCAGATATGCCAAAGGAATTTGCATTGCTTCAATTCAACATCCAGATTAACGGCATAAGTGAGATCCATAAAGCATCTCCAATTAGAAGCCTGTAAGGTCTGAGAGCCATTGCTGCACAAGTGCCTGTTTACTCATGACTCATTCCTTACAGAAAAGTTCAATAAATACTATTGGGATATTCTTATAAATAGCCCAATAGTGTTCTTAAACTAGCCTAACCATTTACAGACCACAGGAAAAGCAATGGTGTAAGTACAAAAATATGGTATTATTTTAATGGCTGTCCCTGTATCACTATTTCCCCCACAGGACAGAATCATTTCAGTGCCACTGTAATACCACTGAAGATCGTTTGGTTTATAATAAAAGATCACTGAATTGAATTAACTAGTCACAATATGTAAACATTGGTTGTTAAAAATTGAGCCAATATGTAATCACAATCATTAATAGTCTGATTGGGACATGACCTTGAGGCTGAAGAATGCATATTATAGAACTGCAATACTATACCATGGACATTAATAATAAATAAGCTTGCTCATAAAAAAAATAAATAAACAATAAATAACATCTTTACATATCAAAATAGTACAGTACATAAATCTATATTTGGAAATCTAAACAACTAAACTCTTCTTCGACTTCAATTTTCTCAATGAAGTGCAATTAATACAGTCACGTGCAATCTTCAAACACAAAGTATAGGTTTTCGCTCTAATGCTTCCGATGTTCAAATTAATCCCCCAGTACCTTGAAACAGGATATAAGTGACCGAATATCACCTTAACTAACAAGACTGCACTTTCCAATATAGTATTGTGGCAAAGTGCCCCACCCCTGTGTGTATTTTGTGTTGTAGGTTGTGTGTTAATGTTGGTGTATAGTCATTGGTTCACAGGATATAAACAGGTCTGTGTAACACAAGTGTTTAAAATGTATATTTGTATTTAGGCACGAGGATTGCACTTTATTCATTCTCGTGCAGTTTAACGCGACTCCAATTGAATGATTGATTAGCAGTCGAGTCTCAATATAGCTGCATAAAAGCAGCATGTTTTCACTTACTTGGGGTTGTGTGTTCGGTGAGTGGAGAACGGGATTAGAGACGGAGGTAATAATCAAAGTAATAGTTAAAATATCAGCTCACCATGTTTGTCTGTGCAGTCCGTTTTGTTTGTCTACTTATTTTGGCGAAAGTGTGCTTTGTTTGTTTTTGCAACCTTTTATTTTCTGTCTGTTCATTATTAAATGCTGGGCGAAACCAATAACTCAGCTCCACCCAACTCCACCTCTCTGTTGTTTATTTCCTATTGGATTACTAGCGCCTCCTAGACCAAAGCAGGAACCGCACTTTTTGGGGAAAAAAATAAAAAAAAATTTGGATTACAAAATAAATAAATAAAATGGGATGGAAGGACGATAAAGAGGTGAAGGACAGGGAGGAGGAGGAATGTCGCCTAATGGCCAGACATCTACGGCGATATAACCATCTGTTCGCCAACTGTCCCTTCCGCCACTATGAGGAGGAGGAGGAGGAGGAACTGGCCTAAGAGGGGGAGGTGGGAAGAAGGAGAAGGAGAAGGGGAAGAGGAAAGCTGCAACAGCAAGAGGAGGTCAGGGACTGAAGGCCTTTTTCCAGTACCTCGCGGCGGAGTTGTGCCCCGGCTGTGGGGTATATGTGCACATGTTGGCCCTATACCCCATGCAATATGCAGAAGGGGAACTAATGCCCAAGTGGGAGGAGCCGGTTTCACACCGAGCGCAAGAGGGAGAGCCGCACCAGTCCCCTGAAAGAGAGGGAGAGCCTCACCAGTCCCCTGCAAGTGAGCAGCAGGAGCTGCCTCTGTCTCTGCCACCTCCACCGCGAGGAGCAGAGCAGCAGGAGCTGCCTCTGCCTCCGCTACCTCTGCATCGCCTGGGGTTGCCTGCCGCTCCACATCGCCTGGGGTTGCCTGCCGCTCCACATCGCCTGGGGTTGCCTGCCGCTCCGCATCGCCTGTGGTTGCCTGTCGCTCCCAATCGCCTGGGGCTGCTGGCTCTGCTTTGGCAGGGGTCGCCGTCAGCTCTGCTTGGCCGCAGGGGTCAGTGTGGCTGGAGTCCCCCCAGAGGGAGCTGCCGGCTATGAAGGGGGGAGAGGTCAGAAGACCACCTTCCCCCACAGCAGTTTCGCTGCCAGAGATCTTGGGTGAGGTCTGGAGACCACCAACCCCAGCAGATTTTCTGCTGCTGGACTTGCCCCAGCTGAAGGAGTCAGTCTGAGAGCTGTCAGCACGTCTGCTGACAGCCGCACCATTGGCAGCATTTCTGTTGCCAGTGGTACAGCGGGAGGAGAGATGCGCCCCACTGTCAGCACGTCTGCTGACAGCATGGCCAGTAGCAGCCTGGCTACTGGCAATATTGCCGCCCATCAACCCCTTAAAGTCCCTGTTCTCGGCTCAGGACTTTGACCGAGACTTTTGGGATTTTAAGAGGGGAGGTGGCCATTGAGGCAATGTGTGCTTTGCACAAGGGGGGTTATATGTGGCAAAGTGCCCTGCCCCTGTGTGTATTTTGTGTTGTATGTTGTGTGTTAATGTTGGTGTATAGTCATTGGTACACGGGATATAAACGGGTCTGTGTAACACAAGTGTTTAAAATGATATTTGTATTTAGGCATGAGGATTGCACAGCACTTCACGTGCAAGTAAAAAGTAATAATATGTGAGCACAGGGAATTGCACTTTATTAATTTACGTGCAGTTGTACCGTGACTCCAATTGAATGATTGATTAGCAATCGAGTCTCGGTACAGCTGCATAAAAGCAGCATGTTTTCACTCACTCAGGGTTGTGCGTTCAGTGAGTGGAGAAAGGGATTGGAGACGGCAGTAATAATCAAAGTAATAGTTAAAATATCAGCTCACCGTGTTTGTTTGTGCAGTCCATTTTGTTTGTCTATTTATTTTGGTGAAAGTGCCGTGTCCTGTGTTTTGTTTGTCTTTACAACCTTTTATTTTCTGTTTTTTCATTATTAAATGCTGGGCGAAACCAATCGCTCAGCTCCACCCAACTCCACCTCTCTGTTGTTTATTTCCTGGTTCCTGTTTCTGGTCTGACGTCACCCACTACAGCTGTCTTTGTGACAAGTATATTTAAAACTGCAATTAAGTATATGATACCAGCCGACAAGTAATCCCAACAGCGTCTGTTGACCGGATAGCTTTCATTCAAATCGGTTGTGAAGATCCAGAATCCCAGTGAGCGCACATACACAAAGTGGTTACCATTGCACTCAAACAGTCGCAAGGACAAACTGCAGCCCAAGCGAAATAGAGAAAAATGTCACTCCACTCCAACAACCGCAAGGACAAAACTACAGTCCAAGCGAAATAGAGAAAAATGTCACTCCACTCCAACAACCGCAAGGACAAAACTACAGTCCAAGCAAAAATACTTAATACAGCTAATTGCTCACTTTAGCCACCCCACGCAACACTAAACAAACAAAAGAAACTTCAAGCTGTGCTCCTCCATAAGTCATGGTGTCCTGCTTGCGCATTTCCCTCTCCAGTGCAGTTCTGATACACTTCCTGGCTTGATTGACGGGTGTCGTGAGAGGGGAGGGAATGAGACACACCCAATAAGCATACTGTGTAGTGTCAGAGTGGGTCATAATATCATTCTGTTTATGAAATTAACACAATTGTAATATACAGAGGGGGGTCCTAAGCGATTCTCTCCGTCTACTTGGTTTCTGTTCACAAACTCCCCCACTGACAAATAATGATTTTAAAAAGATACATAAACTAAATACTGGGCAAGTGGTTTATCTTCACCAGCGCTGAATAAATCCTGTGGCGCTGGCGGTGTCTTTCAAAAGGTAAAGATGGTTTTGAAAGCCTTGACACTACTGAGAGAAGACAGGACACCTCATAAATACAGCCGACGGGGCAAAACAGCAGAATGAGAACAGTCAATGGGAAACACCCCACGTGGACTCCGGCACAGCCTAAAATAAACAAACTATCCAATCACAGGAGTAAAGAGAGAATTACAAAAGCATAGGCACTTTCGTAATTCTCTCAAACACTCGAACAGGGCTCCCAACACAAAACCTAAGGCTCTTGACACACAAACAAGTCTCTGAGCTTTGACAATCTGAAGACCCAGCCTGTGACCAGCTTAAACAGAGGTACCATTTTCAGAAACTCTGATATGAAATAACTACTAGAATGTTTGTCTTGGTGTGGGAGTCTGCAGTGTAAGATGTCTAAAATCCTAAAAGTACTTGTTATCAAATCTCTAACTTAGCCCCGATTGATCACCGGAGAAAGAGTTGGATGAACATTTGAAGTCGACAGAGATTGAAATATATTCAGTCTTGTATTAGCTAGCAGTCGCCGGAGTTTGCAATGGAATATTCCAGATATAACCGGACAAAGAGTGCACATATTGGTGGAGGAATTGCTGTTTCAGTGGAATACCGCAATAGTTAATGACTTGTTTTTGCAAAGACATTTTTTAGTTCCCTGGTAAGGAGACGAAACGCGAGGAAAACAGAAACTGGAATCTGAACTTTCCCTTTGCCTAAGGGAGTGCTTTTGAGTGCAAGGCAGTGTTCCCCCAGGACCAGGGTTGAGAACCACTGCTGTAGTAACTCAAAACTCATTAAAGTACAGCTTGACATACACCTGCACACCTGGATTGGAAACAGATTGCCTTCTCTGAATATAAATACACAGTATGCACACAATACTTTATCCTATTAAAAGAATAGTTCTGTGTAAAGAGATCCGTGAACCTCGTACTGGCCAGCTTTGTAAGTCTCATCATTGTGGAACTGTTGCAATTTGGTTGGTGATTGTGAACAGGTGTAGAGGTGATGCAGTGCAGAAGAAATCACAAACAATTGTAATCCGGTAGGATTTTAATTATAATCTGGGTCTGGTGACCAACAAAAGGCTCCAGCAATACACAACAATGTGTAATGCGCGGAGCAAAACAAATGTGTTTACAGTCCCAAACAATAAATGTTATCTGCCCCACAATACTAAAACATCGGTCACCAGTCCTGGGTGCGTGTAGTAGTGCTCGTGGTGGGTGATAACAGGTTATTTGGTGACAGTTCGTGCAGTTCTGGCTTGTGCTGGCCCAAAAAGCAACAGCTCCAGAAAGTGTTTAGCTGTCTAATGATACAATAAACAAGACAATTACAACACTCAAAACAAACAAACACTCACGAATATTCCTCGGCAGTTTCTACTGCAGCTCTCAGTTCTTCCAGGTTTAAAGCACAAACCCCAAGCGAAGGAAAAGATTAGCATTTCTCTGGCCCCTTTTATGCTACCCCGCATGATTCCTTGGTAAACGATTCCAGCTGTGTCTATTGCTTGCAGCTGCTACCTTGTTTACCTTCCGGGTCAATACGTTCCTGCAACAGAGACTCACTATCACCCAGGCTGACCGACTGCCCGACGTCGGAAACGAACTGTCAGGCCAGCCCGTCCAGATACTTTTCCTTTCGCTATTTAGCACCCTCATAGGTTGAGAGGGAGATTTACAACCAGAACTCATTGTATTTCTGACACAGGAACTTATAAAAAATATGTTGGTGACAACATCAACTGCTGTCTGAGATATCACTAAAATAAAAATAAATACATAAATAAATCATCAAGACCATTGACACTCCAACGTAAGTGTCAAACGTGAAACTTCACACTGGATGTCTGGACTACCGGTATATAATATATATCTAGATATATATATATAAAAGATATAATATATTATATATATATAATATATATATATAATGCGTGAAAGTGTCCACTGTTCATACAGGTCCACTACAGTGTTTGGGGGGTGTGGGGCACTATATACCTTATGTAGCATAAATATACTGAAAATGTGTTGTTTATCACAAATGAGTGCAGTACTACAGCCCATACTCCATTTCATGTAAAGTAAATTTCTTTGCTTTACGAAATCCATGTTCTGACTTTATCATATATAAAATAATATAATATATATATATATATATATATATATATATATATATATATATATATATATATATATATATAGATATAGATTACCTTTTAAAATCTAGACTATGCATAGTATTTTTCACTTTGTGTAGATATTAGTGGGAAAACATTAGTAGTCCTATAAACCTCAGACTCTTAGTTTAGGTTGACCATTTGTTCTAAGAAGAGATGAGAGTACTAGATTATTACAATGTAGACGTTTTCCCTCCTCACTGGTGCTTTTACTGATGTTAAAATTTGTCCTTCAAAGTCAACTAAGATTGAATCAGCCAGTTTACACATAACCAGAGAGAGATGGAGGTAAAGTGTTCTATTACTGCTTTAAATGCTTACGGCTACATTAAGATGAACTACATGGAAAAGAGATACAAATCCTGAGTCGCTTTTTTAATCTTAGCATTTAAGAAAACAAACATGTACTAAATAGCTGAACATTGTGTGACTTTCTTTACAGAAACTGCAAGAATGTAAAATATTATGTTTACTTTTCTGATGTGAAAGAGCTTCAGATTATTATATGTGAAGGAGCGACAGAGCGACACTGTGCTAAAACCAAGAATAATCAGGGGATTTGATTGTTATTCCCAGCCCTTAATAATTGATGACTCTAATATTTACTCTGTTACCTGTATGTTGTAAACATTCATTATATGGATTTTTTTTTTAGATAGGTGAAGAGCAGGAAAGTAGTGGAAACTAGGCTTGGGGGCAAATACTGTCAGAATGACTAATGATGGAAATGAATACAATCTTATAAGTACTTTAGAAAATGCACAGTCCTATCTTAATCATTCCAATATGCATTTAAATGTTTTTTTTTTCTATGTTTATTAAATTCAGCCTGCTGGCTTGTAATACATTCAAACAAATTCCAGAACTGCTTTAAAATACCAAAGTGTTAACTATTATGAACTAAAACTAAAAAGAGATTTGGTATTACATTCATGCAAATATTGAAATGGACTTGCCAACACTTCTCTGCCTTATGTGTTTATAATTTTTTATTTTCTGTTGTTTGCAGGACTGATTACACCGTGTAACAAATTTTAATTTTTTTTTGGTTCCTGGGTAGTAAGTGTTATTTCCTAATTGCTTATGCCTCAGAAGTATGGAAAATGGCTATTATTCCCCACAAACTTTGCTTTTGTGACCAGGACAGTGATATTTTTAAATTTACCTATTATCCAGAACATTCCAGATAGATTCAGTGCTGAGTAAACTTGGAGTAACTTCTAGAACTTTCCAGAACGTTCCAGTAATATAAATAGTAGTATAAATACAGGGGCCTTAAGCCCACCAGTTCAGTTTAGTTCCAACAGCCTAAGTGGATACATATCTGCATTTTTCTGAGATGGCATCAAGAGGCTGCAAGCATCCGGCAGACGCATTTTGCTATGTCTGCGGCCAATTTATCAAGACAAGAGCAAAAAAGTACTCCGTGGAAGCATCTGCTAAGATGTGTGAGGACTACAAGGCATATTTCGGCATGCCTGTCGGGGGACTCCTCATTTCACCTGCGAGCACTGCAAAAAAACTCTGGAAGGTAAGATGGACAATTGTTGCTTGGAATTTTATGTTATAAAATTTGTTAAAATTTTTAAAATTGTAAAAGTTTTTAATTTTAAAATGTTTTACAATTTTCAGTGTTATTGAAAAAATATATCATATATGAAAAATGTTGCGAGAATCTCTTACACATTAGTCATGGGTGAAATAAATGTATTTTTGTAGGATGGTACAGAGGGGAAAAGAGAGCCATGAAGTTCGCTATCCCAAGAATTTGGCGGGAACCCACTGACCACTCAAGCAACTGCTACTTCTGCATGGTGGACACTTCCAAACGTCGGACTGGCAAGAATGCACCTGCTATCACGTATCCGGACCTTCCTTCATCCATCGCCCCAGTGCCACACTGCCATGAGCTCCCCGTACCCACTCCTCCAGAGAGAGAGCAGCCGTCTTTAGAAGAGAGCAGCAAGTCAGAAAGCGAGGAAGACGTTGTAGATCCAGATGACAGTAGGAGCTGAGGAGAGAAACCCATACTACCCCCACCAAAAAGACCTCAATGACTTGATTAGAGATCTTGGTCTCACCAAGTCCAATGCCGAGCTTTTGACGTCTAGGCTCAAGCAGTGGAACTTGTTGGATGAAAGTGTGCAAGTCGCAGATCAGAGGAAGCGTCACCAACCTTTTTCCAGCTTCTTCACCCGTCAAGATGGGCTCTGCTTCTTCCACAATGTGACCAGTCTGTTCGAGGCAATCGGAATCGCCTGTAACCAGAATGAGTGGCGCCTCTTCATTGACAGCTCATCCAGGAGCCTCAAAGCCGTGCTGCTCCATAATGGTAACAAGTACCCGTCTCTTCCCCTGGCTCACTCGGTGCACCTCAAAGAGGATTACAACAGCATCAAGACCTTGCTGGAAGTTTGATGAGTACGGCTGGGAGGTCATAGGAGACTTCAAAATGGTGGCATTCCTGATGGGTCTCCAAGGTGGTTTTTCCAAGTTTCCCTGCTATCTTTGCCTTTGGGACAGCAGGGACACCAAGGCGCTCTACCACAGGCAGGACTGGCCACAGCGGACAGTTCTCTGTGGGGAGGAACAACGTCAAGTGGGAGCCACTGGTGGACCCCCGGAAGGTGCTGATGCCACCACTGCACATCAAATTGGGCCTTATGAAACAATTTGTCAGAGCTCTAGATAAGGAGTCGGCAGCCTTCAAGTACCTTCAAGACTTCTTCCCTAAGCTGTCTGAGGCAAAGGTCAAAGCCGGTGTCTTCGTCGGACCACAGATAAAGAAGATCCTGGAGTGCAATGAATTCCCCAAGAAGCTCACTAGTAAGAAGAAAGCGGCTTGGAACAGCTTTGTCGCAGTGGTTCGGGGCTTCCTGGGCAATCACAAGGCCGAAAACTATGTGGAGCTGGTTGAGACGCTGGTGAAGAACTACGGCACAGTGGGCTGTAGGATGTCCCTCAAAGTCCATATCCTTGATGCTCATCTTAATAAATTCAAGGAGAACATGGGAGCGTACTCGGAGGAGCAAGGCGAGCGCTTCCACCAGGATATACTGGACTTTGAACGCCGCTACCAAGGACAGTATAACGAGAACACGATGGGAGACTACATTTGGGGGCTGATTCGTGAAAGTGATTTACAGTATAAATCGTAAATCTCGAAAAACTACTCACTTCTAAATCTTTTGTAGTCATTTTTGTATTACTTCAGTATAAATACTTGTTAATTTGGATTCATATGTTGTTTTTTTCTGACTTTATGTGAACGAAAAGACACAAATTCGCCCGTTTTCTCATTGGAAATAGGTAAATTTCAGAATATCACTGTCCTGGTCACAAAAGCAAAGTTTCTGGGGAATGATAGCCATTTTCTATACTTTTGAGGCATAAGCAATTAGGAAATAACACTTACTACCCAGGAATAAAAATTGTGTTACATAGTGTTATTTAATTATGCGAATAATATGCCATTAATTGATATAAAACATACCCTAGAGTGATGAAATGTGGACTAAGTATTTACTCTCATTGAGCTTATTTGTACTATTACAGAGAATTCTGCGCTTATTAGAACTATTACAGACCATGCTAGACTGGTTTGCTTGTTCAGTATAAAAGCATGATGAATTAGGTACAATGATGAGTTACTCAAGAGTGACTGGAATAACCACAGAGTTTAACACCTGTAGAGGAAATCCAGGTACATTTACCTCAGAGACCATCTGTTGCACACAAACCAATTATGCACATACTGTAGCTATACAGAATGGCTTGGCTCCATTCAGGCATAGAAAATGGAGAAGAGAAATAGATTTCAGCCTCTGAATGCATTATATCAAAGTTCCTCTGTACTGCTGAGTTCGGTAAGGGCAAGATCCTGCTATATATATATATATATATATATATATATATATATATATATATATATATATATATATATATATATATCACTATTATCGTCATTAGATAATAACAGTTCTAGAATGCAGTAAAATCTGTAGTAAGAGCAAATTCAAATGAGAGAAAAAAAATACAGTAAATAATTACATTTGAGAGTGATTACGACTAAGAGCAGTTAAATTAAAAAATATTTAAATAAGAGCAATTACAAAAAACATGAATACTGCTATGTGGCAGGAAATGGCATTGCTGTGACTCAGACCAGAAGAAAGCACAACAAAAACAAAAGTACGGTGCAGAGGCGCTTGCTCCGCTTTATTTAAAGAATACAAAAATAAATAAAATATTTAAACACAAATAAACACTGCTCACAGAGCAAAATAAAATAATTAAACAAAATAAATCTCGAACACAATACTAACAAATACGATCCGGGTCAGGCTGGGCAATCGCCTTCACTGATCCTAGATCATTTTAAATTTATTTTCTCCTCGCTTGCTCGCTGTCTCGCTCTCCTCCGTACAGCCACCACCTGGAGTGAAGAGAGCTGCAGGTATTTATACAGGTGACCATCTCCCGGTTAGCAACAAATGAATCACTTAATTAATTCGGCCACCTTCTGCACAAGTTTTTAATGTGGATGGGGCTTCCCATCCACGCTGCAAAACCATAACAAAACAAAATGCACGGCGGTTCGCCGTCATCTATACACAAATATAAAACAATAAGCAAATACAAAATTTTGCCCCGTTCTAAAATAAACACTGTACAGGGCTGCTCGCCCTGTTACATATACCCCCCTTGTGCAAAGCACACATGGCCCCAACGGCCACCTCCCCCCTCAGTCTCAATGTCCCGGAAGAGGGATCTGGAGTAATCCATGGCGGTGGCCCTCCTCCCCCCATATCTTCCTTGCTGGTAGCTCCCTCTTCCGGCGCTCCAACCGAACTGTAGCAGGGGGAACTGGTCCTCCTTCCCCAGGTGAAGCAGTGCCAGCAGTGGCCCCAGGCAAAGCAGAGCCAGCAGCGGCCCCAGGCGAAGAAGAGGAGAGACAGGCAACCGCAGGCGAATCGAGACCCTCAGCAACCCCAGACGAAGCGGGACCCTCAGCGACCCCTGGCAAAGCGGGACCCTCGGCGACCCCAGGTGAAGCAGAGGAGAGACAGGCAACCTCAGGCGAAGTGGGACCCTCAGCAACCCCAGACGAAGCGGGACCCTCAGCGACCCCTGGCAAAGCAGGACCCTCGGCGACCCCAGGTGAAGCAGAGGAGAGGCAGGCAACCACAGATGAAGCGGGACTCTCGGCGACCCCAGGTGAATCGAGACCCTCGGCGACCCTAGGGGATAAAAGAGAGAGAGAAGCAGCCCCAGGCGATGTGGAGCGACAAGCAGCCCCGGGCGATGCGGACGTGGCATCCTTGGGCAGTGCGAGGCAGGCATCCTTCGGCGGTGCGAGGCAGCCATTCTTGGGCGGTGCGAGGCAGGGCAGCAGCGGACCCTCGGGAGGCAACGGTGGGAGGAGAGCCAGGCCTAGCTGTGGTGCGGGGTTTGGCCCTCTTCGCAGCCACTGTGGCTGGCATTTTTCCCCTGTGCACCCCTCAGCAACCTATGCAGGGGCTGCTGAGGTCCAGCAGCATCCTGCCCTGGTCCCTCCAATGCTGAAGGAAGAAGCAGCTCCTGCTTCTGTCCCTCTAGCGGGGTTGGAGACAGAGGCAGCTCCTGCTGCTCTGCTCCTGGTGATGGAGACAGAGGCAGCTCCTGCTGCTCTGCTCCTGGCAAAGGCTGCCTGGGCTCCTCCCCTTCTGGCAGCGAAGGCGGCCGGGGCTCCTCCCCTTCTGGCAGCGATGGCGGACGGGACTCCTTCCCTTCTGGCTGATGGAGGATGGGGCTCCTCCCCTTCTGGCAGCGACGGCGGACGGGACTCCTCCCCTTCTGGCAGCAACGGCGGCCGGGGCTCCTCCCCTTCTGGCAGCGACGGTGGCCAGGGCTCCTCCCCTTCAGGCAGCGATGGCGGCCGGGGCTCCTCCCCTTCTGGCAGCGACGGTGGCCGGGGCTCCTCCCCTTCAGGCAGCGACGGCGGCCGGGGCTCCTCCCCTTCTGGCAGCGACGGTGGCCGGGGCTCCTCCCCTTCAGGCAGCGACGGCGGCCGGGGCTCCTCCCCTTCTGGCAGCGAAGGCGGCCGGGGCTCCTCCCCTTCTGGCAGCGAAGGCGGCCGGGGCTCCTCCCCTTCTGGCAGCGACGGCGGCCGGGACTCCTCCCCTTCTGGCTGAAGGAGGATGGGGCTCCTCCCCTTCTGGCAGCGACGGTGGATGGGGCTCCTCCCCTTCTGGCAGTGACGCCGGCCAGGGCTCCTCCCCTTCTGGCAGCGACGGTGGCCGGGGCTCCTCCCCTTCAGGCAGCGATGGCGGCCGGGGCTCCTCCCCTTCTGGCAGCGAAGGCAGCCAGGGCTCCTCCCCTTCTGGCAGCAATTGAGGTGGAGGCAGACCCAGCAGGTATTCTCCCTCTGCTGGTGGAGTTGGGAGTGACAAGCAGTCCTCCCATTGAGGTGGAGGTGGAACCAGTAGGCATTTTCCCTCTGCTGGTGGGTACCTGGGCTGTGGATGCACCGGCTCCCCTTCTTGGGCTGTGGCCACACCGACTCCCCCCTCTTGGACTGTGGACATTTGGGCTCCTCCCTTTTGGGCTGAAGTTGGGGTGGGCACAGCAGGAGTTCCTCTGGTGGGAGGGGGCAGTTCGCTGGGAAATGCTCCCACTCCCCACTGATGCAGCAGCAATACTGCACTCTCATGCTGCGCAGGACGGCTTCCCAGCCAACCTCCTCCTGTGGCGGTAGCCCTGGTTCCACCTCCTCTTCCTGAGGTGGAGAGTGGTAGCAGTCAGACGACACGTGGCTGACCTCGTCAACTTTAAAACACCACTCCTCCCCCCTGAAGTATGTCAAGCAGACTTGCTGCGGCTGTTGCTGCTGCTTTCTCCAGTTCCTCCTTTTTCCTCCCATCCTTCCTCCTCTTCTCCCCCTCCAAAAAAGAATTATAACAATTTAAAAAAAAAACGAAACTGCAGTACCCTTCTGTAGTACCTTTTCTGGCCTGAGTCCAGGAGGCACTGGTGATCCCACTCCTCCCACCACATGTGGCAGGAAATGACGTTGCGGTAACTCACACCAGAAGAAAGCACAACAAAAACAAAGGTACGGTGCAGTGGCACCGTTTTATTTAAAGAAAACAAAAATAAATAAAATATTTAAACAAAAATAAACACTGCTCACAGAGCAAAATAAAACAATTAAACAAAATAAATCTCGAGCACAATACTAACAAATACGATCCAGGTCATGCTACGCAATCGCCTTCACTGATCCTAGATCGTTTTAAATTTATTTTCTCCGTGCTCGCTCGCTGTCTCGCTCTTCTCCGTACAGCCACCACCCGGAGTGAAGAGAGCTGCAGGTATTTATACAGATGACTAGCTACAAATGAATCACTTAATTCGGGAGATGGCCACCTTCTGCACAAGTTTTTAATGTGGATGGGGCTTCCCATCCACACTGCAAAACAATACAAAACAAAACGCATGGATGTTCGCCGTCATCTATAAATAAAAGTAATAATAAATAAATACAAAACACAGTACAGGGGCGGAGGGGAAGTCCTGTTCTAAAATAAACACTGTACAGGGCTGTTACAGGCTACCTTTAAGAGTAAAATCATGTACAAGATACAGAAAGTATAATTATGATTGAGAGCAGTAGACTAAAACTAGAAAGGAAGGGGGGAGAAATCAACAAAAAAACAGAAGGGAGACCGCATCAAAACAAGAACAACAACTCAGGTAAGACAACCATTAAATGTATTTATCTAAATGCTAGAAGTATCAGAAACAAAATTCTAGAACTTGAAGCTACTGCACTAACAGGTAACTATGATGTGATAGGTGTTACAGAAACGTGGTTATCTGAGAGTGATGGGGACGAATATAATATTTGTGGGTATACACTGTATAGGAAAGACAGGCAGGACAGAAGAGGAGGAGGGGTAGCGCTATACATAAGAAACAGTCTTGAAGCCCAGGTGTTAAACCTGGACAAAGAAAATAAAACCGAATCAATATGGGTCAGAATAACAGACAAAAATTCAAAAGGCATAATAATAGGAGCATGCTATAGACCGCCAGATTCAGACGGTGAGCACAATAATCTGTTATACAATGACATTAGAAATGTGTGTAGCAAAGGAGAAGCCATACTAATGGGGGATTTCAACTTCCCCCAAATAAAATGGGAAAACCCGGTGGGTAGCGCGAAGGATGAAATAGAAATGGTGGAAATGACAAATGACTGCTTCCTAACACAATTTGTGAAGGCACCCACTAGAGGGGAGGCATGCCTTGATTTAGTCTTTTCAAATAACGAAGATAGAATAACTAAAAGAGAGGTCAGAGAACCACTGGCAAACTCAGACCACAACATGGTCTCATTTGAAGTGTTTTTTAAATCCCCAAAAGTAAAGACTAAAGCTAAGGTTTACAATTTTAGAAAAGCAAACTATGAAGGTATGAAACAGAGACTAACAGAAGTAGATTGGAGTAAAATAGAGAAAACACCCACAGAAGAAGGATGGTTGTTCTTCAAAAATGTAGTACTAGAGGCGCAAAACAATTATATCCCTAAAGTAGACAAATCTAAATGTAAAACTAAATTGCCAAAATGGTTTAATAGATCAATTAAAAAAAATATTCAGCGAAAAAAGGCACTTTACAGAGCATTAAAAAAGGACCAAAAAAGAAAGTACGCAGAAAGAGTACACAGAACTGCAAACGCAAGTCAAAAAGGAAGTTAGAAAGGCCAAGAGAGAAATAGAAATGAACATTGCTAAGGGAGCTAAAACCAATTCCAAAATGTTTTTCCAATATTACAACAGCAAGAGAACATTCAAAGAGGAGATTAAATGTTTAAGAGATACAAATGGCAAAATCGTAGATGAAGAAAAAAAAATAGCAAATATATTAAATGATTACTTTTCACAAGTTTTTACAAAGGAAGATACGGACAACATGCCCCACATGTCAACCTGTTCCTATCCAGTTTTAAATAACTTTAGCATAACTGAGGCAGAAGTGTTAAAGGGACTAGGAGCTCTTAAAATAAACAAATCCCCTGGGCCGGATGAGATCCTCCCAGTAGTACTCAAAGAAATGAAAGAAGTAATTTACAAACCGCTAACCAAGATCATGCAGCAGTCTCTTGACACAGGGGTGGTACCGACAGACTGGAAAATTGCAAACGTAATACCGATCCACAAAAAGGGAAACAAAACTGAACCAGGTAACTACAGACCAGTAAGCCTGACTTCTATTATATGCAAACTTATGGAAACTATAATAAGATCCAAAATGGAAAATTACCTATATGGTAACAGGGTACTGGGAGACAGTCAACATGGTTTTAGGAAAGGGAGATCGTGCCTAACTAACTTGCTTGATTTTTTTGAGGATGCAACATCGATAATGGATAATTGCAAAGCATATGACATGGTTTATTTAGATTTCCAGAAAGCTTTTGACAAAGTCCCGCACAAAAGATTAATTCTCAAACTGAACGCAGTTGGGATTCAAGGAAACACATGTACATGGATTAGGGAGTGGTTAACATGTAGAAAACAGAAAGTACTGATTAGAGGAAAAACCTCAGAATGGAGTGTGGTAACCAGCGGTGTACCACAGGGATCAGTATTAGATCCTCTGCTATTCCTAATCTACATTAATGATTTAGATTCTGGTATAGTAAGCAAACTTGTTAAATTTGCAGACGACACAAAAGTAGGAGGAGTGGCAAACACTGTTGCAGCAGCAAAGGTCATTCAAAATGATCTAGACAAGATTCAGAACTGGGCAGACACATGGCAAATGACATTTAATAGAGAAAAGTGTAAGGTACTGCACGCAGGAAATAAAAATGTACATTATAAATATCATATGGGAGATATTGAAATTGGAGAAGGAATCTATGAAAAAGACCTAGGAGTTTTTGTTGACTCAGAAATGTCTTCATCTAGACAATGTGGGGAAGCTATAAAAAAGGCTAACAAGATGCTCGGATACATTGTGAAAAGTGTTGAATTTAAATCAAGGGAAGTAATGTTAAAACTGTACAATGCACTAGTAAGACCTCATCTTGAATATCGTGTTCAGTTCTGGTCACCTCGCTATAAAAAAGATATTGCTGCTCTAGAAAGAGTGCAAAGAAGAGCGACCAGAATTATTCCGGGCTTAAAAGGCATGTCATATGCAGACAGGCTAAAAAAATTGAATCTGTTCAGTCTTGAACAAAGAAGACTACGTGGCGACCTAATTTAAGCATTCAAAATTCTAAAAGGTATTGACAGTGTCGACCCAAGGGACTTTTTCAGCCTGAAAAAAGAAACAAGGACCAGGGGTCACAAATGGAGTTTAGAAAAATTGGCATTCAGAGCAGAAAATAGGAGACACTTTTTTACACAGAGAATTGTGAGGGTCTGGAATCAACTCCCCAGTAATGTTGTTGAAGCTGACACCCTGGGATCCTTCAAGAAGCTGCTTGATGAGATTTTGGGATCAATAAGCTACTAACAACCAAACGAGCAAGATGGGCCGAATGGCCTCCTCTCGTTTGTAAACTTTCTTATGTTCTTATGTTCTAGAACACAACAACGTGTGGAGCAGTTCAGTGCAAGTACAAGATGATGCAAGTAATGATACAGTTGGGTGCCATACAGTCTAGTGTAGTCAAGAGTTGTGAGGTTTACAGATGCTGTCTGAACAGATGTGTCTTGAGGAGGCACAGGAAGGTGGTCAGGAATTTGTCATCTGTTCTTGTAGGACAAAAATGTGTGGAATTACTTGTAAATATAATAAAATCTGTTATCAAGATGTTGCTCACAAAGTCAGATCTATGGTAAGTATATGGCAGTTCCAGTGCAAGAGCAGGGGCTACGCAAAATGACTAAGGTAATACAATTACTATTCATGCCATGTTTGAAACAAAATTGCACACTCAAGGCCACATCTTTCTAAATATGACACACATACACACGCACACACACACACACACACACACATATATATATATATATATATATATATATATATATATATATATATATATATATAATTTCGTTCTGATTGATAGAATACCATATACAGTATTTATGTAGTAACTGATTAATCCAACAAAAAATTTAAATCCAAAATGTTCTGGGTTCCTCTTCAAGATGTTTCTCACTTGCTGTGAGGAGATGAAAATAAATGCATGATTTGTCTGATATTGTACCTGCACAGTTATCGAAAAAGGTAAAAAACAAACAAACAAACAAACAAACAGATGGTGTATTTTGTGTTGTGAAACCAGATGGTGTATTTTGTGTTGTGAAACCAGATGGTGTATTTTGTGTTATGACATCCCTAGTGTGCTCGTAACTACATGCAATGGGCATGTCCTAGTGACATATGGATCCATTTTTTATTGAGGGCATCACAGAATACCAGGTGTTTCCCTTTATTAGTGTGATATGTCTTTCAGTTGACATCTATTTGAACAGTTCTCTATGTTGTGCTATAAGGTTATGCAATCCTCCAGTGATGAGACTGGAAGTGAGCCAGTGAACGTATTTGAATATTCCAATGGCTGCTCGTACAGTAAGAGCATTTTCTATTTTCTCACCGACTCAAGGGAACGACATTTTGAGATATTTCAACTGAATTTAGCTGAATGCTTTTTAGGGGAATGTGAAGGGCACTCATCCAAATGCATCTGTGTGAGAGAGAGTATATACACTCAAAAAAATGAAATCGGATTGCTGTTTGTATTAATAACTCATCTGCTCCTCATGTTGAAATTAGTCAATAAATGCCTGTTTGCCAGTGAAAATTGTGCCAGTTAAATTTAATTTAAGTAATACAGTCTCATGTTAGGTTTACTAAAGCCACTCAGGTTGAATCTGTATAACTGAGTTGTGTAAATCGCAAAAGCATCCCTATACGTACACAAAGATTGTCCTTCTACAAGTTCCATACGGCTTTGCACATGCTCAGTCTTGCAGACTTGCACAAGGACCGCTTGAAAATGGAGTGGAATATTGTGACTGCCGTTGCACAGTAAATTGCCATTCTTCAAAGTACTGGTAAGAAAAGCCTCTAAATTAACATTACATTCACAGTTTCACATATACAATGCCAGACAAACGAATATTGATGTGCTTTTTTATTATTAACGAGTGCTACATGCAATAGATCATGTCCAATAGATAGATAGATCAGTTTAGATGCAAAATGTGTGTTTAATTCATCCCTTTTTTAATGAGAAATTGCTATGTACATCTTGACCTCACTCAACAGATTTCAAAAGTTTAGTTGGTATAGAGAAGGATGTAACCATTTAAACTAGAAAGGAAGGGGGGAGAAATCAACAAAAAAACAGAAGGGAGACCGCATCAAAACAAGAACAACAACTCAGGTAAGACAACCATTAAATGTATTTATCTAAATGCTAGAAGTATCAGAAACAAAAATTCTAGAACTTGAAGCTACTGCACTAACAAATAACTACGATGTGATAGGTGTTACAGAAACGTGGTTGTCTGAGAGTGATGGGGACGAATATAATATTTGTGGGTATACACTGTATAGGAAAGACAGGCAGGACAGAAGAGGAGGAGGGGTAGCGCTATACATAAGAAACAGTCTTGAAGCCCAGGTGTTAAACCTGGACAAAGAAAATAAAACCGAATCAATATGGGTCAGAATAACAGACAAAAATTCAAAAGGCATAATAATAGGAGCATGCTATAGACCGCCAGATTCAGACGGTGAGCACAATAATCTGTTATACAATGACATTAGAAATGTGTGTAGCAAAGGAGAAGCCATACTAATGGGGGATTTCAACTTCCCCCAAATAAAATGGGAAAACCCGGTGGGTAGCGCGAAGGATGAAATAGAAATGGTGGAAATGACAAATGACTGCTTCCTAACACAATTTGTCAAGGCACCGACTAGAGGGGAGGCATGCCTTGATTTAGTCTTTTCAAATAACGAAGATAGAATAACTAAAACAGAGGTCAGAGAACCACTGGCAAACTCAAACCACAACATGGTCTCATTTGAAGTGTTTTTTAAATCCCCAAAAGTAAAAGACTAAAGCTAAGGTTTACAATTTTAGAAAAGCAAACTATGAAGGCATGAAACAGAGACTAACAGAAGTAGATTGGAGTAAAATAGAGAAAACACCCACAGAAGAAGGATGGTTGTTCTTCAAAAACGTAGTACTAGAGGCGCAAAACAATTATATCCCTAAAGTAGACAAATCTAAATGTAAAACTAAATTGCCAAAATGGTTTAATAGATCAATTAAAAAAAATATTCAGCGAAAAAAGGCACTTTACAGAGCATTACAAAAAAGGACCAAAAAGAAAGTACACAGAAAGAGTACACAGAACTGCAAATGCAAGTCAAAAAGGAAGTTAGAAAGGCCAAGAGAGAAATAGAAATGAACATTGCTAAGGGAGCTAAAACCAATTCCAAAATGTTTTTCCAATATTACAACAGCAAGAGAACATTCAAAGAGGAGATTAAATGTTTAAGAGATACAAATGGCAAAATCGTAGAGGAAGAAAAAAAAATAGCAAATATGTTAAATGATTACTTTTCACAAGTTTTTACAAAGGAAGATACTGACAACATGCCCCACATGTCATCCAGTTCCTATCCAGTTTTAAATAACTTTAGCATAACTGAGGCAGAAGTGTTAAAGGGACTAGGAGCTCTTAAAATAAACAAATCCCCTGGGCCGGATGAGATCCTCCCAGTAGTACTCAAAGAAATGAAAGAAGTAATTTACAAACCGCTAACCAAGATCATGCAGCAGTCTCTTGACACAGGGGTGGTACCGACAGACTGGAAAATTGCAAACGTAATACCGATCCACAAAAAGGGAAACAAAACTGAACCAGGTAACTACAGACCAGTAAGCCTGACTTCTATTATATGCAAACTTATGGAAACTATAATAAGAGCCAAAATGGAAAATTACCTATATGGTAACAGGGTACTGGGAGACAGTCAACATGGTTTTAGGAAAGGGAGATCGTGCCTAACTAACTTGCTTGATTTTTTTGAGGATGCAACATCGATAATGGATAATTGCAAAGCATATGACATGGTTTATTTAGATTTCCAGAAAGCTTTTGACAAAGTCCCGCACAAAAGATTAATTCTCAAACTGAACGCAGTTGGGATTCAAGGAAACACATGTACATGGATTAGGGAGTGGTTAACATGTAGAAAACAGAAAGTACTGATTAGAGGAGAAACCTCAGAATGGAGTGTGGTAACCAGCGGTGTACCACAGGGATCAGTATTAGGTCCTCTGCTATTCCTAATCTACATTAATGATTTAGATTCTGATTTAAATTAGAACTTGTTAAATTTGCAGACGACACAAAAGTAGGAGGAGTGGCAAACACTGTTGCAGCAGCAAAGGTCATTCAAAATGATCTAGACAAGATTCAGAACTGGGCAGACACATGGCAAATGACATTTAATAGAGAAAAGTGTAAGGTACTGCACGCAGGAAATAAAAATGTACATTATAAATATCATATGGGAGATATTGAAATTGGAGAAGGAATCTATGAAAAAGACCTAGGAGTTTTTGTTGACTCAGAAATGTCTTCATCTAGGCAATGTGGGGAAGCTATAAAAAAGGCTAACAAGATACTCGGATACATTGTGAAAAGTGTTGAATTTAAATCAAGGGAAGTAATGTTAAAACTGTACAATGCACTAGTAAGACCTCATCTTGAATATTGTGTTCAGTTCTGGTCACCTCGCTATAAAAAAGATATTGCTGCTCTAGAAAGAGTGCAAAGAAGAGCGACCAGAATTATTCCGGGCTTAAAAGGCATGTCATATGCAGACAGGCTAAAAGAATTGAATCTGTTCAGTCTTGAACAAAGAAGACTACGTGGCGACCTAATTCAAGCATTCAAAATTCTAAAAGGTATTGACAGTGTCGACCCAAGGGACTTTTTCAGCCTGAAAAAAGAAACAAGGACCAGGGGTCACAAATGGAGTTTAGAAAAAGGGGCATTCAGAACAGAAAATAGGAGACACTTTTTTACACAGAGAATTGTGAGGGTCTGGAATCAACTCCCCAGTAATGTTGTTGAAGCTGACACCCTGGGATCCTTCAAGAAGCTGCTTGATGAGATTTTGGGATCAATAAGCTACTAACAACCAAACGAGCAAGATGGGCCGAATGGCCTCCTCTCGTTTGTAAACTTTCTTATGTTCTTATGTTCTTAACCATAGAATACAGGGCCCAGCTCTAAAAGAGCATCTTTCTAAATGTGTTCTATGTATGCGCAGAATTCACTCGCATCACCACCATCCCTTTGGTGTCGAAGTTCATGTCTCAGTTGGACCACTACTCCACCAAACTGACCAGTGTTCCAAAGGAAGAGCAGCAGGACACAGAATGACGAACATAATGGCAGTCATGGGCCAGGTGTGTGCTTAATTTGGTTTTGGAAAGATGTCTGCTAATCTTTTACAGAACAGTAAAGGTTTGTGTGTTCATTTTTCATGTTCTATTCTTCAGAATGACAGCATTGAAACTAGAAGAGCCTGCACCCTTGCCATCTACCTCAATGAAGAGCCTGAAACGCTCATAAAGGAGTACTTGGTAAGTGGATGCATTTGTCATTTCCCTCATGTAGCATTGCACTTGGAAGTTAGTGATTTCATTTCATTGTATACTGTGTGTACTGTATTTTGCCACTGCAATGGCCTCTAGCTTCTGTTTTAATAAAGGGGATTCGCTATGATTTTTGACTTGTGGTAGTGTTATCAAACTAGATTGAGTGCACTTAAGTCACTCTGGATAAGAGCTTCTACAGATTGATTAATGTAAAATGTACGTTTCAAAGTAGTATGTCATTTTTATTCCACATGGAGATCCATTTCACTGATTTACTTACCAAACATTTGACATCAAATATCATAAAATGTATCTATTTTTGTGTTTTTGTCTGTCTTTGAGGATGTCAACACTGATGACGCCCAGAAGAAGATGGATCAGACAGTCATCAGAATCTATGTGATTAACCATGAAGGCCCTGAGGATGTTGGGATCATAATTGAGGATGTGCAAGTGCTTCAATATCTGGGAGGCGCTGCAAATGTGTGTGCCGTGTTGCTTGGCCTTATATACACATTTTGAGCTACCCACCAGATCTGAAATACACCTTTAAAGTTCTTCAAAAGATTCTAATGGAGCTGGACGGAAATAAGCGCTCAACAAAGGCCCAAGTACTGAAAAACAAACTGCTCGAATGAACACCATATCTTGTCTATCTGTACTGTACCTTGAGGTACTGTCTCTTTCCAATTTGAGGGTAGAACAGATTGGCTTTAGAGCAGTCCTGATACAGCAGTCTTTTCAAATCAATTGTTGGATGTTGACAAAACCTAGTTATCTAAATCCAATGAGGATGATAAGTTTGATTAATTAAACTCAGTTAACATGTTATCTTACATATCTGTACTGTACCTTGATTAAGAGAGCTGCTTGTTATCACAAAGAAATGTTTGTTACACTGTGGGGTCTCCAGGAGGGGTTTAAAATCACTGACAACTTGTGACAGCTGTGAGAAAACTGTTATTATTTATTGTTTCTTTCCAGTTTTGATAGAGCAGTCTTTTCAAATCAGTTGTTGGATGTTGACAAAACCTGGTTATGTAAATCCAATAACAATGATGCGTTTGATTTATTAAACTCAGTTAAGTAAAACCAACTGACTGGATTATGTTGCTTTTTTGTGGGTAGCTTTAATTAGGTGAATGTGAGCCTATTTAATTAGTTGAACATGAGGATATTACTTAAATGTGAGCTAATCCAATCATTTTGCAATTACTCAACTTAACAGTGTTGGAAAAACTTAAGTTCATTGAGTACATTTTTATAAATCATAAGATTTACAAATTACTCAGCTCAGTTGGGTGGAACTTGTTGACATAACTGGGTTAAGTAAATTCAACATTTTATTTTTCTGAGTGTAAGAAGCAAGCTAAAAGCATAATGGCATCTATTCATCAACGTGTCCCTGTTGAGGGTTGTTTCAGGAGTGTTCAGACTGTTTGTGATTTGTCATAGCTTTCTTTCATTTTCCGATGGCCTTTTGACATAGTTTAATGGCATCTGATGTTTAATAATGACATTTAGGGACACCACAAACCTCCCAAAAATGTCAAATTTGTCTAATTTTATCACTTCACACACAATTCTGTTTAAGGAATGTACCCTATTGCCACATGGTTGCCTGTCATTTTTCTGTATAGTACATCCTTTATGTTGAAATAATACACCTGCAATTAAGGAAAATGTTCTGTGCAGACTGATTGGTGACCAAATAGAAAATATAAATTGAAATAGCGCTGGTGCACAGGTGAGAGAAAGAAACCTTAGGACAACACTAATGGCTTATGTCCAGAAAGACCATAGTATTAGATCATCCATAACGACACAACACTAAATGGCAGAATATATAGTAAACTAAAAGAAACTTAATACAACTTTTCCAAAAGATTTTTTAATACAAAAATTAAGAAATACTTCGTCAAAATGTTTGGCAAAAACTGACTTAATTTTAATAGTACTATAGTTTATTTTACTATAGTATTGCAATATGGCCTACATATTGTACATAGCTACATATGAAAGTATAATAGCGTTATTAATATAAATAAGAAAGAAGCCACAGTTAAGAAGATGTCATCAGATTAAGCTTCTATTGCCAGTTGACAATATATGTTAATAGTCTAAGCCATTAACAAGAAGTTTGAATAATGACATCACCAGAGTAAGTAATGGGAAACTGGCATGTCAACATACAGTAAAGATGACATCACTTGACAGTGCCCTGGTAGATGATGTGCCTTCAATCCCAGTAATAGATTTATATTGTTCATAATAGCATGTAACAAGTATCCATTCCAAAAGAGAGCCAAGATGAAACCAAACAAATAGACCATAACAGGCAGGAATAGAGGGTTGAACTTGTCACAGTCAATATAACAGGATCACTGTACCAAGCCATGATACTAAAACCATCTGCAAGTGCTCAGCTAGTATCAGAGTCCAGGCAATGGGAGATGTCAATAGAAAATTCTAATTTTGCAATAGCTTTCACATTTTCACCGACTTCAGAAACTTATGTTACTGGGTTCTAGAGACCTCCAAGACACTGGTGTGCAAGTTTGGCCCTCAAGATCCATTCCAGCCCTGGTCCAAGCTCTAAAATACTTAATTGAACCCACTAAAGTTCAAATAGCAAATTATGGACCAGATATGAATAAAAACCTGGACTGTATCTCGAGAGTTAGAGTTGTGCACTACCCTGGTCCTTAAGTGCCCGAATAAAGGAAAAGTAGCTAAAAGAGTGAATGCATAAATATCTCTTTCCTAATAAAATCTAGTAGTACTTTGTAAGGTCATGTATAGTACTATGACCACCCATCCAAACTTTATGTCTGACAACTAACTAAAATGGAATAGTCAGCTAGAATGTTTTGTCTGTAGAGCATGTCATTTATTATACGTGTTTTTAATTGCTCTGGTTGTTTTTGGTACATTTTCCTTTTTTCCCCTTTAGTATTCACTAATTGTACACATGGTTGCTTTCCACACTTTTCTTTTCTTCCATATGGACCTTCTACACCCTTCCTGAGCCAGTCACAAAACATGCCATGCTGTAAATTTTTTTGTACAAAAATGTAATTAATTCTTTAATGAAATACATGTTTTGGAGGCGGGTGTACTGTAAGTAAAAAAAAAAAAAAATTGTAGTTTATGTTTAGAGACTTAGTTTTCTGCCATTTTATATTTTGGCTCACTGACTGAGTAGCGTTTTGAGTGTGAAAAATGGACTGAAACTCTAATTCTTCAAAGCCCTGGGACTGAGCTCCAATATTATTCACATAGTAGCTTAAAAGTATTATTGCAGTAGCAACTATCTCGTTTGTGGCAATATTTAAAAACACATTTCATCATTCAGTATGCTTTTATTTGAGATTCTAAATCCCCAATTTTGATTAGAATAAAAAATACACTTGACATATTTGACTGGCCTAAGTATTAATTTTATGACAAACAGCTGCTTATCAAAAATGTCCTGTTCTGTATTATTAATGTGTGACGCATGGCTTACTTTTGGCAGTGTAAGACTGACTGTGTCAATCTTGTGCTTCCTCTGAGAATCAATTAGAAGATAAACAGATCCAAATGTCTTTGCAGTAGGAAAGCCAGCAGCCTTCCCTAGAATTACCTGGGGCAAGGTAAACTGACAGTGGAGCCTCAAGGAAAGAAAATTATGTATGTACTCCGGCACAAGTTGCTGTACAAAAGGAATCTGTAGCAGAAAATGTCAATATTTAAGGCACACGGTATATCTGTGGGTTACCTCTTTGTCCTACAGGATTCCATAAATAAATAAATAAATAAATAAACCCATGAAATTGAAATTGTGATGAATCCTAAAGTTTATATGTTTAATAATGTTTCACACTCGCAAGACACCCGTGCATTAGTATTTTGATCCTCACTCGGTTTTATTATTCCCCACTGTGGATGTCACACCTTAGAATGTTCATCCAACAATGACTAATCTCTATCACTCCATTCTAACTGCACTGACACAGTTACTTCAAAAAAGTGTGTCGAACAGCAGACAGCACATGCAGTAACAACCTTTATCACACAAATGAAGATGTAAGGATTATTTAAGTTATTGTCACATTCTGAGAAATACAAATACTATACTGGTAAAGGAAAAGTAGCTATCTCTTTAGAAGGCAGAATGTTGACATCACAATGGTAACCTATGTTATTATTTATTTCAGAACAACTGTTTTTTTTTTTTCTAGCAGAATAACTTCTAGCATGAAAAAATAAAGGGAAAGTTACCACAGGAAAAAAAAAAAAATTCTGATGCTTTGTATTCAAATGTACTGTAACAAGTTATGATTAAGTATATACAGTAGGTCAGTGTGGCAAAGATGACATGTGTGGTGACGTCAGGCCAGGAAGTAGACAGGACACAGACAACAGTGCTGGGGTTTGAAATGCGCTGATGCGCTGGTTTATTATTAAACAGAAAATAATAAAGGTTGTGAACAAAACAGTACACTCAAAATAAAGGGCACAATGACCAAACGAACAGACAAACAAACAAACGGGATGAACGCTAAACACACAGCAAGTATCGTGCTGGCCTCCCTGAGTGAGTGTAAGTTTGAAAATACTCGACATGGCTCTAAACTAGATTGATTATTAATCAAGTTTAATTAACCTTAGAGTCATGTAATCTGCACATTTAAAAACTTGAAGGGTACGAAAGGTATGTTTATCCATACAAATAAGACGTGACTTACTAACACGGTACTGATTACAGATTTCGTGGCTAAATACAATAAATATTGTATTGTAACATAGTAGTCATGTATTTGTCCCCATTTATAGGGCCGTGGTTGTGTAATGTTACACCAACTTTAATGGTGTGCGTTTCAACAGATATTTTATAAAATGTCCCCAGGGGTGGGTGACGGTGTCACAGTCAGTTTTTATATATATATAAAAATTTGTGTACACACAGTGTCTTGTGTTGTGTGTGTGTGTGTGTGTGTGTGTGTGTGTGTGTGTGTGTGTGTGTGTGTGTGTATATATATATATATATATATATATATATATATATATATATATATATATATATATATATATATATATATAAAGCTATATGAACATTCATTTAATACACACATAAATATTGTAAAGAAATCTAGTTTTACATGGATTGGATTTTGCCTGCTATAAAACGACCTTACAAAGCAATTCTCATCTTGACAAAAATGTTATACAGGACAAAAAAAGGAATGTTACGTAAAGAGAAGTCATAGTTTTATTACTGCAAATACTTTGGAAGCACATTATAACCGGTTGATTACATGGACCATTTTGACTGAATGCATCTTGTGGTACCTAGCCTGACAGTCTATAAAACTTTAAATGCATCCAGGTGATGACAGACATATTGTACATGTATCAATGGCAATTGCCAACTTACTGTCCATAAAATGTTCTGTTATTGTTATTTTGTCTAGTATCTCATTAAGCGTTTGATAAATAGTTTGTTCAATTATCAGCTAGAAAGGGCTTTATATATTACTTGAATCCCATCGTCTCCGCTATACGTCTGAGTTTGCCTCCTCCTCCTCCCAGCCGCCACCTGTTTTTCGGCTTCATTTAAGGGGGAGCAGCTATCCTGCCCCCCTGCCCATGTCTTCCCTACAGTCAGCCTCTCCACTATAAGCAAACTAAATGATGGGCAGGGGTACCTTGAAGGGTGAGGCCAAAGGCCAAAGATGTAATGAAAATATATATAATGTAGTATTTGTTGTCTAAGCTGTAATACATATTGTTCTCTATTTTAGGAGTTTTCCTGAATGAAACAAACATTTTTGGTGAAAAGGATATTTTTGAGTGTAAAAAAAAAGCTCTGTGGGCTGTAGATGCCCTGTTGGCAACAACATGTCTGTTTACCAGTCACAAGGCCAGTGTGACAGAGAAAGAATGAATCTTGGTTATAAATCTCCCTCCTGACCTGTGAGGGCACTGTGTAAAGGGAACAGAGTGCCTTGGACTGGATGGTCTGACAATTCATTGCAAGGGAAAGGTGGAAGTCAGCCATCTAGAAGGGGACAGAACTACGGTACACCCAATGATCGCCTCAGAAGGGAAGTGATGTGGCAACCGTGGATTGGAGGAGAAATGGTTGGACTTGCTAACCAAGGAAGCGTGACTAATGGTACAAAAGGGGACATGGCTGGGCGATCTTTTCCTTTTTTATGGTTAAGAGCAAACTACTAAATGAGAACTATAAACGTACTGTGAGTGTTTTGTTTGTTTGACTTGTATAATTGTACTTGTTTTTTCTTGTTAGACGGCTAACACGATCCAGAGCTGTCGCTTAGGCCAGCACCAAACCCGAACAACACTTCACCACTATGCACGAATAAATTGTATTTCACCACTTGCACATTAGCATTCACTATGGAGTTGTGATCTTGTGTATGTCTTGTGTGTGTTTAGCACTGTGTTTATTATTTCGGGACTGTAACCCATGTTTAACAGTGCACATTGCTGTATATTGCAAATACAGCTCATACAGTATATATTTACATATAAGCGTTATGATAAACTAATACTGAAAAAATAAATAAATAAATAAAAACTACATCAAGTCCTGAAATCATTTTGGCAGCTAATGACTCTTGAGTACTGAAGCACCAGAGAAGGATTAGAATTGGAGAACATAAGAGGGGTGACTATACCTCTATTAATTTAATTTGCATAGCAGTCTGGTACAGTTAAGAAGTTCAGATATTGTTATTGTAAAAATAATATTCTTCTACTTTATTCGCAAATACAAAATATGTGCACAGTAGCATGTAGCACAAATCCCCTGCAATTCCCCTGGATCTATGTATTGTATATATGCCATTCTTTGGGTACATCTAGACAGCTTAGCTATTGGATAGTAACAACTAGGGAGGAAAGCCCCCTGGAGTGGGATCTTTTCTACAACCTTCCCACTTTTAACAGCTTTCTCACCTCCAACACAGAGGCCCAACTCACAGATGTGTTTAGACAAAGCCATTATAAACCTAACAGAGGTTTTTAAATAAGGCATTGTGACAAGACGACTTGACAAAATACTAAACCCTAGGATGGACATTGAAAGGTCTTTCAAGACAAAGGACATGGGCGGGCTGGTTGTCCAAGCTTTTTACTTCAGCAGTACCCAAAAATGCACATTTGTTTTCTAAAAGAAAATAGAAAAAGAGACATTTCCTTACTTTTAGAAAAGAACTGTGAGCTTCCTTTATTTATTCTGCAACTCTGAAACAAAAATACAACAATAACAACAACTTTGTTCTGCTGAACACCCAGTTTGCTTCATCAGCAATCCTGCTTCCATAGAGCCAGATGTTAATAATGCTTCCTGTGCTTATGATTAGAAATGAGACAGCATCAGCTAATCTATCTATTTCAGAAGATTGACCCTGGCCACAGGAAACTATGTCAGGCTGCATTGTATTCTCATGGTGGATACCGCATTTCTAATGATACAAATTACATTTATAATAATTATACTAAATAGGCTACACATCAACATAATCATTTTGTTTTCTATAGAACGGTCATATTTTTACATGTTATAACGTGAGATTTCTATTTGAATTGTTTTTGTTTCAGTGCTGTATGTATTTTGTGTAATACAGAGTTAAGCGGACAGAGGGAAGTGTTCTTAACCCATAAAATCAAAAAAAATAGTTGGGGGGGGAGTAGTTTTGACATGTAAAAAATATTTTTCATTGACATTGTTTTCATTTGTTTTCCCATTGCTTTAAATGGTGAAAAGAGGAATGTGAGGTCATCTTGGATTTGCGTCTTCCACATGCTCAAGAAGAGAGGGTTTTTTTTTTTTTTACCCGTCCCATATGAGGTCACCATGCTTGAAAGTGTTGTCAAAAGGGCTGTTTTTTTTGTTTTTTTTTTTTACAATATTCAGCCAGCTTTTTTCTGTAGTAAACACATATTCACTGCCATCTTTGTGTTCGTTTTTTTTTCTGTAAAAAATTATCATGTAACATGGTATTTTTCATCTACAAACTGCGTTCTTGTTTATTGCGATGCAGAACTTACATCTTGCTGTTTATAACCCTCAAGTAAAACAGTTTACATATGTATTGAAAGAATTTAATGTATAATGCCTTGATAGAATGGATGATTTAATGATTTTTTGTGGGGTTACAACAAAAGAGGGTAGATGTTAGTGTACCAGTGTAACATTTTTTTTTGACCGTCCATATGGGTCAGAATAACAGACAAAAATTCAAGTAAATTTCAGATAGATACCAGCCAGATTGTAATCAACAATGACATTAGAAATGTGTGTACAGGAGAAGCCATACTAATGGGGGATTTCAACTTCCCCCATATAAAATGGGAAAATTTTGTTTCGTTTTAATGAGGAACCAACAACAAAGTACACAGAAAGAGTACACTAGAACTGCAAATGCAAGTCAAAAAGGAAGTTTGAAAGGCCAAGAGAGAAATAGAAATGAACATTGCTAAGGGAGCTAAAACCAATTCCAAAATGTTTACAACAAAAGAAAATCGTAGAGGAAGAAAAAAAAATAGCAAATATTTAAATGATTACTTTTCACAAGTTTTTTTACAAAAATACGGACAACATGCCCCACAAGACTAGGAGCTCTTAAAATAAACAAATCCCTGGGCCGGATGGATCCTCCCAACAGTAGATGTTAGTGTACCAGTGTAACATCAATATTTTCTTCACATGAAAACTGCTTCTTGTTCTATTGCGCATGCAGAACTGAACAGCTTCCATACAAATCTTGCTGTTTATACTACCCTCAAGTAAAACAGTTAAATAGATATTGAAGAAATTAAATGTAGTGTAATGCCTTGATAAGAATGGATTATAAATAAAAAGCAACCATCATATCACCAGAACCGTGTTTGTCATTGTTTGGAGCACTGCATCACCTCTACACCTGTACACTATAACCCACTTTGCAACAGGGCTACAGCTAGTATTTAATTTTAATTCACTTTAATTACTATTTTTATTTTCTGAATTAGAAGACTTTTAAAAACATTATTTAAATACAGTGAACCATATTTTCAAAGCATTTCCTCCTATTTAAAAAAAAAAAAAACTAAACACCTTGAGTGCTTAAGAAAATTTAAAATATGTAACTGAGTTGCTTGATTGTGGTTTAAAAAATTGACAGGTGCTTTACTTCTTTAAAAAAATAAGAGTTAATTAAAGACTGAAGAAAGCACTTCAGTTAGTTTCAAACTCTGAGATCCACTTCCACCTGTGTATACTTTGCAAAGAGTGCACCATCAATTACCACTTTCGTTATTAAGAAACACAGCACCAGCTTGAGAAATGCTTTTTATCATCATGCATTGAAGTAGATTGTAGATTGTCTGATCAAAAGTTATGTTGGTTTGTTTGAAAGCTGTTAATGGTGCATAGCTGGTTACTTCAAGATGTTTCGATGTTTCAAAGGACAGGCAGGGATGCTTGCCCAAGATGAAAAGCCAGTGGACATTTAAATATAGACCATATTTTTTCTAGCAGGCAATCAAGTGTGAAATTTACAGAACTTGTCATGTACAATGCCAACTCCTCATTTGGACGACAAAATCCAGATGTTTAGGATTGAGATCCATTTCAGTCACCACATGAGAAGTTGGAGCAAGGCTACAATCTTTTTTTTTTTTTGTGTGTAAAGCATGTCAGTATTTTAGAAAATAAATAAATATACATTTACTTGTTTGCAGTCAGTCCTAGAATAAACAAAATAGAATTGTCTGTGCACCTACATAACTGACAAAATGCTTAATATAATTTACAAAAATTCCTGTCGTAGTGGTATGCTTAATTTACAATGTAACCACTATTTTTGTGCAGCAGATTGTAATAACATCACATAAATATATTTATATTATTTTCACTGTGTTAACCCTTTAACTGCAATGCATACATGTCTTTCCTTCCACTGCTGTTGGTTGCCAATTTTTTTCCCCCTTCCTTCACACATTTCTTTCTGATGTGTTATTCCCTGCTAGAGTGGGAAGTAACAGATGTTGCTTTACAGGATTGCCACTTGGAAGTACTTGATCACTGGACTAATGGTCATAGTTCCTGTACAAGGACAATTTTAAGAGGTCTGCATTCATTACAAAGCTTATTTTACAATGTAACGAGAATCCCCTGAGGTAATTATCTCATTAGCAAACAAGCCCAGCTGGGGAATATGCATGTCACAGTACGGTACTGATATTAAAATAAACAAATAAATTGTTTAAAGTTGTCATTCACAACTCACTTCCAGAAAGCTCAGTTTTTATTATTGGCAGATCACCTACATTAAATAGATCTTTCTGTGTCTGTGGGTGGTTTAGTTAATTAAGTGTAAACTATTTTTGGAACCAATACATATCTTATAAATGATTTCCTTATAACCTTTATTCTTTATTAGAAATAAATTTAACACTGTTAACGATCTAACACTAGTGCCCACAATTAAAATACAAACAAAATTCCTTCTAATTTGATACATAATGTTTTACATAATTATGTATCAATGCTGGAGTTTCCATGCGTGTTTTTAGCTCAAGACCAATATCTTGTGTAAAATGTTTTTTTGGGTTTCCATTCACTCCAGTAAACCAGGCTTTTCACCCGATGTTATGCAAATGAATGGGAACGGTGGGGGTTGATATGTAAATTAGCTATACATAAAGTACTTGTGCTGATTTTGAAGATTACTAGTGAAATTTTGTGAAAATGTGGTTTCCATGCACAGAGAACTGGTACATGAGTGAATCTAGTGGGGTGTCATGTCATTACTAGTGAATACTGTTTAAATTAATTTATCTTCCAACTTAATTAACTTAATTAAAAATGAACTCGGAGGTATAAAATGAAACAGGTATTGCAGATCACCGTGGCTGAAAACCAGCAGAAACCGACGGAGACGTTATATATATTTTCCTTTCATTCATAGGGGCTCAGCATATAGGGGCTCAGGTGATACTGTGTATACTACCCTGGCTTAGAAACCCTACCTGTTCAGGATGGCTGACAGCTGCTGAGGAAGCATTGAACACCACTCTTGGGCAAATAGTAGTCCACACTTGAAAGGGAGTTGACACTTGAAAGGGAAGTGGCGGATACTGATGAAACAGACTGAAGTGCAGCATGAATTTGTTCCCAAAATTGCCACTGTCTGCTGAATCCTGCACAAACTCTAGTGAACAACAAACTGAGGTGTTCAGGAATTAGTGGCTGCCTGTGAGACAGATGAAGAAGGTTACCAGTGTTGCCAAGTCTCATGCAGGGTTGCCAGATTTCTGACAGAAAAATAGCGACCTTGTTCTTCCAAACAAGCCCAAAACAAGTACCGCCCATGTTAGAGTATGGGCGTTTATGCAAATTCCAACCTGCAACTCTCAAAAAACAAGCCCAATCCCGGTTATTATACGCGGACGGCAACTGTGAAGGTTACCTCAGCCACCAGTTTCAATTGGACAGCAGCAATCTGAGGAGGCTCGTGCTGTCAGAGATTCTCTCCTTTCTTTTAGGTTGTGTTGGATTTACTGTTGTGTTAAATATTAATGATGCAAACAAATAAAACACAATCAATACGTTAATTTTAAATTTTATTTGGTCAGTTCTGAGTTGCTCTTTGTGTTTAACTTTAGCATAGTTTTTACAGCAAGGGTATTCTCAAACAACTACTTTAATACTATAAAAGGGGCATAACATAGTTCATGGTAACTGGTTTTATTCAGAACTGTAAACCCACAAGAGCTATACAACATCACAGTCCAGACACAGCAAATAGCAATAATAAAAAAAGCCACCCGCATTATCATTAAGGTGAATTACACCATAAAACCTCCCATCAGCCATTACTTTCTGTCGTCTTGGAATCCACAGTAACAACTCACCTGCTCCCTTGCAATATTTATAGTGATGTAACTTACGGATAAACACGCTCACTAACATTTACACATGAAATATGGTTTCCATGCGAAACTGGGCATGGATTTTCCTGTGTGTTTCGTCATTTACACAAATAAATGAGATTTACCCAGTCCCTCTCTTTGGCTGTTCCTTTTTCTGGCCACAAACCTGATTTACTTGAATAATTCCCCAGAACGTGCACGCGCATTGCCATTTCACGTGTAAATTGTCCATAAACAAATGATACACAATTTTTTTTTTTATTAAACTCCTGTGGCTAAGATGACAAATATGAACATTTAAAGCAGCATGGCATTCTTTTTCATTGTTCTTGCAAGTCAGAGATTTGCATGCTGAAACTTTTTAAACTTCCTTAGAATCATCGTTGCTTTGGCATCAAGCATATCTTCTATCAGCTTTGTCCAGTATGTGTTGTTGTGACACTCCTAAGATACAGCAGATTTCTACTGTTTTGTAACTTTACCCCCCATTAGTTCCATAGCTGTCTGTTTGACCAAAAGAGAATAAAATTGGGGTCTTTTTTGTCAGAAATCTCTGAACAGAGTATGTCTGTACTCTGAAAGAATGCATTTAATTTTAATTATGTGGCTTATGCTTTGGGCAATTTGAGTATACCAAAAAGCCAGCGTGTCTCTAATCTTTATTCTGGTAAGCTAGCAGGAACATGTGTGAATTGGTTTCTTCTGCTCAGCTTGAATAAAGTACAGTATATGAGCTCTTTGAAACTTGCATTTGTAGATATGTGGTTCCGACTTGTTTCATTTGTTCGGTTTCTGTGGCTCAGAGGCATATAATACTTACTGAAACAATATTATGGGATTCTCGCAGGTCAGAAAAGCCCTGTGTGTAAATAGGGGGCAGGGCTAAACCCTGTAAGAAATTTGTTATTTTGAGGTTTAAGAATGGTGATTTAATGTAATTGTTTTGTGTGTGTTTTAAATAATGGTTTGTGTGTTGTATTTTATGATTTAATTGTATTGGTTTGTGTTAATTTAAAATACGTTTTGTTTATTATTGTACAGTTAATTGTGGTCTGGCAGAGGCGACTGTTAGCAGCTCGTGAAAATGCGTGGTAGAAAGCTGTTGATTACACCGTGTAACAAATTTTTTTTTTTTTTTTTTTTTGGTTCCTGGGTAGTAAGTGTTATTTCCTAATTGCTTATGCCTCAAAAGTATAGAAAATGGCTATTATTCCCCACAAACTTTGCTTTTGTGACCAGGACAGTGATATTTTGAAATTTACCTATTATCCAGAACATTCCAGATAGATTCAGTGCTGAGTAAACTTGGAGTAACTTCTAGAACTTTCTAGAACTTTCCAGTAATATAAATAGTAGTATAAATACAGGGGCCTTAAGCCCACCAGTTCAGTTTAGTTCCAGCTGCCTAAGTGGATACATATCTGCATTTTTCTGAGATGGCATTAAGAGGCTGCAAGCATCCGGCAGACGCATCTTGCTATGTCTGCGGCCAATTTATCAAGACAAGAGCAAAAAGTACTCCGTGGAAGCATCTGCTAAGATGTGTGAGGCCTACAAGGCATATTTCGGCATGCCTGTCGGGGATCAAGACAAACCCTGGACACCTCATTTCACCTGCGAGTACTGCAAAAAATCTCTGGAAGGTAAGATGGACAATTGTTGCTTGGAATTTTATGTTATAAAATTTGTTAAAATTTTTAAAATTGTAAAAGTTTTTAATTTTAAAATGTTTTACAATTTTCAATGTTATTGAAAAAATATATCATATATGAAAAATGTTGCGAGAATCTCTTACACATTAGTCATGGGTGAAATAAATGTATTTTTGTAGGATGGTACAGAGGAGAAAAGAGAGCCATGAAGTTCGCTATCCCAAGAATTTGGCGGGAACCCACTGACCACTCAAGCAACTGCTACTTCTGGACCCTTCCAAACGTCGGACTGGCAAGAATGCACCTGCTATCACGTATCCGGACCTTCCTTCATCCATCGCCCCGGTGCCACACTGCCATGAGCTCTCCGTCAGAGAGCGAGGAAGACGTTGTAGATCCAGATGACAGTTTCAGAGGTGGAGCTGAGGAGAGAAACTCATACTACCTCCACCAAAAAGACCTCAACGACTTGATTAGAGATCTTGGTCTCACCAAGTCCAATGCCAAGCTTTTGACGTCTAGGCTCAAGCAATGGAACTTGTTGGATGAAAGTGTGCAAGTCGCAGATCAGAGGAAGCGTCACCAACCTTTTTCCAGCTTCTTCACCCGTCAAGATGGGCTCTGCTTCTTCCACAGTGTGACCAGTCTGTTCGAGGCAATCGGAATCGCCTGTAACCAGAATGAGTGGCGCCTCTTCATTGACAGCTCATCCAGGAGCTTCAAAGCCGTGCTGCTCCATAATGGTAACAAGTACCCGTCTCTTCCCCTGGCTCACTCGGTGCACCTCAAAGAGGATTACAACAGCATCAAGACCTTGCTGGATGCCTTGAAGTATGTTGAGTACAGCTGGGAGGTCATAGGACACTTCAAAATGGTGGCATTCCTGATGGGTCTCTAAGGCAGTTTTACCAAGTTTCCCTGCTATCTTTGCCTTTGAGACAGCAGGGACACCAAGGCGCACTACCACAGGCGGGACTGGCCACAGCGGACTGGACAACGTCAAGTGGGAGCCACTGGTGGACCCCCAGAAGGTGCTGATGCCACCACTGCACATCAAATTGGGCTTTATGAAACAATTTGTCAGAGCTCTAGATAAGGAGTCGGCAGCCTTCAAGTACCTTCAAGACTTCTACCCTAAGCTGTCTGAGGCAAAGGTCAAAGCCGGTGTCTTCGTCGGACCACAGATAAAGAAGATCCTGGAGTGCAATGAATTCCCCAAGAAGCTCACTAGTAAGGATAAAGCGGCTTGGAACAGCTTTGTCGCAGTGGTTTGGGGCTTCCTGGGCAATCACAAGGCCGAAAACTATGTGGAGCTGGTTGAGACTCTGGTGAAGAACTACGGCACAATGGGCTGTAGGATGTCCCTCAAAGTCCATATCCTTGATGCTCATCTTGATAAATTCAAGGAGAACATGGGAGCGTACTCGGAGGAGCAAGGCGAGCGCTTCCACCAGGATATACTTGACTTTGAACGCCGCTACCAAGGACGGTATAACGAGAACACGATGGGAGACTACATTTGGGGGCTGATTCGTGAAAGTGATTTACAGTATAATTGTAAATCTCAAAAAACTACTCACTTCTAAATCTTTTGTAGTCATTTTTGTATTACTTTAGTATAAATACATGTTAATTTGGATTCATATGTTGTTTTTTTCTGACTTTATGTGAACGAAGACACAAATTCGCCCGTTTTCTCATTGGAAATAGGTAAATTTCAAAATATCACTGTCCTGGTCACAAAAGCAAAGTTTGTGGGGAATAATAGAAATGTTCAATAGTTTTGAGGCATAAGCAATTAGGAAATAACACTTACTACCCAGGAACAAAAATTCTGTTACATAGTGTTATTGATACATTGGCTGTCGGCCACATAGAGTAAAATCTCTTGTGTGAAATGTGACACTTAAGGACTGTTTTAAGGACGGTTTGCTAAGGACCTTTTGTAACAGCATTTTGATCAATTAAATCAAGTTTGTGGTTTTAAACCTTTGAAGGTTCATCAGGTGGCATTCACGCACTGTGAAATCTTGGTGCATTTAAATGGGATTTTTTTCTCCTTTTGATTTAAACAACCTACTCAACACTTTCAATGTGTGAAAAAAGGGGGATGGGTTGGGAGGGATGAAAAAGACAAATCAATTAAAAACAGAAACCTGAAAAGTCTTCATTAGATAAGTATTCACCCCCTTTGCTATGACACTCCTAAATAAGCTCAGGTGCAACCAATTGCCTTCAGAATTCACACAATAAGTTAAATGGAGTCCATCAAAGTGGTTTACATGATTTCAGATTAAATACCTGTCTCTGTAAGGTCCCACAGTTTGGTAGTGTATTCAAAGCAAAGATACTACCATGAAGAACAAGGAACTTTCAAAACAACTCCAGGTTAAAGTTATGGAATAGTGTTGGACTGGAAGATATCTTTATTGTATTACGAGTGCTGACGCGTTGTGGAATAGTGTTGGACTGGAAGATATCTTTATTGTATTATCAGTGCTGACGCGTTGTAGAATAGTGTTGGACTGGAAGATATCTTTATTGTATTATCAGTGCTGACGCGTTGTGGAATAGTGTTGGACTGGAAGAAATCTTTATTGTATTATCAGTGCTGACGCGTTGTGGTTTTCTCTGTCTCCAGGGCTTGCCTTTTGCCTCCCTCTATTTCAGAAGAAGGAGTACAGAGAAGATGGACTGCTGTGTTACCTGAAGTTTCCCCGATAAGCGAGGCTCTTGCCTACTAGAGTTAATTACCAGTAGCCGGGTTGAAAGACTAATGCTCTTGCAAGGAGGGGACAAATGCAGGGTATGTGAATTAGCCCCGCTCAGAGTGAGACGGGGAGAGAGAGATTATTAAGGATGGACTGTTTTTATTGTTTCTGCAGGATAGATGGGAGATCTAGGAGGGAGGAAGAACCCCCTGGAGGTAGAAGTGGGATCTGGATGCAAAGTTTTGGCAAGGAGCCAACTGGACTTTCGTAGACAAATTAAAGTGCCTGCATTATGGTGAAGACCACTTTGGAGAAGACTGCTTTTTTGTCTTTTGATGAACGAGACACTCTGTGGCCATTGAAGGTCAAGTGATACTATGATGGTATTGTGGACATAATTTAATCTACCTTCTGAACTAGACTGTTTACTGTCCTGAATACTTATTGGATATTAAACTACAGCATCTCTGGGAAACTTATTGTTTATGAGATTTCTTTGTGAAAACTTTTTTTTTTTTTTTCATAATAAAGAACAACCATTTTATTTACCTGCCTGTGAATTATAGCTGTGACCAACATTAGTGTCGGATTATACCGCTTGAAATAATACTGTCAGATAGGAATGGTCTTCATGACATATTATATATATATATATTATATAACATATATATATATATATATATATATATATATATATATAAAATATATGACTATATATATCGATATAGTTATATATGTGTGTGTGTGTGTGTGTGTGTGTGTGTGTGTGTGTGTGTGTGTGTGTGTGTGTGTGTGGTTTTATTTTTTTACAAAATGCTGCAGTGCCCAACATTTGATGAATTTTATACTGAAAATAATCTTTAGCACTTAGTCTTTCTGTGACTTTGGTTTAATCAGGAAGCAAACCTTGTTGACAATCTAGTTAACTGTTGGGACCACCAACCTTGTAACCTTCTTGCAGTGATGCTACTCTGTAGTTTTCAGCATTACATTTGCACAGTGATCTTGTTTATGATGTTGTACCATGCTTTATCAGATTTAACCATGGTCTTTACAGTGCTGTGCTATGCGTGTTTGTAATTTACCTAGCTTACTTGAGCATTACCATGATTGCACATGTTTTTAATCTGCATTACTGCACTTTGATCATTTCCTGTTTTATTTTCCTTTGTATGTGTGCCTCAGTGGTTGAGCCTTATAATAATACAACAATATATCTGAGCTAAATGACAATGTAATCATTCCTATTCTGGAAATTGAACCGAACTAGTCAACTTTTCACTTGGCATGCCAGTCGGGAGTAATTAAGCACCGCTGTGTGGGTGGCAGCTTCCTGCTCTGAAGTCAGTCTGAGATAATTACCATATTAAAGTCAAAACATCATGCTGTACTGATAGATAGATGGAGGGGGAGACTGGGCATCCATTTAATTATATTTTATGTTCTGCTTCCTGGATGTCCTGTTGATACCAATTAAGAATTGGGAATAATAAGCACCCATGAATATAGCTCCATTGTTGAAAAATACACAGCATTTTAGTGCAGAAAACCTGATTCTAACTGAAAAAATAACAATTATGACTATTATAGACCACAAACAAGATTATAGTAGAATTAGTAGTTGTATATAGTTATACGTACAAAAGAACTTAAAAAGAGGACGTCATTTTGCCCTTCACTGCTTGTCCAGTTCCTAGAAGCGGATTTATTTTTTTATTTACTATATTTTTCCTTTTTAATTTAATTTAATTTTTCACTTTGGTTTAATTCTCTCATTCCCATTCTCATTCATTTAATTACTGATATGCTTTTTAAATAGTTTATTAATGGCAAATAACTCATTTACTGAAACGCGTATTTAAGAGAAAATAATCTCTCTGCCATTGGTTTTCATTGGGATTTCAAGTTCTGTTCTCCTACCCTGACAGGGTATAGTAGAGTTTCAATAAACAAACATCTGAAAGGATGAAGCATGACAAAAGAAGATTTTATTAAAATCCACAAACCTTAAAGGAAATATAATAGCGATAACTAGAAGGGGACATGGACAACCAGACGCAACCAGTAGGGTTAGAGTGTAATGATTCCCATCATACAACATCTGATTGAATGCTAGTTTGAAATCCTGGTCTCTTTTCATAAATATCTCCTAGTACACTTAATGTTCCATGCAGCTTAATAAATAACCATACAGGTATCTCACAACTGAGCTACTGGATATTCTGGTAGATACGCCATTGCCTGCTATTGGCTTTACAGTAACCAAAACAAAAGGCAAAACACATGAGACACAAATTGGTTTTGGTTTTATAATTGAACTGAACAGAATTGCTTATGAATGTAACATGTTCTATAATGCATGTGGAATGCACTGATGAAGCAATTATAAAATCATCAGGGATACGATATGCTACATTAGTGTAAAGAGTAAGACTGATCCCATGGGCTGTGAGACCACAGATTTGATACTACAACTGGCTTCCCAAGAAACCCAAAACAGCCATGATATGATATCACACCCCTATCAGCCAATCAAAAAAAAAACATAGCATTTTAAAATAAAGTTAAATCAAGAGTATATACACTGTTGCCCCAAAATCACTGACACTGTCTAGTTGATAAACATATTGTACAGCAGTGTTCCTTATAATAGGGCCATTTGGCCAGTGTGTCACGCTACAGTTAAATTGTACACTGGCTATCACTATATGTTTATACCACTTTAACCAGCTTTCAAACCTTACATGACTTCTGAAGGAGAAGTTTGAAGCAAGATTCAGTAACATTTTTAATAAGATGCTGTAGTGCACGATTAACTTAAAATGTGAGTTACTAATATTTCCCTCTACAGTACAGTATTTTAGCCCCAGACATTGCATTAATACTTATTATAGTTTCTTATCCAATGCCCTTACTGTATGTCCTGGTAAACCACAGCAGTCTTTAATAAAGCCATTAAAAATATATTCTCACATTATCATTAGCTCCCGCACTGACATCTGCTGCCTCACAATCATTTTTATTTCATCAAGTTCCAACATTTACTGCACATCGTACTGTACATTGTTATTCTATAGTACTGACAGTAATTCTGCAGTGTTATTTGGCCACCTAAATCTTCCACTGTATATAGAACTTGAGCCTATTTTTACTGTACATTAATAACATTTGTTGATTGGTTGCACTGTTTTTCTGCTCAATATCTGATGATGGAAACCTTATTTTCAAAGGCGCATATCTTGAAAATGAAAAGCTACGTTTGCGCTATACAAAAAATCAAATAGCAAGTGCAGTGGATATTATGGTATTAGCTTCAGTGACAACTTCGAAGACAAAAAATCTGAGTTTTTAAATACAGAAACCAAGCTGCATTTTTATATTGCCCCCAAAATTCGTATTTGTGTTAGAATAGAACCCACGTTTCGACATCTCTGTCTTTCTCAAGGTGTTTAATATCAGTCGCTGATTCAAACATATGATTACCAACCTTTCCTGTCATCTAAATGTGCTGTGCTGTATCTGCAATCATTCCCAGTTATTTTGCTCCAATACTGGGATTCAGTCGTGTTGCACTTCTTTATACTATGTTACTGGGCCATGTGTCCACGATTCCTGGTTCAAGAGAAATCATGTGACACTGTAACCTTTCAACTCAGTTGTCCCTGTTATGTGGTGTCATTTTTAGAACCTATTCTTCTTCCTCTCTTCCAGCTGTTGCACTGTGGACTCATTTGGAGGATAATCCTTGATCCCACGGCTCTCTGATATTTATCGGAATGCTAGATCTCAGTCAGGAATTAACAGATTGAATTAACAGATTTTGAGAACATCATTATTCTCTTTTAGTTCAGGTGTCCCGTAAATAAATTCAAGCAATGTCAGTTGAAGCTGTCGTATGTAAACAATGGTGTACAGTCCATTATACTGATATTGGCAACTTTTAAATTAGGTCTTTTTATTTAAAAAAAAAAACAGCAAAAAACTGTGTGTCTCTAAAACATACAATGGCTCTCAAAAGTATTCACCCCTTGGACTTTTCCACATTTTATTGTGTTACAACATGGAATCAAAACGGATTTAATTAGGAGTTTTTGCCACTGATCAACACAAATAATGTCCATAATGTCAAAGTGAAAAATAAAATCTACAAATTGTTCTAAATTAATTACAAATACAAAACAGAAAATAATTCACCCCCTTTGCTATGACAAACCTAAATAAGCTCTGTTGCAACCAATTGTCTTTAGAAGTCACATAATTAGCTGAATGGAGTCCATCTGTGTGCAAGTAAGGTGTTTTACATGATTTCAGGTTAAATATATCTTTCTCTGGGAGGTCCCACAGTTGATGGAGAGAATATGGCACAGCTCCTCAAAATCTGAGTATCCCGGCGAGAAGGACACAAGTCAGGGAGGCCACCAAGAGGCCTATGGCAACTCTAAAGGAGTTACAGTCTTCCATGGCTGAGCTGGGAGACACTATACATACGGCAACAATAGCCTGGGTGCTTCACAAAACTGACCTTTATGGGAGAGTGGTGATGAGACCAAATTAGAGCTGTTTGGCTTCAATGCTAAACGTTGTGTTTGGCGAAGCCTAACACCGCACATCATCCTGAGAACACCATCCCTACCATGAAGCATGGTGGTGGCAACATCATTGCTATGGGGATGCTTCTCTGTGTTAGGGCCTGGAAAGCTCGTGAAGATAGAGGGAAAAATGGATGCAGCAAAGTACAGAGAAATCCTGGAGGAAGACCTGCTGAAGTCTGCAAGAGACCTGGGACTTGGGAGAAGATTTATCTTCCAGCAGGACAATGACCCCAAACATACAGCCAAAGTCACACTGGAGTGGCTTAAAAACAAAAAGGTTAATGGTTAATGGCCCAGTCAAAGCCCGGACCTCAATCCAATTGAGAATATGTGGAAAGAGTTGAAAATTGCCAAAGGTCCCCATCCAACCTGACGGAGGTTGAGCAATTTTGCAAAGAAGAATGGTCAAAAATTGCAGCGTCCAGATGTGCAAAGCTGGCAGAGACTTATCCAAATAGACTCATGGCTGTAATTGTTGCCAAATGTGCCTCTACCAAATATTGATTCAAGGGGGTGAATACTTATGTTATCAATTATTTTCTGTTTTGTATTTGTAATTAATTTAGAACAATTTGTAGATTTTATTTTTCACTTTGACATTATGGACATTATTTGTGTTGATCAGTGGCAAAAACTCCTAATTAAATCCGTTTTGATTCCATGTTGTAACACAATAAAATGTGGAAAAGTCCAAGGGGGTGAATACTTTTGAGAACCACTGTAAGTGAATATACTGGCAGCTGTTTCATCTTCTGAATTATACTACAAAACTAGAAATGAGGATCTTTACAAGTAAGAAGAGATATGGCATGATTTAGTCACATAATATAAATCATTTGAAAAGTACAATCTTTAAAATTAAATAAGTACATTTATAATATTGTAATGATCACGGTTGTATTTGAACTTGGGTTTCTTTTTTTTTAATCCTAAAAGGAATAGATAGGCAACTAATGCAGGTGTAACACTCGATGAAGCTTTTTATCGCCCTCCGTGACACACTAACGATCCCTGTTTGGGCCAGGACCACACCATCAAAACAAGAAAACCCACTGAAAACCCTCAATCCTATCCTGCAGCTTTCTCTGTCTCCCTTGTATCCTCACTCCTGTATTCCTGCTTGCAGTAACACACAGTTACCAGATAGAGCTCCAACTTTTTCTTGTTATCTCTCACAATCGATCTTTCTATGTCAATCTCTTTTTACCCACTCCCCCTCCTTCTCCCGAAACACTCCCTCCTCCAACCAGACCACTGTGCCCATCCCCCCAGCTCCCTCCCACCAATCACTGTGCTCCTACAGACCCTCAGGAAAAGGGGGGGGTGAGCACCCGTCTATACCCCCCCAGTCTAGGCACCTCAACCTCCCGCACATTCCCACACCTAAGCACCCACAGACACCCACCCACCGCTACGGCTCCCCCATCTGTAAACTCTCCCAGAGCCTCCCCATGGCTAACTAACACCCTCCACACTAGATGTTGTAGCCTGTGCACCTTACAATAACAGCAAACAATAACAGTGATGCAACAGCAATAACAATGTCCCTCTGGAGCACTAGCACCCATGCCGCAATCTCCGGGCTGGGTCGTTACAATATATACGATATGTATATATACTTGAGAAATCATTTTAAATAACGTAGTTTACAGGTTAATTAAACAAGTCAAACACAAATTACAACATTAATGCAAATACAGTTAATTATTTAGCAGCTCTTTTAAAGCCCCATCATCTTGTGAGGTAATCAAATGGTACGGGAGATTCATTTTTAAGCATGCTGAAGTAAGACAAAAAGTGAAACATGCTAGTTTTCCTATCAAATAGGTACTTCCCTCCAAGGTTACGTGTTTCATTATTTTCAAAAACTTTCCTGCTGCTCTCAAAGATGACCATGTTATTGACCTGCACTTTAAAATTGAAGTTTACACCCTAATTTACCCTAAGAGGGGGCAGTTTGTTAGTGACAGTAGCAGGGTTACAGTTGAATAGTTAAATATGCTTCATAGGTGAATGTTCACAGTAGTACATTCCTCTCCATAGTGTAGCACTCTTTCTTGTTGGTATAGCAGGCTTGTTGATTTTCTACTTTGTTTACATTCTGTAACATCTGCACTGTGTTTACATGAAGCTTCATGCTCCCTCCTTTAAGTCTTCTTGTAACTTTGTGCAGGAAAAGGTGACCTGCAAGTAAATCAGAGACGCAAAACAAACATAAATAATTGTTTGTAATGATAGCACTTTACCAAACAAGAATTACATACAGAACTGATATTTTTAACTCAGGAATATTCTGATTATGTCATTTCTTACCTATTCAAAAACCTATAATGTGTGTTTTGTTTAATTTTTAATTGGTGCTTCTGCTAAGATCATTGTTTACTAGTGTAGCATCAGAGTGGGTCATAATATCATTAGGTGTGTGGAAGTAACAGAATTGAAATATACAGAAGTGGAATCTTAAACCATTCTATGTGTCTTCTTGGTTTCTGGTCACAAACCCCCCTAATGACAAATAATGCTTTTAAAAAGAGTCATAAACTAACTGCTGAACAAATAGCTTATTTTCACGATCACTGAAGGACTCTTTTGGCGCTGCAAGACAGACAGTTCTGGGTACTTTGACACCTAGGACAGGAAAGAGTCCATCACATAAATCCAGCCGACAGAGGATGGAATAGCAGACCAATTGAGAACAAGTGGCCCCATCAGAACAAGAACAAACAATGAGAAATAATCCAATTGGACTCAGGTACCGCCCAAAATAACCAAACTATCCAATCATAGGGGTAAAGAGAACATTACAAAAGTATGAGCGCGACACTCAAACAGGGCTCCCGACATGAAATCCAAGGTTCTGATACACAAATCAGTCTTTGAAGTGTGACAATCAGGAGATCCAGCCTGCAACCAGCTGGAACAGAGATACAGTTTTCGGACACTCTAATACGAGATGACTATTCTAGGGTTTGCCTTGGTGTGGGAGTCCGCTGCATATGACATCTAAGATCCTAAAAGTACTTGTAATCAAATCTCTAACTTAGCCCCAATTGATCACCAGAGAAAGAGTTGGATGAACATCTGAAGTCGATATAAATTGAAATATATTAAATTTACTGAGCTAGCAGTGCCAGAGTTTGCAGTGGAATATCGCAGACATAAACGGACAAAGAGTGCTCATATTGGTTCAGGAATTGCTGTTTTAGTGGAAGTAGTTAATGACTCTTGTTCTTTGCAAAGACATTTCTGTTGTACCCTGAAGTGGAGATGAAACGAGAGGAAGGCAGACCCCTGAACCTGGACCTGTCCTTGCCAGCAGGAGAGCCTTCGAGCGTCTGTATTGTTGAAGACATGGATCAGCTGGAACAGGCAGTGAATGTCCGTTAAGTATTCAATGAGTAGTATATTTAATCCTCTTATGAAGTTGAGAATAAGCAGACCTTAAAGTAAAATTAATGTTTTGTTTTGGGTAGAATGTAAGAAAAGTATTATTGCTTTCAATTCATGCTTTGAAGTTAACGAACACTGTAGTAACTGTTTGTATGTGATTTATACAAATTGATGTGGGTTTTACAAGGCAATTATCATTCTGCATTTAAGGCTAGAATCCAAATTTAACTGTCTTGATAATAGATAATTCTCAATACGTTGTCTGGACGCAAAGAACGTCTTTATCTCGCATGAGTGAGAATTGCCATCTGAACCAAAACTATATAAGAGACTGATATAACAATGCTTTGATTATCAAACATTAACAAAAGTAAATATTTGTGTTACTAACGATACCCCTGTTAAGACTAACCTTCGTCTTAAATAGTTGTCAGGAATGCAGTTGTAACTTTAAGGGAATCTCCTATTAATTCTTTGGATCGCTAATCAACCCGCGGGAGTGGGGTGTTGTTGTTTAAACTTTCTTTTCTGTACTGTTTAGTTTAGTTAATTCTTCTTTTCTGAATTACTTTAGCTTAGTTGTTGCACCTCTAATTTTCTCTTTATTTAGTTTTATTTCTAATAAAATTGTTCCTTTATATTCACTAGAAGCATCGTCTAGTCTGATTATTTCGATAAAGTTGGTTTCTACATGATTCGAATTCAAAACAAGGTATTTTATTATTACAATTTAAACTAGTCCAAATACAAATATACCTTGCATACTTCATTAGGCTTTCTAATGCCTTTTGAAAACACTCATAAACACTGACTTAAGTTTTTCCACTGGTTGAACAAAGCCATGAGTCATCTAATCAGAACAGCAATCGAAAATTATACAAAACACTGATAATAAAATTTAACAGGTTTTTAAAAAAAGTTTTCCGAAAATGCTCTTTACTACAAAGCATGTATTTTATTTCTTTTTTAATAAGGCTACATTCACAATTCAACTAAAATATGCCTTATCTTACAGTTTTAAAACTTTGTGAGACCGAGGCAACAGATGGTAATCTGAGTTGTCCAAGGTCACCTGGCACTGTCTTAGCTCAGACTTTTAAACTCCTCCTCACTCCCAGTCCTCAGCTGTGATAACTAGGCTACACTGTCTGCTCTTTAGTCATCTTTAGATATTTATTGGATTCAAATGATGTTCAATTTTAGGAGCCTAAGCATTCTAGAGGCAGGCTTGATGTACATGAATGAAACTTTTTATATATGACTGAATACGAATGGCAGAGTTTCAGGAAAAGCTCAAAGCACATCCTCTAGTTTCTTACGAGATTATTTAAAAAAAAAAAAAAAAAAAAAAAAAAAAAAAAAAACCTCATGCAGACTGGGCAGACGTTGGAAATGGATGTTGTAACCCCTCAAGCAAATTGAGCCCTGTGGTTTTCATTAAAATCTGTTTTAAAATAATATGTAGCAGCATACATACATATAATGTTACGATCTGGAGAAAAGAAACAATGCCATTTCCAGTATATTGAGGCATGTTAAATGAGCTACCTGAACAAACTCTGTACTTATGGGACACCATTTTGTAGTAGGAAAAGTGTTTGTACTTTATTTCTTAAAGTACAGTGACACATAAAGGCTTACTTCTGTTTTGAGCATACTGGGCTGAATGTCTTTTTCAAGGACATGTCATTTTTAAATATATTTAGAAAAAATGAGTTTTGATTTTTGCAATTTATTGTCCAAAGTAGCCATGAAAAAAAAACTAATAACAAGGGCTGTTTAGGTCAACTGACATTTTTATCTTGGTGTAAAAACATGGAAAATGTATCTTTAGGCAAATTGTCAAAAATCATTCAATAAGCCAATATTCCTGTATCCTAAAAGTTCTCTGAAACCAAAAATATAATTCTGACTGACAGTATAGCATATAAAATGCAATAATATAGTATACATAATTGTACATAATGTAACATGATATGGTCTCTGTTGTTGGTTTAAATACGTGTATATATTGGTGTTTTTAAAAACAACAAAAAAGAGATTGTGGGCATAGATATTAATATCTGCACACCAGGCACTTTTGTATCATTGTAAAGAATCTATTGTGCTTGCTATTCTACTGAGGAATGCCTCGGATAGTGTATGGCACTAAATAGAAAAGCATCTGCTGGCTTTGTGCACTTATTCTGAAAAGGTTTATTGAATTTTTTTTTTTTATTTATTAAACTGCGTGGGGCTGTTTTGATTGAAACCACACTTAGCAACACCAATGAACTGAATAATTTCAGAAATAAATGTATCTCTAATGGGACAGTCAATGCAGCGTGTATTTCTTTTAATAATAATAATAATAATAATAATAATAATAATAATAATAATACAATGTCTTATTGTGTCTGTAGTCCAGGCAACGTCTCTAATAACTTCCAACAGAACAGATATTACATCATTTAAACCTGTATTCCACAGTCATGTCTAATTTGATATGAAACTATGATTATTTGGTATCTGTTTACTAAATCTTGCAATACTTTTCCCTTCGGTGCACTCAACTTCATTAGCAAGCAGAAATGTACATTACAGTTTATTTACATTCCCCAAGTGTAGTTTTAGTCCCTTGAAACCTGCTTGTTGTTATGTAATTCTAGGCATCAAATATTGCACGACTACTAATCCTGCCACAGTATGAATGGGATTATTATTATTATTATTATTATTATTATTAATAATAATAATAATAATAATAATACTATTGTATTTTTAAGTTTCTTTAAACGTACATTGTGCAATTCTACAGTGCTTCATCTAAATGGAAGTCATTTTGTCAAGCAGCAGCATTGTTCTGTGGAAAAAAGTTACATAACTGCTACAAAAGTTACATAATGTTTTCAAAGAAACACATGGACTAAACAAGTCTTGTAAAAGAGCGTGTCTTTGAAGTAGCATGTGTTTCCACAATAAAGGTATTTTCTCATATTCATTGTTTATCCATCACAGAACAAATAGTGGAATTAGTGCCAGGGCAGCTCCTAGATCAGATCTTTCATGTTCTTTTTCTGCCTGCATTCTTGCTGCTTGCTTGGTATCAAGCACACAACCAGGACGTGAAGCAGTGAAACAATCAACACTGATGGACCCTGTCAGCAGGTCTTAATCAAGGGGATTAAAGCAATACGTAATGCTGGATCCCTGTTAATAACACGAGTGGTGAAAAAAAGTAAACAGTGCTGCAGATAGGCAGATACACATCTTTGAACTTCAATTCTCTTTGTGAACATGTTCTAATTGTCAACACTTTCAAATATATCTTAGGAAAGAAAAAACTGCTGAATGCTTTTCTGAACTGCACTGTTATTCGTGTACTGGTAGATAGAGGGTGGTAAAAAAAAAAAAAATTAAGTAGAATCTTGCCAGTCACAGTGGGCAAGATTAAGAGGAGGTGGTCAGGTGGCAGGGTCTTCCGCATTGAACACTACACACGTCTAAGGCTTTTTTCATGAGAAGTCTCTTAGACTCAATTCCACATTGTCCTGGATTTTGGTCCTACATCTTATTGGTGTCGTGGTAGGTGTTTCACATACTTGGTCCAGCCCTTGTACAGTATATGGGCTTATTTGATGCAGGTTTTTTTCTCAGGGATATTATCATCAATACCATTTTCAAGCACTTGCAGGCTGATAGGACCTGAATTATACAAATATATTACTGAATGCATTTAGGAATGATCTGTTCCTAGAGAAAGCCTTTTCTATGGCCTTACATATGGCCTTAAATGTGATATGAGCGTTCTATAAGACCACAGCTTTGTTAGGGGAAAAAGGTAATTTTTGTCTGTAAAGACTTTATGGGTAGATCCATTTTATTTATATTTGGGCAAATCAGACTACATTGTAATGCTAACATGACCAAAACTGCCATTACATTAATGTTTAAATAAAAACATTTAGCCTAAATAATTCGAACATTTGCTGATTAAAATATATTTTTGAATATAAATTTCTTATAGTGACAATATAATATATATATATAATATATATATATATATATATATATATATATATAATATATATATATATATATATATATATATTACTTTAAGTGTCATTTGTTTAACTAAATGTAGTTTAATCTAAAATGGACAGATTGTATATGTATCTTTACATTTCTAGTATTTTTTGTACAGCAACTGGCATATCCCTATAAAACAATGTAACAGATAAAAAATGAGTACCAGAATATTAGTTACAATTTGAAACATTCTTCAGATTGAATGTATTTTTTGTATATTATGTGACTGAAATCCATTAAACACAACATCATATAATTTGTTATATGTGTACAGTGCATTAAAATGTCATATATGTTTACCAAAAAAAAAAAAACAATTACAAAAAATAAATGTTTCAAGCGAACAACAAACATCTATGAATAGGGATAATACAATGTATTTGTGCTTTTAAGTTAAGCATCCATCACTTGAATATGTTTTAAGATGCATTTGTCTGGCACATGCACATAGCGTATCCATTACATGGGACTTGTTCCAATATGCACATCCCAGAGTATTGATGCTACCATCTACAAATATGAGATCAAATTAAAAACAAGCCACAATAGTTTAAAAGGGCGAAAATTAAATATACGTCTGTCTTTCTTCCAGGACCATCAGACTGCTTTTTGATATACAGAATGTGCACTATGTGTTCCAAATCAATACTGCCAGACAGTCTGTCTGGGGTGGAGATATAGATTGTGTACTACTTTATTTTGGATCTATAAAAATTCTTGCAATGTTGTTGAAGAAAAATAAAATCACCAGGATGCTTACTAACACACAAATCACCAGGATGCTTACTAACACAAAGAAGGTTCAAGGACTTTTAATTCGCCTGTGTTTTCAATAGTCAGCCCTAATGTGTAGTTGTGTCAGAAGCCAGAAGATAGATGCAGTATTGTAAGGTCAACAGCATTCAGGACAAAAGGAGGTTTGTGAATTCAAACACAAGGAAAATGTATCAGGATCAAAATTAAGCTTTTTATTTTTAGGTTACTAGGAGACATTTTCATAAACAGTATACCTGAAAAAATAAAATAAAAAATGTAACAATAACAAATACAGTTGTTGCTGTTGTAGTTCAAGTTTTCTGTGCAGCAGAACTAGTTAGGAAAGGCAGTTGCCTTCCTGATAAATCTACCCCTGCATCCTAAAATTGCGTCCCGGTAACCTTGGACAGAGTTGTGATGAATCTGACCATTATCCCCTCACAAAAAAAGATTCCTCTTACTTTAACTGATATCCAGAAATCAAACACTTGTCATGACACAGCAGACTGACCAGTGGTCATTTGAATGATCTTGCTCTCAAATTAATCTCTTTATGGAAATAAAAATGATTTTCCCTCCACATAGTGTTATTCATTAATATACCAGATATTTAAAAATTCAATCTTTAAGTGCCATTTATCAACCTGCTGTATTATAAGGGGTTATAATGCTTACTATTGAACCCTTGTGTCTAGTTCATGTAGTATGGAATTTGGAATTATTCCTTAAAAGTTCTTGGTACCTAGGAGTTGTAGTTTAAGAGAATGGTCAGATTGAATGATGCATCAGAATACTTATTTCAGGGGAAAATGGCAGAACTAGTCGGATCCTGCTTGAAATTGTAGTCACATTTTCAAATTATTCTAGTTCCTTCAAGCAAACGATCAAGCAAACTTTTGACAAACAAGAACTATATTTCACAATGAGGAAATATAATTTACTGTATAAAATAAATAGTTTCTGCTTTTGACATAAAAATAACAAGGCAAACACAGAATCATGTGTTAAATATAAAATCTTACACTTCCACCAGCATATTTAAAAACCTAGCAAACAGCGAGAAAGAGATCTGCTTTAAAAGTTAAATCCCTGAACTGTCTGGCTCACTCATTTTAGTAGAGCTTAGCAATTCCACTAAGATCTCCACAAGCTCTCACTTCATTGCCCTCAGCATTGCAGCGTCTTAACAAAGGAAGTGGATTAAAGACTCAGTCAGGCTGACTCCACGGTTTTCATGCTTGTCACAAATGCTAAAAATATTCATCAAGAATATACAAGTGGGACAAATACAGGCTGGGCCAATTTTATGTAATTACTTTGTTTTCCAAATCTGATATATTTCATGCCAATTTCTAAGTTTCAAATACATCCAAGCCAGTATAATTATTGCCACCATTTGTAGAAATACATAAACTGATACAATGGTGTGGAAATTAAACTGTTCTGTTTATTGTATACTGGCAAGGACTTTGATGCATAGTCAGATTGTCATATTGACATTTAATTAATCCAAGATATGTACAGTCTTGAAGACACTTTTTGTACAATCAGCATATTATTATTATTCTTATTAGGGTTGTTGTTGTTGTTGTTGTTGTTATATCTTCCAAACATTTACTCCAGTGTTAACACCTGTTTCTGAAAGGATATACAACAAATTAAAAAAAAAAATTCTGAACCATACATGGTGTTATATTTCAGGATATCTTTAGAACTAAGTTCTTTGTTTCTAATTTGATAACATTAAGATGGAATTTTCTCCTTTCAATAAAATTGCACTTACAAAAATGTGACCCTGTATGTTTACAATATAACTGTAAAAATTAAATGTGTTACTATTTTTGTATTTTAGTGTTTTGACATCTATGATTTGATAAATTATACATTTACTTTAGATATATATATATATATATATATATCTATATAATATATATATATATATATATCTATATATATATATATATATATACACTGTATTTTATGGATGAAGGCTATATTTCATCTAGAGGAAAATATACTTGAACATTGACCCAGTCAACTCCTCGAGATCACTTTCAATTCAAACACAACAGGTCTCGTTTTCAATCATTTGACAACACCCACAGCACAAAAATGTTCATTATCAACAAAATGAGAATAGGTTAAAAAAAAAAAAAAAAACAACAGGAATTTATGACATCACAGAAACACTGGGCTGAAATTATTTTCCTGTAACTACTGAATTATATATATATATATATTATATATATCCAAATATAATATAAATATATAGCGATATATATATATATATATATATATATAAGTATTCATATAATAGTCAGGTTATCATTTATCAGGTTTTATTTACAATTAACTTCCTAGTTCCTAAACTACAGTTTTCTGCTTTGTTGTTTAATCATAATGTTTTCTGAATCTGTAGTGACCCCTAGGGGTCAAAATTCCAAAGTGTTTTTTGTTTTGTTTTGTTTTGTTTTGTTTTGTTTTGTTTTTTTATCTGAATAGTTTTAGTTGATGTCAATAATGATTAATAAAACAACTGATTTTGGGGGAAAAAATGTATTGCTTTCCAAAAATATTACAGGTAATATAACTTGCGCTTAAATCAATTGTTCTTAGCATTCTGCTGCTGCACTGGATAACAACATTGCATGGATGACTGACTTTGCTTTATTAAATTGCAATGATCCATTTCAGAATGAACTCTATTTCTGAGCATTGTGTGCTATTAATTATTGAAGAAAGTTTTAAAGGCAGTACAGGTATTTCATTATTATTATTTTGAAACAAGAAGACAATAGAATTGAATTAGATTTTACTTTGGACCTTTTGTTTTGTTAGAAAAATAATATATTCGGTGTATATAACAAATATACTGATTGTCTTCCAGGGCAGAATTTTTCATTTGTGTTTCAGGTTTTCACATAGTGTGCCAACTGATGAGAGCAATTTTTTTAATCAATTTGAAGATGTATTTGTGGCCCATATGGTTTGCATTCCATATAATGAGTGTAACAAAAAACACAACTTTTTTGCTTCTGAAAGACACAATACAAAGCCTTGAGCTTACACGATGGGCTGGATTGCCAAAGCTTTTTACTGCAGACCAGTATTAGTATGGAAAGAAAACCAGACTTCCAAAAACTGTGAGAGACACAGCCATGAGAAAAGAAGCCCAGTCGATAAACGTCACTGAAGAAGGCACTAGCCAAAACATTAGACTTTCATAGTTATACTTTAGAATTCTGAATGAGCGTTTTGACCTTGTTAATAAAACTCATGAGGAATGAATTCAGACTGTGGCACTTAGAGACCGCTACAGTATGTCTGAGTAAAAGACTTTGACAGTTTGTCCTAATGTGTCAAAACAATGTAGTTAACACTGCAAACCATTCTGTTCATTCTTACCCAAATGACCTCTGCCCTTTGTCTTGCTTTAAGATGTGCTTGCCAAAGTTCATCATTTAACAGGAAGAAAAAAAACAAGAAATTAAGAATACAATTTTTGTCAGAGAGATATACTGGCAGGCTGATTGATATCTGGTACCATAAACAAATATATGTTTGATTGATAACTGTACATGCAAACGTGCTGGTGAAGAAGATGTGCCCCTAACTTGAAAGCCACATGTGTTTTTATTATACTGTAGTATACTGAATACTGTCAACACCCTTCTAAATAACGTATCTGTAATGAGTTAAAGGGCCATTTAGGTTGTTGCAGGAGAGCATATTCGCATGCAAAAAAAAAGAAGAAATCCCATCTGAAAAATCCCCATTGTGATGAAATACTGAAGGTAGATGTATTGATAGGGGTACTTTGAATTGAGTCACAAGCTTATGTAAGTAGTGCCACCAAGGTAAAGCTCACTTTCACAATGAATGATTCACTTTCAAAACCATGGAGGACTTTAATATATTTATTTAAAACAAAGTACAATGAGACTGGGCAGCAATTAAACATTAAATTATACATCACACCAATATTTTATTTCAATATCCTACTCTGTTGTTATTCAGTGGTTTAAAGTGTTATGTTGTAAAGATGATTGTTATTTTGGAGTATTCACATTTTAGCCAATAAGCAGATACTAACCATAACAAGCCAGTTTGCTTATCAAATGCCTAATAAAACTGAACAAGTCCACCAGTTTATATTGCAAAGGAAATCACAAATGACTCACTTTTGATGCATTCAATACGTTTTATTAATTGTATTTTGATGTACAGCAGATGTGAGATTTACAGTATAACCTGATCACTGACGCATGCCAACAAACAACAACCGCTCAATTAATAGCATGCCCGAATAATGTTCTACTGTCACAGCAGTCGTGTGTTTCAATATTAGTATGAAACTGTCGTTGCTCAGAATAGGCATGCAGCATGCACATGTCTTTTAAAGTGCTTAAAGTAAATTAAAACAGTTATTTTAGGAAGCACATCTGAAAGCATTAGAATGCAGAGCGATCTTATGAGATTGCATTAGGCAATGTAATTACAGAGCTAAAATAGTTAGTGAAAAGACAGCATGATCAAGGCTTCAACTTAGGCCATTTACATTTGTGTGTCATCAAATTTATAAGGTTAAAAAAAAAAAAATAATACTATGGTAATATGTTTACCCTTTTCGATACAAGGTATGTTCCCGTGGAGACGCTGCGAAGATTTATTGAGTACATATATAATATATATATATATCTATATGATATATATACATATATATATATATATATATAATATAATATATACCTACCTTGAGTGGGACCTACCTTTGTCACATGCTCTTAGTTTCTTTGGGAATAATTCTCACCTGCTTTAATGAGCAACAAGACAGGTTGATTTATGTAGGAGATACTGGAGCACCACCTTCTGGTTATTGTCTGGCACTGCACATGTACAAACTATGCAAATTAAAATACTTTGTATACTGGCCTTTATATTGTAGCTAGTAACATTTCTGGTGTGCTGAACAAGTTGAATTCTTAAAAGGATACTTGTCAAATATTATTTTGAATGGGCTTAAAAAATAGGCTTGCTGCCAGTCTTGGCTGTCTTTTTTTTTTTTTTTTGTGAAGTTTGTCAAAATAAGAATGAATGCATGTTCCAAAAAAAGCTGGAGGAGCATAGCCAACAAGATTAGTTGATCTTTGCCCTGTCTCTAAAGCTTATAGTTAAGAGGTCTTAAGGTGTTTTAAGGTTGCCTTTGGTGTTCTTTGCTCTATTGTCATGCAGACTGTCAGGCTTATAATGATTAAACACTTAGAATTGTTTTTTCAGTTGCAATAGGTATTTTTTGCACTATATTTCTAAAGGTGAAATGAATATGGGATATTAGAAGGGCCAATTCAATTTAAATTTGGAATTGATTTCATTATTAGCATTAACCAATATACCCCCTTGTTTTACAGAGAGGGTACAGATTTAGATCCCATTTTACCGTACAGTCAAATACTAAGCATTTTCCTACATCGCTTCTCAGGTCGAATTAAATTAGCTTGGTCAAATCCAATTAACTATATCCAGGGTGAAATAATACACCACACGCAAAACATCACAGAAATACAGCACCGGCCTGATACAAAATCCTTTGCTAAACTTTTCAACCACACAGGACAATGTGTGAGGATTCTTTGGCCTATCTGGATTCTGTCTTCATCAGCACTATTTCCTGTCTGTCATGACTGCCTTCTTGTAAAACAAAATGGAATTCAATATTGATCTCAACACTGCCATCATTTAAAGCAATGAAAGGAAGGAAAACCAGTGTGTGTGAGTACACTAATTGTTTTGGGGTCTTTGAAAGAAAGCTGCATTCCAGGTTGGGTCTTATTTTATTTAAACAATGGCTGTATTTTTATTTTATTTTTTTCAAAAAAAATGGACTATTCTGTTGAATAAATCTATTTGTCAATAGGAAACAGCAGTCATTGCTTGGATTAACCAAATTTAAGATACATGGTTTCATGGAAGGCATCCTCACAGTTTTCATCACATTGTATCAGCTTAATGCTGCAATACTAAACCCATTTGCAGCTCTTTTCATGGCTTTGATTATTTTCAACAATTTCACCAACCGCAGAGCCTCATGTTCTCATGCCACTCTATGCATCGCCTCGCTGTGACAGTTTATCAGCTTCCTGTATCTTCCAGGTCCCCTGGGAACAGTAAGAAGAGTTTACATTCAGAGCTTCCTAAGAGGTATATTACTGCACAAACTTTGTAGTGCTGCCTGGAATTGGCATGTCATCTATGCCCAATAACCTGGTAAACCAGTCACTTTAAATATGTTTTTATTGTATTTATTTATCAGGGAGTATAACAAGTATAACATGTGTCACTTACATGACACAAGATGCATTACATTTTCAATTTAGCCAGTAGGCTCATTTCCATTGACAGTCCCCTAAGAAGCAAGACAAGAACATTTGATTAAGCAAACCAGGGCTCGAAAAAGTCATCAAGTTAATGTATAATAGTTAGTAGACCACAACGGCAGTAACAAATAATACTTGGATCTAAGCTTAATCATGTTTTTAGATAAAGTAGGCTTATATTTTCCATATGTAAGGACCGTTTTATATATCGTGGGTTAGATTAACTGTTACAATTTCTCCAGTGCAAGCAGAAAAAAAATGTTAATCTAGTAAAAGGATGAGGATCTGTAAAATGATAATTTTTGCCTACAAGCGACAACCAAAGAATAACATTTTTTTACTTCCATTTTTTAATGTGAGCACCACTTTTAATTAAGATCATATGTCAGAACTCACATTAAAAAATAAATGCAATGTAGCAAAATGTACCTTCAATTTGCAAAACTACACAAGTGGGCCTGCTGTACGTAGGATTTGATGCACATGGAAAAAATAAGAATTTTGTTTTGCAAATATACCACATGGCATCAAAGCTGAAACAACTTCCATATTAAATATTTCACTTGCACAGGAAAAAAACTAGTCTAATAGGCCCTGGGCCCGATATTCGAAAGGTATGCGCACCGTGCAGAGGGGTATGCACGTCACAAATGGCCATTGTGCCAAGTTGCCATATTCGAAACAGCCTTTTGCGCGTCACAATCCATTCTGCGCTGTGCAAAAATAAAATGTATGCATCGCGCAATATGGTGGGAGTGGCCAACAATATGTGTGATACTGGTATAGTTGAAGGTATGCGCCAAGCACAAAACGCGCAGAATAAGGATTGTAAAAGGACTGAGTTAACTCCGCACACACTACCATTCCAGCACTGATTACAAACAGACAACGGGAAACATGGGTAGCATGCAGCGTGTCCGTCGACATGTGGATGTGAATGATGCAAGGCACACCCAGCAACAGCAACCCCGACATAGGCAAAGATATCCTGAAAGGGTGCACCGGCCTCAGCATACATATGAGGAGCTCAGCAATGAGCAAATCGTGTCCAGGTATCGTCTTGACTCATCTATGCCACATGCTGCATGATGACCTGGCTAGAACAAACCTGCGCTGTCATGCCTTGTCTGAGCAATTGGTAGTGTCTGTCTGTGTGTGTGTATCCTGGCTACCGGTCAGCTGTGTCCCGCCACCTCCACCGCTTCATAACCACGTTGCTGTGACGTGCTGAGGAACATATTAAATTCCCCAGTACAGAGCAAACGGTGAGGAAATAATGCAGGGTTTTTATGAGGTTGCGCACCTGCCGCGCGTGGTAGGTACAATTGACTGCACCCATATTGCTATCCGGGTACATGTTCCAGTTGTCCTGTTCTATCAGGATTCCAGTTGTATTCAGAATAGTGGGAAATTTGAATAACTATTCCATGCCATGTAAACAGGGTGTTCCGAATGAATACATCCGTATTCTGGATACCAGTATTCCGAAAACGTGATACCGAATACCCACTTAGTATTAGGATTATCGGAATACAGGCCCATCTAGACACCTTATTCAGAAAACCTTTTTTTTTTCTAGACACACGAGTCATCGTTTTATAATCTAGAATATATAAGACGACAACTTTTGTGCCCAACAAAGCCTTTGCAAAAACTGTGCACAAATATATTAGTACGTGTATGACCCCAAACTGGTTGCCGACTGTGCAATATTTTCCTTTTTTTTTTTTTTTTTTAGTAGATGAACAGTCAATACCAGGAGATATATATATATATATATATATATATATATATATATATATATATATATATATATATATATATATATATAATTATTTATTATCCTTGTAGTCAAATTGAGATTAAAACGTCTTTTATGATTGAGACCTAGCCAAGCATGCAGCAGCAAGTCAATCGGACAACAAGAAAAAGTACACAATAAAATACAATTAAGACATAGGCAAATCATATTTAAAACAATAATCAAAATACACAAAATTACGTAAGTCAACTACTTAAAACAATTGCAACTCTCAGTCACGAAATCATGCAGTTTACTCTTAAATTGCAATAAAGATATCTGGGTCTGCAGCTTTAGTTTGAACTGGAACTCATTCCAGGACCATGGGGCATAATAAGCAAAGGATCCTTTACAAGCCTCAATATGCACATTTGGGATTTTAAAATGCAAAAAAGAATGAGATCTGAAGCTAAGGTTACTATGGGAAACTATAAGGTATTCATTTAAATAAGTATATTCATATAATCTACATTGAATAGCCTTATATACCAGAATATACCAGTGCTTCAACCTGCGTAAAGCCATAGAAGTCCAGCCTACCAAATCGCATAATATACAATGATGAGTATTAAATCTTGTATTTGTATTGTACCTCAATGTTGCATGATATAGCGAGTCCAGTTTACCTAAAGTTGATGGTAATGCAAACCTATATACTGCATCACCATAGTCAATTTGCAGCAAAAACATACAATCAATAAGCCTCTTTTTTTTGTTTCCATAACATATATAACATGTTTGTATCATAGTGACTTTTATACCGTATTCCCATGCCCAACAGACGAGTGTGGAAACATGCGCTCACCTCTGTCCAGCACACTGCCTTCCTTCTGTTTCTTTAATATGGTCCTATTAGCATATGATAATGCATCAGTAATTAGAAACATGCGATGCAAATGTATTCTAGGTGGACATTCAATATACATATAGCACAATCAAATCTGAATTGGGGGAAAGCCCTAATTCATCTGAATATACTAATATCTGCGCCATAATTGCGCTGCGCTAGTTCCTATAACTGCGCACAAATAGTGTCGGAGTAACAGTCCACTCTGGAGTTAGAATAGTACAAACGTATGATAGTACAGAACCCCGGATGGGCGGATCAGTTATGTGTTTTATGTGTTTTATCACTGTATTGATATGATGGACAGTGGTAGTGTGTTTACATATACAGTTATATGTGTTCTTCACTACACAGGCAAATTAGCATCCAACGTGTGCCATCAAAATACATAAATGAAGATTGAGAGAAGAATGAAGAGGGGAGGGGGGTCCTGCCTGTTATCTTTGCTGTGTGTTGTCAAACATCTGTAAATTAATTGTATAAATGCATCATACACCCATCTTGTGGCCCATTGCTTTATTTGGTTATTCCATAGATTGCTGTATATTACGGGTGTAGAGGTGAGCAGCTGCACTTCGGAGATCCAATCACCGACAGGGCACTCTTGCTGTGAAAGGCATGCTAACGTTTTCCTAAAGCCAGACTGGTGATACAATCAACCAATCAAAGACCTGTATCTTCTCTGCAGGTCCATTCATAAGTTAGCTGAGGCGGGACAAACAGTTATATTAACTGTAATTTCTGGTTCTGTTTATGCAGCTGTCCAGTCTGCTGAATGTCGACGTTGCTAATTGTACAGAGACTGTTCATTTATTGAGAAATCATAGTAGGCTACAATTAACATTTTAGGGGCCTATTTAGAATAGAAAAAAATCTATTCTGGTGACACTCAAAACCTTACAAACTGGGCTTAATCATGATGTTCAAATGGGTGAGTAGAATGAATAACATAAGACATTTCTGTGTATTGTGTATATAAACATGCTTGATTGATGTTTACTTTGTAGTTGAATGAACTCGTTACATTTACAAATCAGAGAGTGCGCCACGACAGTAGACTTTGTAACAAGACTTATATTTTTAAAAAAAATTTAAAAAAAACAGACAGTATCCAAAGCCTTTTTTAAAAAATTATACTTCAAAAACATACAGCTATGTCGGATCAGCTGATCTTTAAAGAAACCTATATAGTATTTCCTTGTGATACAATACTGTCCGTATTCAATAAAACAGTGGCATTATCAGTACATTCAATTGAAAGCGCGGCGCCTAGCTATGGAGCCAATTGTGTATTTGAATGGTCCATATGTATGTGTGCACGATATAGTGTGTGGTCTCATCTGCTGTCATATCGGTACATACTGTGGCAACACCAATGATAGCAGCTTGTCACATTAGTAATGGTTACTGTCCATCATTCTGCATTCTCGCTGGCTGTTGTGTGCAGTTGCTATACTGGTAGTGAATGCGCAGACGGTTTTGTGAGGCACAAACAGATTTGCGAATTGCTCAAAAAACTGTTGTACTCCAATGCCGCGCAACTGCTTTGTGCAGTTTTGGAATATCTCTCATTTTGTGCCAAAGCACAAATTTAGTGAGGGGATTGCGCGAAGATCGAAGATCGGGCCCCCTGATCTTTTAAATAAATAAGCCATTAGGTACAATATTCTAATCTAACAGGAAAAAGAGCATGTTGCTGGTTAGTTCTGTAACCAATTTGTCTTTTCCCTTTCATAAGTGCTAGCTTTGCAACGACTTAAATACCTGAGTCTGAGTTTGAGTTTACAGTTCTGCTGCTTTCCATTAGATTAGCAAACTTTCTTGTTGTCAGTCAAAACAAGATTAAAGCACTCCCTTTTAAGTTTCACCATCCAAATTTCACTCCTTATTGCAGTGCTCGGGTTACAAGCTGTATTCGAAGATTCAATAACACTGGCCTACTTGTCTTTGTTGGACTGTAAAACAAGGTTAACCTTGCATGGAACAGGATAGCTGTGCCAAATCAGGTTCTGTCTGGCATCATGCATGCTACGGAAGCAATAAGGGGAAGCATACCAGGCTATGTTTGTAAACTTGGCACAGGTAATCTAATTCTACTGTATTTTATTACCTAAGTCAAGTAATGAAGTTAGCCATACAAGATTATAGCATCTCCTGCTGACCGTCTGGATTTCTTTGGGCTGTGTAGAAACTGTCCTTTTTATAATTTAAACCCAACCTCTTAGGGGTCGCACTTGAAAAAATAAATGTTGTTTATATGTAGCATAATAGCGTCCTTGGAGAATATTACAAGTCCTTATTAATCTATTTGACTCAGATAACTGATGTAATTGGTTAAAAGCTGGTTGTTAACTGCCGGTAAACACTGACTCATAAAAATTGCACAGCTGCTTTTCAACCCATCTATCAGGGTGATCTGAACTGTGCATCTACTGGGGGATTATTAGATGTGTATATTAGAGCTGATCTCATTTATTGCTGCATTCTAATAGAAGTTAAAGTTTTGAAGATAGTCATAATTTGTGTTTTTAAATAAGTCAGAGGTTCAGATTCTTTCCCTTAAATATTTTGTGACACCACAACCCCCCACCCCCATGAAAGAGGATCATCCATTGGTAAATAACAAGTTAATAATAGTAATGATCCCATTGAATAATCCCTGTGGAGATTGTTGTACAAAGGCAATAGGGTAGTTGCATTATGCTAGGAGTCCTGCTGTTTATTAAACCTCAACACACCATTAATCCAATTAAGCACAAAAACACTGAACTTGTTTGAGTAAATATCAAAGTCGTCATGCGGATTGGGGGTGGAGGGAGGTCCAAAGGTTGTATAGAGGTTTCATTATTACAAAAATCATGTTAGTAATATTTCTCAAATTATAGCTTTACTTGATGACGCAAGTTGATTTATTAGCTATGTATATGATATTATATATATCTATATATATAATATATATATAATATAATATATAATATATATATATAAATACTTAGATATGATAGTCAAAAAACTTTAAATACTTTCTAATTAGTCATAATTTAGATGTGAAGAAACAGTATCAGTATTTTAATCAACAAATAACGATACACCTTTGCAGAAAACCTGTGTAACCCATGTTAATGCACTGAATGTAATAACCTGTGCTAGCACCACATTGAATGCCAAGCCAGATTATCACTTGAAATGATTTAACACACTGCATAGAGCTGAACGCTTTCTTTAAAATGTCTTCAGCGAAAATAAATATTTCTCTAAAGATTGCTCTGTCCAGGACAAGAAGGGCACATTTCATGTGTCTGTTATTTTTATATTTATTTATGTTTTCATTTTCTTTGATAATTCACTGATGGTGAAAACAGAATGTCTTTAAAAGGTGGACATAAGAAATTAAATATTCTACAATTTAGCATGTACTGTTCTTCAGGTAAGCTTTTAAATTTAGGAGCATTTGATGTGAAATAACTAAAGAAAATTATCGACTTTGAATGTGATCATTAAACAACTTGAAATATCTATTTTTAGACTTTAAAATACAGTGAAATAAGAAGCCATTTTTACAATGAAATGTAGTTGGTGAAATATAACTTCTGGTGCTCAGAAGAAAGTTAAACCTGCAGTCTGATATTGAAAACTGGATTAGAGAGAGGTACATTTTCTGGTTACACAACAGAAAGAAGCTGTTTGAAGCCATCGCTATGTTCAGCAGAAGGTAGGACTGAGTCCCAGGACGCCCTGGTGAGGGGGGTTGATAATGTGAGGCAAAGGAGAATTTGACTCAGGGGGAGAGTCGCAGTTTCCCAGTGTCTCTTATTACAATAGACCAGTGAAGGAAAGAGACAGGAACTTCCAGAAGTGCCACCTGAATCATTTAACTGGAATGGATGTCAAAGAAAAATAAAGAGGGCGTTCTCCGAAATCTCGCCATTCATGTATTTTTGTATTTATTTTTGTATTTATTCGAAAACTTTGCGACTTTTGCATTAAGACAGGAAAACAGCCCGCACCTCATTTGAAAGTCACAAGTGACAGCTAAAATAGTGCTCTAATACGTATACCTAGCAATTACTACAGTTCTCCTTGTCTATATTAAAAATCGGGGCTTCATCTGTGAAAAAGGTTACGAGCCATGTTGCTATTGATTCCTAAAGTAAGACTGTTGGTGCCTGTCATCCTGTGTAAATAGTCTGTTTGTTGTTTTGTTGTAAATAATGTTTCATTATTTTGAATTTACGTTTGGCAAGGATAGGGTTAGGGTTGTTGAGTGAACAATTGATGGTCAATTCAGCCCCTGCCACATGTTATATAAAGGGAACGGAAGCTTTGTTTGTGGGGTGAGTTTGGAGAGAAGTCAGCCTGAAGGGGAATATTGTTTTTGGTGTTTTGTTTAACTCGATTTTGATCATTGCACCATCAGTATTTCTGAAGGTCTATACAATCCTTTACAGTCCTAAATTCAAGAATGTAGCAACACAAAAAAATATATAAATACAATAACATGAACTTGAAGCTTAAGGATGCTATACAAGTTACAGTACACTTCACTCAATCATAATCTCACAATACCACCTTAATTAAGATTTTTTTCCACTATTAATTTCATAGAACTCCCCTTCTAAGAAATTGAGAATAAAAATTGTAACTTTCTGATTCAAAGACAAGTACTTTAATTACTTTATTCATTAGTATACATCCTCTTTGCTTGTTACCTTATTGACAGAGACAAAAGACATCTGTGCTGACATGTTCTTATTTATTAAATATAATATAACCCTAGAGTAAAAATCTCTCTGTGCCTTTTTTGAATGCACATGGCTGGAATTAAGATATGACTGAATACTGTAGCTGAAGAAAAAGGAAAATGAAAGAAAAACATTGGCTAAATTTGTGACCCTAACAGAACTGAGCAACTGCATTGTGAAGTATGCTACAACCTGATAATAACATTGGTTTTAGATTTCAGAGGCTGAATTAAGTTTCTTTGTCCTGTGAAGTACTCAGCTGTCTGTCTGACAATTTCACTTCACACAATTTTATTTCTTCTTGGAGTCTAATTTATGTGACAGACTGTCAACTTGTACAAAAAACCCCAAACAAACATATGGGTGACTAGTATTGCTGCTACTGAGATCTCTTTCATTTATAGCACAGTAACACCGTCTGTGCATTTCACCTCATGGCCGTCTATAGTCCAGCTCTGACAGAATGCTTTCACGCTTGCTTAAAGCAATTACTAGTAACAAATAAATTAAATAAAATAAAAATACATTAGATTAATCAAACACAGATTCCTCCCTTATTAACCAGGGTTAGGGGCAATAGAACCTAAGAGCATGTTAGTGGTTTACAGCTGAATATTAGCCTACCCTGAAAAATCACTGACATCCGGAAGAGTTTATTTTGAGAAAGGATGAGTTCAATTAAAAACAGAGTGTGTCCTTTTAGAGCAGAGCAAAGGATATTGAGGTAGAATGCATTTTCTTCTACAGTATATTTGGAGGCATAAATATTGTTTCTTTATCTTATGTCATAGTGTGTTCACAAGCTAGAGTAGGTTGGTCCTGACAACTGTTTATGAAGAACAGCAGAGAGTCAGCTTAAGTGACATTTGTATATAAAACAGGGTACAGTGAAAAAGACCGCTGAATATGAAGAGGGTTTCCCGTTAGAACCAATTCATAACATCCAGACGAGTGAGGGGAATAAGTAATGTAACAAAAACAACTAGAACAGGTTGCAGTTTGCAAGAGAGTGCATGACCTTGCCTAGCCAATCCAATAAGCTATAGACTGCTACAGATTATTCCAGATGCCCTTGCTTGTCTAGTGGCATCATTCTGCAATGGCACTTCAAATAATTGCATATATGTGATCAGGATAATAGAGTGAAAAAAAATCTTGAGCCAGTTGTATTCTGCTATTTGTGGTTCTGTTTCCTTTTCATTTCATTTTGTTGCTGGAGTGTTCAACCATACAGTTTGTATTAAAATTAAAACATTATAGGTAGCATTTTACAACACCCTCATTATAAATATGGGTATTGGTTAACATACTGTGTGGCATAAAATACATTTTGACAAGGCTGCTTAATTTAAAAAAAAACAAAAAACTTTGTTTTGTTCTATCTCAGATACATACCTTTTTTTTTTTGTAAATGCCTGTGGAAGGGGTGTGGGTAATTCACTGACTAGGAGACAGACAGGTGTATTTGAAAACACCACACAGGTGCCCAGTTTTATTTACAAACAGTTCTTGCTTTTTCCAGCAGAGGGCACTTTTGACCATGGGCTGCCTATCAACGATGACAGACAGCACCACAGAAATACCACAGCTGGTACGTGAACAGCAAGGGCACTCGCAGGTGCTCAAAGAAATAATAATGAAAACAGAAGGCGAAAAGAACAATGGAAAATATAACAGTAATATAACTACAAATAAAAGGTGCTACACTCGGCAGCGTTATCCCGGTCGTCGCTACCCGCACGACCCGGATCACCGTCCTACTCTGTAGGCTAACTAGCCTGTTCTTTCACAATACGTCGGGGTCTGCCCAAGGGTTCCCCGCTCTCTCTCTCTCGCTATGAAACTCTTTGTTTCGCCTGGTTCCTGGTCCTGGATCAGAGCTTCCGCACTCTCGTTGTGTCTAAGTGGGCAGACCTGAGGAAACAGCAGAGCATTTTTTATAGGGCTAGCAATCTGCCAAGACTCGCCTCTCAGCCATTCAGAGAGGGGGAAAGTCCACACACCCACTTTCCCACCTCCCCGTGTCACTGCCATGACTCACAGGCGGTTGTTGGACGACTGTCGCCCTCTTCCTGCAGCCCGTGAACACGCCAGCAGAGTCAGCACAGATCTCTCCCTGTTACAATGTCATATAGTGTTTCCAATTGTCCACAGGGTCAGACTTAGGGCCATCAACCTTAGAGTCATCAGTTACTTATTTTAAATACTTCTGTACCTGGTAAAGTATTAACGTTAGTTCAGTTTAGTTTTTCATGTGTTTAACTGCAAACTGGAACCTAAGTTTAGTTGAGTTGGAGAGCATAGGTTCTTGGTGCGGGACCTCCCCGTGTAGTGAGAGTAGCACTTGGCCAAGTTACTGTCAGATATCTTTTGCCTGTAAGCAGCATTTTTGTAGTGTTTTACTGTGAATGTTTTAAAGAAACCACATCACTGTTGAGTAGCACCATTGCTGGTAGCTCGGTGGTTGTGCATGTTATTGCACCTGTTTTATTTATTTTTCTTGGAAATGAATAAAACCAGGATATCGGTGCCAGTGTCAACAGCAATCTCTTTGTCTCGCTCTCTCTCATTTGCAGCGGATTCCCACACTCCTATAACATATGCCCCACAGAAAAACATTAGTCCAATAAATGCAGAAGATGCTTGGACTGGGCATTGTTCTATTGTTGGCATAATGATCCATTCAGATACTGGGGAACAAAATCAGGTCACAAATCCCAGGGCTGGTTTTAAAGAACCTGTTTTCCAGTGTTGCACTATTTTACTGTACCTTAGGTAAGGTAAAAGTGCTAATTGGGGTCTGTGAAACCAGCCATCAACACCTGCACCTTCTCATTTGAATTTATTACATTTTTGTTGCACTGCATCAGATTCCTCAGCTAGCCTCTGGTTAAATCCCATGAGTATTGTATGGTTAGAAAGTCATGGAAGCACAATGGGCATATTAGGAGCACTCTTTTAATATGTCCTCATTCAGGAGCACTCTTTTAAAATGTCCTCTGTGTTGCCACATTACAGTAAACTGAGAAATTGCACATTCAGTGGCATCAGTGCAAGTTAAACTTTTTAAAACAAGAAAAACGTGCATTTTTGTATTTTTTGACAGGCTGTGGTTAACATGTTCTTGCTCAGGGGATGTTAATACCTTTACATATGCAGGGCTGACCGATAACTAGAGATGATATGTGCTTTCACTGATTGCCTTAATCATCTCTGTTGTTTGTTTTAATAGGATCACGTGAATATGACGTGGAAAACAGAGGCAGAACAACTTTGTAAAATGTAGAATGATAATATATAGTTGTTCCAGTTTTCCTACCTTATGAATTACAACATACGTAACTGCGCTTTTCAATTTTGCCATCCTTGCTTTACTGTACCTCTTTCCCTGAGACTGGTGTTTCCCTTAGGATTCCCTCATAAAGATTTGTCAATACTGTAGATGACGCTAAGCTTGTACAAATATTGCTAACTCCATTAGGATGTGTACGTTTTGTTTCATGAAGAGGAAGTGTGTTTCTGTCTCAGTAAGATAATGATTCTTCGATTTGTTTGGTTTAAGTCAAAGTGGCCCTGGCTCATTTCTCTTTTGCACTTCCTTAGGATTAAATAACGGAATATATGTATGATACACAACCACAACTGCATACATTATAAACATCTAGTGAAATGGCTTTGGGCCAACATACTGTACTGTATAAGTACAATGCAGTCAGAGTGTCCAGAGAGGAACTAGCCACCATTAACTGAATGGGTCTTGCAATTTGCTCTAAATAGTCTCATAAAATAAGAAATGAGTTTTGTTCACTTTCACCAGTTCAGGTTTATAAGAGGTCTGTGAGGTGAAGTCAAATTAAATAAAGCATAAAACTAATCCAGCCTGCAACCTAATCTTAATCCTTAAACTGCAGGAAGCAGAAAAATACAGTTATAAAACAAAATGGGTTTCTGTTTTCATATAAGACCTGTTATTAGGTCTTCTGTAATTTTCTTGAACAATTTGCTGGTCATGGAAATCTGCACACATGCTGTAGAAAATGGATAAAGGCATGTTTTCACCTGCTGGCTGAAATCTGTGTTAGAGTTCTAAGTATACAATATATGTATAATCTATCAGCCGATTCACGTTTTTAGTTGCAGTGTGGATTCTAATATTTTTTTGCATCTGAGACAATTGAAGAAGTGTTAATAGGTCAGTAAATGTAGGCTTAAGCAGCCAAAGCAGAACCAATAGCACAGTATTGATTACATTTACATGTAAAAGTGTTTATTATCTATAGAATTTCTTTAAGGTAATCATTTTGAAATAGGTCCAGAAGAAAACCTTTAAAACAGTATTTGTATCCATGCAAATTATAGTTTAATGATGCATTTATGATTTGTAGTGTCATTTACAAATGCAAAAGTAAGTTGCCCAGAATAAAATCTGAAAAATATACATTGTGTTAATTCAGGAAAACATTGAAAACGCCTGGCATTTGCTTAACACTGACACTTTCCCCTTCAGGTTAGACTTATGATCTTTCACTGACTCTTTGGTATTAATACAACACACAAAGAGTACCAAAGAATGTGCAATTTGGAACAGTGTGATTCATCCAGGCATTCTGTCATTAGTTTGAAATGAATGCAAGACAGATTCCAAATTGAGATCTGGTAGAAAAACTCTCTCTAGCGTCGAATATGAAAAAGTTATTTAACGCTACAATTGTCAACGCTTTGGGCATAGCATTTTGTATCTAGCCCATGTTATTATTTTTAGTGGGCACCTGTTACTTTGTGCCTTGACCTCCTCTGGGAAATATTGCTAGCAGTGAAGAGATTCCTCAGACTGATGGACCCCAATAACTGTCTGTGCAGCCTGTATTTTTAAAAGCAACCTCTGGCATACAAGAGCAAACAACTCAAGCACATATAGAAGTGTTAATATAAATGACATGCAATGGAACACAGAACTAGGAAAAGGTCTGAAAAGGTGAGATGAAAACCTACCACTGGGTGTTCTAAAAGTGATTCATTTTAATCATTTTACCAGTGCTGAGGAATGCACACTGCTCTTTCCCAGAACTGAAATCTCACCAATTGTCACAATATTTCTGCCATCTATGATGAAGGAGGGTCTCTGGAGTTCACAGAAAAGTACCTGAATGGTCTTGACTGCAGTGTCAAAATGAAATGGGAATAAAGTTCATTTTTCAGTGGCTATAATGGTGTCAAATAAAACAGGAAACTAATTCACTAAAGGAATAAAAGCACCACTGTAGCAAAAAACATTTCACTCAGTTCAGCAAGGGTGAAAGAATGAGCCACAATGCATTTACAGTCACATTCGCTCACCTGTGACCAGGATGGTGGATACAGGGAAATGATCAAACTAGGTCAATTCTAAATGCTTTTCAAAGTGTAGGATTTAAAAAAAAAACATGAATTAACATGACAACATGAAACCACAAATAATAAAAATGTGTAAAACTAAATTTTTTGGGCTCTTTATCTTGCCATTTTGGGGCTACATGTGAAAAGATAAGAAAGTTCAATGTTTTCAACCCAACAACAAAATCATGTTTTCAACATGATTTTCTCTTTCAAAAATATTTTCAAATATGTAAAATTGTCATTGGCGAAAAACAAAAGAAATGCAGTTGTATGTTTAAGCATTTATTAAAATGTAAACTGAAAACTTCAGAATGGGTAAGATATTGTTCCAAATACATATATATATATATATATATATATATATATATATATATATATATATATATATATATATATATATATATATATATATATATATATATATATTATATAATATATATATATATATATATATATTATTTAAACCGAATCGATATCTTAACTAAAGATATGAGGAGGCAGTGTGGTCCAGTGGTAAAAGTCCAAGGGTTGTAACCAAAAGGTCACCGGTTCAAGTCCCAGCTCTGCCACCGATTAACTCACTGTGTGACCCTGAGCAAGTCACTTAACCTCCTTCTGCTCCATCCTGTGGATGAGATGTTAAATCAATGTCCTATTGTAAGTGACTCTGCATATAATGCACAGTTCACAGCCTACCTCTCAAAAGCATTTTGTGATGGTGGTCCACTATGGCCCTAAATAAAGAGATCGATTGCACAAAGCTGTTTATTTTGTTTAAAACATAAATGCTGCTGCCCTTTGACTCCTTACTAACATCAATAAATACAACAACGATGCAATGGAAGTTAATGGTAAAGACAGCTGGGAGTTTAAGGAGGTCATAATTTAGTACAGCTTAGGATAGTGGTCCTCTAAACTATGCCCATGGGCACCAATGTGTCTGAACTGTAATCTTTAATACTCTGCAATACTGATGTATTTCCATGGGAAGATGCTGTGGATGAGCCGTATGAGAGGAAGAAACTTCGGTATGCTCAACTAGCTCCTGAAGCAGAACAGCGAGGATGAAGAGTCCGAGTTTACCCAATGGAAGTGGGTGGTTGAGGATTTGTGGCACACTCTACAACCTGGTTTTTCAGAGACATCGGGTTCAGTGGCCAAGAGTTGCGAGGCAGAGTGAAGAACTTACCTGAAGCAGCAGAAAGGAGCAGCAACACACTGTGGTTGAGATGGAAAGATTCTGGATGGGGATCTCAAGCACAATAAAAAGAAAGCAACGCTGATGTACAAGTAAGTAAGCTGGGCTGAGCTGCTTCGCGGATGGAGGGGGGTGATGCTGGGATACCAGAATCACTGTTGAGCCCTCTTGAGGTGTCGTGGGCTAGTCAACGAAACATAGAGGATGGAAGGTGCCCACTTGAAGACCCCAGAGATGTACCCTACTTAGCTCAATCCAGATGGTTGTCATGCTGATGCGCTGGGGAGACCGCACTGGGTTGATCCGGAGCCAGCATCGCAACCGTTGTGTGTGCTGATGCGCTGGGGAGGCAAAATGAGCTGATCCCTGGAGCCAGCATTACACTTCAGCAATCAACACCAGACAGAAGGATATCTACATCATCAGATGGAAAACAACGCAAATGGATGGAGATGCAGATGGATCACATTAGTTTACTGCAAAACTATGTCTTAGTTGGTGCTTATCTTGGCAAGAGCCAAGTTCAAATCAGCATGAAGTTCAACATCTACTCTCATGTAATGGAAATCTAGAATTCAAGTCATCAAATCACTCTCTGCCTTTGTGCCATTTGATACATCTATAATTTAATGTTATTTTAATTGACATTTTGGAAAAGGAAGTTAGTGAAATATCAAGAGAATCAATGATCGAGGCCTGTACCTTATGAGAAATGCAAATGTGTGCCCATGGCCCAAAAAATTTTGAGGAGCACTGGCTTAGACCATTACAATAGACCCATGCATCTGAATAACCTATGTTTTAAAAACTGCTTTATGTTATAGTCAGATGTTTTAACCATCTAAAAATGTAAAAATCCAACTGATATTAAATATAAAATGAAGCTACCATATTATTTTTATATAATAATAATAATAATAATAATACCAATAAATGAATCATTGTAGCATTTTGCAATAAGAATGAAATACTCTGCAGTCTATGAAGTTATAGAACATTCTGCAGTCTATAAGGTTTACATAACACTCTGCAGTCTATAAAGGTTATAGAACACTGCAGTCTAAAGGGTTATACAAAACTCTGCAGTCTATAAGGGTTATAGAATACTCTACAGTCTATAAAGGTTATAGAACACTACAAGAGTTATAGAATACTCTACAGTGTTTATATGAAACATGTTACTTTACCTTTTGTAGTATTATCATTATTGCAGCTATATATTTTTCAGCATCTTCTCAATTGTTTTTCAAACACCGTGAGTGATAGCTCATCTGGGGAATAAAGCTGGGAACATGTCACTTGTACAAGGAGAAAGAGGAGTTTTCTTACTGGCATCACAGTCTATCCAGATCATGCTCCATCCTGTAATTATGCTCTCATATAAATGAATGGCTATTGTGGTAACTGAAAATGAGTTGCAGGAGGGGAGCACGATCTGGATACACTGTGATGTTCACAAGACACATCCTCATTCTCCTGAGAAAGTGTTCGGTTATACTCCCCCAGCTGCTTCATAATGCATGATGTGAATAAAAAGATCAAAACAATCAGGATTATGTTGACAAATATATTGCCAGGATACAGCACAGGTGTTCAGTAACCCTACAATGTTAATGAAGAACCGGTTTTGACTGTTCTGTTTTTTGACTCACCACAGTTTGAAACTGGCACTTTATTTCATAACATGCTCCAAAAGCCTACAACAGAGCCTACTCTGTGTAGAAAACAAAGCACTTCAGATAAAATAGGACATGTTTTTGTGGTACAAAATACATTTATGTTTAATATTTTACTTTCACTCTCTAAATTGGAATTGTAAACAAACAAAAAAAATACCTTAAAATGACAAATACATGATTTAAAAAAAAAAAAAAAAAAAAAAAAAAAAAAAAACAACTTTCAAGTTACTTAAATGTGAAAAAGTTTTTACTTAATCAAGCACTTACCCTGAAGGCAAAATTCTGTCCGACTGACAGGTTTGATGTACATGAAAAGAACTGTGTAGCTTGTAATAAACATCAAGGGAATTATACAGCTTGCTGCAATAAAGAAACTGCTTCAAAGGCTGTGATATATATTTCTTAAATAAGAATTTTTTTTATGTGCTCTTAAGTGTTCCACACTCTAGTTTGCAATTAACTTTTACTGAAACAAAACAACGACAGTGCATTGTTTTCTGTTGGCTTTGTTTCCAATGTAACATAAAGCAGACACGATGGTGCAGGATGTCATCACTGTATATTTCAAATACAATAAATAAACAGAAGACCTTGGTACACAAAGTACTGTATAGCCCACTGTTATACTGTAACCATTGATGCAATTTTGGCTTTTTGTTTTTCACTCCTATTGAAAGTAAATGTATATAAAATATTTCTTTTGCTTGCAGATACTTCTCTGAGTGCATTTATTTATTCATATTGAGAGAACCCGTCTTAAAAGGCACACCTTGTTTGGGTTCCTACTGTACATACAAGGACAACACTTGGAGCTTGGAAAGGATCTCTGTTCAAGAACCTCCAATGCTAAATCTCAAATCTTTCAATCCAACCCTAAAATGTATGAAGTAAAAAAAAACTAAAAAAACAATGATGAATACTTCTCTTTCTTTGCCACAAGTAGCAAAAATAAGCCTTTTAGTAAGCAATTACTTGATATCTCATTCTGTCTAAATTTCACTGAAGCATTCTTGTGTTTACAGGTGGAATATAATATTTTTGACATCTTAAAATAAATTAGGCAATTTTTTTTTCATTGCAGTACTATGACTTACTGTACAGCGAGCAAATATGATACAGCAGATATATTTCGACTCGGATTCAAAGATTTCTTGTCAAATGGATTGGGATTATTTATAAAGCATGGCAATCTTTCCATTTGATTAGAACTGGCCCAGCCTGGTGGATTGCAGGCTGTGGGATCGAGGCATTCCTGAAAGGGTGCGGTAGAAGCTTGAAGGCGGTGACTTCATGATGAACTGGGACGTGACTGGCAACAGATACCTAAAGCATTGGAAAGGAAGAATAAGAAATTAGACTCTATCTCATAATGTGGGGACTGCAATCCCCACAACACTGCCATCCTCAAACTGCAGGGGGAACTTTATTGCTGTTCTTCTAATATTTATCACATTATAATGCTAAATAATATAGAAGTTCTTTAAAGATGGCGCTCACATTCAAAAATTGGAGGCAAAGTAGAAAAAACGACCTTAAAAACCAGGAAAAATTGTGCAAGATGGCCTACATAGCGTCTGTGTCATGACAAAAACTTTATACATTTATCAGGAACTGCAAAGAACTGTTTAATTTGATGAGTTAGAGAAGTAGTACTATGAAATTAAGAAAAAGCAGCAAAGATTAGTTCAGCACTTTATTGAAAACATTAATTCTGCAACAATTAAAAAAACAAAGTAGAAAATGGATACAAGGTTTTTACAAACATTTAAAGACATACAGTTTTAATTATAAAATGTAATGAAACATTTGAAATTGTTAAATTAATTTTTTAGTCACATTAAAATGTGATGTTAAACTAAATATCTCTGAACACATTAAAGATAAAAAAAAAACCCTTCTGTATAAAATTTAACAGTATTATCTTAACCATAATACAAAAACAACAACAAAGTTCATTAGAAATTCATTAAAAAGCTTTAATGAGAAATGTCTTTTGTCTAGTAGTTATTGTTGAAAAGTTCATGTTTATGGATTTCATGAGATAGTGTTTAATATTTTCTCAGATAACTGAGTTCATAGGACATCCTTTAAATTTTTAATGCGAATCTAGCTACCAAAAGAGCATTTCTTTTGACATCCCAAATTTCAGTGCACCAGTCCATCATAAAAACTAAGCTAATCATGGGGTATGATGCTCTTTAGTTGTTGCAGGTGTTTGTATTTTTGATCTTTGATCTTCAGACTGGAAGCATACAATGGAGGAACTGTAAGAGGCTGTTGGAGACACTTCTATTCTTACATCTGTGCACTGCACTCCACAGATCTGTGTGATAGATTAAACTCTAGTGAGCCATCCATATTGTACCAGGACAAATTGCTGAGTAATATGTAACTGAGCTGAAGTCACTGAAGAAAGTGTGATCCACATACTTAATGGTCTAAGGTGCAGGCCTCCTACAGGACCTCTGCATCAAATTAATGCCTTTGTCCTTCAGTTTTCTTCGCTGTGGACAGTCACATTCCATTTGTGTGTGTCCACGCTCAAGGTATTTTTGTGTGATGGTCTTATTAGTTATGGCACAGTGAAGCAAGGCATTCAAAAGAACAGTGTTGTGGTTTTGGTATCCGCAGTCATCACTCCACAGAATATATTCGTCATATTCGCTGTGCTCATTGAGATAGTCAGTGATGCAGAACGCAAATTCATTTGAAGATAATCCTCCCTCTCCTTCATGCCAAACGTAGCAGGTGACATCATGGCTACTCATGTTGTATAATGTAAAATTGTGAATTTAAAGCTTTGTTTTGTAGTAAATCGCTGAGGTTCTAAGTATTGGACAAAGAAGAGGTGCTTGAAGGCCCATACTAAGAATCAAAACCTTTTGCTTGCCATCTATGCCACTTTGTTTGTCTGCTTCTTTTGATTCATATGCTTCTTTTTTTCTCTGTCAGTGAACTTGCCATGTATCTTCCAAAACATTACCTGCCTTGAAGGCACAGCAGGTGTCACACTGATCTTTTCTAGGATGGTAAAGACTCAGGTTTAACTTTCTAATCTCCTCACTGTTTTGTTTTGTTATTTTGTTCACAATATTCTGCGTATTTTTTGTGTAAATGGAACAAAGAAGTAAAGACATGTTCATGTATAACTCTGAACTTGAACAACGACAGTAGTGTGATGGTACATTTAGCAAACTAGTAAGGAATGCTCTGAGAAATTCTTGTTCTTCAAGGTCAAATGTACAAGGACGAGAACGCTGCTGCTTCGTGTTGTCTTCAACTACAGGTATGTTTTCTTGACTGTTTTGGATCCAGTTCCTCACAGACTATTCCCGAGCTCGAGTATGTAGAGGAACATGTTTTTCTATACTGGTTTTCTTATTCCATCTTCTTTCAGGTGGTAAAATATGGAAGACGATCATCTAGAATTCTCAAGTCTGTTTTTTTTGTTTTTTTTTAGTTTAACTGCACATTCTCTGCTAGGCATCCCGCATAAACTTTTCTTATTATTCAAGTCTATTATTAATATTCAAGACTGACATGGAATACTGCTCAGTAGTTGACACTGTATTATCCAGTTGACATACAAGGTTAAGTCACATGGTGTTTTGAATAAACTTTATTAGTTGTTGAGTTATGACATTAACACAAAAGCAAATGTTAAAACCCCATTTGGCTAAAATACCACACATTTTGGCCAATTATCAAACTCTTGTGAGCAGATACAATTCAAACTTCAGAGCCAGCTATATACTATGTGCACTATGCCCTGCTGTACTGTACTGTATGCCAGTCATAAATTAGTGTTCAGCCAATCTGAGTTCACTGTTTCCCTTCTGAAATCACACTATATGAACACGTTTTGGTTGAGTAAAGCACTGACATTCCCCTTGTTTACAGAAAATAAACTCTCTCTTTGTTAGTAACCTTTGAAGAACAAAGGCTTCTGTTTTTTCATAAAAGCTGTTTTTTCTACTTGGAGAACATGCTATGCATGACTGTAGATTAATTGAAGATATGTAAATTTTGGAATATATAAACAGAAATCTTATTTACCATTGCCGTAATTTTTGGCAAGCAAAAACATATTTCTTACAGTACCAATTAAACTTAGTAGCCTCTTCTAATATTTAGTTTAGTTTTAGTTTCAGGTAACCTAAATTTGACCCCATGGAAAAGGTGAGCTTTTGGTATAGTCTGTTTCTTAAAATTTGTTCAAGATCGACTTTTAAATTATATTAAATACTTCTGTGGGTTCAAAAACAGTATAATTTACAGTATTTACAGTATAATCGTAAATCTTGAAAAACTACTCACTTCTAAATCTTTTGTAGTCATTTTTGTATTACTTTAGTATAAATACATGTTAATTTGGATTCATATGTTGTTTTTTTCTGACTTTATGTGAACGAAAAGACACACATTTGCCCGTTTTCCCATTGGAAATAGTGATATTTTGAAATATCACTATCCTGGTCACAAAAGCAAAGTTTGTAGGGAATAATAGCCATTTTCTATACTTTTGAGGCATAAGCAATTAGGAAATAACACTTACTACCCAGGAACAAAAATTGTGTTTCATAGTGTTATTTGTTAAAAAATGCTACAGGACATAAAAATGCAAATCCCAAGCAGTGACAATCTGAAGAATGTGTTTAAAACCCAAGGGGTTTATTGTCAGAAGTAGTGGAAAACTTTTCACAATCGATACTACAATCATAGCTAACACTAGGCACCACTGCACCAAACACACAACTGTCAGCAATTTTGAGGCTGGTTTGTAAGCACATTTGTATCATATGTGTGATAATTATCTGAATCAAATACAATATGATTTCCGGGGCTGTACTCTTGTAAGAACCCTCTAATTAAATGTGTGGTACTTTAAATTGTTTACGGAAGTAGCTGAACCCTCCATCACAAAGGTTTGTATCTCTTAACAGCATACCAGAAACACTTAAAAGATGTGTGCTTGTGTGGGAGAATGAACAATCAGGGACTTCAGTTCAGAAGTTCAGGCACATGCCAATGCAGTAATGAATCACTGGAAAAGGGGTTGTGAGCATGAAGGACTATATGAGACAGTACTCCCAAAACCAATTTTAGTGGTATAATCATGTTTGACTTCCAGTGAGGAAAAAGCATGCGCAGTTAATGAAAAAATAACAAAGTTTGGCTTCTATTCCGTTTAGAAAGTGGGTCATCTCTGGCAATGCATTCATGAAGTACCTTACAAAGGAGAGAGTTGTATTTATTGTAGGAATCGCATGGCATTTGTCAAGTAAACTGAAACTGAGGGTAACGAGAGAAATGAGGGAACCACAGTCAGAATGGGAGATTGGGAGATAACTATAATCTTCAGCACGCTAAATCAAGTGTAGCCTCCTGCAGCATGTCATATCACAGACAAACAAAGAGGTAGTGAAAGGATGTGCAGTGTGAACTCTGTCTTATGAAACTGTGGACAGGGAGGGGATTTCAAAAGACAAGATTGTTATAAACCTGCTTCAAAGAATGAGGGGGTCAATGGTCGCACAGCAGTCCCTTGTGAAAGAACTGATTCTTTAACCGATTGTGATCTTCACCATATTCGGTAGATTTGAGAGGTGATGCAAATAAGAAGAACATGTACCGTAAATCCTCTGATACACAATGTTAAATACGTGTTCCATATGCTTTTGTTGCAATATGAAATCTGTTTGTTTTTTAACAAAAGTTGCCATTCAAAGCACTTGTATGGATTTTGACATACAGTTGATTACAGTAAATTGCTAACAGTTATTAATAAAGTGGAATTTGAAGGCAGCAAGGGATCAGTGGTAAGGTCGTATGAATGATGAACCCTGTATGTTATATTAGATGGACCATTTCTGATGCAGGGTTCATTTGGATTGTTCCATGCCCATATATTAATTTGACTGAGAGAAGCATCAAATAGAGCTGTGTACGAACTGTGAAGCCAAAGCGTTTCTATCATAAGTCAAGCAAACAAATCACATGAACTTGGAATGACAGTCGTCTTAAATTAGATGTGAAGAAGCCCCAGAAGCCTATGTCTGGGGTCCCCAAGTGGCTCATCCAATTAAAGTGCTGCCGTTGGGAGCACAGGTTAAGTCATACAGCTTGGACGGTGCCAGTTCGCGTCTAGGCTGTGCAAAGAGGCTGAACTTTGCTGGGGACACCGAAGGGGGCATCACATTGGAACTGCTTCTCCCAGGGTGGGTGATGGGAAACCGGCAGGGATTGCTTCTCCTCATCGTGCAACAGAGAACCCTACTGGCCACAAACCGAGCATATTCAATGGATAAAAAGCATGGCTGACCTCCAGGATCTGTAGTCCGCTCACCTCTGCTCTGGATTACTCGGTGTAAAACCGATTATGGCTTTAGGCTGGTGAGATCGGAGGACGCTCACACGCCCTCATAATGTCTGTTCTGTGTGGGGACTCAGTGTGGTGAGGAGAAAAACATATACTTGGACATTCCAAATTGGGGGGAAAAATAAATAAAAAATAATAATTGGTCACATTCCAGCTGTGGAATGACTGACACATATAAGCACCCCCTTTCAAGTGATGCTTAATTATGAATGGGGTGAGTTGGTTCATCTAATATAACTTGACAGATTCATAATTCATCAAAATAATTGTTTTCATCAATTCATAGCAATTCCTTTTAGGGTCAATCTCCACAGCTTAATGCCATACAAATGGCACTCAAACCAAATACTAGTGTTTGCATTTCAGACTTAACAAAGGAACCCAGATTAGTGATCACACTCACAACAACCTCTGTATCCTCACAGCCCTATGTACTAAAGAATACAGCATGGTTGGTTTGTAACAGTACTGTCAAATGTTTGATTTTGTTTTAATAGGAGCAACTGTGTTCCTATAAAAACAAACATGCAACTGTTGGAGAATGTAAGTGCACAATTCTGTTAAATAGCTGTACAATGATGATCAGTCGTGGCAGTTAATTTCCACATTTCACTTCCAGAAAACATTTCTTACCAGATACTCCAACAGTAGAAGTTGAGGTATAATAACTGTATTTAACTGTAGATTGCAAATACAGTTATCTACTTCATACACTTCTGTTAAATCAACAAATATACAATTTATCAGTGTTGTGTTAAAACAAAAGCCTGGTTTTAAAGTGCACGGTTATGAAAAGAAATAAAAAGAAAACAGTGATTGAGGTTTACCTTGTGTCGTCCCATTCTAGACTGAGCCCAGTTAACGAACCTCTGGAATCTGCTACAAACTTATAAACCACTAAAAGACAGTCTCTGCAAAGCTGTACTAGCCTCTGGTAGCACTGGAGTTCCTGAGGGGTGACCACCTCTGTGCTTTTGTTGAAAATGATTTCCCAGGAGGACCTATTGACATAGAAACAAAACAACATCATTGATTGTGGTTGTTATTAGAACTATGAAATTACGACTGTGAAATGAACCAACGAAACGTCAGCTTTAAAAGCTGCATTTTTAAAACACCTATGTCATTGGAATAGCTATAATACTAGGGTTATACTTTCCATGGTCACATCTCGATAGGTAATCTCTAGTGGTCTGTAAAGTCAGCACAACCTACCCCAATGTGACCAGAAATTTCTATTGTTTTTTATTTGTTCACTGCAGTAATGTAACTAAAGACGGGTATAAAGTGTGAATTCAAAATCACAAAGGCAGATAGAAACAAACACAGAAATACATAAGACATTCTTAATAGTAGACACAAAAAAAACAGATCTGCTGTAATGAACTGTTTTCTTTTGGAGCTCTTAAAATAAGTAACATATGGCTTATGATCCTCAGACACTTGTATACAGACCAAGTGAAACAAACCGTCAGTTGAAACAGTGTAAGCTCACGATAGCATCAGTTAATTATGTTCAGTGGCACAGGTGCTAGAAACTAAAAGCTGGAGTTGGAACATTTCAAACTCGAGACGTGTTGCTGTGCTTAAAAATCCCCTCAATCCCCAGCTTAGCAAAAAACCCAAAGATAGCAGGACACTTGCAGTTTCATTAAGTTATGACTGTAGTGAAGAGAAACAGTTAGATGTATTTCTGTGAGCGGCTAATGGACACTGCTATTACAAATCAAAGAGCATTATATATGGAAATACCCAGTAACATTTTTGTTTAAAGGGTAAGAACATAAGAAAGTTTACAAACCAGAGGAGGCCATTCGGCCCATCTTGCTCGTTTGGTTGTTAGTAGCTTATTGATCCCAGAATCTCATCAAGCAGCTTCTTGAAGGATCCCAGGGTGTCAGCTTCAACAACATTACTGGGGAGTTGGTTCCAGACCCTCACGATTCTCTGTGTAAAAAAGTGCCTCCTATTTTCTGTTCTGAATGCCCCTTTGTCTAATCTCCATTTATGACCCTTGTTTCTTGTTTCTTTTGTCAGGTCGAAAAAGTCCCTTAGGTCGACATTGTCAATACCTTTTACAATTTTGAATGCTGGAATTAGGTTGCCGCATCTTCTTTGATCAAGACTGAACAGATTCAATTCTTTTAGCCTGTCTGTATGCCAGAACTGAACACAATACTCGAGATGAGGTCTTACTAATGCATTGTACAGTTTTAACATTACTTCCCTTGATTTAAATTCAACACTTTTCACAATATATCCGAGCATCTTTGTTGGCCTTTTTTATAGCTTCCCCACATTATCTAGATGAAGACATTTTTGAGTCAACAAAAACTCCTAGGTCTTTTTCATAGATTCCTTCTCCAATTTCAATATATTTTTAATGTGCATTTTTATTTCCTGCGTGCAGTACCTTACACTTTTCTATTAAATGTCATTTGCCATGTGTCTGCCCAGTTCTGAATCTTGTCTAGATCATTTTGAATGACTTTTGCTGCTGCAACAGTGTTTGCCACTCCTCCTATTTTTGTGTCGTCTGCAAATTTAACAAGTTTGCTTACTATACCAGAATCTAAACATTAATGTAGATTAGGAACAATAGAGGACCTAATACTGATCCCTGTGGTACTCCACTGGTTACCTCACTCCATTCTGAGGTTTCTCCTCTAATCAGTACTTTCTGTTTTCTACATGTTAACCACTCCCTAATCCATGTACATGTGTTTCCTTGAATCCCAACTGCATTCAGTTTGAGAATTAATCTTTTATGCTGGACTTTTCAAAATCTTCTGGAAATGTAAATAAACCATGTCATATGCTTTGCAATTATCCATTATCGATGTTGCATCCTCAAAAAAAATCAAGCAGGTTAGTTAGACACGATCTCCCTTTCCTAAAACCACATTGACTGTCTCCCAGGATACTGTTACCATATAGGTAATTTTCCATTTTGGATCTTATTATAGTTTCCATAAGTTTGCATATAATAGAAGTCAGGCTTACTGGTCTGTAGTTACCTGGTTCAGTTGTGTTTCCCTTTCTGTGGATCGGTATTATGTTTGCAATTTTCCAGTCTGTCGGTACAACCCCTCTGTCAAGAGACTGTTGCATGATCTTGGTTAGCAGTTTGTAAATTACTTCTTTCATTTCTTTGAGTACTACTGGGAGGATCTCATCCGGCCCAGGGGATTTGTTTATTTTAAGAGCTCTTAGTCCCTTTAATACTAATGCCTCGGTTATGCAAAAGTTATTTAAAACTGGATAGGAACTGGATGACATGTGGGGCATGTTGTCCGTATCCTCCTTTGTAAAAACTTGTGAAAAGTAATCATTTAATATATTTGCTTTTTTTTTTCTTCATCTATGATTTTGCCATTTGTATCTCTTAGACATTTAACCTCCTCCTTGAATGTTCTCTTTCTGTTGTAATATTGGAAAAACATTTTGGAATTGGTTTTAGCCCCCTTAGCAATGTTCATTTCTATTTCTCTCTTGGCCTTTCTAACTTCTTTTTTGACTTGCGTTTGCAGTTCGGTGTACTCTTTCTGTGTACTTTCTTTTTGGTCCCTTTTTAACACTCTGTAAAGTGCCTTTTTTCGCTGAATTTTTTTTTTAATTGATCTATTAAATCATTTTGGCAATTTAGTTTTACATTTAGATTTGTCTACTTTAGGGATGTAATTGTTTTGCGCCTCTAGTACTACATACAAGGTACATAAGGACCTTTTTATTTTATTGTGATAAGTTGCCAAGTGTTGCTAAAACTGTTTAGGTAAGGTGTGTGTATTGTTTTATTTTTTATTTCACATTTTGTCCACTTTTTAAAACTTTTACATTGCATTTTCTGTCTCATGATGGCTTCCCATGGACCCGCATGGACCTCTCAGAACTACATTTCAGGAGGATGGTAGTTCTGAGAGGTCCATGCTGGTACTTGGGAAGCCAGGGAATGCAATTTAAAAGCTTAAAAAAGTGGTCAATATTTAATAAGTAAATAAATAAATAAATAAATAGGGTGTGTATTAACCACAGACAGTAAAACAGGCCTGGTTCTGTTGCATTAACTGTTCAGTGAGCAAGCATCTTCAAATGTTTTAATGTTGTAATTACACTTCCCTTGTTATTTTATATTGTTTTCAATTATTCTGGATGGTCCTGTTGCATCAATATTTACTTCTTACAATTATTTTTCTAAATCTGCCTGTACTTGAGATTCTCCAGACATCCTTAAAGCCAGGTAACAGCAGATTTAGAGAAAATGCATAATAAATCAATAACCTAGAACTACAAATTACTGCTATGTAAGCACCATAAAACAGATGCAGAGTTTAACAACTAAAATGACATTTGAAACTACTGTACTTATTTTTTTTCATTTTCCAAGGGACACACAACACAGCATCATTGCAAAGTTACAAACATACTTTATAAACTGCCCTGTATCAAGGGATATGCTTTCTAAGTTTATGTTAAAAAAAAAAAAAAAAACTTGTTGGTTGAGTTTTTTATACACAGGACTCACAAAGGACACTCTGCAGTTTGTTGTGATTTTGTCCAAAAACTAAAATCTCTTAACCTGTATCAGACCTACCCCGAATTGGAGAAGCAGTTCCAAAGCCCTTGTCCATGGCTCCACAGAAGGTGATTGAAAACACGACTAAAAAGGCGGTATATATGTAAACTGTCAACGTCAGGCTCCTTCCATATCCTCTGCACAGCAAAGCAGAGATTTGTTCTAACTATGTCCAAAGCCTAGTGGAATAGAATATTCAAAAACAAAACTAAGAATTTCTTGCAGGTGTCTGTCAACAAATCAACATCCACGAACAGATGTCTCCACAGTCATTAAAATGCAATGTGGGAATACATTGGTAAAACACATTGTTAAGGTCACACCTTCACAGAATGCAGTTGTAGACAAATTAGTGACAATTATGCTAACTCGGCAGAGAAAATTACAGATGACAAAGGAGAAAGAGATGTAATTATAGAGTACACTTCACATTGGTACAATGGAGTATACTCACAACAAGAACATTCATTGCAGCAAATGTCAGTTTGATGCAAACAATATGAAAAGTTCTTGCACAATAGATATTTTTTTAACATATTTACTTGGGGGCCTTAGCCCTTTGCATGTACACCTTTTAGGAATGTCTGAAATTGTATGTTCAACAAAAACATTACAAATTTAATGATGTTCCATGAGTGAGAGTGAGTCAGACAGTAGCTAGCCCAGCATCATATATTAATCACTTTAGTGTGAAGGATGGTACAAATCTACCAGATGCCTGGAGGTTCACTTTGACTGGCACCTAGATTTTTAAAGGAAACGGGAATACCCATCAGACTATGAGCCACAGTGCCTGAGAAGTTTGCTTTTAATGCACATCTCAATGTCAATTTCAGCTCCCCTTTAAATACTGTTACTATAGCTTGTAAAGCAGTCAATGATGGTTTAATAAACAAACAGCTGCCATTGTTTACTGTACATTAGGGTGACCAGATATCAAGAGTGAAAAATCAGGGCACTTAGTGAGAGGATGAAGGAAACCTTGTGCACTACTGCACAGCGCAAGCGATGCAAGCTACATATCTTCCTTTTGTGAGAGGCTTTATTCCTTCGCCTTCCTGTGTGCTTTGCACTTAGGCAAAAACAAAAAAATACTCCAAAGCGGTTAACTTTCTTGTTTACTGTTCAGATGACAATGATGTTTTAATCAGCCTATCAGTGTGTCTGTACTGGCTTTTCTGTGATCTGCTGTACTGTATGTAGCAGGTGGGACAAAGTCAGTGCTGCATTGTTTTGATTTAGGTTGCTAAAATCTAGTTTTCAGCATTAGACGTAAAATACCAAAAAATGGACGAATATCAAATATTTCGGCTGAGGATCGTTTCAAGACATTTCCCAAATAAATTGCACATACAGATGGAGTTAATTGTTTTGCACGTCTTGTAATGCGACTTAAAGAAAATATGATTGATCGCTATAACTTCAGAATCACAAATTAAACAAAAGGCTACTACAGAGTCTGCTGAACAGAACGTAAAACAAACAGCAGCTTTCAGAAAACAAACTGGAAAGTCAGCGCAGACAAAAAAGTATTCCTGTGTTGGTTGTACCCAAGTTAAATCAGCACTACAGATACAATCAAGCACAGCTACCTCAGTTAAAATAACCTTTTGTTTTGTTTTAAGCACAGTTTAAAAATAAGTGAACAGTCTCGCTCAGCATTTAATAAATAAACAGAACAGACAGAAAATAACCAGTTGTAATAATACAAAAACAAGACATGGCACATTAGCCAAAATAAATAGACAAACAAAACTGACTATACAGACAAAAGACGGTGAGCAGATATTTTACCTATTACTTATCACAATTATTACTATTACCTCCATCTCCAATCCCGTTCTCCACTCATCGAACACACAACCCCAAGTGGGTGAAAACATGCAGCTTTTATGCAGAAGTACCAAAACTCGATTGCTAATCAATCATTCAATTGGAGTCTCGGTACAACTGCACGTGAATTAATAAAGTGCAATTCCCCGTGCTCACATATTATTACTTTTTACTTGCACGTGAAGTGCTGCGCAAACCTCGTGCCTAAATACAAATATACATTTTAAACACTCGTGTTACACAGACCCGTTTATATCCCATGTACCAATGACTATACACCAACATTAACACACAACAGATAACACAAAATACACACAGGGGCGGGCACTTTGCCACACCATCATGACACTTTGCCAGTAAAACTGGACACACCAAGAAAAACACTTGATGCATACCGCATCATATGACTGCAGGTTAACGTGATTGGATAGCCGCATAAATGCAATGCAAACAACTCATTCAAACAACATGCCCTTAAACAGTAAAGTATGCTGTTGCACCACAACAGTACAGCAGCCACATATACGAAATTTGTGAAAATCAAATTTTCACATTTTATGCCTAGGTTTTCAACGAATACTCAAAAAATCGGGACAAATGGTGTCCTGACCTCAATCGAGACACAGGACAAAGCCCCTAATATCGGGACAATCACAATTTTATCAGGACGTCTGGACATCCTACTGTACATGCACACTGTAGCCCAAACAGAAAACTAGACCAAAATCCTGGCATGTATACCAGTCATATTAGCAATGTATTGATGGAATAAACATTTGAACTGAAGTGGCTCGATTGAAAATATGTATTTACAGATATTAGATGTGTGTTGATTACTTGAGAATATGCAATTTAGGCTCATAACAATGCAATTCATTATTTAGTTATGTTTATTCATAAATATTCATAACAATCCCAGCATCTAAAAAGGTACAGTAAAATGTCAGGGAGTTTCTTGAGACTAATTAGATAAACATTTCTTTGTGCACCTTTGTTTTTAATATGTAGGTGTTTAATTGATTCTCAGTAAATACAATCCCTTGAAGCCAATTGTTTTATTTGTCAATGAAAGTGTCTGCTCTCTTACCTTCCTTTGTTCGGCAGAATCTAACTTCACAAGCCAGTACAAGGCCACTTTTGGTTTATGATATTTCCAGTTATCCAGTATCTGAAAGTACGAAGACAGACAACTATGAAAAGGATTACAAGGATTCATTTGAAAATGAATACATGCATGGACTGTGAATATAAAATATGCATTGCCCCATTCAGTAATATTTTGCATCATAATTTCTAATCCATATGTTTCAGAAACAGGTGTTGAGAAAATGATTACAGTATATGCAATCACACATTTCCTATGTGGTGAAATGAAACAGAGCTTTTTTTTGTTTTCTTTTGGGCACCACATGAAGTACATGTACAGTATATATTTAATTTGGTAACTGGCAAAAAAAAACAAATTCACTGAGCATCAGAACTCACTTTCAGTGGTGTCCCATATATACACACACACACACACAATGGTTTCCAAAGAGTATTGCAATGCGATGCATATGCAGTGTATATATATATATATATATATATATATATATATATATATATATATATATATATATATATATAGCTCTGGAAAAAATTAAGAGACCACTGCAAAATTATCAGTTTCTCTGGTTTTACTATTTATAGGTATGTGTTTGGGTAAAATTAACATTTTTGTTTTATTCTATAAACTACTGACAACATTTCTCCCAAATTCCAAATAAAAATATTGTCATTTAGAGCATTTATTTGCAGAAAATGACAACTGGTCAAAATAACAAAAAAGATGCAGTGTTGTCAGACCTCAAATAATGCAAAGAAAATAAGTTCAGATTCATTTTTAAACAACACAATACTAATGTTTTAACTTAGGAAGAGTTCAGAAATCAATATTTGGTGGAATAACCCTGATTTTCAAGCACAGCTTTCATGCGTCTTGGCATGCTCTCCACCAGTCTTTCACATTGATGTTGGGTGACTTTATGCCACTCCTGGCGCAAAAATTCAAGCAGCTCGGCTTTGTTTGATGGCTTGTGACCATCCATCTTCCTCTTCATCACATTCCAGAGGTTTTCAATGGGGTTCAGGTCTGGAGATTGGGCTGGCCATGACAGGGTCTTGATCTGGTGGTCCTCCATCCACACCTTGATTGACCTGGCTGTGTGGCATGGAGCATTGTCCTGCTGGAAAAACCAATCCTCAGAGTTGGGGAACATTGTCAGAGCAGAAGGAAGCAAGTTTTCTTCCAGGACAACCTTGTACTTTGCTTGATTCATGCCAAAGCTGCCCGATTCCAGCCTTGCTGAAGCACCCCCAGATCATCACCGATCCTCCACCACATTTCACAGTGGGTGCGAGACACTGTGGCTTGTAGGCCTCTCCAGGTCTCCGTCTAACCATTAGACGACCAGGTGTTGGGCAAAGCTGAAAATTGGACTCATCTGGGGGTGCTTCAGCAAGGCTGGAATAGGGCAGATTTGTCTTTGTGAAAGGCGCATGAATCAAGCCAAGTACAAGGTTGTCCTGGAAGAAAACTTGCTTCCTTCTGCTCTGACAATGTTCCCCAACTCTGAGGATTGGTTTTTCCAGCAGGACAATGCTCCATGCCACACAGCCAGATCAAGACCCTGTCATGGCCAGCCCAATCTCCAGACCTGAACCCCATTGAAAACCTCTGGAATGTGATCAAGAGGAAGATGGATGGTCACAAGCCATCAAACAAAGCCGAGCTGCTTGAATTTTTGTGCCAGGAGTGGCATAAAGTCACCCAACATCAATGTGAAAGACTTGTGGAGAGCATGCCAAAACACATGAAAGCTGTGCTTGAAAATCAGGGTTATTCCACCAAATATTGATTTCTGAACTCTTCCTAAGTTAAAACATTTCTGTTGTGTTGTTTAAAAATGAATCTGAACTTATTTTCTTTGCATTATTCGAGGTCTGACAACACTGCATCTTTTTTGTTATTTTGACCAGTTGTCATTTTCTGCAAATAAATGCTCTAAATGACAATATTTTTATTTGGAATTTGGAAGAAATGTTGTCAGTAGTTTATAGAATAAAACAAAAATGTTCATTTTACCCAAACACATACCTATAAATAGTAAAACCAGAGAAACTGATAATTTTGCAGTGGTCTCTTAATTTTTTCCAGAGCTGTATATTATATATATATATATATAATATATAATCTATTATAGATATAGAATAATACACCCCTTATATTCAACCCCTTCAAAGTTTAAAAGAGAAGAAATAGGTTTTTACATGGAATTTATCATTGTTTATTACAACAACAACAACAAAATGGGTGAAAGTCGGTGCAATAAAATGACTGATTTTTCTGGGTAAATATCAGGGTTTATTTTGGCGAACGGAAGGACAAAAAAAAAAGTAGATGCTTTGACAAACGGAAACTTATGTGGTTTGCTAGAACTGCAAAATAACTCAAAACACTTTATTCCACCTCTGACTTTAAGAAAAACAATATATCTCTAATCCCCCAATGTGAGGCGAGAGTGTATTAAATGGAATGTCCAGACAGTAATTTATGTGTACAGAAATAAAATAATTTATTTTTATTATCTATACACAACAAAATAATTAAATAACAAAAGAAAACAAAATGGTGTGAGGGAAGGAGTGCAGGGGTGAAATCCAAAACAGGTCGTGATAACTCGTCTTTTATCGTCTTCGTGGTAAACCATACATAAAAAAAGACAAAAGAAATGTTAGTGTTTTTTTTTTTAAAAATCCCGCTGCACCAAACCAGTCTCTCCCTCTACCCGTTACTCCTCCTATTTTACTTTCGGACCAACCTCGAACACAGTAGTACGTTCCCTTTAATATGTAATGTCCCGCCTCTGTAGTCAGTGGAACACCAATCCTCAACTGACAAGTGTCCTTATCCTTCACTTGACTCCAGTGGCTGGAATTTACATACTCGTACTTCCGCCCCTCACCAAGGTGCCGCCCCTCAAAAGATGACTTTTGCCATGGTCACGAGATCTTGGTAAGGGAAGTCCCGAGTTGGTTTGATGCCATCTACTGTCAGGAGGCTGAATCACAGACCGAAATCCCTTTGACTCATCACACCCAATAAAAACTTTTTTTTGCATTTTAGACACATTTACCAGCCAGACGTTTGATTTTGCTGGGGCTTTAGTGAAATTCCAGAACTCCTGCCTAGCGTTGGCTTGCAATAGTTTTTTTAAAGTGTCCTTTCCAAGGCTCGTTCTCTTGCAATCTTGGATGTAGCCAAATTTTGAAAACACTCTCTCCACATCAGCTAAGCCAGGTGGAACACTGAGGGTGCGAGAAGCAGCACGGCTCAAAGTTAGAAAGTCGGTGCTGTGGATTTTGTAGAATTCATGAGGAGTCAATGTGCGGTTGTCTGGGGAAGGCATTGCCATGTATGTATCGCTTTCTAGTTTAGCACTTTCTTCGTTAGGGCCCACAAAGGGGGGAGATTATACAAGCATACTCTATAAATTTATCAGTTGAGGCCACAGTTTGGCAATGACAAACAAATCAATTCAGGTTTTCATTGACCTTTACATCCTGTGTAAACTTCGCGCAGTAAGAAGCTGAGTTGGAATTCACTGCTGCCACATCCATCCAGGTAATGTGGGCTTACACTGCACGATTTTTGCTGATTTCTTAAAATCTGGGATAAACTGAGGTTGTCGGGGACAAAATGGTCAATAAGGTTGAGAGGGTCTACGATTCCCTGATCTACAGTGAGAAAGCTAGTTCAATCGGTAAGTATGAGTGGTGCTGCATCTCCCAATTGCAAAAATCGTGCTGTGTAAGCCCGGCTTTACCGATCGAACTACGATTTCTCAGTGTAGATCGGGGACTGCAAGCTACACACACTACACGAGATATCTTGTCGAGGATTGCGCCTGTTTTCATTGCAGAATCGTAGACATCATTCGGGAGAATCGTGGACTCTAGCGAGGAGGCGACCATTGTTGTCTGTGCATTGTTTTGCACAGTGGACAGTACGGACTGATGATGCAACTCGATTCGAGGTGCAACCAAAATAATAAAATCTAATCTGTTCAAAATGCGCAACACTCGCTCGTAGTACAAAATATTTATCAGATTGAAAGATTGGCGTGGGAGATTGGCCGTCAAGCGAGTGCTGCGCTTTTGAACAGACTAGAACATAACTTTAATAGTAGACTACTACAAATTTGTTATAGGATTAAATATGTAACAACGTAATCTACATTCTCTATTTCTCACACACACAGACGCGTGCCCCTCCTCCTCGTATTTTGAATAAATTAGCAATACAAGCATACATTAGGGGTTTGAAAGGGGTATCGAATACGAGTGACTGTAGAAATTGATTGGCAGGAGAGCACACTCTACCACACACAGTATCTGCTTTGGCATTAACAAGTTATAACAATTATTTACTTACCAGCTACCTTCAATGAGCGATCATGATAGGAAATATGACTTATGTCAAAAATGGGCACAACCTTTCTCTTCGACGCTATTGTTGCTAGCTTGTCCTATTGGCTGCTGACAGCATTCATCAAGAAATCGGCCTGTAGCCCCTCGCACACTTCAGAAATTGCTTTGCCGGGGACTAAAGTTTTCTGACATGTTAGAAATTTGTCTGGAGGAGGCTGAGGAAGCAGGTTGGTTTTGGTTTTGGTTTTGGTTTTGGTTTCGGTTTTGGTTAATTTGAATCCAGTGAAGGCATTGCCAATCCTGGAAACCTTGTTTTTGTAACTTTGTTTTTGTATTGGGGTTTTTTTTTTGTGTTTACATCCCTTTATTTTGCCATTGTGCATTTTTATTTTGTGTTATTTATAACAAAAAAAAAATACAATTTTTTTTTTGAACTGCAGACTGTCTCTGGGCCTCTATCCACTTGCCAGCCTGCCACAGCTTAATATTTGTTTAGTTATAAGATTAATGCTGAATAGTCTGTGTTATAAAGTGCCAGTGCAGCTTTTCTTCAGATACTGTATCAAAAGGGAGACAGAAACAGAAGTTAGACCGAGAAGTTGTTTATCGTTTGAACAACACCGGTACTGTATTTACTGTAGAAATACTGCATGAATCACTAGTATAGATTATTGGGGGACATGCTGTAGGAGTGTTATGTCCGAGGCATGTTATAACTGAGAGTTATAGCGAAGGAGCACTGTATTGTATTTGAAAGGTCCACGGCCAGCTCAGCCACGTTGACTTCATGGTCGGCTGCAGCTAATAATATAGCTGAGCACCTTATTAAGGGGGCGCCCCATTAAGCCACTTGCTCCACACACACACACTGCATTATGACAAATATTATTTTTGTGCATTCACATTTTTCTGTATTCCTTTACATTACTTTATATTATTGTAATTTGATATATACTTTTATTTACATTTATTTTGTTTATTTTTCTTTGAATATACTTTATTTTCATTTTTATTCCTAGTATTGTACTGATTTTGATTTGAATGTATTTACAAAAAATCTGTTCATATCAGTATCTCGTACTCCAGTTATGTAAAGTATAGTTATATAATTGTTTTTTTTTTTTTTTTTTTTTTTTTTTGTGTGGCTATTGTTTTAAATAATTGTTTAATGGTTGAATTATTTTAGCCTCTACAGAATGATATCCGGAGTGAGTTGTCTTGACACAGTAGATACTTGCTACTGGCTGAAAGGCCACAGGTTCAAATACAGTACAAACCAAAAAAAAAAAGACCATAGGCACTGAAGCACTATTTGTCAGAAAATCTGAGACAAATGCAATTTGCATTTAGGTTACTTGATTAGGCATTCAAAACTAAGAGGCCCCTTGCAGAGATGCCTTGCACATGTGAGGGTGGAATGAAGCTTCTAATATATATAGGCCAGCTGAACTATTTTGGCTGGTATTTTATTACCTCTCTTATATAGGCTGGTAATGAAATGTGCTTTCTATAATCAAAGCAGCTATGCAAGATTAAGATTGACATAGTGTAATCTTGTGTACAAACATCCATCCTGCAGTAATGTCAAGAGGCTTAACCACCCTGTAAAGCGTAAAAAGGTCTTATCTCTTTTGAAACACCTTATTGTTGATATTGCCTTTCTCCAGGATCATTTTCAGCTGTGGGTAGGGTAGGCGGGACAGCTATTCCATTCTACATTCCACAATTTTAATTCACAAAACTATACCCTTTATTGTCTCTTAGAACTCCAGCATACTACTTGTTGCTGTTTGTATTTTTAGACCTTGTGCAGTTTTTGTTTGGTATTTTGTTTTGTTTAAATCTTTTGTTTTATTATTTAATAAAAGCTGAGCGCCGTAGCGTCTCAGTTTCACCCCCCAGTACTGTCTGTGTGTGTTCCTTTCTGGTCTGACGTTACCACTGCAGCCATCCTGTTCACACTCTCGCATATATTTTGTTCGTTTATCTAAAACAACAAAACTACCTGTCTGTTTAGTGATGGGAGCAGGTGTGGACGATAATAGTAATTTATCATTAATGACTGGTACTCTGGAGACCAAACTCTCCCGAGAGAAACTCAGTTTGAGACGGGCTAGCTTCGAAGCGAAAAATTTACTCACTGATGAAACTTCATTTTATATCTTATGAGATTTTTTTAGACAAAATCTGTGGTGCCCTCTTCTACCTTGTAGGAAGCATGAAGGCTTATTTAGAGGCCAGATTATTTTGTCCAGTGCGCAGGATAGAAACCGTCACTTAGAACGGCTTTGGCGAGTTGACAGACCTTATCCTTATCTTTATCTCTAGAATTAGAAATAGGGGTTATGTAATCTATCCCCACCTCCCATCTTTATGGAAAAAAAAATAAAAACAACTAATCTTACAGACTGTCTTTGATCTCTTGTCGACTTGTCGAAACAGCTGAACAGCTCTTAAATCCTGATACAGCATATACAAACATGGCAATAAGGCCAGTAGAAGTCTTGCACATCAGTTCTCTCCCAAGACAGTCCATGAAAGGTTCTTTCAAGTGAAATCTGCATTTGAGTGGTGGTGTACTACCATTGACCATAGTCAAATTAATAATCAGTTTCGTAACAACTAGGCTTGCTACTATTTGATTTAAATTTTTTTGCCAAATCGACAATTAATATCGACGTTTATTTTAGAAAGAATTTGCCGTTTTTTTCGATCTTTATTTTTCAATTCAAGCAGAGAATGGGTGAAATCGACCTTTATGCTTTAAAAAAAAAAAACAGACTTTTTATGCCATTGAAAAACATCTCATTTAGTGAAACCCCTTTACCATATTCAACATGCAATAAAACCATGGTTACTAACATTCTAATTGAAATAACGTTTGGTCACAGCTGACCTAAACATTTAAAAATTGTCTCAAATAAACCGTAGTAAACGCAGCATATAAAAGTGTATTACCCAGACCTTTATAGCAGACATTTACGAGTAAAAATAATATGCACAGAACAAAACATTAGATAGTTGAACAGAACCAACTTGCACTTATTATTTGGAGTCTGAGTTCCCCCTCTCCTGCTTCAGCATATGCTACCGGTCAAAAGTTTTAGAACACCCCCATTTTTCCAGTTTTTATTGAAATTTAAGCAGTTCAAGTCCAGTGAATAACCTGAAATGGTACAACGGGAAGAGATAAACTGCCAGAGGTTAAAAAAAAAGTTAGGTTATCAAAAACCGAAAAATAATGTACATTTCAGAGTTATACAAAAAGGCCTTTTTCAGGGAACAAGTAATGGGTTAACAACTTACAGCTGTTCTGCAGCAATGGAAGTAAATTAAGCCTTGAAAGTTGATGCTAACAATTCCTACAGGTGTCCCAACTTTTGTTGATTACTTACAAACCCTCTGTCTGTATAAAAGTGTTGGAACAGACTGTATTACTACACCCTCTTAAGCATTATTTGGACAGCACTGTATTGCAGGAAGTAGTATATTGCTATCATAATGGCGAGAAAAAGGCAATTAACAAAGGAAGACAGACAGACCATTATAACCCTTAAAAGTGTAGGTCTTTCCTTTAGAGAAATTGCAAAGAAAGCCAAGTTGTCAGTGAGTACAGTTTCCTACACCATCAAAAGGCACTTGGAAACTGGAGGAAACTCTGACAGGAAGAGGTCTGGCAGACCCAAAGCCACAACAGAATCAGAAGACAAGTTTCTGAGAGTCAATAGCTTGCGTGATAGGCGGCTCACAGGACAACAGCTTCAAGCACAACTTAACGCTGGTCGAAATAATCAAGTCTCAGTTTCAACTGTGAAGAGAAGACTTCGAGCTGCAGGTTTGACAGGTCGAGTGGCAGTAAGAAAACCATTGCTAAGATGGCAAAATAAGAAAAAGAGGCTTGCCTGGGCCATGAAGCACTGCAGGTGGACTACTGAAGACTGGAAGAAGATCTTATGGACTGATGAATCAAAATTTGAAATCTTTGGTTCATCAAGCAGGGTTTTTGCACACGTCGAGTAGGTGAAAGGATGGTTCCTCGTGTGTGACACCAACTGTCAAACATGGAGAAGGAAGCGTGATGGTCTGGGGCTCTTTTGCTGGATCCAGATTTGATTTCCATTGTAGAAAGAATGCCACAAGTGTGCTCAGCTGTTATATCTGCAAAAGGTGGCTACTTTGATGAGTCAAACATTTCGATTAAATTTTGTTAAACAAAACGATTCCATGATTTCTTTTTTTTTATCTCCAATTGTTTATTTGTTCTATGCTTTAATTTCAGAGTACATTGAGACATTAAACTGCATAAATTTCAATAAAAACTGGAAAAATGGAGGTGTTCTAAAACTTTTGACCGGTAGTGTAGTTGGAGTCAGAGTCACTGGAAGGTAAGGCAGACGGGCCTGCTTCGTCCTGCCATGAAGAATTCAGCCGTCTCTTGCGCCCCATTTTCAAATCAAACTAGTAACTGTCACATATACCTCAAGCAAAAGCTTGCCTACACCTTAACTCGCTAATTTCAAAGTAGGCACTTTGAATGACAAGCGCTGTAGCTGGCAAATGAGAGCATTCTAGCACTGCTTCAGTTAAACAGATCTGTCAGAACAGGGTGAAATTATAGCACTAACGGACCACTGAGATGACTGACAGCTACACCCAGACAGTCAGAGTGGAATGGAGATGGGACAGACAGCAAGTATAAAGACTACACAAACAAGATGATTTCTAAATGATTATTTTAGAAAATAGTGAGTGGTTTTACCAACATTTATCGTATATACATTTATTTCAGTCAAATACTCTTTTGGGGAATTCGACGTTTAACAAACTTGAACGATTAATATTGAAAAGTAGCAAGCCTATTCATAACTATTACTCACACCTCTATACTTATGAGTCCCCAGCGAACCCTTCCTTAATTGATGATTTCTTCCAAAATCTAGATACTCCCACCATTAACCTAGGTTAATTGGATGAGCCCTTCTCGTTGGATGAGATAGCCTAACAGCAGTAAATCTCCTGGCCCAGATGGGTTTTCCAGTGAGTCCTTAAAAAAAAATTCTGACCTCCTATCCCCTCTTTTAAGCTCCATATTTGCTGGCTCCTCCTCTCTGTCCCTTCCCTCTACCTTACATCAGGACAAGGATCCCCTTGACTGTGGCTCTTACTGGCCAATTTCACTTCTTAACTCTGACGTAAAAAATATTTGTGCAAGTCTCTAAACTGTTGCAATTATCAATTATTAACTGTCTCTTCCCTCAATTATCTCCACAAATCAAACAGGTTTTATAAAAAGCAGAGACTCCTTCTTTAATCTTAGGTGCCTGTTTAATATCTTTTACACCCCATCCTCATCCCCTCACTCAGAAATTTTTGTTTCGATGGATGTGGAAAAGGCATTTGAGCATGCAGAGTGGGATTACCTTTTTTATACCTTCCAGAAACTTGACTTTGGTCCAAACTTTATCTCATGGATTAAAGTTCTGTACACTTCCCCCTTCACTGCTGTCCACACTAACAATATAATCTGTACATTTTTTGTACTCCACCATGGTACTAGACAGCGTTGCCCCCTTTCTCCCCTTTTGTTTGCTATTGAGCACCTGGCTATTGCTCTGCGTAGTAGGCAGGGCATTCAGGAGTCATTAGGGGGGGTTAGGAACATAAAGTCTCTCTTTATGTGGATGATCTGCACTTGTACGTTTCCAACCCAGCCTCTTGCTTACCTTTAGTTTTGAATCTACTCAAAGATTTTAGCAAATTTTCTGGTTACAAGTTAAATCTTCTTAAAGGTAAACTTCTCCATATTAACCCTGTGGCAGCAAAGTGCTCTTTCTATTTCAGTCCCACATGATTTTAAAGATCTTTTCAAACTTAATTTCACTCCTTTCTTAGAACTTACAAAGCAAGACCTTGTATGCTGGTCTACATTGCCCCTCTCACTGGCTGGTCAAATTAGTGCTATCAAAATGAATGTACTGCCTAAATTTTTATACCTCATGTACTAGGAGGTATGGCCCTACCCAATTTTCAATACATTTACTGTACAGCCAATATATGGAGTATGTCTTACTGGTGACTTTCCCAGTGGGGATCTGTGGCAAAGTGGTGAATACATGCAGGTGAGTGTAGTGCAGAGCGGATTAATCACACAGATGAATGATTTACAGGTGCAAGGGTGTTTATTAATGATTATAATGTCCAGAGCCTTATGGCAAAACCTGCAAACAATAACAATGATAGAAGTGGTACAGCGGCGTGTATCACTCCTGTTTGTTCCCATGGGTTTGACCCGCAACCAAAAAGTCCCGTATTTTCTCACCCACACAAAACACAAACACAAAACACAGTTCCGACATTGCGTGATTTTAGTGCTAGCGGTGCAGAGACAGTTCCTGTAGTGGAAAAGGTGACTTGTGATATACAGGTTTACGCTGGCCTGCGGCTGCAGCTCCAGATCGTGTTTAGTACTCTTTAGTGAGAAAACAAACAACACAAGACACACAGTGTTAGTACACAGACTGACAACACTCACGGCTTTCGGTCTCAATAATACAGGCTCCTTCTAGGTCATTTCGTATAACCACATGCAAAGGAACAGATCACTGAAGCTACGCCCCCCTATTTATACCCCCGCCCATGACCCCTAAGGTTAACGAACGCATCCGCTTCTCCAATCCTCAGATGCCACGTCGTCTACCATCCGGGTCAGTGAGCTTGGGTGCCGTAGCTCCGCCCCCTTCCTAAACGGTCGACTTCCACCTACCCTACGGAATAAATTGCCTTGCCATTTGCTTAAGGTTACAATGTTCCTTCTTTCTAGTGCCCTCACAGGTTGGGAAGGAGAACACCAAGCGTCATTCGATCTCTGTCACAGGATCCAAAGCCCGAGCTTAGTTACCCATGGAGGCTTCATCTTGCCATGCATCATCCTTCTATGCTCCCCCCTCCTTCTGTCTATGTCCATCTCCAAGTTTACAATCAGCCCCACAGTCACTTCGAATTTGGAAACAGTTCAGACAGGCCTTTAACTTCGATGCTCTCTCAATACTCACTCCCATAAATAACAACCATTTGTTCCATTCTTTGAAAGACCAGCATTCAACATTTGGCATAATAGGGGTATCACCTCCCTTAATGATCTTTATATCAATAACAATTTTGCTTAATTTGATCAGCTTGTACAAAAATATAATATACCTCGATATCTCCAAATTCGGAATTTGAGACAAAATGTCTGTTCCTCTTATGTCCACCTAGATCACCCATGGACTCTACTCTCGAAGTAAGCCCAGTCTGCAAGGATACTATATATATTGGCACTGTATATTAAAAACTCACTGCTCTCCATTCTGATTCCCTAGTGTCTTCAAAGGCCTGTGAGAACAGGACTTGGACACGGTCTACTCAGACACAGATTTGGGCACTGTCCTGAGGCGGGTCCACTCTTCCTCAGCATGTGCTAGGCACAGACTAATTCAATTTAAAATTTTGCATCGCCTCCTCTTCCAGCATCCCTAGAGTGGTCAACTCTGACAGCAATATTTGGGGTGTTTTCTGATGACTCCTCCCAGAACACTGCACATTGCAACTCTCTGGCTTTTGCTACCTCTTTTGGCTAGATGGTTGATCTTAAGAACATAAGAACATAAGAAAGTTTACAAACGAGAGGAGGCCATTCGGCCCATCTTGCTCGTTTGGTTGTTAGTAGCTTATTGATCACAAAATCTAATCAAGCAGCTTATCGAAGGATCCTAGGGTGTCAGCTTCAACAACATTACTGGGGAGTTGATTCCAGACCCTCACAATTCTCTATGTAAAAAAGTGCCTCCTATTTTCTGTTCTGAATGTCCCTTTGTCTAATCTCCATTTGTGACCCCTGGTCCTTGTTTCTTTTTTCAGGCTGAAAAAGTCCCTTGGGTCGACCCTGTCAATACCTTTTAGAATTTTGAATGCTTGAATTAGGTCGCCACGAAGTCTTCTTTGTTCAAGACTGAACAGATTCAATTATTTTAGCCTGTCTGCATATAACATGCCTTTGAAGCCCGGAATAATTCTGTGCTCTTCTTTGCACTCTTTCTAGAGCAGCAATATCTTTTTTATAGCGAGGTGACCAGAACTGCACACAATATTCAAGATGAGGTCTTACTAGTGCATTGTACAGTTTTAAGATTACTTCCCTTGATTTAAATTCAACACTTTTGACAATGTATCCGAGCATCTTGTTAGCCTTTTTTATAGCTTCCCCACATTGTCTAGATGAAGACATTTCTGAGTCAACAAAAACTCCTAGGTCTTTTTCATAGATTCCTTCTCCAATTTCAGTATCTCCCATATGATATTTATAATGTACATTTTTATTTCCTGCGTGCAGTACCTTACACTTGTCTCTATTAAATGTCATTTGCCATGTGTCTGCCCAGTTCTGAATCTTGTCCAGATCATTTTGAATGACCTTTGCTGCTGCAACAGTGTTTGCCACTCCTCCTACTTTTGTGTCGTCTGCAAATTTAACAAGTTTGCTTACTATACCAGAATCTAAATCATTAATGTAGATTAGGAATAGCAGAGGACCTAATACTGATCCCTGTGGTACACCACTGGTTACCACACTCCATTCTGAGGTTTTTCCTCTAATCAGTACTTTCTGTTTTCTACATGTTAACCACTCCCTAATCCATGTACATGTGTTTCCTTGAATCCCAACTGCGTTCAGTTTGAGAATTAATCTTTTGTGCGGGACTTTGTCAAAAGCTTTCTGGAAATCTAAATAAACCATGTCATATGCTTTGCAATTATCCATTATCGATGTTGCATCCTCAAAAAAATCAAGCAAGTTAGTTAGACACGATCTCCCTTTCCTAAAACCATGTTGACTGTCTCCCAGGACCCTGTTACCATATAGGTAATTTTCCATTTTGGATCTTATTATAGTTTCCATAAGTTTGCATATAATAGAAGTCAGGCTTACTGGTCTGTAGTTACCTGGTTCAGTTTTGTTTCCCTTTTTGTGGATCGGTATTACGTTTGCAATTTTCCAGTCTGTCGGTACCACCCCTGTGTCAAGAGACTGCTGCATGATCTTGGTTAGTGGTTTGTAAATTACTTCTTTCATTTCTTTGAGTACTACTGGGAGGATCTCATCCGGCCCAGGGGATTTGTTTATTTTAAGAGCTCCTAGTCCCTTTAACACTTCTGCCTCAGTTATGCTAAAGTTATTTAAAACTGGATAGGAACTGGATGACATGTGGGGCATGTTGTCCGTATCTTCCTTTGTAAAAACTTGTGAAAAGTAATCATTTAATATATTTGCTATTTTTTTTTCTTCATCTACGATTTTGCCATTTGTATCTCTTAAACATTTAATCTCCTCTTTGAATGTTCTCTTGCTGTTGTAATATTGGAAAAACATTTTGGAATTGGTTTTAGCTCCCTTAGCAATGTTCATTTCTATTTCTCTCTTGGCCTTTCTAACTTCCTTTTTGACTTGCGTTTGCAGTTCTGTGTACTCTTTCTGCGTACTTTCTTTTTGGTCCTTTTTTAATGCTCTGTAAAGTGCCTTTTTTCGCTGAATATTTTTTTTAATTGATCTATTAAACCATTTTGGCAATTTAGTTTTACATTTAGATTTGTCTACTTTAGGGATATAATTGTTTTGCGCCTCTAGTACTACATTTTTGAAGAACAACCATCCTTCTTCTGTGGGTGTTTTCTCTATTTTACTCCAATCTACTTCTGTTAGTCTCTGTTTCATACCTTCATAGTTTGCTTTTCTAAAATTGTAAACCTTAGCTTTAGTGATTACTTTTGGGGATTTAAAAAACACTTCAAATGAGACCATGTTGTGGTCTGAGTTTGCCAGTGGTTCTCTGACCTCTGTTTTAGTTATTCTATCTTCGTTATTTGAAAAGACTAAATCAAGGCATGCCTCCCCTCTAGTCGGTGCCTTGACAAATTGTGTTAGGAAGCAGTCATTTGTCATTTCCACCATTTCTATTTCATCCTTTGCGCTACCCACCGGGTTTTCCCATTTTATTTGGGGGAAGTTGAAATCCCCCATTAGTATGGCTTCTCCTTTGCTACACGCATTTCTAATGTCATTGTATAACAGATTATTGTGCTCACCATCTGAATCTGGCGGTCTATAGCATGCTCCTATTATTATGCCCTTTGAATTTTTGTCCGTTATTCTGACCCATATTGATTTGGTTTTATTTTCTTTGTCCAGGTTTAACACCTGGGCTTCAAGACTGTTTCTTATGTATAGCGCTACCCCTCCTCCTCTTCTGTCCTGCCTGTCTTTCCTATACAGTGTATACCCACAAATATTATATTCGTCCCCATCACTCTCAGACAACCAAGTTTCTGTAACACCTATCACATCATAGTTACCTGTTAGTGCAGTAGCTTCAAGTTCTAGAATTTTGTTTCTGATACTTCTAGCATTTAGATAAATACATTTAATGGTTGTCTTACCTGAGTTGTTGTTCTTGTTTTGATGCGGTCTCCCTTCTGTTTTTTTGTTGATTTCTCCCCCCTTCCTTTCTAGTTTAAATGCTTCTGAACCTGCTCGAGGATCTTTTCTCCAAGTAGACTGGTTCCCTTGTTATTTAAGTGCAGTCCATCCCGTCTATACAGATAGTCCTCGTTGTAGAATGTGGTCCAATGATCAAGATAGGTGAAGCCTTCCCGTGTGCACCACGTCTTCAGCCATGCGTTTTGATTAATTATTTCCAGCTGTCCATATGGTCCTTTGCAAGGTGCCGGTAGTATACCAGAAAATACCACAGTTTTGGTTTTCTCTTTTAATTTCCTTCCTAGCTCTCTGAATTTGTTTTGCAGGGATTTTGGTCTGTCTCTTCCAATGTTGTTTGTACCGATGTGGACGACTACTACCGGGTCGTCTCCTGTTCGTTCTAGGAGCCTGTCCACGTTCTCAGTGATGTGCTTGACCGAGGCTCCCGGAAGGCAGCACACTGTTGTAGTAAGGGGGTCCAAACTGCGAATTGAACTTGCTGTGTTTCTCAATATGGAGTCCCCAACAATCATGACCTCCCTTCTTTTTGCTGTCTGGTCACCACTGTCAATGGGATCCTGGATGTTGTTCCTTTCATTCTCTTGTCATTGGTTCTGCTCATCAAAATTCTGAAGTGACTCAAATCTGTTGGTTGTGTTTGAGGAAGTTTCTTTTTTTCCCTGCTTCTGCCTACCTGAACCCAGCTGTTCTGACCTTCTATCTCCCTGGTGGCTTTCAGTCTGTTAGGGTTGATGCAGACTTCCATGAATTGTGGGTGTGCCAGTTCCTCAAGATCCTGTTGCTGTCTCACTTCTTCCAGCTCCATTTCTAGCATACTTACTAGTTTATGCAAATCCTGGATCGCGTGGCACTTTACGCACACTTGGTTTAGCTCCGCTGGGTTTTCTCGGATTTCCCACATCAATCAGGTGTCACAGATTACTGGCTTGAAGACCATGTTGAGGGGTTTTTTTTAAGTTTAGTTTCTTCTGCAGCTGTCAGCCTGCTTTCCAACTGCTTCTAAACTGCTCTGTACTTTTCCACGCCTGTACTTCTCCCACTCGCTGTCGCTTCCACTCGCTGTCGCTGGGAAGACTGCCTCGTTTAACTGCGTTGTTCTGCTGTGCTGTTGGCTCCTTCCCTTGCCCGTGTCTCAGAACGGCACTGAATTTGAATCAGCTGCTCCGAGTTTCTGCTTGTTTGTTGAAAGGAAGCTGCACCACCTTCTTTTGTTCATTGGATTAGGGTCATGTAGAAAATAAATGTCACCCTTTGGGGGTCAGTTAATAAATTCTACTCAGTTTGGCAGTTCTTCTTGTCTTTTGTAGAGCAGATAGAAGCACAGTCCCTGGCATAGTTTAAATTGGCTTATCATTCGGGTCACCAACCTACCTGCACTTGCCCGTTCAGGTGCATCTCTCTCTCTCTCTAGCTAAAAGACGTGGGAATTTGAATGCCAAATTGTGCCCATTTAGATCGATTTGATGGATTAAACTAAAGTTTGAAGAACCTTCTGGATTTTTTTTGTAATTTTCCATACCCTTTTCATGATATTTGCAATTGTTCTAAAATGTTTGTGTGCTGTTGTTCAGATGTTGCATTTAATTGATTTTATTGATTTTTTGTAATTACTTTTTTGTCTGAGAAAGAGGTTTGAATGAGGAAATGCACAGGAAATTGGAAGCTCCATCAATATCTCACGTCAACAGACATTTCAAAACAGTTTAAAGCACTGTCCAAGGTCACACAGAAAAAAAACTAATGAGCAACGGCACTTAGAAATTCTCAGAACGATTTCAAATATCATTAAAAGCTGAGGATAGAAAAAACTGTTATTGTCATTTGAAGCTACTTGCTCTTTAAGCTACAACATATTGATACAGCAGATTTCACATACAGGCAAATGTCATGTCTGAGTATATAGAAAAACTGTCTGTACACTTGCTTTGGTGCCACTAATAGAGAAAGAATTACATAAAGAAGAAATATGAGCCATTGAAAGCTAAAACAACATTAAACTATTTCGTAAAACAATGCTAGTTTTCCCTTCTGGCTGTACATTTAATACCAACTTAGGGCAGAGACACTCAGCTTTGTTGAAGGCCACGTGCAATATGAGTCTGCAGGGTCACAAACTAGCACTGTGCTATTTATGTGTGATTGATTAACATTAGTTTTAAAACATCTTCTAAGATTTTCTAAAGATCAATGATAAGCATCTGAAAAAAAGAAGAATGTTGTAAAACCACAATCTGAGGTTTTTAATTACTGATCGCCACTTTAACTGCTATAACTGCCTCATAAATCTTATTGGCCAGTATATGAAATTGAGGGAACCAACCAGGATATTTAATTTTTTTTTTTCTTTTTAATAATAATTTACTGTCCAATTACGCCCAGTTTTGCTCCCTCATCACAGCAATTCATCATAGCTCAGAAGAAATGAAGGTCAGTGGTGTTCCCTGATCCTGCAACCAACCCAATTGCCTTTTAGACCCATGAGCTCAATAGTAGATGTTGGTGAGCTATCAACCTCTGGAGAACAAAGAACAGCTTTTGCCTCCATAACCTGTCAGAAACAGACAATGTGACACCCGGTGGAATCCCCAGTGATGAGCATCAACTTCACACAGACCAGGCACTCCCCTGCACTCCCTGACTATATGACTCACCTCGAATAGCACACAGCCATGCCTTTACTAGCCACTTGAGGACCCCTACATATTTATTTTTAATCTGCACTCTTTTCAAAGTTATATAAAACATTCAACAGACAAGCTTAGAACATTTTAGTTAAAAAATAAATCAGACTGCAGAAGTAAATCAGAGTACAGAACTATTGGTGCCCCAAGATCCCAAGTGAGATCCAAACACTCACATCATCTAGCATCAGCTCGGCCTCCTCCTCTGTTTTTCCTGGGAAGCGAATTCTCATTTAATTCAGAGCAGCCAGAGTCTGCCCTGTCATTGCTGCCTCCTGTTCTTTTGTTCTGAGGTTGAGAAAAGATTCCCCCTTGAAAAACAAAAACAATTGAAGATAAAAAAATTAGCTCCATGTCTGCATAAAATAGGTCAACCACATATTTTATTTATAATCCGTTTCATATCATCTTTATTCAAAATAAAAATAAGAGCCAAGTAAATAAAATGTGCTTAGACTCATTCTGGTTGGAGATAAGATACAGTAGCCCCTTAACTTCAAAAGTATAATTTGCTAAAGTCAGGCTCAGTACAGAATGTAATATACCTAGTCCTTAAAGGGTTCATTTTTTATTTTTTTTTCTATTAATTTCAGGTATCATACAACAACTATCATGTCAGTTCATGAAATTCATGAGGTTCTAAAATACTTTTTTTTCTCTCTTGCCATTTAAGCTGAGCTGGAATAAATATAATTGTGCAGCAAGGATGTCTGGCAAAAATATGAATGCAATACAGAACAAAATCTGCATTCTATTGCACTTAATAAAGAAGATTGTTTTCAAACTTGCCACTGCAGAGTGAATGATGCCCAGGCTGGTGCTGTGGGGCACTCGGTTGACTGAGCTGCTGCGATTCAAAGAGTGGGAGCGGGTGACAGAGCTGGTTCGAAGCACGGGAGTGGAGGGTTTTGACGACACAGCCCTCTGCTCATTAGTTGGCGACTGTGCAGTTACAGAGGGTACAGAGCGGGGACATGATATAGAGCGTCTGACTGGGGTAGACAGTGACAGAGATGCTGAGGGGCCAGCTTTGGTTGGCTTGATTGGAGATTTAGAATTGATCCTGCCTGCAAGAAGAAAAGACAGTGTCAAGCTGAAGTGGTACGAAATAGACACCTGAAAGCATACCTGTTAAGAGCATTACAGTAGCGCACATGTCACTTTAATTTGCAGTGGCAACCCCAGTGAAGTGCTATAAAAAAAAAAAAAAAACCTTTTGCTTCTGTTTTCCCCCATCCAGTATTTTACCATGTTTCTGGAAAATAATGGATGGCATTTTCTGATAGCAAATTTGGAGTTACAGCCTGTACCCCAGTGACTTGATAGGATTGTAATCCAGCAATATGCTCACCCTGTCTACACCAAGTCTTGTCACAAAGAGGGGCAATCTCCTGTCTCCTTTCATATGCTCAAACACCTTTTCCAATATATCATAAGAAAAAAATGATAAAACCAGATGTTAACTATCGTATAAATCCCAGACACATCCATAAAAGCCCTAATAGTGACCAGTTAGGCTGCACAATTATAGCTTGTTAGGATCTTTTCCACCCCATACAGAACTAGCCTGAGAAGTTCAATCACCTATGATTCACCATGCAATCCTGATTTCTGATTATATAGCCAAACAACCAGAGAAAATGCCTTCTGATGTCTCTTAGTTTTCGGCTGTCAGCTGCCATTCCAATAAAGCAGTGTATATTCTGTTGAGAAAGAACTGTAAGACCTACTGTCAGACATAGTGAGTTTGGGAGGGCTGACCCCAGTGAAAGAATTAGGAAATATGTCTATGTGGCAGAGCATGAGCTCTGCCCATGTATATGTATTGGTGTTTGTTGACTCTGTCTCTGAAGGCTCTGCCCAGCCTGAACTGTTTTTTGTATGTTTGTTTAAAACTTTATTCTTTGCCCTTGTGCCTTTTTGTTTGTACTTTTGTGTTATTGTTGTTTATTAAAGTGCACATTAGAACTTGTACTGCATTTTTCTGGCTGAGTCTGTGTTTCGCCACCACCCTGTCACAGTCTATGTCAATTGTTTTCAATACAATGGTTTGCATTGCATGGCCTCTAACCTACCCCAGTCAAGAATTTGAGCTTTCCTTCGGTCTGTTTCCACCTGGCAATAGATATCAGTTTACACAACTGAAGAGGTCAATTAAATCAGGTCTTCCATAGAAAGAATAATAACTCAATCCACCCACCCAAGTGGGACTGCATGAATACAAAATAAATTGGTTTAAATATTTCATATTGCAATCTGAAGAAGGAATTTGAAATTAAATTCGGATGGAAGGACATAGTAACTTGAAATGCAGCTTCTGGTCTTACTTGAACGCTCAAGGGACTTGTACTTGTTTTCTTCCAGGTCGTATGAAACCTTCTCTTTCGTTTCCAAGATATCTTCCTTTTCATCTTCCTCTTCTGATGCCGAGGTGCTGCAGCTGTTCCAGCTGGTGTTGTTGCTGTTGACTCTTTGTTTCTTTGGCGTCTGGCTGCTTTCAGGAATTATAGACAATGGCTGAAACAATGGAATTAAAGACACAATATATCAGTAATGGTGGCAGAATGATATGTTATGGAATGAACAAGAGGATTGTGAAGCAATATTTTGATTTCATGATCACAGCGCTGATGAGGTATTCATTCAACCCAGATAATACTGCACCACATTCGCCTGTTTATTGAACCCATAAATCCTCCAAACAGGAACACATTGATGGCAATACAGAATATAACTTTGTTATTCATTATACTTGCACTTCACTGGTCCAAAAAAACATTAATGCACTACTTGGAAACTCATTTCTGAATAGGAGAATCCACCCATTAATCAATAACGTAATCTTCAGCATTGTTTGTCTCTCTCTTGTGTTTTTTTTATGTTTGGCCCCCTCCTCCCCTGCCTCCACATCATAGCAGCCTTGTTTGGGGGGGGAAGGTGGACCGAGGCCACTTCTCTTGCTCATCCGGCATTCGTTAGTTAGTTTAAATCTTTTTTTTTTTAGATATCACATATTTTGATGGCATAGAGGCGGCTAACGAGCTCCAATGGACAAGGCCATGGGCCAAAAGTTGTCATATTGTGTATCTGTATGGGAATGTTTCCTTTAAATCAATAAATGATCATTCTACAGCAATTGTGGACTCACATTTCTGAAATGTGAAACAAAGCTCTATTTTCTTCAAATAATAGGTTTAAAAATAGTTTTAAGTATTTCAAGTCCCTCCTTCAGACACGAAAAGATGTGTTGACAAAACACTAATCCACTGTGTTTAAATCACTTCAGTGTATCAATTTCCACTCTTCATAATACACCCATGGAAGTGAGTATAACAGCTTTACACTCAGTCCAGCAAGGTTAGTGAAATCCGCTCAAACATTACAGAGTTGAAAGTGACAAGTGCAAATGAGTCTGAGTAAAGCAATCGCGATGGAGGAAGTACTTATCTTTTAAGAGGTTTAATATGTTTGAGAACTGCCTAGACAGCATTATTGTTGGAGTTAATTTTTTTTTTTGTTTTCCAGTTGAACGTTTGTTGGATATAAAAATTTAATTATTTCACAGAGACATCCCTTAGCTTTTAGAAGATAATTTTTAGACAGGCTACAAGTGGAATGGACAAACAAACAACACACCTTAAGCCCTTTTTGCCTGGTTGACTTTCCCATGATTTTTTCATCATCAATTAAGCACTGTTCCAGAAGTCTGAAATATCTCCTTCCTGTGATTGTGAATATGACAAGACGTGTTTCAGTACACATTGGAAATTATTCAGTAGCATTTTTTCAACTACTTTCTATTTTTCTTCTCATTATGTTAACTTAAAGGACATTTATATTTTACCCTTAATTTTTGCAATTGTCTGTTTCAATACTGACATTTTTATTTTATGTATGCTGAGCTCTCTCTAGTATTAGTGGATTTACTGGGAATGTCTTGTGAATGGTTGAATCATACTTTCATGACATCAATTGTAAAAGCCATCTTGTTGCAGGACACCTATATGAAGGCATTGTGAAGAAACCCCTGCAAAATGTACATTAAGCAGTCCAACAGCATATAAAAAAAAAAAACCCTATTGAAATCCATGCATATGCTGGCTATTGCATACAACCCAATGTTTTGTTTTTAACAAAACAACCACACACATGCACACTGTAATGCTATATTTTCTTCATGGTACGTTATAAAACTATATACTCAGCATTCAGTAAATCGTGGGTCTTAAAATGTATGCACAAGGATAGTGATGACAAATGTGTGGCTGAGTTTACAGAACTGACTTTTCTAAGCAGTGTGACGGCAGTGTGACTGGTTGGAAATCTCCCTCCCGACCTGTGAGGGTACTAAGTAGTGAAAGAGAAAGTCTTTGGACGGGCTGGCCTGACAGCTCATTTCCTGGGTTGGGAAGTTGGTCAGCCTGGAAGAAGACGAGACTCCGTTGCAGGAACGTATTGACCTGGAAGGTAAACGAGGTAGCAGCTGCAAGCAATAAAAGCAGCTGCAATCATTTACCAAGGGGTCATGCATGATAGCATATAGGGGCTGGAGAATCGTTAATCTTTTCCTTCATTTTGGTTACGAGATATAACCCGGAAGGACACGTGCAGTAACCTGTAAAAATATCGTGAGTGTTTGTTTGCTCGGCTTGTCTATAATTTTATTTGTGTTTTAAAGATGGCTTACACGTTCCAGAGCTGTCGCTAATGGCCAGCACTAAACCCAGGACAGCACTTCACCATTGTCACTCTATAAACTGTATTACCCATGACAAGCACTACAGCGCACACCCAGGACTGGTGACCCTGCTTGTATGTTGTGGGACAGATACCCAAGTTTATTGTTTTGGGCTGCTAACCCCTGTTACTGTCCTTCGTGTTTTACTCATCGCTGCTGTCACAGAGACGGCGTTGCGGTGACCCAGACCAGAAGGAAGCACAACCAGAACAGAGGTACGGTGCAGTGGCGCATGCGCCGTTTTATTAATTAACAAAAAAAACAATTAAACAGAATAAATCACGAACACAAAATAAATGCTAAGGTCCAGCTGGGCAGTAGCCTTCACAGATCCTTATTCTTTTTAAATCTCTCTCACCTCTCGCTCTCCCGTTCTCCACTTCTGAACACCCTCCCCAACATCAAGAGAGCTGCAGGTATTTATACAGGTGACCATCTCCCAATTAGCAAAAGATTAATCACTTAATTAATTCGGGAGATGGCCACCTTCTGTACGGGTTTTAATAAGGTGGATGGGGCTTCCCATCCACACTGCAAAACAAAACGCACGGCGGTTCGCCATCATTTATAAACAAATATATTTTTAAAACAATAACACAAAAATGCACGGCTGCGCCGTCATACAAAATAATAAACAAATACAAAATAACACAGGGGCGGAAGGGAAGACCCCGTTCTACAATAAACACTGTGCAGGGCTGTTCGTCCTGTTACAGCTGCATATAACCGGAGTTTATTATTTGGTTGCCAGACCTGGATTACAAAAATAAAATACCCTTTTCCATACCAGCAGAAGCAATGTGTTTTTCATTGAGTCGTCATCTGGATACCTGCCTTCATTCGTTTCAGTGGGTTATTCATTTCCTTTTGTAGTGAAGCCGCTCTCCCGGCAAGGAAGGTCTGAAAAGCAGTAGAAAGGAGACTTTCATACTTTTCCAGGAGCTGCTTGTCATCTGGAGGGTAGATGCCTCTTTTGAAGGAAAAAAGACTTAAATTTAGAATTCATATGCTTATTTTTCTCAGCAACAAAAAACCTGAAACTACTAAATAACCCACAGGTGCCAGATTTTACTTAGCAGAAATGTTATGAATCAATGATGTTTCCTCTTGTGTCACTGCTACTAACCCAGACATAAAACCTTGTCAAGGTCAAAATTGATTTGCCCCACTCTAATAACCATCTGATACGCTTCCAAAAATGTATTTGAATCCCGATGAAAGAGCGCACAGGGATCTCTAATAGGGATTTATTGTTGAGTATGTGAGTGGAGTGAGCCACTTCTGTATTATTCAGTATATAAAAGTACCAGCTTTTCAGTGTAGGGATTATTGTATTCATATGGAGTTAGTGTACATGCTTGAAGGCTACATATTTGGTGTCTGTTTGCAATCAATTGCTTGTTTCCAAGCAGATCATCCCCCAGTACCAGGAATAACCTCATTGAGGGTCTCGGGACATGATGGAGTCTGGATCAATAGTAATGCTGTTCTTTGACCATGGGCTTTTTACGTATTAATGTTAAGAAGACTGCATTAACTAAACCATTAAAAGATTATTTGATTACAATCAATGTTAAGAATAAGCATCTCATCTACTGCACGCAGCATAGCAACTGCGTCAGCAATGTATTAATGACATGTATTCAACTGGCCAGTTCAAATAGAAAACTTATCCAAATGTCAAGGGATGCTTTCAACATGGTATGGAAGTGGGGGGTCTGTTTTTTCAACTGTAAAGTATACAAAATGGATCTGTTCCCTCAACTAAAATCTTTATTAGACATGCCAGTGACTAGGCACAGAGTGCAGCAGCTTTTACTGGCACAGCTCCACTGTACATGTTTATTTACAAAGTTGATTGGAAATCACTTTTGTGTAAAGAGAAACAATATATGTGAGGAACAGACCACAAAAAACTGTGTTATCACCCAAAGTGGCTTAAACCGATGTTTCAGCTGTTTGGGATCTGACAGAAATCTGACCAGCTAATTGATTGGGTAGAGATGCCCATGTTAACTACAGGAACAAAATGTTGACAGCTTACACATCACTCTTCCATTACATTTTTTCACAGCTACTCAGCCTAAGGATGAGGGAAATCCACAAAGACAAAACACCCAGGTAATACAAAACAACCCAGCAATTTAATTTAAACACTCAAACTGGTATTTTGTTTGTTAGTTGTATGACATTATCAGGTGTTTTTCTTTTTTAAGGTGTGTAAATGCCATTTCCCAGGCCAAGCAGGGAGAATGGATGAGATGGGAGAGTGTGGAATAAGGCAAGATCGGCTGGCAATGGCAATGGACAATGGAACAGAGCGGGATTAGTTTCCTCATCAGATCAGCATATGATGTTCTCTCATCACCACAGAACATAAACCTTTGGGTGGGTGAGGATCCCTCATGTCCTTTGTGTTCATTACCTGCAACAGTAAGGAACATTTTGACAGAATGTAAGGTGGGTCTTAGCCAAGGACTGTTTACTTGGCGCAGTGACCAAGTGGTGCGATGTTTGGCCTTAGCATTTGAAGACAAGCGTAACCTGACCAATAAGTTGCCACCAGTTCCATCAAAGCATTACACACAAAAGACAATATTCCTCCATCCAGGAGAGCAACCACCAAGAAAAGATGTTAAAATCAAGCCTCGCTCAGGACAATTGGAAGCTTCTAGAGACTGGAAGATGCTGGCAGATATTGGTCAACGGCTTATTTTTCCAACTGAGATTGCCACCACTAACCTTCGACCAGACATTGTCTTGTGGTCTGGATCATCACGCCTTGTTCATCTAGTAGAGTTAACAGTGCCATGGGAAGATGCTGTGGATGAGGAGTATGAGAGGAAGAAACTTCGGTATGCTCAACTAGAAGCAGAACAGCGAGGATGGAGAGTTTGAGTTTACCCAGTGGAGATAGGTTGTCAAGGATTTGTGGCACACTCTACAACACGCTTTCTCAGAGACGTCGGGTTCAGTGGCCAAGAGTTGCATCACACAGTGAAGAACTTATTTGAAGCATCAGAAAGGAGCAGCAACTGGCTGTGGTTGAGACGGAAAGATTCTGTATAGGTATCTCAAGCACAATAGAAAGAAAGCAATGCTGATGTACAGGTAAGTAGACTGGGCTGAGCTGAGTGTGGGATGGAGGGGGGTGATAATGGGATGCCAGAATCACTGTTGAGCTCTCTTGAGGTGTCGTGGGCTAGTCAACAAAACACCGAGGATGGAAGATGCCCGCTTGAAGACCCCAGAGATGTACCCTACTTAGCTCAATCCAGACGGTTGTCATGCTGATACGCTGGGAAGACCGCACTGGGTTGATCCCTGGAGACAGCATTATAGCCGTTGTGTGTGCTGATGCGCTGGGGAGGCAAAATGAGCTGATCCCTGGAGCCAGCATTACACTTCAGCAATCAACACCAGACAGAAGGATATCTATATCATCAGATGGAAAACAATGCAAATGGATGGAGATGCAGATGGATCACACTAGTTTACTGCAAAGCAAGTTGGTGCTTATCTTGGCGAGAGCCGAGTTCAAATCAGCATGAAGTTCAACATCTACTCTCATGTAATGGAAATCAATCACACATTCTAAATTGATCAAAGAGATTTCTATTCAGGAATGGTTTGACACAAAACATTTTTACCATTTTTGGTATCTGTAGCTCTGCATGCCTGCTCTCCATGTGTAAGTCTTGGAGGAATGCCTGTGTACCAGCAGCATCCGAGAAGAACTGAACACAGTAATGAGCATCTATTTTACTGAAGAACATATGCTACAGTTTTGTTGAGCACAAAAAAGTCCATGGGAATTATCCCTTTGTAATGAACTGAAGAATAAAATACCTACAATTGGCTCTCTTCCTGGCTGTACACAAAGCAGAAAACATAGGATGACATTACAGTTTATGTAACAGGCCCCTGGAATGCCAAACTAAAGCTACTTTATACGCCACCCTAAAAGGTTCAGTTATGCCTGCCTTATTGTATACTTCAGGAAACTCGTACCAGTTCCTCTCTTCTTCGCTCCAGTGTGTGGCGCTGTTTCTCCCTCTCTGAGGAACACAGCGACAGCCTCTTCATGGATCCACATCCATAAAGCCTCTTCTGTGCCTCAGCTTTCTGCTGGGCTATATTTCTTTTTTAATCACTGGCTCTAAAACAGACAGCAAGAACACAAACAGTTTACAGTTTGTAAGCGATTCCAACTGATGAAAAGTTGCAGCAATCACAACAGGTCCCACATGTGAAGTTTAAACTTATAACACACACGCAATTTCAATTTAAAAATCTGTATCTGGTATCATCCCAGACTCTCAGTTTGCAAGCCTAAGCTTTATGTTATGCTTGTACTTCCTGTGTCATTTCACCTCAGCAGTGGGGTCACAGAGTCTCTCTGTCTGCAAAGTATGAAGACCCTCCCACATATATATAGTGGGACAAAGCCCTTGCCAAAAATGCTTCTTATTAGAGGTTCATATATGGAACAATTTGAGGAAATATGTGGCCCATTTCTCCTCATGATTAACAATTAGTTAATGGAATATATGTAGTGAATGTTAAATGTAAATTAAACAGTCTGGAAGGGGAGGGGGATTAGGGGAGGGTGGATACAAAATACAATTCAGATGTATTTGACACAGTAAAATGTGCATAGAAAAAAAGACATATATGTTTTATTTATTTATTTATGGTTAATAGGACGGACATGTAACAGTGTTGTGCATATACTGTATTCACAATCCGTACATAAAATGATCAATAAAAATCACAATAAACAAGTATATCCTTCATTTAAAGGAAACAGATGGTTGGTTAATAACAGGAAGTAAGACAATGAAGGGGTTGAACAGGACATCACATTTCTGATGTGAAATGTCTGAAGTAAACACTTTTAAATATTCCTCTCATGTACAGTAAATGATAATATACAACTACAAAAGGGGTTTATAGTTTTAAAAAAAACAAACTTTCTTATCTGTCTTATCAATCCACACAACTGGGCAACACTATACAATATGTTTGCTGAATGAATGCTTTTGATAATGAGAAGCCCAAACCATAATGAGACCAGGAGGCATTGAGAAGTACCTGATGTTTAGCAGCCTCAGGGCATCGAGGAGAACTCCCTTCTTCACATCATAATCGATTTTCTGGTCCGTGCCAAAACTTGGAGCACAATTAATTTAGAATAAAATAAAAATAGAAATATGTGCTGTATACTATAATTATCTTAATATGAAAGACTGGTATTGTAGTACTGTAATACAAATAAGCACTTTATATAGCATGTTTGTACCACAGGAACAAACATCTACCTCTCACCTACGTCTAATGCATCAAGAATCTCAGTAAGGTTTAGGGCTCCATTATAAGTGGTTATACAATATATGTAATAATATAAAATAACATGCTTGTATACTATGTTGCAAAAAAAAACAAAAAAAAAACACATGTATTTCCATTCACTTTTACTATTTCAAATCATAGTTTATAACTGTATCTCAAAATGAATAACGTGTTTATAGTTGTGTATTACCAAATGTTTCTATTGAACAAAAACAGATTAGCACATATGATTTGGCATGTGATAATTGTAAACAAATGCAGGTAGATTCTCTGGGTTTCAGTCACGCACGACAGATCGATTTGTTTATTCGGACCAAAAGAAGGCAGGGACAGCTGAAAGTTATTGACGTCTAGTAGATTTTAATTGGTATCTGCACCATTACTGCAGCTTATCATTTTGTTTGCTCCAGCAGTACAATGCTAAACAAATCAACGCACTGCCATTGCAAGCGTTGATCTCCCAGCCTCTCCCCAATCAAGCCATTTTTTGTAACACCTAGCTGGTTCAGCCTGCCTTAACAACAAGGGGCAACACCTATTACTGACTGGAAGTGTGACTTTCCGAAAACACCACTCCCAGTAAGAGGTACTTCTGAGCTGTAGTTTTGAGCGACATCATGAAAATGAATACTTTCATCTGTTATCTACCACAATAAAGAACACATTTCATATTCTGTTTAAAAAAAAAAAAAAGCATACCAATGTGTGGTATATTAATATATTGTCATTAAAGTGTCAACACTGATCCTGGGGGTGCAGGGGGCTCATCTGTCCCATCCAGGGTGCGATTTGTCAAATTTCCATTGGGGGGGATAAAATAGACAAACAACAAAATATCATGGCAAGCCTTGACACATCTGTAGTACACAATTTAAACAGTTAAGAGAATCACTAAGATACTTATTTAACACACTAAAAAATATTTACAAATCACACATTTGTCAGATCTGCCATCATGCTGGATAAATGCAGTTATTATTATTTTTATGGATACGGTATCAACAGGTAATTACAAAAACTACCTATGTTTACAGCAACTAAAATAATGTTAAAACACACTCATGACAAGTATTTGTATTGTTGTATATAACCTTGTTGATAACTACAGAGTGTAACAGTAAATGGAACATAAAACACCGCCCACTCGATATATCGCAGGTGTCCAATATAAATCTTCTTGTGAGGCGAGAGTGTATTAAATGGAATGTCCAGACAGTAATTTATGTGTACAGAAATAAAATAATTTATTTTTATTTTCTATACACAACAAAAGGATTAAATAACAAACGAAAAACAAAATGGTGTGAGGAAAGGAGTGCAGGGGTGGAATCCAAAACAAACTGTGATGACTCGTCTTTAATTTGTCTTCGTGGTGACCATACATAAACAAAAAAAAGACAAAAGAAATGTTAGTGTTTCAAAAATTCCCGCTGCACAAAACCAGACTCTCCCTCTACCCGTTACTCCTCCTACTTTACTTTCGGACCAACCCCGAACACAGTAGTACGTTCCCTTTAGTATGTAATGTCCCGCCTCTGTAGTCAGTGGAACACCAATCCCCAACCGACACGTGTCCTTCTCCTTCACTTGACTCCAGTGGCTGGAATTTACATACTCGTACTTCCGCCCCTCACCAAGGTGCCGCCCCTCAAAAGATGACTTTTGCCATGGTCACGAGATCTTGGTAAGGGAAGTCCCGAGTTGGTTTGATGCCATCTACTGTCGGGAGGCTGAATCACAGACCGAAAACCCTTTGACTCATCACACTTCTATATATAGAGGGCCGTGATATAGCGAGAGACCTACAGAAAAACAAATAGGCTAACAAATACTGTACAACCACTCCCTCGTTTTATCGGGGGCATCAGTACACTATAAATCCTCTATGCAACCTGCTCATTTTTTGTATAAAAAGCAGCACGCCATTTTAATTTGTACAGCAGAGGGTAATTGCTTCTTATCAACTTCAGTCTCCAATTAATTTCATGAGTCTTCCTCTCCTTTTTCAAATCCACAAAACCGCTGCATTGAAAGAATCCATTCCCAACATAGGTGGCTTGTTGCTAGGGAGCTGACGTCACTGCCTTGTGGCTTTTGCTAGTGCATTGCTGCCACACATGAACACCTCGTTGGCTAAAATAAAAACTGCTTCAGCAAGTAGATATTTAATTTGCTTTGTTTTATTGTGCAATACGTGCATATATGATAACAGTATGATATTAATGCTTTGTTTTTAATTGTTTTCTATATTGTTGTTTGTGATGAGCAGTACAAAATAAAACAAACAGAAATTCTAGGTGCCTATGTATATTTCAGCTAAGGCATGCGCAATTAGACAATAAAAATGGGGAGCCAACTCCAGGACCGGGATATATATGAATCCGCAGTATAGCGAGGGGCAATATAACGAGGGGTGAGTGTACAACATAACTATTTAACATCTTAATCTGCAGAAGTTAACTGTTGTTAATCTTGGCCTTTTTTCCACTCTGCTCAGCAGGTGACTTGGTGGATAACTTGCCAGGTAAAAGTTCCAGTCTTTGGCTCTGGGGCAGTTTAAAAAAAGCTACTAGTGTCCTGTCTTAATTTCTTTTTTTCTTTGAAATACAACCCATGAATGATGTCAACGTAGTTTATTTTCATTTGTTACTTTGACTTGCTACAGTGACGGATGAGTGGACTCAGAGCCTGATCCACTTTATACAGCTGTACCTCAAGATCTGGCTCCAGTGAAACAAACTCCACACCTTACGCTTTTTTTTACCATGTTAATACAATATGCTGCTCATCTCACAGTATGAAGTGCTTAGACTGAGGATCTTTTGAAGTCAGTTTGCATAAAAATGATGCAGCAAACATTTACAATTTAAAATATGTTTAAAAGTTCCCAATAAATCATGGTAAATTCAAAATCTTTTATCAGGCGGGATAAATTTATCCACCCCGGGGCCGACAACTGAAAGAGCAGTCCCAGGGATAAACAAAACTTCCCCACCCCACCCCCATCAAATCGAACCCTGGTGCCAACATTCAAGTTTAAATATTAAACTGATAGATACAGAAGAATCTAATGTGAATTTAGGGATGGGCTGAACCTTGCACTGAGTTGCTCTACTCCAGGAGAAACTGAATTAACCTTAGAAAGGCTGCTTTGTGTTTCCGTATAACCCTACAGGCACCTGCAAGTCCTAACCCATAATGAGAAGGTGCCACTTCATTGTCGACCCTGTGAACAGATCTCCAAATTAACTGTTAAAAGCTCCAGAGAATCCTGCAGTCTGATGCTGCCACCTTCCTACCAATTACAGCACAGCAATTTCATCTGTGACTGGAACAGAAACCTCTGCCCTGTTTCAACAGAGAGCACTGATAATATCCCTTGTCACCTATTATGGCCATAAATGATCAGTGATGTATGAAACACACAGGCTTTGTAACACAGTGGTCGTGTGAGCAGCATGAGCGTGCACAGAAAATGACAAGAGTTCCAATTTGTATCTATATCACAGGCCCAGGGAAAGATCGACTGAGTGCAATCTGTCATTAGCTAGAGTGGAATGGAAACTAACATTTGTCAGGAACAGGCATGCCACTGGGCTGGTAATAGATAAAAGCAAAATTGACAAATTCATCTTTTTTTGTTCCTGATTGACAAGGAACTGTCAAACATGAAGCATTTGGTACAGAACAGGGACAAAACTTAGCTGACCTTTATTAGGCTGCAAAGTACCATAAAGTGTTTACATGAAGGTCAGCCATTAACAAAGATATATTAATTTACCATATATACAGGGGCTTGCAAAAGTATTCAGACCCCTAACCAATTTTCTCATATTACCGAATTACAAATGGTACATTGAAATGTCGTTCTGTTTGAAATTTTATTTTTAAACACTGAAACTCAGAATCAATAATTGTAGGTTGACATTGGTTTTATGTTGGGAAATATTTTTAATAAAAATAAAAAACTGAAATATCTTGCTTGCTTAAGTATTCAACCCCTGTGCTGTGGAAGCTCCCAGTTTGCACAGATGAAAGAAATTGCCCTAACGAGGACACAATTACCTTAGCATTGGCCTCCACCTGTGAACCATTAAAGTTCCTGTCACATTTTCTAGATAAAAACCCCATTGTTGAAGGATCATTGGTAAGGCTGTGAATCTGAAGGAAAATGAAGACCAAAGAGCATTCTACAGAAGTTAGAGATAAAGAAATACAAATGCATAGATTAGGGAAAGGGTACAAAATAATATCCAGGTGTTTGGATATCCCAGTGAGCACAGTTGGATCAATAATCAGGAAGTGGCAGCTGCATCACAACACCCAGGCACTGCTAAGAAAAGACCGTCCCTCAAAACTCAGCGCTCAAAGAAGGAGACTTGTGAGAGAAGCCACAGAGAGGCCAACAATCACTTTGAAGGAGCTACAGAGTTCAGTGGCTGGGAGTGGAGTAATGGTGCACCAGTCAACCATATCAAGAGCTCTGCATAACACTGGCCTGTATGGGAGGGTGGCAAGAAAGAAGCCATTACTCAAAAAGTACCATCTGAAAGCACTTCTGGAGTTTGCCAGAATGCATCTGACCCAGCTGTGATGTGGGAAAAGGTTTTGTGGTCAGTTGAGACCAAGATAGAGCTTTTTGGCCAAAACTCAAAGAGCTATGTGTGGCGCAAACCTAACACTGCCCATGCCTCAAGATACACCATCCCTAGAGTGAAGTATGGTGGTGGTAGCATCATGCTGTGGGGATGCTTCTCATCAGCAGGGACTGGGCATCTTGTTACAATTGAAGGAAGAATGGATGGAGCAAAATACAGGAAAATACTGCAAGAGAATCTGCTTCAGTCCGCTAAAAAAACTGAAGCTTGGACAATGATCCCAAGCTCAAGGCCAAAGCAACATTGGAGTGGCTCAAGAACATTAAAAGTGAATGTCCTACAGTGGCCCAGTCAAAGTCTTGATCTTGAGAATCTGTGGCACTATTTGAAAATTGCGGTCCACAAGCGTAGTCCAACCAACCTGAACAACCTGGAGCAAATCTGTCAAGAAGAATGGCCCAAAATCAGTCCGACACTGTGTGCAAAGCTAGTACATACTTACCCCAAAAGACTTAAAGCTGTTATTGCAGCGAAAGGTGGCTCTACCAAATATTAATGTGTGGGGGCTGAATACTTATGCAAGCAATATATTTCAGTTTTTTTTATTTTTCTTAAAAATATTTCCCAACCTAAAACCAGTGTCACCTTACAATAATTGATTTTGAGTTTAAGTTTTTTAAAATAAAATATCGAACAGAATGAAATTTCAATGTTCCATTTGTAATTCAGTAATATGAGAGAATTGGTCAGGGGTCTAAATACTTTTGCAAGCCACTGTATATGACCATAATTTCTATTGAAACTTTTCTGTACAAGGCATACTCCCTCATCTGCTTCATTTACCAGAATTTAGCATTATTATCATTATGACTTTAAGGATGCATATGTTTAATTATACTTATTGCTATTTAAGAACCAGGATAAGTATATTGAAATGTGGATTGCGTTTATGTTTACGGAACAAAGATAATCTCTTTCTGTACAGGTTAAGGTGCATGTTGACCTGCTTTAAGACTGTTGTGGCTCCCATTATGCTGAACCCCACTAACTTAACAGGACCAAAAATAACTGCCAGACTGCCAAATACCCCCTTTTATATGTGTAATATTCATTTTGTGATGCCCTTTTCATTTCTAATTTGAATGGCTTCTAATTTCGCAATATATTGTATACTACACAACCCAACAATGAGTCCTTTAATACGAGTTTCATTGGCCCTTGCGATGTTTGTTCTGAAGTTGCACGATAAGAATTCCTTAAGCATTCCTTAGTTTGTCTCAGTTGGATGAAAATTCCTTGAATTTGATGCGTTTTGACCCATGGAACGATGTTACTCGTACCAAACTGGCCTACCCACTCCAGGCATTCCATGTTTAGAACGCAGATTTCCAAAATCCAGAACACTATAGTGCAATGACGGTATGACAACATCACAAATCTAGAAAGAGAACGTTCCAATCTGGGTGCCAAAAGTCGTTGTAGACATAGCCAATGTCCATCGAATCCTACATGTCATGTGATGCTAAAGAACAGACTGAAGACTGAAGTTGTTGTAAAGATGGCGCTCATATTAAAACACTCCAATTCAAAAGTATGAAAAATTAACTTACGGCCAAAATTGCACAATTGGATCTACATAGGATTTGATATACATGGTAGCTCCATTAAAAATGAAAAATGCCATCTTATTCCTTAGACCCTTCTCCTTTATGATGTCTAACCTTCGACATTTCATGAAAAAAAAAAGTGGCAGCAGCTATCAGAAGATTTGCAATAACTACTGTATGTTACATTTCACCAGCACTTTTAGAAAGCCAGCATACACATGGGCAATTTGATTGATCCAAGATTGAGGAATGCCCATACATACTCATGTATGACAACTGACAACTAGAATAATTATTTTTGTTAAATATAATGAATAACAAAAGAAATCTGAATTAATGTTTATAAAAGGAATAGGACCCTTCAAACATAATTAACAAAAAGTGCATTAGACTGTAACTAATATTGTTGCTCTGTGTAATCCTGGTTATACCTAAGTGTCTGTCTCATTTTTCATTGTGATTTGTTGCACTGTCAATTTGTCAACCTGAAAGGAATTAAACTGGCAGCATACCAAACATTTTCTCATTGTGGAAGAGAAGCCAGTTTTGAGACTAATGAACCCCAGAAGCCTTTAAAACTCTGTAGTGATTTCCTTACGTGCCGCTGGCAGGGGCTTAAAGGGTTTGCCTACAAGAAGTATTTAATAATACTTAAGATGAAAGTTTAGTTTTAAATTATATCTAAATCCTCAGTTCTAAAACAACAATACGCAAATACCTGGATAATACTTTGATTACCATTTTATAAGATTATCAAGGGTCCTACTGTCACTGTGTTTCTAATTACAGATATGTTGTTTAAAGGAAACCTGCATGACCTTGCAATATTTTCAATAACCGCTTGTTCCTGGCAGGCAGTAGGACACCTTTTATACAATCCTGACCGCCAAATGTATTAACCATTTGGTTTCAATTTATTTTAAAGTATTTCGCAGCGCCCTAACAATCTCAATTATTTCTCTTAACATAGTAGTACAACCAGCATGTTTATAAATTAAATAATATATTTCAGGGAAGGAAATGAAGGGGGAGGGGAGAGGCAAGGAAATACTATAGCAGTTATGTTTATTAACCTCTTTGATGGTAGGGCAAGAAAATTCAATTTGGGGACTACAGTCATACATCAATGGATTAGTTAATGGATAAAGAGATGGATTAACTTAATGCTGTACAATCTTGTATGTCATAAGTTCTGCTATGTGAAGTCCTATCAGCTGCAAATACAGTTTATATTCTAATAAACAAATGAATAGAAATGTAACAGATTACCATGGTATGTTTGCAGTTCAGTTTTATTATGCTTTTCCCATGGTTATACGATGCATTTACCATAGTTTACATTGGCTTCTCATATTTATTAATATGCCTTACTATACCTTCCTATTCTTTACCATGCAAAATGACACTTTGCTACTATGGTCAACTTTTATAAGGGTAATTCGTGTGAAGTGCAGTGCATTTACAATGCAGTTTAGTTAATTATTTATTTACATTTTTTTTTAAATGACACCATGTCATCAGCATTGAGAAAATTACAGGCAAAAACACATGACTGAGTGCAACAGAGCTACAAGTTCCAATTTCAGTCATCAATATTTTTTTTTTTTTTTTTTTTTTTTTTTTTTTTGTCTTGTTACATTCATTGTGGCGAATTCCCACGCGAGAATTCAATACTCTTCTCTTTCAATATCCTGTGAAGGCTGCCGTCGGGTTTCGATCCTGGGGGTTGAAATCAGCCATTTAGTGAGTCAGTTGACAGGTTAACCCGACATAAGAAAACCCTCGAACTCGTTCCAGTATACTGAGAAAGCATACGATATCTGGACCCTGAGAGCTAACAGGACCGTATCCAGAAAGCTCTTGAAGAATTATTCAGCAGCACCCAAAGGGTTTGGACACACAACAGTCTAGTAGCTGTTCTCTGCTCCTCTCTGTAATATTGAGACCCAAACTGAACACATTATCCATACAACCTTATCATATCACATAGTTCATTTACACCTTTTACTATAAATGCTAGCATTCTGTTCTCTTTTTTAATTGCCTCCCCATATTGGTGAGTCTACAACAGTACAACATTTTTTTTTTTTGTTGCAGGATGATTCCAGTTCTGTACCACTTCAAATCCATACCTGCACAAAATATGGGTTTTTAAACTATAAATGTATGCTCAGTCCAAAAAGACAACGTTTCTGTGACCATCTTTAGATCTGCCACTGAAATGAATCCGTGTTTTGTATAAACTTTCCATGTACATAGTTTTTGACAGTTGTGTTACATTAAATGCTGTTATCTGCCTGATTTATTGGAATGAAGCCCTTTTAAATGTGTGTAAAACACAACTACGGTTTTCAAGTTGTTCTTGAAATGCCCTCGTTCCTGTGTAAAACAGAGCTCTGTTGAAAGCTAATATTTCACACTGAAAGAATGAACCAAACGATAACCAGGGAGGTCCTGCCATCTTGAGGCAAAATACAGAACTGCAGCATTTCAGTTGCTAAACAGACGCTGTTTTTCACATATGTATGTCCTTTTAATACTTACCAGCAGACACAAGCACAATGTGTAGCACAATGCAAAGAAGCATATAAAATATGTACAATTTCTTAAACAAATGCATTAAAAACAAGTATATACTGTAAATAAAAAGTGAAAAAGTAGATAACCATGACTTACACTGTATGTACATATAAGTGGGACGGATTGACAGGTTCGTCCATAAAAACCCAGACTCCAGACCTATTAATAACTTGCGCTAAAGAAAGTCCTAACCAAGTTCCATAACAATTGGATAATATGTTCCTATCCTTAGTTTAGTTTAGTTATGTGCTTCCCCAGTGAGTAATATTGAAAGTACAGTCTACAGTATAGAAAAAAAAAAAAAAAAAAAAAAAAAAGACTGCACACCCAACTTAGACAATTACTGGTTTGACTCATTTCCACTTGCTTATAGTTTGCTTTGTGTTTCTGTTAGGAAATAATAAACAAATTAATCTTGAAACAATTGTGGTCTCAGAGCATGGCTGGAAGCAATCTCTGCACAGACTGTTTTACCAGTCCCTAAGCATGTCTGAGCCCTTCTCATTAGGTGCCAATCATTTCAACACAGGCCCAGAGGACTATGCAATTAAGGAGTCGTTTCTAATGTGAAAGCTCCAATAGATACAAACAGCTGTGGGTCATTCTCAACTAAACTAACACAAAGAACTCACAGGAATTGAAACAATGTTAAAATGTATGGTATGAAAGAAGTGTTGTCTTTTTAAATACATTTGGTGAGGACTATTCCCACCCTTAACAAAATACTGTTTGTTGAAGACTTTTTATTAAACCATTAATAAAATCCTGTTTGCAGCTTTTTCTGCTGTTTTAGACAGGGTTTATTAGTTTATTCCCATTTTTCAAAGCACTGTTTAACCCTAGAGAATGGTTATAAAAACAAAAAAGTGAGTCCATAAAAAAAAAAAAAAAAAATCCTTCAGAATTCAATATAATTGAATAGTTTTAGCTTTGTTTCTTGTTCTATATCAGGGCTGTCAAACTCAATTTTTTAATTTTAATTTCAGGCAATATTGAAATTTGGTATGCAATTTGTTTTTAAATAAATCTTTCGAATGTGTTTAGAGGGACACTAATCTCTGCTAGCTGCCAACATGTACTGTATGAAACTAACATCCTCTACCTCACTGTAATATCTATCCAAAGGGTTGATGGTAACATTTCATTCCTTTGATTTTAACTGATGTGATATGGAAGATGAGAGCAGGAACTGCACAAAAAAAAAAAAAACAAACTTCCAATCCCATCCACTCCTTTGTATTTAAAGCCCTAGCCACCTATCTTGGGCTGTCTTGGGCTCAAATACCCCTGTTCTAAATAAAAAAGGACTCAGAAATGCTTATCCTTGACTATTGCATGGCATAGTCAAGGTCAAATATCCTTTGTATTCTAGTAATGAAACAGGCAGAATAATCTGAGGACTATGAGGAATGTGTGAGGAATTATGCAATGATCCAATTAAATGTACATAAACATTCTACCTAACCAGGATCTTTTCAAAAACCCAAATGAAGAGTATGTAACTCTGAAATACTCTGCACACAGTGCTGCAGCCTCTTTGTGGGTCAGCCGAATCCAGGCTAAGATACCTGGGGACTTTCAATGGCTGCAACAGGAGCTGTTAAGTTAAAAAAAAACAAAAAACAAAACAAAACAAAAAAAAAAACTTCCTGGATCTGTCATCCTGAGCAAACTAGACTTCCAGGAAATGGAGTTGGATTTAACTGTAGTTCTGGTGTACTTGCTACTTCTGACCTATGTTCTCGGCATTCACTTCTGTTGCCGTTTATATTCCTCCCAAGATTCTAAATGATGCTAGAAACTGAGAGGAAGGAGTTATTTATAGTGAAAAGCCATGGGAGCAATACTCTGTATGAATTATCATACTTATGAGGCAATGACACTGAAATGTTAGGCAGCTAGAAAACTAAGTAGTACAGCACGTGAAATAATCAGTACAGTATGTTATCCTGTTTTTACTTAAAAAAAACTTTACCTCAAGCAGCCAAGGTTTCAATTTCCGGTCTAATATTATGTTGAAACCTAGGATCTCAAAACAGACACTGTCGCTTCCAGGAGGCTGTCCAGGTCGACACATACGATATGCATGAAGAACATGCGGCTCTGCTACAGTCAGCATCTTCACCACTAGCTCCTGTTTCAAAGCAATAAACATTGAATTAAAAAATAAACTACAAAAAAAAAAAATTCATTGAAAAGTGTTACGCAAGTCTCTGCTCTGATTCTGTGTCTGATCCTGCATTTCAAGTACTTCCAATACACCAACTTCCTGTCATCTTTGAGGCATACTCACAGAGACATCCCCCCAGAATTTGGACACATCATAATTGTTGGTTCATAGAAATTGTGTGAACCAGCTGATGGAGCGTTTGCTGTCTTTGTCTGCTGTTTCGTCTCGCTCAAAGTTCTCATTGTGTTTATTCACAGAATAGTTAGTCAGATGCATGTACAGCTGGCTCTGAGTGAAAAAAGGGGTTAAACAATAACTAAGCAGTTTATAAACCGGCTTTTACTTTACTATTACAAACTTACACAGTGCAAAACATCTCTTGAAGCAAAGCTTAGCTGTAAATCTGACCTTTATTACATTATTTTACACATGCAGCTACTGGGATCTATTTAAATGTTCTAAACAGTGGTGGATATAAATCGTGTTGGCTTTAATCCCACATGGGTTGATCTATTGTTCCCCTTATTAACAGTGAGAAAAATGGCACACTAAAATCATCAAGTTTGAGCTGGATAGATATTTGGATGAAACACAGACAGATTCAAAAAGGCAGGAGCCTATGTCAGTTCCTTCAGATATCCCACCTATCAATCCACCTGAATACCAAATGGAGGACTGTGCACCTCAGTGGAAAGAAGTAGAGCAAGCTATGAAAAAAGCAAGGGCATCATCATCTCCAGGGCCTAATGGAGTTCCATATAAAGTGTACAAGAGTGCTTCTGGAATTCTACGAATCCTGTGGAAACTGATGAAAGTGTACAAAAAGCAGGCATTCCACGTTTCCCAGGATGCTTAGAACACATCAGCGTAATCTGGCAACAAATTTAATCAGCAAAAAAGGAGAGGAGGGAGCTCCATGTGACATTCCTGGATTTGGCTAATGCATATGGTTCAGTGCCACATGAACTTCTTTGGGCAGCATTTGATTTTTTTCAGCATACCAATGTGTGGCAGAGCAGGACTCTGCCCTTGGAAATACTGGCAGGGATGGAGTTAAATTCTCCTCCCTCCCCGGTTGATTGCCCCAGGTGGGAGCAATCAACTAATGTAATTAATCAATTATCATTTAGCCACCTGGCATAAAATGAGGCCTCAGCCTCCCAGTAGGGAGGAGGGAGCTGAGGAAGCAGGTTGGTGGTTTTTTGGTGTGTGATTTTTTAATTTTGATAAATCCAGTGAAGGCATTGCCCAGCCTGGAAACCTTATTTTTGTAAGTTTTGTTTTCTTTGTTTAGGTATTTGTGTTTAAACATCTTTGTTTTGCCCTTGTGCACGTTTATTTTGCGTTAATTTATAATAAAAGTATATATTTTTGAACTGCAGTCTGTCTCTGGGCCTCTGTCCACTCGCCAGCCTGCCACATTTATTTCTGGATTATGGGAAAGAAGAGCAGACAGCAGGAGAAGGCAGGAAAAGCAGCAGCAGCTGAAGAAATGTATGCTGCTGCAGCCACCGCTGGAGGACCCGGCCAGCCTCTTCCCCTGGTGCGGGAAGAATGACCATCGTTAACGGTCCTGCCCAGACGTGCCACTGGCAAACTGGTGTGGCCGGTGTGAGGAGGACTGCCACAACTGGGCAAGATGCCCCTACAACCAGGCCCAGGAAGAGGTGCAGTGTTCACCCCGGGCATCAGGGGCCACCCCACTACCTCCAGCACCACCACCTTCACCACCGTCCCAGGAGATCTGAAACTGGTTGATGCACCCTGAGGCAGACCTCGTCCACGATCTCCCCATAGTTATCAACACGCTGTGGCGTCAATATGGGGAGAGGTGGGAACAGTGGGAGGAACAACACCACCTGGCGTCCTTCCCAGAGGTTGCCCTCATGGTGGTTAATTACCTGGCGGTAGACATGGGAGATGCCCCGGTCACTCCAATAAAGAGGGGTGAGCCGCCTTCCTGAGAGCCAGAGAGGGGTCTCCTTTTTGTTTTTTAGGCCTCCCGAGGGTCCGCTGCCGCCTTCTCCACCAGAGGGAGCCGGGCCGCCGTCGCCGCCTTCTCCACCAGAGGGAGCCGGGCCGCCGTCACCATACTACCTTGGAGATTTGGGGCCCCCTCAACCAAAGGCGGCTTGGGGGCCGATTGCGGCCTCCATACTTTGTACGTGGGGGGAGGTGTGTGTCATTGTCACACAATGACAATACCAAATTTAGTGAAAGCCTACTTTGGAGATTTGCAATTTAGTTTTTCAACTTCAGAATTCAGCACTGCATGGCAATGCCTAGAAGTTGGGATAATGGCAGGATGCACCATTTCTCCACTGGCTTTTACCATGGTAATGGAAATAATTATTATCAAAATGGGTAGCGAGAGGAGAGCGCTTGGCTTCTGGAATGTGACTACCACCAATTCGAGCATACATGGATGACATGACAACAATGACTACAACAGTAGCTTGCACTAATCGGTTATTTGGCAAATTAACCAATAACACTGAATGGGCACAAATGCAATTCAAGCCCACTAAATCAAGGAGCATCTCTATAATTAAAGATAAAGTAGTATATAAGAGGTTCTACATTAATGGTGAAGTAATACAAACAGTGTCCGAGAAGCCAGTGAAAAGACTAGGGAGATGGTACGACAGGGATCTAAAGGACACAGTTCGTGTGGGAGAAGTTAGACAACAAGCAGTGGAAGGGTTGAATAGTACACACTGCATCACTTTACCAGGCAAACTGAAACTCTGGTGCTTTCAGTTTGGTCTACTGCCAAGACTGCTTTGGCCACTGACTGTGTACGAGGTTTCCTTGACAACAATTGAGAAGCTGGAAGCTTTAATCAGTTCATATGTCAGTAAATGGTTGGGAGTTCCACGCTGCCTCAGCAGAGTGCGACCTTATGGTAAAGGAATACTGCAGCTAATAATCTCTGCTCTAACCAAGGAGTTTAAGTGCGCCAAAGTCCAACTGGAAATGACCTTAGTAGATTCATGTGACAAATGTGTAAGGGTGGCAGCACCTGTGTTTAAAACTGGAAGAAAATGAGTGGCAAAGAAAGCTGTGGAAGATGCTAAGGCTGCCCTTCGAATCGAAGATATTATGGGACAAGTTCAGCATGGAAAAGGAGGTTTGGTTTCAGTTCAGCTCCTACTACATGGCACAATGCAACCCCAGTTCAATGGAGGAATGGATGAGATGGGAGAGTGTGGACGGTTTACTTGGCACCATGACCAGGTGCTGCAATGTTTGGCCTTAGCATTGGAAGACGAGCGTAACCTGACCAATAAGTTGCCACCAGTTCCATCAAAGCATTACACACAAAAGACAATATTCCTCCATCCAGGAGAGCAACCACCAAGAAAAGGTGTTAAAATCAAGCCTCGCCCAGGACAACTGTAAGCTGCTAGAGACTGGAATATGCTGGCAGATATTGGTCAACGGCTTATTTTTTCAACTGAGATTGTCACCACTAACCTTCGACCAGACATTGGCTTGTGGTCTGGATCAGCACGCCTTGTTCATCTGGTAGAGTTAACAGTGCCATGGGAAGATGCTGTGGATGAGGCGTATGAGAGTAAGCAACTTTGGTATGCTCAACTAGCTGCTGAAGCAGAACAGCGAGGATGGAGAGTCCGAGTTTACCCAGTGGAGGTGGGTTGTCGAGGATTTGTGGCACATTCTACAACCCGGTTTCTCAGAGAAGTCAGGTTCAGTGGCCAAGAGTTGCATCGTACAGTGAAGAATTTATCTGAAGCAGCAGAAAGGAGCAGGAACTGGCTGTGGTTGAGACAAAGATTCTGGATGGGGATCTTAAGCACAATAGAAAGAAAGCAACGCTGATGTACAGGTAAGTAAGCTGGGCTGAGCTGAGCTGAGTGGGGGATGGAGGGGGGTGATGCTGGGACGCCAGAATCACTGGTGTGGTGGGCTAGACGACAAAACACAGAGGATGGAAGGTGCCCATTTGAAGACCCCAGAGATGTACCCTACTTAGCTCAATCCAAACGATTGTCATGCTGATGCGCTGGGGAGACTGCACTGGGTTGATCCCCGGAGACAGCATCGCAGCCATTGTGTGTGCTTATGCGCTGGGGAGGCAAAATGAGCTGATCCCTGGAGCCAGCATTACACTTCAGCAATCAACACCAGACAGAAGGATATCTACATCATCAGATGGAAAACAACGCGAATGGATGGAGATGCAGATTGATAGTTTACTGCAATGCTATGTCTTAGTTGGTGCTTATCTTGGTGAGAGCAGAGTTCAAATCAGCATGAAGTTTAAAATCTACCTCATGTAATGGAAATCTTTTTTTTTTACTAATTACAAAAAAATACCATGGAAAAGGCTCTGTGATATCAGGTTTAAAAGAGACTGAGTATTTAGATCATTAAAATAGAGCCCACAGTATATAAAGTTGGTTTTGTATTATATAAACCACAGCATTCCCAGTAGTAACAATGTTCTACGCTTGTGTCAGCCAATGAGATTTTTAGTAAGAGATTGTGAAATGCATTCAAGTGCTTTCTAACTAAAAGGCCTTTGGTGGTTGTCCATCTTCCTACACATTCCGAGATCACAGAACGCTGATCTACTGGGGATTCCAAAATACCAAATAGAATCTGATGGAGAAAGCACTTCCAGTTTCTATGCCCTACCCCGCCCCCCACCTATGGTATTCAGAAATCGTGAAATTCAGTACAATTTAATTTTCAAATCTAGATTAGAAGCTTTTTCTAGGATCTAGGATGAAGACAGCTTTTTCTATATCTTTAGTATTTTTGCAAATGACAAAACATCTACACCTACAATAGTTAGGACAGATGTTACCACAAACTCAATAGGGATCTTTAATCCAGCCTTGGAATGCCTTAGTATTAAAAGTGCCACTAATACCACTAATAGTAAGGTTGACTTTTTATGGGGTATCTTTGTATCTTTATAACTGGGCTTTTATATGTATATCTCTTGTACACATAAAACAAACCACTCACTAGAGTATGATATCTCTTCTTACCCATATGGAACAGAAGCAGATGTTTAATTCAGTAGGTCCCTCAATTACTGAATTCACACTTTTCTCATCTGCTCTTTCCTTTTGTATGCAGGGCATTACTGATAGTTCATTAATCTTGTGTTAAGCCTCTCAACACCATCAAGCGTCAGTAAGCGTGTAAAAGAATCTACTTTGAGAACAGTTAACACCATACCAGACAGCCCTTGGGAAGAATGTACATTTTTAATGAGACATCTGGCCTGGATTTTCCTTACCAAGTTGGTATCGCTCGGTGGATGGTACTTCTCAGTGCCCATTCTCACAAGCCCATCATTGTATAAGAAGATGCGTAACAGGTCACATGATGTGGCCAGTATGTAAATCCTCAAGTCAAACTTGTATCCCTCCATAAGAAACAGCTTATCGAAGTATTCCTGGACAATGAAATGGTCCTGAACTGGAAGCTTCTCGCAGTTTCTTATTAATGAGATCCTGTATGAAAAAGAAATCATATACATGTTACATTCCTCAAGCCTAACTTACACTTGATACACAATGATAAGACGTTTATGTGAAGTGCTGCAGAGGAAAGATCACTCCTAACTGAATTCAAATATGCCATCTAGTAAGACATGCTGTGTGTGCCAGTGAAAATACAGCTTTAATTAATGTAATCTCAACATTTAGACAAATGACGGTCATGACATGGAATCAAAGTGGCTGTTTAGTTCCATTCTGTAAAAATGGAATAAAATAATAACACATTTTGACATTGATAAAGACTTATTGCTGAATCATTTGTCTTAGATTTTACTAGGTTTACTTTTTCACTACGTCGACATTTAAAGCAGGAAAAAAATGTGTGGTGTTGTAAGGCAGCAGTACCTTTAAAAGAACTGGTTGAACTAGCAGTAAATTACCAAAGATGATTGATGAGACATAATTATACTTCAAATGTACTATCATCGGGTAACCAAATAACCAGCTCTGCCTGAGTTGCTGTCTCCATGCCCCACACTTCTTAACTAGCCTCCAATAATAGCTGTTGAAGCTTACAATAACTTGTTAGCTTCAACTGCTTTTCTAATTGAACATAAATTACTTATGAGCATGAAACCTCATACTTGGAACTGAATATTTAAAATATGCTCAAGACAACTGTTTTAGAAGGTAATAATACAGTAACTATCACACGGGATTTGTAAATCCCAGCTGAAGATATTTAAATGTCACTCCCATGAAACCCAATACTGAACTTATTACATATTGACCTCAAATGGATTCTCTGTTCATTCATAGTTATTATGATTACAGATACTTTTTAGTGTAAGTTTCATTTTAAAATCAACATTATGGCTGTCATATTTTAATCTTGGTATATTATTTTTCTACTCTGTCAACAGCCATAATTTAGTAATGTGTTGTTATTTCTTTAGGGTTAAAGCTAATAGTGAGTATTTTGACTGAGTCCACTGCATCCACTCAATAAACCATGTCGGCAATATTGTGTGTCACGAAGAGCAATGTCATACATCCTTCATGTTTAAGATTTAGCAATGTTTTACTGCATGTGACACAGCCAGGAGCAGATGTTTAATAGTGTTTTTGTCTGACCTACCCATGACCCATTGCTCCGTTGGCTGGCTTTAAAATAAATGTCTTCAGCTTGCGTTTTTTCCGCAGCTCCTTCATGTAGTTCTGGAAGTGGGTGTACTCGGCAGGAAAGATCCATGTTTTGGGAATGAAGCCATACTCTTTTGACTGGCTCTTTATAATGAGTAAATTATAAGAATGGGCACTGAAGCATAGGCACATAAACTCATTATAAAAACCCATAAACTCTGCCCAACATACAGTAAGTGCATGATTTATGGTATGTACTACATACTTTCATTTTAAAAAGCTGTGTGAAGGAAAGTAATGTATAGGTTATATGACTGACTTTTCAGTTTCAGTCACAATGGAAAGACAACAGTACTGGAGTTGATAGTAGATGATCAGTTGTTATCTTATGTATCGAATATTACAAGCATTACTGGTATTTAGCAGGTTTTTTGGGGGATTTTTGATCAGCACTGATTTTATTTTGTGATCGTCAATTACACATTTATTGATCGATTGAAACACACGCTTTCTTTGTACATGTCTTTGTTTTGTAATGGGAAATGTTAGACTCTGATGTCTTCTTGCTTTTTTTATAATAAATCTAATAGTTTTCCGACGACTCTGTAAGTGCCATTCTGGAGAACAGACTTTGCTGCGAATATCAACCCTGGAGGAATTGAGGAATGTTCACATATGTTCTATAACAATTTAACCCCCTGAAGGTTTATAGCATACATTTTGTATTAAGTTTAAAAAAAATACTTACTTGGCCATGTTTCTTGCTAGGCAGTCTTTACGGCAGATTTCTCCCATTCCCAGAAAATGGTTAATTCTCTGTATTACAAGAAAAGATATGAATATTGCTTGACTTACTCTGCTGAAAAGTTTTTATTAAGGGAAATTAAATGTTTTTGTACCCTTTACATTCAAATGTTGGGCAAATTAGGAGCTCAAAATAAAAGGTGAACAGAAGACCTTTTAACCCTCATTTAGTTTACCACATATTTTTAATTAAAAATAAAAAAAAAAGATCAATTTCAGCATCGTGGGTGTATCGTAATTGGTTCTGCATCACAGCTATTGCAATTTTATACTGTGATAGATGAGTGAATTGCTGTGGAATTATTTATTTCTTTGAGAAAATTAAGCAAAACAGGTCTATAATTAGGCTATTGCGGAAGGCAGTTTGACAGCAAATCCTACAGAGGAAAGCATGGATAAACCCAGCATGTGTGTCCCACAGAAGGCATGTTCCTCACACAAAATAAACAAAATGTACAGGGGTGATTGAGAAAGAATGCACCACTTGATTAATGACCTGGCAGATGGTAATTCTTTACTGCCAGTTAGCTAGGTCCTGAATGTCGTGTGTGCTGTTCGCATACTCAGGTCGCCCCATGCGGCATCAAGTCCGGTGTTTGAGGAGGCCACTCCACAGGGCCTCAGTGAACAATGACCTGGTCATGAGTTGTCCAAGTAGGCATCAATAATATTCATTTATTTTGGGATGCACATAAATCACCCAGAGAAACACACTTACATAGGTGACTGAACAGAAAAATAAATGACTGCTGCACTAAAGAGTATAAAACCATGAGGTGCTTCACAATCTACCCAAGACAGAATCTTTGCTTGGGGGTTCAGACTACTCTGCAGCACAGTCACTTAATTCACTAGTCACGTGTTATTAATAACTCAAAGGACAAAGCTTAGAGGGAGCTGAAATGTGCAAGTAATATACAGAAAATGCAAAATCTCTAGCTATTATTTTCAGTTTTTCCCTTTTGTTTTACACAGTGTGGCTGACAAGTGATTTGCCAGCTGAAGTGAACTCAAACTATCCATTACTGCAACCAGAAAAAACACACACACACACTTCTTACAGTTAAACGGAGAGCTATTTAATTTCCCTGGCAACACAATGAGGGCCTTGGAATTAAGAGCACCCCTTACTGGGAAATAATACAAGCTTTAAAAGAAAAATTAACTAAACGAATGTTGTGTCATTTCTGTCACCACCTTGACTATTTGTCACCTGCCTGAACATAAACAAAATGTCCTCAACACTGTTTTAGATAACAGTTCATATTAAACTCTGAGAACTAAGGTCGACTCTAGACACATGTCCTATCCTAATAGAATTTAACCAGAAAAGACCGACCATTCACCATATTGAATCGAGCAAGGGCAGAAGCAATAGTGTCACAACACAGTCTGCGAAAAGGAAAAAGTAAATCAAAAGAGAAAACAAATGTGTGCTTCTAATCCCTGACACTGAGTGTGTTTAATTTTTTTAATTACTAGGTCAAACTGACTGCAGAACCATTTTCATGGCTGTCCCTTCCTTTTCATGTAGTAACAATCACATACGAATATGTGTGGGCACAGGTGAAATATGCTACCTTGTTTTACACTTACAAGCTTTACGGAACTTGCAACTTCAAATGCACTGACGGTCAGTAGAACAGGTAAAAGAAGGAAAGAAAACTACTGTTCATACATGTATAGGGCCAAACTTAAGTGTGACAGTGCCAGTTCTGTACAGTATTACAGTATGTGGCAGATTTAGAGGGGGAAAAAAAAGGTAGGAAACATTGTTTTTCTTGGATAACTTGCTGCTTTTGGATCGAAGGCTGACATTTAAAGTCTTTCCATTTTGGTTTCATTATTTCTATGCGTAGGTTGAACCTGTGCATAAAGTACAGTGCTGCTAGTCGAAATGTATGCCTACTTGACTTGATTCTTTTAGTATTACTTTTGGTTTATGTGTTTTTAAGCCATGAATGCATTTTTACACACAGTATAATGGAGCAGGGCAGAGGAGAGCCCTGCACGTAATTAGTTGCTGTTTAAATGTATTGCTGTGGGGTGTATTTAAAGGGATTATTTAAGAATGGGGATTTGTATTAGTGGGGAAAGGGGGCAGGGCAAGAGCCCTGCCTGTATATTCACTGTATTGTGTGGGATTTATTTAAACATGTGTTGTATTTAAATGTATTATTGTTTGGTTTGGGCGTGGTCTGGCAGAGGCGATGGTAGCAGCTCGTCTGTCAAGAAAGACACTCAGGACTCGGACACGGACTTGAACTCGACAATTAGGACTCGGACAAGGACTCGAGACTCGAAGTCAAGGACTCGGATTCGACATTCAGGACTTGGACACATACTCGAGACTCGAAGTCAAAGACTCGGACTCAACACTCAGGACTTGGACACGGACTAGAGGCTCAAAGTCAAGGACTTGAACTCGACACTCAGGACTCAGACACAGACTCAAACTCGAGACTCAGGACTCGGATTCAGACTTGAACTTGACACTCAGGACTCGGACATGGACTCGAAGTCAAGGACTCGGACTTGACACTCAGGACTCGGACACAGACTAGAACTTGAGACTCAGGACTCGGACACGTAATTGAACTCAAGACTCATGACTCGGACATGTCCTTGAACTCGAGACTCATGACTCGGACATGTACTTGGACTCGAGACTCATGACTTGGACACGGACTCGAGACTCGAAGTCAAGGACTCGAGACTTGAAGTCAAGGACTCGAACTCGACACTCAGGACTTGAACACGGACTTGAACTCGAGACTCAGGACTCCGACACTGACTTGAACTCGAAGTCAAGGACTCGGACATGGACTCGAACTCAAGGTTTGAGGACTCAACTACAAGTCTGGCAATAATATACAGCTAATGTTTTCTCCATATAGTAGTATTTAGACATGGAAGTATTTCAATTAGAAAATTAAACAAGTACAATTTTTTATTGATATTTCATGGGACGTGAGCTGGGGGGTAAGGATAGGGCAGAAAAAGCAGAAGGGAACGGTAAGTAGGACAGAGTGCTGGCTAGAAAGGACCGGACCTAGGATAGAAGAGCAGGCGAGGCCCACTACTAGCAGACTAGTGTAACTGGACATGGAAGCTAAGATAGAAGGTGGTCACTGACTGAAGGAGGCGATGCCGACACAACCCAGGGGCGAAGGACCCAGCAACCGAAGACAGGATACAGAAAGTGGTCACTGACTGAGGGCGGCAATGCAGACACGACCCAGGGGCGAAGGACCCAGCAACCGAAAACACATATGAGGGTTATGACTCGGGGAGCCGCCCCTCGGAGGAAGACGGTCCCGAAAGACTGGGACACGAAAGGAGATAGAGAGGGAGAGGTACCCAGCATCTGAGACTTCTGTAAAAGGGCACTCGTTAGACCCCCAATTGGCCGAGACTTCACGCTGCCTGGGACCTGAGATAAGAACAAGGCATAGAGGTTAGTATGGGACTCGAGCATGAGTAGCCACGTCCCGCATTGAGACAGAGTATAGAACAGAGCCTTGATTGAGGCAAGATAAGCGCAGGAGCTGCGAAAGAACAGAGTGTGGCCGGGGGTCCGCTCTGACTCACATAGTGAGAACCCCCCTGAAGGTCAAGGGAGGCTGAAACCTGCCCTGAGGTCGGGGAAGTGAGATCACTTGCCCCCCCCCAAAGGACGGACCCCCTGCTCCTCAACAAATCTCCCACACCGTGAGACAAACAAAAGACAGCACATGCCAGCGCATAACAAACAAAAGACCAGAAGGACAAACGGGGCAAACAGGAAGATGGTTAGTAATTTAGCGGGATGTGACTATGTGTATACCTGCTGCTCAGTGGAGAGGAAAAAAACCCTTGAGGGTGATTAGGGGAAAACCTCTAGTGGCCCCGGCAGACAGGTAGCCCGCACTCCGGGCATGCTAGCATTTTTTAGAAGGAGCAGCAACTATATCAGTGAAGGATGAATAAATGTAGGAATCCACTGCAGAGGAGGATCAGCTCCCCCACATTCGTGATCAGGCTGGCGGGAAGGGGGGGAGGGGAGTCAAGGAGGGAGGCCTGCTCTGGAGGCGAGGGCGGAGAGGAGGGAGGCATGCTCTGGACCCGAGGGAGGAGAGGAGGGAGGTCTGCTCGGAGCGGAGGCGAGGGTGAAGGTGAGTGATGATAGAAGTGAGAGGAATCAATGAAGGGGGGGTAAATTGTCTTGAACTGAGACGAGAGGGCAAGGGACGAGAACTCGGTTGAAGAGAGCTAGCTGCTGTCTTAGGGCATAAATAGGTGGAGTGCACTGTGGAGGTGCACACGCTGTAGGCACTGGCATGAATGCCGCTGAAGATACGGGTGAAGAGATCTGGGTCGGAATGGGACCAGTCCGTGATATGGTTGTCAGCTGAAAGGGTGGCAGCAGCTTTGGCTGAGAATGCACGGTGGTATTGATAGAATAGAGTGCCCCCATAGCGCACAGATAATTCAGTTACAAGAAAGAGATACCGATTTAGCTCCTGCAATCTGTGTGGATAAACGAAACAGAGAATGTCACGATAAATGGAGAAGGCGAGGACGAATTCTCCCACGGAAAGGCTTTTTTGAAGTCGTGGGTCGCGGGACTTTAGGGTGACTGAAACGTCTCCGCAGTCGACCTTGCCTTCAATTATTTGCTTCCGAATTTTTGGGGAAACAGAATGGTTGGCAATAGCACGAAGAGAAGAGGAGCTTGATGCAGTGGCTGAGGCAAGGCTGAACTCTGGAAGAGCAATAGGGGGTACTAAGGAGGATGTACTGGAAAAGGGAACAGAAGTACTGGAACTGAAGGCAGGGGGAGCAGAAGGGTTCTCCAGTTTGTCGAGACGAGCGTTGAGGGATAGCTGAGAGTCTGAGAGACTGGAGCCAAGTTTGCAGCTGATTAAGCATGACATAAGGGGAATCGCTGGTGGAGGGGATGGGCAAAGTGTGTAACTGCTGCTGCAGAACATAAGAACATAAGAAAGTTTACAAACGAGAGGAGGCCATTCGGCCCATCTTGCTCGTTTGGTTGTTAGTAGCTTATTGATCCCAAAATCTCATCAAGCAGCTTCTTGAAGGATCCCAGGGTGTCAGCTTCAACAACATTACTGGGGAGTTGATTCCAGACCCTCACAATTCTCTGTGTAAAAAAGTGCCTCCTATTTTCTGTTCTGAATGCCCCTTTTTCTAAACTCCATTTGTGACCCCTGGTCCTTGTTTCTTTTTTCAGGCTGAAAAAGTCCCTTGGGTCGACACTGTCAATACCTTTTAGAATTTTGAATGCTTGAATTAGGTTGCCACGTAGTCTTCTTTGTTCAAGACTGAACAGAGTCAATTCTTTTAGCCTGTCTGCATATGACTTGCCTTTTAAGCCCGGAATAATTCTGGTCGCTCTTCTTTGCACTCTTTCTAGAGCAGCAATATCTTTTTTATAGCGAGGTGACCAGAACTGAACACAATATTCAAGATGAGGTCTTACTAGTGCATTGTACAGTTTTAACATTACTTCCCTTGATTTAAATTCAACACTTTTCACAGTGTATCCGAGCATCTTGTTAGCCTTTTTTATAGCTTCCCCACATTGTCTAGATGAAGACATTTCTGAGTCAACAAAAACTCCTAGGTCTTTTTCATAGATTCCTTCTCCAATTTCAGTATGTCCCATATGATATTTATAATGTACATTTTTATTTCCTGCGTGCAGTACCTTACACTTTTCTCTATTAAATGTCATTTGCCATGTGTCTGCCCAGTTCTGAATCTTGTCTAGATCATTTTGAATGACCTTTGCTGCTGCAACAGTGTTTGCCACTCCTCCTATTTTTGTGTCGTCTGCAAATTTAACAAGTTTGCTTACTATACCAGAATCTAAATCATTAATGTAGATTAGAAATAGCAGAGGACCTAATACTGATCCCTGTGGTACACCACTGGTTACCACACTCCATTCTGAGGTTTTTCCTCTAATCAGTACTTTCTGTTTTCTACATGTTAACCACTCCCTAATCCATGTACATGTGTTTCCTTGAATCCCTACTGTGTTCAGTTTGAGAATTAATCTTTTGTGCGGGACTTTGTCAAAAGCTTTCTGGAAATCGAAATAAACCATGTCATATGCTTTGCAATTATCCATTATCAATGTTGCATCCTCAAAAAAATCAAGCAAGTTAGTTAGTTAGGCACGATCTCCCTTTCCTAAAACCATGTTGACTGTCTCCCAGTACCCTGTTACCATATAGGTAATTTTCCATTTTGGATCTTATTATAGTTTCCATAAGTTTGCATATAATAGAAGTCAGGCTTACTGGTCTGTAGTTACCTGGTTCAGTTTTGTTTCCCTTTTTGTGGATCGGTATTACGTTTGCAATTTTCCAGTTTGTCGGTACCACCCCTGTGTCAAGAGACTGCTGCATGATCTTGGTTAGCGGTTTGTAAATTACTTCTTTCATTTCTTTGAGTACTACTGGGAGGATCTCATCCGGCCCAGGGGATTTGTTTATTTTAAGAGCTCCTAGTCCCTTTAACACTTCTGCCTCAGTTATGCTAAAGTTATTTAAAACTGGATAGGAACTGGATGACATGTGGGGCATGTTGTCCGTATCTTCCTTTGTAAAAACTTGTGAAAAGTAATCATTTAATATATTTGCTATTTTTTTTTTCTTCCTCTACGTTTTTGCCATTTGTATCTCTTAAACATTTAATCTCCTCTTTGAATGTTCTCTTGCTGTTGTAATATTGGAAAAACATTTTGGAATTGGTTTTAGCTCCCTTAGCAATGTTCATTTCTATTTCTCTCTTGGCCTTTCTAACTTCCTTTTTGACTTGCGTTTGCAGTTCTGTGTACTCTTTCTGTGTACTTTCTTTTTGGTCCTTTTTTAATGCTCTGTAAAGTGCCTTTTTTCGCTGAATATTTTTTTAATTGATCTATTAAACCATTTTGGCAATTTAGTTTTACATTTAGATTTGTCTACTTTAGGGATATAATTGTTTTGCACCTCTAGTACTACATTTTTGAAGAACAACCATCCTTCTTCTGTGGGTGTTTTCTCTATTTTACTCCAATCTACTTCTGTTAGTCTCTGTTTCATACCTTCATAGTTTGCTTTTCTAAAATTGTAAACCTTAGCTTTAGTCTTTACTTTTGGGGATTTAAAAAACACTTCAAATGAGACCATGTTGTGGTCTGAGTTTGCCAGTGGTTCTCTGACCTCTGTTTTAGTTATTCTATCTTCGTTATTTGAAAAGACTAAATCAAGGCATGCCTCCCCTCTAGTGGGTGCCTTGACAAATTGTGTTAGGAAGCAGTCATTTGTCATTTCCACCATTTCTATTTCATCCTTCGTGCTACCCACCGGGTTTTCCCATTTTATTTGGGGGAAGTTGAAATCCCCCATTAGTATGGCTTCTCCTTTGCTACACACATTTCTAATGTCATTGTATAACAGATTATTTTGCTCACCGTCTGAATCTGGCGGTCTATAGCATGCTCCTATTATTATGCCTTTTGAATTTTTGTCTGTTATTCTGACCCATATTGATTCGGTTTTATTTTCTTTGTCCAGGTTTAACACCTGGGCTTCAAGACTGTTTCTTATGTATAGCGCTACCCCTCCTCCTCTTCTGTCCTGCCTGTCTTTCCTATACAGTGTATACCCACAAATATTATATTCGTCCCCATCACTCTCAGATAACCACGTTTCTGTAACACCTATCACATCATAGTTACCTGTTAGTGCAGTAGCTTCAAGTTCTAGAATTTTGTTTCTGATACTTCTAGCATTTAGATAAATACATTTAATGGTTGTCTTACCTGAGTTGTTGTTCTTGTTTTGATGCGGTCTCCCTTCTGTTTTTTTGTTGATTTCTCCCCACTTCCTTTCTAGTTTAAATGCTTCTGAACCTACTCGAGGATCTTTTCTCCAAGTAGACTTGTTCCCTTGTTATTTAAGTGCAGTCCATCCCGTCTATACAGATAGTCCTCATTGTAGAATGTGGTCCAATGATCAAGATAGGTGAAGCCTTCCCGTGTGCACCACGTCTTCAGCCATGCGTTTTGATTAATTATTTCCAGCTGTCCATATGGTCCTTTGCAAGGTGCGGGTAGTATACCAGAAAATACCACAGTTTTGGTTTTCTCTTTTAATTTCCTTCCTCCAATTTCCCACATGAGCTCTCTGAATTTGTTTTGCAGGGATTTTGGTCTGTCTCTTCCAATGTTGTTTGTACCGATGTGGACGACTACTACCGGGTCGTCTCCTGTTCGTTCTAGGAGCCTGTCCACGTTTTCAGTGATGTGCTTGACCGAGGCTCCCGGAAGGCAGCACACTGTTGTAGTAAGGGGGTCCAAAGGAATTTCAGCTTGTTTGTTATCAGAAAAAAACACGCGGCTGTTTGACTGGGGGGAGGAAAGAATTGGCTCAGCTGATAAGGCTTCGCAATAAGCAAGAAACAGGGACATGCGGTCTCCGCCGACGGGGATAGGGATAGCCTTCTGGAAGAGAACTTTCAGCAGCTTAGGTGTCGTCCAATCTTTATAATGAAGCTGCGGCTGTGGTTGGCTGGCAGAATTGCGCTTGGAGCTGCACACTTTCCTGGCTAAAGGCTGGGTGGAAGTAAGGTGGGCTGGCGAGGTTGGTGCGGTCAGAAGCCGGGAAGAGAAGGGACTGGAGGTCGAACAGAGACGGACCGGTGGAGGAGTCGGAGGCAGGAAGTCGTCCGAGTCAGAAGAAACAGTGTGGGCAGAAGTCTTTTCCATTTGGAAGCAGGTAAGCTTGCGAATATATAAGAATGTATTTGAAGATGATCTTCGTAGAATTTTTTTATTTTTTTTTTAAAGCAGAGTAACGCGTACCGCTACCAGTCAGGATTCAAAATAAAACGCTAGACAGCGAAGGTGCAAGTGATCAGGGCTTAAATAGAAAATAGGTACTAATTGACAGGAAATTGAAAGCCCCCTCCTGCACACACCCTGAACTACGCTTGCTAACATTTAAAGGAAATAGAGCAAATAAAAAACCTATGTTGAACTAAAAACGTCTCTTTTAGTGTTTTGTATACAAAATTCTCCTCTTGTTAGTGCAGTAACAAAATTCACTTCATATTTGTAGATGGTTCACTTGATTTTAACTGGTTCCTAGTTTCTGTACTCAGTAATATATACCAGTGCCTTATTTTTATATTAATTGCACTCATTATTTTGCAATTTTAAAACAGCATAAACTTATACTATGATTCCAGTTGGTGAAATCTTTCTGTGACTGCCACTGAAGCTGTAAACTTTGGTTATATATGACTACAAAGTCATTGCAAACTTGGGCTTAAAGTAGTTGTTGCTAACAAAATAATTCCATAAATCTGAGCCATTTTGCATTACCATTAGCTACGCAGGTCTCAAATGTCCAGTTTAAAAAGAAACACATGCTATAGCACACATGTTTTTTAATTTAAAATATGATAGCTGGTACTACTTTAGATTAACAGAAGCTCTGGGTTTATATGCCTTATTCTTGGGTTATCTGTTTGCACTTGCGCTCTTTATTTGGATCATTTCACCTCAGCAGTGGGTCAAATCACATTACAGGCTGATAGCATGTCAGTCAATAGAGGAAGCACTTTATTGGTTTTTGACAGGAAAGAAGTCAGTGAAGGGGAGAGGACAATTTCCTTCTCCAGAAGAAATGACGTAGTAAGTACGAGGCGGCCTAAATGCATGGCTGGTAAACAGGTTTCTTTAGCCAAGTGTAGTACCAAATACCATGTTTTGAAATTAAAATACAGATTCTCGTACGACACAATTGGTTCCTGAAAGTCGCGTTGTAAGTCAGGCATATATATGGCTTTAAAAGTACAGACTCAGGGCTTTCCAACGACGTAATCAGTGTGTGTATGCGGTACTCCTAACTGGAACTACGATCGCTTGAAGTTAAGCCCCTCATCATGTGAGTCCATTGCTTTTAACATACATTGTTAAGAGCAAATAAATTCTAACAAAAAACAGTTACATACATTAATAAAAAATGCTAGAGTCAGTGTGATCACGGCAGGAACTGTGGTTCGTACCCCGAGCATGCGCACATGACGCATGGCGCATGTCTCGTCGTGTCGTAAATGCCGTATCGATGTCGTAAAGTCAAAGCAGAATAATAATGCAAAAGAGTCCTAAGTGCTGTACGCCGTACGAAGCGTTGTAAGTCGAGGATCGCCTGTACATGTTTGTTATAACATGTGGTTCTTTCAAAACTGCACATCTGAGACCTATAAAATGCATAGAGGAATGTTATGGAACTATTTTGTTAAGTACTTTTACTTTAGAGTCAAAAATAGCAACCTTAAACAACTGGTTAACATGAATTACTGCTTACCTATTTCATATTTTGTTCCAGCTACATTTGCAGTGGTAGTCCCTTTCTTCTTCTCCTTCTTCTGTCTCACTTTTCTTTTGCCGCTGCTTTGATATGGGGATTCAGACTGCAGGGGGAGTGTTCTGTGATCTTCTGAAAAAAATGAAATCACAATATAGTATTTGTTGCGACCTAGTTTTGCCTATGCCAGTTATTTGAGCAAGTCTAGTTTTGAATTTCTACACTCTCCCCTGCCAGCTTCCAAGTGCGTGCCAGGGTACCTGCCTCGCCTCCACTTCCGACAACAATGTAGCAACGGTGTGCTGGGTTTCCAGTGGAAAAGGCAGGACACCAGGGCTGGTTTTACTAGTGATTAAAATGACTCTTTTTATTAGCTCTCTCTCTACCAAAAAGTTAAGTCCAAAAGTCTCTCTTCTCCATACTCGCAGACAAACTCGTCACACACAGTTGGGTAAAACTATGAGTAACTCATTTAGTCAGTACCCAATAAGGCATTACAAGGGGACTGAGTGGAGAAGCTACTACAAAATGATAAATCAATCTCTCTCTCTCTCTCTCTCTCTCTCTCTCTCTCTCTCTCTCTCTCTCTCTCTCTCTCTCTCTCTCTCTCTTGTGTGTAGCTTTTAACCCTTTAACTTTTTGGGAGAGAGAGCTAAAAAAAAAAGAGCTATTAGAGCCAGCCCTGTTGTGCTGCCTTTTCTGAACTCCCTCCTGCTGGAAACCTAGTACACAGTCGGTACATTATTGTCAGAAGTGGAGGCAAGGCAGGTGCCCCGACACGCACTTGGCAGCTGGCATGGGAGGGTGTAGAAATGCAAAGCTAGGCTCGACCAAATAATTGGCATTATGAGCATTATAACAACCATGACTTCCATAATGAAGGAAAGAACATTGAGTGAAACAGCTCACATCACTTGATTTTTGATCACTTGATCTGTAATTGACAAACCCAGGACTGGAAGACCCAAAAAGCTGTCTAGCAAGGATGAGCAATACTTGAAGAGAACATCCTTAAGAAATAGAAAGAAACCAAGCGTTGAATCAACAGTCCAAAGCACCTTTGACCATGGTTCCATAGTCCAATTACTGTGTTCTTCAGCATATTTTAGCCTTTTAGTCTGTGCCCCTTTCTTAACAGAGGTATTCTTACTGCAAGACATCCTGTAAGTCCTGATTTCAAGAGTGACCTTCATACTGTTGGACAGCTTTTGGGGTCTTCCAGTCCTGGGTTTGTCAATTACAGTTAATGTTTCTCTGTACTTACTGATTATGCTTCAGAAAAAAATCAAGTGATGCAAGCTATTTCACTTAATGTTTGTCCTTCTTTATGCAAGTCAAGGTTGTTATAATAGTAGAAAACACTAGTGGAAGCTTTAAGTAAATGCATCAGTGTAGAAAAATGCAACATAAGAACATAAGAAAGCTTGTAAACGAGAGGAGGCCATTCAGCCCATCTTGCTCGTTTGGTTGTTAGTAGCTTATTGATCCCAGAATCTCATCAAGCAGCTTCTTGAAGGATCCCAGGGTGTCAGCTTCAACAACATTACTGGGGAGTTGATTCCAGACCCTCACAATTCTCTGTGTAAAAAAGTGCCTCCTATTTTCTGTTCTGAATGCCCCCCTGTCTAATCTCCATTTGTGACCCCTGGTCCTTGTTTCTTTTTTCAGGTCGAAAAAGTCCTTTGGGTTGACATTGTCAATACCTTCTAGTATTTTGAATGCTTGAATTAGGTCGCCACGTAGTCGTCTTTGTTCAAGACTGAACAGATTCAATTCTTTTAGCCTGTCTGCATATGACATGCCTTTTAAACCCAGAATAATTCTGATCGCTCTTCTTTGTGACCAGAACTGAACACAATATTCAAGATGAGGTCTTACTAATGCATTGTACAGTTTTAACATTACTTCCCTTGATTTAAATTCAACACTTTTCACAATGTATCTGAGCATCTTGTTGGCCTTTTTTATAGCTTCCCCACATTGTCTAGATGAAGACATTTCTGAGTCAACAAAAACTCCTAGGTCTTTTTTATAGATTCCTTCTCCAATTTCAGTATCTCCCATATGATATTTATAATGCACATTTTTATTTCCTGAGTGCAGTACCTTACACTTTTCTCTATTAAATGTCATTTGCCATGTGTCTGCCCAGTTCTGAATCTTGTCTAGATCATTTTGAATGACCTTTGCTACTGCAACAATGTTTGCCACTCCTCCTATTTTTGTGTCGTCTGCAAATTTAACAAGTTTGCTTACTATACCAGAATCTAAATCATTAATGTAGATTAGGAATAGCAGAGGACCTAATACTGATCCCTGTGGTACTCTACTGGTTACCACACTCCATTCTGAGGTTTTTCCTCTAAACAGTACTTTCTGTTTTCTACAAGTTAACCACTCCCTAATCCATGTACATGTGTTTCCTTGAATCCCTACTGTGTTCAGTTTGAAAATTAATCTTTTGTGCGGGACTTTGTCAAAAGCTTTCTTGAAATCTAAATAAACCATGTCATATACTTTGCAATTATCCATTATCGATGTTGCATCCTCAAAAAAATCAAGCAAGTTAGTTAGACACGATCTCCCTTTCCTAAAACCATGTTGACTGTCTCCCAGGACCCTGTTACCATATAGGTAATTTTCCATTTTGGATCTTATTATAGTTTCCATAAGTTTGCATATAATAGAAGTCAGGTTTACTGGTCTGTAGTTACCTGGTTCAGTTTTATTTCCCTTTTTGTGGATCGGTATTACGTTTGCAATTTTCCAGTCATGTTTGAGACTTTTACACAGTAGTGCGTATCTAGAGAAATTATCACTTTTTGACGTCACTACTGTGGCATTATGCCTTTTTTTTTAGAATGGCTCAGGATGCATATATATATATATATATATATATATATATATATATATATATATATATATATATATATAAGAAAAATGAAAAAAAGAGCAGGCGTTCCCAAAGTGCAGCCTACAGGCCACAAGGACGTTTGGTGTGGCCCCCCAAACCCCCCACCTCCCCCTTTCTGAAAATTTTCGTAAAAAGGTGTGCATGTATTTTGGGGGAAAATAATAATATACAGCAATCAACGTTCATAAAAATTCCCTAACATACATTTTTTACATGTTTTGGATCAAATCGGGACCCTCTGAAGCCAATTTTATTAAATAAGTTGTTACAGTCAGATGTGCACTGTCCCTTTAAAAAAAATAATGGCGCCTATAGTGCACAGTAGATTTGCCATGCTGTAGAAAAATAACATGGAATCTCCTAAGAAAAGAAAAAGCGCTTCTACTTTTCTTTTCTTATTATTTTGTCGTCTCCTATCGCTTTCCATGGGGAAGATGCTCACAGACTGTGATATCAAAACGTGAAGGTACCATCCAAGTAACGTTAGATTACTTTATGCTGCTGAAGTAGCTCGCTAGCTTCTGTAATGTTAACAGAGCGACTGCAAGAAACGTTTCGGTTCAGTATGCAGGCACCTTTTCTGTTGTAGATTTTATTTTATTATTTTAAGAGCAAAACTGTATTCGGCTTCAACTATATGGGGAAAATGCTCTTTGTACAGTACTGTAGTTTTGGTGTTCAACTTGGATCTTTTGCTAGGGAAAGTACTACTGTAGTAACAGTACCCGGCTACAGTTTAAAATTGTTACTGTTACATTTCTTTTTTGTACAGTGTTTCTGAATAAGTCTACCGTTAGGCTGCAGTACAGTAGCTAGTAGGATGTTACGTAGCAATCGTATGTAATTGCATAAAAAGCGCCAATGTAATGACAGATAATTTATGAATAACACTATGTAACACAATTTTTGTTCCTGGGTAGTAAGTGTTATTTCCTAATTGCTTATGCCTCAAAAGTATTGAAAATGGCTATTATTCCCCACAAACTTTGCTTTTGTGACCAGGACAGTGATATTTCAAAATATCACTATTTCCAATGGGAAAACGGGCAAATGTGTGTCTTTTCGTTCACATAAAGTCAGAAAAAAATAACATATGAATCCAAATTAACATGTATTTATACTAAAGTAATACAAAAATGACTACAAAAGATTTAGAAGTGAGTAGTTTTTCGAGATTTACGATTATACTGTATTTACAGTATACAGTATAATCGTAAATCTCGAAAAACTACTCACTTCTAAATCTTTTGTAGTCAACAAAAAGAACGCAAATACATTTTCAAATTAGGCATTTTGGAGCCTGTTGGAATTAACATTGCAGTCATGTCATTATCCTCCAGAACTTTTTTTTTTGAAAGACAACTTGTTTATAACAGCAGCTTGTTTACAGCACTGCTTTTAACATCCAGCTGAAGGAGGACTTGTAGTCTGAAACATATTGATGTAATCAATTATTCACATTTTGGTGTACCTACATTACCTTTTTTCTTTAGATAGATAGATAGATAGATAGATAGATAGAGATATGTATATGGTGTATGATCTACTGAAAAGCTACAAACCACTTCCATGCTAATTCAAAATGTCTGCTTCAGCACTTACCTCCATCATTAGGAAAAGAGGGCATTGCACTTTGAAGATTTGATGACACAGTCTGAATTTTCTGCCAGGCTCTCTGGATTCTGGGCAGGCACATACAGATCTTTTTATCTTAATTTATTTTACACACCATTACAGCAGGTAGAATCTCCAGGCTCTAGAAGGAAGAATAACGTTGTTGTTTACATGGGAAATAAAATACATATACACAGTAGGGTAACAGTATATCCAAGCATCGCCGGTCCTTATTAAAGTTCATTCCACACTGCAGAGTTAAAAGACTGCTTCAGACTACCTAAAGCAATCTGTTCATTCGGGATGAATATTCGATCTGTGCTCCCAAGAGATTGCAAACCAATCTGATGTGCGCTGTTTCACAGAAATGCATTTTTGTTAATGGCCAGTCATTTTTTCTGACTGCAGAGCTGTAAAGTATGAACACATGTACAATGGAGCAATAGTATTAACCTCAGCACTGTATCCATAGTGCAGTCTTGTGCAGGGTTATCACTTCAATCTACCTCACCATTACCTCCACAGTGTTTCAGCACCTCGGTATCTCATTCCACTACATGTTCCATCATTCACAAAAGGATTTGCTACTGTGCAGTTTTTTTAATCAATTTACCTAAACAGTAGACTTCTTACCTATTTCACAGTTTTTACACCTTGTAATCTTATCTACTGTCAATTTAGTATGGTTTCCCAGCATTTACCATGTGTTTGACTGTGCTAGGATTTCCTACCTTTGCTTTACTTTTACAGTTTTTTTTTTTTTTTGGTATAGGTAAAATTTATTTAAAGATGTATTTTATAAGATTGCATTACTGACAAGATGGTTTGCTAGTCATAGACAAATAATCACACCGAGTGGGTTACGAATCCTCAAAAGGTTTGTAAAGGTTATTTTCTTCCACTGCCTAAAAAGATTATCCATTTCTGTTTTACTAATGGATACTGCCATTTTCCCACTTCCCTGCCATTTTTTTGTACTAGTATATTTAGAGTAGTAGCATAGTGTCTCGCAGTCATGTTTAATTTTACATTCAATTACACTTTATTCATATTGTACTTTCTAAGAAAAACTAAAACAGGTATCTGCCCTAATTAGAGAAATATAGATTTTTGAATGTGCTTGAAAGGAAAAAGCATTCTTAAACGATGTACAATAGACTTTTTGCTTCTAAAATATAACTCAAAATACAATATTAGAATTGTATTGAAGGCTATCTGCCTTGCTTAAGCATTAGGCCTTGTAGTTTTGAACTACAGCACTGTGCTTTAATCTTTCAGCAGCTGTCAATTCTTGATACTGTATCTTCTGCTTACTTTCACCTCCAATAAACAATTACAGTAGTTCGGTTATCATAGATAGACATCTTGGATGTGGTAACACATTTCAGCACCATTTCAGCATGAGAAAAGTTAGTTCCACTTAATATTCATTGACGTTAACTAAACTCTTCACACTCCACCACCGTGTTAAGTGGCCCTTGCAGATGTGTTCAGTGAAAAGCGGTACTAGATGCAACAATTACAATCAGAATTCCCCCAGCTGCAGGACCAGAGATCTTACATCCATCGCATCAAATTTTAAAATGAGACCCCAAGTGGTGTTATTTAAGTAAAAGCAAATTAAAACAGGCAATTTTAACAAGGCTCACGAAATTCATCCCATCGTGTACACAGTAGCTATATACATTTAAGCTTACCACAGTGTGAATTAGGTCTTTCCTTGTAAAACTGACACATTAAAAGCAGTCCCCTGCTGACTGAGCTGTGTGATCTGTACCCATTGTTTAAATGTCACAATTAGAATAAAAGATGAGCCAGTTTGTGGTGTCAATGCTAGGAGAAGCTGACAGGGCTGGAGCTGACGACACCTAAGGTTCCTAGGAATTATATTTTATTTTGCAGTTAAACACAGTTGAAGAGGGTGAGTTTGTATAAGTAATCTACTGCCCTGTATACGAGGGCTAGACAATCTAGAAACACAAGTAAAGTAAATCTCTGGCAGATAATCTGTGATAATCAGCATTCTGTAGTTGTGAAAGCTTCATCGCCCAAATGCAAGTCATCTGGATCATGATGGGCAATACCACAGACTGGACTGTTTATCTCAACAATTACACTGAACATACTGGCACCTCCAATAACACATGCTGCAAAAAAAATGCTCACCACAAGAGGGCCTCTGTTCATTTGGCTTGTGTTGTCACACACAGGTAGCTCTAGTTTGTGACGCTGCAGTGTGAAAAGTTGCTGCACACTGCAACAAAAAATATTTATAAAACAAAAGTTGCTGCTAGTGAAACACCATCACTGCAAGTGTCTACTAGTCTAGCTAAGATATTATTCAGACAGAAGTTTTAAATTATTTATTTTTGTTATTTATTTTAAACACTCTATACATTATTTAAATGCCCAGTTGCCAAATATTCATGTGTTCACATTTTCTGGATACAATTCTAAATTCTGAGTACTATAGTCCAAAGTACCATTAACTGCAAAAAAAAAAAAAAAATAGTGCTAGTTTTTTCTTCATTTTGTCCACAAGGTGGCATTTGAAACAATCTCAATGTGTGTTTGTTATTTTTGGAGAATACACATTTTAATGAACCTTTCAATGTATTAAAGTCCTCTGCCCTGCTAATATAAACAGTGCATGCCTGGTCTTTAGGCTCTACAGTACAGAGCATTGTTATTATGGAGGGGTGCACTTAGGTTAAGGGTCACTGTTTTTCTTTGACATGCATGATGCAGTGGGATCTATTAGCATCCACAAGGCAGTTTTACACCTTACCTCAGAGTGGACCCTTTCACAGCAGTGCACCCACTTACACATTAGAGTGCTTTGCTGGTAGCAAAGCCCATGTCTTCATTTAACTCTGGCACGTAATTCAACCTTTGCCTTTTAAATCCAGAGAAGAATGCTGTCTTTTAAACAGGTGGACTTTAAAAAGTATTTAAAAAGGGAACACAGCTACAGAGCTGCACAAAGTACAATACAAATGTACTGAGAAATGTACTGTTTTACAGTACAAAAAAACTAATCAATGTGTTATTGAAGGATTCCAAGGAAATTAGTACCTATTGTTTTTAGTGTTGGGACAAACATGGGATTTTCATGTTTGGATATTTGCTCATAATTTAAATATTCGTTTGTTTTTCAAAAAATAATAAAAGCCATTATATTGCTCTGAACCTAGGCAGAGACAACATAGCAGAAGCGTGGCTGTGGCCCCCCTGTGTGCCTTTATTTTACAGCAAGACCTTATAATTTGTAACATGATAAAGTACAAAAATATCCTAGGAGTAAAGAATAAATTGTGTAGGCCTTACTTTATCCCAGTGAATTAACTACAAAACAAAGGATGCCAAATAATAGTTCAAGTTAAATGTTGTTTTGTTTATTTCTGAAATAAAAATAGTACATAGAGTTAAACACATTTCCTTTTTTCTTTTTTTCATTCCATGCCATTGCCATTTTTTCACAGTAAACAGTGGCCTTTGACGTGTTTTCAGAAAGTAATAACATGACTTTAAATTATGCCATTTTGTAGCTGGACAAGCAAACGAAAACTGAAATTTAACTTTAAACACTTCAAAAAAACAAAACGTGGAAATTGGCATTGTAAAGTGAAGGGGAAAAATTGGTTCTCCTTTATTACACGTTGTGTAGTGATATCAAAATCACTACACAACATTTTCAGCAAGTTGGGCACTGTTTAAGCTCAGCATTTCAGAATGACGTACTGTGACATGGTACTCTAAGACCGAGCGATAAATTTCGTCGTGTTGTGTAAAAACACGTACGCATTAATAGACCAAACACTTTTTGAAAAAAAACAGATTTTGAAAATTTGTCTCCGAGTTGTTGTCGACAACACAACTAGGATATATATATATATTATATATATATATATATATATATAGATATAATATATTATATATGTATATTATATATATATATATGTGTGTATATATATATATATATATATATATATATATATATATATATATATATATATATATATATATATGTATATATATATATATATATATATCTCACATATCACACAGAGCTCTTTCATTTGCCATTTTTTGAAACTGTCATGCAAATTCTGGTGAGACGGTAAATAAGTGAAAGGTGATTTTGTCATTTGTAGCTTTGTAGCGAATACGAACATCTGATTTTTGTACATTCGGATACTTGTCTTAGCACTAATTGTTTTTAATCTTATTGTTTATGTTCCTGCAGTCGAAAAGCCTGTACCTTATAAAATCAAAACCAGCAGTTATAAAATGTGTCTTGCAATTAAAGCTGAACAGAAAAACATGCAGTATGCAATCTTCAGACTGCTATCCTCATGGACAATCTTAATGCACTCTAATATAACACAAAGTGTGTTCAATATTTCAGCCTCAAAATGTCTCACTTTCAACGTGAAATATATAGAATTATTAAAAACCTGTCTAAAGCTACTCAGAATATATACCACACTGTCGCAAAACAAATGCACATCCATCCCTCAACTTGCAGAGCAGATACAAATATATTTTGTTAGTGCTAATAACTCAACAAAATAGTTACTCACAGTTTATTTTCTTCCATGGAAGAAAATAAAATTGAAACCCAGTTTCCAACAAGATAGTGTGCCAGAAATATACACCCCATACCAAAAAATCAACAAGAGCACATTGGGAAAAAAATAGGTCTGTACATAGACAGTAAGTTATCGCATAACCCTTACTAAATTTACCACAATCATTTTGCACTTGCACTTACTGAATCATATTTTACCATGGTTTGCCATGTCTTTTAATATGCTTGACAATGCTTACCTATGCTTGACAATGCTTACCTTTGCTTTACCATGAAACTTTGCTATGATTTTACTCTGGAAGAATTGTATAAGGGAACAAATGCCTATATTCACAGTGTTGTACAGTAGAACCATCCATGTACAAAGACCTCTTAAAACAAGAAACAAGGCTCTTATGAAAGACGTAAAGATGCCATGCTTTGAATTTCATTCATTTTAACAGTTAAACAGTCTTGATGTCTGATTTTGTACTATTATTCTTTATGTTTATTATGTATACCATTTTACAGTACAGACACATTGTATTATTATTAAGCTTTATTTCTCATCCAAGAGAAGGGACCAGATGTACCAGTGTTCTCTTCAAAATTGGAGCTGTAAAGTAGGGTCACTTAATGGTCATCTCTGGGTTATGTGACAAATACACCTTGTTTCCATGGACAGCCAACTTAAGTCGACTGGAGTGCGTCTGAATTGGTCTGAATTCTCCCAAAACTCGAGTTGGTAAAAAAGGAGGCGTTTCCATGGTTTTCCAAGTTACTCGAGTTATCACGTGAGTTGGGCAGGAAATACTTGTGAGTTAAAGGTCAAGATGTGCATTTGCTGCAGACAGTACTGCAGTCAAATTGTCAATGATTTAAAAAATAAATCCATCTAGATATTCTTTCGCATTTGTTTCATGCAGTACATATACCTCTGGGAGACTTGTATGCAGAACAGGGAAAGAAGCGCCGGACAAGTGAAATTATGTGTCAGTTATGAGAATGGCAGTGATTAAAAGTAGACTGGACATTTCCATCAAAGCATTTAAAAAATCAGCAATTGATCTGATGTAATTAGAAACCCAGAGGCACCGTATAAACTGCATCTGTTACTGTAACAGGACTGTTCTATTTTATGTTAAGCATTTTTTGTGTTCTTTTTTTTTTTTTTTTTTTTTAAGAGTTTAATTCAGTAACAGACAAATGCTTTGCATTTTTCTTTGTGGCCATGCTAAGTGAAAAATGGCAATTCAAAAACCGTCAAAATCCACCAAAGTATCAAATCTGCTGACTTTAATACCAGCCAAAATGTATGTTCCTGCCCCCTACAACATTTTGATTGACGTTTAGTGACGTAATCTCCTCCCAGCCCAAATTCAGACTTTAGAATTCAGGCCAGCCCAAGAAGTGAAATCGGACCAGATAATTGGGGCTCTCACCCGAATTGAGAGACAAGTTGAGTAATTTAAAAACATGGAAACGATGTGGGAGGGCAACTCGAGCACATACAGGTTATTTTCACTTCATTCATAACTCAAACATTTTAAACACTGATAACATATAAGGAAAGGCTTTGAGCATTGAGAATTATGAATTACCTTTTTATGACACTAAAATTGTTTTTAAGCTGGTAGAAGCAGAAGCATGGATTGTCTTGTGCAGTAAAGAATAGTACACAAGTAATTCAAACTGATTGCATACAGTAGCCTATAAATAGAGTAGCACATTGAGAGATAGAAGCTGCTATGATTAGCAAAAGAGGCGGCAGGGTAACTCGTTAACGATTGTGAGAAACTGTAAAGCTGCTTTTATAAATAACTGATAACCCAATCCTTACATTTTCTATTTCATAAACCTTGTGTCAGACGTTCCAATGGTAAACTAGAGATGGAATTAGTGGGGTATGAAATGAGTTTGGTAGCAGTTCCCCAGTTGATAATTGCATTTGTGTTATAAAAAAAACACAGTTCACTACTGTGTGAGTTACAATTACAATATATCATGACTTATTTCCACTGCCCAATAAATTAAAAGTCTACCCTAATAATACTATATTGTACTGTTAAAAAAAAAAAAAAAAAAAACACTCCTCAGATCTTTTTAAGAACCAATACAGAATATTCAGCTTCTAAAGGCCACAGAATTAGTATCTGGTATCCCCAATGATCTGCTTTTAATCAATTTACATTTTTTACAAATGCTTGGAAAGATTATTTTCCATTGTGGTATTGTACATTTACTAGATCTACATGGTACAGTAAGTGCTATAATGAATTTTATATTCCACGGCTGACAGTAGAACGTGAAACAAGCAATGTGATTGGTCGAGCAAGGTTCCAGCTCTCCGTATATTTGATGGATAATGACATTTGGAGCCTTGTCACTTATTCGAAAATCACTGCACTGCCTCACAGAATTTAAAGTACCAGTAGCCATCTTGTTTACCATTAAAGATGTACAGCTGTAACTATAAGACTGAGTAACCATTTAGCAGAAAAGTAGCAAGTAGATACTGACTTTGTCACTTCAAATAATGTATTTTTAGCAGTTTGTAAACGCTACAGAAAAATACAAAGACTCTTCTGCACATTATCCACCCCTCTCCGACACAGACCATGAAAAGTTAGTGATATCAGAGACGTCGTTGAATTTATTTTTACTCCTCCCACACTGATAAGAAAAAATAAAATAACCCCTGGTGTATCTTTTCAAAAGCAATGTACATAATATTAAAAAAAACTTTTATTGCATGTTTTAATTAAATAAATTTACTCAGCTTACCTTAGTGTGTAGTTCAAAGTTATAAATGGGACTACTTTATTGGCGAAGAATATTTAATAAAAAACATTTTTTTTTTACCTGGATTATAAATGCAATAAGGCCCTTCAGGGTGTTCATATACGACAAATATAGACTTCTTGGGGTTTGGAGGCACTCGACTTCATCTTGTACTGCTCAACACCCCGAGACATCTGTATATTCGAAGTATATGGACACCCTGTCAGGCCTTACTGCATAAAAACAGTACCAGTCAAAAGTTTGAGTACACCTGCTTGAAACCAGGTTTTTCATGATTATCTATGCTTTTAACTGTATAAACATGTCTATAAACACTTAATATTTCATTATATGATACGTGTACTGCTGATAATCATAAGTGAATTGCATTCAGTAATTTAATTTTGAAATGAAAAGGTAAATCTTGTCAATTTCAATGAAATGGTCACCCAAAGCAAGGGGATTTCAGTCTGAAGCAAAAGTCAGTTAAAAGTCTGAAATGTGTATAACATTTAGAACATGTTAGAACACTGGCCTAAGTACAAAAGTGTCTTTGTTAGACGTTCTCTGAATTAACTAGCATGTTACCTAATTTGTTAAAAGATTAATTTGTTACCTTTTGTCACCAATTATTGTTAACAGGTGAGGGTCCATGATTACTATAAATATAGGTAGCATAGGCACAAGTTTGTCATTCCTGAATGTTAGGGAGCAGAAAATGGCAAAATACACTCAGTTAAGCAAAGAAAAAAGACAGTTTGTAATTACTTTAAGAAATTAAGTGTCTGTAACTGCTGTGGCCAAGACCATTAAACAATTTGAAGAAACTGGCACTCATGAGGACTGAACAAGGTCAGGTAGGCCAAGGGTGACCTCAGAATCAGAGAACAAGATCATTCGAGTCACAAGTCTGCGAAACCGGTGATTAACTGCCTCTGAAATACAAGCTCAGCTAAATGCTACTAGAAGTACAGATGTTTCAACATTAACTGTTCAGAGGAGATTGCGTGAAGCTGGCCTAACTGGAAGAATTGCTGCAAAGAAACCATTGTTAAGAGTGTAGAATAAGAGAAATAGACTTGCCTGGGCCAAAAAACACAGAAACTGGACTGAGGAGTGGAAGTCGGTCTTATGGACCGTTGAGTCAAAATTTGAAATATTTGGGTCCAACCGCTGAGTAATTGTATGATGCAGAGAGGATGAGCGCATGAGTTCTGCATGTGTGGTTCCTACTGTCAAGCATGGAGGAGGCAGTGTCATGGTCTGGGGTTGCTTTGCTGGTGACAGAGTTGGTGATCTTTACCAAGTCCATGGCAAGCTCAACCAGCATGGCTATCATAGCATACTTCATGCCATTCCATCAGAATTACGGCTAGTTGGGCAGTCCTTCATTCTTCAGCAAGATAATGACCCATAACACACCTCAAAGTTGTGCAAGAACTATCTGGTGAAGAAGGAAAGTGAAGGACAACTCAATCTAGTGATCTGGCCTGCCCAGTCTCCAGACCTCAATCCCATAGAATTGGTATGGTATGAACTGGACAGAAGAGTCAAAACAAAGCTACCCATGAGTGCCCTACATCTCTGGGAATTGCTGCAGAAGAGCTGGGAGGACATGTCTGGTGATTTCCTGCTGAAACTTGTTAACCGAATGCCTCGTGTTTGTGAGGCTGTTATTAAGGCAAAACGTGGCTATTTTGAGGAATACTCAAACTTTGGACTGGTACTGTATATTTCAGGAATGTTTATAACAGACACTGAAATGTAACAATGTAGCCTCCATGTCACAACTAAGTGCATTTAATCATTGTGCCATCCTGTAAGATATACATCTGCTTAATTTGGTCAATTAAGACCACCAGAAAGATAATGCAAACTAATGTCTGTTTTGTAGAGCTAATCTAATGTACCACAGTCACTAAAAATCTAGTATTTGGGATATGCTTATGTTTACATACAGTATATAGTTACTAGAAAAGATTATGCTTTATTCAGAAATCAGTCAGAAAAAGTCAACGAAACTAAGCCAGTGATAGGGAGCAGATCAGGCCCCATCCAATCCTTGGACTCGTCATTTGAGACTGTCTGCCAATAAGCAGGAGTAACACAAGGCTCATGTGTCTTCTTCCAGTGCCATTGCAGGGTAAATACAAGTTCATTAATCCCCCACACAGCCTTTTACCTTTTACATCTATACACATTAAACACTAGCAAATCAAACCATTCTTCTATACTTCTTGCTTTTTAGTGTCCTGAACAGAACGTAAAAGGTCAAGTCTGTCTAATTGAATTCAGGGTCAAATGCTACAGTGACAGTACATTTTTTTCTTATCACTATTTATGTCACTATGGTATGTCCTGAGAGAAGTCAAGGCTTTGGACCAAAACAGCAACTGACCCACGAACTTTATTTTTATTTTTATTAAATTGTACTCATGGCCCTACCATAATTTAACTACTGTAAGCTTTTATTAAGGCAGAGTTGGTGCTGAAGCTGGCCATTACACTTCATGATATTATTGGACACAAATACTGTACCTGTACATACACATGTACTGTACAAACTATGCAACTTAAACCGGAAAATAATAAATGACCAGTTTGAAAATAAAATCCTTTAAAATACAAAAATGAACTAGAGTTGATGAAACATTTAGTATACAGTAACAAACAGCAGTTGTTCAGAAACATAGTATCTACACTTTACTACATACGAAAAACAGTTTAGAGCTGTGTTTTTAATGGGCAGCTGGCAGCAACAGTGCATAAGTAGTGTTGAGTTCTCAATAAGTGCAGCTTCAGAATCCATGAGGAGGCCTGAGATCAATTGCATCCATGGCTGCTGCGCCATCCACTATACCGGTAAGTCTGGGATAAAACCCTTTTGCTTTATCAAATGTTGCTGCTATACTTACAGTATTTAATGCCGGGAATCTACATAGTAATGCTGAACTGAACATTGTACTGCAATAGTACTCTTTCTATGAGAGGTGATAGAGGCAGGGTTATATAACTGATACTGTGTTACAATGTGGTAACATACTGAAGCTACTTTACAGTACAGTGTGAACACAGGATAACCACAACATTAAAATCAAATCAATAAATATCTATAATCTTATTAGCACAATACCACACGTTAAGAGCAATATGAGGTTCACCCCTGTAACTTTAAGACACCCTAGGATTTAGTTTAATTTGGGAGGAATCATTGCTCCATCTCCTGAACCTCACCAATGCTCGAAATACTGCAAGTGTTACTGAACAGGCTGTAGGGTTTAAAACACAGCACACAACTTTCCATGTCTTCCTGCTTTGTTATACGTATTCTTGTAAATTCTTGTAATTCTTTTTCAACATTATGATATTTTATTAACATATCCCTGGTCGATAATTCATTTTGAGTAGTTGTTTTCGTGTTACATCTTTTATGCATCTGGTCTTCTCGTCAAAGTGTCTTCTGAATTCAAAACATCGCCTAGTTGAATTAAACCTGTTCAATCAGAAACATTTAATTGGTTCCGGACTCCTCTTATGAAGTGATTGGTATAACCACACTATCTATACTGTACAAATGTTGTAGATACTTTCCTTGTCCCAAATGTCGTAGCAACAAATTAAAGCAAAAAAAAAAAGGAATAAGGGTTTTGATTTATGTCAAATTACATTTTCACAGACAACCGACATCTTTACTTTGTCTGCCTGAGTCAATGTATATGGGCTTCTAATACCTTGACACTATGCAGTAAAGTTTGCAATGATTTTAGAACAGCTCTGTGTCTACAGAGATAACAGGGAAGAAGATGTAAGGTAGGACAATCTATGCTACTTTAGGTACTCTTCCCTTCATGACCTTCCAGTAAGAGCAAAGATCCAGTGGATCTGGGTTGGGCTCATTTTGTGTGCTGCACAGAAACACCAGCCATTGTCCACACAGCTCTGGTGAGGGATGGGCAAGAGGTGTCAGCTTACTGTACTGATCAATGTTTTGTTGTATGGCTGGAGTCTGCCTGGGATCAAACACTCGGATCAGTCGATACACTTGTTTTGCCAGATGGACATCCTAGTGTTTGGAGAATTTGGTAAAAGCAAGCTGATAGGCTTCATGCAGATTGTCCAGGATATACTTCTCTCTCATGGAAAGGTCATCCAAGAGTCTGTCAGTTTATTTACCAACCCCACAGGTTTTGGTTTTCCAGAAAGCAAGTAAGACCCCAGGTTTTCCATAATGTTGAAAGCTGAGACAGCTGTAGGGTGGTGGGTACCCTCAAAGATGGTCAGGGTTGTTGACAGTCTGGGGCAAGCTTCAGATATGAAAGCTGTCTTAAATTTCAGAAAGTCTGATTTCTCCTGACTGCTAAGTAATGTCAGAAGGTTTGTCACAGCCTGTAAATACAGTATAATCGTAAATCTCGAAAAACTACTTACTTCTAAATCTTTTGTAGTCATTTTTGTATTACTTTAGTATAAACACATGTTAATTTGGATTCATATGTTGTTTTTTTCTGACTTTATTTGAACGAAAAGACACACATTTGCCCGTTTCCCATTGGAAATAGTGATATTTTGAAATATCACTGTCCTGGTCACAAAAGCAAAGTTTGTGGGGAATAACAGCCATTTTCTATACTTTTGAGGCATAAGCAATTAGGAAATAATACTTACTACCCAGGAACAAAAAATAAATAAAAAATTGTGACATAGACATACTGTTGGGTATGACACATTTCAGTATTGTATGCTTTGATGCAGTATCCTACATTGTCAGTTACAACTGCCCAAACATCATTTAGGCTGAGCTGGTTCCTATTCTTTGACTCCAAAACAGCTTGTGAGATTATAATAATTTATTTTGTCATAATTTTTCTACTTCAGTTTTTTACTGGAGGATTTCATTAAACAATCTTAATTCAATAATGGAAAAAAAATAAATAAATCACTAACTTATAGTATAATTTTATGCTTCCAGGTGTTTTGTTTATTATACAGGTGTAATATTACAGGTACATGGCAAAATAATTACATTTCCTAATACATATTAAATAAAAATGTTTGATTAACAAGCATTTTATAAAATAGCTCCAAAATCCCAACGTGATGCTTTATTATTTTAGTTTTGGCTATTTTAAGGGTTACAGCATCTTAAACATTTTATTTATTTACAAAATAATTTAAAATGCACTTTAAATTGTATAAGTGGTTAATATATTCTATGCACAACAAAAGTTTTCCTAAAGACCATGCACACCTATTATAACAAAAAAGTGACTACTTAAGCATCCGTCATTATAGTAAAAAAATAAATAAAATAAAAATAAAAAAAAACTTACCTATGACAATATTTAGCACACTGCAGTCTCGGATATCTGTTGTCTCGTTATTATATCGGTCACCACTGAAATATTTTTCCCACAGATTTTGGCCAGCACTGCCCCCATGTGCTCCTGATAAACACTGGTAGGTGTATCTGCCTTAGTGCCTATTCATTTTCAGGCAAAGCTCCCCCTGCCTGCAATGTTTCAAGAGAAAAGGTCACAGCTTCTTCATTTTTTCCTGTGGGATATCGGCCTCATCCCAGACCACAACAAAATCTTTAACAAACTCTCGTCTGGCAACTGTAGATTTCATACTGTGCAATTGCTGTCTGTAGAGAGTGGGAACCTCGTTGATTTTCATCAGATAGGTCAGATTTTTCAGATGGATTTTTGACATGAGATGATCATTGCATGTATCTTTTTGGGTCCAGCCAATTGTATGTTGACAGCATTTGTAGAAAATCATATTGCATGATTCATAGAATTCATTAGGGAACTGACTAGCTCTAGTATTGTCTTGTTATTGGATCTCTAGGTGGTAGAAAATTGGCATACGAATAACCTTGCCTTCCATATACGACTGGACAACAACACACAAGGGCTCATAAATATTCTGATCTATACACCAAGTGCTGTCTTAATTCACTCAGGTGCTGCCAGTTTAATGAAACTGCAATGCAGCTAGGGCTAAAAATGGTATATCTTTATTGATCTCTCAGAGCTCAATGTGAAAAGGCACACCACAGTCCAGTGCTTACTTAAGAACAATTCATTATCAGCATTCAGTGAAGCACTACTGACAAATTGACTCTATTTCTACAGTTCACAGGGCTGAGCAAGGCCACCTGACATAGTGTTCAGGACATGGAGTAAGTAACATACAGCATGTAAAGAGAGAGGCTCTGTTCTGTCTCTTCAAAGGCCCAACGCATAGAAGGGAGGGGGGGGGGGTTACACCATTGAGGTCCAAATTCACAGGTCCAAATTAATCAACCCGACCCGACCACGAATCTACAATTATTCACCCAACCCGACCTGACCCGATGTAGAATTCTTGTTATTAGACCCGGATCCGACCCGAAAAAACAGTGGAACGCTTTTCCTTTCCCTAGCTCAGTATATGCACTGACTACAGTATTAAAGCAGTGTTTTTTTCTAGTCAATCTGTAAACCTGGCTGAACTACAATGTTTATTCCATTAGGAACCTACACAGAGGACTTTAAAACTAAATATGTTTGTGTAAAAGATACTAAGATAAATACATTATCTGAAAATCAAATGAACTGAAGTACGATCTTGTAAATGCATGATTTTATTAAAAACTTAAAACAAGAGCAAATGGAATTGAGATGTACATTTTGTGTTTTGCAAAAATAGTTTTTCTTCTTTATCCACAATAACAAATGATTCCCACACTGCAGACTAGCATTTTTCTGTGAGCTTTTGTTCACTGAATTTGTTTTTCTTAAGTTTTTCTTTCACGTCCTTCATAAACAAATCCATTACTCTGACTTAAGAATGATCTAAAAGAAACCCCTTTGATATGGGTCATGTGTATGTTGCTGCGCTCTGCAAGCCATGTCATGTGCTACTGCGGGAAGCCAATCCACACAACAGGAATTATAAACAATGATTTTTAGTACCAAAGAGAGTCTCTTTAATAATAATCGACAGCTTGGGTATTACTGAGTAAACAAAATCAGACCCGACCTGAAAAACTGTTCTGTAAGGGTCGGATCTTGGGTCCTCGGATCCGGGTAGACCTGTGAAGACCTCTACATTGAGGAGACCCGACAAATGGGAGAGGGGTCATCGTCTCTGAGGAGACTAGAAAAACGAATAGGGGTTCCACCGCTTGGGGGCTCTCACATAAATATAGGCATCAAAACCTGAAAGAGAAAAGAATCATGCATGCTAAAGGAGGGGCTTGGCCAGGGGTCCCCTCTTGACACATGGAGATCCCTCCACTAAGAGGTAAATGAAGCTGTGTTTAACAAAGACAGAAAGTGGAGAAAGTGTTGGAGAAAGTGGAATCACTAACCCCCCAAAGAATGGACCCCCGGCTCCTCACTAAAGACACATGAGAAGAAAAAAGAGAACCGCCAATGCATATAGAATGTGAAGACCCTCCGCACAGTTGAAAGGAAAAAAAAACGTTCTTTTTAGGGGGAAAACCTTTGGTGGCCCAGACGGAAAGGTCGTCCCCACTCCGGACATACTAGCAATGGACAGGCGAGCAGAGGACATTTCGCATGGGGAAGAACGTATGTAAGCTTCGACTGCTGATGAGGTCCAGAGTCGCATATTTTTTATTAGATGCTGCTCTGATTCTGAAGGAATGAGGAGTGTAGAATTGCGGGGGAAGTCCTGCTCTGGAAACCAAAGTGGAGAGATGAGAAAACCAATGCCTTGAGACAACAGGCCCGCATGCATTGATGAACAGGAGGTTGAGGGAGATTTGGGTTTACATTCTGTGTTATATTTCAGCATGGAAGCATATGGGCATACAGGAGAGTCCATGTTTGAAAGCTGAATACATTGTCCTTGCCGAAGCTGATCTGTTTTTGAAATGCATAGGAAGAGAATAAAATGGGAATCTAGAATATGCGTGAGATGACTGTAGCAAAAACCAAGAGTAGGAAAACTGTGTACATTAATCCTGCTTTGGGAGCAGAAAGTTACATAACAAGCTCAACCTGTAAAGTATGAGGATCTGGTACAAGGGGCAAGCGCTAAAGCCATGTAATCTTGCTTCCTAAACCCGGAGTTGCTTAGATTGGCGAAGATTAGCTTCTTGAGCGGCAGGTATACAGCAGCAGAATCTTGGTCGGGAGGCACCTGTTCAGATATTACAGAGCCGCATGACGGAGAAAAGAAAGGTGGGCTGATCGCGACGTGTTTTGAAGCTGCGGGGGAATGGTCTGCTACACAGTGCCTATAGAAAGTCTACACCCCCTTGAACTTTTTTCCCATTTTGTTGTGTAAGTGCCTCAGAGTTTCATGAATTTAAATGAGGATTTTTTTTCCACTTATCTACACACCATACTCCACACTGTTAAGGGGAAAAAAGTTTTTATTGAGAAAAAATTATATATTAAAAATACAAAACCGAAAGATCATAATTGGATAAGTCTCCACCCCCTGAGTTAATACTTGGTGGAAGCATCTTTGGCAGCAATTACAGCAGTGAGTCTGCTGGGATAGGTCTCTACCAACTTTGCACACCTAGATTTGGCAATAATTGACCTTTCTTTACAAAACTGTTCAAGCTCTGTCAAGTTCCTTGGGGAGCGTTGATGGACAGCAATCTTCAAGTCATGCCACAGATTTTCGACTGGATTTAGGTCGGTTCTCTGACTGGGCCACTTAAGGACATTTACCTTTTTGTTCCTTAGCCACTCCAGTGTAGCTCTGGGTCATTGTCATGTTGAAAGGTGAACTTCCATCCCAGTTTCAACTTTCTTGCAGAGGGCAGCAGGTTTTTCTCAAGGACTTCTCTATACTTTGCTCCATCCATTTTCCCTTCTATCCTGAAAAGTGCTCCAGTCCCTGCCGATGAGAAACATCCCCATAACATGATGCTGCCACCACTATGCTTCACAGTAGGCATGGTGTTCTTTGGGTGATGTGTTGTGTTGGGTTTACGCCAAACATAACGCTTTGCATTTAAGCCAAAAAGTTCCATTTTAGTTTCGTCAGACCACAAAACTTTTTGCTACATGGCTACAGAATCTCCTGAGTGTTTTTTTGCATACTTCGGAATTCAAAGTGGGCTTTCTTAAGTAATGGCTTCCTTCTTGCCACCGTACCATACAGGCAAGATTTGTGGAGTGCTTGTGATATTGTTGTCACATACACACTTTGACCAATCTTTGCCATAAAACCCTGTAGCTCTTGCAAAGTTGCCATTGGCCTATTGGTAGCCTCTCTGATCAGTCTCCTTCTTGCTCGGTCATCCAGTTTGGAGGGACAGCCTGATCTAGGCAGGATCTTGGTGGTGCCATACACCTTCCAAGTCGTAATAATCGTCTTGACCATACTCCAAGGGATATTCAAGGCCTCTGATATGTTTTTATACCCACCCCCCGATCTGTGCCTTTCAACAATTTTGTCCCGGAGTTCTTTTGAAAGCTCCTTGGTGCTCATGGTTGAGTCTTTGCTTTGAAATGTGGAACCTACATGAACTGCTGAATTTATCCTGAAATCATGTGAATCATTACAATTTAACACAGGTGGAGGCCTCTTGGTGTGTGATTTTAAAGGCAATTGGTTACACCTGAGCTAATTTAGGATTGCTATTCCAAGGAGGGTGGACACTTATCTAACCAAGCTATTTCAGTTTTTATTTTTAATTAATTTTCTACAAATTTCTATAATATTTTTTTTTCACTTGGAAGTTATGGGGTAGGATGTGTATATAAATAAATATATAAAAAGGGGTGAAGACTTTCTATAGGCACTGTAGACACAAAATCCTGAGCATCATATGAATCCAAAGAGAAGTGCTGTGAGTACTCCATATTTAAATGATTTTAGCTTTTTTTTTTTTTTTAATATGTGGATCAAACATTGAGAGTTTTGCAATCTGCTTAGGTTTACACCAGAATGAAAAAAATACAAGACTACATAGGGGTGACGGATGGTTAAATGGAGTAGATTTAATTGATGAAAGGAGATGGTAGGATGCAGGGGACCTAGCTCCTCCTCCTGAACCTCACATTATAGGTTAACATTAAAGCCAATAAGGTAATCCAAGTGCTAAGGTTAATGAAAAATATCCAGTACTATTCTCACTGCTTAACACTAGCACTGCCATAGCTGCTTTTTGAACAGCTTTTGCAATTCAAATTTAAATATCTCTGCATATGCGAATATCTCCTGCATGTCCATTAAATACTGTAACAGTGATCGAATGACACTTGGTGTTAGATCTCCTTCCCGACCTGTGAGGGCACTAGAAAGAAGGAACAGAGTAACCTTAAGCAAATGGCAAGACAATTTATTCCGTAGGGTAGGTGGAAGTCGGACATTTAGGAAAGGGGCGGAGCTACGGCACCCAAGCTCACTGACCCGGACGGTAGACAGCGTGGCATCTGAGGATTGGAGGAGAGGATGCGCTCGTTAACCTAGGGGTCATGGGCGAGGGTATAAATAGGGGGGCATAGGTTCAGTGATCTGTTCCTTTTGCATATGGTTAATTCAAAACAACCTAGAAGGAGCCCGTGTTGTCTGTACCAAAACCGTGAGTGTTCTGCATCGTCTGTGTAATAACACTGTTTGTCTTGTGTTGTTTTCTCACCAAGAATACTAAGCACGATCTGGAGATCATCACCACCCGGACATCACCACTCACCTTTCCACCACAGAAACTGTCTTTTGCACCACTAGCACTAAAATCACGCACTGTCAGAACTGTGTCTGTGTTTGTGTGGGTGAAAGAATCGGACTTTGGGTTACGGGTCAAACTCGTGGGATTATAATCAGAAGTGATACACACTGCTGTACCACTTCCATCACTATTGTTGTTTGCAGGTTTTGCTGTAAGGCTCTGGACATTATAATCATTAATAAACACCCTTGCACCTGTAAATCATTCGTCTGTGTCATTAATCCGCTCTGTACTGCACTCACCTGCACGTAGTCAACCCTTTGCCACAAATACCCATACGGAGTTTCAGCTGCAGAATCATAAAAATGAATAAGTTATAATCACTTGCTTCTGCAACCACCAGATCCACAGTTTATGCGCATATTGAAATCAATAAAATATAGCCGACAATTTAGTCTGGGCTTTGTAATAAAATCAAAGTGATTGTGAAATAATGTACTGTCGAGTGCTGAAACACTAATGAAAGTCATTCTACACATAATTTATTAGTAGTAGTAGTCATAGTCGTATTATATATTTATTTATTTATTTATTTTATTAGCAGTTGTCACAAAATATACATATTGAATCGCAATATAGCTATGCTACTTTTTTCTCATCTGCCTGTCCCCTGAATAGAGTTACCACCAACAACTCAAGCCGTGCGAGCCCCCCTGCACTCCACTACACTCCTGAGGCAGAACGACTGTGTCACCCTGAGTGCGTACAGGTGTAAAAAAAAATAAAATAAAAGACTTATTCTGAGCACTCTGCACAAATCAGTGACCATCGGGACTAATGCTAAACAAAAGCTAGAGACTGTTGCATTTTACAACGCAAGGATATACTAGATTAAATGGTACGGCTGTATTCTGTGAAAGGTGGTACTCGCAGGTGGCCTGTGGCTGTTTTTATAATGTTTTGGACCTGGCTTTTGTTCTGTACAAGGAGTGCACCAGGAACACAATCACTAGGAGGGACTTCATTTTGCAGATAGCCCTGGAGTTATAGCAGAAACATTTTGATAAGAGACACGAATGCCGGCGGGCAAAATGCCCCTCAACCTTCAGCCAGCGCCTCGCCCACTGGCACACAGAATAAAAGACAATGCCAGGTTGCTAAATGCAATAAAAACAGAACTTTTGATGTCTGTGCCCGTTGTGAAAAGGCAGTCTGTGGCAAATGCACTGGTACAGTTGAAAAGTGTGTTTTCTGTGTAAATTGAGAAAGCTGTAATAGAACTCTGAACAGACAGACAGAGCCTTTGAACTGTTTCACTCAAAGCCCTTTCACGTTGCGTAAGTTATGTTATATTTTTGTTTTATGCTATTTTTATAACTTGTTATTTATGTTTTATAATTTTATATGTGCATGCAGCTTTCTACACTTGTTTACACAGAAGTTCATTGCATAGTCTTACAGTTTTTCATGTTTATGTATATATGCACATTTTTAAAAAAAATAAGAATTTTTTTTTTATGTAAATACGTAGTTTCTACTCTGAAAATGTTATGAATGACGTTCATAATTAAAAATACTAAGTTGTATCTGATTGTTTGTTTTTCATTTTCATATCAAAGCCGTTTTAAAATGGTGTGGTGGTTGTATGCAGTCTGGTGTTAACTCCAATAAACAAAAGTGCAATGCTAAAGTATGTAATGGAAAGTTCACCTTTGATGTAACTGTTGTTAAATATTCACTTGTGTTCTGGAGAATGTCGATCCAGTTCAGTAAACAGCATCCTATGCTGAAGTGTGCGGTGACCTTAAAAGCATCATCGGTTTAATCACAAAACTCTTAGACTGTTTGGTACACAGGATTAGTACTTTGTGTGCTGCCTCCCAGAACATATTCAAACAAGCTAAACTTCCACTCCCTTCACTACAGTTCCCAGTATCTATCCATCACTGGTCTTACCCTGTTTCTGTTTGGTAAATGGACAAGGGTCTTTAGGAGGTATACACAAATATGTTTCACCTTTAATGGAACTACCATAGGGTATTCAGGGTTCCAACTCTTTTCAAGAAATAATTTTCCATGACTTTTCAAAGGATGTTTTGCGGGTACAAACACAAATTATTTAACGATTAGACTACTTAATTTGATATAATTACATACCTCTGGTTGCAACACTCATAATAATCTTAGTGTCATCACAGTATACATCCAACCGAACCCCGCCGCACACACACAGAGGTTTTCTCAAAGCCCTGACTTTCTGTTCATGTAGCCTTCTGTATATACGGTATATTTATAAAAATCAGACATGGAATAGCTAGTAGCAAATTTTTCTGACCACATTGGAAAGCAAGTTACAGTGTAAAGACAACACAGATGAAAATAGTTCCTTTTAACTATTTATTGAACAGATTGACAACATACAGTTCAACGTCTTTCTCACAGTCACTGACTACTTCACTCAAGACTACTTCTCTGTTTTTTATTTATTTTTCCAATCCTGGTATCTTTTAGGCTGATTTTTGATTTTGTCAACAGAAATGTGCCTAAAAATGTCCCTGTTTTCTGATGTACTGTATGCCAACTCTTGCAAAAAATAAATAAAATAAAAAAATAAGACAACTGTTCTGTTTCAAATCTGAAACCTCACCATCTTTCTATTTGAAACCTTTGACTCTCTCATTCAACTCGCAGGGGTCTTGTCAAGGTCAATTACCTCAGTATTTCTTTCAGTCATGCTTTTTAGGCATTGGACTTGCTGAGGAGAGTGAAGTCCTGCTTTTCAGCTCTTTCTGCCACCTCATCTGCTTCATTCTGCATTATTTAGATATATAGACCTTTTGCTTCTTCCGCTTCACATTTTCAATTTTGGTGGCAATCTCTTTCCTTTTCTGTCCTTTTCTGTATGTGAGGGTTTGAAAAGGCACTTGAACAGATTCCAAAGGTTCTCATTCTCAGGTCTTCCATTTGCATGAATCCAAAGGAATTCACCCACTCTGACAGCATCAGCTTTGTGATTAAAATTTGCAAATTCAGTTTTGCTGTTTTGGCTCATCTGTGCAAGGAAATGTTTGTACTCTGCAAGCAGCTTGTCACAATGTGCAGCAGTGACTAATTTTGCATTGAGAAGCTGCTGCAATAGATTTTCAAATTTGAATGTTGCAGTTCTTTCCTCGTTCACCATCAGTACTGGATTAAGGGCAACCATGTGTCTTACAGCAGGGTACAGGAGAGAGCTTCTGTCAAGAAGCTTTTTGCTTGTTGCAGCAAGAAAGGTGAGGCATTCCTTCTTGAACTATGTTGCTCTGAGTTCACCTGTCTGAAAACTTAGTGATGCTTTGACCAGTACTTGCTTTGTGGCAAAGCCAATGTCAAGTTGTTTGTGTTGTTGTGTTGACATCAAAAGACTTCCTACAAAACTTGCAATAAATATGCCCTGTGCACATTTCCTTTCACTTCTCCTATCCAATCCTTGAACTGAGGATCTTCCTTCCACTCTGCCTTAACCTTGTACTGCCTTCATGACATTCTGCTCCTCAATTACTGGTAATTCTGAAACCAAAATACTCCATCTTAGTGATATAGATAATCCTACTTCTATTGCTACCAGACACATCAGGCAAAACTATATATATGCCTGGTATTATGTTGTTGATGTCCAATGTAATGTAATGGAAGTGTTTTGATAAATGGCTGGGATTACCCATCCCCTCACTTATCAACCATCCTACAATGTGAGAGGTGTGTGGCCTGATAGGTAGGTGAGTAGCTGCATGAACTGAAGAGTTGGTAGTGAGGTGAGCTGATGTATAATCACAATCAATTATCAAAACACAACAGAATCCCCATTACATTGGACATCAACAACATAGTACTAGTCATAATATTAGACTGTATACAATAACATTTTTAGGTTTGCCTGATGTGTCTGGTAGCAATAGATGTAGGAAAAAACAAAAGAGTATGCACTGAAAAAAGTAGGACAAGTGTAACGTTGCTACCTTACAGTTAACAGGTAACATCAGGTAACATTGGCTAATTTTGAGACTGAGAACGAGGGGTGCAAGTTGTAGCTTGCTACTTTAGGAGGTTTGGATAATAAAATACTGTAGCCTTATAAATAATAGAGCATTCTTATTTTATTAAAATCACGGTAAGATTAACAGTGAGTTAGCTAGCTAGCATTAACATACAGTAACAGTAACACTTGAATTAGTTAGCTCTAGCTAGCTAGCTAGACGTCAAGTTCAATCGACCACATTAAAATGACAATTATCTATGTTAGTAAATTAATTTTACTAGTTCATATCCTTGATGTAGTTATCAGACCAAAGCAACTGAGTTTGTGCGTGCTCAGCTCACACAGTCCTTGAACTCAATCGTGCATGCACTGGTTTCTGCCATCAGTCGCTCAAGCACTGGGATAGCCAGCTACAGTGCCGTGGTTAGTTACAGAGATCGCACGACAATTAACTGCATTTTAGTTGTTTTTGTCAACCAACGTGTGTCATCAAAAATGTAGTCTATCACAAACACAACTCATTATATTCTGTATGTGCAATATCACAATTTGATTTTCCAGATGTTTTCCAGGACATTTAATATTTCTCATTTTCCATGCCTTAAAAATGACTCTTAATTTTAAGGTGTTCCAGGTTTTCCAAGACGTGTGGGAACCCTGAAGCAGGCATTAATTTGCCGCAGTCACACAGTAGGCTATATAAAAGGCAAGGTGATGTGGAAGACTTGTCTGCAGCAAGGAGACAAGTTTTCAAGGACAAAAAAACATTTAATAACATTTTGCAAAGAGCGAATTTTTTAACACTTCTGATCAAGTCAATTTGTAAATTACAATTTATAATATGGGTATCATATTGTTTTGCAAACTCCAGTTTTCAATACATGTTTCACAGCTTACATGACAAAACAGAAAGTTTGCATATAGAATCCATGTAAAAGAAGGTTGTTAAAAGCACCTAAAAAGGTCTCCCCACAGTGACAAAGCAAGGGTCTAACGAGAGCCTTTACTTCTTGGAGTGTAGGCATTATTAAAAAAATGGTGGAGGAGGTTAAGAAAAGATGGAACGATATTCCGAGGCGCATGAAAGAAAAAGTCTCATATATAATGAGGGCTCATCCTCCACCGTTACTTTAGTAATGCCTACAGAATTTATGTTTTGTAATATGACATTCTGGTATTTAACAATACTGGTTCAGGCAGTATTGTTAAATTCGAGTTGGAAATAAAACAGTAAAAAAAAAAGGACAGAGGGACAGATGATGCAGTTAGTTTGCAGCTAGAGCAAGTACAGTTTTTTGACCATATATACCATAGATGTGCTTTAAAACCATACATAGAGTAAGAAATAAAGACAAACATAAGAAATAGAGTTGTAACTGTATAAGACTTGAAGATATAAGTCGTAGTTACACTGAAGACTGTATGCAGCTGTATGGAGTTATTAACATATAATATATTAGCATATAGTTGTACAACAATGGAAGGATTATCCACCCGTTTGACTGCCATAGATGTAAATAAATAAAACTTATTCTTTCTGAAGTTTGAAAAATCTATATGCCTGGAATTATTCTATACGAAATAAGAAGTTGAACTAATATGTGACACACAGTAACTGGATGATGCAAGCAATGATGCAAGATAATGTATAAGCAACCTACTACAAACTCTGAAGTGGTTCATTTGTTTATTAAGATGCCACCGCACATTCCATATTTTAGTCATTTGTCCTGGTGATGCATTTCGAGCTTGTAACACATCTTGAGCTTGTAACACTGAACACACACATTATGTGGCTTTTTGCTGTTGGTTTTTCCCCTTTACAAATTTGGGAATGAGTGCCTTAGTGTCGAACAAACTAAGGAAGACTCTTTTCATAGCAAAAGTAGTTTATTTATAATATTAATAATGTAAAATTCTAGGATGTAAGTATTTGTTTAATTATTTTTTTTTTTTAATCCTCACATTAAGCAAAGCAAAATCAATCACGTTGTTTCAGTAACAGTCATGCCAGCAATAAAATTGTTAAGACTAGTTAATTAAGACTAATTAATGCTGAATCTTTCACTTAGTCATATTCATTTAAAGTGGATTGCTTTTTATATTTATGCAGCATTATTTAATCTATTATTATTGTTATCAATTATTAAAAATAGCAAAACAAGAATACCAATAAAACATGCAATTGGTCTGTGTCCATTACTAATTAACTATAATATCTTCTTTTCTTACCTACAGTAGCACTATTGTGCTTCTGTTGTATTTATTTAGTAGAAACACACATAGCAGTGTGTCAGCATCGTTCTGTATTATGCAAGTGGGGACTTGTGTCGCTCAATACTATCTCAGTGGTGACAATAATGTGAGGGGTATTTATATAAAGGATTATGAACCTGGTGACGTTTTATATTGATAGAAAAATGCAAGCACAGTTAGCAGCCTAATTGCTATAACTATTTTATATCAGTTACCTACAAAATACTGGCATAGTGTACTTACATTGCACAAACACACACAGGCATGTGTGAGTGTCATTTCGCACTATCTAAGTGTGAACTCAGTATTAATAATTATTAATCTACTTATAAATTTTCATTCATATCCGTTATTAACGACTCTAAATTCTAACTCTTTGCTCTAGATTACAGTACGCTTGTAAATGATTATGAGATTTAAATATTTGTAAAAGTTAATTTTAATTTACTATGCTGTGAAAAAATTCCTGGTGAGAACCCTGTATTGTCTGAATTGATAGCAGCTGTTTTGTTATAGGTAGGGCTATTGATTTTCGGTTTTAACCGATAAAACATGATACAAAAAAAAATGAAATCAGTGGATAGCCAATAAACATCGGAAAACACCGGAAAAACTGTGGAAATAGTTAATCAATTCATGTTGACTTTACCCTTTTCCCATTAAAAAATAACACCTACTACAAAAATAATAACAAATACATTTCCCAATGCTGCTTCCTGACTTGTATCTGTCATTGATTCATTCTGAATACTTTCAACCCGCCCCAACTACTGAGTGACAGCACATTCCTACATTTCTATTGGAGACTCTGCTTGAGAAATTTAAAATGAGATTACAATCAGGAATGGAGGCTTGTTAGCAGGATTTAAAGCTGTATTACAGTTAAGATATGGAGGATTTAAAACAGAATTGTGGCAAAAGGTACAAAAATGCCTACACACAAAAACCCCAGAAGAATGTGCCCGTGACAATAGGGATTTCATTGTGGAAGACAGCAAAGGAAAGAAGGTACAACTTAAGTGTGCAAATACTGTGGAGTTACTATTATACATACTTTGACAGAAAAAAAACACACTCAAGCATTTTGGAAAGTAATTGAAAACACTAATTTCATACAGTATATCAAAAACGAAAGCCCTGAAAAAAAAACAATTTACTTAAAACTCGAAAATAGCTAAAAATAAGCACTGAAAAATACAATTAATAAACCCCGAAAAACAGAAGCCCTATATATAATACAGTACTGTGCAGGCGTTCCTGGTTGTTTGTGATGAAACAGAAGACAGCAGACAACTTTGGAAATGATGGCATTCACAAAGGAGGTCATGCTGGTCTTAGAGTGCGAGTTGCGTATCAGTCTGTAGTCCTAGCTCACTCAAGTTGTTGATAGCTTTCATGTTTTATTTGCTTTGGCTTAGGATGCTCAAGTGAGGTGTGTGTCCTCTTTGTATAGTGTATAGCTGTCAGGGGCCTTGTGGTTTTAAGATGGATTCCTCAACCTATTTATCGCTGGAATTCAAACATTAAGATTAAATCAGTAAAGGGAAGTATAAAACACCTTTTACAAGGGTCAGCATTTCACAGAAACATTCAAATGTGACAACAAGGTCATTTACAGACATTACTAACCCGAATGAGCTGAGAACGAGTTACAGGAGTAAAATAAACGGCTTGCTTCCTCTGGAAAAGTTACCAGAAGATGCTGTAAAACTCTTAAAAATGTCATACTGTAGCTCATTATACTTTTATACTAGAACCAATAAACTATGGAACACAAAACATTCTGCAGAGGCTCTGGGGAAAATAAAATATGATATTGGTTTCAATGGCAAGTTTGAAGAGTGGGTATAGACTGTGTTTTTTTTTTTTTTGTTTTTATTCCTAATGGTATCCAAGGATTTTTAAAATGTGTTTAAATGTGGAAAATACTATATTATGCATGCTTTTCTGTATACTGTTGTAATTCCTATATCAATCTACATTGCAAAGAGGGCCACCAAGAAAGAGCGCAGTAAAAGCCCACAGTTTTATTATCGTATTACTGTATATAGGAACCAGACCATCACTACAATAGTTTACACAAACTCCATACTAGGGTTGGAACAATAATTTATTACTGTAATATTACTGATAGTCATGTTTCTGACAGTCATCTAAAGCTAAAAAAAGGATCTCAGCACCACTGCTAGAGAGATGTTCATTTTTCTTCCTGTAGACAACCAGTTTTGAGAAACAATTACAGTACAATGCAGTCTTTGCAAATAAACAAGAAAGGGATGCTTCACTTAAATCACATTTCTATAGCTACAGTACAGTCTCTTTTCATTGTACTTCATTTACCTTGGCAGCAATCCAAAGATAAACTGAATACAGTAGGCTAGTTGAGCTGTTTGCTATGGTGTGAATACACACACACACGCGTATGGATGTAAGGAAGCAGTCTGAAAACACAGCATGTCTGAACCTTTATTATATGACTTGTCTATTCCTCGTTATCTGCACTCCCACCCCCACGGTAAGTCCTATCTGTTTGTAATCCATTGAGTAATAATGAAAACAGTATTGCCGTTTCCGAAGGAATTACACAAATCTATAAAGTAGGGCCTACAGAGCCTAACGAAAGCGTACAGTAAATACTGCAATGATTATAATTATATTTTTCATTGTGTTCATAATTTCACCCACGGAAGATGAAATACATTTAAAAAGAGCACATCACGTTTTTCTCTGTCACTTTTGCTCTATGTCAATGAATAGGTGTATCACAGTTCAAGTGTCCATCAGTCGAGCACTGGTTTACCAAGTGGTCCTCGTTTTGTAACTATACTATAATTAATGGGGGCACCCCGTGAAGACATACACAGTAGAGCCAGTTAGCCTTGCTTACAAATTTGAATTTGTTTTGGTAAATTGTATTGAAGTTTAATGACAATCTCGTAATAATATTGTAAATGGTTGCTATAACACAGTATTTAAACTGGAAAATGCAGTAATTTGTGTAACCATGAAATTAAAACTTAACTTACTGGAGAACGTAAAGAGGCGGCGCACTATGTAGTATTTATGATAACTGGATAACTGGACAACGCACATTATGTATATGGCACATTATATATATATATATATATATATATATATATATATATATATATATAATATATATATATAGATATATACTATAAATTTAAAAAAAAGCTCTTTTGAAAAATTGTTATATTTTGGGTCACAAGGAAAGGCACTGCATTGAAATATATGCTTTCTTGTTAGTGATTAGAGTTCACAAAAAATATTTTAATAACGTTTAAATAAACGTGAATTGAAGATGATTGGTCCATTTCCACATATCCTACAGAAATGAGCATAAAAAACAAAGCGATGAATGAATTTAAAAGTTGAGTTCATTTAAAATCACAACATTTGTATACACAGTTATACATCTCTCCGTTTCCAAAAAAATGAGTTACCTGTTATTACCCAGTATCCTTGTGGAAAATATATTTGTTGTACAGTTTTCCTTGGGGTATATAATCAATCAAAGGATCAAATATATAGAATTATAGATTTTTTTTTGTTTGTTTGTTTGTTAAACAGACCAATACACATATACAATCATCTTCACAGACAATGTTGCTTTAAATGTAGTAAATATACTTGAAACTGCTTCTGGTGTACAGAGGTCATGGTTGAACGTGGAGCGCTGTCACATTCATGTTGGAACATAGCTGCAGTTTCTTCAGTATCCAGCAGTGGGTGCTACCACTGAACAAGCTGTAGATGCTGAAAACTTTTTTTTTTTTTCTTTATATCACCAGTACTTCCTTGGATTTTTTTCCCCTAACGAAAACATTAGGAAAATAACTTTTTTTTTTTCAAACTGATGCTGCCAAAGAGTGAATTTATAATTAGAATTACCTCCAATTCTTCTAGCCTATGGCATCAAATACAATACATGAAAAGAACTACAACTACATATCGTTATCCGGTGAAAGTTGAAAATCCTTTTTCCATTGAAAATCTCCTTTTAAAATTGTCGCTGTTTGACTAACAAATCTCTACTTCTCGCGAACTTATAACCAATGCCAATCTTGATCTTCTCTGTCTAACTGAAACCTGGCACTGTATAAATAACATGCACTCATTCACTGCATTTAGCAACCCCAAAGGGCTATTCCCTTTTTGACAAACTTTTGACAAGCGCTGAGTTTTGAGGGACGGCCTTTTCTTAGAAGTGCCTGGGTGGTGTAATGCAACTGCCACTTCCTGATTATTGATCCAACTGTGCTCACTGGGATATCCAAACACTTGAATATTATTTTGTACCCTTTCCCTAATCTATGAATTTGTATTACTTTATCTCTAACTTCTGTAGAATGCTCTTTGGTCTTCATTTTCCTTCAGATTCACAGCCTTACCAATGATCCTTCAACAGTGGGGTTTTTATACAGAAAATGTGACAGCAACTTTAATGGTTCACAGGTGGAGGCCAATGGTAAGGTAATTGTGTCCTTGTTAGGGCAATTTCTTTCATCGGTGCAAACTGGGAGCTTGCACAGCACAGCGGTTGAATACTTATGCAAGCAAGATATTTCATTTTTTTATTTTTCTTAAAAATATTTCCCAATATAAAACCAATGTCACCTTACAATAATTGATTCTGAGTTTCAGTGTTTAAAAAAAAAATATCAAACAGAACAAAATTTCAATGTACCATTTGTAATTCGGTAATATGAGAGAATTGGTCAGGGGTCTGAATACTTTTGCAAGCCACTTTATATAATATATATATATATATATATATATATATATATATATATATATATATATATATATATATATATATATATATATTAATATATATTTTTTTTTTTTTTTTTTTTTTTTTTTTTTTTTCCTTCAAAAATGTAGGAATCGACCTAGCTGGGGGGACGCCATGCCCCTGTATAATAAAAACTAAAATGTCCTACACTTTTCTTGAACAGTCACACAGTGGCCATTTTTCACAGATCTAATTTAATAAAAGTGCTGAATTTCTTCTTCCAGTAATTTATTGAGGTTTAAATTAATTTAATGAAGGTTTAAATTGCCTTTATTAATCTTTTTAGTTTACTTGAATTTTGATTCCTGGTATGCTTTTAATGTCACTCTATAGGGTAGCCCTCACCTCCAGGTTTGTATACATGTATTATTATTATTATTATTATTATTATTATTATTATTATTATTATTATTATTATTATTAGGCTTCCAAGCTGGCTTGGGAAGCCTATTGTTATTGTAAATATTATTATTATTAGGTCTCCAGGCCTATAGGGCTGGGAAGCCTATTGTTATTGCTGTCTTTATATTTTTAGGCTTCCAGTCCAAGCTTATTGTTATTGCTGGGATTATTCGGCTTCCAAGATGGATTGGAAAGTCTATTGTTATTGCTAGGATTTCTCTTATAATTAGGCTTCCTAGCGAAGGATGGGGAAGCCTATTGTTTTTGTTATTATTATTTATTTATTTATGTATTTATTTATTTTCCTAAACAAAGTTGCTAAAAACTCACAAAAATTGATAGATGCCCATGGGACGGCGTACCAGAAACAAAAATAAATGTCGCAGGTCACATGTTTCGGCAGCAATATTGGATTTTGCAGAGATTGTCAAAACTTCTACGTATCTAAAACTTTTTGCAGAGTTCTGAAATTTGCTATACATGTGATAGTCCAGCATTAATTGTTATTTATAAGAATAATTAAAAAACAAACATCTCCTTTTCGGAAAGTGCTTATTCAATTGAAACGTAAATTGCGATACATGATCTAAGTATGGTTGGCTTTTACATTTGTTCAGTGGAAGTTGCTGTGGTAAAAAAAAACATGGCAGCCATGTTTGATGATATCATCAACATACAAAACTGGCTTACAAAAATCTTTGTCTCTGAAACCACTAGTCTGATTGAACCAAAAACTGGCACTCATGATCTTAGTGTGGTTGTCTTTAAACTTTGTTCAAGGGAAATTGCTACAAAAAATCATAGTGGCCACGTTGGATGACATCATCAACTTACAAAACTGGCTCATAACTCCTTGTAGAGTGAAGATAGGGTCATGGTTACTATGCAACACATATAGCAACCCATATATGCACTTACAAAAATTGTCCACTACATGGTGCTCATTGGTCACAGCACGGATATACCATATATGCTCTATAAAAAAAAATGCCATTGCCTCTGACCTCTCCTTAACTTTACATTCAGCCCTATTTCCGCCTGTTTTTCACTGTTTTCATTTATGTATGTTTAACTACTGGAGAGTGTGCGCTGCATGCATGTAACTTACTACAACTGAAAGGCCACACAACTTCCTTTCATATTATGTAAGTTGCATAAGCCATACTATATGTGGTAGAGATGAGAATATATGTAAAAAAATAAACACTTTTCCAAAAAAAAAAAAAAATCGTGTTTGGTCACTGCTATATATATTCTAATCATAAATGGCTCAGAAGACTACGCCATTGAACTTTAATATGATATTGTGGCAGGAAATGGCGTTGCGGTGATGTCAAACCAGAAGAAGGACAAACAACAACAAAGGTTTCTGCAGTTTCACAAAGACGTGGAGTGCGTCATTTTTATTTTAAATAAAAAAAAAAATGTTTAAACAAAAATAAACACTTGCTCACAGAGCACAGAAAATAAATAATTAAACAAAAATAATCACAAACACAAATAATAAGTTAAGGTCTGGCTGGGCAGTAGCCTTCACGGATCCTTTATCTGCTGTTTTTAACTATTTCTTTCTCCTCTCGCTCTCCAGTTCCTCCTCCGAACACCCACCCGGAACTGAGAGTGTTACCGGTATTTATGCAGGTGACCATCTCCCGATTTGCAACAAATTGATCACTTAATTAATTCGTGAGAAGGCCACCTTCTGCACGAGTTTTTAATATGGATAGGGCTTCCCATCCTGCACGAGTTTTTAATATGGATAGGGCTTCCCATCCACGCTGCAAAGCAATACAAAAACAGTAAAGCAAAGAAACGGCGGTTCGCCATCATACAGTAAATAATACGTAAACAAAACACACGGCGCTTGCCGTCATTTATACACAAATATAAAATAACACGGGAGGAGGGAGAAACCCCGTTCTAAAAATAAACAACTAAATGTACAGTTCTCCTTGTTACAGACATGAACATGAGGGAGAAGAAATGAAGCAAATTGAAGCAACCAAGCATAATCACAACTTTGTTTTGAACAAAACAGAATATGGAACACCGAAGAGATTTTACATATAATTTTACATGCTCAGGCTCTGTCCCATTACTTTCTGTATCACTTTGTAAAGCAGTTCCTGTCTGGCACAAACACAATGGATAAAACTCTCTGTCTCGCTCTCACTTTGTCTATCTGCAAACCTGCAGTTCCCTAGTGCCCTATCTCTTAATGAGCTATTACGATCTACTGAGATCCTAAGCTTTCCAACGATACTGCCCCTTTCAGTCTAGCTGCTACAATGACTGAGCAATCGACTCAAACCGAAACCTAAGCTGTGAGAACTCTGTCACATGACGAGAGGCTTAACTTACCGCATATTGTCCTTACAAAGGTACCACCAAATGTTCCTGTCAGGACACTGTACTCTGATTGGTTATCATATTATTGTAATGAAACAATTAATAATCCTCTCCCACTGACTTCCACAGATGTCCTGACAGGTACCTTTGTAAGTACGGCGTACTGCATACACACACTGAATACGTCATTGGAAAGTCCAACAAGCCATGAACCAGGTATTTAGCTTTTACGGTGCCTGAGTAATATACGAGTAACCATCGGGGTTGGTCAACTGGGCTGGTCAACTGAAAAGCTACCTTATAACTACTTAGGAAGTTTAGATAACACCATTGCACACAACCTATGGAACTTTGCGTGCGGTGATAACCTATGTGAAGTAATGCCCACAATTGAATGAAAATGATTGGTCACATGGATGGTGACCAATCGATATGCGTAAATTTCATGATAAAAACTAGGAAGCCGTAAAATTGCTCCCAACACTAATTATTATTCTTCCATCAACTTCAAACTGCTCCTATTCGCACGTGGTATAACCAACCCACATGAAACTTAGCAGGTATCATGCCGTGTAGATCACAGTTCAAATGCAAAAAAATTGCACTCCTGCATCAACCAAGATGGTGGCCTGATGCATTTTTTGGAAAAAAAACTTTCAAAATCTTCTTGGGAACCGGTGAACCTGAATCTGAAACTTTGCATATGCATCAGCAACCAAACCTGCTTCAAGTTTGCAAAGCAGAAGTTTCTGCAAAAATTTTTTACTATCAAAATGGCTGCCACCAAATTCGTCAAAACACACCCCAAACATCAAACTTCTTCTGTTTGCAAACAATTTAACCAACTAACTCTTAACTTGGTTGGCATCATCCTGGGGACAATGGAATTCAAATATGGCAAAATGGTGTTCTTGGCATTCTCTAAAAATGGACGCCAGATGTACGTTTCATTGTTAAATTTAAAACCTCTTCAGTTAAACATGGTTTAGTTGATTAATGCCAAAAATGACAAGCATCATCCCTGTGTCAATACAACTGGCTTTTTCAAAAACTGGTGTTTGTAATTAAACCAAGATGGCCATCTTTGACCTCTGCTTAAGGTTAAATGTAAAATTAGCTTATAACTCCTTCCAGTGTGTAGATAGAGTGTAGACTATGGTGTTTAAAGTTACAAAGCATCGTGAGAAAATGAACTAGTGCAGTATTTGAATTGAAACTGCTCCATAAAACTGATCTGTTGCTGAAACTTGTGCTGTAATGCTACAGCTTGACAAAATTTCCAATTGGTACTGAGCCTGGAGTCCATAAAACTGCCTGGCAGTTCTAGTTATTATTATTATTTTTTAGCAGATGCTCTTATCCAAGGCAACTTACAATTGTTAGAAGTTATCAGAGTATAAAGTGTTGCATTATAAACTATCACATTACAGGTTATCACATTATAAAATATCACATTACAGAATACCATAACGAGGTAAGAGCAGATATGAAAGTACAATAAAATCAATGTAGAGTACAACATAGAGTCCTCAAACACCATTCATGCTGGACAGTGTCCCTTTCACCTCACATTTTAAGTAAAGTATCATGACCCTACTTGTGTTAAGTGGTATTATGACAGCAAATAGACTGGTCTTACTTTCCAACAAAGCACAGTGGACTTCAATAGCTGCAGTTCACTATACAGTGGAGGAGAATGTTGCTCTCTATTAATTACCTCCTTAAGCTTTTCAAGGAAAAGGTATTTTATTTATTTATTTATTTGTGATTGTTTTTTAACCTACTACTATACCTTTAATACTTTGGTTCCCTGCATTGATCCTGAACAACAGCAAACCTATGCACTCGAAGGAATCCAAGGGTATTATGATGTATATTATGACATAGTATAAGTCGCTCATAGGTGTGACATGCTCGCCACACCCTTGCAGAGTTTGAGCAATGCATTTTAATGTGAACCTTCAGAAGCACGCATAGCAAACTTCTCTGAAGTATCTTTAACTGGTGTTCAGATTACGATTGAGGTGTGCTCCCGTCTTACGATGGCTAGATTCACACATTTTAAAGCAATTAATGAAAATATATTGTTTGTTTTTGTTAAAGATTATAAAAAGAACAAGCACATCATATATAAATACCAATTTAATTTCTGTCATCTTTTTGTAATAATCAAAGACATTAAAAGCTAAACTGAAATGGTGAGATCATGAAAAATCATGCTACTTCTTCATCATGATCCAAATTGATCAATTGAATAAATATATATAAAAGTATTTTTTTTTAATATTCAGGACATAAATAACCCATAAAATGACAAAGAAAACTAATATAATCAATAAACTTTTTGTAAAAGTTCACATGCTGTAAATGCAAATTCCATAAATATAAATCTTGCTTCAAACGAAAAAAAAAAAATACATCAACAGTCCAAAGCACCTTTGACCATTGTTACATAGTCCAATTTCTGTGTTCTTATGTATAATTTTGCCTTTTAGTCTTCTTCCCCTTTCTTAACAGATGTATTCTTACTGCAACACATCCTTTAAGTCCTGATTTTAAGAGTGACATTCGTACTTTTGATTTGATGGACAACGACACCTGTGCCTTCTGTCAGTTCTGTTGTCAATTCAACGCTTGTCTTCTTTCTATTCCTTAAGGACATTCTCTTCAAGTATTGCTCAACCATGTTAGACAGCTTTTTTGGTCTTCCACATCTGGGTTTGTCAATCACAGATGATGTTTCTCTGTACTTGTTGATTATGCTTCAGACACCATACCTTGAAAATCGAGTGATGAGAGCTATTTCACTCAATGTTTTTCCTTCTTATGCAAGTCAAGGTTGTTATGATAGTAGAAAACACTAGTGGAGGCTTTGAGTAAATTGTTGATACTCATGATGCATCAGAGAAGAAAAATGCAACATGTCTAAGACTTTTGCACAGCAGTGTAACACCATGTTTTACGATTATCACAAAAGCTTCTCAGCTACAGCAGCAGCAGTCCTTGGAACAGATAACATCGTCATCAGCTGGGCAAGACACGACATCGATTTTCGGCGGCCTGAGAGCATACGCCTATGGGGTCTGCAGCTCTTCTAGTCACTTCACCCACCTCTGCCCGAAAACAACTCCTGCCAGACCATCCAGCTCCTTCCAGTTTCCACAGTCCTCTCCTAATTTCAGCTACCGAGCCACAGCTCCTATTCGCCCAATCCACTCATCAGCCCGGCCTGACACCTCTTCAGCTGTAGACAGATTTGGCCACCTGCGGCAGAGTGTCCCGCCCCTTTGTATTATTATTATTATTATGATTTATAGTATTATCATTGTACGAAAGCCGTCACCATTATGTCAAAACAACCAACAAATTTGAGTCACTTCAGAATTTTGATGAACAGAACCAACAACAAGAGAATGAAAGGAACAACATCCAGGACCCTATTGACAGTGGTGACCAGACAGCAAAAAGAAGGGAGGTCATGATTGTTGGGGACTCCATATTGAGAAACACAGCAAGTTCAATTCGCAGTTTGGACCCCCTTACTACAACAGTGTGCTGCCTTCCGGAGCCTTGGTCAAGCACATCACTGAGAACGTGGACAGGCTCCTAGAACGAACAGGAGACGACCCGGTAGTAGTCGTCCACATCGGTACAAACAACATTGGAACAGACCAAAATCCCTGCAAAACAAATTCAGAGAGCTAAGAAGGAAATTAAAAGAGAAAAACAAAACTGTGGTATTTTCTGGTATACTACCGGCACCTTGCAAAGGACCATATGGACAGCTGGAAATAATTAATCAAAACGCATGCCTGAAAATGTGGTGCACACAGGAAGGCTTCACCTATCTTGATCATTGGACCACATTCTACAACGAGGACTATCTGTATAGACGGGATGGACTGCACTTAAATAACAAGGCAACCAGTCTACTTGGAGAAAAGATCCTCGAGCAGGTTCAGAAGCATTTAAACTAGAAAGGAAGGGGGGAGAAATCAACAAAAAAACAGAAGGGAGACCGCATCAAAACAAGAACAACAACTCAGGTAAGACAACCATTAAATGTATTTATCTAAATGCTAGAAGTATCAGAAACAAAATTCTAGAACTTGAAGCTACTGCACTAACAAGTAACTATGATGTGATAGGTGTTACAGAAACTTGGTTGTCTGAGAGTGATGGGGACGAATATAATATTTGTGGGTATACACTGTATAGGAAAGACAGGCAGGACAGAAGAGGAGGAGGGGTAGCGCTATACATAAGAAACAGTCTTGAAGCCCAGGTGTTAAACCTGGACAAAGAAAATAAAACCGAATCAATATGGGTCAGAATAACGGACAAAAATTCAAAGGGCATAATAATAGGAGCATGCTATAGACCGCCAGATTCAGATGGTGAGCACAATAATCTGTTATACAATGACATTAGAAATGCGTGTAGCAAAGGAGAAGCCATACTAATGGGGGATTTCAACTTCCCCCAAATAAAATGGGAAAACCCGGTGGGTAGCGCGAAGGATGAAATAGAAATGGTGGAAATGACAAATGACTGCTTCCTAACACAATTTGTCAAGGCACCGACTAGAGGGGAGGCATGCCTTGATTTAGTCTTTTCAAATAACGAAGATAGAATAACTAAAACAGAGGTCAGAGAACCACTGGCAAACTCAGACCACAACATGGTCTCATTTGAAGTGTTTTTTAAATCCCCAAAAGTAATGACTAAAGCTAAGGTTTACAATTTTAGAAAAGCAAACTATGAAGGTATGAAACAGAGACTAACAGAAGTAGATTGGAGTAAAATAGAGAAAACACCCACAGAAGAAGGATGGTTGTTCTTCAAAAATGTAGTACTAGAGGCGCAAAACAATTATATCCCTAAAGTAGACAAATCTAAATGTAAAACTAAATTGCCAAAATGGTTTAATAGATCAATTAAAAAAAATATTCAGCGAAAAAAGGCACTTTACAGAGCATTAAAAAAGGACCAAAAAGAAAGTACGCAGAAAGAGTACACAGAACTGCAAACGCAAGTCAAAAAGGAAGTTAGAAAGGCCAAGAGAGAAATAGAAATGAACATTGCTAAGGGAGCTAAAACCAATTCCAAAATGTTTTTCCAATATTACAACAGCAAGAGAACATTCAAAGAGGAGATTAAATGTTTAAGAGATACAAATGGCAAAATCGTAGATGAAGAAAAAAAAATAGCAAATATATTAAATGATTACTTTTCACAAGTTTTTACAAAGGAAGATACTGACAACATGCCCCACATGTCATCCAGTTCCTATCCAGTTTTAAATAACTTTAGCATAACTGAGGCAGAAGTGTTAAAGGGACTAGGAGCTCTTAAAATAAACAAATCCCCTGGGCCGGATGAGATCCTCCCAGTAGTACTCAAAGAAATGAAAGAAGTAATTTACAAACCGCTAACCAAGATCATGCAGCAGTCTCTTGACACAGGGGTGGTACCGACAGACTGGAAAATTGCAAACGTAATACCGATCCACAAAAAGGGAAACAAAACTGAACCAGGTAACTACAGACCAGTAAGCCTGACTTCTATTATATGCAAACTTATGGAAACTATAATAAGATCCAAAATGGAAAATTACCTATATGGTAACAGGGTCCTGGGAGACAGTCAACATGGTTTTAGGAAAGGGAGATCGTGTCTAACTAACTTGCTTGATTTTTTTTGAGGATGCAACATCGATAATGGATAATTGCAAAGCATATGACATGGTTTATTTAGATTTCCAGAAAGCTTTTGACAAAGTCCCGCACAAAAGATTAATTCTCAAACTGAACACAGTTGGGATTCAAGGAAACACATGTACATGGATTAGGGAGTGGTTAACATGTAGAAAACAGAAAGTACTGATTAGAGGAAAAACCTCAGAATGAAGTGTGGTAACCAGTGGTGTACCACAGGGATCAGTATTAGGTCCTCTGCTATTCCTAATCTACATTAATGATTTAGATTCTGGTATAGTAAGCAAACTTGTTAAATTTGCAGACGACACAAAAGTAGGTCTATTTAAATGCCTAAAAGGCAAACGTCACCTCCAGCCGTCATTTGTGACGGCTGGAGAAAAAAATTCCAATTAGCATCCTCGTAAAAGAGGATGCTAAATAAATAGGCATTTAACTAATTTTAAAAGAAAAACCAGAAAAAGGACTGTAAATTAAATAAGAATTGTAAAAGGGGAGGTGGTACAGAGCACGCCCCCTAGGGTCCACTGGTCGACAAATGATGCCATGTCGCCAGCAGACTCCGCGTGGGCGTGCTCTAAATTAATCCGGGAACGGAGGAGGGCCCTGAACATGGCCCCGCAGTCAAAGAGACCTTCCCCGCTCATCTTCCGCTTCCTGGTCTTGTAAATGGCCAGTTTAGCAAGAGCCAGGAGCAGATTGACGAGGAGGTCTCTCTTTTTGCTGGAGCCACGAACAGGGTGCCCGAAGATGAGGAGGGTGGGTGAAAAGTGCAGCCAGAACTGCAGCAAGAGGTTCTTCAGCAGCAGGAAGAACGGCTGCAGCCTGGCGCATAAAAAATAAATATGAGCCACCGACTCGGACTGACCGCAGAAAGGGCATGCGGCGTCCGAGTCGGTAAAGTGACGCAGGATCTCTCCTGACGCGAGCGCTCCGTGCAGGACCCTCCAGCCCAGGTCCCCAGCTCCCCTGGAGACCAGCGGGGAGTACAGGGCCTCCCACTGGGGACCGACGCCCTCCGGCGGTCGGAGGGTCTCCCGCCAAGCGGTGTCTCGGCGGGAGACGAGGGCGGGGAAATGGAGGGTGTGGAGCGTCATCGCGTACAGGGTCCTCCTCGACGCCGATGGCAAGGGGGTCGAGGAGAACTGCGAGATCCTGCTCAGGTTGTTCTCGAGGGGGGGCCGAGGGGGGGCTCGGGCCTTGGGTTCGATCAGCAGGACCGGAGAGCCGGGGGTCGGGGGGGTGGGGGTAGATGGCTCGCCGGTCCTGAGAACTCCCTCGAGATACCTGACAGAGTCTGGGTGCAACGCTGCTTTGCACTCCCGGATCGCTCGGCCGGCCGTCCGGACGGACACCCGAGCCGCCCTGGCGACGAGCGCCTCGGGCGCCAGCCACGCCGAGCGTTCGCGATCCAGGAGATCCCAGACTCTGGTCACCTTGGCCGAGATCAGCGCGCGCCGCACCGAGGGGGACTCCAACGCCTGCGCACCTAGGTGGGGGTTGTGCAGCAGGGGCTCCAGCAGGAGTCCTTGGCCCTCGGTCGGCACGGCGTCTCGGCCGACGGAAAACATGCTCCGGGTCCTGAGCAGGTCCTGGTAGAAGACCGGCAGCTCGGGGAGACGGATTCCCCGCAGGTCGATCCAGAAGAGCTGCCGGTCGTAGCCCAGGTCGTGCAGCTGGCGCAAAAGGAGGGACGCCAGCGTGCACCACTGCGGGGCCGGGTCTGCGTACAGGTATCTCTGCAGGGTCTGGAGGCGGAAGGTGTGCACCTGGCTCCTGATGCACACCAACCCTTGCCCCCCCTCGGCGAGAGGGAGGCTCAGAACCGCCGCAGAGACCCAGTGCTTTCCGGCCCAGAAGAAGTCCGTCAGCTTCCTCTGGACCCTGGCCACAAACTCAGGGGGCGGGCTCAGGATGGTGAGTCGATGCCAAAGCATCGACGCCACCAGTTGGTTAATGACCAGAGCCCTTCCCCTGAAGGAAAGCAGTTTGAGCAGACCCGACCACGACCTCAGTCGCGCAGCCACCTTGTCCTCCAACTCCGTCCAGTTGGCGGCGACCGAGGCCTCCGCGGGGCTCAGGTGGACTCCCAGGTATTTGAAGCTGTCCGCGCTCCACTGGAACTGCTGGAGCGCGGCAGGGAGGGAGTCCGCCCGCCAGGGACCCACCAGTAACCCGGAGCATTTGGTCCAGTTGATCCTGGCAGAGGACGCGGCAGAGTAGACGCTCTGGCAGCTCCGCATCCTCTCCAGATCAGCCGGATCCGAGGCCACCAGGAGCACGTCGTCGGCGTAAGCCGACAGGACCACCCTCGTGTCCGGCGCGCCGAGCGCCAACCCCGTGAGCCTCCCGCGAAGGAGGCAGAGGAAGGGCTCGATGCACAGCGCGTACAGTTGTCCGGACAGAGGGCAGCCCTGACGTACTCCTCTCCTGAAAGCGAGGGGCGCGGTCAGGGACCAGTTGACTTTGATCAAGCACTCGGCAGAGGTGTACAGCATCCGGAACAGGCCCACGAAGCGGGGCCCGAATCCGAATGCTCGTAGGGTTCCGAAGAGATATTCGTGATCCACCCGGTCGAACGCCTTCTCCTGATCCAGGGAGAGGAAGGCGACCGACCGACCGGTCCTCCTGCAGTAGTGCAGGAGGTCCCGAACCAGGAAGATGTTGTCGAAAATCGTCCGGTTCGGGACCGTGTAGGACTGGTCGGGGTGGATCACGTCTGCCAGCACGGACTTGAGCCTCAGGGAGGCGGCCTTGGCCACGATTTTGTAGTCCGTGCATAGCAGCGAGACCGGGCGCCAGTTCTTGAGGCTGCGCAGATCCCCTTTCTTGGGCAGGAGCGTGATAACAGCCCGCCTCATCGAAAGGGGCATCTCCCCGGTCTCGTAGGCTTCCGCCAGGACCCGCGCAAAGGCGGGCCCCAGCAAGTCCCAAAACTTCTTGTAGAACTCCACGGTCAGCCCGTCGATGCCCGGCGATTTGTTGTAGGGCATCTGACTGAGGGCGTCGGTGAGCTCGGCCAGGGTCAGGTGGCCCTCGAACTCGTCCCGCACGCCCCCGCTGACCGTGGGAAGCCCGTCCCACAGAACCCTGCACGCGTCGGAGTCGACGGGATCCGGAGAGAAGAGGGCAGAGTAGAAGGCCCTGGCCCTCTCGTTCACGCTCTCCGGATCCGTCAGAAGGGAGCCGTCCTCCGCCAGGAGGCAGGTGATGTTTTTACGGTCTCCCTTCTTTTTCTCCAACGCGTAGAAGAAGTGTGTGCTGCGGTCCATCTCCCGAAGGAACTGGACCCGCGAGCGCACAAACGCCCCCCGGGACCGCTGGAGCTGCAGGTCCCGCAGGGTGCTCTTCTTCTCCTCGTACGCGCTCTGCTCGAGTTGGTCCCCGCGAGCCAGGCGGCTCTCCAGATCGAGCAGCTCCCTTTCCAGCCGCTCGATCCGCGAGTCCCTCCGCCTGCTCGCGCCCCTCGTGTACTCCTGACAGAGGATCTTGATCTGCGCTTTCCCCACGTCCCACCACTGACGCCACGTGGGGAAGCGAGATCGCCTGCCGTGCCAGACCGTCCAAAAGTCCTGGAAAGACCGCTCAAAGCACTCGTCCTCCAACAGGCTGTTGTTGAAGTGCCAGTAGGCAGCGGCGTGCCTAGCTGGCGCCACGGCCACCGTCACGACCACCAGGTTGTGGTCCGTGAACGGCGCCGGCCTGATGTCGGAGGAGCGAACGCAGTGAGCGTGGTTCCGCGAGACGTAGAACCTGTCGATCCGGGACTGGGACACCCGCCCCTCCCTCACCTGGGTGTAGGTGAAGGCCGAGGCGTCCGGGTGTTGCCACCGCCAGATGTCCACCAGAGAGAGCCGAGCGATCAGCTCTCTCAGGGCCGCCGACGAGAGCGGGTAGGGTTCCCGCCCCACCCGGTCCGCGGCCTCGAGGGTGCAGTTGAAGTCCCCCCCGAGGACCACGAGCTTGTCGGCGCCGATGGTGTTCAGGTGGGCGGACATCTGGCGGAAGAAGTGAACCCTCGCCGGACCCGTGGACGGAGCGTACACGTTCAAGAGGTGAACGGTAGCGTCCCCGTCCCGGATCCGCTGGTGTAAGAGACGGCCCGGCACGACGTTGACCACATCGAGTACCGTCGGAACGAAGGACCCGGAGAAGAGCGTCGCCACCCCATAAGATGACTCGGTGAGGTGGCTAAACGACACTCTCCCCCCCCACTCTAGCAGCCAGTTGGCCTCGGCCTGCGGTGTCGAGTGGGTTTCCTGCAGGAAGCACACAGAGTAACCTCCCTTTTTCAGAATGTAAAGTAGTTATCACAGATTGATTTAAGAGGTTACACTACAAACTTGGGTTTAAAAGAATCAATGTTTAGTTTGGTTGGATAAAAAGGTATTGTATCAGAAAGGGTATGTGGAGGCATTATGAAACCTGGGGAAGATACGGACTTGAGCATTATCTCCAATATAGCTTAATTGTTTAATTGTGTAATTGTCTGGTTGTTAAAAGTGGTAAGGTTGAGAAGGTAGAAGGAAGGGAAATGTGAGGAGGACTTGCTGAGAGCCTGAGTGGAGTTGGTTGTTTACAAAGAAATGAAAGTAAGAAAAAAAGAAGTTACCTGTGTGTGTAATTCGGGGTAAACAGGAGCAGCCTGTCCCCGTTTAGAGAGGGACACCTTTACTGTTTAGTTAGACCCAAAAAGGGTTTAGGCTTTTGTTTTGTTTGCACCATCAGTGCCGTTGTTTTGTTTTCAAATAATAGCCCTGGCATGTTTCATTCCAAGTACTGTTTTGCTTGGAATTATTCTTATATATTACACCACACAAGGTGGTTATCCAGGAAGACTGCAGCAAATTCGTTACTATATATATCTATATATATCTATATATATATATATATATATATATATATATATGTATATATATATGTATATATGTGTGTATGTATGTATACAAACAGACTCAGTAACTAATCCTGCAGGTAAAATCCTTAGCTGACAACAATTAAACTGGGTTTAGCACACGCAAAATCAAAACAACAAGGGCAGGGTGACATTTGTAATAAAGATGGTTGAGGAATGTGGAGAATCTCATGGATTTAAATAATATTTGTCACTGAAATACACAGAGGCAATCACAACATAACACATTTTGCCAAAGCCAAGCCCCCATTACAAATACATATTACAGTTTGGCAGAGAACCCTCCAATAGACTTTTTGCTTTGGGGGGGGGGGGGGGGGGGGGGAATACTTTTTTTTGTAAGTTATGGATGAGTAATATAAAGCTTAATCAAAAATGGATTGAATTGAAAATTTCTTCTGCACTGGAGCTCAGATGTATTTATACACATTGCTTGGAAGTGTGAAAGTTATCTAATAACAAATGATTAAGTTCTTTATTCCAATTGCTCTCTTTAAAGAGCTGTATCTCTGTCCGTGGACTATAACAAAAATTTTGTTGACTCACAAATGTCTTCATCTAGACAATGTGGGGAAGCTATAAAAAAGGCTAACAAGATGCTCGAATACATTGTGAAAAGTGTTGAATTTAAATCAAGGGAAGTAATGTTAAAACTGTACAATGCACTAGTAAGACCTCATCTTGAATATTGTGTGCAGTTCTGGTCACCTCGCTATAAAAAAGATATTGCTGCTCTAGAAAGAGTGCAAAGAAGAGCGACCAGAATTATTCCGGGCTTAAAAGGCGTGTCATATGCAGACAGGCTAAAAGAATTGAATCTGTTCAGTCTTGAACAAAGAAGACTACGTGGCGACCTAATTCAAGCATTCAAAATTCTAAACGGTATTGACAGTGTCAACCCAAGGGACTTTTTCAGCCTGAAAAAAGAAACAAGGACCAGGGGTCATAAATGAAGATTAGACAGGGAGGCATTCAGAACAGAAAATAGGAGGCACTTTTTTACACAGAGAATTGTGAGGGTCTGGAATCAACTCCCCAGTAATGTTGTTGAAGCTGACACCCTGGGATCCTTCAAGAAGCTGCTTGATGAGATTTTGGGATCAATAAGCTACTAACAACAAAACGAGCAAGATGGGCTGAATGGCTTCCTCTCGTTTGTAAACTTTCTTATGTTCTTATGTTCTTATGTGTTATTGTTTTGTGTGTTTGTAGAACCTTGTGAAGATGCGTTACCGATCAGCTACTGAGTATTCAATTAGCTGACAGTTGCACATGATTATTAAACTTGTGCAGAATCTGGCCAAGGGGTAATAACATAATAACTAGCTAGTTAACCCCTCAGCCAGAATACAAAAGACCTGCAGATTGGCTGCACGGGGAACAGAGTGTTCAGGGAGTAATTGTCGTGGATATTTACGTTGTATATCTAGGATTTATGTCACAACTCTGTCCTCGCCAATTACCATTAAAGAAAATACCCATTATAGCTCATAATGTAATTATTAACCATAATAAGCACAATCCATCAATAAGAACTAGTGAGTCTGGCTTCATTGTCCCTAGATTCATGATGAAACGAAATTAATAATTCATATTATGTATGTTTAGGTGCTTCAAATCAATCATAAATGTTTATTTGTTATAAGACAAAAAGAAACCTAACAACCCAAATTATTATTACATTTATTCATATTCTCAAAGAAAGAAGAATAAAAGTTAGGCTTCATAGTTAAAAGCATATGTGTAAAGAAGAAAAAAAATAAAATATTCAAGGAAAAGAAATGCATTGTTAAATGTTCATAATAAATCATTGATGTACTCTCTGGTCATAGAGTTTTGCATTAGTGAAGCAGTCTTTTAGTAGTTCATCATGCATTGTTTGGTTGAGACACGCATTACATATACATGCGCCAGCTTCCAAGTGACTAAGTACGCATGTACAATGTTCAGCATCTTGTTTAATAGACGCACATTACGTATTGTGACGATTTTGATAGCATGGCTTCAGTTCAGTTACTTGTAAACACACAATATAAGTTTGATACTTATTCTGTTGGTGTTTAAAACAAAGTATTCTTAACACGATCGTCCTCTCTGTGAAAGTTAGTTGTGCAGCAGCACAGCGCAGTATCTCCATGAAGACAGTAGGCAAAAGCTTTCTTCATTCCGGAGGGAGCCTATCTACTCTGGGACAGCTTTGAAGATTACATCATCGCGTCTTCATTGAAGAACTTCGGAGTTTGATGAGTTGAGAGCGATGAGATGTTTTGAAGAAAGAGCAATCCAGCAGGAAAGAACAAATCCAGCAAGAAAGAGCAAATCCAGAGAGAGCCCCGAGAAAGAAAATCCTTGTTTTGAGTTTAAATAACATGATGTATGGGCATTCCGTTGTACTGTAAACAAATCCTTGTCGGTCCTTCTATTGGTTCACAGTATTTGATGGACAGTTGTGTGTCACACAAAAAGGGTGTGTTAGAAATGCAATGTATCTACTCATTTTGTTATCAAAGGATTGTATATATATCATTTAAACCTCCTATTCAATATAACTTTAGTTACATTCATTAGAGAAGCATATGAATTTAATTCTCTATGCAAAATTATGATTACAAGCATACAAAACACATCACAATACAATTAAAGGATAATATTCAAAAATAGTTATTAGTTTATAATATTCTTTTAAAACACAATAAACCCTTCAGGTTTATTGGGAAAAAATGTCTATTAAACTTGTGTCTACAAGTTATGTAATTAAAAATTATTCTTAAAGCATTTTAACTAACTTTTAACACAATAATGGTACAACTGCACAGTCATTATAGCTTCCCTTGGTAAGTTTTATGACACCTTAGACGGCCAGACAATCAGATAGCATTTTGGAAGGTGAGCTTCAAAGAGTTAACATAGTTTGTGGCCTGTGCCTTATCAACAAACTTTGAAGTAGATCTGGTTAAGAATGTTCTGAAATTGGTGTTAACCCAATCCCCACAGCATGACATACAGACAAGAGTCTGAATTAAATATCTGGAAAATGCTTATATTAAAATGAATTTAACCATGAATTTCCTTCACATAATGAACAGCAGTTAAAAATAAAAAGGTAAAAACTAAAACAACTGCTATTGTGCTGGAACCGCCAGTACAATATTTGTTAGTATAATTGTTTGTTTGTTTGTTTGTTTGTTTTGTATGGCCAATGTGCCCTTTTGTTTTGTATCTTTTGTTTGTTAAATAAAACACTGAGCGCCAGTTTCACCTGCTTGTACTGCCTGTCTGTGTGTTCCTTCCTGGTCTGATGTCACCACCAAAGCCATCTTGTCACACCGCCATATCAAAATCTCTGGGGGTCGCCAGATTTGTAACAATTTCAATGACTCGGTCTGCAACAACTCCACGTGCCGATTTCTTCACTCTTGTTCCTTCTGCAGTGACGCCCACGCAAAATTCATCTGCCTGCTGAAACGCACTAAATAACAATCTACCCTGATCTCTCTTCTCCTGCCAATGTGCCTGCTTTATCTGAAGCCCTCAGCTTCGCCCTATGTACATTAGCAAGTCTCTCGACACCTCCATCACCATCCTGGACGAAGCCTGGATGGACACTGAAATATGGTCCTCTCTACTAATCCACTGGAACAGTCTTTCAATGTTATACGACAATGCCATTTAAGCCCCAGACATGCGCCTGTTTACAGACACCTCCCACGCAGGCTTCAGCAGTTTCTTCGGATCCCAATGGTTCTCCAGCACCTGGCCCCAGGCAATTCGATCCCTTCCTCCCCAGCTGAAATCCTCTCTCCTCCTGGAATTGTACCCTATCATCGCTGCCGCCCTGCTCTGGAGCCATCTATTGCCCAGAAAGTCAAATATATTCTTGAGTGACAAGGGTATTTTATTTTTGTAATCCAGTTCTGGGGACCAAATAATAAACTCTGGTTATACGCAGCGATGTGTAAAACACAGAGGACAGTAACAGCCGTTTGCAGCCCTAAACAATAAACATGGGTATCTCTCCCACAATATACAAGCACGGTCACCAGTCCTGGGTGCGCACTGTAGTGCTCGTGGTGGGTGATACAGTTTATAGAGTAACAATGGTGTAGTGCTGTCCCGGGTTTAATGCTGGCCATTAGCGACAGCTCCGGAACGTGTAAACTGTCTATAAAACACAAGCAACAATTAAAGACAAGACAAACAAACAAACAGTCACTTTTTACAATATTTCTACAGGTTACTGCACGGGTCCTTCAGGGTTATATCTTGTAACCAAAAGGAAGGAAAAGATTATTATATTTCTGTCACAAGGCCACAACCTGCTATCACTCTCCCTAGTTTCTTTTCCAGCTCCGAGCACGTTTCTTGCCCCCTCTGAGGCAGGTCGAGTCCCCACCCGCCAAGTCAGGCCCCGCACATGTCTATAGGGACAAAAAACACTTTTCCCTAACTATCCACGCCACCCAGCTTCCAGCCGATGCTGCCTGAGGATGCTGCCTGAGTAGTGACGGGATCTATCCTTTTGTCTTTTATCTCTTATTCTCCTTGTTGCCCAGCAGCCAGAGGATGCTGCTGACCCGACCTGGACTTGAGAGTGTCCTTCATGCTTGTTTTTTCATTCTCCTTATCACTTAGCAACCAGATGATGTTACCTGACTCAATCCTTTGAGTACAGGGATCTGTGCAGTCTGTTTTATGTCTAACACCATTTTCACATAAATGCTCACATGCTCCCAAGCTCGCTGTCCATCACACCCCCTTTACTCTCTAGACCTCGCAGGTGCTCAGTAAATTTATTTTACTCCAGGTATTGTGGTTTCTGCTCAAGAAACAAAGTGGCAAAAGACACATTTTCATAAAGTAATATCATTATAGTGGTTTACTTCTGCCTTTTAAAAAAAAAAAACTCACATTTAACTTAAATAGCTCTTCAAAATATTTTAGAAAATGGGCCCTTGTACAAAGAAAAAACACCACCATTTTGGTTTATTACATTCCACATAGCAGAAAATACTAGGATCACAACAACACAAAACGTTGATCACTATACTTAACATATACCTTACAAATTGGCACAGTGTTTGAAAAGCCTGAAGCAAACCTCTATCAGTATCCTGATTCTGACTCGCTTACTAAATCTGAAGCTGCACTTTATTATGTTATTGTTAATCCCTACTGTCCCACAGATCACTTGCCATTTTAGAAAAAATTGTGCAAATTCTGGCAATGTGGTAAATTGGTGCAAGGCAAAATGTGTTACGATAATTATTTCTAATATTTATCAACTATGTAATTTATGGTGAAGACCAACATGGATTTTTCCTTTCAAATCATGTGCAGCAATATTTGTATTAAATATATGAGATAGTTTCTCCACCACACTAAAGAAAATAATTATTATTTCATAACAATGATAATTACTCCATACCACTATTTTCACATTGCACTGCTAAAGTCTATGAGAAATGAAAGTAACAAAAAGTAAATAATTTAATGCAAACTCATCTATTAACAAACATTTATCTATTAACAACAAAACAACGTACTTTAAATCGAAATTCAATTTACTCAAGGACAAAAAACAGCATACCTTAAATGGAAATTCAATTTACGCAAGGGGGCGCAAGATCTTTATTTGAGCTGTGTGCTTTTGCTCCACAGTTTATTTAAATAAATTTTATTTGAACTGTGCAAGCACAAAGTGTCAATCATTCCCCTCAGCCTCGCCCACTTCCATCGAGGAAACCAGGGCTTGCTTTTGCTGTCTGCCAACATGTTCAGCCAATCACAGCTAACTTTAGTTGGAACCCAAAACTGACACTCAACAGATGATAAGTTCTGGGTGGGGCTCTGAGCTTTACAGAAGGAACAGTCTGAAGTTAATTACTTATTCCCGCTTCGAGGCTGATTAATTACTTATTCCCGCTTTGAGGCTGAAGTTAATTACTTATTCGCACAATTACATATTAAATATTGGTTCATATTCTAAGGGGGAATTCACATAGATAGTCTGGATATGCCACCTCAATTTTAAAGCTTGAGCATTTCTCTTTAACATAAAGCAGATTGCAGAGTGGCACAAGTAGGCATTCATAGGCTATGCTGTGAAATATACACACCCTTCTTTTCCTGCATATTAGTGTACATTGTGAGGGCTTTGCCACCTCAGGCTGGGTGTAATGTTGAAGGTTAAGTAGTTGTCTTGTGAATAGAGTATGGTGCGTAGTAGCATGTACAGTACTATGAAGTGCTATTTAGTATGAAAATTAGAGTATTTATTATGAATTATTTTGCTCATATTTTCGAAATGGAAAATATCAAACAAGCAAACAACAAAACAGTAAAGAGGCAGCAGAGACAAAGACAAATGTAAAATCGCAGATTGAGCAGCATCTTCAAAATCTGTTTGGGAACAGTGCATTTGCTCAAAGCATTTCGCAGTTTGATTATATTGCTTTACTCAAAAACAAAGAAGCTGACTCTTTTCTGTTTCATTCTCTGTTTCACCAAAGCATTTCATTCCTCACCAACGTCAATATAATTTACTCAAAGACCAAAATAACTGTTAATTTCATTCTTTGGTCATTTGTAAATGCTTAAATCACGAAATGGTTATTTTTGTCGGTGATTCTAAGTGTTCACACTACACACTATATATATATATATATATATATATATATATATATATATATATATATATATATATATATATATATACACACACACACACACACACACACACACACAGTGGTTTGCAGAAGTATTCACCCCCCACCAATAATGTCACATTTTGTTAAATTACAAATAATTTGTGCACAGGTTTTCAAAAAAACTTTTATTTTATTCAAAGCTGTAGTGGTTAAACTGAACACTGTTATATGAGGAGCAGGTTAAATATCAGCAAAACTTGCATATAAATCTACAAAATTAAAGTTACTGGTTGCATAAGTATTCAGCCCCTTAAGTCAGTACTTGCTAGAAGCACCTTTTTCAGCAATTACTGCTATGAGTCTTTTTGGATGGGTTTCTACTAGCTTTGCACAGTACGCTGGTGAAGTTTTTGCCCATTCTTCACTGGAAAATTGCTCCAGTTCTGTTAAGTTTGTTGGGGATCGTTGATGGACTGTAATCTTCAAGTCTTGCCATAAATTTTAGGTTGGATTCAAGTCAGGACCTTGACTGAGCCACTCAAGAATATGAATTCTCTTTTTGTTCAACCACTGTGGCTTTGGCTTTGTGCTTCGGGTCACTGTCCTGCTGAAATGTCAATTTCCTCCCCAGTTTCAGAGTCTTGGTTGACTCAAACAGGTTTTACTCAAGGATTCGTCTGTTCTTTGCACCATCCATTCTCCATATCCTGACTAGCTTCCCAGTAACCATGTTTGACAGCTGGGATGGTGTTGACTGGGTGATGTGCAGTGTTGGGCCTGCGTCAGACGTAACGCTTGGAATTTAGTTCCATTTTTGTCTCATCTGACCACAAAACCTTTGTCCACATGTCTGCAGTGTCACCTACATGTTTTTTTTTGCAAACTCCATACATGCTTTAAGATGAAGCTTTTTGAGTAGTCTTCTTTCTTGCCACCCGACCATACAGACCAGTTTTGTGTAGGGACCGGCTTATTGTTAATGTGTGAACACTGACCCACATCTCAGACACAGAACTTTGCAGCTCTCTTAAGGTCAAGGTCGGCTTGCTGAGAAGGATAATCAGCACCTTTGAAATTTTCTTGTACCCTTCTCCTGCTCTGTGCCTCTCTACCACTTTATCCCTGACTTGTTTCGAAAAGCTTCTTGGTCTTCAGGGTTGCTTTGTTGGATCACTATATGAGTTGCAGCTTAAAAGTCTTTATATACATGAGGAAAATTATCTACAAATTAAACCACTTTGTGTAAACACAGGCTGAAACCATTTCATTAATTTTCATTAATTTGCAAACAAATAATTTGCACCTGAGCTGATTTAGGGCTGCAGCAGCAAAAGGTCTGAATACCTATGCAACTCAGATGAGTCTGTTTTTCTCTGTAAATCTTACTTATTTATATTCTATATACTTTTTTAACTTGATAAATGTGGAATAGTTTGTGTCATGGAGTATGCTTGGGTGCCAACAAAATGTGAAAACTTTGCAGGAGGGTGAATACTTGTATATGCAAGCCACTGTATATACAGTGATTATAAGAAGTATTCGCCCCCCCCCCCCCCCCCCGTACGTTTTCACAGTTTGTTGTGTTACAACCTGAAATCTTGATGCATTTAAATGGGATTTTTCTTCCCTTGATTTCTACAACCTACTCAAAACTTTCAAAGTGTGAAAAAATAAAAACCTGAAGTCTTCATTAGATAAGTATTCACCCCTTTGCTATGACACTCCTAAATAAGCTCAGGTGCAACCAATTACCTTCAGAATTCACACAATAACATAAATGGAGTCCATCTGTATGCAATAAAAGTTGTTCACATGATTTCAGATTAAATACACCTGTCTCTGTAAGTTGGGTAGTGAATTCAAAGCAAAGATACTACCATGAAGACCAAAGAGCTTTCAAAACAACTCTGATATAAAGTTGTGGAAAGGTACAGGTCAGGGGAGGGGTATAAAAGATTCTGCCACAACATTTCGATGGGGTTTAAGTCCAGACTTTGACAAGGCCATGCTAAAATGCTGATTTTCTTCTTCTGCAGCCATTCTTTTGTAGATCTTCTTGTATGTTTAGGATCATTGTCTTGCTGCATGACTCACTTTCGGTTCAGCTCCAGCTCACGGATGGATGGCCTGACATTCTCCTCTAGAATCTTCTGATACAATGCAGAATTAATGGTTGTGTCAATGATGGCAAGCCGTCCAGGTCTTGAGGCAGCAATGCGCCCAAAACCATCACACTCCCACCACCATACTTGACGGTTGGGATGCGGTTCTTCTGTTTGAATGCAGTGTTTGGTTTTCGCCAAATATAACGTTTCTCATTGAGGCCAAAAAGTTCTATATTTGACTTATCTGTCCAGAGAACATTGTTCCAGAAGTCTTGTGGATCATCTATGTGCTCTTTGGCAAACTTCAGGTGGGCAGCAATGTTCTTTTTAGAGAGCAGTGGTTTCCTCCTGGCTATCCTTCCATGAACACCATTCTTGTTCAGTCTTTTTCTGATAGTTGAGTCATGAACACTCACATTAGCCAAGTCGAGAGTGGCCTGCAGATCCGTGGATGTTATTCTGGGGTTCTTTGTGACTTCTTTGATGATTTTCGGTTTTTCTTGGAGAGATTTTGGTAGGACGACCGCTCCTAGGTAGAGTGACCGTGGTCTTGAACTTTCTCCATTTGTAGACTATCTGTCTGACAGTGGATTGGTGGAGCCCCAAATCCATAGAAATGGTTTTGTAAACCTTAATTTTATTTATGTATTTTTTCTGTGCTAGGAACAATAACAGTAATACTTTGAAACAAAATTATATTAAGAAAAAGACTGACATCTAAGATCCTTGAAACATTGATTCATGAATAGACTGTGCTATCTGAACTTTATTTTTTATGATTTTGGTATTTTGCTAGTTTTCTTTTTAATCTTTGCACAAATGTTTAATTTCTTCTACTATCCATTAATGTGGATTAAAGTCTACAACAAAATATATTTTTAATGTATTTCACACACACACACAAACCATATGTTTTATTTTAGGTTTTGTTTATTTTAGGTTTCACACTTTTTGGAGCAACAGTCCATGATATGAAGAAAGAGTAATTGGATTTTATATGTTTATTATAAATGAGTATATTTCACATACTGTATTTGTTGCTTATTCCAAAACAACATGTGGTTTTTTAATTAAATATCTGTTATCAACAAGGCCTTTTAATTCATAATAAATGCTCTAATTTTTTCATACTAAGTAACACTTACAGTGCTGTATATGATACTACGCACCATACTCTATTCGCAAGACAACTGCTTAACCTTTAACATCACATGCAGCTTCAGGTGGCAAAGCCCTCACAATGTGAGTTAATATGCAGGAAAAGAAGGGTGTGTATATTTCACAGCATATCCTGTGATTGCCTACTTGTGCCACTCTGCAATCTACTTGATGTTGAAGATAAATGCTCAATCTTTAAAATGATACCCTGCTTGAGGTGGCACATCCTGACTATCTATGTGAATTCCCCCTTAGAATGTGAACTAATATTCAATATATAACTGTGTGAATAAGTAACTAACTTTAGATCTTAATTAGATCGCCACGTAGTCTTCTTTGTTCAAGACTAAACAGATTCAATTATTTTAGCCTGTCTGCACATGACATGCCTTTTAAACCTGGAATAATTCTGGTCGCTCTTCTTTGCAGTCTTTCTAGAGCAGCAATATCTTTTTTATAGCGAGGTGACCAGAACTGAACACAATATTCAAGATGAGGTAGTCAGTCAGGACAGGAGGGATATGATCCAGTTAAGATTGCGGAACTCCTGGATGCCAGAAAGGGGCAAAGAGGAGTGAGAGTAGGGGACTACTTTCCAGACTTGGAGCTATTTGTAAGCACAGTGAAATAGATAGCTTATGACACGACTGTGTGTCAGCTGAATAGACAACAGCGTTATTGTTTAAAAAAATGGCAACGAAAATATGTAAAGTTTATAAATAAGAAATAAAAAATGGATGGAACACTTATTGCTTTTATCTCTGACACGGTTGTTTTTCTCGTGTTGAGCTGTATCTCTGGATAAATTAATATTAGATACTTTTAATGTTAAAGGGGCTAGGAGTACACATAAAAGAGCGTGTGTTTGAAAGTTTAAAATAAAATAGATGTGTCGTTTATCCAGGAAATGCACAGTGACATAAATAAGAGTGTGAGTGGAAACAAGAGTGGAAAGGAGAGGGTGTGTGGCAGTCCTGTTCTCAGAGAAATGTACAGTTGAAGTTCTCTCGTATCAGGAGGTGATTGTGGGGAGGATGGTAAAAGTTAAAGCAAGGATTAACAAACACTCCCAATGAGAGATAATTAAGTTTTCTAAGATTCTAAAAAATACTTTATCTGAGTGTCAACCTGAAGATTATCTATATCTAGGGGGTGGGGTTAATTGTACTGAAGACGATGTGTTAGATCGGAATCATGCAGAGCCACACCCCCAGTCTGCTCGGAAGCTTTCTGCTGTCTTGAATAGTTTTGATTTGGTGGATGTGTGGAGGAATAGGTTGAGATCGGCAGATTACTGGGTGAGAGTGGTCAACACCATAATATCGGGTGCCAGGCTGGATCGGGTCTATGTATATAAAGATCAGATAAATTTTATTGAAAATTGTAAAATAATACCAAATGGACTGTCAGACCACAGTATTATGTTGGTTAAAGTGTTTTTTTCCTCCAAGGCCTCCAAGTTGTTTGGGTTTGATGCTGGGATGATATGTCTGGATCAGGAGAAGGCCTTTGATTGAGCAGATCATAGATATCATCTCCTGGAAACCCTAAAAGCTTTTGGATTTGGTCTTGTTTTTAAATCTTATATTGCGCAATATTTTTAGAATACTGAAGGTAAATGGGGTTTTGAGCTCTCCATTTCAGGTGTGCAGAGGGGTGCGTCAGGGGTGTCCCCTATCAGGAATGCTATATTCTTTAGCCATAGAGCCTCTAGTGCACAGATTGCATACCGTACTAACTGGAGTGGTGGTTCCTCACCACACCATGGAACCAGTGAGAGTAACGGCTTATGCTGATGATATTAGCATCTTTGTCACAGGGCAGAGTGATGTGCAGGAGTTGTGCCAGTGTCTGAAGGCATTCCAGAGAGCATCTTCTGCTCTTATAAATTAGGAAATGTGTAACGCCTCCTGTCATGCCGGGGGGGGGGTTGCAGTGGAGGTGAGGTGCAGTGAAGGTCCTTGGTGTTTTGGTAGGAATAGACAGAGTAGCTAGCTTGCAGAACTGGGGGGGGGGTGGTGGAGAAAGTTAAAAAAAGGTTTCAAAAGTGGTGCTGGCTGCTCCATCAGCTTTCTTACAAGGAGAGAGTATTGATAATTAACAACCTGGTGGCGTTAACAGTCACTGTTAAAGGAAATTCAAAGTGATATTTACTGACGTTCTTTTGGGATGGGATGCACTGGATCTGGCAGGGGGTTACTGTATCTGCCCTGGGAAGGGGGAGGGGGGGGTGGTGTTAGAGAGGCTGGGGCTGCATTTGGTCAGATGGGCTGGGGTGTTCATGGAACAGCTCCAGTCAGCATTGCCAGCACAGGCTGAGCACAAGCTGGATGAGGAGGAGCCAAGTGAGGGTGAGATAGAGGAACCGTTCCTCTCGATAACAATGTCACAGAAAATAAGCACTGGACCCTGCCAGGCTTAGCAACTTTTCCTTCTCTATGGTAGAGAAGAAAAGTTTCTATAGTGCGTGTGAGGGTAAGGCTCACCCCGGCCTTGCAGAGGGTGCCAGACACACCCTGGAGGGAGTGTTTGGGGATAGGGAAGAAGGTGTGACTGGCCTGGAGAGCTCTGTATAAACCCTCAATCCCAAAGAGATCTGGAGATTTACATTGGAGGATTTTACACACCATCATTGCTGTCAACTCATTAATTTCTCTCATTAATCCCGACACTTCAGACTGTTGTCCATTTTGCAGTGAGAGGGCAACTGTGTTCCATGCTTTCATAAATTGTGACTGTTTGAAACCTCTTTTTAGACAACCGAGCTTTTTATTCCAAAGACTTTCTTTGTGTTTTATGAGGAGGTTTTTATTATGGGGGTGGGGTATAGGAGGAATAGGAGTTTTAGGTGTCAGGTGGCAAATTTTATTCTTGGGCAGGCAAAATTGGCCATATTAAAGAGTACGAATAGGAGAGTGGCAGGGAGTGAGAATATAAATCTGCTCAGTATTTTTAATTTGTTGCTTGTTACTCGGATAAAACTAGAACACAGTTTTTATAAGATAATGAACAATATGGAGAAGTTTGAAGTGTTGTGGTGAGTAGACAGTGCTCTGTGTGAAGTGAATGAGGAAAATGAGCTGATTTTGTTCTTTTAAAAGTATTTTAAATCTATGATTGTGTGTTTTTGAGTTTTAGTGTTGATGCACTGGGGAGGCTCAGGCTGATCTGTGGAGCTAGCAAAATAACTCTTTGTATTTACTTATTTTGTAGACTGTAAATTGTGAAAATAACAATAAAAGAGCATTTAAAAGATAAAAGTCTCTCTCTCCTCCTGTTGCAGCCAAAGCTTCAGGTTTTTATAGCGGTAACCAAGGGATTAACTAGCTAATTATCTTGTTAACCCCTCAGTCACATTCTGTATGGGTTCACTAAGGACATGTTACTGTCAGCTAATCATATTGGGTCAATTGCAACGAGCTTGCAGAGTTAGTATGGAGCTGCGCACCAGCTAGTACTGTACTCTCTCAGGATCATCCCCAGCTGTGTACTAACTTAATACCATCAAAAAAAGAAGCAGCACAAAGTTGGGGACTAGCTGATCTCCAGCTTTAGTACGATACTAAGGATTGTGGTTTGTTTTGGTGTGCTTCCAAACAGGAACTGAAGAGGGCCGGGGCTCAAAATCTGAGCAATTGGTACAAATTATATTTTAAAAGTGTGATTTTTCGAAAAGGTGGTTTTTTTGGAAAGGGTATTCAGGTGGGTTATGGGAGGAAGTGACGTGACCCGGAAGTGATGGAGACAGGAAGCATGTAGTTGGGGGTTGGATTTTATTTACAGTACACCCAAAAGTACAAAGTCCCGAGCAGTGGGTTTCCACACAATTGCAGCGAACAAAGAAAACTGCCTCTGTTACCAGCTATGGTAAGCAGAGGCTTGAAATGAAAACAAATAATCCACACAGAACAGAAAACACTGCCACGTGGTATCTCAATAATCCACACAGCATAGCAGGAGGCTTGGGCTCCCTCTCCCAAGCAGGATAAGTAGGTCCTGGAGATGCCAAGTATCACAGGGGGAAGTCTGGGCTCGGAGACAGCTGGCCTGGAAATCTTCAGGTCTGGGTATAAGCACAAAAAACAAATATACAAACTCAGCGCTCACGCAGCACAACCGTCTCAGTCCAGTATAGGGAGACCGAATGACAGAACCCCACAGCCTAAATAGTGCCGAGCCCCACCCCTGCAATCAGTGCACTGTCCCACCTCAGCCAATCGTCAAGCACAGCACAGCCGATTGCAATAATGGGGCTCGACCATGAGGTCCTGTCCTAAGTTAAGATGGCCGCTACCACTGCGGCTTCTGTCCCAACCATGACTCACAGTCTTTCTCCTCGGTCTCAGTCCTTCCTGCACAGCGCTGTCAGTAGTCGGGAGGGCTAATTACAGGAGGGACTCCTTTCACTCCTGTCACACATCCCCCCCCTAAGAGTGGAGCCGTAGGCACACTCGGCAAACCTTAACTTCCCTCACTGAAAAAAATCAGAGTTTAGATGTTCATGACCCGCACGATGTTTCACAACAAAGGTGAAGGGTTGCAGCACCAGACTCCGAATGATCCACGCATTTGTGTTCCTCATCGTGTACAAGCACTTCAGAGGAGAATGGTCCGTGACAAGAGTGAAAGGCCGGCCCAGGAGGTAATAACGAAGAGAGTCTACAGCCCATTTAATGGCTAAGCACTCCTCTATGACGGCGTAGTTCCGCTCCCTAGGGAGCAACTTCCTACTAAGGTACAGCACTGGGTGTTCCACGTCATCTACCTCTTGAGACAAGATAGCCCCCAGACCAACATCCGAAGAGTCAGTCTGAAGGATGAATTCCCTGTTGACATCCGGTGATATCAACGCCGGGACCTGGGAAAGAAGCTGTTTAATCAAGTCAAACGCCCCCTGCACCGACCTGTTCACTTTACCAAATTTGGGGCACTCTTCTTGGTGAGGTCAGTCAAGGGGCCAACAATGGTGGCGAACTCGGGGATAAAGTGGTGGTAATAGCCTGCCATCCCCAAGTGTAACCTCACCTGAGCCTTGGTTCGTGGAACCGGCGCATCCACTAAGGCCTGGATCTTGGTGCCACCGGCGTCACACGTCCATTACCCATAATAAAGCCAAGTTATTGGGTCTCTTGGTGGCCAAACATGCACTTACCCAGGTTGCCTGTTAGCCCCGCCTCTCTGAGATTGAAGGACGGATGCTAGTCTAACAAGATGCTCCACCCAGGTGAAGCTGAAAATAACCACGTCATCAATATATGCAGATGCATACTGATGATGGGGGAATAATACCCTGTCCATCAATCTCTGGAAAGTGGCTGGGGCTCCATGCAAACCAAAAGGCACGGTCTGGAAATGAAACAGATGATCCGGGGTAGTGAATGCAGTTCTCATGAGAGCTGGACTCCAACAGGATCTGCCAATATCCCTTCGTCAGGAACGGTGTTGACAAATACCTCGCCTTACCCAGACTGTTGAGGAGCCAGTCCACCCAGGGCATTAGATACACATCAAACTTGGAGATGGCGTTCACCCGACAGAAATCCACACAGAAGCGGGTGGTACCATCCTTCTTAGGAACCATTACCACTGGACTGCTCCACTTACTCTGGGATGGTTGAACGACTCTTGAGCATGTCCTCTAGCTCCCAGCGCATCACACTCTGCCGACTTTCTGGGATTGGGTAGGTCCTTTGTTTCAATCGAACATCTGGCGAAGTAATAATAGCATGTTCAATGATATTCGTTCTACCGGGCACCTTCGAAAAAACATCACGCACTCCTCAATTAGCCATCTCAGCTCCTTTTTCTGACGGGGAAGTAGCTGTTCCCCCATCAAAATCTCTGTTTGCTCAGATGACCCTGCGTCAGGACCAAAATCCTCCTCGGGGCTCTCGCTAGTGACAAACAGAGCCTCTCTTTCTCTCCAGGGCTTCAACAAATTTACATGATAAATTTGGAGTGGTTGGGCTGCCCGATTTCATAATTGACCCTCCCTACCACCCAGACCACCTCGTAGGGGCCCTGCCACTTGTCAAACAACTTAGAATCTGAGCAGGGAAGAAGCAACAGTACTTCGTCACTAGACCGAATTCGTACATTTTTATGGTACTGCTGCTGTTGCAGCTGCTGGGCGTTGTGCAAGTTCTCTTGTGCCAACCGACCAACTAATTCTAAGCGGTCTCTCTGGAGTAGTACATATTAGACTACATTTTTGGAATTCTTTTGTCCCTCCCAACCCTCTTGCACCAGATCGAGAATGCCCCGGGATTGTCTGCCGTACAAACGGAGAAAACCCCGTCGAGCTCTGCGGCACCTCTCTCACTGCGAACATGAGGAAAGGGAGGAGTTTAGCCCAATGTTTCTGCTCTTGATCGACAAAGCGTCTCAGCATCTGCTTCAGGTTCTGATTGAAGCGCTCCACCAAACCGTCTGTCTGCGGAGGTATACAGAGGTTCGAATAGAGTAAACTTTCAAGATTTTATACACCTCCTTCAGGAGTGCCGGATATGAAACTAGTTCCCCAATCCGACAGAATCTCCTTGGGAATCCCTACTCTCACAATAACATGCACTAACTCTTTGGCTATGGTGCCGGCACTAGTGGATCACAAAAGGCACCGCCTCCGGATATCGCGTCGCATAGTCCACCATCACTAGGATCTGCATATATCCGGAGTCGCAAGGCAACATTGGACCCACTATATCCATTGCCATATGTTCGAAAGGGGTACAAACCAGGGGCAGTGGGACCAGCGAGGCCAGGCGAACTCGTGCCGGCACTACTCGTTCGCAGTCAGGGCACTCCGCTACATATTTCTTCAAATCATCATGCAGTCCCATCCAATAAAACCGGTCCAATATCCATTCCAAAGTCTTTTCCCGCCCCAGGTGGCCAGAAAAGGGGATGTTACCCGCTATCCGCAGGACCTCCTGGAGGAGAGTCTTTGGAACTAATAATTGTGTTACCAGCTGTCCAGTACCTGGGGCTTGGGTTACCCTATACAGTAAGTGCCCAGATATGATGAAGTGGGGGAAATGTGAGCGGCCTGCAGCCATCAACTTCCTTCCCCTCGATAGACCGAACCCACCTCCAGATATGCACCAGAGTAGGGTCATTGTCTTGCTCCCACTCTAATTCCACATCCCGGTCCCAGAATTGGGTATGCTGAGTGGAGGTTCCAAATCCTCAGCTCTAGGTACCTCAGTAACCCGCTCTGGCTGGTCACACTGAACACCCACCCCCTTCTGTGTGCGCTTGACCGATACCACAGACTCATGTCCCAAACATGTCTCATTAAATGTTCCCTCCAGCTTCTTGGCCCTATGTTCTCGCTTCGTTTTCAGGGGCCGGAATCTGGAGGGAAACAAAGTAGTGTGCCACGGGAATACCTGCCCAATTGTGCCTCCCATCGCAACCACTCCTTTTCCGGTCAGTGGTTTGGTATTTGTCCAATAACTAGTATTTTTTGACGGAAATACAAATAAACTACCCTGAACAATATAAGTCTCCAAAGCAGTAGGATTGCACGACAGAACCAAGAAAAACTGCAGGATAAGTCAGGATTGTTTACAACAAATAGAACATAGGAAGACAATTAAACCAGAAGACAACAACAGAGTTCAAATAGCATATGTTATTGGATGTGTGGAATATTATACTTGAGACAGATGGATCAAACATTTGGTGTACATGAGTTTTAAATAGACAGCATTTGAACACTTCAAAATGTTTACCATAGTCCATCAGGCAGTCCTTATAAAAAGAAAAAAAAAAATGTCCATGAAACAACCACCAATACTTTAAAAGTCCCAAAATATTATCCAATCGTATTGCGAATGTAGCTGAAACAGAAAAGTTTAAACACAAAACAAAAAATAAAACTTCTGTGCTGGGTGCTAATTAATCCCTAATAAACAAACAAAAATTATAATACTCCAAAATAGTCGGAACAGCCCAGATAATCCAGCAGAAAAAAAATAAGATTCCTCCCCATTAGGGGATCTCACCCAGTTCTTCCTTGGTCCTGTAGAGCTTGGAGTTTCCAACCAGGTAAGAAGACAAAAAGTGATGATGATAAATGGATTAGTTACTGTTGTTGTTCTTCAGATCCATATAAACAATTTTAATGATGTGGCTAGTTTCAGTTTGGCAGGAGATTAGATAACTGGTTAATTTAAACTGGAAAAATGGCAGATTAGAGAAAATACTGTTTCTAACAACCAAAAGATTATTGCTTCTTGATTTCTCCTTTACAGACCAGCAAACTCTCTCTTCAAACACTCTGCATCCACAAAAAACCACACCGAAAAAGAATCACTCCAGCAAAAAAAGAACCAACCTCTCCACCAGGAAGTAATAGCCCTATTTAAAGAGCCACCAATTAAGATACTTAGAATTAATGATAAATATTGCCCAATAAGACCTTTGCTAAGGCAATAAAGGAAAAAAACCTGAATCTAAATAGAATGTCCATGAGGAAATTAAGGAAAGGATCATTCAGTTAAAACCAGAGAGAAAGTCCAGTGCAGAGATAAACCCCTTACCAAAATTTAACAGTAAATTGAAATAGCTTCTCCTAATTTTACCTTATGGAATCTGAAAGGCCCACTTTAAAAATGAGAACAAAATTACTTATTTAGCAATTGAACAGAGAATTAAATTAACCTGGCCAGGTATTCTGATACTCAATTAAGAGCAGCAGGCAGCAAATTACTTATGCTGCATTCATGGAGCTAGTGCTACAACGTCACACTCAATAGCAGTTGGGCAGTACCTGGCAATATGTCCAGCCTCGTGGCACCGGAAGCAGATCAAGGGTGGCAACGCTGTGAGAGAAAGCTGTTTGTCCTTCGCTCCTTTCTGCAGCCTGATCTTCGGAGTGGGCTGTACTGTTGGCCCAACTCCCACCGTCATCGGAGCCATGACCAGCCCCCGGACCACGGTACACATGGCTCTCAGTTGCTGGATCATGGCAGCCATGTGGGCATTTTCACTCAGCCTCCCGCTGGGCGTCCCGCTCCTCACGTCTCCACTCCTCACCATGCCTGCGCCGATCCTGGGCCTTCAGGAGGGCGGCCACCATGTTTGGGTCCAATTTCTCGATCCCACTTCAAAAACCACATGTGGTGGGTTATGGGAGGAAGTGATGTGACCTGGAAGTGATGGAGACAGGAAGCCCGTAGTTGGGGGTTGGATTATATTTACAGCACACCCAAAAGTATAAAGTCCCGAGCAGTGGGTTGCCACATAATTGCAGCGAACAAAGAAAACTGCCTCTGTTACCAGCTATGGTAAGCAGAGGCTTGAAATGAAAACAAATAATCCACACAGAACAGAAAACACTGCCACGTGGTATCTTAATAATCCGCACAGCAGGAGGCTTGGGCTCCCTCTCCCAAGCAGGATAAGTAGGTCCTGGAGATGCCAAGAATCACAGGGGGCAGTCCGGGCTACTAACAAGGGATGTGCACAATCTATAGTTCTGAGCCTTTTGGTTTATAGTATTTTTATTACCGAATGGAAATATATCCCCGAATAAGATTTCAGTTTGAAACTTACACAATCCCCCACAATAGAAATGTCAAAATACAGAACTTTTTACTTTACCTTTACAGGAAAGGAGAGCACCACCATTGCCAAAAACCAGTGGTGTACTCGAGCCGGAACGCTCCAGAAAAACGTTCCGGTAATTTTTTTCTATAGGCAGAATCTTGAATTAAGAATTAACTAAGAACATTTACCATTTTGTTTTATGAAAATGCTTATATAGAGCCAGACCACTCTAATTTCGGTGGCTGGGCATCAATGAAACGATATATACTTTCTGTCTTTCCACTGAATAAGCACTAGGAACAAATAAATCAGTGTCCGATTCCCTACATACCTATTTTGATGGTACGTTCTGTCTCTGAACAGCGCGTATTTTAAATATGTATAGTCAAATCTCCCGCACAATTATGATTCAGCCGTCCTTGTGATGCACTGAAAGGAACATTAGTACTTCTATTACAAACTACAGTACTACTTTAAGAAGGATAACACTTTTTTTTTTTTTTTTGTAAAAAACGCTGACAGCAGAAAATGCTATGACCGACTGTTCTGTTTTTTCTTAACGTACGATACTGACATCGTAATATTGTGCTCAAATTTCCACAAACACGTAGTTTTAAAGCTGAATTTTGACTCGGTCCCTGACTCCACAATTGTTGAACACGGGCCCTTGCATTTTAAGATATAATATATATATATATATATATATATATATATATATATATATATATATATATATATATATATATATATATAATATGTAAGGTACCAGGGAGGGGGTTAAAATCCTTCCCTGCTAAAAACCTTGTGAGAATGCACATTTGGGTGTTATGGGGTTTAATTGTGTAATTGTTTTAATGATTTGGTTAATCCTCGGCACCTGGTCGTAATTATAAATTAGAGACAGGTGCAGGGTATTGGGGAGGCAGCCAGACTGATCGGGGCTGCTGAGTGAAGAGCCCGACTGCGTGTGTGTCCAGTCGTATTGAAGAGAGTGTTGAGAGAAGCCCGTTTGTGTTTTGGTGTTTGTCAGGTAAACGGCTTAGCCGTCCTGTGTGTGAGTCAGGGATCGGCTGGTGTATAGTGAGAGCTCCAAAACGGAGTTAGGTGTTTGTTTGTGTTTTGTTTATGTTTTAAAAGTGCGCGTCAGCGCTAAAAGATCAATTCCGTTTCTGTGTCCTGGGTCTACTTTAAAAGGGGCAACGAACTCCGTGAGTGCGAGGATCGTTTACATATGGTACCAGAAGTGTGTGTGGGCGGCCCTATGACCCAGTAAAAATGGAAAGCTTAAAGGAATTGATCGCTATGATCAAAAGAAACACGGCTGCTCAGATTGAGCAGAATAAGAGATGGAGATTGGAACTTGGATTGCCAGAGCCAGAGCCGACGGAGCTGGATCTGCTGCTCCAAAAATGGGAGCAGGCAAGACAAGCCCAGCCGCCGCTCCCAGAGCCCAGAGAAGAGGAGCCGCCGCTCCCAGAGCCCAGAGAAGGGGAAGCCGCCGCTCCCAGAGCCCAGAGAGGGAGAAGCGATGAACAAAGAGGAGGTGGTGAGGTGCCCACCTCCATCACCCCAGCGAACCAGTCCGGCACTGCCAGTTGTGGTCCCTTGCCCCTTGCTCCTGGATACCCTGCCGGTCTTCCTAGACCTTCCTGCGCTGGACTTGGAGCCCAGGAGTCTGCAACATTGGCCACAGCTTTTCCCCTGGTTCCCTGCTCCGCTCTTCCCGAGCACCCAGACGTCGCTGGGCTGCTGCCAGACGTCGCTGTTGCTCCCCCTGTTCGCTGCTTCGCTCCCCCTGGGTGATCAGACATCGCGGCGCCGGTCCCCAGTGGAAGATCTCCGTCCACTGCTGCATCCTCCAGTTCCCCGGTCGTCACTTCGGTCGGCCCTGTCATCCCGGTGGGGTCCCTTGTCGCCGGTTCAGGGTCCCTTCTCGGAAGTGCCGGAAGGTTCGACCCACCCTCAAGTCCGCCCGTGGAAGAGGGCGGAAATGGACATTTCGGGACTTGAGTGTGGGTGGTTGTGTTTTAGGGGAGGGGGTGGCCTTGGTATGGCCGATCAGTGTTTCACACTTGAGGGGGAGGATGTGTAAGGTACCAGGGAGGGGGTTAAAATCCTTCCCTGCTAAAAACCTTGTGAGAATGCACATTTGGGTGTTATGGGGTTTAATTGTGTAATTGTTTTAATGATTTGGTTAATCCTCGGCACCTGGTCGTAATTATAAATTAGAGACAGGTGCAGGGTATTGGGGAGGCAGCCAGACTGATCGGGGCTGCTGAGTGAAGAGCCCGACTGTGTGTGTGTCTAGTCGTATTGAAGGTGAAGTGCTGAGTGAAGAGCCCGACTGCGTGTGTGTCCAGTCGTATTGAAGAGAGTGTTGAGAGAAGCCCGTTTGTGTTTTGGTGTTTGGCAGGTAAACGGCTTAGCCGTCCTGTGTGTGAGTCAGGGATCGGCTGGTGTATAGTGAGAGCTCCAAAACGGAGTTAGGTGTTTGTTTTGTTTTATGTTTATTAAAAGTGCACGTCAGCGCTAAAGCAATTCCATTTCTGTGTCCTGGGTCTACTTTAAAAGGGGCAACGAAATCCGTGAGTGCGAGGATCGTTTACAATATTATATATATATATATATATATATATATATATATATATATATATATATATATATTATATATATACAAAACCATAAATAAGTGCTGCACATGTATTTAAAATAAAAAAAAAAAAACACTGGCAGGTAAAGTTACTCACAACTTACAATACCAGAACTGATGTTTATTTTTTATTAGCTAATATTCAGAATGTAGTGTACAGTTACATTGTTCAAAAATGTCGCCAAATAGTCTTTAAAGTTCTTAAATTGGTGACGAATAAAAATACTGAGCGTCAGTATGATTTGTAATTGTATTGGATGCAGCTTTCAAGAAAAAAAAATGGGGGGAGGACTGGCTATACTACAGCTTGATTGAAGTTCTGTGCTGGAGATGACATAACAGGAAAGAATAGAAAACAAAACATGCATGAGAAAAATAGCCAAAAAAAATAACAAACCACCAAAGACAACATTAACTCGCTTGATGCTTTCAAAACAGGCCGCAATAAAAGTACTTTCAGCACGGGGGAGTAGCCTCAACATCGCAAAACAAATGTTCCCTCAAATTGAATGTACAAAGAAAATAAAATTCCAATCATTTCTGTTAAAAACATCGATATTTTAATTGGCGTTCCGGTACTTCAAGATTTAGGACTACACCACTGGCTATAACCCACTATTTTCTTTAATGACATTTCAACCTGTGTCACCTGATCTGAGACTCAGAGCTATGAGGAAAACATTACTGTGATGAGCGACCGGAATAAAACCCACGTTGATTTAAGCGCACAGTGTGTGTAACACATTTCAAATAAACTATTAAATAGTTTAAAAATATTTTAATAAAACACATAAGTTCCCAAATGGTTCAGCTTGTATTGGCACATTGCAAAAACTTAAAGTCTAATTTACTAAAACATATTGTTCAACTTCATCTTGCACACCTGACAGTTGTAAAGTTTAAAAAAAATGTTTCTGTGCACCGATTTAAAAAAATATATATATTTTTTTTTTATCCCAGTATAATCTATAGAACACGTTTGACAGACAAAGCGACAAAATACAAAAGTCTACAACAGTTTGCTGTTACTATATATTACAGGTTTACTGCATAACTTCACTCCATGAAAAGGTGGTTTTGCATACAGGGGTTTGCATTCAGCAGCTGTGTGTGTTTAGTGCGTGCGCTGCCAGTAATTTAGGGAGTTGAGAGCAGTGACATAGTTCATAAAACGTGTTCTTGTTATTAAATACTGCACAACAGTTACATCCAACACCGGATTCAGATGTCTTATTTATTTAAAGAAGAACCGCACACATTGAAGTGATATATTCAAATGGATATACGGATGTAGGATTCAGATTCAGCTCACCGAATCCCAAGTATTCAGCGAATCCGAACCCTGCTCAAAAAGTAGGTATCTGGGCCGAATCCGAATCCTAGATTCGGAGCATCCCTAGTCTTGGTAGAAGCACAACAAGCAAATAACAAACTCATGCAGCATGACCATCTCAGTCCAGGATAGGGAAACCAAATGGCAGAACCCTACAGCTTAAATAGTGCCGAGCTCCACCCCTGCAATCAGTGCACTGCCCCACCTCAGCCAATCCTCGAACTCAGCACAGCTGTTTGCAATAATTGGGCTTGACCGTGAGGTCCTGCCCCAAGTTAAGATGGCCACTACCAGCCTTTCCCCTTCCCCCAGTCGGGATGGCGAATTACAAGAGGGACTCCATTCAATCCTGTCACAGGTATATTTACGCACAACAAATAGGCCTACTGAATTGCCCCTTGCGCATTTTTTTTTTTTTAATCAAAATGAGACACTCCCCCACCCTCCCCCGCAAGCACCCACACACTTGTTTGGTGTTGTATGTAGACCAAATATTGAATACTATATATATATATATACATACATACAGCGGCTTGCAAAAGTATTCAGACCCCTGACCAATTCTCTCATATTACTGAATTATAAGTGGTACATTGAAATTTCGTTCTATTTGATATTTTATTTTTAAACACTGAAACTCAGAATCAATTATTGTAAGGTGACGTTGGTTTTATGTTGGGAAATATTAAGAAAAATAAAAAAACTGAAATATCTTGCTTGCATAAGTATTTAACCCCTGTGCTGTGGAAGCTCCCAGTTTGCACCGATGAAAGAAATTGCCCAAACGAGGACACAATTACCTTACCATTGGCCTCCACCTGTGAACCTTTTCTGGATAAAAACCCCACTGTTGAAGGATTATTGGTAAGGCTGTGAATCTGAAGGAAAATAAAGACCAAAGAGCATTCTACAAAAGTTAGAGATACAGTAATACAAATGCATAGATTAGGGAAAGGGTACAAAATAATATCCAAGTGTTTGGATATCCCAGTGAGCACAGTTGGATCAATAATCAAGAAGTGGAAGCTGCATCACACCACCCAGGCACTGCCAAGAAAAGGCCGTCCCTCAAAACTCAGCACTCAAACAAGAAGGAGACTTGTGAGAGAAGCCACAGAGAGGCCAACAATCACTTTGAAGGAGTGTGACGGAAAGATGAGTTCTGGTGATGAATCTTCCTCCCAACCTGTGAGGGCGCTAAAGAACGGGAGGAGAAGCATCTGGAAGGGCTGGCCTGACAGTTCGTTTCCGGGTCAGGGAAGTGGGTCAGCCTGGAGGGAAGCGCGACTCTGTTGTAAGACTGTATTGATTTGAGAGATAAACGAGAGGCAGCTGCAAGTAATAAGGCAGCTGCAACCGTTTATCTTGATATCATGCGGGATTACATATAGGGGCCAGGGTAACGCTGGTCTTTTCCTTCGTTTGGGTTAACGCTTGGAGAGAGAAGGAGCGAGAGAGGAGCTCTCGTTGTAAAGAGAATTACGTGTTGTGTTTTGTTGTGTTTGTTTGTAATTGTCTGCGTTTTGCACCACCAGACAGTTAACTCACCGGTCCGGAGCTGTCGACCAGGGTCAGCACAATCCGGATCACCACTGCACGGAACCGTCACGAAATACAGTGTCTTCACCCACCACAAGCACGTCTGCACTCACCCAGGACTGGTGACCGTGTGTTCGTTTTGTTCGGGACTGTGCCCTGTTTATTGCTATCCCCGTGCTTTACACATTGTTGTGTATAGCCGGGGATCTATTATTTAACGGTCACCAGACCTGGATTATAAATAAAAGCACCTTGTCACTGGAAACTGTTGTCTGCCTGTCACTCCTGCATCGCATCACCGTTATACCTGTTCCCCTCCACTAGCCACTTTGCCACACGTGGTGTCAGAACACGGGACTATGGACCGCAACGCGCTGGCGGAGTTGCTGCAGGCACTGGAGACCAGACGGGATGCAGAGGAGAGACGGAGGGAGGAGCGCTATACGGCGCTCATTGAACGGGTAGGGCTGATCGTTGCTGCAGGAGCGACCCCTACCGGAACATCATTGATGTCGGCCCCGAAGGCACGGGCCATGAAAATGACGGCGGAGGATGATCCGGAGGCATTTTTGGTGGCGTTCGAGCGGCTGGCAACCGCGGCGGGATGGCCTCGGGAGTTCTGGGCAAGCCAGCTAGGACCTTGCCTGATCGGGGAAGCGCAGGCAGCTTACCAAGCCCTGAGCGACCAGTACGCCACTGACTATGACCTAGTCAAGCAGGCTATCCTCCGTCGTCTCAACATCACCGCGGAGACCCACCGGACGCGGTTCCGCGAGTACCGGAGAGCCCCGGAGACACGCCCCAGGGTGGTGGCACAGCGGTTGTGCGACCACATGGTCCATTGGCTGACCCCAGAGAAGAAGACCGCTCAACAAATGGGGGAAGCCATTGTGGTGGAACAATTCTGCCATGTGGTCGGCGCCGAAACTCAGGCGTGGGTACGGCGCCACAACCCTGACACCCTGGAGGAGGCGGTCAAATTGGCCGAAGATTTTGAGGACTCTTTGACGTCAGCCCGGGTCGGGATCCTGTCAGCCCCTGCCCTGCTCAGGAACCAACCTCTCCCTCCCTCTCCTCCAACACCACCACCATCACCCTCGGTCCCGGCACCCAGACCTCCCAGACCGCCGACCCCGTTGGGCCCCCTTGCCTCCCCCCCATGGAGACCGAGGATGGCCCCCAGCTGGGGTAGAGGTGTTGCCCCTGCCCCGTTGCCCTACCAGCAGCGGGACAGATATTTAACCTATGCCCCCTCTGTCCCTCCACTCTGTTTTAGGTGTAACCAGCCAGGACATAGGGCCAGGTCATGCCCCGCTGCTATGGAGTGTGACGTGGCTGCATGCAACTGGACACCTGGAACGGGTAAGCAGGGGGAAAACGGTTGGGAGGGGCCCTGTCTGATTGACGTGGTTTTAGGGAATGTGAAAACCCACGCGTTAGTGGACACAGGGTGTGAGCAGACCTTGATCAGGACAGCTCTCTTGGGCGGTATGTCGTGGCGGCCACAAGGTCAGGTGGCCATCTCCTGTATCCATGGAGACACGGCGGCATACCCCACCCTAAAAGTATATTTATCGGTAGGACCGATAAAACGTCACCTTGTAGTCGGGGTGGCGGAAAGGTTGCCGCACCCAGTTATTCTGGGCCGAGACTGGCCAAAATTCAAAGAATTGGTGCAAATAATGGCAGTCTCAGCCACACACGTAAACGTGGCAGAAAAAGGGAAAAAGGAACGGATTGGTGATGTGTTTCCTTTTCATCCTGAAATGTTTTCCCCTCTGTTCCGTCCTAGAAAAACAAATAAGGAGAGACGGACCGCGAAATGGGAGGGAGCGTCTTTGAGACAAGGCTGGGGTCTGGTGGGAGAGTGCTGTAATGGTAACAAACGCCAGTCGAAGGGAGTGGGAACGCAGTGCGACCGAGAGAGCGAGGTTACTGGGCCGACTAGGGCAGAGGTTATTCCAGCCCCTCTCAATATACCGGACCCGTGGTACTCAAGCGCGGACCTAGTGTGGGGCCAAAAGAACGACCCGTCACTGGTGCACGCTTGGGGGCAGGTCCGGTCCATTGAAGGTAAGGATGTTGATGGCGCTGGGCCGCTAGTATATCCACATTTCAGTATAAAGGGGCAATTACTATATAGGGTAAACCTAGCCGCGGGCACAGGACAGCCTGTAACACAATTATTGGTTCCCCCGTCTTGTCGGACCGAGGTCATGAGGCTGGCGCATGATATCCCTTTTGCGGGGCACCTCGGAGCCGAGAAGACGAGGGAGCGAATATTGGCTCGATTCTATTGGCTCGGTCTTCATACTGATGTGTCGAAATATGTAGCCACATGCCCAGACTGCCAGCGAGTAGCGCCAGGTCGAGTGCGCCCCGCTCCTTTGGTCCCACTGCCGATTATTTCCACTCCGTTCGAGCGCATTGCAATGGACATAATGGGCCCGTTGCTACCTTCTGACTCTGGGTATACGCATATATTAGTAGTGGTGGATTATGCAACGCGATACCCAGAGGCAGTTCCATTGAGGTCCACTAGTGCAGCTGCAATAGCCACCGAGTTAGCGCAGATTATGGCTAGAGTAGGGATCCCCAAGGAGATTTTGACGGATCACGGAACCAATTTTTTGTCCAATACGTTACAGCAGGTGTACAAAATATTAAAAATACGTCCCATCAGGACGTCCGTTTATCATCCACAATCGGACGGTTTGGTTGAACGTTTTAATCAGACCTTAAAGTCGATGCTGAGGCGATTTGTAACACAGGAGCAGAAACATTGGGCATCGCTTCTTCCCTACCTCCTTTTTGCGGTGAGAGAAGTGCCGCAGAGTTCAACGGGGTTCTCCCCCTTTGAGCTCCTGTACGGCCGGCAGCCTCGCGGCATTCTCGACCTGCTGAGAGAGGGGTGGGAGGAGCACAAAGGCTCGTCTAAAAATGTAGTGAAGTATGTGCTCCTACTACGAGATCGGCTGGATTTGGTCGGTCGTTTGGCCCAAGACAACCTCAGATCGGCTCAGCACCGACAACAGCAGCATTACAACAAAAATGCACGGATTCGAACCTTTCGACCAGGGGACAAGGTAATGCTGCTACTTCCCTCATCTGAATCGAAACTGTGTGCTAAATGGCAGGGGCCGTATGAGGTGATTCGGGCTATAGGGAAAGTAAATTATGAAATTAGACAGCCCGATCGCCGAAATGAACGTGAAATTTATCATGTCAATTTGTTAAAGCCCTGGCAGGCAAGGGAGGTCTTATTTATAGCCCCAGGCAATATGGAGGATGATTTAGGTCCCTGTCCAGAGACCCCGAGCACAAGAGCGATTTCTATGGGGGAACAATTGGTTCCGGATCAGCAAAGAGAGCTGCGTAAGCTTATTGAGGAGTTCAGCGATGTTTTTTCTGACGTGCCCGGCAGGACAAACTTAGTTGAATATGACATTATCTCTCCACCAGGTGTCACAGTGCGAGAGAGACCGTACCGGATCCCGGAAAGTCGACGAAGTGGCGTTCGCAAAGAGGTATGGGATATGCTCGAGCTTGGGGTGATTGAGCCTTCCAGGAGCGAGTGGTGCAGTCCGATCGTCATAGTGGCTAAGAAAGACGGCACCAACCGCTTCTGTGTGGATTTCAGAAAGGTGAACGCTATTGCTAAGTTCGATGCATATCCCATGCCTCGGGTCGACGAACTTTTAGACAGACTGGGAAAAGCGAGGTTTATTTCCACTCTGGACCTGACGAAGGGATATTGGCAAATCCCTTTAACCCGCAGCTCCAGAGAGAAAACCGCATTTTCAACACCAGAAGGGCTGTTCCACTTTAAAACCATGCCGTTTGGGCTACATGGTGCGCCCGCTGCCTTTCAGAGACTGATGGATCAGGTTTTACGCCCACATCATGAATATGCAGCAGCGTATATTGATGACGTGGTGATATACAGCTCCACCTGGCGAGAGCATTTGGCTAGGGTTGCAGCCGTTCTTCAGTCTCTAAGGGCAGCCCGGCTGACAGCTAACTTGAGGAAATGTGCGTTTGCCAAAACAGAGACTCAATATTTGGGATTTTTAATGGGGAATGGAAGGGTGAGACCTGTAGTCACCAAAATCCAGGCTTTGGTTGATGCAGCGATCCCCAAAACCAAGACTCAGGTGAGGTCACTACTGGGCTTAGCCGGTTATTACCGCCGCTTCATCCCCGAGTATGCCACAGTGGTTAACCCGTTAGTCGACCTCACCAAAAAGAGTGCTCCAAATTTAATTAAATGGTCAGCTGAGTGTCAGGGAGCGTTTGATACTATTAAGCGTACACTTTGCCAGGCCCCCACTCTTATTACTCCAGATTTCACCAAGAGATTCATCCTCCACACCGACGCATCGGATGTAGGTTTGGGTGCAGTCTTGTCCCAAAAAGTAGCTGGAGTAGAACACCCGATATTATACCTCAGTAAAAAAATGTTACCTCGGGAACGCAACTACTCCGTAGTCGAAAAAGAGTGTTTGGCCATTAAATGGGCTACTCACTCTTTACGATACTACCTGCTGGGACACTCATTCGATCTGGTCACAGACCACGCCCCACTCAAGTGGTTAAGCACAATGAAGGACAGCAATGCCCGGATAACTCGGTGGTATCTGGCATTGCAGCCCTTCATGTACCACATGGTACACCGTGCGGGGAAAGACCACCAAAATGCGGATTATTTTTCCCGGGAGGGGGGAGTAATGGGAAAGGTAGATTTAGCCGAGTGTTCCTTCGGCTCCACTCTGAGCGGTGGGATATGTGACAGAAAGATGAGTTCTGGTGATAAATCTTCCTCCCAACCTGTGAGGGCGCTAAAGAACGGGAGGAGAAGCATCTGGAAGGGCTGGCCTGACAGTTCGTTTCCGGGTCAGGGAAGTGGGTCAGCCTGGAGGGAAGCGCGACTCTGTTGTAAGACCGTATTGATTTGAGAGATAAACGAGAGGCAGCTGCAAGTAATAAGGCAGCTGCAACCGTTTATCTTGATATCATGCGGGATTACATATAGGGGCCAGGGTAACGCTGGTCTTTTCCTTCGTTTGGGTTAACGCTTGGAGAGAGAAGGAGCGAGAGAGGAGCTCTCGTTGTAAAGAGAATTACGTGTTGTGTTTTGTTGTGTTTGTTTGTAATTGTCTGCGTTTTGCACCACCAGACAGTTAACTCACCGGTCCGGAGCTGTCGACCAGGGTCAGCACAATCCGGATCACCACTGCACGGAACCGTCACGAAATACAGTGTCTTCACCCACCACAAGCACGTCTGCACTCACCCAGGACTGGTGACCGTGTGTTCGTTTTGTTCGGGACTGTGCCTGTGTTATTGCTATCCCCGTGCTTTACACATTGTTGTGTATAGCCGGGGATCTATTATTTAACGGTCACCAGACCTGGATTATAAATAAAAGCACCTTGTCACTGGAAACTGTTGTCTGCCTGTCACTCCTGCATCGCATCACCGTTATACCTGTTCCCCTCCACTAGCCACTTTGCCACAAGGAGCTACAGAGTTCAGTGGCTGGGAGTGGAGTAATGGTACACCAGTCAACCATATCAAGAGCTCTGCATAACACTGGCCTGTATGGGAGGGTGGCAAGAAAGAAGCCGTTACTCAAAAAGTACCATCTGAAAGCACATCTGGAGTTTGCCAGAAAGCATGAGAGTGACCCAGCTGCGATGTGGGAAAAGGTTTTGTGGTCAGACGAGCCCAAGATAGAGCTTTTTGGCCAAAACTCAAAGCGCTATGTGCAGTGCAAACCTAACACTGCCCATGCCTCAAGACACACCATCCCTACAGTGAAGTATGGTGGTGGCAGCGTCATGCTGTGTGGATGCTTCTCATCAGCAGGGACTGGGCATCTTGTTACAATTGAAGGAAGAATGGATGGAGCAAAATACAGGAAAATACTGCAAGAGAATCTGCTTCAGTCCGCTAAAAATTGAAGCTTGGGAGTAAATTCACCTTTCAGCAGGACAATGATCCCAAGCACAAGGCCAAAGCAACATTGGAATGGCTCAAGAACAAAAAGGTAAATGCCCTACAGTGGCCCAGTCAAAGTCCTGATCTCAACCCCATTGAGAATCTGGGGCACTATTTGAAAATTGCGGTCCACAAGCATCATTCAACCAAATTGAACAAACTAGAGCAAATCTGCCAAGAAGAATGGGCCAAAATCACTCCGACACTGTGTGCAAAGCTGATACATACTTACCCCAAAAGACTTAAAGCTGTTATTGCAGCGAAAGGTGGCTCTACCAAATATTAATGTGTGGGGGTTGAATACTTATGCAAGCAAGATATTTCAGTTTTTTATTTTTCTTAAAAATATTTCCCAACATAAAACCAATGTCACCTTACAATAATTGATTTTGAGTTTCAGTGTTTTAAATTAAAATATCGAACAGAACGAAATTTCAATGTACCATTTGTAATTCAGTAATATGAGTGAATTGGTCAGGGGTCTGAATACTTTTGCAAGCCACTGTGTGTGTGCATACTAATATATATATATATATCGATAATATATATATATATATATATATAAAAAATAAAGTTTTAAAAAAAAAGAAAATGCTTTTGCACAGGCTAGGAGATTGAAACGTGTCAGCACCTCCAACACAGTGTTACAGGTCGTGCCACGATCCGATACAAGAGTAGCCACTAACCCTTCGAGTGTAGCCATAGCTTGTCGGTATAACATCACCTACCGTCCGGACCCTTACCCCATGCATGCTACAGCCTACTAATACTCGCAATGACTACTAAAAGCATACTTTGACACAAGTCTATATATATATATATAGTATCTATATATTATATATATATATATATATATAATATATATATATATAATATATATATAAAGAAAAAAAAAAAAAAAAAAAAAAAATATATAACTATATATAAAATATATTACTCATATGTTAAATATTGCAATTCTGTTCCATGTGAGTAATACACAATTACTGTACTGCTTTAAATATATTCTTAATTATTTCATGATATTTGTAATAAATCATTTCAACAGTAATTGTAATATTTTGCCACTCTGAAGGTCTACTTGGCAGCAATATCTGTGTGCCACGATAAAATTGACTCTGTGTCCCCTGGGGCACACTTCCTGGCAGTGCAATTTCTTAAAGGGGCTCGGAGGCTCCGTCTTACGATGAAAATCATGGTCACTAAGTGGGATTTGGAGCCGGAGCTGGGGGTCCTTACGGGTCCCCCATGTGAGCCCATGGCGTCAGCAGAGCTGCGCCCTGTTTCCCTCAAAGTGGCGTTTTTATTGGCCATTATGTCTGCTAGACGAGTAAGTGAGCTTCATGCGCTGTCCATCGATGACATATTTATGTCTCACTGGAAATGACTTGTGGGTAACATTAAGAACAAACCCAGCCTTTTTGCCAAAGGTGGTCTTATCATTCCATATTAACCAACCAGTGGTTTTGGAAGCTTTCAGACCTTGCCCGCACGAGTCAGAGGAGGACCATAGACAGCACACGGTTTGCCCGGTCCGGGCTCTGCACTGTTACCTGACTAGGACAGCGTCCTGGAGACAGTCCAACCAGCTGTTTGTCTGCTATGGGTCACTCTAGAGGTCATGCCCTATCGAAGCAACGTCTAGCGCACTGACTGTCAGTTGACATATGCTTGGCGTATGAACAGACGGGCTACCCCATGCCAGTGTACTTTACGGCCCATCTACCAGGGGCCAAGCAACTTTGTGGGCTCTCTGCTACATGGACAGGTTGTCAGACATTTGCATGTTTTTACCACCTTGATGTTGCAAACCGAGTGAGACCCTCTCTGGGCTCTAAGGTGTTGAGGGCGGCATGCCCTTAAGCGTCATGAGGGCTCTAAGGCTATCGCCGTGAGGCTTTACTGTCAGTAATCTGGAGCCACGACAGCTTTGGTATAGTTTCCCATTCAGTAATGGTTGTCATTCCACTTGAAAGGGAACGTTAGGTTATTACTTACCCTGGTTCCCTGAAAAGAATGACAATCATTACCTTTCAAGGTCATGTCCCCAGCTGACCTTCGTTTTCGAAAATGGCGATATGCTATTGTGAGGACGACCCTCTTCAGCAGGATGTGGGAGGGACTTCCTCCTCACAGCAGGGCCCTGATAGGGCAGTTTGGTTTTTTTATATATGCTCAGTGATTGACAGGTCAGACAGGCTCTTCCTATTCGGTAATAGTTGTCATTCATTCATTCTTTCAGTTCATTGCAACTGACCCATTATGTCGCCGATCAGTCACCCAATTTCAACAAAATAAAACAATAACAAATAATGGCTTTTCGGCCGCACTGCACAACCATCATGACAGTAAAAAATGGACATAATGAAGCGTTTTTACCTTTGTGTAAGTTAGTGATCCACAGATGTGTCAGCCGCACGAAGAAGTTTTCACTAACTGCTGAGCAGAATAAATGTTTTTTTTTTTTGTGGGTAAATGTCGGGTAATAAAGGTGATAAATCTGTGTTAAAGCAGTTGATACTACCACTTCATTAAAGTGGTTTATTGTTAATTCTTCTTTTATAAAAAAAAAATACAAAAAAAACAAGATGTTTACCCACATATTATGTTCATGTAATAGTAGAGTGTATAAAAACTGCAGAAATGTCCTATTTTATGGGAATGTATTTTTGTGGCCATATACATACCAAATAGTATTATTCAAATATATCTTAGATACATCCATAAAATATCGTATCTGCATTTAGCTTACATTTGTACAGATGTACAGTTCAGTGGGCCTACTTCAGCAGATTGTTTTATATATTGTATTTATTTACTTATATTTCTAAAATACAATCAAATATAACTCATATGGGGAGAGGAATAATATCTGGGTGTACCACCAATAAATACAGTAAAAGAAATAAAGAAACATCTATACTGTATTTACATTGCAATTCAAGTTCTTGTATTTCTCTACACAATAAAAACAGGAGGTGGCGCTCCTACAAAGGTTACCAGTTTACAATAGATCCAAATCCTATGTATGATTCCTCCGCCTTCGCATCAATCATCAGTCGGAGCCAATCATGACAATGGCAACCGAGAGTAGGCAGCGAAGATGAGCATCACGCAGTTACTGAAATTAAGTAGTTAGAGAACCAGATTAGAATAGTGGTTATAATTTAAATAATTGTGCGTAATAACGAGTTGCCAGGCGGCAGAAGCGCCGTGTTCTGTTGCGCTGGCTCCACACTGTTAGCCTTGGTTAGCAAAAATATGGCAAAGGTTCAGGTGAACAATGTAACAGTGTTGGATAACCCATCTCCCTTTTTAAATCCTTTCCAGTTTGAAATCACTTTCGAGTGTATTGAAGATTTACCAGAAGGTAAGAGCACATTGTTTAAAACTGAATTCACGTAGAAAATGCATGTTGATGATATTATAGTCCTGTAACAATTGCGAGGCCAAATACAATTAAATTAAAAATTGCCTATACCTTTGGCTTTAGAGTGTCAGTAGTTCTAAACGAGTTAATAAGGTTACACATGGTAAAATCATATTTCTCAAGACGATGAGAAAACAAGGAACTTTTTTTTTTTTTTTTTTAACAGCAGTGGTTTGATTTTGGAAGAATGAGATTTTTAGAAAACAGTAGGTAATAAATACATATCCCACTGTAGGTAGCCATGTTGTCAACAATGTATTTGTTCAAGTACACGACACAAGTTTGGGTGACGGAGCAGCGGTCTCTCTCACTCTCTGGTGTGAAGCTTGCCTAAAAACCCCACTCAAGCTAATACGCTTTTTTTTTTTTTTTTTCTAAACTAAGCACATACACGTATAGTAAGATATTTAAAAATAGGTAACCTTGCAACTTACTGTTCCTAATACAGTAAGCGTATTCAGTCGTGCTGTGACTAGCATAATTAAGTGGTGTGTAGTCATCCTTCATACTGACGTGATTTCCACTAGCACAGGAAGGAAGTGCTGCAGTACTGTGTTATGGCAAAGCTATAATAACTGCCTGGGATGGATACCTGCCGGTAAGCAAGTACATTGTATCTATCAGTAGCAACCCTATTTAAACAATATGTTTTCAAACTATTTTTGTGTGATCTGCAGTAAAAACATTATTTTACAGTTAAATAGTAATGTTATTTAAGTGTGTGACTAACATTGTATTTCTTATTTTACCTATATATACTGAGAATCAACAGAAACGTATCACTTATATTTAAGCATCAAAAGAAACGTATCACTTATAGTTGAGCAGCAAAATTAACCACTTATAATCACTTATATTTAGGTAAAATTCACTAGATGTGATCAAAAAATGACAAACTCTGTTTTAGAGCAGTTGCAGTGATTTTTTTTTTTGTGCTGAATAACAACTGACATCATGAAGGTGCTGCAAAATGATCTGTCGGTCTCAGGCAGGTGTTGTGACTCTTGCTCTCCCAGTTCATGGCCTGTCATTGACAGAGTGTGTCTGGTTATACAGTCTCGCCAGGTTTGAAATTGCTGGCTGTGAGCAGCCAAGACGGCGAGCCACAGTACGCTGCCCTAGTCCAGCATACTGTGGTTTCAATCCTTGATCAGGTTTAACCAGTGCATGTAAGAATTCAATTTCATGTTTTGTCCACCGTAGATCCACTGAAATGTTAGGGTGGGATATTTGCTACTTTATGAAACTGGAAAAGTTTAAAGTTCAAACATATACAGTAAATTCTCATTAATACAAATTTCAAAGGACCACAAAACAATTATAATTATCAGTAATTCGTATTATCAGAATTCTAAGCCAAATTCCTATTTATTGGCATTACAGCAACACTGAAATCAAATTTCAGTTACAAAACAAAGTATTATACATTTTAAAAGTATTGTGCATTTTAGTAACAAAACTGTTAGAAGTGAACTTTTAAAAAGTATACATTGCAAATGAACTGCACTTGTAATCTGCAGGTTCCATTCTGATCAAGGGCATTTTAAAGCCATGAAAGGCATCCTCAACATCAGGGCTCAGTTCAATAGGCAGAGCGTTGTGCCATGGCGCTACGTAACATAAGTTAGCTCTTATTGAACAGTGTGTTACAAAGAGTGAACTTTCAAGATGGCGGAAATCACAGCACCAGTGTTGTTTTTGGATGAATTTATGCAAGGTTGTGCAGAAAATCTGCTCTTGCATCAATAGCCAACACTATGGCTTTAGCGGCAGTGATTTCAAACACATGCAAGAGTCCAGTACGGATTGAAAACTACGTTGAGAGCATTGTTCCTCAGTACTGTGATTGTTGCATATTGCATGTTTTATTTACAGGTGGCTACGGTGCAGTTTATGTTTGCAATTAGATGTTTCAATTAGTAAGTATTGTTGTACAGCAAAATAAAATAAAAGTAAACTTTCCAAAAAGATTAATTTAATTAACAGTTCAACCCAGTAACATTTTTATACAGCGAATAAAATAAAAAATACAAACTTTGCAAAGAAATGATTTCTTCAAAGATTTTTTGAATACATCTGTGAATGACTTTAGTTTCTTTGGGCCTCATTTACTAAAGTTTCTTCTATTATAACACGCATGTTATCCAAGGATAAGGTGTGTTATAGATAATCCCTTATTTATCAACCATGATAAAGCGCGGCTTAAAGCTTAAGAAGTGAGTTAGCATGCATGCCTTATAAATAACAGGATGGGTACATTAATATCTGCTGAATGTACAAAATGCATGGTGATGTATTCAAGTGAAGTGGCATGAAAGCACTAATGAGGCTAATGATATATATCATGTAACAAATTTTTTTATTTTTTTTTGGTTCCTGGGTAGTAAGTGTTATTTCCTAATTGCTTATGCCTCAAAAGTATAGAAATTGGCTGCTATTCCCCACAAACTTTGCTTTTGTGATCAGGACAGTGATATTTTGAAATTTACCTATTTTCCAGAACATTCCAGATAGATTCAGTGCTGAGTAAACTTGGAGTAACTTCTAGAACTTTCCAGTAATATAAATAGTAGTATAAATACAGGGGCCTTAAGCCCACCAGTTCAGTTTAGTTCCAGCTGCCTAAGTGGATACATATCTGCATTTTTCTGAGATGGCATCAAGAGGCTGCAATGGTGGCATTCCTGATGGGTCTCCAAGGTGGTTTTACCAAGTTTTCCTGCTATCTTTGACTTTGGGACAGCAGGGACACCAAGGCACACTACCACAGGCGGGACTGGCCACAGCAGACCGAGTTCTCTGTGGGGAGGAACAACGTCAAGTGGGAGCCACTGGTCGACCCCCGGAAGGTGCTGATGCCACCACTGCACATCAAATTGGGCCTTATGAAACAATTTGTCAGCGCTCTAGATAAGGAGTCGGCAGCCTTCAAGTACCTTCAAGACTTCTTCCCTAAGCTGTCCGAGGCAAAGATCAAAGCCGGTGTCTTCGTCGGACCACAGATAAAGAAGATCCTGGAGTGCAATGAATTCCCCAAGAAGCTCACTAGTAAGGAGAAAGCGGCTTGGAACAGCTTTGTCGCAGTGGTTTGGGGCTTCCTGGGCAATCACAAGGCCGAAAACTATGTTGAAGAACTACGGCACAGTGGGCTGTAGGATGTCCCTCAAAGTCCATATCCTTGATGCTCATCTTGATAAATTCAAGGAGAACATGGGAGCGTACTCGGAGGAGCAAGGCGAGCGCTTCCACCAGGATATACTGGACTTTGGACGCAGCTACCAAGGACAGTATAACGAGAACATGATGGGAGACTACATTTGGGGGCTGATTCGTGAAAGTGATTTACAGTATAATCGTAAATTTCGAAAAACTACTCACTTCTAAATCTTTTGTAGTCATTTTTGTATTACTTTAGTATAAATACATGTTAATTTGGATTCATATGTGTTTTTTTCTGACTTTATGTGAACGAAAAGACATAAATTTGCTCGTTTTCTCATTGGAAATAGGTAAATTTCAAAATTTCACTGTACTGGTCACAAAAGCAAAGTTTGTGGGGAATAATAGCCATTTTCTATACTTTTGAGGCATAAGCAATTAGGAAATAACACTTACTACCCAGGAACAAAAATTGTGTTACATAGTGCAGACGATATTTACTAAAATGTGCTAACCATGAAGCAAACCTTAAATTGTGTGCTAGATAGCACTGATGGAAAGCAGGTGTTACGAGCCAAGATCCATCTTAAAGTTGTCTGTCAGCACAAGGTACATGTATATGTACAGGTAATGGACAAAAAAATAGAAACACCTGGGTAAATGAGGGACTCCAAGTATATTGAAAGCAAGGGCTTCCACGTAGGTGTGGATCATGCGTTAATTAAGCAAATAACATCCTAGCATTAGGGTCATGTATAAAAATGCTGGACAGGCCTGGTTGCCTATAATTATGGCTAGCATGGCTGCAAGAGGAGACCTCAGAGACTTTGAAAGAGGGGTGATTATTGGGGCGCGTTTGGCAGGAGCTTCAGTGACCAACACAGCTCAACTTGCTGATGTATCACAAGCAACGGTGTCTAAGGTGATGTCAACATGGAACTCCGAGGGAAAGACACCATCAGCAAAGGGCAACAGTGGGCGGAAGCGCATACTCCAGGAACGTGATGTCCGTGCATTAGTTAGAATTGCAAGGCAAAATAGGCGAGCAACTGCAGATAAATTGACTGCAAATTTCAACCTGGGGCGCGAGCAGCCAGTTTCATCAAAAATGGTCCGCCAATAACTCCACAGAGTGGGATACCATAGTCGGGTTGCAGTGCACAAACCACTAATCACACCTGGTTTTTGCGAGTCCAGTGGTGCAAAGAGCACAGGCAGTGGAGAAATGTGATATGGTCAGATGAATAATCTTTCACCATGTTCTCGACAAATGGACGAGTGCACGTGTGGCACCAACCTAAAGAACTCTACAGCCCTGAATGCTTGGTTTCAACAGTGAAGGGCCCACCAAGACATTACAACGCTCAGGTAAATTTTCCCGTACCACCGTGAGTAAGGGAATCTTCCGTTCCAGTTACGGAATTAGCGGTGAATTACCTAAGAAGTGGTGTATTGTACGTCGTAAAGAAAGGACGTTGCAGCATTTCTTTCCTGCCAGGGGAAAGCACGCTACCAAACTCCTTGCCCAACGTTTGATGAGCATGACGTACTGTGATCACAATATGTCGTGGACTGTTTTTTCCACCTCCATTAACCCAGCACTCAAATTTTATTGACTTACCTGGAAATACTTATATATATTATATATATATATATATATTATATATAGAATATATATCCAATATATATCCAATTATAGGTTAAGGTTAAGTAATTTTACGCCGTCAGTTGTTTTAGCAAACTAGAACTATTAAATAATAAAAGGTTATTCCAGTCATTCCAGCTCATTTGGATTAAATTCTGAGGAGGAATTTCCTGCCCCTTGTGGTTGATGGTACATAAATCGCATGTGATGGAGAAAAGGGTACCAGGGTAGGAGACAAGTGCAGGCAAAAGTGGCAGAATTCCCCACATGGTGGGAACGGCTCTGAAGGGGATGCAAATTCCCATTTTGATGATCCCTTATAAAAGTTTACTCGAGTAAATTTGCAAGGTATTTTTGTAGTTTTTCCATGCTTTTATCCACTTGAGCAGGAATGTCCTTGATGTGAAAACAGTATTAAATAATTTGTCCATGTGCCTGTAATGTTTACAAGCTAAGCAGTGATTTAGTACATCAACCAAACCTTTAAAAGTCTAGAAACTGGAGTAATTAAAGTAGTTGTCATTTGCTAGCTTGTAAATTGTGATTAGTATATGCCCTATTTTTCCTGAACTTCTTTACAAAAAAATATAATCTATGCCAAACAGAATTCTGGCAACAGATATAAATCGTGTAAACCTTTCCCAAATATGAAACCACCTTGTTTAATGAAAAACTAGTGGATTGCCAAACTTGGGATCCTAGTTTTGAAGCAATTGAAAAACAGACTTGGCTTCTACTTGACTATTTTATCTGGAAGAACACCTGCACATTTCGTTGCCAAGATGTGATTGTACAGTACATGTTTGTGACAGAGAGCGAATTAATTTTCTAATCAACAATATCCCTCCCGACCTGTGATAACAGGAACAGTGTGCCCCGTACTGGATGGTTTGGCAGTTAATTCTGGGGTCAGTCGGAAGCCAGCCATCCAGGAAGGGAGCAGAGTCAAAATGCCAGAAGTCATCGTCCTAAAGCGGTACATGATTTGGGGGGGGTGTGACTAGGGGGTAAACGGGGTGTGACGATGCAATTTATTCCTTTGATGTGGTTATGAAAGGACCTGTTTGGGAAATAAAAGTAATTAATTACCATGAGTGTTAATTGCTTTGTTTGTTGCTAATTGTCTGTGCTTGTCATTACAGAAGGCTAACCTCCGGAAGCTGTAGCTAAACCGCCAGCAGTTAAACCCAGACTACACTTCACCATTGTACATAAATAAACCTGTAAATCACCACTTTCACTAAGAGCACTCACTCTGGACTTGTGACCGTGTTGTGTTTCTGTGTGTTTTGTTTAGTGTATTATTATTCCTTTGTTATGGCTATCGTAAGGACTGGTAAAGGAAATGGAGTGTTGAAACGTATGTGTTTTGTTTGTTATCATACTAACAGTCTGTGTTTGTCATCGTTAGATGGCTGTCACGAACTGGGAGCTGTCGCTACAAGCCAGTACCAAGCCCGGACTGCACTGCATCACTGTTTCACTGTTATTGCCTTGCACCACACCTGCACTAAAAGCACTCACTATCGGGAGAAGTGACCATGTCTGTGTTGTGTGTTGTGGTTGTTGTATTATTTCGGGACTGAACCCTGTGGTTTATATGCTGGTGATACACATCGTGGTGTAGAGCCAGTACTGTTATTTAATGGTTTTAAACCGTGAACAGCATTAAAAGAACTGAACCGTGAACTTTGTGTCGGTTGTTGTTTGGAGCACTTGCATCACCTGTACACCTGCATACTGCAAACCACTCGTTCACAATTTAAAATGATTGTTACACACCAAAGCTTTAGTCAACTATTTTAGTGTTACTCTTGTTGCCAGCAGAATCATTATTTTTCTTTGTAAATTGTTTGTACAAATGAGTGCAAACACATGCTTTAAAATGAACATGGTAAATTTAGGATATCCAGATACTTCAAATGGATCGCTGTAGATACAGTAAATGGCTGCATCCCTGTACTGTCCCTGCAGTCGGTCACATGGTCTGATTAGAAAGAGTTTGGAGAAAGCTTGAACTACAAAACAGGAAGGAATTAAATACCAGGAAGAAGTGTGTCTTTTCATCTACTGTGTTAAAATATATGCAGAAAACCAAAAGATCTTGAGCAAATGAGAGTAATAAAATTGATTTTATATCTTTTGAGGCAAGTTGTGAAACTCTGGACCTTTTTTAAACAAACTGAAATGGCAAAACAATTCACCAAAACCAGTGTCTAGGAATCATACTGCTTTATAAGAATTAAACCATCTCTTAAGGTTGGAGCTCAGTCAAGATTTAGTCTCTTGGAATCCCTTTTAATTTACAGTGTTATGGTGAGTGTGTCCTACAGTGACTATATTATTTAGTCTCGGTAGAATTTTACTTGAGACACACACAGGAATGTATAAAAAACATTACAGTGTCATGGACTATACAAGGCTAGTTAAAACAGTACATGTTATACTATAATTCTACACTTTCCCTCCTGTGGGGATTGAGTGATATTTTAATAACACCAGATTCTTCAAAAGAAAAGGAGTTTTTTCTCCTTAGGACTAAGGGAATCTGCAATATAAAAAATGAACAAGTGACAACTCCAGAGACTGTCACACCACATGTATGGTTGTGATTTAGAGCAGCCACCTTCTAACCAACCAGAAAAAAGCTTCTAGCCAACAAGCTGCAAAGACCAAGTTGATAGACTTATAATAACTTGGATACGGGGATTTAACCAAATAAGTGCTACCAGTGTAAGGCTCAATGGGCGCCTGTGAAATCTGTTACAAAATAGTCGTTCAACGCCTGCTACTCATTTAGTCCTCAGAATAATGAGTCTTAAAACTTGGACTTGCAAGTAGTTCATTGTGTATGTGATTTTTTTTTTTTTTTTTTTTTGTAATTGATTATTTCATGTTTAACCTGGATAGGCTCTTCTTTAAATGTCTCATGTTTTGTTTCTGTTATTAATACTGTTGTATTATAGTTTGAACATGTTTTATTCACAGTAGAATTGGGATTGCATTGCTAATGCCTGTTTTCATATTGTGTTTACAGATCTGGAGTGGAAAATCATTTATGTCGGTTCTGCAGAAAGTGAAGAGTACGACCAGGTTTTAGACTCTGTTTTAGTTGGCCCTGTGCCTGCAGGGAGGCACATGTTTGTGTTTCAGGTGAGGTAATAATACAGGCACACAAAATAGCATTGGATTGGAAGTGAGTTTATAATTATAACTACAAATTGTTGGCATCAAAAAAGGATTTTGGCTTTATTAACCCCTTTATTATGACACATCTGTGACTCCTCAGAAAATTACTAGTTTTTTTACAACCGAAATGGCAAAACGTTAAAAAAATAGCTCTTGTCGCTGCTGTTCAGCAGATTAGTCAGCCTGCCACTGGGTGGCTTGTAGGGTGCATTTAGCAGCTCCGAGACATTTTCTTTCAGATAATGCAAGTTGCATAAAAATAGGTTTATTACTAAGATTTTACAAGTTCCTTTTATCAAAACAAGACCTGTTTTATAATGGGACAGTCCATCTCTAGTGTGTCCAATAGGAATGCATGGTGTGGATTGACATTCGGCAAGTTCGCTCGCATCGCTCTGTCCAGTGTAGATGCAGCTTAAGAGGTTGAAGCATAAATGGAAAATGTGTCATTGATTGTTCTTTCGTATCTTGACTTTTCGTAGGTTTTTGTGACCTCGTATACCTACCCTACCTACCTACCTATGTATTAGTCATTTTGGCCCCAGTGACTTAGTTTCATCCCTGCTGCGGTAGTTTAGTTATGACTGTTCATTTCAAACTACTTGTGTATGTAAATGTGCGAATCTCATTATAATATCGAAGTTTCGTGCTTACCTTTGATGTATTACAATTTTTTCCTGATTTACGACTTCGGTTGTGCCTGTTAATTTGCACATGCCTCTCACTGGCGTAGCCTACTGTATGTACTGTACTTTTTTCCTTTACACAACTAAAATATGCATACTCAAGCAAAAGTTTACTGCAATATTCTTAAATTAACATGCTTTTGTAATTTTAATTTAAGTGTGTTCATAGATTTATGTTTGTTTATGGGTTGTAACGAATGCATATGTACTGCAGACTAGGTTTTTGAGATGCACATGTGGGTTTTTTTTTCATACCAAATTTTGTACTTGATAACATTATTTTAAAAAATCCAGTTGATACCTATGATTAAGTTTCTGTAACTAATTTGAAGATCTTAGTATGTTTCAATATTAACAAAATCGAGTTATTAATCAAATTAATTAATCATGCTACATAATTGATTTATTAAAATGTTTCAATATACTGTTATTTGATTGATTACTATCTTGTTAGAATATGTTTTGTTGAAGAAAAAAAAAGTTTTTGACAGGTTCAGATTTTGCAGCTGATGTGTATATTTTCAAAAGGTTTTCTTTAGGTTTTGCCGCAGCAGCACGACACATTTATTTCATATTTACTTCACAGTAAATCCTAGCGCCGGCACTGGTCTCTGTGAATTTATTTTGGTATTTTTTTTTTTCCATGTTGTCTTCGTGGAAATGTATTTTCCTTTTCTTTTTGTCCGTTACCATAGTTGCATTAACGTTGGAGTCTGCAGAAGCCATAGCTCAATTCTATTATATTTGCCTACTACTTCTTCCTGTTCACTAATACTAGTCATTTATCTTTGCCAGAAGGAAGTTCTAATCTTGACTTTCGCCGCTGTGAATTCGTTTATAATGAGATGCTGTGATGGGGTACTCCCTGCCCCTGTGCATATATTGTATTTTATTATTATTATTATTATTATTATTATGATTTATGTGTTGTATATATGACGGTGAAAAGCCCTTATTGTTTGGCAGTAGGAGTGAGGTGCATCCTCCATTATTTGTTTTGGTTTTTAAAATACCTTGTCAGAATGCATGACTCAGCTACTGATTATTTAACTATTAAGCTGACAGTCACGTATAATTAATAAACCTGTGCAAAATGTGACAGATGGATAATAAGATAATTAATAGCTAGTTAATCCTACAGTCACCACTATAAAGACCTGCAGCTTTGGTTGCAACGGGGTTGAGTGTTCAGTAGAAAGAGGAGAATTAAAAGCAAAGATAACAATTGCTACTCGTTATACTTGTTATTTTTTTTTGTCTATTTACTTTGGTCATGTGATCCGGCTGGCAGCAGGGGTGACGTCAGGCCAAAAAGAGTCACACAAGCAGGCAGTAATGGGCTTGAAACTGATATGCAATGGCTGCTCTTAGTATTTTAATGAAACAAATAAAAGATTTAAACAAAAACAGCACATGGCACTTGACGCTAAAATAAATAAAGTAAACAAACAGTGGACGAACAGACAAACAAATCCAGTGCTGGTGCTTCCAGCACGTTGTAGCAATTATTTATTATTTCTTTTCTCTTACTTTGTTTTCACTCCACTCCATGCCCGTTCTCCAGTAAAATGTGCATCTATATATACTGTTGTGCCGGGATTCAGTTACTAATTGAATCTCAGCACGTGAACTAATTTGTGCAACCCCATGCTCACATACTATTAAATACTTTAAATGCACGTGAAGTGAAGTGCAATCCCTGTGCCTAAATAGAACTACATATTTTAAATCACTGTTGCTACACAGACCCATTTGTATCCCGTGCACCAATGACTATACACCAACATTAACACACCACTTGCAACATATAACACAAAATACACACAGGGGCGGGGCACACTGCCACATACTTCCCCTTTGTGCGCAGCACACATGGCCTCAATGGCCACCTCCCCCCTTAATCCCAAAGTCCCGATCACAGTTCAGGACCAGGAAAAGGGGCAGCAATTGGTCCATGGGTGGCGGCCATGGTGGGTCCTCCTCCCAACCCAACACTAGCCACGGCCAGACTGACCATGCACCGGCTGCTTTCTTCATAGCCAACAGCCCCCTCTTCTGGGGTTCCAGCAACAAAAGTGCTGCTGGGGGAGCTGGTCTCCTGACCTCCCCCCATTTCTTCGTAGCTGGTGCAACCCTGTGCTCACATTTAAATACATGTGCAATCCCCTTGCCTAAATACAACTATATATTTCAGTCCTGAATTATTTTTGTTGGAATAATAAACTCCTTTCTTGAGCATACATGAGAACAGGACACATTTTTTATTACATATATGTACATATATTTATACACTACCTCACCCTTGAGGTTCCAAAGTGATTTTCGACGGCATATAACATACGGCACTAAGATAAGGAGGGTCCTGCCAGGACTGAAAGGGTCGGTTGTAGTTTTTGTCCTAATACTGCAATTTTAAAAACAAACCAGTGTGGTAAAAGGCAGAGAACTATGACAGAATTCATAAGAATGTCTGGGTGTTTTCTTTTTGTTTTGTTTTTGTCTATGACCTCCTGGATTACAGCATAGAAAATGCAATAAATTTGATTAGAAGTGAACAGGTTAAACTTGTGTTTTCCCATTGTATTCCACGTGTAATTTCATTACCTACCTAGCAGTCTGCATCCTGTTTCTCTGACTCTGCTTCCCGCATTCATCTTTTATCTATTTAACCGCCTTTCTTAAGAGAAAACTTTGTAGTTATTTAAATGTTCAGAACCTTTAAACGCTTATCTCTGTCATTCTCTTTGGTTGATTCTGCTATAATGAATTATTATAAGTAATTATTATTGTGCTTGAAAAATACCCCCCAGGGGGCGTAATTTTAGTCTTCTCTGTAACTGGGATGAAATTACAGTTCCACGCCCCTAGTGGTCAGTTAGAGTGCAGTTTTTGCAGCATTAATTCAACAACCATCTTAATCTACATTTCTAATAGACCTCTGGTCGAAATGCTTGTCTAAATTGCTACTTCTTAGTACTACATGTACTATATTTATATGTTATGTTTTAAATTGTTTTTTTTTGGGGGGGGGGGGGGGGGGTATGAAACCTGGGTAGATAGGTTTATTTGGCACAGTTAAATAATGAGATTTTTTTTTGTTTTGTTTTGTTTTATTTTTTTGCGTCAGCCTACAATTCAGATTAACCCAAAGAAAAAAGGTGGATGACGGTTTAATATGATAGGTATTAATAAAATGTTTTCAAAGGCTAGCAATGATATATATATGTGTGTGTGTGTGTGTGTGTGTGTGTCTATATATATATATATATATATATATATATATATATATATATATATATATATATATATATATATAAAGTATTTTGTTTATTCTATTTTTTTCTTCTGGCACATTAATCTGACTACCCTGTTAATATTAATTTTGTAATCCTTCCAGGCAGATTCAGCACAACCAGGGCTCATTCCAGATGCAGATGCCGTGGGTGTGACCGTTGTGTTAATTACCTGCACGTACCGCGGTCAGGAATTCATTCGAGTAGGGTATTACGTTAACAATGAATACACGGACCCAGAACTCAGGGAAAACCCCACTGTGAAGCCAGATTTTGCGAGGGTATTTGTGTTTACATATTCCTTGTACAATATTCCATTGTCGTTGGTGGGTTGTGTGTTTGATTCACCGTATATTATTTTCTTCTATGTGCCTTGCATTTAAAAAGAATAGTGTGAATATGTTTATTTTAATTTCCACAGCTTTTGTTCTGTTTTGATTGTACAATTCATGGATGAACACAAGCAAACTCAAAAAAAGTATATGCAGTAAAACATTCAGCATGGCCTAATGAATAGTTTGAGGATTAATTTCACTCAACAGTGATGCAGTGGTACCCTGATGGCGATGACAACTTTCAAGTTGATAATGCACCCATCCACCATGCCAGAATTGGGTGTGTATGGTTGACAGAGATTTCGGGCATCTTCCATGGCCGTTACAATCCCAGATCACCAGCCAGTTGAGCATATTTGGGATTAAAAATCGAACAAAGCATTCGTCATCACGGTACTGTGCCTACCTCTCTGCACTAGTTGTCTGAAATAGTAATGACTGGATGAATTAAAATATTGTGTCAAGGCTGTGGCACTATCTGGTTTTACCTAAAGGAGCCTGACATTGCCTATGACTATTAGTAATGGTAGTTGAGAAGTTCATAAGTTATAAGTATAGCTTGTTTCATCAATGGTTACCATAAACAATACAGTTATAAACTGCAGATCTGATTTGTAGAATTTGCTGAACATATGAAACTTGTTTTTTGTTTTTAATCGCTTTTTCTTTATTTCAGCTCCAGAGAAACATCCTGGCTTCAAATCCACGAGTTACAAGGTTTCACATCAACTGGGATGATAGCACTGAGAAAATGGATAGTTCACAGAACACACATCCATACATGCAGCCTGTTCTTACTTCAAACAGTCTCCCTTCAGCCTCAAAAGAGCTAGCAGCCCCTGGGAATTCATTTAGCCTTATGTCAGGCTCACTCATGAACTGCATGTGACTTCCCACAAAAAACACGAACCGCTATTTAATTTGTGAACAGGTGTTGATTAGTAAGAATTTGTCACCTTTCCAATATTTTCATACATGTTTAATGAGGCTTGTAAAAACTAAAGATAAAAATTTGTGGTTTTACAATTGTGGCTATTTATTCCACTTTTAATGTTAAAACAGTGAAATATGCGTTCTTTAACTTGTCATCAGCAATGACTTGACAAAAAGGTGTACAAAAACAAATGAAAATGAATCTGTTAACACTGATGTGTGGCTGTTAGGATTATTATAAAGATTGAGAGTAAGGTCTTTTAATGGTGTAAAGTAGTATTATAAAAATAAAACTGATAAATCAGGCCTGGGCAGCGCTGGTGTGAATATAAGCTACTTGTGCCTTTTGCTTGATTATTTGTAGTTTAAATATGTTTCCATATTCTTATATTATTAAATTACAATATAACAAGGCTTTCATTTTTTTAAAAATAAAATATATTATTTATGTAACTATTCAATGCAGTGCACTGAATTTTTTAGTCTTGCAACCTGTTGATTGTACATTTTTATATACTATAAATATTACAACTCTGATACTGTCAGGACTTTATTTGCGAATGGCCTGAAAAATACCTATCTGGATAGACTGTAATATATATATATATATATATTATATATGGCTCACGCGTTGGGCATACAATGGTATCATTACCTATTATATTATACAAACTCCCATGTACAAAGGCTCTTTGTTGAATGTGTTTATATTGCCTTACTGAACCAAGATTAAAAGCTAATTATTAAATTAATAGATTCCTTAAACTGTGCAGGACTAAATCAATAGAGTTCTGATGAAGATACGAAAATAGGACATTCTGAAAATACATTTAGTTGCAAAAGCTGATGCATGAATTTAAGCATCCCATAGTGTGAAGAGGCTACTTACCTGGTGACTTCAAAACAACATACTAGGAAGTGGGTACTGTACCTGAAATGAGAAGGGCGCCTAATTATGTTGACAGTATTAAAAACAAATAACTTGAATGGATAATAAAATGGAAAACCAAGGACTTACTAAGTGTTAATTGTTAAAATGGTTGTTAAAGGGTATCCAGAATGTAATGTACATGGTTTATATCACACTACGGTGATGGTAAACTGGAGGCATTGAGAAAAATCATGAGACATTGATCTGGATCCAACAAGATATAGCTATGTGGCACTGAATATTCTTGACCTAAACACACTAGTAGTATATTGCTAATATAGTACAAGTTGTAATGTCTACAGGGGTTGTAGAATACAATTGAAACCGGGATATGCAGTGCCTACTATTGTGTAAATGGGCTTCCCTTCACATGGCTGATTACTGTACATTGTTATACTAATTAAATCCCTGACTGAAGAATATGTATGAATGTGAGGAGGTCGTTCAGCCCATCAAAGCTCACCCAGTTCCTAGTAGCTGATTAATCTCAGAGCTTTGTCAAGTTGGGTCTTAAAAGACCCAAGTGTTTCTGCCTCAACAACATGACTAGGTGTTCCATTTCATACACTCTGTGTGTGAAGAAGTGTATCCTTCCCTCAGCCCTACATCTATCTCATTTCCAACTGTATCCTTTGGTCTTGTTTCTGTACTATACTGTGCTTAAAGTAATGGAATGGAAGACTTCAATCATGTCCCCCCTGATTCTTCTTTGTTCCAGGCTAAATATATTCAGTTCATTCAGTCTTTATTTGTCCTGGGATTAGTCTGGTTGATCTACTGGACTCTATCCAGGGCCACAATGTCCCTTTGGTGTTGTGACCAGAATTGGAAACGGTATTCCAATTGCGGTCTCACCATTGCATTATGCAACAATATCATGACCTTGGATTTGTACTGTACACATGTCTCCTGTAAAATAGTATATTTGTGCCATACGTCAGGTAATACCATTTTAAAAAACAATGTAAATAGTGTATTTGAAGATAGTTTTTGACATGTCGGTGTCATGGCGGTTTTGTCTGCGGTTGAAACTGACACCAAACGTGACAGTACCTGTTGGATTTTACAGGGTCGGTCTAGTGTGCAGTGGCCTTAACATGTACCTGGCCTGGATAAACCACAGGTGGATAAAGGGTTTTACAACACAGGAATGCTTCAAAGAGCTCTTTGTGGTTATCTTGGGAAAATATGTGGTTGATGAAATATACAGGAATTCTATGCAGTACAACAACTTGCAACTAAACTACAATTTTAAATCAGGATCTTATAATTGTCGGACTTTGGTTCGTCCATAAACTAGAAATGTCAGCCTGTAATGTTTTTTAAGCAGTGTGTTTAATGTTTACATGTTATCTATACCAAATATTCTTTATTTATTTTTATAACACTTCAACAACAGAATGTTTATATGTTCATTATACCGACATTGTTTTTTTAAATATGATAACATACCACTAGAAGTTAGCACATCATAATTATTTTTTCCGCGAGCGTTTCTGATATGTTTTGTCTTTCAATTTAACGGTTAACAGCAGGGCTCGTTGTCATTTGACTCTGCAAACCTTGGCCTTACAACGTGAAATCGTATCTGAATAGTGAAACTCTGTTTAGTTTGTCAAATGGACGGACCTACAGAAATATGTAAGTATCGCAGTTTACTGTAATTGGTTGATAACCCGGCATTATATCAGATGTATTTATGTATAACGAGTGTGTTGCTGTGGACGATTATTACGTTACGATATGTACATGTTGTCGTATACTAGCATTGGCATTGAAAGTTAATAACGGTGAATACATTTTTTTTTTTTTTTTTTTTTTTTTTTTTTAAGTATTTTATGGTGAGTACACTGACTATATGTGGCTCATGACTGCAACTTGCATTTATTATTTGTATTCCTATAATGCTGTAGAATGTGGAAATACATGATTATTATTTAGAATTATATAGTAGAAGCAGTAGCATAGCTTGCTTTTAAAATCTATATTGTGATCCAAAAAAATAAAACAAACCAAAGAAACTTACTGAAATACTATACTAGATCTCAGTAGACACTGTTCATGGTGTGAATTAGTTCGATCTATTGTATTTTTTTAAGCAGAGCAACTTGACATTACAGCTTTACAAAATATTTTATTTTAGCTGTCATTTATCTCTACCTTGCTTAATACAAGGTAGGACTGATTTCTGTAATACATCTGGGTGAAGGCCATGCTTTTGGTTTTGCACACCTGCAATGTGCTTCTGTTGAATGTATTCATCATGCTGTTATAGTAAGTCACAGGTAGAAAAAGTAGTGCAAGAAAAGATAAAACATAGGCCCACAGAAACTTGTTTTTGGAGCCCTTTTTTTATTGCGTTTCAAAGTTTTGGAGGTCAAAGTGTCAATACGCATTCACAAGCAAAGCTTAACAGTGGTATTAGGCCTAAATCATTTCGTAAATCAATTTGTGTGGGAAAATAGCTCAGTGCACACCAAATGCATTAATACATGCTTACCATTTCATCCAGTTTGTATACAGCAAAAAAGCCCAAAGCTCACCTAGTTTCTTGTTTTTTAGTTTTTTAAAAAGTGTTTTTTTTAAATCTTGCACCTTGGGATTAAACCTCCTGAATGATATTTCTGTGCAATTAATTGTCTTAACTTTATGGTTAACATGCCTTCCATATAGTTATTTGCTGTAATGACTTACTTCCTAAAGTTCTGCATTATCTATCTTTCTATATATATATATATATACACACACACACACACACACAAATAAGGAAATAGAAGTTGGTAAAAGAAGATGAAACTATTGCTCTGTGTGAAACATCACAAGTACTAAAACAACCTAGTTGTGTTGTTTTGTACTTTGGTAATAAGTTATCAGTTGAAACAAATATTGATTTTAAGCTTTCTTACAAAATGTCATCACGACGACTGCACATTGGAACATTGGAACCTCGCCACGGCAGCCAGGTGTCGCTGTAGTTCCTCTCATTGACCTCACGTCACTTCCGGTGTGTACGAGTATTTTTTTTTTTTTTTTTTTTTTTTTTTTTTTTTTTTTCCTCATGTGGCTGAGAATCAACACTGGGTAGATATTGAGGGGAGAAAGAGTGTGTGTTTGTGTTAGAAAGATAGAGACGAGATATCCCTGACATTAACAACACAAACAAGAAGATTAAGAAGAAGGGCGGACACACAAGGTTTTCTTTTTAATATAGAAAATCGAGGGACAGGAAAGCGACGGGTAACCCTCCACCTCCAGTAGCAGTATCGCCATCTCTGCACTTGAGCCACTGCCGTGTCTTCCTTACGATGGGAAACGCTGCTACCGCCAAGAAAGGCAATGAGCTGGAGAGCGGTGAGTGAGAGCGGAGAGCATGGGCAGGGTAGCGGGGGGAGGAAGGCTGCGAGGGGAGAGCTCGGCGCATTCATTACAGATGGAGTGAGTATCACACAGACTCAGTGTAGGGGCCATATGAAGAGCTGGTTGAGGGGGTGTGTATATCCAAAAAAAGGGGGCAAATAGTAGGAGCCCAGGTTGAAGCCGAGTGCTGCAGCCAGGGAAGGGGGTATGCAATATTATTGTAATAATAATAATTATAAATATTGCCTTGGTATGTTGTGTGTTGTTTTAAAGATCATCTCTGCGGTGCATTTTTAATGTTGTACATACACACTACAGTTCCGCTGCGCTACAAGAGTACTAGGAAAAGCAAGGGGATTAAAGGGTGACCAGGGAGGCCTGTTTGTGTCCCCCCTCCCATCCTCTGTTGGTTTTCTAAAATACGTCCAATCGTCTTCAAGATGCTGCCGTACTACACAACACAACGACCGTTTGTAATATTTGCCATACTCATGTTAACATTTAAAACCCGTTTGACCTTATTATTCTGTAATAAAACGCAGGTAGTTTAGCGAGTATGATGAGAGGCCTGTTGTTGTGACTACACACAGTCCTGTACTGTGCATCAGTGACTATATGCTGTGGTGTACTAGTACTGGTAAATCTGTGCAGGATGAGAACTTGTCAGTGTAAAATGGGTTGGCTGTCTTGTTTTTAGTTTTAATGAACAGTTAGTTATTTTCTAGGAGGATCCAGCACAAGAAGTATGTGTTAATACTTTATTGGAAAGTCCTATTTAAGACAAGACAGCAGTTGTTTCTTGTATACAATAGGTGGATTCATTATTTGACAGTGTTTGATCTGTTTTGAAAGCTGTTTTGGCTGAACTTGATTTGTTAAGGTTGCCATCAACCTGCAACCTTAGCTTTTAGGAGTAAACTAAATTGTGTGCATGTAATTTCAAAGCAGTATTATAGTGTTAGTATCACTGTAAACCTGAAGCCAGAGCATTGTTTTTTGTGAATTACATTCAGCACATGTGCAAATTTAAAAGCTGCAGCCCTTAACTGGCAAAGCTTTAAGTCCTGGTGAACATGGTTTCAAATAAGGCATTGCATATTTTATCGCTGGTGGAATGTGTTACTAAAAACTTTGTCCTTGCACATGAGGTGAGAACTGTTTATGTACTGATATTTTACAGTTAAAAAAAAAAAAGTTAGTGAACTTATTGCAAACAATTTAATTACAATTGTTATTTTTACCATCCAAATATATTTAATCCAATACTCAAAGGAATAATATGATCTCTTCTAAAAATCTAAATTTGTGTATAGTATTTTATACCTAGGACTGCATTTTTGACACTAATTAAATGTAATACTGTGCCAAATGTTACATTTCAAAGTGAGATATGGATGGTGGCATGTCACTGATTGAAAAATTGAGATGTTTCCACAAAAAATTGAAAAGTGCAACGGTATGCAAGTATGAATCGCCTTCAGTTTTCCATATATCTAGAGAACCATTTGTCCAGTTATTGTGTTAAGACTGGGTTAGGACATTTTCACAAATTATTGAGAATACAGAATCTGGAGAGATAAGGAGTTGCTTCTGTCTTGAGTAGCTATAGGTGCGTTTACACTTATTCACAAATATTCCGGAACGAGTGGCCTAGAGGATGTGTTCTGGAAGATGTTGCTAGTCTCCTGTTATCCTCTCAAATCAGGCTTCGATTCCAGAATGATTAGAGAATTCCCAGCATACACTGCAAGCAAGCCAGCTACATCATCACCTTGCTGTCTTCCCATGATTAACTAGGCGGTAGCAGTACATACCTTGATTAAATATCCACTGTGTTATACATTACAGGAACATAGTAAATGTCAAATAAGATTAATAATATGTTGCTTACCTTTCCAAACATTTTTCTAATCCTCTTCGTCAATGTCTGCGCAAGCACTGAATATGGTAGTATTTTCAAATGATAGTAATGGAGTTAAGTATTAGGCCTGTATGTTTTAAGTATTGAATCCCTTTCATATTGCATTGTACAGGTCCAAAGAGTGTTTAATATCTTGCAATGGTTGGCATATTCCCAGACAGGAGGCGACTCTACATAAAGTTTTATAACTTTTCACTGTTAGTAAATATCACATACATAAAGCAAAACTTTTAAATTAAGCCAAATATTGATTAATATTATTTAAATTTGAAAGAAGGCTTGTCAATTATCATTAAAAAATCTGAATAAACCAGAAAGTGCATTTGACATCCCAATTGATATTTTTTTTGGAAAATTCTGAAGTAGTATATTGTACATTATCTCTTCTGATTGCTGTGCCATCTATTTTAGGCATTTCACCTTGTAAGTAAAAGCATTCAAATAACCAAGTACAGCAAAATACAGAATTATGTTATTTTATAATAAGTTTTGGTCTGCAGCCCTTGTACCATTCAGAAGTATTGTAAATGCTTCTGCTAAAACAAATAAGTTAATTTATATTGCTGAGAAATGACTAATGGACAAAGTCGTAAAAATCATTTTTTTATTGTTTGTAAATCAAGGCTGAGGTGATAGTGAAATAATGTAAGTTTTTAAAGAGCATTAAACTGTTACAATAGATTATGACATATGTTCAATATAAAACTTTTAAATATTAGTTTAAATTTGCACAATTTACGACCATCTGGTGTCTATCTGGGAAACACAACAGAATGGTGCCTGTATTAGAAATTTATCTGAGAAAGCTGTTATTTAGCTAGAGAATTTAGACCCTCCTTCTAATGTCAACATTATCTAGGGTTAAAAAAATATATATTTATTAAAGTTTGTTTATTCCAAGACTAGGCCAAAAAAAGAACAATAATAAGTTTGAATAATATAACTGTAATGACCATGACCACATGCTTCTCATTGATATTATAATATTATGGTGGGATTAATAGGCTTTACGAGTCTGACAAGTGGAAATAGTCAGTTGTTGCATTTACTTTCTGTGTTGCTTTGGGCAGACCTGCACACTGACCTGCAGCCTTGTAATAGGCAGGTGAGTACTGTATCTGGAACAAGCTGGTAGTCTAAAGGACACTTTGGACTGACTAGTAAGTTAGCTTTCACAAGATTTTCTGGCCACTCAAGAATTGGCACCCATACAGCTATGGCCCAAAGTTTTGCATTACCCTATAGAATTAACAAATTTTGGGCTCCCGAGTGGCGCCTTCAGTAAAAGCACTCCACGTGGCTCCCTGTAGCCTGGTTGTCGCCGGTTCGAGTCCAGGCTATTCCACAGCCGACTGTGGACGGGAGCTCCCAGGGTGTGGCGCACAACTGGCCGAGCGTCGCCCGGTAGAGGGAGGGTTTAGGTTGGCCAGGGTGTCCTTGGCTCACTGCACACCAGCAACCCCTGTATTCTGGCTGGGCGTCTGCTGATTTGCCTGTAAGCTGCCCGAGAGCTGCGTTGTCCTCAGACTCAGCAGCTCTTGAGTGGCTGCATGGTAAGTCCGCAGTGTGAAAAAAAGCGGTCGGCTGATGATACACGCGTCAGAAGACAGAGTGTCTTCGCCCTCCCGAGTCAGCGGAGGGGTGGTAGCAGTGAGCTGAGCCTAAAAATAATTGAACATATAAAATTGGGAGAAAATAGTACAAAATAATTGGCAACAACTAAATAAAAAATAACAAATTTTGCTTCATTTAAAGTTGAATAATACCTGCTGAATAATGTTATGTTACATATTGTATTACATACTGCTTTGCAGTTTTCCATATACTGACAATGAAAAATGTGACATTTTGAAATCTGTAAAAATTGTTGTATAGGTCGCAATGCCGTAAAGTCGCTCACCCCCTTTTTTGAGACTTCAATTTTAGGAAAACACCTTTTTGTGTTTTAAAATACTTTTTTTTTTTACAATTAATTTTTTTCTACATGCTCAACACCAATCAATAAATAAATAAATACATAAATAAAGACAAAGATTTATTCTCGAAATAACCCTTGTTTGCAACATTTTATTTGATTAATAATTTTAGTGTTTTTTTTGTTTTTAGTTAAACTGCTAGAAACTATTCTGTACTCCATTCAAATAAAATGTTTTCTCCATCGGGCCATAAACATTTTCCTCAGCTATCAGCTAGTTTTTTGTTCTCCATTTTAAGTTTGCGTTTGGTTTCGTCTCCAGTCACATACTGTTTTTTCAGCATTGTGATTGCCATATATTTTGGCAAATTCAACAATGAGCAATTTCAAACCTGTTGAGTAGCATTTTTGTTCGTCTGACTGTCCTACTTTATCCAGTCTCAAAGTCACCTGCATTATTACAGCATTGCTGTTAAAACAAATGGAAGACTTGATAGGTTTACTCGGCTTTCTAACCAATAGCTGTTTGCTGTGGACCCCAGGGGCGGTTTCAGTCTGTTCACAAATCAATGGCTCGGGAATAAGGAAATTCATAGAGACTGACAGCTATTGTGTTAACAGTGAATCGGTATAGCTGTGACCAGTATTCCCGCTAAGGCTAAAATGCACACATTTTTCGCAGTAACTGGCAACAACCTTTTCACTCAGTTTACTAGCTTTCGCAAGTTATCATAAATATCAACCTCAATCGAGACTCCAGCCTCTCTAGGTAAACCTATTATTTTGAGACCATTCTTACAAAGCATTAACATAAGCATATTTGCGTCTGTCTTGCACCTGATTCTCTGATTTTCCTCTGTAAAAATGCATGTCACGTTAGTGCAGAGCTCGTTTGGGCATCAATGAATGAACTTTACAGTTTTAACTTGTATAATTGAGTACTAAATCAGAGAGGCACAATCTTCCTGCATTGTTTTGAAGTATACAATGCTTATAGAAAGTCTACACCTACTTTTAAAATGTTCACCTTTTGTTGCCTTATAGCCTGGAATTAAATGAAAAAAAAACATTTTAAATCATTTTATCTACACATCCTACCACACAACTTCCAAGTGAAAGAAACATTGTAGAAATTTGTAGAAAATTAATTAAAAATGAAAACTGAAATAGTTTGGTTGGATAAGTGTCCACCCCCCTTGTAATAGCAATCCTAAATTAGCTCAGGTGTAACCAGTCGCCTTCAAAATCACACACCAAGTTAAGTGGCCTCCACCTGTGTTAAACTGTAGCGATTTCACATGATTTCAAGATAAATTCAGCAGGTCCTGTAGGTTCCCTCTGTTGGGTAGTGCATTTCAAAGCAAAGACTCAACCATGAGCACCAAGGCGCTTTTTCAAAAGAACTCCGGGACAAAGTTGTTGAAAGGCACAGATCAGGGGATTGGCATAAAAAAATATCAAAGGCCTTGAATATCCCTTGGAGCACGGTCAAGGCAATTATTAAGAAGTGGAAGGTGTATGGCATCACCAAGACCCTGCCTAGATCATGCTGTCCCTCAAAGCAAGAAGGAGACTGATCAGAGAGGGTACCAAGAGGCCAATGGCAATATTGCAAGAGCTACAGTCTTTTATGGTCAAGACTGGTCAAAGTGTGCATGTGACAACAATATCCCAAGCACTACAAATCTGGCCTGTATGGTAGGGTGGCAAGAAGTAAGCCATTACTCAAAAAAGCCCACATTGAATCCCGTTTTGAAGTATACAAAAAAAAACTCAGGAGCTTCTGTAGCCATGTAGCAAAATGTTTTGTGGGCTGACGAAACTAAAATGGAACTTTTTGGCCTAAATGCAAAGCGTTATGTTTGGTGCAAACCCAACACAGTGCATCACCCAAAGAACACCATCCCTACTGTGAAGCATGGTGGTGGCAGCATCATGTTATGGGGATGTTTCTCATCGGCAGGGACTGGGGCACTTGTCAGGATAGAAGGGAAAATTAATGGAGCAAAGTACAGAGAAGTCCTTGAGGAAAACCTGCTGCCCTCTGCAAGAAATCTGAAACTGGGATGGAAGTTCACCTTTCAGCATGACAGCGACCCAAAGCACACGGCCAAAGCTACACTGGAGTGGCTAAGGAACAAAAAGGTAAATGTACTTGAGTGACCAAGTCAGAGCCCTGACCTAAATCCAATCAAAAATTTGTGGCAAGTCTTGAAGATTGTTGTCAATCAGCGCTTCCCAAGGAACTAGACAGAGCTTTAACAGTTTTGTAAAGAAGAATGTTGAAATATTGCCAAATCTAGGTGTGCAAAGTTGGTAGAGACCTATCCCAACAGACTCACAGCTGTTATTGCTGCCAAAGGTGCTTCCACCAAGTATTAACTCAGGGGGTGGAGACTTATCCAATTATGAGCTTTCAGTTTTGTATTTATTATATATATATATTATTATATTATATATATATATATATATATATATATATATATATTTTTATATATTTTTTTTTTTTCTCAGTAAAACTATTTTTTCTCCTTAAGTGTCATTTAAATGCATGAAATTATCAGTGTTTCATATTTTATTCTGGTTATTATTATAATGCCAGTAAACCGCTAAACTTAATTTGCTGAGTGCTGTACATAGGATTGCTCTCACATGACATTGCTGGACTGTTACTAAACTGTTTATTTGTTATTGTTATTGTAAATGCCAACAATAAACTAAACAGGTCTTTTGAAAACACCTTTATTTGTAGACTGAACTACTGTGTTAGTGGAAGACTGGAAATATGATTCTCACAACTGTGTTGGACATTTGGTTTCCTGAATTGTAATATAATTCTTGGGTTTTCCTGTGTATTTTAAGTGATGTCTATAAACATTGACATGTTTGAAGTGTCTTCAGGTGCTTTACTTACTATTACAGCAACAACAGTCTGATTGAAAATAAAAAAATAATTGTGGTAATATTTATTAAAGTTACTTATTTTAACTACCAATACTATATTTGTGTTCAAATGCCATATTTATTAATACGTTGATAAAAAGTGGGAAGAAATGGAATTGGTCATTTTTGAAAAACGGAATTTGGTATTCCCACGAATGAAACAGTTAGTAGCCCTAAAGATGGTTACAATTGAAGGCAGTGCAGATGCCAGTGTTTTATGCAGTAGTATAAAGCAATTCTATGCAGGCCACCAGTTGAGCATGCAGTCTGTATCATAACAACTGACAGGGCTGCATAGGATCAGAGGATGATTCAAAGTCAGAGACAGATTTCATGTGCACTTACTTGCTAACGCTGCATATCCCCGGCTATATTATTTTACAGTTTTACATATCTAGAGAACCAATTATAAAATTGTGATGAAACTTGTTTAGGACATTCTTTGGCACAATTTGTTGAGCGTATCAGAATATTGGGATGATGGAGCCTGTCTGTTCGTATAACAGAAACATGGTAATCTTTTTCATGATTCAAATCTCTCGAATGAAGCATCCCTGTAAGGGGAGGTAAAATGAAATTGTCATTCTGCTGTCGTTACTTATCCTGCTAATATATAGACTATTTGAGTGGCTCACTTCATGGTAGAAAAATTCCGGGGTGGGGGCGACGTAAGAACGAATGTCTGGTCATGTTATGTTAACATATTGGCTACCTACCCAATCGAGTATCACTAATCCTTTAAATTAGATGCATAGATCGTTATGTACAAAAACCTTTGAAATGTGGACAAAATATGCAGAGTTCTAAATTAGCACCCCTGTGCAATCGTACTGCCCTCTACACAAAACTTAATTTGACATTTCCTTAAAGTTATAACCCCACTCCTATCTTGCCTATTGGGTGGCATTTGCATAGAAAAATGTCTTGAAAGTGTCCCGCTACTGTAAGACCACCTGTAGACAGAAAACCATTCAACTTTTAGTTTCCTTCCCTGTGTTCAACAGACCTGAAAAAACTTGACAATCGCATCTGTGTTGGAAGCATTTGAAATCTGTTTTTATTTAACGTTTTGCTTTATCTTGTGCAGAGTCTGCTGTTACTATTTCCGGTCAAAATATCTTTTTTGAGAGATCTGCTTCCATGAATATTAGTTGGCACTACAAGCTGTGAACTTGTCAAAACAGTGTAGATGTTTTCTGGCAAACCAGTTTGTAAAGATCTTTTTACACCAAATTATCTGTAACGTTATACTCTTTTCAGAATCAATGATTGTTTCTAAAATTGGAAAACAAGTAGTCCTAACTTCAGAACACTCGGTAAAGCAGTGGTGTCTGATGTAGCGAATTCTAGCAGATACTGCAACCTCCTTCACTTACCTTTACCACAAGAGTTGCAGAATGACTGTATATTCAACTAGTGTATAGTGAGGGGCTGATGCAAGAAACAGTCACAGTTTACTGTAGCTACAGTATAGAACATAATATCTATTTTGTAATATACTTTTAAGTCGTGTCTTTAAAAATGTGTTTCTTACACCCAGTTGCATTCCAGACCTTTTCTTATTGTTCAGAGTTTTTCATTAAAAAACAAAATGTTGATGGAAATTCTACTGTTTTGAATGGTAAGTAGTATAGTATTCATGGTCCCTTTTTAAAGCTGCTGCTTTTGAACAAATAGACAAATCTGTTGCATCAATGTTATGAACCATGTCTGGAATGGCAGACAGGCTTTAGTTAAGAGTTCTTGCATTGATATTCTGGAAACGTTTAAGCATATCCGTAAGGCCTTGTCATTTTCCTTTATCTCTGTGCCAAACGGGAAACAATTAATTTTTTTCCCCTGTTTTTTGAAATTCCAGGCCCAGCTACAGTGAGGTACTTCGAACTGTAACTCTTACTTTGTTTCACTAACCTTACATTACTATAGTTTAGCACAAAGGCTGTTTAAAACTTGAACACTACAACTTCTTAGTATTAATGTCAGTTATTCTACTGAGTTTGAATATTTATAATACATGGGTCTGTGGTTACAGCCTGTATAGCAATAGATTTTCTTAAGTATTTTCCTTGTTCTTTGGGAAATGCCTAGCGTACTGGTGCTTGACACACCTGTGTTGTTAGTTTTGCTAACGTGTTCTGCCTGCATGCATGCAGGTATATTGGAAAAGGTGCTTCTTAACTTCTCCAAAACCTCATCAAAATCAGCATCAACATCCCTTTGTTTACTTTTGTTTGGCTTACCTACTATGCAGATTTTTTGATAGTACGATATATTACCATGGATGTTTTTTTAATTGTCCGATAATTGTAGAAAATGATAGTCACGTGACTCGCTCAACATGGCTAAAGCGGAACAGGCACTTTTCTTTCCAAACAAGGTTAAAATCATTGATGTGGCTATACTTTGGCTACAAAAAAGATGTACAGGTAAATACCACAGATGGCCATCCAATAGCACAATATGTGGAAAAACCACAATGAAAGCAGGAACAACGTCAAACATGATGTGGCACTTTACCACCTGGTGGAGTTCAAAGACGTCGGTGAATCTCAGTCACAGCAATCAACAAGCAAGGTAACTTTAATAACAACATATATAGGGCTCCAATATTTTGTATTTTTGTTTAAATAATTTTCTTTGAGATTTTTTTTGGTGTGATGCCCTCCCTAGACTGTCCTTCATTGTAACACCACCCTCGCTTATCGCCGCAATTGTACCTGGAACAGATATTTCTCCCATTATACTTTTATTTGTCCTAGCGCATCAAGTTGATAACTTGTTCAGCTGAAATGTATATATTTAGAATATGATTGAAAATATGTTACATAATTGTCTATTTATTAATTTTGCAGTATTGTTACTGTGTGCTTCGCGGTCCAGTTGCTTTTGGTGGTGTGTGTGTGTGTGTGTGTATATATATGTATATATATATATATATATATGTGTGTGTGTGTGTGTTTCCTTTCTTACCAGAATGTAAGTATATGAAGCCCAAGCAGCTACTATGGGCATGCCTACTTTAGCAACTCATTTCTGTTTTACTACAGCTATCCAGCAGCACTATTACAAGGCTTTTTCGCAAGCAGGCTATTTCTAGTCTCTCGCTGTACAGGGTGTTTGAAGCGGACAAGCTGGGTCTTATCAACTTTCTGCCAGTAGAGGCCCCCCCATTGCTGCGCTTGTTCAGCCTAACAACCTGTCCTTGCTAGCCAAAGATGTGGTGTGACCAAAGAAAGCATACATGGCTAGTCGGTTTTCCGCACACCTGGCTAACTACAATAGCATACTTGTAGCTTACGAGGCTCAGCTTATGGGGTCCCTCTCTGAGAGCAGTAGGCCCTCGTCTCAACAACTGGACGAGCTGCGCCTAATTTCCAGGAAACTGCTACGGCTGTCCAAGCTTAGCCGACAAGCGATCAGCTGAAACCTGGCAGCATTGGTGGCTGTGCACAGACAGCTCTGGCTCTCCCAAGCATGCGTGCTTGACGTAGACAAGACAGCACTGCTAGACATTCCAGTCACTCCAGGCCACACATTTGGTCCCGCTGTAGATGAGATGCTACAGAAAGCTCCAGGACATTGGTGCCACAAGCCCAGGGCTTATTCTCCAGAAGCCATTTGGACTACTGGGAACAGTGCACCACAGACCCATGGGTGCTCAATACTGTGCAAACTGGTTACTCTCTCCAATTCCAACATGGTCCCCCCTCTTTTCCGAGGCATGACAATAACAACTGTCACAGACCCGCAAGCCGCTCCTCAGGAGGTAGCAGCTCTTCTGCAAAAGTGTGCCATTTGTATAGTAGACCCACCCAGCAAGAATGGGGGGTTCTACTCTAGGAATTTTCTTGTGCCAAAACGGGATGACGGCCTCAGACCAATCCTCGATCTCAGGCAGGTGAACCTGTATCTGAGTCAGAGGCTGTTCAAGATGTTTACTTCGCAATGGCTGTTGTAGTTCATCAGGCTAGGCGACTAGTTCACCATGGTGGACCCGAAGGACTCCTATTCCACATGCCAGTAAAACCAGCGCACAGGAAATACCTGAGGTTGTGAGCCTTGTTTGGGAGAGCGAAAGTTGACCTTTTTGCTTCTCAGGATTCAACACATTGTTCCCTGTGGTTTTCAATAAAAGGAGAAGGAGGACCTCTAGGGAAAGGCATGCTGGCACACCCTTGGCCAGCGCATCTACTCTATGAGTTCCTGCCACTGGCACTGACAATACCGGGTCAGGGTCTCCAGGCTCAGGAGAGTTTGGTTCTTCCCTCTGATACAGCTCCTGAGCAACCAGCTGTGGGAGCTGCCCATGCGTAACGACCTGCTCAGCCAGCTGCAGTCTCCCCAGGGGCTCATTTCCTGGTGGGGCAATTTTTGAAAGCCACCTGGCCGCTTAGGCCACCAGTGAAGGATATAACCCAGGGTTTGTACTCTGGTCTGGAAAAAGTATGGAAAAATGCCAGCTGATTTCCAGGTCTTGAAAATGCTTCAAAAACCATGTCTCCGTTATATAAGTCTTGAAAAAGTCTGGAATTTTGCTAGTATCAGAGGAGAATGAAAATAATTCAGCGATTTATTTTTTATTATTAATAATTGACCTCGAAAGCTGGTCAGCAGCTCTAGCGGCAACTGTCTAGTCAATTTACTAGTAGCAACTGTATTGCTTGCGACCAGGTCATGCAAGGATTGCCCCGTGTAACACCCCTGACAACTCAAGCAATCCTATCCAGTCAGCACACTTGTGTGTGTCACATGACGCTGTCTGCTCCAGTGAAATGAGGGGTAAAATGGACAGCCAAAGTATATGCATTTATATTGAAGGCTATGATTTTTTAAACAAAGTTACAGACTGGAATTACAAGCTACTGTACTCTGCTCACCAAGGGTCACATTTTGTTGTCTTGCTGTTACCTTTATTAAATCTTTAACATTATTTTCCAACCCAGAAAAAAAAAAAAACATTGATCACTATCATCACTGCTTTCTGTAGCCCCTGTGGTATGTATAAACGTAGCATGTTAATATCGCTTTTAATGTTATTAATAAAATGTACCGGTAATTTTATTTTAAATGTATGGTGCAGCAACAGTCTCTGATCCAAAGTCAGCCGAGTGTAGATATACTATTTACATCTTCGCTATATGGCCTTCATTATGTGATTTAAATACTGATTTAAAAAAAAAAAAAAAAAAAAAAACTGCTGCTGATGTTGGCTCTAAATAAGGAACCAAGATTGAAATTATCATTTGCAATTGAAACAAAAAAAATAAATTCAACAAACAGGATATAGCCAGAATACTGGGTGCAGCATGCCACAAATAGGTACTGTACTTGTAATTCTACTTATTATTATTATTAGTGGTGGTAGTGAAAAATACTGTAGTAAAGAATCAAAGAATAAAAACAGTACTTTTATTATTAATTTAGCTAATGCTTTTATGCAAGGTGACTTCATTAAATTACTATAGCAGCTTATATTGTTCGTTTTGGATTGTCCTTTTACTATAGCAAACAAAAGGCTTTGGACCCAAACAGGGTTGTTATTGCGAGGGTGTACTGTATTTAGTATTCGTATGTTTAATGTACGCCACTTGCACATTTTAATATATAGCGCGTGCACATTTGTTTTCATTTTTGTTATTTTTCACCTTCCATAGTGTTCAGCTTTTAACAGAGGGTATAGAAGTTTGGATCAGAATCCAATATCATCCCTTACAAAAAACGTAATATACTGCAAGTATACTTGTGCCAAAATTGTCTGGTTTTAGTATATTCTTGGTATCATTATACTATCCTATTTTGACAACTTTTTTATATTCTTTTTGTAAGTAATGCAATGTAGTTCTCAAATAATGGACATTTCTTAGATTGTATCTTCTCTTTTGCATACCTGCATTGTCTCTTGCTAGATATGCACCTCCAGATTCTGACAAATACTTTTAGAAAACCAGGAGCAACTTCTGCTCTGGATCAAAAAGCTATAATGGTCTGCGGATGACTGTCTATGTGGATAACTATCAAAAAAAGTGTGGAATTTCGATGTTGAAAAAGTGTATGAACCCTGGTTAATAACCCCTCGCAGGAGGTTAAATGTAGTGCCTAATGCACTGACAAGACCTCCGTTTGAGCTCATGCATTCATTCAGCTGAGCTCCAGTTTTTGTCTTTCAAGACAGCTTTCTTGCTTGCAGTCACCTCTGCTAAGTGGGTGAGTGAGATTCAAACATTTTCAATATTGAAACTTGTCTCATTTTTGCAGAGGCCAGAACGAAGATTACATTTCGTACTAATCCGGCTTTTCTACTGAAAACAATCTCAGCTTTCCATATTAGTCGGTGGAATTGGAGGCTTTCCACTCCCCTCCTTTTCAATCTGACAGGGAGCGTCAGCTCCATACGCTTTGCCCAGTGTTGGCATTAGCGTATTTTATGGACAGCACCAAAAGCTGAAGACAGTCGGAACTATTTTTTGTCTGTTATGAAACTAAGTCACAGAGACGGGCTTTGTCTAAACGGTGTCTATCCAAGTGGAAAATAGGTGCAATACAGACTGCTTATGAACTGGCCAATCTGTCCCCGCCTGAGAAGCTGACTCATTTTGTGGTGCTTAATATTCCCTACTTGAAAGGGAACGTTGGGCTATTGTTTTAACCGTGGTTCCCTAAAATAGGAATATTGTTCTCGTGGGGGCGGAGCAGCACTACGTCACTCTCCTCTGACAAGTGACGAATTTTCAGGTTCGGGTGTCTTAAAGGGGAACACCCTTTTATTTGGTGGTTAATATTCCTATTTCAGGGAACCAGGCATAAGACAATAACCCAACGTTTTCCATTTATTTCTCCGCCTTCGGTCCTCCTCTGACACTTGTCCAATACTTTATTGCCTGTGCAAGCAAGGTTTAATTTTCAAGCGACAGACAAGCAAATCAAGTGTGAGAAGGAAAGCAGGTCGGGAGAGGGGAAGAGGGAATGGGCTTGCCCCAGGTTCAGCTCCTCTCTCAGCACAAAAGTAAATACATTAGGAAAGATATAACCACGTAATGGGTCTAATATTTATTTAGTTATAAAACAAATGCTGAATAACACGTCTGTTATTAAGTGCCAGCACAACTTTTATTCAGTTCTACAGGCTACCTCGGGTAAAGTTGATAACAGTATTGAAATGTTTTCTTAAATTATAAATGAAATAATGACAAAACAAAAATAAAACATACGTGGAAACTTTATAGGGAACGTCATATGCCCATACTCTATAGTTCCATGTTCACAGGTTGTAGAAAATGTTTTTTCTCTTGTATTTTTAGTAGAGAATCATAATTTTGAAGTTTGAACAGTTAAAAAACAGTAATAAACCCAAAAAGTAATTTTAGTGGATCTTTTTCACCTTTTTTTTTTTAAATAAATTGGAATGTTACACTTTTTAATTTTACTTTTGGGGTGGTGGTTTTATTTACAGACTACTGAAAAAGAAATGGGAACATTTGGTTGCAGTTTTTTACTATGGTGTGTGCCTTACAGAAAGCAAATAGTTAAAATGTATTGAGAGAGACAGATGCTTTATTTTGTATTTGTTTCTAAGTACATTTAAATAACGTGTGTAAATAAAACATATCAAGGAAAAATTAGCTTGCAATCCCATTTGGACAGACTTAAATCATGGTATCAATTTTCTCTAAATATTAATAATGTTAGGGGAAATGTAGCTTCCTTGTGTCGCAGACTGTATCCCACAGAGAAAAAAAGACATCAATTTTATTAAATTTATTTTTATTAACTTTACAAATGAGTTGCAAAATAACTACTACTATCATGATAATCGGTGTATTGTGTGCTCACAACTGTTTGTCCTGGAAATGTACTATTGTTTCATCCCTACTCTGCAGCAGAGCTAGCAGATGCAGCTGCAGGTAGAGCAGATGGATGTTTGTCAGAGAATGTCGGTGGCAAGACGGCTTCAGCTTGTGTTCTAGCTGATAGTTCTTGTGTAAGTAAACTGAAAAGGTCTGTTTCTTGAAGTCGAGTACCCAGAAGTTGGAAAAATGTAGTGAACAATAACTCTGGAATCCTATTTTAGTGTCAAGTGGAACATGATTGTGGGCTTTAAAGTGAACTACAGCAGATAACCAGCACGTGGAAGTTTATTATAATGTGATGAATATGTTTGCTTTACGTAGTGGAAAACCTATTTTGCCATGTAACTTGTCTATTTTCTCATATTATGTTTGTAGTTAAAAGTAGTGTGCTTTTCATACTTGAGTAGAAATATACATGTGGAAAATCAGAAAGGTAAATTTAAGCAGCGGGAGAGTACATCGCTAGTATCTTGTCCTCAGCAGAGGTCGCTCTAGTTGTTCTGTTCATACATACCTGAAACGCACATGCCCAAAATTTTGCATCCCATCCATCAGATTCTAAACAATCAGCTGTTAACACAAAGGCCAATAAACTCCAAGGATGTGCGTTTTGGTACATTTTTATGAACGTTTAAACTCTGCTATATCATAGTTTAAACAAACTGTTTATGTATGTACATATGAATACAGACACACTTTTCTTTGTTAGTATAACAGTAGACCGTTCCCATGACGAGGCAGGATTCAAAGCAGAATACAAAACAAGTCAATGATGATGGCGGTTCTGGAAAGATGTATTATACCAATCGTTGTGCCTCAAGACACTGTCACGATGACAAGTTGCTTTTTAAAAGAAAATAAACCATTTATTTTCATTTCAGTTTGATGATAATGAGTTATCAGGTTACAGAACAGTACTGTATCATTTGTGAACAAATCACTATAGGTGTCAAGAAGGTGTTCTTTTAAGCGAAGTTCCTGTTCCTTTAGCCGAAGAATTTACAAAAATCAATTTCTCCCAAAGTGTGTTTCGTTAGGCGAAGTGTTCTCTTAGGAGGTGTTCCGCGGAGACTACTGTACATGTACAGTCAATCTGCTAACCGCTTAGCAAAAAAAAAAAAAAAAAAAAAAAAAAATCAGATTGACAACTGCTTCGACATGTTGTCACAGACACTGGCCTGGCTCGAAAAATGTTAAAGTAAATATCGTTCTTAATATTGCTGTGTAAGCCAAATATAAGTCTTATTACTGCCACATACAGGACGGGAGTGCACCTTAATCAAGGCTGTTAAATTCCAGAACAGGTTTTTTTTTTTTAAATGTATTACGTTTTTTGCTGTCATTTTGCTGCAGTGTAATAGATTACCATGAATATGCATGTCTGCGTCCCTTTCCCATTCTGTACCTCTCGTGAATGCAAGGCAAAATATTTCAGTCCAATGGATTTTTTGCATCTAGGACGCAAAATGTTACGTTAACGCAACCTCTGTTATCTGTCCCTTCACTGAACACATTGTTCTCACTGGCAAGCAGCAATAGAAGCTTTCCACCAACTGCTGTTTTGGTTTCACAGTGTTGCCAGATGTGCTTTTTATCTAATTTCCCATTAACTGGACACTATTCCCACAACTAGGAGCACTATCAGCATGCTCTGTTTAAGCATGACTTAGGGGTATGTGGTGTGGTGGTAGCAATGTAAGTTGCTGATGTCATTGTAGTGCACTTTTTGCCCTGGAATTTAAGATGGAAAACAAATCTGCTAAATGACATGCAATGTGTTTTTTTTTTTTTTTCCCTCTATGCTTTCAAACACAATTCCTTTACAGTTTATATAAGATTTTCTGCCCGTTGACATATTACTTAGTTGGATCACAAACCTGAAAGGATGTCAGACTGGCTACATTTTTTTTTTTTTTATTGTGTTTGTTCGTATCTTGAGATGCCAATACAGAAACAAGTGCATTTTATGTTTTAAGAAAATGAAGAATTATATCCATTGTGTATGTAAAGGGATACTCTGCCCTCTTCTCATGTTGTTCCTTTTTAGGAAGTATAAGCAACCTCTGACAGAGTGATCTATTCTTGGGCAAGGTGGTTATGATGTGATTCAATAAGAAAATTGACACTGATGGTGAGCTTGTTCAATAGGTTTTAGCTAAAAAGTGCAAGCCCAGGGTTAAAACTTGCTTGAAAAAAATGACTGAATCTCTATGAAATGTTTGATTTGTAGCCGATTTAAAGATGCCTAGAACACAAAACAGTGCTGTATAGTCTGAGATAGTCATAGGGTTTTTTTTTTTTACAATTGGTAAGTCTGGAGAATCTGCCATCACTGCAAATCCTTTGTTTGAAGTATATGAACACGTTTGAGCCCAATAAGCGTGTTTGTACTGTATTTGAGAATTAGTGGTGTAGATACAAATGTAATGGTGAGTTTTTAACATACTGTGTCTCGAATAACTACAATAGTAGCACAGGTTTAACATCACATTCTCAATCTGTAAATGGTTCTAAATGTACATATTTTGTGTAGAAAACCCAGAACCGGCTTGACGAGAGCATGTGTGGCGCCAACCTATAGAACTCTACGGCCCTGAATGCTTGGTTTCAACAGTGAAGGGCTCTGGTGGTTCTGTAATGTTGCGAGGTGCATTTTCCTGGCATGGTTTTGGTGCACTCATGCCCTTAGAAGGCAAGGTCAATGCTAATCACTACTTAATGGTACTGAGTGATCATCTTCACCCCATGTTCAGCATTTCTTTCCTGCCGTGGGGGGAGGGGTGTGTCTTCCAAGATAACAATGCCCCCATCCACAGAGCACGTGTGGTCGCCCAATGATTTGATGAGCATGACATGGATGTTATCAGTGTGTCATTGCCTTCTCAGTCACCAGATCTGAACCCAGCTGAGCATTTATGGAATATTCTGGAATGGCGCCTGAGACAGTGTTTTCCACCTCCATCAATCAGGCGTGAGTTGATTGACTTTCTCGTGGAAGAATGGTGCCGCATCCCTCCTGCAGAATTCCAGAGGCTGGTAGACTATGCCACGGCACATACTGGCCGCACGTGGTGGCCCAACACCCTATTAAATGACTTTACATTGGTGTTTCCATTTTTTTGTCCACTACCTGTGTTTTCCATGCAGAGTTTCGATAACGGACACTTCAGAAGCAATTCATATTCAAAGCACTTTTTTTTTATTATTTGGCATACAGTACCAAAACAAATACATAGTCAAAACAAAGTGAAATGACATTCTGCTTCCCTCTCTACAAAATTAGTTCCAGTGTCACACTAATATTGTTGGGAAATAAAACGTAATAATAATAATAATAATAATAATAATAATAATAATAATAATAATAATAATAACAACACAATGTAACACAATTTTTGTTCCTGGGTAGTAAGTGTTATTTCCTAATTGCTTATGCCTCAAAAGTATAGAAAATGGCTATTATTCCCCACAAACTTTGCTTTTGTGACCAGGACAGATAAATTTCAAAATATCACTATTTCCAATGAGAAAACGGGTGAATTTGTGTCTTTTCGTTCACATAGTCAGAAAAAAAAACAACATATGAATCCAAATTAACATGTATTTATACTAAAGTAATACAAAAATGACTACAAAAGATTTAGAAGTGAGTAGTTTTTTGAGATTTATGATTATACTGTAAATTTATCTATTTATAATAGAATAAAACAAAAATGTTCATTTTACCCAAACACATACCTATAAATAGTAAAACCAGAGAAACTGATAATTTTGCAGTGGTCCCTTAATTTTTTCCAGCGCGCTGTGTGTGTGTGTGTGTGTGTGTATGTATGTATCTATATATATATATATATATATATATATATATATATATATATATATATATATATATATATATATATATATAATATATATATTTTAACTTCAAACTAAATTGGAAAACATTTTGGCTTACAAAAATCTCTTGTTTTACAGTATTCAACTCATTACAGTAATTTACTTTATCATTCTAAGTCACATAAGTATCATTACCGTAACAGACTATTATTTTTAAAATAGCTGTAATTACTTAAAGAATAAAAAAATTATCACGTTAGTCAAAAATACACATGAATTCTTCTACATTAATACATGTTTGATGTCACTTAAAGGAAGGTGAGTAGAGTTGTTAGGTTTATTGAAATATGCAGGGAGACTGTTCACAGGTACAGGACAAACAGATTACTCGTTCTTATAATTTTTGCATGATATTAAATACCGTTCTGTATAGATGGTTCTCCTCCTTTCGTCTCTCTCTCTCTCTCTCTCTCTCTCTCTGACACTTAACCAATAGGAAAAGGACAACACATTATTCTGTTACTATGTACCATATGTACATCGTATCCTAATATTCGCCCTTACTGTGGCACTAGAGCAGTCTGATATGCAACGGACTACTGATGATAAATTACTAAAGTGAATGCGTAAAAAAATGTGCGTTTGACATTTGCCACGTGACCGGTTATATGGCTAGCATATTAAATGTTTTACCACTTCTTTTGAGTTTATATGTTTAAACTTCCCGTCCCTAGTATGTGTGTTATTATATTTGTTTAGATTTGTTAATTATTTCTTGGGCATATGCGGTCGATATTCAATTGAATAATGAGAATCAATTCAAACTTGGCCGCATAAAAACGTCACTAGCTCCGCTCAGGAGGAGGAAGAGGTACGAGTTAGTGAGAGAGAAAGGAGGGCGATCTAGATTCCGAGTAATTATATATATCAGGGTTGTTTAGGTTCTAGGGGGCAGGTTACAACGTGCTCGCCTGCGTACACGTCAAATCAGAGGATTTAATCAGATATGCGTCGCACTCATTTAACCGTCACAGAACTAAAAATTCTATATGGTTGGATATGTGAGTCCTGACTATATGAAACAGTGGCATTAGTTAGTGTGTTTTATAGATACAGGAGAAATAGCTATTTGCTCCTGTTTTGTTTTTTTGTAACCAAAATTACAATTAACAATCATCTACCTATTATGTGTTCATTTTTGGCATGTGTAAAATCAGGGTTAACATTATAACAAAATAATCTTCATGACAGATTAAATTAGCAATTTTTTAGACACTGAATAAACTTAATATCCTGTTAAGTCATTGTCTTTCTTAAAATTGTAGTGTTTATTTTACTTTTGGTCTATAAAATATACTTCATTCCTTTAAATTGTATCCACGTTGTTTTGTAGTACTGTAGGTATGTGTACTCCACTGTCCAATATGATTTGTATTGTACTGTGTGGTCCAGTGGTTAAAGAAACTGACTTGTAACCAGCAGGTACCCCATTGAAATCCCAGCTCAGCCACTGACTCATTATGTGACCCTGAGCAAGTCACTTATCCTCCTTGTGCTCTGTCTCTGGAGTGAGATATTGTTGTAAGTGACTCTGCAGCTGTTGCATAGTTCACACACCCTAGTCTCGTATCTTGTAAAGGGATTTGTGATGGTGGTCCACTATGAAAAGCGCTATATACAAATAATTTTTTTTTTTTTTTAAATCTTTAATTATTATTATTAGGCTTCCCAGCCAAAGGTTTAAGATATATATATAATTTTTTTTCTTCCCAAAACTTTAAACTGCTGCTGCTTCGAATCTGTGTGACTGATCAGGTTCTGACTTGGCAGGTAACAAGCTGGATACATGGCTGTCAGATGCTGAAAAAAATTTGCTGCTGTGTCCTTGCAATTGGTGCCGTGACACATCTTTCGATAAACTTTTGAAATCTCTTCTTGGGAACTTGTGAAGCGATTAATCTGGAACTTGGCATATATCATCATCATCCAAACCCGCATCAAGTTTGCAAAGCAGAAGTTGCTGTGATAAATTCTTTAAAATGGCTGTCACAAATCTTATTGAAACGCGCCCTTGACAGCAAACTGCTGCTATTTGAACACTGTTTGACCAACAAACTCCAAACTTGGTAATTATCGTCCCAGTAACAATGGGATACAAATAAGTGAAAATTGTGATGTTTTATAAAACAAGATGGCCGCCGGGTGTATGTTTACGTGTGAAATTTCAAACTGCCTCAGTTGACAAACGGTTTACTTGACTAACTCGAAACTTCACAAGCATCATCCTTGACACTGTAGCAATAAAACTGACTTTTAAGAAACTCTTTTAAACAAGATGGCTGCCTGACCCATTTTTGGAAAAAAAAAAAAAAAACACATTCAAAATCTTCTGTAGAGATGCTAGGATAGTATAAAACGTTGTCAACCTTAGTTTTCATCATCAAGACTTTGGTACCATTGAAAAATGGCATTACTTTGCCACGTCACATGGAAAAAGTCTGTGTGATGGTGTGGGATGTGCTATTAAGGCAAGAGCAGCACTAGCTAGTCTACAAGGCAACATCGTTCTTACCCCTTGCCTGTTGAATGGGCGAAAGGACACGTAACTGGTGTGCAAGTCATGTTCGTCTCTCAAGAACAGGTGAAGATAACCACCCTCTCCTTAATGCCAGGTATGACTCCCCCCTAGCTATCACCGGCTCCATGGAAGCACAGCACTTTGTAGCCGATACCCCAGGCAAGATAAAGGTCTCATTTACCAGTTTAAAGTACAGAAATCCATGTGGTGACAGTGTTGAAAGGTGCAGTTGTCCAGGAGGATTCAGTGAAATGTGCCCTGGAGAAGTTGAGAACATCTCTGATGATGGAGCACAAGTGAAGGTTATGTATCCTGCCAGACCAAACACCTTCATCTTGCTCCCCATTCCAGTTCACGCCTACAATGATTTAAAATTTGGTGATTACTGAACTTTGTGATGTGTGGTTTCTATAGCAGTTGTTAACCAACCACATTCTGCATGCAACTTTTTAAAATGATTCCTTTTTGTGTAGTCATATACATATATACTTACTCATAAGAACTGATTTTTTTATTTTAGATTCCAGTAGCATTAGATGTGAAATTCTAGTAACACCAGAAGTTGTTAACCCCTCAAGTTCCTTAAGTTTACCACGGTAATCTATTTTTGTGTTTTCTATCAGTTTGTTGTTTTTAAAATGCAACTAATTGAAGTTTTGGTAGTTTAAAATATGTCGCTGTAACAAAGAAATCTAAGTTCCACACGCAAGTCATAAACCCTCAGCTCCAAGCTAGTGCCACCTGAAGCACACCCTGTCACTTTTTACTCTAGATCTAACACCAGTCACTTTTAGGTTGACATTTGCCAGGTCACAACTCAACGGGGAAATGCCATATATATACATATACATACATACACACACACACAGTGGCTTGCGAAAGTATTGACCCCCCTTGGCATTTTTCCTATTTTGTTGCCTTACAACCTGGAATTAAAATTGATTTTTATTTGGATTTCATGTAATGGACATACACAAAATAGTCCAAATTGGTGAAGTGAAATGAAAAAAATAACTTGTTTAAAAAAATTCTAAAAAATAAATAACGGAAAAGTGGTGCGTGCATATGTATTCACCCCCTTTGCTATTAAGCCTTTAAATAAGATCTGGTGCAACCAGTTACCTTCAGAAGTCACATAATTAGTTAAATAAAGTCCACCCGTGTGCAATCTAAGTGTTACATGATCTGTCACATGATCTCAGTATATATACACCTGTTCTGAAAGGCTCCAGAGTCTGCAACACCACTAAGCAAGGGGCACCACCAAGCAAGCGGCACCATGAAGACCAAGGAGCTCTCCAAACAGGTCAGGGACAAAGTTGTGGAGAAGTACAGATCAGGGTTGGGTTATAAAAAAATATCCGAAACTTTGAACATCCCACGGAGCATCATTAAAGCCATTATTAAAAAATGGAAAGAATATGGCACCACAACAAACTTGGCAAGGGCCGCCCACCAAAACTCACGGACCAGGCAAGGAGGGCATTAATCAGAGAGGCAACAAAGAGACCAAAGATAACCCTGAAGGAGCTGCAAAGCTGCACAGCGGAGGTTGGAGTATCTGTCTGTTGGAAAACATGGATTGAGAATTGATTAGGGGTTTGCTACGCATGTGGACTAGCAGAGCTATACTGGTGTTCTTTTCTGAAAAGAGGCTAATATTGCAGATAGCAGACTGTTTGGTTCAAATTGCATGTACTGCTAACCACTGATAGAGATGAGTCTACAAACTGCCCAACAATGACTGCAAGCTAATGAGATAACAATGCTATGGACTAGAAGGGAACAGGCTCTAGACTTCAGAGAGATCAAAAGAGATAATCCCACTGGCATCAAAGGGGGTCGCAAGGAGATAACAAAAGGCAGATGTATGGACCTTTTGTCTCCAGGAGTGTGAAGAATGCACATGAGTTCAGAGGTTGTCACACTAGACTACACACACAGACACACACATACATTAACACTCACACAATAAATTAAATTACCTTGACCATTGGTTAATGTCAGAGAAAGGGGAGGTGGACCATCTATACAGAAGGGTATTTAATGTCACGCAAACATTGTAATGTTGAGTATTGAATGTCCTGTACCTGGGACCAGACTCCCTGCATATTTCAATAAACCTGGCAACTGACTGAAGAAAAGGACTCTGCATTTTCTTGAATCTACTTACTCACCATCTGTTATTTTTGTAAGTTACTTCACTGTCCATAGGAGCACTTTAAGCCGTACACTCCACAGAGCTGGGCTTTACGGAAGAGTGGCCAGAAAAAAGCCATTGCTTAAAGAAAAAAATAAGCAAACATGTTTGGTGTTTGCCAAAAGTAATGTGGGAGACTCCCCAAACATATGGAAGAAGGTACTCTGGTCAGATGAGACTAAAATTGAGCTTTTTGGCCATCAAGGAAAACGCTATGTCTGGCGCAAGCCCAACACCTCTTATCACCCCGAGAACACCATCCCCACAGTGAAGCATGGTGGTGGCAGCATCATGCTGTGGGGATGTTTTTCATCGGCAGGGACTGGGAAACTGGTCAGAATTGAAGGAATGATGGATGGCGCTAAATACAGGGAAATTCTTAAGGGAAACCTGTTTGTCTTCCAGAGATTTGAGACTGGGACGGAGGTTCACCTTCCAGCAGGACAATGACCCTAAGCATACTGCTAAAGCAACACTCGAGTGGTTTAAGGGGAAACATTTAAATGTCTTGGAATGGCCTAGTCAAAGCCCAGACCTCAATCCAATTGAGAATCTGTGGTATGACTTAAAGATTGCTGTACACCAGCGGAACCCATCCAGCTTAAAGGAGCTGGAGCAGTTTTGCCTTGAAGAATGGGCAAAAGTCCCAGTGGCTAGATGTGCCAAGCTTATAGATACATACCCCAAGAGACTTGCAGCTGTCATTGCTGCAAAAGGTGGCTCTACAAAGTATTGACTTTTTGGGGGGGGGGGGGTGAATACTTATGCATGCTCAAGTTTTCTGTTTTTTGTCTTATTTCTTGTTTGTTTCACAATAAAAAATATTTAGCATCTTCAAAGTGGTAGGCATGTTGTGTAAATGAAATGATACAAACCCCCAAAAAATAAATTAAGACCACAAAATAGGAAAAATGCCAAGGAGGGTCAATACTTTCGCAAGCCACTGTGTGTGTGTGTGTGTGTGTGTGTGTGTTTACAGATGTATCATAATATATATATATATATAGATAATATATATATATATATATATAATTATATATATATATATATATATAATATATATTTATACCGTAAAGAGGTGAGCCCGATTTCTGAACTCGGCAGGAGTTATTTAACTCCCACAATTATTTGGAAACCATGATCCCATTAATGTACATATTTTACCAACCTACTATTCATGACCACTGAATGCACAAACACAACAAAAAATAAATAGATGCAGTATCCAAAATATAGTTGGTGTTTTAAATAAATTGTTGGTGTGTTTCTCTTATGTGTGTTCCTTATAAGTGTTTGAAATTGGTTAAACTAGAAGCTGTGCACAGTAGTTTGCTGGGGGGTTTGCTGTCTAGTAGCTGTGAATTGAGCCTTGATTACAGTGTGTCCTGTCACAGACATGATTTCCCTTGTCTCTAGACCAGCCTCAGAAAGTATGTTTAAGTAATTTTGTATGTTATCAGATTAGTTGTAGATTAGAATATTAAGGGAATAAGCCGGTATTTGTGCACAGATTGATTTTAAAATATAATACGTAGTTAAGCACTTCAACGTTCCAGCGGGCATCTATGCAAAATAGAAGCCTGCTAGATCTGGAAGCTGATTGGCTGTATTTTTTTTAGATTTACATGCGGTATTAAAAAAAAAATGCTTATGAGGTTATCTTTACAATATTTTATTTTAAAAATAAAATACAGAATGCAAATCTCATGGCAGTGTGTTGATGTATGAATTGATGTATGTATTTATTTTTCAGTGCGTAGTGCAGAGAAAGAATATTGTCCTTCCAATGAAGCACAGTTTCAGTTAGACAAGATGTTAGATGAGAAAAAATAGCTGTAAAATGCTGTATGCTGTTTTAAAAAAAAAAAAAAATGAAATAAAAGAAAAACATATTTTGTCTGCAGAATTTGATGCCGTCTACTGTAAATAGCGTGCATTTTGGTAGCAAAAAATGCAGAGAAACCTGGCAGGTTATACACAAGTATAACAAGTATTTTAAAATCTCTGTTCAGCAGTTACAAAACAAAGAACGTCAAGAAAAGAGTTAGAGTTCCACAAAGCAGCAGTAACAGTTCGCAATCATTTTCTATCTGTGATGCAACAAAGTAAAACACCTGTACATCATGCATTGGATTCAGCTTATAGAGAAAGAGTGGAAAAAACAGGCAGAAGCTATTTTTATATCTGAATAACTCCCAAATATTGTTTATTATAGCACCGTGTAACAATTTTTTTTTTTTTTTTTTTGTTCCTGGGTAGTAAGTGTTATTTCCTAATTGCTTATGCCTCAAAAGTATAGAAAATGGCTATTATTCCCCACAAACTTTGCTTTTGTGACCAGGACAGGTAAATTTAAAAATGTCACTATTTCCAATGAGAAAACGGGCGAATTTGTGTCTTTTCGTTCACATAGTCAGAAAAAAACAACATATGAATCCAAATTAAAATGTATTTATACTAAAGTAATACAAAAATGATACGATGTTTTTCGAAAATCTCACTCATCAAATTTAGAGCTATTATGACATTTAAATTTAATTTTGGAGAAACTGTAATATTGCAAACGTCACCAGAATTTAAAAAAGGTCTCGAGAGATATATAATTATATAGATATATATATTATATATATATATATATATATATATATATGCAATATATATATATATATATATATATATATATCTATATTATCTTTTATAGACCCTTTTGCTGGGAAAACGGACAATCACTTTTCTCTAGAAAGAAAAAACAATTCACGAGATGTCCTCCACAAAGCTGCGCAAGTAAAAGAAATGCACAAGACCCAATGATGTGTTGCATCTGATAAATATTTGCATACTAATTTCATAATCGAGTGAGTCACAAAAATGTGACTTGGTATATTTTTATAGTATTTTAAACAATCTCTGTCTGTGTAATAGATATGAACACACACATTTTTCTTTGTTATATGCTAACAGTATACAGTTCACATGATGAGATGGGATTCTAGGCACTGTTTGTTGCCTTCATCTGTGTATGTTCATATTTTTATGCATTCCAATAACAGCAGCAGCATTGCTGTGTTTGTGCCTTAACACTAGCACCGTCATAGCTGCTTTTTGAATGGCTTTTGCAATTCAATTTTAAATATCTCTACTTATGTGAATATCTTATGCATGTCCGTTCTTCAGTGTTACTAAATATTTGAATTAAATACCCATAAGCGTTTCAGCTGCAGAATCGTAAAAATGAATAAGTTAGAAGCACTTGCTTGTGCAACCGCCAGCCCGCAGTTTATGCGGCACGTTGAAATCAGTACACTATAGCCGACAATTTACTTTGGTCCTTGTAATAAATCAAAGTCTTTGTGAAAGAGCGTATTATATATACTCCTGTTGAGTGCTGAAACACTAATGAAAGTCATTCTACACATCGTATTCTTTTTCTTGTTGTTGTTTATTTTATTAGCAGTTGTCACAAAATATACACATTGAATCACAATACAGTGTGATATAGCTAAGCCACTTTTCTCATCTGCCCTGTCCTCTGAATAGTTACCACCAACAACTCAAGCCGTGCGAGCCCTCCTGCACTCCACTATACTGTTTAGGCACCTTGAGTGTGTACAGGTGTAAACAAATATAAAATGTTGTTATTCTAAGCTCTGCACAAAACAGTGACCATCGGGACTGATGCTAAACAAAAGCTAGAGACTGTTGCATTTTAAAACGCAATGAAGTACGGTGTGGATATACTGGATCAAATGGCACGGATGTATTCTGTCAAAGGTGGTACTCGCAGGTGGCCTGTGGCTGTTTTTTATAATGTTTTGGACCTGGCAGCCATCAGTGGTTTTGTACAAGTTGAACAGCAACACAATCACTCGGAGGGTCTTCATTTTGCAGCTAGTCCTGGAGCTACGGCAGAAACGTTTTGATTGAAGACACAAAAGCCGGCGCTGCGCCCACTGGGACACAGAATAAAAGACAATGCCAGGTTGCTAAATGCAATAAAAACAGAAATTTTGTTGTCTGCGCCCGCTGTGAAAAGGCAGTCTGTGGCAAATGCACTGGTACAGTTGAAAAGCGTGTTTTCTGCGTAGATTGTACTGAGAAAGCTGTAGTAGAATTCTGAACAGACAGACAGCCTTTTGAACTCAAAGCGCTTTCATGTTGCGTAAGTTATGTTATTTTTGTTTTATGCTATTTTTATAACAAGTTATTTATGTTTTATAGTCTATTTTTAGTAGTGTTTCATGTTTAATGTATAGGCTCCTATGTGCTCTTTTTGAAAAAATAAGCATTTTTTTAATTTTCAATGTAAATAGTTTCTGCTCTTAAAATGTTTTGCATGATGATCATAAATAAAAATATTAAGTTGTATCTGATTGTTTTTTCATTTTCATTTTGAAGCAGTTTTAAAATGAAGCCACATATTTTGCTGGTGCGACGGTTGTATGTAGTTTGAAATCTCAGCGGTTCTAGTGTTAATCAAAGATTCTTGAAAATCTGTACATCTGCGGATACTTCATCTCCCATTCAAAATTGCTAAAATTAAATGTTAGTTAAATGAACAATTCACGAAACTCGAATGTCCGAACATGAAAATCCTTAATTTCTGGTGCTTTTGTAAAAGCAAAAATGTAATTTATGTTGCTGTGTCAGTGTTGAAGGTAATGCAGTTTGCCCCAAAAAAATGCTTTCTAGCATGACTTCTGTGGGGGCTCTTGCTATCTAAAGAGAAGGATCAGTATTTCAGTTTTGGTTTGAAGTGATGCAGCTCCCTGATGTTATCCAATGGCTTTCTGTTCTAATTCTGATTCAGCAATACAAAGTCTGCCACCATGTGTCAGGGCAATTTTTTACAGTCATAATTAATATCTTTACGCAGTAAAGCAGTCCGTCGCGTATCCGACTGTGTAAAAAGTCTTATGTAAAATGAATCCAGTTTTAATAAGCATGTATAAATTAGGCGACCAGTTAATAATTTGAACAACTTTGCCTTCTTTTCATTCTCGTATGATCTAGGGTTTCAGTTGATCACTCCAGGAAAGTAACACTGTTTCAAAATACTCTCGGCTTTTGTTTTATTAACAGTTTGAGTTGATCTAATACAAAATAATTGTTTCTTCTATTGTATGACAACATGTTTTACCTTCCTGAAAACTTACTGTAATGAAAGTGTTTTGTTTTCTTGTTCTAGAAGAGATAAAAAAAAACACCTACATTATTCACTGATTTGTGATTTGGGAGTTTAACTGAACTGTTCAGCTAAGTTAAATGCTTTGCTTGAAGTTTAGCTGGGCAATATGCTGCCCAGTAACCATTATTAATGGCATGAAACCAATACCAGCTCTCTTTTAATGCACTGAATATAATGACATTTGGTTCAGAAGAGCAAATACCTATGTTTTGTTGCAAGCATCACCACATTAGCTCTCTACACATTTTGTTATAAATGTGCTTAAAAATTCCTAGAACTCAATAACCCTTAGACATTGTGTTCTTCCTATGGTAAACTAAGCTCAACCTGTCTGTCTACACTGTGTGGGAGAAATTTGTAGTTGTAATTGAGTGTACTTTTGTAAAATCACATTTCAAATCTTAAACTATCGGACTGCAATACTGTGATGTTAATTAAGTTTGTCTTCCCCCTTCCTTCCCCCAGAGCATTCCTATTGATCTACTTCAAAGGACTAGACAGTAGTAACAGAGGGTCATAAAGATTTAAATTGGAGAATAGCTGAGATTGTGTGCTGTGCTTATCTTTACAGCCTTGTCTAAGACAAACAAAGCTGATTCTTATCTGTTAATTAGCATATCTGTCTGAAAGACAGTATACAGTTTTCTTCCTATACAGGGTTAAGAAGTGTGGCACCTGGTGGATACAAGGTGCCATGACTTTCTCCCATGAAATGAATTGTTACCGTGGAACATTTAAACTGCGTGTTACGAGACCAACTGCATCGCAACTTTGTTTTTCAACAACGACCAAATCTCCAGAAGAAGTATTATGTTTCAAAGACTTTCAGATTCAATAAAGTACTATGTTTGCGTGGGAAATATCGACATGCAAACAACAAGTAAAAATGTTTAATACAGCATAACACTTCACTAAGATTAAAAATGCCAACAATTTTACTTTACTTACTAATTGAGACAAGAGAAGACTTGAACTAAACTGATGATATTGTATACAACAGTAACAACTATGAACGTGGGAACCATTTAAACATTAATTGAGTTTATCTACAAGTTTGAAGTAACTCTAAATAATTACTTAATACTGAATTCAATTGAAACTGCTTCCAGACTGAACTTATTGAAGCAAAAATGTAGTTTTCATTCTAGTACAACAGACTCCGCTTAAAACCATCACTGTACGTAATGTGCATGCATGAAGCCTGCGTGCTATTAAATATTTGGTTAAATGTTTTACTGCTGCTTGTTTCTATACTTATATAATTCTAGTACCATGATTTCTAACTTTTCTATTCTTACTTTTGTGAGCTTTAATAAACTTAATCATTTGTATTTATTAAGTTTCTTTTTGCCTGTTATGAGTACAAAAGCATTTATGATTGATTTGAGATCCTTCACCTATGAGTGTGTGATATTGAAACTGGAAAGCAATTCTTTTGTAACATCCTTGTATTTCTTTTCTATTTTGTTCATTGTTCTTTTGATATGTTTTAAGTATATGGAATTGTGAATACAATTGAGAAATATGAAATTTGTTAAGAACTAAAACTAGGCTGATGTTAAAGATCAAAATTACATTCATATAGTTTTTTAAAAACTGTAATATGTCTCAATGCTAAAATTCTAGGTGATGCAAATTTTTTTGCTTTAGCTGTACAGGTACAGATGGTCTTTGTGTGAAACAAGGCTAGGTTGTTCAGTGGACCAGAATGTGACTGAGTCAGTATGCGTTGCGTTGCATCTCAATTAAAAAACAAACTAGAGGCAAGTGATACAGACTCGTCACCTGCTCAGTGTTAGTTTATAGTTGATGGATTTTTTAAAATGATTATTAGTAGTAAACAAACCTGAGACGTTTACACATAGCCTTATTCAACATACAGAAATAGATAGAGAGAGAAAGGTTGACTGTAAAATATAATTAATAGACTGCAGGTGTCTCTTTATGGGTCCAAGTTAATAGGTTTTCTAATGATAGACAAACTATTACCTAAAATGGTGTTCATGGTTTTTTATATCACTGCACACTCCTGTGCATGCTGTTCCCAGTGCTGCTTGCTGTATGTTTATAAAATGTTGCAATGGAAAAAAAGATACTTGGATTTGACTGCATCTTATCTGGTGCTGTGCCAAGTTTCCTAAATGAGCACAATTCTGCCCTCCTTGGATGCAAGTTAAAAAAAAAAAAAAAAAAAATACAGATAGCAGAAAGAAAGAAAGGGACTTGAAGCACCCTGCACTTTGTGGTACAGTAGATCAACTTTAAAATTCCTTCAGTTTAACTATTGATAAAATAATCCCTGTCTATCTTTGTTCTATTATTACCGAGACGGAATTGTTTCTCTTGTCTGGTCTGTGCAAATAAACAATTGAATTAAAAGGGATCGGTTTCAGTACAAATATTACATTGCATATTCAGTTACTGACCTTAATCTGTTTTCGTCCTCATTCTAATGTAAAACAGAACAATCTATGTTATGTTTTGGTAGCAAAATTAATTGCATTTCTATGACTAAAACATTATTAGTAGTAGTAGTAATATTATTACTTTGGCAGTATAAAAGTAATTCAACTGAGTGTATCTATATACAGAAGTATTGCTGTAAATAAAGTAAATTGGCTCAGTAAAGTAGTTTTAATGTGCTGTAATTATCTCGTTTTTTTTGTCTGTTTTTTTTTATTTGCAGCTATACCGTGAAACACACAAATAACTGTTGGTTTCTGTTATTAAAGGAGATTACACCAAAGCCTCAAGTCAAGCCCCCCATTAATGATTAAGCTGGAATTGTTTTGATGCTTTGGGAATTGTAAGTACAGTATCTAGGGTAGCTTCTAGTTAAAGTAGAGTCAGGAGCTTTCTCAATCTCACTGAGTTTATAACCTAGACTCTCCCACTCACTCTGTATCCCAGGCTGACCTCTTCTATCTCACCTGGGTGGCCCCTGTGTAAACAGAGCCTTCCAAGCATACCATAGTATTATTTCACAGTGTACTGGGGGAAGCTGCGCTTTAAAATTTAAATGGCATTTAATTATCAGTTTCTTGTTTTCAAGATGCAATCATAGCAGTGAATTTATGACATTTTATTTTAGAGCCTGTTTATTTTGTAGGTACAGTACAGTAGACTATTTTGGTTGATGAGAGATTCTGTTAATGTTCAATTTGTGTATCCGGGCATCTGGGAATTGCTATGATAACGGGGTTTTACGCCATCCCTGAATGGTGCACGTGTTTTCAAGCCTGCTGAAAGCTGACCACTGTCTGTGCAAATGTGTAACAGAAGTCTGTGTTCTATAGAGACGAAAGGTACCTCTGTATAAAATAAAAATATTATTATTAATTAACCGAAATGCCTGCATGCTCATACTGTATATTTCCTGTGATTTAAATGCACTACTTTTAAAATGAACTTAAAAAACAGTTTTTAATGCAGCTGCAGATAACAAATTGCAAAACACAATGTAATTGTCAAGTCATAGAAATACAAACTACTAAAGTTATCTTACCTTTTTACAATACTCTGGTCAAACACTGCAAGAAAAAAAAAAGTTTTGTATAAAATGAAGCTTGTATTTTGCATAATATTGAACACGCATGGCCCCTGCATGGTTATGCATAAAGTAGGTTTTTATTGGTTTATCCTTCTCAGATAACAGCAACATTGATACATATCAAAAGCAGAATGTTTTAACTTAAGAAATAAACAGTATTATGCTAAAGAAAATTAAAGGAAGATAATTGTTTTGCTTTTATAGCCCCAATTGTTTTAATTACATTTTCTTTTTAATTTAAATGTGTAGTCAGAAAATAACTAAACCTAAACAATAACTTTGTTTATTGGTCAGACACAATAGTATGTGGGGATTGCTGTGAGTAGTTCTACAATGAAAGGTGTGTTTGGATAATACTCGCTAACAGTATTGGAGGTGAAACAATTATTCAGGAAATGGTAGAAGTTTTGTAATTTGTAATCTTTCCACATTTCACGTAAACTTTGGGGGTAAATACAGTATACCGGTTTTATGGTAAACCTTGGTATAAACTGCCACGGTTTTGAAATCGCAACCACTTTCTATACCATGATTACCGAGCTCACGGTATCGGGGCGTTTTTGTATTCTCCGTTTGCCCATCGGTGAGCCGCACTGGTGTTTTGGGGGTTTGTTTGTTTGTTTGCTTCCCAATAATTTTAGTTTATGAATGAGCAAGACTGTGATGCAGCAGCTGTTTCAGCCAATTGTCGTACGGGTGCTGGCATTTAGCATTTCAACCAATTGGCACTAAGCAATACTATGCAAGGGCGGGCATTCGTGGTTTCAACCTATTACTGGTTGTATCGGCACCTGCTACGAGAGATGACATTTACTGTATTATGCTTTCACTAACTGATGTCTGATGGCAAACCTTAAAAATAATGCATGTTTTTATTTTTCAAGCCTGCATAATGATTATACCTTTTCTACCACAGAATATAATTTTAAAAAAATTGTGCGAGACAAGTGGTTTATGAACAGTAAGTACACAACTTTATTATGTATATTATTTAAGTAAGCTGCCAAATGTCCTGGAAAAATATAAATCAATTTTCTGTTTTTACATAACATGTGTAAACTGTACTGTATTACTGTAGATACCCTACCCCCTTTGCTACCTGGTTTTTATTTTGCCTCTTGAAAATCAGACTGTTAGCACATAGAAAGCACATTTTCACCACACTTCTTTTTAAACTTGTTTTTAGTGCAATCACCATAATTTTTACGAAGTAGAACATATAGTAGGCATTGTGATTAAATACCTCCACAAAAGGAAACTTGAATTACTAGCGAACTTCCTTCTTGATAAAATAACTTGCTATAAATGCATTCATATATTTTAATTTATTTACAGACCAGTTCATTAGTGTGGTATGATTAAATACAGACATTCTACTGGAATACTTTGTTTTTCAAATTTGATGGAAACTTTTTTTATTTTAGCAGAAATTTAACTACAGCAATTTAACATTAAACATTAACATTGTTTTAAAACTTTAAAGTGTTTGTTAAAAAATGACTTGACCACAGTGTATTTCTTAAATAGCCATTTAAAAATGGATTACAAAAAACGTGCCATACCGTCAAAATTTTATACTGTCATATCCCTACAACTAATACGTATCGTAGCATAACAAAAAAACATCTCCCTAAGAGCTAAGCCACCTCAGAACCGACTTAAGTGGCTACTGTAAACGGTCCCCCTTAGTTTGACATTTGTGTGGGGTCGCAGAAGTAGTAACAAGATTTTTTTTGTGACATTTTGTCATTTTACTCTCTGTTTTTTTACTGTGAGTCATTTAGAAGGAACAATAGCTATCATTCAGTACCTTTTCAGAGAGAGAGAGAACTTTTTTGGTACTTTTAATGTTACTTTATTTTCATATTAAACAAAACACACAATAAATCAAATAACACAACCCTCCCTCCCCTTTTTACATAAAACTCCTTAACCTTGATCCAGACAAATCAACTTCAGGTTTTACATTTTTAGCAAAATGAGAGAGATTGAGAGTTAAAGCTAAAATGTAATGACATATTGTGCTGTAATGGATTGATTTGAAAGGAACAGAACATTGAAAGGCTCCACTACCAAAACAATTGCAGCTTTACTTGCAGTAGAAACCTGACATTTCTAACATGTATTTCACATTTTCTGACCAAACCACACAAGGCGGAAGTGTGAGTGGATCTATTTGCACTGCAGCTTTGCAAAGTGACACTCCGTATTGCTCAACATCATTAGCATGAGAGCGTTCACTGGTTATTTGTGTATCTTTACAACTGATTCAAAATACATGTAAGGCTGTTAAGTAAGTGTGAGCATCAATAATATGAAAATATACCCGAGACCTAATTTCTTAACGTGGGTTTCTTGCCAAGGTCAAAAATATGCTGCCCTCTAAGGAAAATAAATATTCCTTGTTAACTGAGCTTTTATTTTTGTAGTGTTTTAGCTATCTCTCCCACTGTCCCCCAAGTTATATTCACTCTGAGATGGGAGCGTAGACTAGTAAAAGCAAAAGCGAACTATAACACAGTAGTGAGGAGAGCATAGAAATTCTGACACATTATATTATTTCATAAAAACCATAACAAACCAGGAGGCATTAAACTTACTGTATTAGCATAAACAAGTAAATGCAAGAATTTAATTTGAATTTTTTCAAGTAATATCAATGGTCTAAGTTAACAGCAGATTAGTAGATGATCCTGCAAATATGCACAAAAGTACAAAGGCATATCAAATGGTGTATATTTGTAGAGTGAGCATATCACTTCAAATCCTGTGTTCCAAACCTCTGTGATTTCGTCACATGTTCACTAAAAAAAAAAAATGAGCTGAGGCGACTTATGGTCACCAGCGTTCCCTCTAAGCTTTTTAGATACTGAGAAACGTGCTGTTTTGACAGAGAAAGGGTAAATTATCAGTGAGAAACCTTTGGCCACGCATGAAACCTTGTATTATATTTTTGTTGCATTATATAATTTTGAAATAATATTCCAACACAAGTATCTCAATAATTTGACAATTTACTTTAAATTTAAACAAGACATTTATTGTGACTGTCTCCTGATTTTGAACAATCCTCTGATCCTGTAATAAAATAAGTATGCAGCCGTGTACTAGCGAACTTCCTTCTTGATGAGCGCGGTACCTTAGGTCTTAGTTTTTCAGCATAGAAGAATGCAGTGCTTTGCCATTGTTGCTGTCTTATTTGCTTTCTTATTACGTGTTTACAACTGGCATTATGATATTTAATGGTATTGACTCGTACATGATCATGCGAATTACAGCAAAACTTCAAGAATGCTATCGCACCATCCTCAAAGATAATCTTTTTTTTTTTTTTTTTTTTTTTTTAGCTCTGTCTTACTGAAACATTACTTTTTTTCCTTCGTTGGTGCAGCCGCCATGTTGAGTTTCAGCAGAGACATGGAGTGAAATCACGTGGTGAATAAACTCGCAAAAACATAAAATAATGCACATGGTCGTCTTCAATTACTGTACACTTAAATGTGTATTTTTGACCAATGTGCTGATTACATTTTTACCAGTTTCAAAACGCTTGATGATTTCTGAAATGGTGTTTTTTTTTTTTAAAAGGGAAATAAATTAAGAACGGTCAAAGTGTGAGTATTGTGATTTTTATTTATATTTACCAGAGTGTTTATACTTTTAAATAATGCATGAAGATTGTGCTTCACTGATTTTAGTATTCAGTTATACGACAAGTTAAAAACTGTAAAGTTCATGAGCAGCACCGTGCAGCACTCTGTAGAGGCAGTATCACCAGATGCTTGCTTCGCCCACTCTGTACCAGTAGATTCGCTGATGCCCAAGCGAGCTATGCACTAATCTGAATTGCATTTTTACAGAGGGAAATCGGAGGATCAGCTGCAAGACAGACACAAATATGCTTATGTTAATGCTTTGTAAGAATGGTCTCAAAATAATAAGTTTACCTTAGGCTGGAGCTCGATTTTGAGGTTGATATTTATGATAATAATGATGAAAATTAGTAAACCTGAGTGCGAAGGTTGTTGCCAGTTACTGCGAAAAATTTGGTCATTTTAGCCTAAGGAGGAACACTGGTGGTCACTACCAGCTTTAGCTGGATTTAGACTGCTGGCCTACAGGGGGGAGCTTCTTCATATCCTATTGCCAGTTTACCCAGCTTTCTACTAGTGCCTTGCTGCAGCTGTCATTTCTAGAATAATTATGAAGGTATGCATGCAAGGTCAGAAAGACTATACAAGTTAGTTATTTCTGATGTGTCTGCAGTAGCAGATCTGACTTAAGAACTTTGCAGTAGTTAGTGGCTGAAAATGCATTAAAACAAAATACCGATCAGTTAACATAGAATGTTTAGAATTTCTTTTAAACCAGAAAATTGATTATGTTTATCTTACAGGAAGCAAACCCAGCTCTATGTGGTAAGCTAAGCGACTGGAAACAGGAAGTTTGTGTTACACTCTTGCGAGCTTGGTTTCCTTTTAGTTTTCAGTACATAAGAACATAGAAAGTTTACAAATGAGAGGAAGCCATTCGGCCCATCTTGCTCGTTTAGTTGTTAGTAGCTTATTGATCCCAGAATCTCATCAAGCAGCTTCTTGAAGGATCCCAGGGTGTCAGCTTCAACAACATTACTGGGGAGTTGATTGCAGACCCTCACAATTCTCTGTGTAAAAAAGTGCCTCCTATTTTCTGTTCTGAATGCCTCCCTGTCTAATCTCCATTTATGACCCCTGGTCCTTGTTTCTTTTTTTGGGTCGACATTGTCAATACCTGTTAGAATTTTGAATGCTTGAATTAGGTTGCTGTGTAGTCGTCTTTGTTCAAGACTGAACAGATTCAATTCTTTTAGCCTGTCTGCATATGACATCTTCTTTGCACTCTTTCTAGAGAAGCAATATCTTTTTTATAGCGAGGTGACCAGAACTGAACGCAATTTTCAAGATGAGGTCTTACTAGTGCATTGTACAGTTTTAACATTACTTCCCTTGATTTAAATTCAACACTTTTCACAATGTATCCGAGCATCTTGTTGGCCTTTTTTATAGCTTCCCCACATTGTCTAGATGAAGACATTTCTGAGTCAACAAAAACTCCTAGGTCTTTTTCATAGATTCCTTCTCCAATTTCAGTGTCTCCCATATGATATTTATAATGTAGATTTTTATTTCTTGCGTGCAGTACCTTACACTTTTCTCTATTAAATGTCATTTGCCATGTGTCTGTCCAGTTCTGAATCTTGTCTAGATCACTTTGAATGACCTTTGCTGCTGCAACAGTGTTTGCCACTCCTCCTATTTTTGTGTCGTCTGCAAATTTAACAAGTTTGCTTACTATACCAGAATCTAAATCATTAATGTAGATTAGGAATAGCAGAGGACCTAATACTGATCCCTGTGGTACACCACTGGTTACCACACTCCATTCAGAGGTTTTTCCTCTAATCAGTACTTTCTGTTTTCTACATGTTAACCACTCCCTAATCCATGTACATGTTTTTCCTTGAATCCCTACTGCGTTCAGTTTGAGAATTAATCTTTTGTGCGGGACTTTGTCAGAAGCTTTCTGAAATCGAAATAAACCATGTCATATGCTTTATCGATGTTGCATCCTCAAAAAAATCAAGCAAGTTAGTTAGACACGATCTCTCTTTCCTAAAACCATGTTGACTGTCTCCCAGGACCCTGTTACCATATAGGTAATTTTCCATTTTGGATCATATAATAGAAGTCAGGCTTACTGGTCTGTAGTTACCTGGTTCAGTTTTGTTTCCCTTTTTGTGGATCGGTATTACGTTTGCAATTTTCCAGTCTGTCGGTACCACCCCTGTGTCAAGAGACTGCTGCATGATCTTGGTTAGCGGTTTGTAAATTACTTCTTTCATTTCTTTGAGTACTACTGGGAGGATCTCATCCGGCCCAGGGGATTTGTTTATTTTAAGAGCTCCTAGTCCCTTTAACACTTCTGCCTCAGTTATGCTAAAGTTATTTAAAACTGGATAGGAACTGGATGACATGTGGGGCATGTTGTCCGTATCTTCCTTTGTAAAAACTTGTGAAAAGTAATCATTTAATATATTTGCTAATATATTGTCTCTTAGACATTTAACCTCCTCTTTGAATGTTCTCTTGCTGTTGTAATATTGGAAAAACATTTTGGAATTGGTTTTAGGCCCCTTAGCAGTTCTCCTGTCCATTGTTTCAAGCTGTGAATGCTCTGGCATGGCGCAGGTGAAGGAGCAGCAGTGTAGTCAGTGCACTGGGAGCAGCTCCGCATTGCAGAAACTGGATGGTTTAGCCAGTCGGTTCTTTAATAAATACCGCCAGGGGACACAGGAACAGAAGGCACCGCAGAGAGAAGGTCCCCACATCTCTGAATACACCATCAATTGGGACAGATGGAGTAAGTGTTAGATAAGCTGAGCTGATAATGCAGGTTGGAACAGCAAGCAATACCAAAGTGACAATGTGTTTATTTTCTTTGGGGTCGGTCACACTATTGAGAGAAAGTTATTGCTACATTATTGGCTGTAGTACGCCTGTAGCATGCATTTCTATGATGATCGAGCTTAAGATAATTAACTTAAGTTAGGTTGAGCAGCTAGCTTCATGGAATAAGGGAAGGTAATATAAACAAATATTTTAATTACCTTGTGATTTCAGGAACATGCCTTTTAGAGTAAAATGACACTCGCTGCGAAACCAGTGTTCGTGTAGGGTGCGTTTTCTATTGTGGGTTTCTATCAATGTGGTTCTTCTGACATCCTCCTGAATGCCTCCTTTTTTTAATTTCATTTAAAAGCAAAAATATAACAAAACATAGAATCGTTGTGTATATCTTACAGCATTTAAGTTTACTGTTACTGTATAATAATGTTTGTCTCAAATTCTGGTGGCTTGCTGATTTTTATTTTCTAGAATAATCAGGTTAAATATGTTACCCAAGTGCAAGAAAACAGCAAATGTGTTTCAGGAAATGCCCTGTTGCACTTCATTATATCTTGACTTAATAAAGGTGTGTGTTGTGTGTGCAGTAACTTAGTGGCCCAGCCACAGCACCACAATTTAGTTTTTAAAACCAAGCAAATGTGTTTTTAAATATGCATTCTATTATCAAATCCAAAGGCAGAAAAATCTACAGTATATTCAGAAGTTTGCAGCTGCACTAGTACCATGGGGCCCAATCTTCTAAAGGTTTGCGCACCGCGCAGAGGGGTGTACGCGTTTGCAAATGGACGTTGTGCTGAAATTGTGCCAAGTTGCCATATTTGAAACGTCATTTTGCGCGTCACAAACCCTTCTGCACTGTGCAAAAATCAAATGGGAGGAGTGGCCGACAGTATGCGTGATCCTGGTATATTCGAAGGTATGTGCCAAGCACAAAACTAGTTTTGCATGGCACAGAATAACGCTTTTAAAAAGCAAGCCTTAACTTAGCGCACATCCCTCCAGCACTCGCACAAGCACTGAATTGCAGGAGCTTTCCAAGGTACCACTATGGAAAACACCCAGCGGTCACACAAAATTCCACAGGAACCTATATAATAACTTTGTGAACTGCTAAATCAAAGGCTTTCTTAATACTATTTAATGTAGCTTAATCTCATTCCCATCCTCTCTCTTCCTTGTCTTCTCCTCTCCCTCTCCTCACACTCTCAGACAGCACCGATTTCAGCACGTCCCGCTCTGTCAAAGGGTGGTCCGACAACACACACTGTTCACCCCAGTATCACATGCACACTTTGCGGTGAACATTGTAAGAAGTTCAACTGTTTAATTACTTGCAGAAAGTGTACTGGGCAGATTGCTTTAACGTTACTGTCCAGTGCTTGTGTCAGTTTGAGCCTGTGGTAAATCAGGCTTAAATAGTCGAGATATACCCTCTCCTCAGCAGGTACATTCTTGTTACAGAATGAGGAGTAGGCCAACAGTAGTACGGTATGTAATATAGACCAAGCTGGCAGATACAAAACAACTATCTGTATAATTAAATCAACAACAGTAATAATAGATCCTTACACAGTAGTATAAAACCCCACCCTACACATCGATCAATCTACATTTTTAATTTCCTTACCTTGATATTTACATTGATTTTAATATCGGGCATACAGCAAGCTATATTGATTACTGATCGGGGATTTGTCAGCGTTTTGAATGCAAAGTTATTGTTTGAGAGGGGCTGCATTCATTCCACTGCACTTTCGACCCGTTTTTATTTTAACAACAATAATAATGGTAATCCTGGAATCACCTGGCTTGCAAAAGTATTCAGACCCCTGACCAATTCTCTCATATTACCGAATTACAAATGGTACATTGAAATTTCGTTCTGTTTGATATTTTATTTTTAAACACTGAAACTCAGAATCAATTATTGTAAGGTGACATTGGTTTTATGTTGGGAAATATTTTTAAGAAAAATCTGAAATATCTTGCTTGCATAAGTGTTCAACCCCTGTGCTGTGGAAGCTCCCAGTTTGCACCGATGAAAGAAATCGCCCTAACGAAGACACAGTTACTTTACCATTGGCCTCCACCTGTGAACCATTAAAGTTGCTGTCACATTTTCTGTATAAAAACCCCGCTGTTGAAGGATCATTGGTAAGGCTGTGAATCTGAAGGAAAATGAAGACCAAAGAGCGTTCTACAGAAGTTAGAGATACAGTAATACAAATGCACAGATTAGGGAAAGGGTACAAATTAATATCCAAGTGTTTGGATATCCCAGTAAGCACAGTTGGATCAATAATCAGGAAGTGGAAGCTGCATCACATCACTCAGGCACTGCTAAGAAAAGGCCGTCCCTCAAAACTCAGCGCTCAAACAAGAAGGAGACTTGTGAGAGAAGCCACAGAGAGGCCAACAATCACTTTGAAGGAGCTACAGAGTTCAGTGGCTAGGAGTGGAGTAATGGTGCACCAGTCAACCATATCAAGAGCTCTGCATAACACTGGCCTGTATGGGAGGGTGGCAAGAAAGAAGCAGTTACTCAAAAAGTACCATCTGAAAGCATGTCTGAAGTTTGCCAGAAAGCATGAGAGTGACCCAGCTGTGATGTGGGAAAAGGTTTTGTGGTCAGATGAGACCAAGATAGAGCTTTTTGGCCAAAACTAAGCGCTATGTGTGGCGCAAACCTAACACTACCCATGCCTCAAGACACACCATCCCTACAGTGAAGTATGGTGGTGGCAGCATCATGCTGTGGGGATGCTTCTCATCAGCAGGGACTGGACATCTTGTTACAATTGAAGGAAGAATGGATGGAGCAAAATACAGGAAAATACTGCATGAGAATCTGCTTCAGTCCGCTAAAAAACTGAAGCTTGGGAGGAAATTCACCTTTCAGCAGGACAAATATCCTAAGCACAAGGCCAAAGCAACATTGGAATGACTCAAGAACAAAAAGGTGAATGTCCTACAGTGGTCCAGTCAAAGTCCTGATCTCAATCCCATTGAGAATCTGTGGCACTATTTGACAATTGCGGTCCACAGGCGTCATTCAACCAACCTGAACAACCTGGAGCAAATCTGCCAAGAAGAATGGGCCAAAATCACTCTGACACTGTGTGCAAAGCTGGCACATACTTAGCCCAAAAGACTTAAAGATGTTATTGCAGTGAAAGGTGGCTCTACCAAATATTAATGTGTGGGGGTTGAATACTTATGCAAGCAAGATATTTCAGTTTTAATTTTTCTTAAAAATATTTCCCAACATAAAACCAAAGTCACCGTACAGTAATTGATTTTGAGTTTCAGTGTTTTAAAATCAAATATAGAACAGAACGAAATTTCAAAGTACCATTTGTAATTCAGTAATATGAGAGAATTGGTCAGGGGTCTGAATACTTTTGCAAGCCACTGTATATATGTGTGTGTGTGTCATATATATATATGTGATTCCAGGATTTACCATTCTTATTGTTCGATATATGTGTTTTGTTTTTTTTAGCAGACACTCTTATGGGCGATTTACAGTTAAACACACAGAGACACGCATCATAAAAATCAATTAACAGCAATTTCATTTAGGCTATAATATTAATCCTAACCAAAACAATAGGCTTCCTAGCTATCGGCTTGGAAGCAGAATTGACATCAAATCGGACTAATATGTATAAAATGGAATCTGTAAATCAGTTTAAGGCCAGTTTAAATAAGAGCAGTTGCAATACAGTAAGTATAGTTATATTTAAGAGCAAAGTTGGGTACGAGCAAGTAGTAACTGCAGTAGAGTATTTAATTATGGATGGACAAAACCAGTGGCCACCTGCATGTACATTTTACAGGAGAAAAAAAAAACAGATAATAACAGAACATAACAGAAAACTAAGAAGTAAAATAACACTGCACTGATTAACTGAATAGGTAAAATGTAGCCTACTCATATTTGAGACACTTGTCAAAATTAAGACGACAAAATCAGAGGCATCGTTAATTCACCTCTCTTCTTAGGAAACAGCCTCAGGTAAATCTGTAAAAATCTGTGATGGCCCTTTAAATACTGGGCTTATTCACCATGCTGATGACTATGATAATGATAAACATATGTGGACAAATGTCATATGCAATTGCGCTGAATTATTTTAATTGTGCTAAAGGCTAAATTTGAACGAATATGACAAAGTTTGTGAGGATCGTTAGGGTTTTGCAGTGTGCAGAAAGATTCCATAAAATGTGCATATTGCTAAATGCTCAGCAACATTGGTTTTGGAAAACTGCTGTGTGGGGCTGGTTTACATCGCAGTGCTCACAGGGCTCAAACAAAGGCTCCCTTTACTTTACAAGCCCCTCACCTGGAAATTCTACAAGATATAAGGTCACAGCTGACTGTTGATTTTATTTTTCAATAGGGTTATTTATTTCTCATTAGTATCAGTAGGCCTGCTGGTGTACATGTTTGATCTGTATTCCATGCCATTACCTGTACTGTGCCATGATATGGGCAGGGGGCATGGTAAGGCAGGGAAGTTGAAAGGGGGAGACTTTCAACAGGAGAATGATTAAGGGTTACACGTGCAGATTGGGGCTTCCAAATGGATGAGTGTTTTCGGCATTGCGGATTTGTTTTACAGTCTATACTTCTGTAAACATATGTACTGTACAGTGTTGATGGCCACGACGGCAGGTTAGTGAAAAGAGACGGGGCGTGTTTGTATGCAGCGTAATTCTGAGCTACTAAAAAAGCTGACTCCTTGTTGACATTTTATTAGCATATCGCTACAATATATTTGTTATATTTTGAATAAATACAGTATTCTAATGCTGCAGGCGGGGGTGCCAATGCTACCGATATGTGTTGAGGTTTTGATTCTGCATTCCCTGTGCAGGTTACATTTCTGTGTAGAACAGGGGGATATTACATACTGTACAATGATAGCACCTTGTCTGGGTAATGGTAACGGTCCATCGTTCTGCACTCTTGCTTGACTGTTGTGTGCAGTTGCTATATTGGTAGTGAATAAGCAGACAGTTTTGCGAGGCGCAAAAAACTGCAATATTCCAATGTCGTGCAATTGCTTTGTGCTGTATTGGAATGTCTCTCTTTTTTGTGTCAAGCTGTATCTTTTTGCGAGGCTCAAATTTAGTGATGGGATTACGTGAAGATTGAAGATAGGCCCATGGTATTTACTTTTCTCTTGAATATCAACAGGCAATACTTGGTGGTAATTAGCTAATGGGATAACACATTTGTCACAAATCAAGCACAGAAGTACTATATACCATTTCCAAAAGTAGTATTTGTTCCTTGATACGTAATATTCAAATTGCAAGAAATATTATATTGTGTCGGTATTGTATGTAAAATGAGAGTACAAGAAACTGATGTTTATTTGGATTTATGATGAACTATACTTATAATAGAAAAAAATAAATGTAATTAAACTTCCTTTTGGTGTAGAAAAGGATTTCATCCCTTGTTGTAAGCATTCATTAATTGCCATTAGATATCTAATATATAGCCTCTGTGCTCTTCAAAATCTTTACTGTCTCTTTACTTATGTCGAGTGATTCATGTGTTTAGTAGACTACTGTATTTCAATTTAAATATCTCTATTTAAAATATATCTAGATTCTGTTTTTTTCTATGACAAATGTACCTGTCTTTAAATATGTTTTATGCCAACTCTATTTATATTAAAAAGGAAACAAGCCGATAAACTAAGATGTCTTTCTACTCCAGAGAAGAATGATGACGCATTCTTTGCATTTTAAGTAGTGCTTTTTTATAATGCAAACACATAATTAATCATCACAATCATTATTCATTTGTTTTATGAAACAGTTAGTGTTGTAGCTACAACCTCCAAGTAGCGACGGTAAAGCGATCATAACTGTAGTTTTAGGAATATATAACCTATGTAGAAAAATAGTTGAACTTATTTTTTCCATGATTAACTTAACTGAGGTGGTTTTAATGATGCTAATTACAACATTAAAGGCAGGCAAAGCGCTCAGAAATAAAACCTGAAAACAAGAAACACATCACTGTTTAATAGATTAGGATTTAAAACCAACTATAGTGTCTACAACACATACTCAGGCATTGCTACATTTCCTATTTTCTTTTATATTGAATTAGAATGTTGCAGAGAAAAATCTGCTGCTTTGTACTGTACAATGAGTCACTACGGCCCTGGCGTTACTTCCTTATGTTCCTGTTTGGAAGACACAACCAGCCGTCATAAATCTGTTTTTAATTCAAGTTATCAAGGGTGGGCAACAAGGCGTCTCTTCGGTATATTCTTCTCTGTCAATTGAACTGGTAACGTGTAACTAAACCACTTTTTTGTGTGTTTTTATGTGCTTGTTGTTAAATACATAAACCGCTCTCTCTCGCTCTCTCTCTCTCTCTCTCTCTCTCTCTCTCTCTCTCTCTCTCTCTCTCTCTCTCTCTCTCGTCATCCCATCCATGTGGGTGAATGTTCCTGCAAACCCTTGGTGATCTATAGAGACTTTTGGTATGCTCATCCTTTTCATAAAAACTCCAAAGTCACAGAAAAGAAAAGTAAACTGAATTGGTTATACAAAAAAAAAATAAAAACAATTATAACATCTTTGAGCAATGTTTTTAATACTTGTTTAAATGTAAGCTGTTTTGTTTTTCTTCGATATTGTTACACCCTACTGCTTACTATTTAGTAAAAGTACCATAATACTGTACAGTAGGATATCCATAGCCTACGCTGTTTTTTTTTTAGAAATTGTAACCCTGGCTTTGTTTTTAAAGTTACATTTCTTTTAAACTTTTTTTTAAATGTATACTTTGACATGAATGGTGTCATTGTGACTCTGTGACTATGGGCAGCTCCGGTGTGTAATGTTTTTTTTCATGTAGCTCTAGTGTGTTTTTGCTTGTAGTAATACTGTGTATATATATAAAATATATATACAAACCATAGCTTTCTCTAACAGTATTATTCTAAATGTGATGCACAACAGTTCTGTTCTAGCCCTAAATGCTGCTGCTTTAGAAGTAGCTTCATCAGCTACTAAAACATACAGATTTCTTGACATCACCTTTAAGACTGCTTGCTTGGGTGTTGCTGTGGGGTTTTCTTTGATTTAAATTCCTCGAACTATTATAGTGTGTTTTTTATGATGGTGGATTTACATTTTGCAGTAGTTAATGTAGGTGGGAGCTTAGACGCTTGGTCCACGTGTTTCATTTTCGTGACTAAATTGGGTTTAGATATTTGTTTTCTTCTAAACAGCATTTGTTTGACACATTGATAAACTCCCTCTTGCATTAAAATATTTTTTTATGTTGCCTATCAACCCAGATGCAGAATGTATATACTAGCAAGATTTGTATAAACTGAAACAATATTAATAATTATTAAAATGGGTCAACGTATGCTGATTGGTGTTTTTTGTTTTTCCTTTTTCAGTGAAAGAGTTCTTAGCCAAAGCCAAAGAAGATTTCTTAAGAAAATGGGAATGTCCATCACAGGTACATTTTGGTAAATGTTTTTTGACAATGAACATAGCACAGAAGATACAAGTCACAAAAAATTGAATTAGTGGAATCAAAAACAAATCACCTTGTTTATAAAATTGAAAAATATTGCATCTGTGCTTTGGGTGATTTACTAATACCGTGCTCTTTACACTGAAGTAACTTAATGCTTAGAATGACAACTGAGTTAAAACCTGCAAAAGATACTAGACCCTTTTCAGAAAAAAAAACATATCACAATTTAAATGAAACTTTTAAAGATCCAGTATCTAAGACAAGCCATAGCAGGCTTATTTCATTAGTAGCTGAAACACTGAATTTTGTATACTTGTCAACAACGAAAACTGTAGAGACCATCTGGTTGTTTTCCTCATCTTAGTCAGTTTTGTTTAATTTGAAATGAGGTCCTCTGTGTTGTAGTTAAAATAATTTGCCCATGTTGTTGCTGTAGTTCTGATGTCAGCCCAGAATCAAAACAAATGCAAACTAAGATGTCTTTCTACATTGCATTGGTTCATGTGAAAAACATCAGTATACTTTATCAGCATTGATATTCACCAGCAGCTCTTTGCATCTACCTGCTGAGCTTAAAAGATCTTATTACCCCCTCCTTAAACTGTACAATGAAAGGTCACTCCTCAACATTCATCCCGAGTCACTGCTGATTTCAACACATGTAAACTGTTCAGTGTGGGCCCCCTTAGTCCAACCAGCGAGCAGAATTATAACCAGTTGAATAACTGAAGTGTGTATAAAGCTAATGTAATGTGTGCAAAAATCTAAAGAAAATACTGTTTTATTTAAATTTTTAGTTTAAATCATAAATGCTGATACGTTTAACCCTTTGCAGTCCATTTATTCAGCGTTTGTCAGGGTAACAATGTGGTGTAGCCTGGATGGCAGATTGGCTAATAAAATTTCTATTTTCAGAGTACCACTGGTCTAGATGACTTTGAGAGGCAAAAAACCCTTGGCACAGGCTCATTTGGAAGAGTTATGTTGGTAAAGCATAAAGGAACAGAGCAGTACTATGCCATGAAGATACTGGATAAGCAGAAGGTGGGTATATTTTCCACCCCCTCACATCTGTAATTTGCTTTTCTTGTTAAACCAATTCAGGAGTTTTCCCACGGACCTTAATCCAGATCTGAACACCCCCTGACAATTAGTTCTGGGTCTTTTTCCATAGCTGGTGCCGCTCAGAGACATTGAGCGCTTAACTGGGAGGCTTCAGGTAGTCCTGTCTCTGTTGCATTTTGGCGACCTGTATTCTTCCTTGTAAATGTGGAAGAAAATGCATGTTTTATTCAGTACAGTTAAGGGGTATTGTTTAAAACAAGAAAGCAGAAATATGGCTAAAGAAAAGTAATGCTGTACTATTGGTAAAAAAAAAACTTTTGATAGCATGTGGTAGGTCTGTAGTGGTACAATTATATAAGAGAGTAGTTTTGTGAACTTGGTACATTCTTATACAGGGCTCAAAATTAATGGTGGCTCAGAAGCCTGTAGACACCAATTTCTTTGGGCCACCAAAATTGCACAACCAGTAGCCTGGTAGACCACCTTTAAATGTTGCTATTTCAAGAAATTTTAAAATGGTGCAGATCTCAATCCCTATTAGCTACATCACTAGCAATGCAGTATCCTGACTAACTAAATAAAACACAGTAATAAAACTACAAAATAAAGGTGCTGCACTCGGCAGCGTTACCCCGGCCATTAAGCAGACTAACATGGTGCCCGGTAACTATGCTGGTGGGCCCACCCAGGTGCTAGGACTGTGAACGATGAGGGAGTCGAAGCGATTAGTTATATGAATACCCCACCAACGGGTTTCAAGGGTGGTGAATGTGATGAAAGAAGAAAAAAAAAAACAACTCAGAGCACCTAAAGAAAGTCCCAAAAAAACAAAACAAAAAAAATAGAGAAGGTCAGCAAGAGCCAGACCTGGTCTCGAAGGCGTTCAAGCCGTGAAGAATCTCCCCGTCTGGACTCCTTTGTCGTCTTCAATAAAATATCCCTACGGAAGAAGGACGTCGCGATACTTGCGTGGTTTTCTCAGTCACATGTCCCCCAACAGGGGGGCAATGTCTATATATTACATATATATATATATATATATATATATATATATATATATATATATATATATATGTTTGCAGAAGTATTCAGCTCCCTACCAATAATGTCACATTTTGTTGAATTACAAATAATGTATGCATAGTTTTTCAAACTAACTTTTTTTTATTCAAAGCTGTAGTGGTTAAACTGAACACTGTTATATGACGAGGTTAAATGTCAGAAAAACTTGCAAAGAACAATGTACAAAATTAAATTTACTGGCTGCATAAGTATTCAGCCCCTTAAGTCAGAACTTGGTAGAAGCAACTTTTGCAGCAATTACTGCTATGAGTCTTTTTGGATAGGTCTCTACTAGCTTTGCACATTAGGATGGTGGCATTTTTGCCCATTCTTCACCAGAAAATTGCTCCAGTTTTGATAAGTTTGGTTGGGATCGTCGATGGACTACAATCTTCAAGTCTTGCGATAAATTTTTGATTGGATTCAAGTCAGGACTTTGACTGGGCCACTGAAGAACATTAATTTTCTTCTTGTTCAACCACTCCAGTGTGGTTTTGGCTTTGGGCTTCAGGTCATTGTCAAGCGCCAATTTTTAAAATTTAACAAGAAGGCATGGCATTAAAATCGTTGTTGATGCTACAGTACCGGTACAAAAATGTTTTGTTGAACTCAGGAAAAGTAGTTGGGTGTGGAAACATTGTCGGCTTCAAGGATGAATAAAGCTGTAGTGGTTTTCCTCAGTAATGAGGAATTTGTTCAAAAGGTAGTGCAGCAGGGATTAGTAATAAGTGGAGTGTTAGTTTCTGTTTTGCCTCTTGCAGTCCCTGCTAAAAAAGTTACTATTTCCAATGTTCCCCCTTATTTAAAAAATGATCTGATATTAAAAGAACTAAGCCGACACAGACAGATAATATCAGGTATATCCGTGATTTCTTTGGGCTGTAAAGAACCTGAATTAAAACATGTTGTTTCTTTCAGGAGACAGATCTATATACTTCTAAATAATAGTAACGAATTAAACGTAGCTTTTAGGTTTCGTGTTGATGGCGCGATTATGTAATTTATGCCTCCACAGAATTAATTAAATGTTTCACTTGCGGATGTGAGGGGCACATTGCAAAAAACTTTAAAAACAATGAAGACCACGATAATGAAAGGGGAGAAACTAGTGAACGGAGTGAGAGTAGAGAGGTGCCTGTGAGTAAGGCAGCCGACGCTGCAGCTCAGAATACTGCAGTTGTGCCCGGTGTGGAAGAGACTGGGGGAGCCGTATTTGCAGCTGCAGAGTCTGTCGCCGAAAAAGAAAGGGAGCCAACAGTTCAAAGGGTTCAAGAAACTGATATTGTTGTGGAAGAATTGGGGTCTCTTAACGAGGCTGCTGATGATTCAAATGTTTCCACAACACGTACCAGAACGGTTAAAAATACAGATACTGAGAACATAGAAAGAAATCTGAAAAGGGATAGTAACAGTGCAGAGATACGATCAGAGGAAGAAGTGGAGAAGAGTGAGCAGGTGATTAATGCACATGTTGATTTTAAAATGCCTGGGGAAAAAAGAGGAAAATAAAAACTAAGGAGATTAATTCAGAAACACAATGTGTGCCCGGAAACTATAGTCTCTCATTGTGATGACTTCGGGAATAGTTTAGCTGTGAACGTGGTCTCTGTTAGTGTTAGCAGTGCTGCCAATCTCTCAGCGACTCAGAGTACATTGGAAGTGGAAGTGGAAGACAGCGGAGACGCTGATAATGATGTAAGTGAGAGCGATTCTGGCTCCTCAGTAACTTGTGAAATGTCCGCTAGTCAGTCAGAAAGAGGCGGGTACAGTAATGAAAATATTCAGAATTTTCTGGAGCTAATTAAAGGTAAAAGAAATGTTAGTGTAGTTGATCACTTTCCTGACTTTCCTGAAATTATTTGTAAGTTCTGTGCAGCAATTGATGTACATCGCGTCAGTTATAGGAATTGAGAAAAAAGAATGAGACCGATTGAAGAATTTAATGAGCAAGTGCGTGCTTTTAAATCTAGTAAAAATGTTTAGATATGCACAATTATCTCTTTCTGTCTATTGTTTTTTTATGTTTATTTTCTCTTTTACTCCTATTGTGCATACTTTTAATTTGGGTACTTTAAATATTAATGGAGGGAGAGAACAGCATTTTTGAATATTTAATGCAGAAGAAAATGAGTGTTTCCATGCTTCAAGAAACACATACAGATGAAAACAATAAGGCCAATATGGTTTAAACAGTGGGACGGGGAGGTTATACTGAGCCATGGCACTAATTTCAGTGCAGGAGTCGCGCTTTTATTTTCTAAGGATTTTAAACCGGACTCTTGTTGTGAGTGAAGAGGTACAGGGGCGGCTATTAAAAGTCCAAGTCAGTATTTGTAGTAAGACTCTTGTCTTTCTAAATGTTTATGCTCCAAATGATGGGAGAGAGAGAGTGTTATTTTTCTAAACTCTGAATAAAGTACTGGCACAGTGTCAGCCTGAGGATGTGGTTTTATTGGGTAGGGATTTTAATTGTACAGTAGATAACAAGGTTGATAGGAATGGCTCTGAACCCCATCCAAGGTCAGTCAGTGAGCTGGTCTCTGTCTTAACTGACCATGATCTAGAGGATGTGTGGAGATTGATGAAACCTGATGCTCGCCAGTGTACTTGGGTGAAAGGGAGTGCTGGACATATTTCACTAGTTAGACTTGATAGGTTTTATGTTTAAGCATCATTTAAATTTATTTACTACCTGTGATATATGTCCTACTGGTTTCTCTTACCACAGCTTGGTTAATAACCCTTTTCCATGTGTGTACACTTCATATTGGCATTTAAACACAAAGCTTTTAAATGATACCCATTTTACAAAATGTTTTAATTTTTGGGTGGAATGATGGAAATGGATACTCCCACCCAATACTTTTTTGCTTTGGAAAAGAAAACTGCTCAGAGTAAACTTCTTTATTGTTTACGGACAGATCAAGGACAACTACTGAGCGAACCTGAGGCCATCCGGGAGTACAGTGTGGGTTTTTACTCTGACTTGTTCACGGCAGAGGCTGGGGATGAGTCAGGAAAAACTCAGCAGTTCCTAGAAGGTCTGGTCCAGGTTCCTGAAGAAGAGAAGGACCAGTTGGAGAGAGAGTTAACTTTCCAGGAGTTCTCTGATGCTCTTATGGGATTGAACAATGGTAAAGCACCAGGGATTGATGGAATACCGGTAGCATTCTATAAGACTTTCTGGTCTACAGTCGGAAAAGACTTGTTTGAAGTGGTACTTGAGAGTATTGCAGAAGAGGAACTGTCTGTGTGCAGTATTGACTTTGCAATATAAAGACTTATGTAATATAAAGAACTGGCGTCCAATAAGTCTCCTTTGTACAGATTACAAAATTTTATCAAAAACTTTGGCGAATAGGTTGGGCAAAGTGATGAATTGTGTGGTGCATTCTGATCAAACGTACTGTGTCCCTGGAAGATCAATATTTGATAATATTATTCTGATTCGTGATCTAATAGCAGCCTCCAAGCTCTTGGGTTTTAAAACTGGTCTAATTTCTTTAGATCAGGAGAAAGCCTTTGATCGTGTAGATCATAAATATTTATTTAATGTAGTTAAGGTTTTTGGTTTTGGGCCCAGTTTTTTGGGCAAAATTCAGTTACTCTACGGTAATATTTTTAGTACACTTAAAATCAATGGTGTGCTTAGCTCTCCTATTCAGGTGAAGAGGGGAATTTGCCAGGGTTGTTCCATGTCTGGGATGTTATATTCTCTCTCAGTTGAACCATTACTCCACAAATTAAGGCTTTTGTTATCTGGCTTGTCCATTCCAAATGTACCAATGGGGCCTGTAAAAGTGTTGGCCTATGCTGATGTTGTAAATGTTGTTTTGAGGAAAAAAAGATGTACAAACATTAAATGATTGCTTGACATTGTTTGGAGAAGTGTCCTCTGCAAAGACAAACTGGTCAAAAAGCAGTGCATTTTTATTAGGTGATTGGGAAGGCAGTAGGCCTCCAGATCTCCCCTCAGGGTTATAATGGAGTCAGGCAGTTTTTAGATACATGGGAGTGTTCTTGGGAGGGGAAGGGGTGGCTAAAGAAAACTGGGATGGGGTGTTAGATAAGGCCAAAAGTAGATTACCGAGCTGGCGATGGCTCCTCACTAAACTGTCCTATAGAGGTAGGGTTTTAGTGATTAATAACCTAGTAACCTCCATGTTATGGCACATAGTAAGATGTGTAAATCCCCCAGTGTTGTTATTAAAAGAGATAAAGAGAGTGATTGTAGATTTTTTCTGGGACGGATTGCACTGGATAAAGCAGTGTGTGCTGTTTTTGCCTGTTGAAGAGGGAGGGCAGGGCTTGGTTGATGTTGTGAGTAGGGTGGCAGCATTTAGACTGCTTTCTATACAGAGGTTGCTCTATGCTTCTGAATCTCTCCCCTGGGGAGCGCTGGCTTTTTATTTCCTCCAACGGGTGGGGAAGTTGGGTTTAGACAGACAGGTGTTTTTATTGAATACTGCACAGTTGGACTTTTACCTGATTTTTACAGGGAGCTGCTGAATGCCTGGATGCTATTTAGATTAAAACGACATTTTAGGTGTGTGGGGTTGTATTGGCTCTTAGAAGAGCCATTGGTATATAATCCTAATTTGAAATGCCCAATTTTAGTTAGATCTTAAGAAGCGAGCTTGGAAAAGCCCTGAGGTCCTAGCATCTGAGCTGGGAATGAGATCGGTTAGGATGATAAAGGGTTTTTTAATACAACTGTGGGCAGCCTTGTCTACTGAGGGTATGAAGGCTGTGAGTCATTTTTTCAAATGGGACAGTTCTCAGGGTTTAGAGCCCAAGGTTTTTAAGCTTCAGGTTAGATCTGCTGTCGATCAGGATGCTGACTCTCCAGGACACCTTTTACAGTTTGGAGCATTCTACAGCCTGCCTGGAATAACCTGTATAAACCACCAATCCAGAAAACAGTAGGTGATCTCCATTGGAGAGTTCTGCACACCATTGTTGCTGTGAACTTGTTTCTCAGTATTATCCAGTCAGAGGCAGATAAGTGAGTTTTTTGTCAGCAGAGAGAAACTGTATTTCATTGTTTCTTGTTCTGTCCAAGGCTGCAGTCTCTGATGAATTTACTAGACGAGTTGTTCAATTGTTTAGGAATAAATTTCTCTGTTGTTTTCATATATGGGGTTAATTTTTCTAAGGGGAATAAGTCTATAGTTAAATTGGCTAACTTTCTTATTGGTCAAGCTAAATTAGCCATTCTAAAAAGCAGAAAAAACAAACTGAGCAATGTACTGACTATCTGTGTTTAAAATGTTTGTGGCTTGCGGAGTGCGAATTGATTTTTCTGTATTATAAATTAGTACATCAATTGGAGTTGTTCGAAACAGTCTGGGCTGTTGGTGAAGTGGTGTGTGTAGTGGAAGAAGGAAGTTTTAATTATGGTGTATTAAGGTGTGTTTAATAAATAAAAATATAACAGTCAAACATGTTATAGTGTTTTGTGCTTAATATATATATATTATGTAATATATATATATATATATATATATTAATATATATATATATATTATATATATATTATATATATAGATATATATTGCAATACATATATTGAATTAGTTTGTTTTAACTTTTTAATGTATAATTATTATATCTATATATATATATATTTATATATATTATTATATCTATCTATCTGTCTGTCTATCTATAAGTATTTGCCCCATCTGATTTTCTGCTTTTTTGCATATTTTTGACACTGAATGTTGTCAGATCTTCAACCAAAATCTAATTTTAGATAAAATAACACAAAATGTTGATACTTATTTAATTTATTTGTTAAAGAAAGTTATCAACACCCAATGCCCCCGTGTGAAAAAGTAATTGCCCCCTTAGACTCAATAACTGGTTACACCACCAAACGCAACCTGTAGTTATTGATCAGTCTCTCACAGCGCCGTGGAGGAATTTTGGCCCACTCTTTCATGCAGAACAGCTTCAACTCTGTGACATTTGTAGGGTTTTCAAGCATAAACTGCTTGTTTTCAGGTTCTGCCACAACATCTCAATGGAGTTTAGATCTGGACTTTGACTAGGCCATTCCAAAACTTGAAATTTCTTGTTCTTCAACCATTCTGATTTAGACTTGTTTGTGTGTTTTGGATCACTGTCTTGCTACATGACCCAGCTGCGCTTCAGCTTCAGCTCACGGACAGATGGCCTGACATTCTACTGTAGAATTCTGTGATACAGAGCAGAATTCACGGTTCCTTCAATGATGGCAAGTTGTCCAGGTCTTGATGCAGCAAAGCATCTCCAAATCACGACACTACCACCCCCATGCTTGACCGTTGGTATGAGGTTCTTACTGTGGAATGCAGTGTTTGATTTTCGCCAGGCATATCAGGGCCTATGTTGGCCAAAAAGTTCCACTTTTGACTCATCTATCCATAGAACATTGTTCCAGAACTCTTAAGGATCATCCTGCTTTTTGGCAAACTTGAGACAAGCATTCATGTTCTTCTTAGTGAGCAGTGGTTTCTGCCTTGCTACTCTGTCATAAATCCCATTTTTGCCCAGTGTCTTTCTGATGGTGGAGTCATGAACACTGACCTTAGCCGAAGCGAGAGAGGCCTCCAGATCCCTGGATGTTGTTATAGGGTTCTTTGTGACTTCCTGGATGATTTTGGCAGGATGGCCATTCCTGGGAAGGTTCACTACTGTCCCAAACTTTCTCCTTTTGGACAAGATGGCTCTGACTGTGGTTTGGTAGAGCCCCAGAGCCTTAGAAATGGCTTTGTAACCCTTTCCAGACTGATAGGCTTCAACAACATTTTCAGGAATTCAGGAATTTCTTTTGATCATGGCATGATGTGCCTCTGGAACCTGTGTGCTGACAACTTCACTCTGATGGTAAGGGCCACAGTTAGTCAGATTTATATTTGGCATGGCTGGCACAAATCAGGCCTGATTTGTTAACCAAAGTATTCAAACAGCTGACCCTAATTATCCCTTTAATTGGGTTGTTAACTAGGGGTGCAATAACTTTTTCACACCTGAAGATTGCATTTTTGATTACCTTGCACACCAAACAAATGAAAGACGCACCAAACTTTGGTGTCATTTTTTCTCTCAGACTTCCTCTATATACTACTACAACCAACAAAAAGATCTGACCAAATTCAATGTGAAAAATGTGCAAAAATGCAGAAAATCAGACAGGGGGCAAATACTTTATCACGGTACTTTATTTTAAAATTATACAGTATAAAAACAGATGATCAGTACAGAATTGGGATGCACAAGCATCCCAAACTACTGTACCAAATAAGAGTCAGTGTTTTAGATTTTGGAAGCGAGTCAGATCGGGGGGAGACAGATGCTGGTACGTCACTCCACATGCTTTCCAATACTGGCCCAACTTGCAAGAAAAATTTTATGTTTTTGTTTTATTTTGTGATTATGTATTCTATATGTGAAATGTAATAATTGTACATTGCTCCCTTTTCCAATGTTTATTTGGGTTAAATTTGACAGTTTTCACTTGCTTGTTCAGCAAAAAAAAAACAAAAAAAACAAAAAAAAACATTTAAGTAAACCTCAGTAATGCTATTACATAAAAATGTGAATATTGCCCAGGGAAGGATTAAAATGCAATGTAAAGTGGCATTTCTTTCAAGTACTACTTAGTAAAAGTCTTTCTTGTGTCTTTCTCTACTGCTGATGCAGACAGTGTAATTCAGTTTAAAGGTGTGATGTTCTTTTGTCAAAATAAAACTAAATCAGTTAGTTTGTTTACACATTATTATTATTGTTGTTGTTTATTTATTAGCAGATGCCCTTATCCAGGGTGACTTTCAACTGTTACAAAATATCACAGTACAAAGTATCACATTGATTGTAAATTATCATAATACAGATAAGAGCAGTTGTAAAGTACAATAAAATCAGTAGCAAAAAGGCCAAATTCCAAAAAATACACAATACAGTAAATAATTACATGTAAGAGCGGGTATGTCAAAGAGCAGTTAACGTATATAAAAATGTACTTATATGAGTAGTAAGTAATGGATGGATGAGAATGATTTCAAATAAGAGCAGTTACAAAAAAAGTGAAAACAGATACTTATAAGAGTAAAGTCAAATACAAGGTACAGGAAGTAGTTATAATTAAGAGCAGTAGTAGAATACGACAAGGTGTGGAGCAGTTCAGTGCAAGTACAAGCTGATGCAAGTACTGGTACAATTGGGTGCCATATAGTCGGAGTTGCAGTTTACAGATGCTGTCTGAACAGGTGTGTCTTGAGGAGGAGCTGGAAGGTGGTCGGGATTATTTTTAGGTTCACTTAGAAAAATGTAGGACCACCACATTCCAAGTGGCCACCTACTCAGTGTTACCTTCTAACCCCGTATACTAAGATAACACCAGCTTGAACATTATGCTGTTCACTTTTCTGAAACCCACATGTTTTTGTTTCATGATTTTAGTTTGAAAAACAAAGCATGGCTAACATGATGAGTATTTTGCTGCCTGGACAGTATTATTTTACATTAATGGGTTAGGGTTTGGCATTTTACCCTTTACTTTTCCCAACAACGTTTGAAAAGGTCAGATGGAGAAAACTTCAAAAGGTTTCTTTTTCAAGTGTTTTTTGAACTGCTGTGACATTAAGCATGATGCAGTGGCCAATAAGAGCACTAAGTACAGTACTTCAGTGAATCTGTGAAATACAGCTCATGCCTTCTTAGAAACCATAATGTGTTTCTATGTAAATGTATTTGTTACTGTTAAATGTTAAGTTTTAGAAAGGTGCAAATGTTCTATTTTGAAAGTGAAGCTCTAACTAGTGGATTAGGTGGAAGTGAGAAGTTTCATACTTGCTGTTTGGATGATGTTACTGTAAGATGGTTGAAGGTAGTAGAACAAGAACCAGAAAATCCACTTTATTGTACTTACTAAGAGAAGTTGCCCAAATATTCCACGTTTTCTGTTTATTAAGACAGTGAAGGTACCTGATTTATCAGTCACTTTGATAAACTCACTTGTCTTTTTTGTTCTGTTTTTAATTCCCAAATTGTTAAAACTGTGACTATTAATAAATAATTTGACATGTTCCAATACATACCAATATGCTTCACAAAGGAATTTTTAAAAAATGCACTGTTGAAATGGATATTTACAATACAATTCACTACCCTTTGTTTCCTTTGAGTGTTTGTTAATGAATTTGTATATCATTTACAGAGCTTGTTTAACAAACAAATTCAACCAGGCAAATCTATTTTGAGATACCTGGTATAACCCAACCTCAGTAACCATGTTGCATAGTCAGCATTATTTGAAGTAACATGTTTATAATGATATGCTCATACAATATTCCAAAGTGAGGTGAACTGTCATTTTTTGTTGTTTGCTTTGTAGGTTGTCAAACTAAAGCAGATAGAGCACACGTTAAATGAGAAGAGAATATTACAGGCTGTGTGCTTCCCGTTCCTTGTAAGGTTGGAGTATGCCTTTAAGGTAACATGTCTCTTTGATTATTAAAAATGGTTTAATGCTTTTACAGTACGTATAATCTGCATTCATATTTTCATGCTTGTTCAGTATTCTTTTTTTTAGGTGACAATTTTTTGATAATTATTTTTAATTTTTAATTATTTTTTTTTTATTCTGTTTACTGAATCACATTATGGTATTGGTGAGGGAGTTTTCATCCTTGCCTACCAATGACATGACAAAAAGCACCCTCTTTGTATCGCCTCCCCTCTGGAGCCTGCTGAGAAAGTTGCTGAGTGCTTGGTGACAGTAGTATTACTACAGCTTTGTTGTGCAACAGAAGCTGCATCACAATTTATATATATATATTTATATATATATACACACACACACACACACACACACACACACACAGTGGCTTGCAAAAGTATTCAGACCCCTGACCAATTCTCTCATATTACTGAATTACAAATGGTACTTTGAAATTTCGTTCTGTTCGATATTTTATTTTAAATCACTTAAACTCAAAATCAGTTATTGTAAGGTGACATTGGTTTTATGTTGGGAAATATTTATAAGAAAAATAAAAAACTGAAATATCTTGCTTGCAAAGTATTCAACCCCCACACATTAATATTTGGTAGAGCCACCTTTCGCTGCAAGAACAGCTTTAAGTCTTTTGGGGTAAGTATGTACCAGCTTTGCATACATTGTCGGAGTGATTTTGGCCCATTCTTCTTGGCAGATTTGCTCCAGGTTGTTCAGTTTGGTTGAATGACACTTGTGGGCCGCAATTTTCAAACAGTGCCACAGATTCTCAATGGGATTGAGATCAGGACTTTGACTGGGCCACTGTAGGACATTCACCTTTTTGTTCTTGAGCTATTCCAATGTTGCTTTGGCCTTGTGCTTAGGATCATTGTCCTGCTGAAAGGTGAATTTCCTCCCAAGCTTCAGTTTTTTAGTGGACTGAAGCAGATTCTCTTGCAGTATTTTCCTGTATTTTGCTCCATCCATTCTTCCTTCAATTGTAACAAGATGCCCAGTCCCTGCTGATGAGAAGCATCCCCACGGCATGATGCTGCCACCACCATACTTCACTGTAGGGATGGTGTGTCTTGAGGCATGGGCAGTGTTAGGTTTGCGCCACACATAGTGCTTTGAGTTTTGGCCAAAAAGCTCTATCTTGGTCTCAACTGACCACAAAATCTTTTCCCACGTCGCAACTGGGTCACTCTCATGCTTTCTGGCAAACTTCAGACGTGCTTTCAGATGGTACTTTTTGAGTAACGGCTTCTTTCTTGCCACCCTCCCATACAGGCCAGTGTTATGCAGAGCTCTTGATATGGTTGACTGGTGCACCATTACTCCACTCCCAGCCACTGAACTCTGTAGCTCCTTCAAAGTGATTGTTGGCCTCTCTGTGGCTTCTCTCACAAGTCTTCTTGTTTGAGCGCTGAGTTTTCAGGGACGGCCTTTTCTTGGCAGTGCCTGGGTGGTGTGATGCAGCTTCCACTTCCTAATTATTGTATCCAGCTGGATATCCAAACACTTGGATATTAATTTGTACCCTTTCCCTAATCTATGCATTTGTATTACTTTATCTCTAACTTCTGTAGCATGCTCTTTGGTCTTCATTTTCCTTCAGATCCACAGCCTTGCCAATGATCCTTCAACAGTGGGGGTTTTTATCCAGAAAATGTGACAGCAACTTTAATGGTTCACAGGTGGAGGCCAATGGTAAGGTAATTGTGTCCTCGTTTGGGCAATTTCTTTCATCGGTGCAAACTGGGAGCTTCCACAGCACAGGGGTTGAATACTTATGCAAGGAAGTTATTTCATTTTTTTATTTTTCTTAAAAATATTTCCCAACAAAAAAAAAACTGTCAACTTACAATAATTGATTCTGAGTTTCAGTGTTTAAAAAAAATAAATAAAAAATCAAACAGAACAAAATTTCAATGTACCATTTGTAATTCAGTAATATGAGAGAATTGGTCAGGGGTCTGAATACTTTTGCAAGTGTGTGTGTGTGTGTGTGTGTGTGTGTGTGTGGTTATAATATGTGTAAAATGTCACCTTGAGGCAAGTCTGACAATAGCCATGCCATTGGCTGTTGTAGCTCCTTGTCTGTATGTCTGGGAATTTAAATAGGCCTGTGCACGCCTTCAGATCACTCCTACTGTTTTAATTATCCACCATATGGACTCTGAGACACTGCAATAAAAGTTATCTGTGATCATGCCTGTTAGATGGCTGTAGCTACTTAAGTCCATCTGGTGGAGAGTAGTGGTATGAGTAGGATACACAGCTGGGGCATTAAACCTTTCTTTTCTTTCTTTTTCTTTTTTTTTTTTTTAATTAGTCTTATGAATCAGATGCAACAATTAAACAAGGCTGAGCTGAATAAAGATGTATACACAGTCCCAACTGTTTCAGACAAAAGTATTATTATCAGATTTCTTTTTTATTTTACTTTAGGACAACTCTAATTTATATATGGTGATGGAGTATGTTCCAGGAGGAGAAATGTTTTCACATCTTAGAAGAATCGGAAGGTTTAGGTAAGTTGCAGCTTCTTAATCATGGATATTGTAGTTGGATTTAGTATGACTTTTTTTTCACTTCATTTTACAAACAGATTGAGAATTGTTTTCAAATCATCTTTGGTGATACCAAAGTATTCTGAAGCCTAGTAGTTTTTATGTGGAAATTCTTTTGTACTTTGCAAATAAACAAAGTTAATCTTCACATTCTGATTAGACTGTCTCTTGCTATTTATGTTTCTTTTTTTGTTGTTGCTGATTTTGAAAAGTATTACTATATGTACAGTATAAGTAATGGGAGACTAAACCTCAAACTAACTTGTTATTGTTTTGTTCTTCCTTCAAAAGTGAACCCCACGCACGATTTTATGCAGCTCAGATAGTACTGACATTTGAGTACCTCCATTCACTAGACCTCATCTACAGAGATCTGAAACCTGAAAATCTTTTAATCGATCAACATGGGTACATCCAGGTATGGAACTAACAATTTTTTATACCTGAGTGATCCTTAGAAAATGAGGCAAACCAGTTAGATGAACTGAGAGTCTCAAACCATATAATTATAATAAACTCCCCCTATAAGCATATCATTAATTTGAGCTGTTTTTCCAATATCCATCTAATTGATAACTTAAACGTGGTTATTTGCATTGTTCTGTGTGCTGCACAACAATTTTACTGGTTCCATCGTTACAAAATATATGTATTATTATTATATAAAACATGTATTATTATTTTAGTAACCAGTTATCCAAATTGTGTAATATGAGGTACTGTTTAAACGTTATGATTTCATTTTATCTCGTATTTTTGGGTTTAGGTCACAGACTTTGGCTTTGCCAAAAGAGTAAAAGGCAGAACTTGGACGTTGTGTGGAACTCCAGAATATCTGGCTCCAGAGATTATCCTCAGCAAGGTAAAGCACTGACAGATTTACACTGGTGTTACAAAGCATATATCATGCTTGCTTGTGTGTGTGTGTTTGTGTGTGTTTTAATGTACTTCTCTACCAGTACAGGCACATTCAGAGGGTGCTTGTAATTGTAGTTTATGTTATTATACCCAAATGCAGTTAAAGGCATCGATAGGAAGTTAGTGTATGATAAGTTTTTTGTGTAAAATCAGTGTAGTAAAAAAAGGTCTGCTGACTGGTTTCACAGACCCTGATTTAGACCCTATCTTGTAATACCTCAGATCTGTCAAACAAGACGATTTATAGTTTTCCAACATTGTTATTTAAGGTCTATCTCTCTGAAATATTGAGATGGTTAAAATGTGTTTACTTTTTGTTTGCATTTAGGGCTACAACAAAGCTGTGGACTGGTGGGCACTGGGTGTTCTAATCTATGAAATGGCAGCGGGCTATCCTCCATTCTTTGCTGACCAGCCTATTCAAATATATGAAAAAATTGTCTCTGGAAAGGTAGGTCAAATCTATATATGTTTTTATATCCTTCATCAAAAACAATTAATAAATAAAAAAAATAAAAAAACAGAAGTTATAGTGAGTGTCAGAATCTGTGGATAAATGATGCAACCTGTATATATGGTGTCCATTTTAGGACATCTTTAGTCCACACCCCTCCTCGAGTCAATCGTCAGCAATCAGTCCTCCTCGAAGGTTTTTTGGAGTTTTTGTTTTTTAATTGTAAGGCAAATCAAAAGATGTATTTTTTTTATTACATTTAATTTTGTTATGTGAAGCACTTTGTGATGTCTTAGGTGAACAGCGCTATGTAAAAATAAATTGATTGATTGATAAACCCGTCATTAATAATTTTTTGATTTAATAAAGTTTGTGTAGGGACAAAATCATGTCTTCATATTGTCTTTTTGTATTATGCATTAAAAAAACAGATTTTACACATCAAAATGTAACAGAAAACACTCAATTACACATCTACTATGGGGTACTCGGGCGAATCTTGCTTTTTCTTTAGATACAAATGTCTACTCGAGGAGAGGTGACGATTGATTCGAGGAGGGGTGACGACTGAGGATGTCCTAAAAGGGACACCAGATATATGTTGTTTTTGTTTTCCTTTTTATCTGAACATATGATGTATATTTACAAGATGGCTCAATAGAATTTGCATTGTGGGCCTCGCTCATCTCTACATGGGTCAGTACAAACCGCAGTCATCTATCGGGAAGCTCTATTAGCAATGGTTTCCTGCTTTATGAAAGATACTAATAGTGTACGTGTTTAAAAAAAAAAAAAAAAATGCCAGTCACTGTATGTGTGTTCACTCAGGGTCAATCATATACTGCACCGTAAGGTTTCAGAAAAATGCCACTGCTTGAAAAACTAGTAGCAAGTTAACTTCGAGCTTTGAAAATACACCTCTCCCTCGCTGTACTGAGGATTCAGATATATTGAGGTCCTGGTTTAATTTCATACTGCTCATCACAAACAACAATATAAAAAACTATTAAAAACGAAGAATTAATATTATACTGTTATCAACACATATTGCACAATACATGAAGATAATATCCTTAAGGAATAGAAAGAAGACAAGCATTGAATTGACAACAGAACTTGCAGAAGGCATATAAATATAAATGATTTCCATTACATGAGAATAGATGTTGAATTTCATGCTGATTTGAACTCAGCTCTCACCAAGATAAGCACCAACTAAGATGTAACTTTGCAGTAAACTAATGTGATCCATCTGCATCTCCATCCATTTGCGCTGTTTTCCATCTGATGATGTAGATATCCTTCTGTCTGGTGTTGATTGCTGAAGTGTAATGCTGGCTCCAGGGATCAGCTCATTTTGCCTCCCCAGAGCATCAGCATGACAACCGTCTGGATTGAGCTAAGTAGGGCACATCTCTGGGGTCTTCAAGTGGGCACCTTTATCCTCTGTGTTTTGTTGACTAGCCCATGACACCTCAAGAGGGCTCAACAGTGATTCTGGCATCCCAGCATCACCCCCCTCCATCTCCCGCTCAGCCCAGCTTACTTACCTGTTCATCAGCATTGCTTTCTTTCTATTGTGCTTGAGATCCCCATCCAGAATCTTTCTGTCTCAACCACAGCCAGTTGCTGCGCCTTTCTGCTGCTTCAGGTAAGTTTTTCACTGTGCGACGCAACTCTAGGCCACTAAACCCGACGTCTCTGAGAAACTGGGTTGTAGTGTGTGCCACAAATCCTCGACAACCCACCTCCACTGGGTAAACCCAGACTCTCCATCCTCGCTGTTCCGCTTCAGCAGCTAGTTGAGCATACCGAAGTTTCTTCCTCTCATACGCCTCATCCACAGCATCTTCCCATGGCACTGTTAACTCTACCAGATGAACAAGGTGTGCTGATCCAGACCACAAGCCAATGTCTGGTTGAAGGTTAGTGGTGGCAATCTCAGGTGTAAAAATAAGCCGTTGACCAACATCTGCCAGCATCTTCCAGTCTCTAGCATCTTCCAGTTGACCTGAGCAAGGCTTGATTTGAACACCTTTTCTTGGTGGTTGCTATCCTGGACAGAGGAATATTGTCTTTTGTGTGTAATGCTTTGATGGAACTGGTGGCAACTTATTGGTCAGGTTACGACAATGCTAAGGCCAAACATTGCAGCACCTGGTCACTGCACCAAGTAAACAGTCCTTGGCTAAGACCCACCTTACATTCTGTCAAAATGTTCCTTACTGTTGCAGGTGATGAACACAAAGGACATGAGGGATCCTCAATCACCCAGAGGTTTAGGTTCTGTGGTGATGAGAGAACATCATATGCTGATCTGATGAGGAAACTGATCCTGCTCTGTTCCATTGTCCATAGGTCTGCCAGACGATCTTGCGTTGTTCCACACTCTCCGATCTCATCCATTCTCCCTGCTTGGCCTGGGAAACGGCCTTTACACACCTGATCCTTTCTTCCTCCTCCTGTTTTTGCACCTCATTGACTACCAGCTTCCCCCGATGAGCCGGGGTTGCCTTGTGCCATGTAGGAGGAGCTGAACTGAGACCAAAACCTCCTTTTCCATGCTGAACTTGCCCCATATCTCTGATCCAAAGGGCAGCCTTAGCATCTTCCACAGCTTTCTTTGCCACTCATTTTCTTCCAGTTTTCAACACAGGTGCTGCCTCCCTTACGCATTTGTCACGTGAATCTACTAATGTCATTTCCAGTCAGACTTTGGCGCACTTAAACTCCTCGTTTAGAGCAGAGATTGGTAGTTGCAGTATTCCTTTACCATAAAGTCCCATTCTGCCTAGGCAGCGTGGAACTCCCAACACCTTGGCGCCATGACCAGGTGATGCGATGTTTGGCCTTCTCAAACTGAACGCAGTTGGGATTCAAGGAAACACATGTACATGGATTAGGGAGTGGTTAACATGTAGAAAACAGAAAGTACTGATTAGAGGAAAAACCTCAGAATGGAGTGTGGTAACCAGTGGTGTACCACAGGGATCAGTATTAGGTCCTCTGCTATTCCTAATCTACATTAATGATTTAGATTCTGGTATAGTAAGCAAACTTGTTAAATTTGCAGACACAAAAATACGAGGAGTGGCAAACACTGTTGCGCAGCAAAGGTCATTCAAAATGATCTAGACAGGATTCAGAACTGGGCAGACACATGGCAAATGACATTTAATAGAGAAAAGTGTAAGGTACTGCACGCAGGAAATAAAAATGTACATTATAAATATCATATGGGAGATACTGAAATTGGAGAAGGAATCTATGAAAAAGACCTAGGAGTTTTTGTTGACTCAGAAATGTCTTCATCTAGACAATGTGGGGAAGCTATAAAAAAGGCTAACAAGATGCTCGGATACATTGTGAAAAGTGTTGAATTTAAATCAAGGGAAGTAATGTTAAAACTGTACAATGCACTAGTAAGACCTCATCTTGAATATTGTGTTCAGTTCTGGTAACCTCGCTATAAAAAAGATATTGCTGCTCTAGAAAGAATGCAAAGAAGAGCGACCAGAATTATTCCGGTCTTAAAAGGCATGTCATATGCAGACAGGCTAAAAGGATTGAATCTGTTCAGTCTTGAACAAAGAAGACTACGCGGCGACCTAATTCAAGCATTCAAAATTCTAAAAGGTATTGACAATGTCGACCCAAGGGACTTTTTTCGACCTGAAAAAAGAAACAAGGACCAGGGGTCACAAATGGAGATTAGACAAAGGGGCATTCAGAACAGAAAATAGGAGGCACTTTTTTACACAGAGAATCGTGAGGGTCTGGAATCAACTCCCCAGTAATGTTGTTGAAGCTGACACCCTGGGATCCTTCAAGAAGCTGCTTGATGAGATTCTGGGATCAATAAGCTACTAACAACCAAACGAGCAAGATGGGCCGAATGGCCTCCTCTCATTTTGTAAACTTTCTTATGTTCTTATATGAACTGATTAAAGCTTCCAGCTTCTCAACTGTTGTCAAGGAAACCTCGTACACAGTCAGCGGACACAGTAGTCTTGGCAGTAGACCAAACTGAAAGCACCAGAGTTTCAGTTTGCCTGGTAAAGCGCTGCTGTCTTTGCTGTTCAACCCTTCCACTGCTTGTTGTCTAACTTCTCCCACACGAACTGGCTTCTCGGACACTTGGTATTGCCTCACCATTAATGTAGAACCTTTGTCTGCTACTTTACCTTTAATTATAGAGATGCTGTTTGATTTAGTGGGCTTGAATTGCATTCGTGCCCATTCAGTGTTATTGGTCAATTTGCCCAATAACCGATTAGTGCAGGCTACTGTTGTAGTCATTGTAGTCATGTCATCCATGTATGCTCAAATTGATGGTAGTCACATTCCAGAAGCCAAGCCCTCTCCTCCCACTACCCATTTTGATGTCCTAATAATTACTTCCATTGCCATGGTAAAAGCCAGTGGAGAAATGGTACATCCTGCCATTATTCCAACTTGTAGGCATTACCATGTAGTGCTGAATTCTAAGTTGAAAAACTAAATTGTAAATCTCCAAAGTAGGCGTTCACTACATTTCATCTGAAGCAGGCTGTGATGTCGCTGCCAAAACTTTATCCGCCCATTACACTAAATTCCCCTCTGTGATGTAACACAAAAAAAACCATCAGGACGTGAACATCTGTCCTTCCCCTATCTAATGATGTGTTTCAGGCCTGTACTGCAAAGTACAGTGACCCTGTAAGTTTAGTCCTAAAAGCTCACTTCATTATGATCGTGTTAACACAGTCCTGGTCCTTAAATGTTAATCTTGAAATCCCACACAGGATCCCACACACACACACACAGGAGAGAGAGAGAAAATGAACAAAAGTTTAAAATGGTCACTGTTTGGATTTTAGGTACGATTCCCCTCACACTTCAGTTCAGACTTGAAAGACCTTCTGAGGAATTTACTTCAGGTAGATCTGACCAAACGGTATGGCAATCTGAAGAATGGTGTAAATGACATTAAGAACCACAAATGGTTTGCAACTACAGATTGGATTGCCATCTACGAGAGAAAGGTAAGTCCAGTTTATATTGTAAAGACGTACAATCATTTAAAAATTAAAATGAAACCGATATTAGATTAGACTTTTTATTGTTTTGTATTGTGGAATGTAGTTGCTAAAGCATTACTCAGTGACCGGTTTCTCATTTTTTAATTATTATTATCAAAACACACAGCATTTTTGCCTTTTGTGGTAAGGTAAATTGTAGTAAAAGAATAGCAAAGCCATGCATAGTTTTAATTTGGACTCTTAAACATTGAACATTGCAAAAACGGTCCTGAGCATTATTTGAATTAATTCTGCCCATAAATGTTTCTGTTGACCAGCTTTACGGGAGTCAAATAAACATTTCTCTCCTTGTCAATTTAAATTACATATATTTGAATTTATTTTGAGTTGATCAGCATTTTAGTAAGCCAGGCATGTGTGAAACAAATCCATAATAGGTAAAGTTGCTAGCGATAACACTAAAGCCCCTCGCTCATTATAGGTTCTTAATAGTACATGGTTATATAACTGGAGACAATACATAATCCTCTATGGCTGGATTCAAGCTATTCAAGTGTATTCTTTGTTCTGTTTTCAGAACCTTGTCAGATTTGATTGACTTGACTTTTTCAACTACACCAAATTGTAGATAAACTGTATCCAGAGTGATAGCCTGGAAGTACTGGACTGAAACCAAAAGTCTTTGTTTCTGATAGCAAATTGAAACTGCCTTTTCTCAGTCTGTCTTGTTTTGCATGCAGGTGGAAGCCCCTTTCATACCAAAGTGCAGAGGCCCTGGGGATACAAGCAACTTTGACGACTATGAAGAAGAGGACATCCGCGTGTCTGTTACAGAAAAATGTGCAAAAGAGTTTTCAGATTTTTAGAATGTGAGCGAGGTTGCATCAGGGCTCGTATATTGGGATCTTTGCACTCTGCTAAGAGATGTGGTGGAGCTGAGACCATCATATTTGTTAAAACAATTACCTAGTTCCTTCATTCCACAAGGCTGAATGAAGTCCTTAATGCCATGGTCCTTGAGCGCAGTTAGCACTAACCCTCATACACAGGCACATTTAAGCAGACACTCCCTGTGCTGCGATACAAAATACTAGACCACTTTCTTAACTTTTTGTTTATTTTGAGTTCTGAAGCAGTTGTCTTTGTCTTTTAATGTTGTTCTCCTCCCCCCTCTTTTTTTTAAACAAAGTGGTATTTTACAAAAGAAAAAAAACATTTTATGTCTATTTAATGATTGAGTGATTGTATCAGAAGGTGTTGCACTTGGTGTGATATAGGTTGAAATGAAAGAAAGGTGTTGCTTCTAGTGTTTGCCAACCAACGGTTTTTGTCTTTTACGTGTCTGAGACTTTAAAAGTTATTAAAGAAAAATATTCTCGTAGCTCAGACTAGAATCTAGTCAACATTCTTGGCATCTTTAGGAAGTAGTACTTGTTCTTTGTGTGTGTATATATATATATATATATATATATATATATATATATATATATATATATATATATATATATATATATATATCGATCAAACAAGAATAAAGCGTTTTGGTTATCCAAGCATGACCAAAACTAGAATGAATTTGATGGCTGATGCAGGGTAGACAGAGCCCCGTGCCTTGAGTATTCTTGTATAATCAATCCCTATCAATTGTTCATTCTTCATCAGGGCAGTATCCATGCCTTAATACAGCTAGATACTGCACAGTGCGGCAAACCTGCAGATACAGCAGAACATTGTCAAAGTAGAGAGATCTTTTTACCATTTGTAGCAGTGTTTTACCAGTATGTCAGGTCATAGATCATTTTGTTTCAACTCCTGTAATCCTTTTATTGAAGTAATGTTGGTACATTTTTAAATGAGGCACAAGGTAAAAGAAAAGTTTCAGGTACTAAGAGACAATTTGGTCCCCTTTTAAAATTTGGTAGACTTCTCTGTCACTGTATAGCTCCGCTGCAAGCTGTGTTAAAACAAAAAAAAGCTGTACTTTGAGTGAAGTGCTATACTGAAGTGGTCCATTGCTAGCTGCAACGTGTGCAAAAAGGGTTACTGACATTTATTTTCTGTGGCACAGTGTTGGTAAAACCTGACTGGGCACGTGCATTAACAAAAGTCACTCCGTTTTGAGTTTTTAGTGCTTAAGTTGTGTTTTGCAAAGTTCTCAAATGAGATGTGTAAAACTTGCCATATCTGTATGTATTAGCCATTATCTTGCATTTCTTTGTCACAACTTTTAGATAGGTAGGGTTTTTTTTTTTTTTTTTGCTTGATTTTAATTTCTGTTCACACACCAACTAAGACAAATGCTGATGTGTGCAAGCTTCAGCACTTTCTATCCTGTTTAATTGTGTTTTTGAGACTCATTTCATAAGTTACACCTTTTTGCTTTTGTTTTCTTATACATATGTGTTTTTATGTATACACATATTAGGGAAAGATGCTATCAAATAATAAATCTTTGGTTTTTTTTTTTGAACAGTTAAAAAGGACATAGTTAAAACTGTCTTCAAGAAAGTGCATATCAAGCCCATAGACATGAAATAATACCTTTTAAACATTAAAACAGATTGTCAGTGTATAGCCATCGTACTTGTTGGAGTGTCGGTGAATAATACACTGACATCAGCTATATGACACGCCTCAAAAACAATTCTTTGTCATCATTTTACATTACCAGTATGGGCTCTACTATCAGTTCTATGTATTTGGTTTGTTGGATATTTTGCACAACAATGTCATTAGAAGGCTGACACTGATCGTAGTTTTTGTCCACCCATATTTACTTGTATGTGCAAGGGAAGTATAAAATACTTTGCTGTAGCAGATTTTATGTAACAAAAGATATATACGTCACGTTAATAAATTAAAAATAATAAAAAAAATCTTTGTATGAAAATGTTAAACTCTTTTGTATTTCATTTAGACTTGAGGATATGCTGTTGTATGCTAGCTGTATGCGATAAATTCTACAGTAACTTTGTTGTCAATTTATGGACATAAAAGATTTTAATAAACGCTGGAGATCACATTTCCTTTCTCTTAGAATTTTAGATGTTCTTTAAAAAAAGGTTATTGTTACTATCATATCTTAAATTCTCAGAAGTCTGGCAATAACAAGTTGGCTATTGCTACTCTATCACAGCCTGTAAAACTTGATATATATTTCTTGGCTTCTAAAAGAGAAATTCGCTAATAGCTTAAATTCTTCTAAACATAATTTGGTTACCTGTAAAGGCTTTAACATTTGGGCAATAACTAAGATTTTTTTTTTTTTTATTGTTCCTCGGTAAAACCAGTATATTTAAGTTAGGGAAACAAAACATAATATTATTTTTTACTTGATAGTGCTTTGTAACAATTGTTTATAATGTGTTTTGACCACTTACAAATCAACTAACAAAGTATTTTTCCTCTCTGTTCACACCACGTTACAATGCTTCAAAAGATGATTGTCCTGGGGCCCGTTTCATAAAAGCAATTTGCAAGGAATTGCTGTCGCAGACCCCTCGCAGATTGCAATTTGTGTTTCATAAAACTTTCGCAGGGCTGCAACGTCGCAGACTTTCACTAGAAACCTGCGATTGCCAGACAGCAGTCGCAAGTAGCAATTTCCATCGCAGATCCTGTTTTGGGACATACCATGGAGCTCGTACTACTAGCTCACTGTGGAGCTGTATGCTTTATTGAATGGGAAACAAAACTGAACCAGGTAACTACAGACCAGTAAGCCTGACTTCTATTATATGCAAACTTATGGAAACTATAATAAGATCCAAAATGGAAAAGTACCTATATGGTAACGGTGCCAGGAGACAGTCAACATGGTTTTAGGAAAGGGAGATCGTGTCTAACTAACTTGCTTGATTTTTTTGAGGATGCAACTTCGGTAATGGATAATTGCAAAGCATATGACATGGTTTATTTAGATTTCCAGAAAGCTTTTGACAAAGTCCCACACAAAAGATTAATTCTCAAACTGAATGCAGTAGGGATTCAAGGAAACACGTACATGGATTAGGGAGTGGTTAACATGTAGAAAACAGAAAGTAGTGACTAGAGGAGAAACCTCAGAATGGAGTGTGGTAACCAGTGGTATACCACAGGGACCAGTATTAGGTCCTCTGCTATTCCTAATCTACATTAATGATTTAGATTCTGGTATAGTAAGCAAACTTGTTAAATTTGCAGACGACACAAAAATAGGAGGAGTGGCAAACACTGTTGCAGAAGCAAAGGTTATTCAAAATGATCTAGACACGATTCAGAACTGGGCAGACACATGGCAAATGACATTTAATAGAGAAAAGTGTAAGGTACTGCACGCAGGAAATAAAAATGTGCATTATAAATATCATATGGGAGTATTTATGAAAAAGACCTAGGAGTTTTTGTTGACTCAGAAATGTCTTCATCTAGACAATGTGGGGAAGCTATAAAAAAGGCCAACAAGATGCTTGGCTACATTGTGAAAAGTGTTGAATTTAAATCGGGGAATGGTTAAAACTGTATCATTTCATAAAGAATCCAATACTTGTTCTGGGAGGATACAAAACTTAAAAAAACACAACAAAGCTTTACTAGAAGTAGATTAACAATGTTAACACCCCTTCAAATTCGAATACATTATTTTTTCCGGTTGAAAACACAAAAAAACAAGAACCGATGTAACACAAAAAGCGAGTGTGTTAAAACTGTACAATGCATTAGTAAGACCTCATCTTGAATATTGTGTTCAGTTCTGGTCACCTTTCTATAAAAAAGATATTGCTGCTCTAGAAAGAGTGCAAAGAAAAGCGACCAGAATTATTCCAGGTTTAAAAGACATGTCATATGCCGACAGGCTAAAAGAATTGAATCTGTTCAGTCTTGAACAAAGAAGACTACGTGGCGACCTAATTCAAGCATTCAAAATTCTAAAAGGTATTGACAATGTTGACCCAAGGGACTTTTTTCGACCTGAAAAAAGAAATGAGGACCAGGGGTCACAAATGGAGATTAGTCAAAGGGGCGTTCAGAACAGAAAATAGGAGGCACTTTTTTACACAGAGAATTGTGAGGGTCTGGAATCAACTCCCCAGTAATGTTGTTGAAGCTGACACTGAAGAAACTGCTTGATAAGATTCTGGGATCAATAAGCTACTAACAACCAAACGAGCAAGATGGGCCGAATGGCCTCCTCTCGTATTGAGAATACAAAAGAGTCTCAGTTTGTAACTGATGATGACAATGTGAACCCCCCCCCCCCCCCCCCACCACCACCACCACCACACCACACAGTATACTTTTTTTTTTTTTTTTTTACAAAAGGTTTAAATTACAGAACAAAATAATGTATTTATTTACGTGTGTCCCAAAGTTATGTGGTTGAAAAGCATCAGTAACTGAGGCAAGGTCAAGTTGTAAAAACAAAATAAAATTAAATACAATCATTTACCAAAAGTTCTGATTCATTCAGTATGATAATAGCATTATTGGGGAGATCGCCTTGCTTTAAACTGGCGGCAATGTCATGCAGCAATTATTACTTTAATAATAATAATAATAATAATAATAATAATAATAATAATAATGATAATACAAAGAAAATAAAATATGTACAAATAAATTAAATAACACAAACGTGATACAAGTAAATAAAATGGATCAAACACGTGACAAAAATAGTGAGAAGTGCCTCCTTCTCACTAGATTAAATCTAAAAGAAACCTACCATATCCCCAAATAATGAAGCTTTGTTGCAGCAGCCACCTGCATGTTATTACCTGCCCCACATGTTTAAGCAGTGAGGCTAAATGCAGCTTGATTATCAGGCATGTCCCTAAAGACTAATAAAAGTGTAAAAGTAGCGAGTGTGCTTAGCTGGTTATATACGTTTTGTCCAAAAGACCATTTTCAGAAAAGTAAACACAGATCAGTACACTTTTTCTTTAAATACTTTTGCAACACAGCGTTGATTATTTTTTTTTTTCTACACAGCTGAAGAAGGGCTTTCCTTATGTATGTATAGAACTTCAAAGTACAGCCTGTCACTTTTCACTTTTGTCTTGTCGACCGTGAGGTATTTTGGTTTTCCTCAATCATCTTTAATGATTTTTTTTTTTATCTCCCTTTTAATTTTGTTCTGTTTTGCTAGATCCATCACTTTCATATTCAGTGTTTACTGCAGCAGTGATCATTTGCAACTTTTTTTTCTTCGTCACTAAAACTTCCAGAAAACTCGCCAATTAGAACAGATTTGTGTCGACCAGCCCCATTTCAATAAGTGTATCATTTTTTTGTTCTTAAAATAAAATGCTCTCCTTTGCAACCCTACTGTTGATTATTTACCTAATCGGTCACTGTGCCTTAAAATGGAGTACCGAGTTAGTGATTTCACTCATCACAGAGCACAAAAGAGTGAGCGCAAGCGACGGCACCTGCGAAGAGATTTATGAAACGCATGCAGCGCCAACCTGTGCTTCCTCACAGCCTCATCGCAATCGCAGACTTTTATGAAACGGGAACCCTTCAAACTTGCAGGCTTATCTGGGTTAAACCCAATATTCCTTTTTCTTCTGTTCTAGAGTCTCTTCTGAATTCTGAAATGGTGATTGATTTCTATCTATAAAGAAAAGTTCCTGTGCCATTTGCTGCAGTTATAAGATTTGACATCCCACATTATTCTTTACTTGGTATTCTGTGCACACTGCAAGTTTCAAAGCGGTGTAACAGTCACCAGTATTGATGTCGGTACTAAGTACAGAAGTATAATATCACAGCCAGAACCAGAATCTGCTGTTGTACATGAATAGATTTATAAGATGCATAAAAACAAATAATAATATATTTGATACAAATATGAATCTTTGTGTTGCTAAGGGTTCTCTTTAAATTGTCCAAGGCAATTGAGAGATCTTCAGTGTTTTTACCACAACTACAAATTGAAGATGCACTTTATTGTTAATTAACTTACTTTGTGCTTTACATTGTATTATGTAAATGTTATCAAGGTTTGTTGCCATTTTGTACGCATATGGAAATATTTTTTGTTTTTGTTAGCCAAGAGAGAATGAATTTAACCACAGTGTCACCTAATCCTGCTCAAGCTTTGGTTGAGTTCTGGCCTAAAGAACATGTGCCTCATGTTGGTCCTCCAAAACCACTATATGCAACACCAGAGGTGTGTTCAACTAGGAGAATGTTTAAAAACAGATTTAAACTTTTTTCTGTTGGTGCTGTGTTCGCCTCAAACGTTTGCTAACTGAGGCGAACGCTCTGAAGAGGTAGTTTGCGTAAAACAATAATGGCGACAGGCTGGAAGAACATTTCTTTGACTCTGGGGGATGGACAAATTGTCGATTTATATGACAAAAAAGAAGCTGAAAGAGTTACTTCAGGTATGTTTAATATTATAATGTGACTTATTTATAAAATATCCGTATTTTTCAATTGATGAAATCTGTATTCATTTATGATGATGATGATGGTAAGGGTCTGTCTACATAGAAAGCAAAAATAAAAAAATATGAATTCCAGTTTTAAAATAGCAAATCCAGCTGTTTTGCATTCTGGTTTTAGGATGTGTTGCATATTTGAAATGTTCGTTTTCAACACAGTTCAAAAGTTCTCCTAGTTGAACGCACCTCTGGTAATCATTGTAGGTCCACCCAGGTACATACGAGGCTAAAATTTGCTTTTCAAATTGTATTTGTAACACATATTGATAAACTTTATTTTGTATTTTAATTGTTATAAAATGCACAAGATGAATCCTTGGTAATGAATACACAGAAAAATATTTGGCACATTTCAGTTATAAGTTTACTGAATTGCCCAAGAAAGCCTTTTATGTAGAAAAATAATTATATATTAAAAATACAAAACTGAAAGATCATAGTTGGATAAGTCTCCACCCCCCTGATACTTGGTGGAAGCACCTTTGGCAGCACTTACAGCTGTGAGTCTGTTGGGATAGGTCTCGACCAACTTTGCACACCTAGATTTGGCAATATTTGACCATTCTTCTTTACAAAACTGTTCAAGCTCTGTCAAGTTTCTTGGAGAGCGTTGATGGACAGCAATCTTCAAGTCATACCACAAATTTTTGATTGGATTTAGGTCGGGGCTCTGACTGGGCCACTCAAGGACATTTACGTTTGTGTTCCTTAGCCACTCCAGTGTAGCTTTGGCTGTGTGCTTTGGGCCATTGTCATGCTGAAAGGTAAACTTCCGACCCAGTTTCAGCTTTCTTGCAGAGGGCAGCAGATTCTTTGTACTTTGCTCCATACATTCTATCCTGACAAGTGCCCCAGTCCCTGCCGATGAGAAACATTCCATAACGTGATGCTGCCACCACCATGCTTCACAGTAGGGATGGTGTTCATTGGGTGATGCACTGTGTTGGGTTTGCACCAAACATAACGCTTTGCATTTAGGCCAAAAAGTTCCATTTTAGTTTAGTCAGACCACAAAATGTTTTGCCACATGGCTACAGAATCTCCTGAGTGTTTTTTGCATACTTCAAACAGGATTGAAGGTGGGCTTTCTTGAGTAATGGCTTCCTTCTTGCCACCCTACTATACAGGCCAGATTTGTGGAGTGCTTGGGATATTGTTGTCACATGCACACTTTGACCAGTCTTGGCCATAAAAGCCTGTAGTTCCTGCAAAGTTGCCATTGGCCTCTTGGTAGCATCTCTGATCAGTCTCCTTCTTGCTCGGTCAGTTTAGAGGTACGGCCTGATTTAGGCAGGGTCTTGGTGGTGCCATACACCTTCCACTTCTTAATAATCGTCTTGACCGTGCTACAAAGGATATTCAAGGCCTTTGATATTTTTTTTATACCCACCCCCTGATCTGTGCCTTTCAACAACTTTGTCCCGGAGTTCTTTTGAAAGCACCTTGGTGCTCATGGTTGATTCTTTTCTTTGAAGTGCACTACCCAGCAGAGTGAACCTACAGGAACTGCTGAATTTATCCTGAAATCGTGTGAATCACTACAATTTAACACAAGTGGATGCCACTTGGTGTGTGATTTTGAATGCAATTGGTTAAACCTGAGCTAATTTAGGATTGCTATTACAAAGGGTGGACGCTTATCCAACCAAGCTATTTTAGTTTTTATTTTTAATTCATTTTCTAGAAAATTCTAGAATATTTTTTTTCACTTGGAAGTTGTGGGGTAGGATGTAGATAAATGAAAAAAAAACAAAAAAAAAAAAACTTTAATTAATTTTAATTCCAGGCTATAAGGCAACAAAAGGTGAACATTTTGAAAGGGTGTGTAGACCTTCTGTATGCACTTTATGTATGTATGTATGTATGTATGTATGTATGTATGTTGTACAGCAGCACAGATAAGCTGCTTACTGGGTGTTTTTTGCACTGAAAAAATATGAATTGTTTTTGTTGTGCTATCAAGCTTCTTGTACTTCGTTGGTTCTCTGCATCTTACTAGTCATTTTGTGAATGTACTGCACACAGTAGCTAGAGAATGGATCATAGAAAAGCCAGGAGAGCAAATTGTTGTCTGTCTGGAAATTGGTAGAAATAAGTGACCGATAAGTCAGTTTTCAATCAATTAAAAAAAAAAAAAATTGAAAACGTACTGTTGAATCTGCTTGCTTGCAATGCGTTTGTGACTGGTGAATAAGCAACTGGATTCTTGATCCTTAAGATTTCGCTGCACCGTCTTTGTCCGCCTCTGCCTCAGCCTAACCTACCAATTTACTAACCACATTTCAAGGAGGTAAAGCTATATAATAAATGCAATATTCTGTGTTTGGAGAGAGTCAGAATGCTTTCTATTGCTATAGCAAGGCTATTAATAGGGAATACAATGTTATCGTTTCTTTATTTGCATTAGTGCAGTATCTGTATAGTTTAAAATATATATTTTATTACTCTTGTTTTTACATTTTTTGGGAGCATGCCTGTCAGACCTTAGAGCACAAAAAACCAAGAGAGGAATATTTACAGAAAACAGTTATGAAAAGTAGTGGGAGGAGACTCTGGTCGCAGTAGCTAACTATATCGAGAGTAGCAACTTACCCGGACTATAATATTAAGGCAGGACTAAATGACTGCGAAAGACATTGTTGAATTTTTTTCAGGTGGAAAATAAGGAAAGCCCAGTGTCTACATATAGAATGGTAGTAAATGAAGCTGTTCAAAGTAACATTAGTTAAAATGTAAAGCTGTAGTCATTGTGTAGTCTGTAGTCATAAGGTATCATTTAAAGCATGTACTGTATTTATTGAAAGGACTCACGACTTCAAGGTAATGTTGCGTTTTACTTGCCAAATACATTTTACTCAGTGTCTAAATTGGTGTGTAAATTATTCAATGACCCAAGACCTCATCTGGAATGCTGTGTATATATGTATGGATGGATGTGTCTGTGTATGTTAGCTTATTTATTGACTGACTGAAATATCAATTGCGTATCAGTACAAATCTTAAAATAGAGCAGTTTAGTCATTTCTGCAAAAGGCACACTTGGGATTGCACCAGGATTGAGTCTATTTTTCTAGTGCACCTCTGTATGAGGCCAAAAAAGCTCAACCTCTGCTAGTGCCAAGTAGTTGTGGTAAAAATGTGTCCTCCTTCATGATATTGTTCACATAATAATTTGCGTTACTATTGTGACTGACTTTTGTGGAACCTCCTACAGACTTCTGTACAGTGCAAAAACCACCATTTCCACACCATGTTTGTGTCAGTTTCATTAATGACAGGCTGTTGATGAAGCTTTAGACAGTATTGGTGACCATTAGGACCATACCCTCATTTTGTAAATTATAGGGAATGAAAAGAAAAAAAACTTCCTGAGGCTCTGGTAGATACAAAGGGAAATACTAACATCTACCCACGTAATTGGTGTGTGTGCAGTTTTGAATTGATCAGTGGTAAACCATGAGAAACTGCATCCTGTTCAGCTATGGTTGGAGTATGTGGTCTGTTAGTAGCTCAAGAAGATTCAATAGTGTACACCGAAGGCTTAGTAAAAGCCACCAGCTTTGTATATGGGAGTTTGTTTTATATAGTGCAGTTATTCTTTGAACACCAGAGCGTGATATATTACACAGCAGTATAGGGATGCCATTCTTGCCTCTTGGGAGCAGATTTACTTCTCAGTAGTACTCAAGTCTTGCACATGTTATCCATACTGTTTCTCCAGATCATTTATTAGTATGTTGCCTGACAAGGCTAAAGATTTTTTTTTTTTTTTTTTTTTTTTTTTTAATGTCATCGGGCATTTGGATTAGGCCTTCTTATTGAGGCTGAAGATGTATTTTTCCTCCAACATCACTGAATAATCTGCATAAGACTGCACAATCCTGGGAAATTTCATTTTAATAATCACCAAGTATGCATAGAATACCTTAAATAAAAGGCTGCAGTACTCATTTTGTAAACAAATGGATACATTGGAACAGTACTGAATATCAGTTGCATATTGTGACAGGATGACAGAGGGCTGAGGCTCAGAGACAATGTAAAGTAAAAAACTAAAGTTTTTTTTATTAAATAAAATAATCAAATAAACAGGCACAAGGGCCAACAGAAAGAGGTTCAAACACAAATAATCAAAATTAACTTACAAAATAAACTGTCAGGTTTCAAGTCTTTTAAAATACAAAACTCTCCAACACAAAGCAAACTCCCAAACAAAAGAACATCTCCTAGCCAGGTCCTCTCCCCTGGCTTTTATCCCCTGTGGCTGGAGCCCAATTAATCAATAATTACTGATTATTTAATTAGAGCTCCAGCCACATTCTCACATGTTTTCCTGGCAGGGAGGAATTTAACCCCCTCCCTGCCAGTTCCAAACACATTAATATAGACGGGACAGTTCCCCGTCACACATATGTACAAGGCTTGTTTTCTAAATCATTTTTTAAAATTTTTGTAATCAAGTTCATCAGGTATACCAAACTGCCAATTGTGTATCTAACCCCCATCTCCCTTGCTAAGCTCCTGCACTGCACGCCATCTCTTTTTAACAGCTATATTACTATCAGTAGGTTATTATGCAATAAAAATACATTGCAACAGTTCAGATAACATTTGAGCTATAAATGCAAAAGCAAGACAGACAAACAGGAAGTCAAAGTTGGGTTGTACAGGACCATTAAAGTTCTGAAGAGAGAAACAAACAAAATTAATTGATTATCTTTTCTTAAAAACAGTCACAGAAGAAGAGGTGCATTCCAGGAGTTATTTCTTCACATCAGGAGATGAGAAGTACACATCTTGGATGTGTCAAACTGGAGTTGATTGCTGTTTAAGTGTGTGCGCTTGTTTCCTGTTGCAGGTCAGATGCTTTTGTAAGCAACTGAAATGCCTTAGCATGTTGAACATAACACAGGATGCACACATAAATTTACAATGTGTACAGCTGATTTACTGTAACCCTTGTTATTTATTGTCATTACTAGGCGGAAAGTCACTGAACAAGTATATAATCCCCTGCATTTGTTTAAATAATTTAACTTGCACAATTCTGTACAGTGGGTGCTATTGTATTTAGCTTTTTCATGCCTAAAACTGAAATGTTTTGGTTATTTGGCATGATTTTGAGAAACTAACGAAGAAAGAAGGTTTTGGTTGATACAAAAGTGTGAATTACAGATACTAAATTACAGTGCCTATAGAAAGTCTACACCCCCTTGAACTTTTTTCACATTTTCTTGTCAATGCCTCAGAGTTTCATACATTTAAATGATTTGAATGAGAAAAAAAAAAAAAAAATTAAAATAGAAAACTGAAATATCATAATTGGATAAGTCTCCACCCCCCAATACTTGCACCGTTGGCAGCACTTACAGCTGTGAGTCTGTTGGGATAGGTCTCGACCAACTTTGCACACCTAGATTTGGCAATATTTCAACATTCTTCTTTACAAAACTGTTCAAGCTCTGTCAGGTTCCTTGGGGAGTGTTGATGGACAGCAATCTTCAAGTCATGCCACAAATTTTTCATTGGATTTCACTGGGTCTCTCAAGGACATTTACCTTTTTGTTCCTTAGCCACTCCAGCGTAGCATTGGCTGTGCGCTTTGGGTCATTGTCATGCTGAAAGGTGAACTTCCGTCCCAATTTCAGATTTCTTGCAAAGGGCAGCGGGTTTCAAGGACTTCTCTGTACTTTGCTCCATTCATTTTCCCTTCTATCCTGACAAGTGCCCCAGTCCCTGCTGATGAGAAACATCACCATAACATGATGGTGTTCTTTGGGTGATGCGCTGTTGGGTTTGCACCAAACATAAGGCTTTGCATTTAGGCCAAAAGTTCAATTTTAGTTTCGTTAGACCACAAAACTTTTTGCCACATGGCTACAGTATCTCCTGAGTGTTTTTTTGCATACTTCAAACAGGATTGAAGGTGGGCTTTCTTGAGTAATGGCTTCCTTCTTGCCACCCTACCATACAGTCCAGATTTGTGGAGTGCTTGGGATATTGTTGTCACATGCACACTTTGACCAGTCTTGGCCTTAAAAGTCTGTAGCTCTTGTAAAGTTGCCATTGGCCTCTTGGTAACCTCTCTAATCAGTCTCCTTGCTTGGTCATCCAGTTTGTAGGGACGGCCTGATCTAGGCAGGGTCTTGGTGGTGCCATACACCTTCGACTTCTTAATAATCGTCTTGACCATGCTCCAAGGGATATTCAAGGCCTTTGATATTTTTTTTATACCCATCCTGATTTGTGCCTTGGTGCTGTCGAGTGGTTGATTCTTTGCTTGAAATGCACTACCAAGCAGAGGGAACCTACAGGAACTGCTGAATTTATCCTGAAATCATGTGAATCACTACAATTTAACACAGGTGGAGGCCACTTAACTTGGTGTGTGATTTTGAAGGCAATTGGTTACACCTGAGCTGAATTTAGGATTGCTATTACAAGGGGGATGGACACTTATCCAACCAGCTATTTCAGTTTTTATTTTTAATTAATTTCCTACAAATTTCTAGAATTTTTTTTCACTTAGAAGTTGTGGGATAGGCTGTGTAGATAAATACAAAAAAAAAAAAAAAAAAAAAAATATGTATTTTTAATTCCACACTATAAGGCAACAAAAGGTGACAAATTTGAAAGGGGTGTAGACTTTCTATAGGCACTGTACATTAATGGTTCTTTTAAATATTTTGTATTCAGTTTATTTAAAAAGTTAAACTGAACCCTGCATAGAGTACTTGAAATCTAGAAAGTTCATCATGTCCAATTGTATTTGTGTTTAACTTAATGTAATGTTCATTGACAAACTGAACATATTGTATCCTTCTTAAGAGGCATTAGGGATTGAAGGATCTGTTATACAGCAGATAAAACCAAAGGAGATGCTGAGAGATTTTTGATAAAGGACTGTTAGAAAAGAAAGAAACATCAATCAATACATTATTCTCCTAGATGTGAAATTGTCACATTGTTTACATCACTAGTCCCCTGCACTGACAATTTGATCTGGTGGCACTTTGACTGAAAGTGTTTGTCCTCAGTTATTTAAGATTGGGCAAAGGCTGTAGTCTGCTTTTTAATCAGGAGAAAAAAATACGACACCATTAACAAAAGCTCAGTACGATGATCCTATCTTTGTCTTGTTAAAAGATCAAGTCAATATAATAAAAGCCACGCCTTTGTTTTATTTATGGTGTGACAATAAAATCATAAATCTACCCCCCCAAAAAATATCCTGTATGTTTGTCTTAGATCTGTGATTTACATTTAGCACTAGTCATGTTATTAAATTTGCATCTACACCAAACTGAAGCAAGCAAATTGTGATTTTACAACTAATCAAATTGGGGGATCTTTTTTTGTTTGTTTTGTTTTATGGCTGTGTTTTATGGCTGTGAACTCCATACTACATATCAGTGTGTGTTGTAAACACATTTCATTTCTAATGCTATGCTATATAGAACAAATTACAACTTCAGTGTGCCAGCAAATGCCATTGCTGAAGAAGCACATTCAACTTCTTCACACAAAATGGGTTAAAAGTAAAGTGCCATAGATACAGTACTTGCAGTTCAAACTGTAACCCTGTTGTACTGTACATCACATTGAGGCTAACCTTGTTAAGAAGAATCCATTGCAGGGTTTCTTGTCATGCTCACACAGGTCAGGTGCCCTCTGCTGGTGCATGTGGTGTATTAGAATCATGTCACATGCTGTAGAGCCTTTTCATTTGGTAAGGAACAAGATTTCTCAGTGGCATCCTGGTCGAGACCATTTCCTTATTATTAACACATTTGCCTACCTACATACAAAATATAATTCTAGAATAAAAAAGAAACAACGTAAGATTTACTGAGATGGCCCTAAATTGAGTTGTGAGTTGAGTTGTGATTTAGGTGCCTTATTACACTATGTACACATTTGAATACAGCACAACAAAGGGTTATATTTCATAGCTGTAGTATTGTTAATTTGACAATTGTTTCATAAATGTAGTATATTTGGTAGTATATAGTCTTACAAACCATGCTGGTAACTAGAAAAATATATATAATGTAATCATGCAAATTGAAGTTTTAAAAATAAATCTCTTTTTTCTGCCTTTCACCTTAAACAACCCCTACAGTCTTTGGTAGGATAGTCCCTAATGGTTATTAGGCTTCATTATTACAGGGATATCTGGAATAAAATTGACATTCTAGTACGTAATAAAGGATATTCATGAATAAAGACTGGAATCTTTGACCTAGACAGTTCAATTTTGTATCTCCAGAAATTTATAGTGGGGAAAAAAATATTAAATATAACCTTTATTGCACCCACCACTGTATATGCTACCAGTAAATCAAACGTAATTTTTTTAACTGTTGTAAGTCTGTTATATACTTGGTCTTCACATTTGTAGCTGGATTTGAATTAATCTGAATATTTTTTCTCCAGTTTCAGGGTGCACCACATTGGTAATATTGTTCAGGACTTCCATTAATAATCAGCATTTTTATCTCAGAAGCTAAATGAATGTCACTGGGAGATAATGAGGTATCTCCAAGTAGAATGTCATTATAAAACCAGTGTATTGACCTGAAGCTACCTCAGCAGGACCACTATCAAGACACAACATTACAAACATGGATAACAATGGATTAAGAAACACATTATACAAGGTCCTACTATATTAAAACATTGGCACAGATGTGGTACAATGGTGTATTCCTGGATTACAAGTCTGTATTGGCTCATATGACTGGACTTCTTGGTCAAAATGTGAACCAAAAAGTGGTGCAATCCTTCAAATACCATCTCGGCAACCCTTGTGCTACCATTACCTATATGTCCCATGTTCTGTAATAAAATATACAGAAATAAAACAAGGAGGTGGCTACTTTTTTTTTCTCTATCCATTTACACATACACTTCCAAGCTGTGGCTGTGGCTGTCTCAATTTTATAAACAGTATGTATGAGGAGAATCAGCTTTTCTTTTTAGTTTCTTATGAATCAATTACTGCAACTTGGATAGAATGTTCAGTAACCAAGATCAATCTGGTCAAAATAAATAAATAAAGGGGGCGTGTGGCAGGGCGATTGCCCTGCACAGGTGGGAATTGGTGTTGGTGTAATTCATATATGGAAATGGGTATTGTGTGTTTTGGAGTTGATTTGTTTGATTAATTGATTGTTTACAGACGATCACTCGATTAAGACTTTTCTACTTGCTGGTTTGGTTGAGAGGACGGGCAGTGGATGATTGGCTGTGCTGGCTCTCAATCAGGAGGTGGGCGGGTCTCGACTGAGTGTCTGTCAGCATAAAAACATCCGGTGGGGATCGATCTGGGCGACTGCAACGCCATGCTACAGAGAGGAGCTGCATATACTCAGGTGGAAAGAGTCCGTGCTGCAGGAACAACAGCTACGCAACCCTGAAACCCTGCAAGCGGTACTTGTGAAGGCAATGCCTAGCCAAGGCCATATGAAGCAGTAGGAGTCGTCATATGAATACTGGCTTATAAGTAGGTTAGTTTAGGGGATAGTGATCCCAAGTAATGTAGCCGGTTCCTGGAGCAGGATGTTTCATTTATAAGGCTAGTGCTCTCCCTGTATGGCACCTTTTATTTGTTGTTTTTGTACCTTGTTTTAATTTGCCTTTTGTACAGCTTGCTGTACGTGTCCTCTGTGTGTTACCATCGCTGGTAACATCACATGACCCCTTTGTTTATTTACTTTCTTCTGTGTATTAATAAATCCTGTGCACCTGTGCTGGTGTTTCAACTCCACCTCCCATGTCTCTGTATTGCCTAAGCAACGGTTACCCAGACACGTGACATGAGCACCCTGTCACTGTGTTATTCACGTAATTATTGGGTTTATTAAATTGTTTTCATACTATCAATCTTAGATTCACTAAATATGGACTGTTAAACAAATTAACAGCAGTTTCAAGCTGTTCCATGAATAACAAACTTAAAAATCTGTACATTTTTTTTGTTACACAAATAAGACCTTTATTAGCCCGCTATTGCACATTGTAACTTACAGGTAACAAATCTTTGTTGCTTAATACAGGTACAAATGATTCAATCATGGGGTTTCCATTCAAGTTTTTTTTTTTTTTAACCGGAGACATTTACACAAGAATAATGTCATGTGTGAAATGCTGTTTTGGATTTCCGTTCGTTCAGTTTATTTTACTCAAGTAAACCGGACTTTTCACCCGACGTCATGCATGTGGATGGGAAAGGTGAGGGTTGATATGTAAATTAGCTATGCGTAAAGTACTTGTGCTATTTTTTAAGATTACTAGTGAAATTTTGTGAAAATGCAGTTTCCATGCGCAGAGAACTGGTACACGAGGGAATCTAATCTGCTGTAATAAAGCAAAATACTTTGTGCCTGGTTGGATAATAATGTATTTTACTGCTGTTGCCCAAATTGTTTTTCAAATGTCATTAGTAGTGAATAATGTTTCAACTAATTTGACTCAAATTAATTAAATGACTCATTAATTAAAAATAAACTTGGAGGTATAAAATTAAACTGAACAACAGGTATTGCAGATCGCCATGGCTAAAAACTGGCAGAGACGTTATATATATCTTTCCATTTCATTCAGGCTATACAGCATATAGGGGATCAGGTGATGCTGCATATACTACCCTGGCTTAGAAACCCTACCCATCCAGATGGCTGACAGTTGCCGAGGAAGCATTCAACACCACGCTTGGGCAAATACGGGTAGTGGGCATTTGAAAGGGAGGTGGCAGATACTGATAATACTGACTAATTTGTTCCCAAAATTGCTGCTGCCTGCTGTATCCTGCACACACTCTTGTTAACAGCAAAATGAGATGTTCAGCAATAAGTTGCTGCTTGTGAGACAGATTGGGAAGGTTATAGTCTCACAAGAAAAAAAAAAGCGGCACTGCCTTTCACAACAAGCCCAAAACAAGAGCAACCATGTTAGAGTAGGTGTTTATGCAAATTACAACCCGCGACTCTCAAAAAAACAAGCCAATTCTGCGTAAGTGGACTTGGCAACTGTGAAGGTTACCTCAGCCGCCTGTTTCAACTGGACAGCAGCAATCTGAGGAGGCTTATGCTGTCAGAGATTCTCTCATTTCCTTTAAGTTGTGTTGGATTTATTGTTTTGTTATATATTAACGATGCCAACAAATAAAACACAATCAATACGTTCATTTGCAATTTTATTTGGTCAGTTCTGAGAGGGCATCAACAACTTCTTGGATGTTTTTTGTACTGTTTTAGGCAATTGAGCTGGCTCACGACATCCAGTTCACCAACTATATTTATTAACGGAGAGGGGAGACACTCATTATCTTTGGACATAGCTGGGATCAAAAAAAGGACAGGAATTAATTCAGTTACATTTAAGCAGCAAGGGCATTCTCAAACACCTTCATTAATACTATAGCAAGGCCATAATGTGGTTCATGGTAAGCTGTTTTATGCAGAACTGTAAACCCACAAGATATATACAACATGACAGTCCAGACACAGCAAAAACAATAATAAAAAAGCCACCCACATTATCTAAGGTGTTAACCATAAAATCAACCTTCAGCCACTACTTTCTGCCATCTTGGAAATGGAAATGGAATCCACAGTAACAACGGACCTGCTCCCTTGCAGTATTTATAGTTTAGGATAAACACGCTCATTAACATTTACACATGAAATGCGGGTTTCCATGCGAAACTGGAAGTGGATTTTCCTGTGTGTTATGTCATTTACACCAGTAAATGACATTTACCCAGTCCCTCTCTTTGGCCGTTTTTTTCGGCCACAAACCTGATTTACATGAGAAATTCACTCAAACGTGCACGTGCGTCACCATTTCATGTGTAAATTGTCACGCATGGCAACTCCATGAATTCTGTAATTGCATGCTCTTACTTTCAGGAAGTAATCTAAATAAACCGATGGTAGAGTCCCATTTGGTCACATGACTTTTTTTGTTTTCATTCTACTAGCACAATGTGAGTCAGCTTGCATGTGTGAAGGCCTGCTTTGTGAGTGGAGTATTTATACTGTACTATTGCTTTTTTGCTTATTTGATTAAAAAAAAAAAAAAGATTTATAATTATAGCTGAGTAAAGAATTATGTTAATAACTAGAACTTTGTATTACATTAGTTTAACTGTATGGTAACATTGTGCTCAGGGACACAGGGAGATACTATATTTACTATTGTTGGCATATTGTAATATTTTAGAGGGGTGGTACTCTGAAGCAATACTATATTCTTCTTCTTCTTCTTCTTCTTCTTCTTCTTCTTCTTCTTCTTCTTCTTCTTCTTCTTCTTCTACTGAATATTGTAGTTCAAAGGCAAGAGCTCCATCAAACAGTACAACCCTAAAAACCGATACATTGGGGATACAAAATATTTGTTCTTACAGACAGCAATGATGTGTGGTTTACAACTTTGAGATTTACAGTGATCCAATTCTACCAGTTGATGCAATGACTAATATTGGCGCAAGTGGAAACATAGTCCTCAAACTTATACCAATTGTACCACACAACCTTTCCCACAAGATATACTACAACTGATTTTGTAGTGTAAATTTGCAAGTGGCACTCGAGAAGAGAAGAATTCACAGTGTGGGGACTGTCCCATAAAATCGCTTACAAGAGTGCCCATTCATGTCAGACAGTGAAATGAAGAAAAAAGGGAGGGGAACATTTCAAGAGAAAGCAGCGACTGCCGATGGCGTAAATCTCAGGGCGTTAAAATGGTATGACAATTGTGCAGTCGCTTTGCTCAGTATGTTTGCTTCTGCCAACCCAACTTCTACTGTTGATAGATAGATTGTATAGGACGAAAATCGGATCCAGGAAATGGTATCATCAGCTAATCTTCCACACGCTGGACCTGAATGTGGTAGACATAGCTTCTGCAATGCAGAGACAATGAGAAATGCAGAGTCCCTAAGAAGGAACAGCTTAGTCTCCTCAAGTTCAAATGCGAGGTAGCAGCCTGTCTTTGTGCAGAGAAGAGCATGCAGAGGAGCAAGGAAAGGCCAAGCACAAATGTAGAGGACCTGTATGCCGAAAAGAAGTGAAGAGGACCTGCAGCCTAGTTACTCAGTACATCAATTCATCAGGATCGCACTGGACACTGCTCTGGTTTTGTTGGAGCTAGAGGAAGATACAAAAATTCACGCTGCAAAGGACTGTTCAAGGTGCAGCGTCAGAAGTAGAGTGCAAGCTGAGCCAAAGTGTACCTCTATTTCACTCCAGAGAATAACTGTTTTATGGACTTTCATATGCAGTAGCCTGTTGCAAAGTTTACAGAATATTATTAACTGTGTTACTATTGATAATTTTGTTAAAAGAATATTGTTATTTTGTTAGAGAAAATGTGTAGTAAATATTATATAAAAAAAAAAAAAAGAAAAATCAATGCATGGAATTATTTTTGCTGTTTTTTCCAGGTAACATATCCATTTATAAGAATAACCAAATATATTTCACACACACACACACACACACACACACACACACACACAGCACACACTATATACATGCCTATAGAAAGTGCCTATAGAAAGTCTACCCCCCCTTTCAAATTTTTCACCTTTTGTTGCCTTACAGCCTGGAATTAAAATGCATTAAAATAGTTTTTTTTTTTTTTTTTTTTTTTTTCATTTATATACACATCCTACCCCACAACTTCCAAGTGAAAAAAATATTCTAGAAATGTGCAGAAAATTAATTAAAAATAAAAACTGAAATAGCTTGGTTGGATAAGTGTCCACCCCCCCTTGTAATAGTAATCCTAAATTAGCTCAGGTGTAACCAATCGCCTTCAAAATCACACATCAAGTTAAGTGGCCTCCACCTATGTTAAATTCTAGTGATTCACATGATTTCTGGATAAACTGAGCAGTTCCTGTAGGTTCCTTCTGCTGGGTAGTGCATTTCAAAGCAGAGAATCAACCATGAGCATCAGGGTGCTTTCAAAATAACTCAGGGTCAAAGTTGTTGAAAGGCACAGATCAGGAGATGGGTGTATGTTATGGGGATGTTTCTCATCGGCAGGGACACTGGTCAGGATAGAAGGAAAAATGAATGGAGAAAAGTACAGAGAAGTCCTTGAGGAAAACCTGTTGCCCTCTGCAAGAAAGCTGAATCCGGAACAAAGTTCACCTTTCCGCATGACAATGACAGCCAAAGCTACAGTGGATTGGCTAAGGAACAAAAAGGTAAATGTCCTTGAGTGGCCCAGTCAGAGCCCCGACCTAAATCCAATCAGAAATTTGTGGCATGACTTGAAGATTGCTGCCCGTCAACGCTCCCCAAGGAACTTGACAGAGCTTGAACAGTTTTGTAAAGAAGAATGGTCAAATATTGCCAAATCTAGGGGTGCAAAGTTGGTCGAGACCTATCCCAACAGACTCACAACTGTAATTGCTGCCAAAGGTGCTTCTACCAAGTATCAGGGGGGTGGAGATTTATCCAATTATGATCTTTTAGTTTTGTATTTTTAATATGTATATTTTTTTTCCCTTAACAGTGTGGAGTATGCTGTGTAGATAGTGGAAAAAATTCTCATTTATATGCATGAAACTCTGAGGCACTGACACAACAAAATGTGAAAAAAGTTCAAGGGGGTGTAGACTTTCTATAGGCACAGGGGTTGAATACTTATGTAAGCAAGATATTTCAGTTTTTTATTTTTCTTAAAAATATTTCCCAATATAAAACCAATGTCACCTTACAATAATTGATATTGAGTTTAAGTGTTTTAAAATAAAATAACAGAAAGAAATTTCAATGTACCATTTGTAATTCAGTAATATGAGAGAATTGGTCAGGGGTCTGAATACTTTTGCAAGGCACTGTATATATATATATATATATATATATATATATATATATATATATATATATATATATATATATATATATAATTTCCATTACACGAGAGTAGCTGTTAAAATTTCATGTTGATTTGAACTCGGCTCTCACTAAGATAAGCACCAACTAAGATGAGGTTTTACAGTAAAATAACAACATCCATCTGAGTCTCCATCCAATTGCGTTTCCTTCCATGTGATGATGTAGATATCCTTCTGCCTGGTGTTGATGGCTGAAGCGTAATGCTGGCTCCAGGGATCAGCTTATTTTGCCTCCCCAATCTGGTCATGGAGCCAAGTAAACCGTCCTTGGCTAAGACCCACCTTACATCCTCTCAAAATGTGCCCCTAATGTTTCAGGTGATGAACACAAAGGACACGAGGGATCTTCTCCTACACAGAGATGTAGGTTATGTGGTGATGGGAGAACATCATATTTTGACCTGATGAGGAAACTAATCCTGCTCTTTTCCATTATCCATAGGTCTTGCCAGACGATCTTGCGTTGTTCCACACTCTCCCATCTCATCCATTTTCCCTGCTTGGTCTGGGAAACAGCCTTTACGCACCTCATCCTCTCCTCATCCTCTCCTATGTCTCCTATAGGTATGCAGGAGACAGTTCAGGATGGCTGTTAAAACCACTATAGAGCCCCACCCCCAGAAATATTATGTTTACCTCAACTGTGATATAGAGGACATGGTGCAGTTAGCTGTTAGTTGACTGTAAATAAAACATTTAGTAGGTGCTCAGCTAATTACCTGCATCCAGGACTATAACTGCCACCACGAAATCGTAAACTGCTGTATGTGCCTGAAGACAGCTACTGATTAGATGATTAGAAAAATGACTGATTTAGTTGTACTAAAAATAAATCGTGTATTATCATTACACTTCATCAACTATAAGAAAGTGAGTAGTGTTTTCAGTTTCATGAAACTGTTATAGTTTGTTGTTAGCATTTTTCATGTCATCTACACTTTAATAATGCACTGTCTGTTTGCAAAACCTGACAGGGAGGTTCAATGGCACCTTGCCCTGACTGGATAAGGAATGGTGAGTGGTACATAGTTATGCATTCAAGCAGCTTGCATTTTCCCTGCCAAGGAAATACTAGAGTAAATAACTATGCAATGATATATTGATATTTGTGTATTGCAGGGTTATGAAAACTTTTGATCAGGAGAAAAGATATGACTCCACATCCATAAACCAAAGCTGTACCATATTCCTATCTTTCAGTCTTACATACCATCTATGGTATGATAATAAAATCATACCACCCCCCCCCCCCCCCCCCCCCCCCCCCCCAAAAAAAAAAGAAGTGTGATACATTATACTGTATGAGACCTGTGATTTACATTTAGCACCAATTTACATGTTTCCCAGACCGAAGTAAGCAAATTGTGAGCGCTGTATAATTTTATATAAACATGATCTCAATACTAATCAAATTATTTTTTTAATATCCAAACTGCATATCACTGGGTCCTGTATACTAAAGTTAACCAGAGGTGAGGGAAAATTATCACAAAACATACTTGAGCTGTTTACTTCTTTACAAAGAATTTCACGTGAATGGTGGGGGAAAAAAAAAAAAAAACTACAGCTTGTATTGTATTTATTGTTCTGACAGGGTCCAATGAAAAAGAGCGTTTACTTATCTTTTGGAATGTTTAGCCAGTTTAGAATTGTGCACATATAACCAAATCATTGTTGTTATTCTTCATTGAGTCCTAGGGAAGGGCAAGTTCTTTCTCAGTCTCGGGTATTTATTAATTTAATTATTTATTTTAGCTCTTTTCACTGTCCTTAGTTCTTGTCCACCGTGTATTGATTGGTCACAGTCGTTCAGTTACTAGTAATGCAGTTAAGCTGCTACTCGTAAATTCTGCAATTTGCGAATAGAAGTGGAGAAACTTTATATATATATATATATATATATATATATATATATATATATATATATATATATATATATATATATATATACATATACATACAGGTATTACTACTATCAATGTGGGGACATCCCCACTTTGTAAACTTTTTAAGAACTAAATATGCCTGAAAATAAAATAAAATAAAATAAAAAAAAGCCAAAATATTTAGTTTGTTGTCGACTTTCACCTTGTCTGACTGGAGTTAGAAATAGTACATAAAAACATTGTGAGTGAATACAGTCAGTGAGAAGTCCCGACAAGTACAGGAAGACAAACGTGTGTGTGTGTGTGTGTGTGTGTGTGTCTATTTAAGTATTTCTTATTCCAAGAAGAGTAAAATACTGATAGGGCATTGTTTTGTCCGGTATAACGTGTTTCAGAAAAGAAAAGCTACTGCCAAGAAGATAAATATGCAGTTCTATTCAATAAGATCTTTCTGCCTCTGAAAGCATAGAAAAACAACGATGTAACTTACATACATTCGGGACACAGTTATGGTTTTTTGTTTTTTGTTTTAGTTTCGTAAAACGCCTGCTTGTAGCAAAACTACAACATCCAGAATCCCTTTTGTCAAGCAGCTTATTGTCGATTGGCTACTGCGAGCGGTCTGGTATTAGGGAACTCTGCACGTGAGTCTAGTTCTGGGAGGAAGCTATTCATAGAATCTACACTAATCAGAAAAAAGGTAAGTGTACATTTTTGTTTTAAAAAAAAACAAAAGAAAAACTGTTTAATTTGGGTTTTTAATAAGTTACTTGATTGTACAAAATAGACGTGTTACGACAGTCGTTTTGTAAATTAATATGTAAAGCAATGTAAAGTGTCACATTATGGACTTGTCCATGCTTATATATTTGCAATAAAATAAGACGATGACAGTATTTTAAATGAATACATTCCGATCTTTTCATATTGTGGTGTAAGTACTTTTACAGTTACTTGCTACCAAAAATGATTTTTTTTTTTTTTAAAAAAAACGTGTATTTGTTTAATAATACAAGAAAGAAAAATGAACATGTAAACATTTGTATTGGTAAAAACATTTTAAATAGTGTACAATTGTTTCTTTCTCTTGTTTAGCGTGTTGCAGATTCCAAAAATATACATTTCTGTGCTGGAGGTTTTTTTTTTGTTGTTGTTTTTTTTGGTTTTTTTTTTTTTTGTTCTTGTGTATTGTTAGTGGGTGATACAGTATAGTAAACCTATGCTGGCTTCGATTATAGCCTATTGATGTGGCCTATTTATATTGATATTCCAAATAAATGCACTCTTTTTTTTTCTCTTGAAGATATTGTTTTTATTTTTAATGATCAAAAACAGAACATTTAATTGCAGAAACACGTGATCTTCTGAAACATATACCACACAGGGTTCATATTGACAATGAAGCATAGTTTAGTAAAACTGTTTGTGTTTTTAATGTCAGTACTGTTTGTAGTACCCTGGTATCCAATAAAACGGCTGTAAAAATGAAAGAAACCACAGGGTCCGAATCAGTTGATCAGTCAATTTAAGTTAACAACCATATTCAACATTCAACACGACTTGAATGTACTGCGATTTTTCAAAGTTTGTCAAAGAAAACGATGTCACTATGGACAAACTATTCCTTCATTTGTCAGTAACTAATAGTTTACAATTGGCGGGTAAATTAATGATTTTTACGACGTTCTATTTTGGACTGATTTGTGCCGGTAAATTAGATGCGTAATAACATTGACACAAAAGAAATGCTGTTTTGCAGTGGTTTGTTATAATGTGCCCCGAACAGTCAAAGCACACAGTAAAAAGCGAGCAGTACAGTGTAGTACTAAATTAAGTGGCAGAACAACATTGACGTTTCTTTTATCTGAGCTTATGCAGTGAAGGAATTTTCTCATTGCCCAGGCATGAATTTAGCATAGCACTGTGATAACCCAGTTATCTTCAGCTTTAAGCGAATTACATAAATGTACAGTATGAATGTTTAAAGCGTAACTAATTACATATTTATATTTAACTTACCAGTGAAAACGACTAAAACATGTAATCATAACGTATGTTGTATTCCCAGCTACCCAATACATACTGTTATTTACTGTGCTAACGTCGTTTGGTATGATGCAAGATGTCAGCTTGTCACATAGAAAGCTGCATGGATAGATAGATAATAGAAGGGGGTTCGGTTGAATTCCAGTGAAAACGCAAAACAGATGCTAAATAGCATGTGATAACTTATGTTCTTCAGAATGATTCTGTGTTCGAATACTATAAGTAGCTACATGATTAAGAACGTTGGTTTTTAGGATGTAATTAAAAGACCTAATTTTCCCATCCCATTAGTGTTGATCCTGATGAGTCTAGAAATTATATATTTTTAAAGGACGTTTTTAAAATATGTTCTCTATGTACTGTACATGCCTCTTTCTGAATTGAGTAGTGATTTCTGCACATTTGGTTATTGTGAGTGTCTTGAATGCTGGTTGCCATGGAAAAAGAAGACTAGCCATCTAATTCAATCCTGTTTCCTATAGTGCTTGAATACTGATGAATAACAGTAATTAACCAATACCATAGTATTGACCAAACATTGTAAAACCATAGTATTGACCAAACATTGTAAAACCATATTGTTAAAGCAAAAAATCTACTTTAAACCAGAAGAGAACATTGTGTCACCCGGGGAATGAAATATATATATATATATATATATCTATATATATATATATATATATATATAAATATATATATATATATATATATATTTTATTTTTTTTTATTTTATTATCATAATCAGGGTTACTATTGTGTTTGTTAAGCAGTGATGTTCAGTTTTACACACTTTCTTTTGGTGTCTTATTAAATTAAGTCTGCCGTTTGTTTGTTCCTCTGCACCCTGTTAAAAGGCAGTCCTTGTTGACAAGTTTGTTCACAGTTCTTTACTCAAAAGATGGACTCAAGCTTCTTCCCTCATGAAAACTGCTTTTCACAGTGTCACTACACTGTCCAATTTGCTTGTCCCTGTAGCTATTTGAAGGCTTATTCCTCCAAAAGAAAACAAAAATTAGTTTTTTTTTTTTTTTTTTTTTTTTTACAGTTGTGCATGCTACAGTATTTGGCAGCTAGCAGCTTGCCGGGGGGATGGAGTTTGTTTCTTTACAGATAAAACTACATTGGAATGCAAACAAACTGGACAGTAAGGGTCTATTTGAACTGCAACTCTTAATTGGAACCTTGTTTTACATACAGTAGCAATACAGTGAAATGAGGTCCACTAAACAAAGCAGGGCGTGGGGATTAAGATCTGCCATTGTATTACACCAGCTCCCAGGACTGCTTAGCAATATGGCACAACACACCGAATACTCTGGAAGACTAAACTAATAACAGGGAATACTTTTGCAAATACAAACGTGACTGTGGTGCATAGAACAGATCAGGGACAAAGAATAGTTCCTTTCTTGGTCAATTGCAGTTTAATGCTGAGTTGGGCTGCTGAGAGAGTTGTATTGAGCTTTAAGAAAAAGCAGCTTTCTAGCACTCATGTTGTTTGTAGAGCTCTGCTGAGAGTAAAAACTATTGGGCAATGTCGAATTCAAACTGATGAAGACAACCAGGCAATATACTTACTGTATGTCAGGATTTAATGCCAGCATTTATTTCTTCAAAAAACAGGATGCTATCTGTGCTTTGTTTCAAGGTGATTGATGGCATCTGGAATGTGGAGGGATACTTGAAGAGCTCTCAGAACTATGCTTCTAGTGCAAAGCACAGGCAGCAATGAAACCCTGAGACTGAAGGCATCAAATGAGAAATTGTCTACAGACATCAAAGAAACTGGTAAGGAAACAAACCTTCAGCTGAAAAAAATAAACAACACATTGTTGTTATAATTATAATGTAATGGTAGCTAGATTAATGGGTATAAAGCCACTGTTTGTCTTTTGTGTGTATGTGTGTTATATATTTATTTTATTTGTTTATTTATACGCTCCCAATTTAAATAGTTAATTTAAAAAGCTGTTTTGTGATTGGAAATGCAGCACAATCTTGTAAAGGAGCACTTCTGTAATGCACATGGCACCCCTCGATAGAGATGATTGTAGGGGTCTGTTTGGAAGTTGTTTCAGTATCCCAGCATGCACTAATCAATAATGTTTCACAAGGCATGGAGTCACGAATTATGACTTTTAATTCTGTTTCTCCAAAATTGAGTTATTACCGTTTTTCTCAAATTTTGCATTTGCTTGTTTATGAGCTTGCCTGAAGATAAGTGCTGGGACTAACACTTCATTCCATTCAAATCATGTAACAATTGAACCTTTCTACTCTGTTGATCCCATCTACTCTCTTCATCTATGCATAGACACAGTGTGTGGGGTTAGCAGAATTGAAAAGTCCCATTTTAGAATGGCGAGGATTGTCCCCTCATTAATTTCAGTGGAGTATGTGATGTCATAGCTTTGACAATGTCTTGTGATAGTTTTCCTTTAAACCTATTTTTTATTAGTTGTTTTTCATTTCAAATGACCTCATAGCCTTAGTATAGTCACACCATGGTGTGTCATTGTGGAATATTGACACTTGGATTGGTTGAAGAAATAAGAATAAGAAAATGCAGTTTGGCCCATCAAGGTTCATGTCTTGTAAGACCATTCTCCCCTACTGGGTGGGATCTAATTTAAAAGCACAGAATCTTTTCTTAAATGTTTAGATCCTACTACATCACTTGGTAGGCTATTCCATGCATTTAAAACTCTGTAAAAAAGTTTTCCTGCCTTCTGTTCAAAAGTTATGTTTGCCTCGTGACTCACAGTGCACTCAATGCCTGGCAATATCACATAGTGGCACACACCCTGTTGTACTGAATTTTTTAATTGTCAAATTATGTGAATGAAATAAGGAAGGCTGTGTTCAGTCCTGGCATTTAGGATTCTTCAGATAAGTTCGAAGCCAGGTAAAGGCAGACTTAGAGAAAAGTGACATGACATTGAAGCTACTTATTCTTTATAATTATACATAACAATTGATGGTAATTAAAAAAACGAATATCTACCTCTAATACAGGGTGATACAGGTGGTTAATCACACCCTGTCAAAATCTACCATGTTTGATCTGCAAAGCATACTATCTTCAGGACAGATTTAATCAGATTATATTCCTTTAAAAAAAATAGTTTGCCATTTTAATGTCATTAGTTTTGAGTGTTATGTATTTGTACACACTAGCAGTGAGCTGTGTTTTACAGCTACGCAGGCATTTTTATGGTCTATTGCAGTAATGCTCAAACCGCGGCTCGCGAGCCGCATGTGGCGCTTTAACATGTCTCCTGCGGCTCTTTGCAGCACATGATATTAAAACACTATGTGATTATGTAGTTCAGTTAGAAGCAATGTAAAACTACATTTCCCCTTTACTGTGCAAACACAATTAAATGCCAAGTTATTAGCCAATCAGGATGCTTTTACTATGGCACATGTTTCCTTGCTCGAATAGCTGTTGTGGGACTCAGGCTGTAACTAGTGTGAAGGAACGCGAAATAATGGCACAGGTTAAAAAAAAAGCGAAAGTATGAAGATGAATACAGAAGAATGGGAAAATTGAATCGCTCCGGGAAGAATGGGAAAATGAATTTTTCTTTGTGCATGGCAATGGAGGTAAAACCGTCTGCTTATTGTGCGACAGTGCACTTACTCAATTCAAAAAATCGAATTTGGAGAGACATTTTCGAACAAATCACTCTAGGGTTGACACCGAATTCCCGCCAGGCAGTGAACGCAGGGAACAGAAACTTAAAAAACTAAAGCAGCAAAGAGTGAATCAACAATGTATGTTTGTCACAAAGATGGCTGCAGTGGGTGACGTCAGACCAGAAACCAGGAACCAACACAAAATAAACAGGTGGAGCTGGAGTTTTGGTGAAGCTGAGCACTTGTTTGCGCTCAGCATTTAATAAATGAACAGACAGAAAATAAAAGGTTGCAAGACAAGCAAAACACAGGAAACAGCACTTTGGCCAAAACAAAGAGACAAACAAAACGGACTACACAGATAAATACGGTGAGCTGAAATTATAATTTACTTTACGTTATTACTTTCTCCTCTCCAATCTCGTTCTCCACTCACCGAACACACAAACCCTGAGTGAGTGAAAGCATGCTGCTTTTATGCAGCTGTACCGAGACTCTAATTGCTAATCAATCATTCAATTGGAGTCGCGGTACAACTCTACGTGAATTAATAAAGTGCAATTCCCCATGCTCGCATATTATTACATTTTACCTGCGTGTGAAGTGCTGTGCAATCCTCTTGCCTAAATAAAATACACGTTTTAAATCACTTGTGTTACACCGACCTGTTTATATCCCATGTACCAATGACTATACACCAAAATTAAAACACTACACGAAACATACAACACAAATAAATAGCCCAGGGGCAGGGCACTTTGCCACAATGTTTCAAAGGGTTTGTAACATAAACCAACAAGTTACAACGGCTTCCTACAAAATCACACACAAAATTATTAAACAAATGAAACCCTTTGTAGACAGTGCGATGATTAAAGACTGCATCTTAATTGCGTGTGCAACACTGTTCCCTGACAAAAAGGAGCTAGAAAAAGAGTTGAAAAAACTTCAACTTTCAGATTCTACTGTGTCAAGGAGGGCTTCGGACATTTCTGAAAACATTGAAAGTATCCTGAAGGAAAGGTTGTCTCGCTCTGAGTTTGTTAGCCTTGCAATGAATGAAATCCTGGATATCGACAACATCCCACTGTTACTGATATTTGTCAGAGCTACAACTGCTGAACTTGATGTGACAGAAGAACTTTTGGATATGGTCCCACTGCAAAACAGTAGGACAGGAAAGGAAATAAAAACAGCTGTAATGGATGTCTTAAAAAAGTTCAATGTACCTCTGGAGAAAATTACAGTGATTACAACTGATGGGGCCCCTGCTGTGTTAGGTAAGAGAAATGTTGCTGTTGCTTTGCTTAAGGAAGAGCTCAAATCTGATAAGGCAGAGCATTACATTTTATCTTACCATTGCATTTTACACCAGCAAGCATTGTTTGCAAAGTTTAGTTCTCTTAGTGACGTATTTGTCAGGGCACGGGCTAGGAACCACCAGCAATTTAAGATTTTGTGCAAAGAGTTTGATACACACTATGGGGATTTGGTTCTGCACACCGAAATTAGATGGCTTTCACGGGGGTTTGTGCTAGCCCATTTTTTGGATGTGTTTGAACCACTCAAGCTTTTCATTGTTGGATGTGGAGAAACAGCATGTTTCCCGTTCGTGGATAACACTGACTGGTTGCTTTGTGTTGCATTTCTTTGTGATGTAACTCAGTACCTAAATGACATAAACATGAAGATGCAAGGCAAAAACAAAACAGTGTATGAGCTGCACTCAGCCGCCAAAACATTTTCGTGCAAGCTGCAGTTACTACACAGCAGTGTGAGCAAGGGAAATACCAGCTTTTTTCGAAGGTGCAAAGAGTCCTAGAGCAAAATCCTGGTGTTGCTGTTTCGAATTCTGCGATGTACTGAATGAACTGGACAAACAACTGCGCTGCTAGATTCCAAGATTAATAAGAATTGTGACAAACTTTTGCTTCTTGTGAATAATCCGTTCCTCCTAGAAGTGAATTTTGCTCTGCACTGTGTGATTCCTCTGAATTGCTGATGGAGTTTGTGTTACTGAAGAGCTCTGATGAACTGTCAAGAGAATTTCATCAAAACAATGAAATTAACTTTTGGAAATTAGTAAACCATCTTCCAAAACTTGCAAAATTAGCCAGACGGTTCATTTCCATTTTGCCATCAACCTACAGATGTGAAGCATCCTTCTCTGCACTTTCACAGATTAAAAGCAACAGGCTAAATCGTCTCGCTCTCCAACACACGAAAGAGTGCCTTTGAATTGCTGTCTCCAGTATAGAGCCCAACTTCACAGCGCTTGTTTCAGAGAAGGAGTGCCACGTATCTACAAGTAACTGACAGCCACATAGGTAACAGCCACGTAGGTAAGGATCATCATATGAACTTTTGCCGCTACAATTATATACAGTATGTCTGTGTGTGTGTGTGTGTGTGTGTGTGTGTGTGTGTGTATATATATATATATATATAATCCCTGCCATTCTGTTTTAAATATGAATATGTACTACTGTGGCTCTTTTGGTTACCTGCTGCTCACTGATGTGGCTCCTAAATCACTGGAGTCTGAGTACCACTGGTCTATCGTAACGGTTCAGGTATACATACATAAGTAGCCTGTTTGTCAGTTTCTTTTGTTCCTAAAATCCCATTCTTGTCATAATAGAAGCTAAGTTTTTTAAATGTATAAAAACATGCTCTTTAGTTGTGGTACTTGCATAATCACAGTGTAGGAAATCCTTGATTATCTGAAAACCTCTGTTACCCAAACTGTCCCCTGGTAAAATGCTGTGTGCCACTAACAGCCCTAGTTTAGGTGTTTACTGTATTTTACAGCATACATTTAAATGTACAGCAGTTGTATTGAAATTATTTGTATCAGTTTTCTACCTGAGGCAATATCATGTCATATAAATTTTACAAAGACCATCTGGTCCCAGTTAGGTGATAATAGAGAGAACAAGAGGTGTTTTTGAAAATAAATATGTTTCAGTTTTCTCTTTTGCTTTTTTGCACCGGTGTCACTTATTAAATATTGTACCTAACAGCCTGGGTCAACTGTCCTACACTTATACTTATACAGCAGTACGAAGATGCCCTCTAAGCTTTAATGTATGTAACAGTGGCCTAAAAACAGCAGTAATACCATCGACCAGTAGTGTTCAGAATTCACCTTGCCTTGGGCTTGTGGCTCTCACTGTAACTATAATAATGGTCAGTTACATACCGTAGCAGGTGATGTCAGGTGTTTCAGTTATTAATTACATAGTGTAAAAAAAAAAAAAAAAAAAAATATATATATATATATATATATATATATATATATATATATATATATATATATAATGTTTGCATTGACTTATTATGAATAAATGCAGTTTATGATGGTGACTTCCGTGTTGGTCCTTTCCTTGATTCTAATCCTGCAACTACCCTAGCAGAGCATTAACTGCCAGTAAAGGACTTTGTGTGGGTCATTAACACTTAAGTAGTGCTGTCTTTATGTTTCAATGATAGATCTTGATTCAGATGCATAGTCAGGTGTAGCCTCTAGTAATTGCCATGTTTTTAAAAGGGATTAACACAGAGTCCTTTACCTGCTTATCCCTTTCATGTCTTACCCCTCTGATTTAATTTGTGGGAAGGCTCACTAGTTTGTATTCTTAAATATATCTCCAGACCTAAACAATAGTACCTGTATATTTCCATTCCTGTGGTTTCTCACTTTTAAAATTGCCCTTCTCATTCAGGTGTGTTTTAAAATTGCCCTTCTCATTCAGCTGTGTTTTATTTAACATGACAAGGATTTTCCCCCGGAGCCTAGAGCTTATGTATTTGCATATAGCTGTGAAGACCATGCGACAAAGACAATGAACAGTGGGGGCAAAAGGATTGAAGGAGGACACTGGTGGGAGTTATGACTATATCTTTTTTTTAACCAAATTTCCTCAAGCATATCTACAAATCCCACAGGCAGTACAATTGATGCATCTTACCATGCTATTGCTGGTAATAGTGCTAGAGAGAGAATTTGTGCTTCTAAAAGAAGCTTACTGCGTAGGAGTTATTTCTATAAGGCTATTCTTAGGCATGCTATATATTATTTAAAAACCTGTGCATTTTCACAATAACAGGACATATTAGTCATAGAAAGCATAGCAGATTGTGAATAGAAAAGCTGTCTGATAGTTAACATAGAAAGTATAGCAGGTTGTATATAGAAAGCTGTCTGATAATTAACATAGAAAGTTTTTGTTGTAGGTAATGTCATTATCTGTATAAGCTTTTTGTTATCAGTGGTTGTTTTCGACTCCTCTAGATTTACATAATTTACTAAAGGCTCCAAAACAATAACCTTTTTTTTGTTTAACTGGTATTTTCTCCTTATAAGGCTTAAAAAAAATAAACTGTCAATCGTAAAACATAGTGATAAATGTATAAAGATGAAAAGCTTTATATGTATCTCAAGATACACACAGTACAAATGCCAGCATACTGTGCAGTGTATTGTGTTCTTTGTAATGAGGCAGTGTGAACACAACCCGGCTCTCAGTTAAAGTGCAACCTGGAACAACATCTACTTCAGATTATGAAGGAAATGGACAAAAAGCGACCTATGCTTAGAGAACAGACATATGTTATATATTTTTTCCCCTTGAAGACATAACAAAGTTTTTCATAGACATGCTGTCTCTTTAAAAAATCAGCCATGGAAACAGAAGGCAGTTGGTGCAGGCAATGTGTGGTTTGTGATGTCAATTTGGCAGCAATCCAAGTCGATTTTTTTTTTAGTTTTTACTGCAAAATTCTGCCTCCTTTTTGAATTCTTATAGCACCGGACTGTATGTCTTGAGCTAAATATTGGAACTTCTCTGTGTTCCCACTAAAAAGACCGTCCGAATATCCTGGTTTAAATCTATGTAGGTAGGTTTTTACTATCACATCGTGCAAAAGAAAAAGCACCAACACGTGAATGCAATGCAGGGCCTATAGCACAATTACTCAGGCTTTCTCAGTAATGTAGGCTTTTACAATTGACAGTCACAAATAGCACAGAAGAAACTGTGCCATATTGTTTGTTGCAGTTTAAAACAAACAGACAGACAACATACCAAATCATTTTCTGAGGCATCAGAGAAGTTAACAATGTAACAAATAAAAAACACAGCACAGTTTTAACTTCCTTATTGTGAGGAATCTCTGCATGAATCCCATCTGCTCTGCAGTACCTAGAAATCATCTGTCTTCTTTTATAAAACGTGTAGTATTTGTAAGCATTTGTTTACATGTTTATGGTGTAGGAAATTCAACAAAACTGTATTATAGGCTGTTTTACTTATTAGCATTGGAATGGCTCAATCAAAATGTTCAGGATTCTTTTTAATAACTTTTGTTTACCCCCAAAAAACCTAGCAGTTCAGGTTTTGAGGCATTTTACTTTTTGAAATAGTTACAAGCTGTTCGAAAATGAAATCCCTGTACATCCTTAATGTCTCATGTTCTGTTTTTGTTAGCTGGAATGGATAATAAGGAGAACGGTTCAGTGGACACCAAAAAGTAAGTAAATGAAATGTAGGTGTTGGTTAATTTTATCATAACATGGATGTGTCTTAATGTAATATTTCAGTTGTGTTAATAGTGATATGATTGTTAGTGTTATAGTTACAATGCTTCAAAACAATAACCTTATTTAGTTATTGTGCTTATACAAAAATATAAATTAATTTAATGTGTGACTCTTATTTATAATGATTCAAATTATAATAAGGTGAATTGTGCCTGGGGAGAAAAATGTGTTATTTTCTGTCACCATAAGGAAGCATGTTGGTTTTCACATTTCTGCCAAAACAGAGTAACAGTATGTGTGAAAATCGAATTGGTTGTCTCAGATTATTATAACAGTTCACCTTCAGTTGCTTGAATAACATTGACCACAAGGTCAAACAGTTTTCCAATTTCCCAATTCTAAATCATTACAAAAAACATTCAGAGAAGAAATCTGTAAAGGATGGGTATATGAAGCAGCAAACCATAAAAACCCACACAGGACACACACACACATACATGCACATAGATACAGCTGAAACCAAGCAACCACAGTGCAGTACAGCATGCAATCAGTTTACTCTTGAGCTCAGGCCAACCTGACACCACGGCTCTAATACACAAGGGTGCCACTAGACCAGAGTGAACTGTAGTTATATGTCTCTTGGAATGACTGTTTAGGAAAGGTTTGGAAGGGGACAGAGTGTAACCCAATCACAAAACAACCTTCTTTAACCTCTTTGGCACCTACAGGGGTTGGACGTAGAAAAACCTGCCATAACACTGTCTGTCGAGTCACCTATAGGAAGAGTAGTCAATTGCCTGTTCTTCCAGGAACTTCTGAAAAAGACTTGTAATAGGGAGCTGCAGCTTCTATATTATAGAATACATACTTAAGTCTCAGAGTGACTCATCTGGTAAAAGCACAGCAGTGTTGTCTGCAGGGTGAGTCATTCAGCACAGGTTTGCATCCTGGCTGTCCAAAGTCACTGGTCTTTGCTAGGTATTTTGAAGGGAGCATTGGCTGTGGCGCTCCCGTGGCTTAGGGAATCAAAAATGTCAGGGAGTGCTTCTCATCGCGCTACAGTGAACCCTGCTGGCCAAGCGCCAGTGAGTTCAAAAGTGGATACCTGCAGGGCTGACCTTTGTCCCCACAGGTCAGTAGCTCACTGACGTCTGCTCTCAAGTTCCTGGAGGTAAAAGAGGAAGCTGGCTTGGTCGAGGGATCAGAGGATGTCTACTGAACCTTCAGTTCTCTTCAGCTGTGTGGGGAAATGTTGTGGTGAGGCGAACGAATGATTGGACATTCCAAATTGGGGAGAAAATATAGTGTCAAATAATTGGGCACACAAATAAAAAAAATAATAAAATAAAAAAATGACATACTTAATGTATCAACAGTATGATGGGCAGCTCCTGTCTTGAAACACTATGATACACTTTGCCAACACTTAGTTAATGCTACACAAAATTAAAAGTTTCTTTTTGCAGAAAAGTATACTGTGCATCAGTTTAAAGCGTAGCCAGTATATTTTACAACATATTAGATGGAATTTAGAACCACTACTCAGAGATGTCTTGAATTACCAATACCATAATGTACCTGCTGCAGCCACTTGTGGAGTATTCTGTGATGTCAGGTCTTATTGGTCAGTTAGCAAAGGAGAATTCCGCTGCGACTTACTGTTGTGCTTCAAACAAATGCATCAGGACACTTCTAGCATTCGAAGGCTTTCATTATAGCTTGCTTTGTGATTTAAAATAAGCCTTTCAGTCATTTTGTGTTTGGGAATACAGTTCCTACTGAATCTAACCAAGGCCTCCAAAAGTGAAATGCATGAGAAGCTAGAGAATTTTGTTTTGGTTTGTTTGTATGCCCAATTATTTTATCCCCAGTTTACATTGTCCAATTATTTTTTTTCCCTCCGGAAGGTTCAGTGGGCATCCTCCAATCCCATTACCAAGCCAGCTTCCTGTGTTTTTCACCCAGGAACTCGAGAGCGGATATATAGCAAGCTACCAACCACTGGAGAACAAAGGCCAGCCCTGCAAGTGTTTTCTCTGAGCTGACTGGGCACCTGGCCAGCATGTTTTGCTGTAGCGCGATGAGAAACGGTCTCTGATGGTTTTGCCTCCCTAACCCATGGGAGCGCCAGAGCCATTGCAAATCTCCCTTCAGAATCCCCAGCGAAGACTTTGCACAGCCAGGACGCGAACCTGTGCTGTAGGTTTCACAATGCAAACCTCGTGGCTGTGCTTTTACCAGGTGAGTCACTCATGGACCCCCTGAGGCTGGAGAATATATCCACTGCACCACATAGCTTCCTCCAGCACTGCCAGTTTTAACCCGCTGCTGTCTGTATTGTGTTTCAGCCCTGTTGAGAACGGACAGCTCCCTGACCCAGTGCACTGGGCAGTGTCAGATGTTGTTAATTATTTTAAATCAGCAGGATTCGATGAGCAAGCCTGTGCATTTCAGGATCAGGTAATTTATTTTTGACAGCTTTACTTCTAATTGCTCGCCAGTCTCTGACAACGAGAGGCTGAGTAATAAAAGTGTAACAGCTTCAGTATGACCTGGACTCAAAAAGAAAAGGATGAGCATAACTGCATATTTTACAAACCTAAAATGGGATTTTATGTATTGTACTCTGCAATGGTAGTGATAATAATAAGTACAGTACAGTAGTGTAACAGATAACAGGGTTATATTGGAATAGTTTGGGGCTTGAAAACTAAAACTGTTGCTGAGGGTTTCTTAGTCGACAGGGAGGCAGTCCGGAGCACACTGGCAAGCTAATAGCAGCACTGTAAATGCAAGCATGCAGGCAGGTATAGGAAAATATAAGAATTAAGCATGTGAATAAATGCAGAACGACTGTAGGGTGAGGCAGTTGTTACAGTACCCCTTACGGCAAATGCTTTTAGGGTAATACTAGCTAAACATTTGTCGACTTAATTTGGTTTTACCTTGTATTTTGATTGGAAGTTCTAGGTAAAATAAAGAACAAAATGCAACCAACCCCCACTTACAGTAAATGTTCTGGTTTGTACGTTTCTTTGAAAGTCAGAATAAAGTGTGACATTTGCCTTGGTTTTGCATATTATTTTTTTTATTTTTTTTTTAACAGTCTCCCCTGAAAAACATAAACGAACTGGAGAGAGGGAAGTGAAATTAGCATTTATATCACTGATTAAAATTAAAATATATATTCACAGTATAGAAATTACAAAAGACCAGGAAATTGGTGAGAATAGACATAGCAGCCACCATGTTTTATCCCAAAAACAATAAAAAGCTATGTATTTGTTAGAGATGCAACAATTAATCAACCAGTGATCACCATGTTTTTGCTAGACTAAAACCTCTTCCATTTGTATTGTTTGTGACTAGGAATGCCAAAATCTTTTTTTTTTTTTTTTTTTTAATGTCTTCTTGCTTTTTAATAATACAGAATATATTATATCACAGTGTTCAATTGGTTGCTTATTTTACCTAGTAATTTGCATTTGAGTAAGTCATTTATAACACTTGGCCGATTTTGTATATTACAAAATAATTTATATAAGTATATATTTGTGTAGGTAAAATCGAGGTTTTAGAATGTACTGTTTGTCATATAGAAACCATATCACTTTAATTAGATGTCCATATTCATTTTCAAAGTGATATCAGGTTACCATTTTCTGGCATGTCTTAGCATAGATACTATAGTCCCTTTACCTAAAAATATCATGTCTAACTGAGCTTGACCTTGCATGCTTTTCAGGGTTTCCCTTGAGTAATCTTTGGCTCCTGAAGCTAATCTCTCAAAATTCAAAGCATGGACCGGATTTTTCTGTACACCATCATGCCTGCTTGCCTGACATAAGTACTAGGCGAGCAGTTTGGAGTTCTGGTCTTTTTGGTACATTCATGTTGCTGCTGAATCTAACATTGCTCACCTCCAAGTTATTCCAAATTAAAAAGTACATTATGTGGGCTTTCTAAAATCTGTCATATCTAAGTTTGTTCTTGGTATGACCTGTTTTACAACTGAACTGTTTCATATCATTTGATTTTTTTTTCCCACAGTAATACTGCTTTGGCATGTTCACACTATCAGAACTCTTTGAGAAATATGTTTTTTTTTTTTTTTTTTTTTTGTAATTGTCATAATCAATGGTTTCTAATGTTTTAAAGTTTCTTGTCTGTACGTACTAACAGGGTCAGATGTAAGAGCCGCAGCTTTAAAACATTTGAAAATCCTGGTTGGCAAGATGCTTAAGTTCAAATAATTTACATTTTTAGAACATAGCACACAGAAGTGAAGTTTCTTTGCATCTTGTTCAGAATCGAATTCCTCCTCTTAACCCAACAAAAATGTGTCTGTATCCGATTCACCAGCTTTGCTGTTCAGATGCCTTTGACAGACCTAGTTAACTTGAGAGTGTTTTTCCCTTTAGTAATTCCATTTTTTGACTTGGCAACCAATTCTCAAAATCTTCAGTGCTCTGTGGTGGAACAGTATTCACTCGGCTTCCTGAGGACACCACGGCAATTCATTTCTATAGGCATAGGCAGTGTGTCAGAATCTAGACTGTGGCAGCCTACTGTTGCAAAAGTGCTGGTGTCTGGGAATGGTACTGACACCTGATTGGCTGAGCTATGGATACTTGGGAAGCCCTCGTTTTTAATTTGATAAAAACGGCATATGACCATTTATAGTGAGATGTTGTGAGGCATTAACAAAAAGAAACATGACACACGGAGCTCTAAGATTCTAAGTTTGAAATGAGTGTTTTTTTCTTTTTAGTTTCAGGAATTTAACCTTCACGTTCCATTTCTTTTTCTGTTTTGTCAGCAGGTTTGCAAGTTGTCAGAAAAAAATGCACCATCTGTTTCTTCACATCTGGCTTTTTATAGCATGAAACTCAGGACTGATTTTTTTCTGCTCTCTTCAAGGCTCCTGTATTTTAATTTTTCAACTGTTTTCTTAGCATATATTTAATAGTATAGATTTCTTGGCGCAAGGCCACCCTTGGCATTCATTATTGTGGATCCCCACCCCACGAGTCCATAGAAACATGACATTCTGTTCACCTTACCATCACCCCCTCTGTTAGCATGGGCATTAGAAATTAACCACTGATGTCAAAGTATTTAGTGTCACATTTGAAATAGGTCTAATCCTGGCACCTAACAGCAGCGTTCATTAACTGAATCTCCGGCCTGGGGGAAATTCATTTCTTATTTGTCAGGCCTGTTTAGGTTCTCTCTTATATATATATATATATATATATATATATATATATATATATATATATATATATATATATATATATATATATATATATATATTTATTTATTTTATTTTTTTATTTTTTTTACTCTTTTTCTTCCAGGAGATAGATGGCAAATCTCTGCTGCTCATGACAAGAAACGATGTCTTGACTGGACTCTCAATCAAGCTTGGGCCAGCACTGAAGATGTACGAATACCACGTGAAGCCACTACAAACACAGCACCTGAAGAAAAACGCCTGGTAGCGCTCTGGTATGCAGTGCTGATTACAGGCAGCTTTGTATCCCAGGATACCGTCACCATGGGAAAGACAATCGGTGGTGAAGACAACCAGGTAGACTTTTTGAATTTGAACATAAGCATGAGTCTTGAACTGCATCTTATTTCATTTTACTTGAATTACAAGAAAAACAGATGATTTATGTTCATGGTATTTTCATCCTACATTTTTATTCAGGATACTGGAAGGGAATGAAAGTAAATAGCCGCTGTAGGTTCTATGTTGATGTATATTAAAGAATTGTGCATTAATGTTTTTAATTTACAAAAAAAAAGTGGTTTTGATGTCAGATGGAGGGGGAAAATATGTGTGCATTATGGGAGGGTTTTTTTTTTTTTTTACCAAAGTAGGTCAAGAGGGTTTTTCAGCTGGCCACAAAATGTTATGTAATGGAAGAGCCTGCATATTTTTTAAGTAATTGGATTGTTTATATAGTATACAAGCAATGTTCACAATCTGTATATGTATATTGCATCAGGCTGTACCTTCCAGGGGTTTGAAGCTTTTTGGGATTTGTTAATTCAAATCAGACTTATATAATAGGTATTTTTTCAAATTGTTTTAAAAAAAAGTTTATATGAAATGAAAAAAAGTGCTGCCAACCTGCTTTAATAACTGATCGTTGGGAATTTTCATGTGTGTAATTTGATATTTTTGTGTGTAATAGAAATTCATTGTAAAAACATTGTACATAACCTAATTTAAGGGATAAAAAATACAGGGAGTGGATCTTCTTTCCACCTATGTGGTTTAATATTCTGTAATATTGTGTTTAATGAAAGTGGTCATTTCTTTGCCTACCAGAATACATCATTCATTCAAAGTGGTGTAAGTTTTCATAACCCGTTTTCCCTTAGACCTGAGGGGCCTTGCTTTAATAGAGTTCTGCGGTTTGAGATGTTTTAATACTACAGGTAACTAAATGGTGCTGATTCTGACTACCATCAGATTTCTTACTACGTGCAAGCCTTATCAAGGCTTGAAACCCTTTGCCTGTCAGTGTGCACTTTTGTCGTCATAGGTGATGTACTGTAACCCTGAAAGGCTTATTTCATAGCAAATTATATTAATAGTCAGTTGTTACCACACCAGAGGGTCTTTTCTGAATGAGATGTCTGTCATATTCAAGAAGCAGGGAAGGTGTACTGTGAATTTAACTGTTGTTCCTCTTTTCTACCTTGTAAACCCAGTGTACTGTGGAATAGCTGTTGAAATACTGTGCTGTACCAATTCAGCGTCACCTGCGCTCTTCAACTTTGGCGCCCTTACCAGGTGCTAGTCAGTGGCAATGCAATGGCTCTGTACGAAGGGGCAATGGTAGCACAGTGCTTGAGCCATTGATAAAACAGTGCCACTGTGGTAACACTGTCATATTTGACATACCAATGTTATGAACCAATACATAATCCACTGCAGTACCATGTATGTACCAGTATCCTGCGGTATTGGGATCACTGAACCATTTATTCCACAGTGCTGCCATTGCTTGTAGTGGTCTGCAGGCCAGGGTTTCATCATTGTAATACACTTGTGTTATATTGGAAGCTGAATGGGATTTATTGGAATTATCAGCACATCATGTATTGGGCCTGCTTTGCTGACAGTTGTAAAGCATTACAAGCCTCACAATATAAGATTGGCTGTAATGGTCCTGGGATTTGCAATTATTTTACAGAACCTTTTCTTCTGTATATATATATATAACTGCACAGATGGCAGTAAGATTGATGTAAAGCTATATACTGTACATGTGCACTGTATTGCCTCTGCAGATTACCTTTAGGATGTGGTGCCTGCAGTCTGCCTGCCCAGCATTCACTATAGTCAGGTATTCATTATTATTCAAGACAAGAAGGGATTTTGCAGTTCATGGAAAACACAGGAGCGTTCCTTTGGGTTGATATGTTAATTGCTCGAGCTAACACCTTCTAAAGCGAGAGCCCAAACCTTTGTAGTTCCTTTTGTAGTAGTACTGAGATGCAGTACCTTCAAGATTTCATTTTGATGTTTTTTTTTTTAAAGTATTTAACATTTAATTTATCTGAATTGTTCTGATAATCATCAACCAGAAATAACAACAACAAAAAAATAATAATAAAGTGCTCAGTCACTCTAACTAACAAGGGAAAATAGCAGGGCTAATTAAGAACCCCCTTGTTTTTTTTTTAAACTGGTGTATGTAAATAAATCAGAATGTTAATGTGTTTACTAAGTGTGTATTTTGTGATGTTGATGAGTTTTGACCCCATGTGTAGTATGCAAATAAGTACAAGTTTTGTTACATAGCCTCAATTGTGTTAATATTACATACGGTGAAGTGATATGCTTTACTGCATTTTTTTTTTTTTTGTATGATATAAAGTACAGAGTACAACCTTCAGAACTGCACAATCTACTTGCCCTACACCCAGTGCTTACAAAACTGGTAAACTGGTTGAAGTAAAATGCGGTTTAAACCACAGACTGGTGAGACTTTCAGTATCACTAGCAGGATAACTCCTTTAGTAGGTATTGCCAACAGATAGCAGATATAACATGAAGCTGATAGTTCAGATAGCAGGCACCTGATCATTTTAAAATCAAGTCTGCACAAGGTAGTTCTAAAGCAAAAGCAGGCCTGGGTGCATGGTAATAGATTAGTCCAGCACTGATCAAATTGTATAAGAGACTGTTCTTAAGAAAAAGAAAAAAAAAAAACCTGTTGGGGAACCAAAGACAAGCCAATGATAACCCTTTTTTCCGGATTTAATGTGGCTGCTTTATTGAGCATATAATATACTAGCACAGTAAACTGCAATCTGCAACCTGGTAGTTTGATACAACAATAAAAGTGTATAGTTCTCTCCAATAAGATGGCTTTTTCAGTTGTAAAGTGCACTTTGCCCTAACTTTACTTTTCAGAAAATGTCTTTGAATCCTTCAGAGCCTGGACAGTGGCTTCCTCCTGACTGTGCCTGCAATATTACCTGATGGGTTGTCCAGAGGTAAGAGAACCTGAAATGAACAAAATCCAGAGACACTTGTAGTGTTAATTCTCCCTGCAAAGTCTTCCCTCAGTGAATGTAAGAAATACCAGTTCTACATGGTATTTTGAACTGATGTATTTCTTCCTTGCATTGGTCAGTGTTTCAAGGGGACAGGTAAATGGTTACACTCAAGTGTCCTAGATGTGCACCAGTGTTAGACATGATTCTGAGCTCTATTTAGGGTCACATGAGTGTTTTAGACTTCTGAATTTCAAAGCCACCAGTATGTGAAGACTAAAACAGAAATCCAAATAAGAAGAATAAAGGGGCTCTAAGTTTGCTCTCCAGGTATCAGTGCTGCTGTCGCTCGTTCTGATCGGTGGGAATGTCAATGGTTAATACTGCTGCATTAAGATGAAAGCATCCTGCTTTCCCATTCAGTTGACTCATTGTTGGATTGGGGGCATTTGAGTACAGTAAGTTCAGTACATTCACTTCAAATCGCATGCACAAGAATGGTTTCTAAACCAGCAAATACACAGCGTTTTAAAACAGATAACTCAGTCACACATATTTAGTTGCAGTATTATGACATGAGCAATACTCTGCTGTAATAAGGTTACTTTTCACTACTGGGGTAAAAAAAACTTTTACTTTAAGTAGGGAGTATTCCCATCTTTAATAAAATATGCTTCATTTTTAAGTGCAGTCTGATATATACATGTCAAATTACAGATTTGAATCACATTTTTAATTATTTTAGATTAAATTAGACTAGATAATAATTATCATTATAAGATCTGGGCACCCCTGGGGTATAATTCTACTATATGAAGTACATTATATCACTTAACAGATGACACGTGTTGTGTAGTACCCCTCTATATGGTTACTGATTTATATTTGAACTTTGTCTCACCTCATCCTTATTGTCACACCCCATTTTTGACATGTCAATAGTAAAATAATGCTTGTTCGGCATGACTACCTCAATCTCTTCAATCTGAAATAAAAACAAAATATAAAAGAGACTGAATTTGTTTACCAGATTAATAGACATTAAATACCAGGATTGTTATCACACTGCGTCAATTTGAAATGGATAATCAAAATCATTTTTGTTTATAAGTGTGTGTGTGTATGTACATACACAGGCACCTCCAAAATTATTGTCACCCTTGATAAAGATTAGTAAAAAAGGCTGTATAAAATAAACACAGGTAATGAGCTATATTGTAATTTTCCAACATGTGGAATAAATTGTACTTTATTAATGATTCAAGGGAATCAACCAAAATTACACATTTCTTAAATTATAAGTTTATTTCCAATAAAATTAAGTGTCACAATTATTGGCAACCTTGTTTTCAGTACTTTGTGCACCCTCCCCTTGCAAGGATAACGGCACAGCCTTTGTCTATAATTTTTTATGAGATTGGAGAACACATTAGAAGGGATCTGAGACCATTTCTCCATACAGAATCTTTCCAGATCCCTGATATCCTTCGGACTGCACTTATGGACTGCCCTCTTCAATTAAAACCACAGTCCAGAGACTGAGATGGCCATTGCAAAATGTTGATTTTGTGGTCAATTAACCATTTCTTTGTGGATTTTGATGTGAGCTTGGGGTCATTGTCTTGCTGGAAGATCCACTTGCGGCCAAGTTTCAGCCTCCTGGCAGAGGCAATCAGTTTTTTGGCTAAAATGTCCTGGTACTTGGTTCATGATGCTGTTGACAAGTGGAAGCAAAAGAGCCCCATAACATCAAAGATCCACCACCATATTTTACAGTAGGTATGAATGAGGTTCTTTTCTGCATATGCATCCTTCTATCGACACCAAACCCACCGCTGGTGTGCGTGGCCAAAGAGCACTGTTTTCGTATCATCTGACCATAGCACCCGGTTCCAATCCAAGTGCCAATGCCGTAGCAAACTCCAGGCGCTTACATTTGTTGGTTGCTCTAAATCAAGGCTTTTTTTTCTGGCAACCCTTCCAAATAGGCTGTTGGCATGGAGGCGGTGTCTAATTGTAGATTTGGAGACTTTTTGTACCCATTGCCTGATTTATGAAGTTCAACAACCATTTGTCTCTTTTCATTTGTGAGTTATTTGCCTTTCCCCATGATGATGGATGACAAATGGATTTTACATGCATGTTACCTCATTTTTATACCCCAGTGAAACAGGAAGCCATGGAAGGCCACAATACAGTTCCTTAAGACTGAGATGTACTTAAAAAAGTTGAATGTTAATGCAGATTTAATTTTGTTTGATTTTATTTATAAGAATCTTTAGGGGTGCCAATAATTTTGACACCTAATTACTTGTTAAATGATAGCAGGTCGTCCAGGTCCTGATGCAGTAAACCATCCCCAAATCATGACACTACCACCACCATGCTTGACCGTTGGTATGAGTTTCTTGCTGAGGAATGCAGTGTTTGGTTTTTGACAGACATAACAGGGCCCATTTTGGCCAGAAAGTTCCACTTTTGACTCATCTGTCCATAGAACATTGTTCCAGAATTCTTGAGGATCATCAAGGTGCTTTTTGGCAAACTTGAGACAAGCATTCATGGTCGTATTAGTGAACAATGGTTTCTGCCTTGCTACTCTGCCATGAATCCCATTTTTGCCCAGTGTCTTTCTGAACACTGACCTTAGCCAAGGCAAAGCCTGCAGATCCCTGGATGTGTTCTAGGGTTCTTTGTGACTTCTTGGACATTTTACGCCTTGCTCTTGGAGAGATTTTGGCAGGACATGCTCTCCTGGGAAGATTCACTACTGTCCCAAACTTTCAGGAATTTCTTTTGATTGTGGCATGATGTGCCTCTAGAACCTGTGTGCTGACAATTTATATTTAGATTTATATTGGGCCTGATTGTTAACCAAAGTATTCAAACAGCTGACCCTACCTATCCCTTTAATTGGTTTATATATTATGTATAAATTTAAACTTATGGTTTGGCCCACTCAAGCTAATACATATAAACCAAGATGTAGTTGTTAATACCTAAATATAAATGTGTTGAAAAGATATATTTCCTAGAGCAACAGTACATTGTGTAAGCATTATTAATTACAATTCCAAAAACAAATTAAAATATACATGCTTGTACTGCTTTACAAACATCTAGGCGTATTGTTTATTTTATTTGAATATTTATACCCATTTTCTTACAGAAAACAAATAAATTACCTAGAAATGTTCAAATAAAAAATGAAGCAATCAAAGGCCCTTATGTTTTAAAGCATACACTTACATGATATAAATTATAAAATATTCACACCTTACTGTTGCTGTTTGCAGATTGATGCTACAGCATTTTTTTTTTTTTTTTTATATATAATACTTATATTCTCATGGGTCATTATTCAGCTGGGGCAGCGCCCACACACTCATTCCACTATCCTGTCATTTCCTGTGGCTTGAATAAAGTAACATCTAGTAGTGTTAACACCATATTTAAGAACACTTGTCCAAAAACTGTATTCTAAAAACAGGAATAGCAAGCTGTCAATAGAATGTTGCCAGTGTTTATTAATGTTTGAAATGGCACTAGGCGATATTTCAGGTTATTTGCTTTTTTGTATTTTATCTCTTGTAAAAATTATGACTATTATAAAGAAAATTGAAGCGATCCATATGTTTTCATTAGAGTCCTGAAAGTAATAGTGAGAAGTAGACTGTCTCTTCATTTCGTCCTGCTATTGAAACATGTTTAATTTGACAGCAAAGTGGATTGGATTGGTTTTGCCATTGAGTTGAGAATAGTCCAGTCCTACAGTGCTCAGTAACATACCTTATCAAAGTGGTCTTTAAATAAGGCTTTGCTAATAGTGAGACTTATTCAAGGCAGCAAATATTGTAACTTTTATTGGTGTCAGATTTAAAAAATGTGACACATGGTGAGACATAGCAGACATCCACATTAACTGGTGAATTTGTACATGACCCACCTCCGGGACTCTATTCAGAACGAGGACCTGAGTGTCATAGAGGGTCTTCTGGACTGAAGGGGAGTATTCACCACGGTCTTACGGGCCTGCAAACTTTTCAAGAACAGTGTCCTTTACAGTTTTGCTGAAAAAAATAAAAAGGTTTTGTTTTTGTCATATAAATAAATGTTATATGGACACAACAAACAAAGCACTTAATTCAGTGTTTTTAATTCAGTTTAAGCATTTTTTTGTATATAAAAACAAACAAGTAATGTTAAAGAACTAACAAGGGTTATAAAAATATGACTTGACTGTAAATGTTTATGCCCTTAATATTTGGCAAACACAAAAATCCCTAAGAACTTCATTGATATTGACACTATTGTCTAAAAAGAAGTAGTAATACATACTTTTGCTCCTTATGATGCATTACATTACAAGGCCACCTATTGTTTTTAAGCTCACAAAACGATCCTGGTACACAATAAAAAATTGTTATTAAATTAAAGCTGTACTTTCTAAAGATTCCAGTGACCTGCCTGGACTAATTTGATGGCAGCAGTCACCGAGTTGTGATACAACCTTCTAATCTTAAGTAACTCATCTGTGCAAGTGTAGATTACCATATTGCATCGAAGGAGACGTTCCTCAGTTTGTTGTAGCGCCATTTTGCATACACCACTGTGCAGAAGCAGCGGTCCTGTGCTTCAGGTAGAGTGGTAAACTGGTCTTTTACAAAGCCTTCAAACCCGCTCTGGGTGGTTTTCAGGACCGTCATGTCTTTTATTCCACCGTGGACCACAGGGGGCTCTGTGGGCCCAAGAATAACAGCAACTTTCAGTCTTCTAGTAGAATTGTAAGTTAAACTACATAAACTCAAAAGCACACACTCTTAGTCCCATTGCAGGCTGGTTAATCCAGATTTCACTGCTGTTTCACAGAATATTTAACTACAATATATTGACCACAAAATCTAAAATAAATTTAATATGTAGCGCTTCTGTATAAATGGGATGTCAATTGCATTGCATGGCATTGCATCCCTGACTGACAGGTGTCCTGTAATATATAAAAGCTGCATCTCCCTGTAGCAAGGATCATGCACCCCTTTGAAACAAACACCTTTTCAAAAGAGTATGGCTCTGGGTGCCCTACCCCTGTATGTCAACACAATGGTCCCATTGGTTAACAACAAAAGTCTGTTTTTCATGTATTCTTATTCATTTAGTTTGTTTTTGTTCTCTGTCATAAAGGAAATATAACCAGCATTCAGTGCAGTGGTTTCTTCCACAATCTAACTATAGTTCTCATGTAAGTTACGGGTGTTAAAATTCCTTGCAGAATCTAGATAGGCTTTTCTGTTTATTGCATTTCCAACAAGAGCCGAAGTAGCAGCACTAGTTTTGTTGCTGTTTATCCACCTTGTGAAGTTTAACCATTTAAGCTCACCGTTTTGCTTCTGCTGAGCCTCACAAAAGCGAACCATTTCAGGACAGAAAATAAAAGCATGGATGTGTTCGATGGCGTTCTGTGAAGCAAAGAAACAGCAGGGTAATAAAAAACTAAGTTATGAAGCAATAATTCTGCTACAGTTTCTTCTGATATCCCCTTGTATGGGAAAAACAGACCCGTAGACTGAACCCATGAGAATACTACATACTGCACTTACCTTCTCCAAACGTCTCCATTGTGCCTCGTCGATGTTAACTTTGGCACGTGTAACATGTTTGAAAGAGGACAAGAAGTGGTCACACACATCCACAGAGAATTCTTCCAAAGTCTGGATCTGCCAAAAAAAAGATACGCACAGTATTTGCTAAGTAGCTCAGTGGAAATAGTAGTTATTGGAAAGGCTTAGAATGCAATAGAAGCAGCAGGTTCTAAATCTCTTGGTATAGTTAGGTAGAGTGAAGTAATAATGTATTATTTTTGTTTATCCACAGAGAGATGATACAACTTAAAGATACTATAACAGCAGAATTACAGAATACATGAGTTAAGAAGTGCAAGTGTAATGGGAACAAGGGGCTACCTATTTAATTACAGTGCTGCCCATAAACCCAGAACATATTTATGATTCTGAAGAAACTAATTAATGGAAGCTAAGCTTTTTCAGCTGACCCTAGCTTACATCCCAGTTATGATCACAAGCCCAATACAATTTATACAATAACACATACCCCTCTCAGTTTTGCTAATGCGTAGACAGAGTTTTTGATGGTGTCAGTAGGAATGATGTCAGAGTTATCCCCATCAAGGTAGTCTTTTCGTGTTTTCAAAGACAGTTCAGCGTCCACCTGGATTTTTTTAATGTAATGGTGTTTCCCCTCGTGTCTGAGATATGCAGAAGCTTCACTGTGTTCTTTCCATGGCTGGTATGGACAAACTCCACATGCTGCAGAAAATAAAAAAATAAATAATATTAGAAAAAGGATGAAAAACACACTGTACCATTATTCATGGATGTGTACATTAACTGCTTGCTGTGGTTGTGTGTGTGTGTGTGTGTGTGTGTGTGTGTACATACAGTGCCTATAGAAAGTCTACACCCCCTTTCAAAATTTTCACCTTTGAAATTTTTGCCTTATAGCCTGAAATTAAAATGCATTAAAATAGTTGTTTTTTTTTTCCCTGATGTATACATCCGACCCCACAACTTCCAAGTGAAAAAAATATTCTAGAAATGTCATTTTCATTAAAAATAAAAACTGAAATAGCGTGGTTGGATAAGTGTCCACCCCCTTGCAATAGCAATCCTAAATTAGCTCAGGTGTAACCAATCGCCTTCAAAATCACACAAGTTAAGTGGCCTCCATCTGTGTTAAATTGTAGTGATTCACATGATTTTAGGATAAATCCAGCAGTTCCTGTAGGTTCCCTCTGTTGGGAAGTCCGTTTCAAAGCAACAACTCAACCATGAGCACCAAGGCACAGATCAGGGGATGGGTACAAAAAAATATCAAAGGCCTTCAATCTCCCTTGGAGCACGGTCTAGACGATTATTAAGACATGGAAGGTGTATGGCACCACCAAGACCCTGCCTAAATCAGGCTGTCCCTCCAAACTGGATGACCGAGGAAGAAGGAGACCGATTAGAGAGGCTACCAAGAGGCCAATGGCAACTTTGCAAGAGCTACAGACTTTTATGGCAAAGACTAGTCAAAGTGTGCATGTGAGAACAATATCCCAAGCACTCCACAAATCTGGACTGTATGTTAGGGTGGCAAGAAGGAAGACATTACTCAAGAAAGCCCACTTTGAATCCTGTTTGAAGTATACAAAAAACACTCAGGAGATACTGCAGCCATGTGGCAAAAAGTTTTGTGGTCTAACGAAACTAAAATTGAACTTTTTGGCCTAAATGCAAAGCCTTATGTCTGGTGCAAACCCAACAGTGCATCACCCAAAGAACACCATCCCTGCTGTGAAGCATGGTGGTGGCAGCATCATGTTATGGGGATGTTTCTCATCGGCAGGGACTGGCGCACTTGTCAGGATAGAAGGGAAAATGAATGGAGCAAAGTACAAAGAAGTCCTTGAAACCTGCTGCCCTCTGCAAGAAATCTGAAATTGGGACGGAAGTTCACCTTTCAGCATGACAATGACCCAAAGCACACAGCCAAAGCTACACTGGATTGGCTAAGGAACAAAAAGGCAAATGTCCTTGAGTGGCCCAGTCAGAGCCCGGCCCTAAATCCAATCGAAAATTTGTGGCATGACTTGAAGATTGCTACCCTTCAGTGCTTCCCAAGGAACTTGACAGAGCTTAAACAGTTTTGTAAAGAAGAATGGTCAAATATTGCCAAATCTAGGTGTGCAAAGTTGGTCGAGACCTATCCCAGCAGACTCACTGCTGTAATTGCTGCCAAAAGGTGCTTCCACCAAGTATTAACTTGGGGGTGAAGACTTATCCAATTATGATCTTTCAGTTTTGTATTTTTAATATATAATTTTTTTTTCTCAATAAAAGCTTTTTTTACCTTAACAGTGTGGAGTATGGTGTGTAGGTAAGTGGAAAAAAAAAGTGTAATATATACACACAGTGGCTCTCAAAAGTAATTATTTTTTTGTTTTGTATTTGTAATTAATTTAGAACAATTTCCACCCTGTTATCACACATCTTCAACACACCTTCTGTTTGGGGACGGGGGGAGGGGTCTGCCCAAAACTTCTAGAATGTTTTATAACATGTCACACTTACACATTTATGAACTAAGATAACCTAATGCACTAATTGTATAGCTGAAAAGGCGTTTTGTTCTTTGCAGTGATCTCCTTTCACACTATGCTCCATGCATAGGCTTGTTTTCCTTCTCTCTGTTAAACACTTGTTGACTTTGGCTGCCTGCCCAGACATCAAAGTGCGGAAAACTGCATATATCTAGCTTTTGCAGAGAGAGAAATGGAAAACGCAAGGTCTTACTTATCATGTCACATTTGCTTTTAGCTGTATATAGCTATATAAAGTTATAAAACTTATTTAAATATAAATTTTATAGTAAAAATAAAAACTTTAACAAGAAGAACAAGAAAAGCAAGCTATTGAAAATGTGTGATGCAACGTTAGAGAGACTTGGTGTGCAACGACACAAGAAGATTGGAATTACCACCGAAACTCATGACAATACCAAAGTAAACATTCTGGGCCAATACAAACTGAATGTTCAAGGCCAGAAATCCTTAAAAAATCCTTACAAATCACAAAAGAGTAGAAAGAGTAATATAAAAAATATTTCCAAAAGGTATGTAAATACCAGAATTAAGTCTAAAACTGTCAAAGTGCTAAACTTTAGAAACAAGGTTTTAGGAATGCAAAAACAAACACTGGTAAACTAAATAGAAAAAAATGGAATAGATCTTTTAACCATTTAAGAAAAAATACTAAAAGTAACAAATATTTTTGAAGACATTGAGAAAGACATTTAATTGTAATGTTTGTCATTGAATTTACAGAGTCTCTAAGCTTCAATATACTCTATATCACAGGTCTATTTTCTGTTGTATTAACATAGAATATGAAACAATAACCTTCCTTTGACAATGCACCCCCAGCCTAACAGCAAGACTATTTCCATACCTTGTTATATCCCGTAGTTGAGGAGTCGTGGGCCATGTTGCATTGCTCACTCAAAACACTCTGGCTTGAGGCATCTTTTAAAAGGGTAGCGTTTGTACTGTTGAGTCTGCAATTATTTACACAGATAGAAAAAGCCAATAGCATTGTCCCATTACTGTAATACGAGAATAAGACAATTGATGGAATCTGCCCTGGCAAATACTCCGGTATTTTGAGTGATTTTCAAGCTCTGGTTAAATTAAAAAAGACAAAAAGACATTTCACACACTTTCACAGCTTCTTTAGCATTGAAATGTATTTAAAAAACATATATTACAGGTAACTAGCATCTACTACCACAGTAGTAAGAACTGAATCCCTTGTACCATTCTGCATTGAAGTTTATAACCACCTTGGGTTATTCTGTTCAGCATTGAGATTTATACAGATTGGCTGGTCTGACTTCTTTCTCTTTGCAAAGATTGAAGCAATGGTACATAATTGTTTATAAGGCTACCCTTAGCAAAACCACAAATTATCTTAAGAAATTGCAAATTACCTCTAGTAGTACCTATAATCTTAGATCTCAGGCTGTTCTAAGTTTTTCAGTTCTAAAACTTTGTACTGAATTTGGGAAAAAGGCGTTCTGTTTTCTAGCTCCATGGTCTTGGAATAAACGTCAGGAAGAACTGATGTTGGCTGAGGCTTTTCCAAATAACTACATTTCATGCTGAGTGACCTCAGCTGTAAGGACTTTCAGCTCCTCCTCAGAAATCTTTGCTGTCCTTCCTTTGAAATATTCACCTCTGGGCTCAAAGTACGACCACTAAGTAACCCAATGAACAGGTGGAGGCGGTGCCAACTGTCGTGATTGAGGCTCATTATTTGTGTGTTGAGTAATGAGCATTGCTCTTACGCTTACATAGGCCGCAGTGTAAAATAATTGCCTGCCCTTTAGGCAATTTGGATTTTGCTGCCACAATTGTTTGCACTCCACCTATCCTTACATCTGCCCCTTAATGTCAGCGGGATTTTCCTCGTAAAATAAAGGTTAAAGGAATACGATAAAAAATGGACTGGTAGGATTGTTAAACAGGTGGTAAAATTTGATCTGGGATGGATTGGGTACCTTTACAAAGGATGGGGTACCAGGGTACAAACAAACACACAAATAGTGTTTTTTGATATTCCAGGTTATGGTTTACCCTTACCAATTGGTAACTATTGCATTAGTTCTGTTCTAATGGGCAATAGTGTGAGCTACTGGTAGAATAACACTTTGATAGTTTCATATACCAATGGTATGTCAATGCTAATAATTAATACTTCTAAATACTTAGATACTACTGTATCAGGACTAATCTTCCAATTGCATTGTGTTTCCATTGCTGCGAATGCTATATGAAATATACTTTTACAGGCGGTAGTACCAGGTAGTTTTATTGATTTAAACAGATGGGTGGGCAGTCAGTTTCAATGACAGATCCCATAATGGAAATTGGGGGGACTTCACAATCTGCACAGGAAAATAAAAGAACAGCCGTGGTATTAATTTAGCAAGACAGAAACTAAACTGAGGAAAGACGAAGTCAAACAGAAGTTAGGTATCAAAATATTTTCTGATTGGTGACACTTAGCAGACTTCTTATCAAACTACTTAGTAGTAGTAGATTCTGGAAAGAGGTCATTATAGATAAAAATGGAAATTGAAAAAATAAATTTACTAAAGTCCACCAATTGCTTCCTATTTTTTTACATTACTGGTATGTTTAAAAACAGTGTAGACAAGTTACATGTATAAAAAATTCTTAAAAGCTTTGTGACTCTTACTGTGCAAGTACTATATATTTAAACGTAATTGAAAGATTGCTATTTCAGATTGTTTTTGGCCTACATGAATTCTAATTGCACAGAGGCACTCGCTGAACCGTGCAGAGCCTTACTGTCAACGATATTGTAGGCAGTATAGATTTGACGTAGACAGTCAAGCAGAGACAATTGTGCCAAATTGGGTGGTGGTTTATTGTGATGTGGTATAATGTGCGCTGGGGGCTGAAATCCCCAGCCACCAGAAGTGAAAGGCTAATAGACTAACCTGCTTTTCCCCTTCTTCAAACACACTGTCATTTGTATTGTAGCTGAAAACATTACAGGCCTATATTATAGCACTGCAGTGTAGGAGAAAAGTCAAATGAGTTCCAGAACTGTATTAAGATATTGAGCAACATATATATTACTCAGCATAAGTTACAAATATTTGCAGAACATCAGTGTAAGTCTTTTAATATAGAATGACACAGATATTTCTACACCCATGTTTCTCTCAGAGGGATATCAGACATGATTACTGGATTATATTGCATGTTTCATCTGCTGTTGCTGTGACAACACAGAAACTCAACATTATGTATTTGAAGAAGCTAGGAATAGATTACAATGTTCAAAAAATAAACTAAGCAGAAATCCCAGAGGGCAGGATATGTTTTTTTTTTTTTTAGCACAAAGCTGGGCTAGCATGAGCTAAAGCTCTTTAGTGCTCATTACTCTGTAGACAATGTCTCCTAAAATTAGATTTCTGTATCTCAGATTAGTAGAACTCTTTACTAGGTTAGCAGATACTTAATAGCTCATACTGCATACAAGCCATAAATAATGTATTTAACACATAAATGAAACATGAAAATTATTTTTCATTTTATGTCACATTTAGCTTATTCAATTTATTAATTCGAGTTTTTCCATGGTTATGCCTGATGACATGTGTAATGTATTCTGAATTCCTCCAAAATTCAGGTTTTGCACAGTTGTCATGTGTTTGGAATGTGGCTGGGCTGCAGTACTGGAAGGGTATCGCAAATGAGAAGCATACGACAAGGTGTACCTTTTAAGAATTTGGGTTGGGTCAGTAATGTGTGTATGTGTGGTGGGCGATATTGATCACAAACTAGCAGACGTGTTTTGTAGTAGATTTAAAAAGTCCTCAAAATCTGAATGAGTTCTCTGATCAAAACTGCTCCTTATCAAATCAACAAGTACATAGGGAAATTGGTATCTCACAATCTTACATCATGTTTAAACTCGTTGTGACTTTCTCCTTAGTTAGTACTTGTAGTTCTCCTTATAAAAGTTTCCCATGGTAAATTTGCACAGTACTTTTCCTGTGCTTATACCATACATTTACCATAGTTTACCACAGTTTGACATGTTTTTAATATACGTTCCTATACCTCCCTGGAGTTTACAGAGCTTATCTAAGCTTCACCATGCTGTCAATATGCTTTATTGCGCTTTGCTGTGCTGTGCTTGGGTAAACTTTTATAAGTGTCTTTTTAACTCTTTCTTTTTCTTCTCAGCATAGAATGGATTAAGTAACTTATTTGAGTCCCCCGTTTTATTGCACATATTGTTTGTGTGTAGGAAGAAGAACAAGAAAAGATCCTAGTAGCTGTGGGGCCAATCTTTCTTAGATTTAAATGACTGTGGCAGATAATAGGATTGTCAATAATAATTTAAATAATTAAGACCAAACAATTTATCAATAACAGCATGAGAACTGATTATTGTTGAACTCGAGTACACATGAAATAAGTCACTATCCCTTAAATTGGCATATTTCTAAGTGATAATGGCTGCCCTGCTTGTTCTAGCAATTGCTTGCTTTGTAGAAATGCTTCATGCTAAAAAAAGGTGCTACTGTATATCAATGTGAGAACAACCCCTTCTTTTCCAGGTAGCAGTGAGCTGTGAGCTTAGAGAGCTGTGTTTAACATGGCAAAACTAGACAGTGTGCCCAGAGAGAATGAAGCCTTGAAGTGAATGCAAAAAGCTATTTAAATGGGATTCACACAAACAGTGATTTGTTGCCTTTCCAGTAAGGTTATTTTCTGCACTAATCAAATTAAGAAACTACATTTTGAGAAGGGTGGGTATTTGCATTTCGTGTCTGGCTAAAAGTTAATGAATTCCAGGTAGTTTGGAAGTAAACTGAAGTTGATAAGCTGGTTTGCTCCAAATCGAGTTCTCCCTGACTAAGCAGTGGCACTATAATTTCAACACAGTGTTTCTACACTAAAGGGGCAGCTACAATGGATGAGCCACTGGAGGAATGGTACTACAGCAGTAGGATGTGTATAATCTGACACACCAATTGTAAAAACCAGTACACAAGGACACATTATTTTGCATTTACAGTAATAAAAGAACATAAACACTCTAGAATGGAATGCTAATTCTGCTCCTCTTATTGTACTAAATGGGCGCTCTTTCAGCTCCATGCCAGTGTAAACCCAGGGTATACATGTTCCAAAACCTGAATGTTAAAACCAATCAGTAAAGCTAAACCAAAGGCCAAATTCAATTAATATTTTAGGAAGTGTTACTAATCCCCAAACCCTGTATAATAATACCCCAAACCCCTCTAGAGTCATGTTAATGCAAAAACAGTACAATTTTATATTCCCATATCTGACAGTCGATGCTGTGAAAGGGGGTTCCTATTGTCCACGCTCCTACAGTGTCACTATGGGGTGTGGCCACCACGGACACTAATTGGTCAAGATTAGAAATGAGTGTGATGAGCAACTGTGTATACATTCTTAAAGGAATTGTAGCTAGCAAATAATTCCATAATTCTTAGCCATTTTATACTTCAATTACCACATATGTCTCAAATGTGCAGCTTTAGTAGAAACACCTGCTAGTGCTAGGGCTGATTTTTGGTGTTTTCCCCTGACTTTTTCACTCTCCTTTAAAAATTCAATTGATACCTGTTATGCCATTTGCTGAGAAACGCGTCAATAGTAAAATTGTTTTAATTTACGTTTTTTTTTTTTTTTCTGTAAAACAACTAAATGGGCTTTAAAATTAAAATTCTTACTTTTTCATTTAAAATCTGAACCGACTCATCTGTATTAATGTCAACACATTTACGCATAATGATTGTAATAAAGTGTGTCCAGCATAACATACTTTATTTTTCATTATAGAGTTAATAAAGATAAATCACTTATTAATATATTGTGATCTTGTTTGTATGTTCTTGGCTGATTTAAAAAGCCCATTTAGTTAGTTTCACAGAAAAAAATCAAGGAAGTGTAACAGTATCTTAAAGCATGCCTTGTAGACAAAGATTTATTTAACCCAGTGTAGTACCACATGTCATGTTCTAAAATAACAATACATGTAACTATGTGTTTCTTTCAAAATTGCACACTTGAGACCTATATAGTGAATGGAAGTTCATCCTCTTCCTGGTGTGAGCCGTACCGGACCTGGAGGAAATCAGGTCTAATAGATGCACCACCACCCATGACGCGGCAGGAGTTGGAACTATGGATATCAAAAGTATTCACCTCCCTTGGACTTTATTCTGTTACAACATGGAATCAAAATGGATTTAATTAGGAGTTTTTGCCACTGATCAACGCGAAAAAAGTCCATAATGTTGAAGTGAAAAATAAAATCTACAAATTGTTCTAAATTAATTACAAATATAAAACAGAAAATAATTGATTGCATAAGTATTCACCCCCTTTGCTATGACACACCTAAATAAGCTCTGGTGCAACCAGTTGTCTTTAGAAGGCACATAATTAGTTGAATGGAGTTTACCTGTGTGCAATTAAGGCGTTTCACATGATTTCAGGTTAAATACACCTGTCTCTGGGAGGTCCCACAGTTGGTTAGTACATTTCCTAACAAAAACTACATCATGTAGACATAGGAACATTCAAAGCAAAACCAGAATAAGGTTCTTCAAAATCACTAACCAGGGATAGGATATAAGAACATTTCCAAGGCATTGAATATCCCCCAGAGCACAGTAAAGTCCATTATTAAGAAAATTTGAGAATATGGCACAACTGTGAATCTGTCTAGAACAGGCTGTATCTAGACGAGAAGGGCACTAGTCAGGGAGGCCACCAAGAGACCTATGGCAACTCTAAAGGAGTTAGTCTTCCACGGCTGAGATGTGAGACACTGTGCACATGGCAACAATAGCCCGGGTGCTTCACAAAACTGGCCTTTATGGGAGAGTGGAAAAAAGAAAGCCATTGTTGAAAAAAAAAACTCACATCAAATCTCGACTAGAGTTTGCCAGAAGGCATGTGGGAGACTCTGAGACCAAGTGGAAGAAGAGTCTATGGTCTGTAGCTATAGCTTTTTGGCATCAACGCTAAGCTCTATGTTTGGCACAAGCCTAACACCACACATCATTCTGAGAACACCATCCCTACCATGAAGCATGGTGGTGGCAGCATCATGCTATGGGGATGCTTCTCTGCTTTAGGGCCTGGAAAGCTTGTGAAGATAGAGGGCAAAATGGATGCAGCAAAGTACAGAGAAATCCTGGAGGAAAACGTGCTGAAGTCTGCAAGAGACCTGGGACTTGGGAGAAGATTTATCTTCCAGCAGGACAATGACCCCAAACATACAGCCAAAGCCACACTTGAGTGGCTTAAAAACAAAAAGGTCAATGACCTGGAGTGGCCCAGTCAAAGCCCGGACTTCAATCCAATTGAGAATATGTGGAAAGAGTTGAAAATTGCTGTTCACCAAAGGTCCCCGTCCAACTTGCAAAGAAGAATGGGCAAAAATTGTGGTGTCCAGATGTGCAAAGCTGGTAGAGACGTATCCAAATAGATTCATGGCTGTAATTGCTGCCAAAGGAGCCTCTACCAAATATTGACTCAAGGGGTTGAATAGTTATGCAATCAATTATTTTCTGTTTTGTATTTGTAATTAATTTAGAACAATTTGTAGATTTAATTTTTCACTTTGACATTATGGTCTTTTTTTGTGTTGATCAGTGGCAAAAACTTAAACAGTGGCAAAAAAAATTAAATTTTGATTCCATGTTGTAACACAATAACATTTTGATTCCATGTTGTAACACAAAAAAATGTGGAAAAGTCCAAGGGGGTGAATACTTCAGAGCCACTGTAGCTATAATTAGGGCTAGGAGTTTGTGACGGAAAATGTGTAGGTAAATGACTGAGCAGTCACGGTCAATGCGTTCAAAATCACAGAGAAAATGACAGAGGGAGAATAAAGTCGCGTGGATAAAAAAAAAAAAAAATAACTGTCTTTAATAAAAGCATATTGAGGCGTTGGTGCGCACAGGTTCAGCAAAGAAGGACGAGAAGAGCAAATAAAATTTCAATGTGTTGCTTTTTTATTTGCTCTGCAACGGTGACTACTAACTAACAGTAGCATTTCTAAGCGCTGAACTAAACAGAGAAAGACCTAAACGGGAAAGGGTAAGCAGACAAGCATAATACACATAATACAGAGGCGAGAAATACACACAGGGATCACACAAAGAGGCTGTGGGGCTGACAAGAGACATGTACATTAAATTAAGTGCAACCGTATAATAATTAAAACACAAGTGCAACAATAAATTCAATTAAAAGAGGAAACTATTCAATGTATGTCCCGCAGCGAATGCTGGCAGTTAGTATAGCAAACCCCCCCCCCCCCCCCCCCCCCCCCCCCCGAATTTATAAACTGTTAACATAACTTTCAAGAAGTATTTAATCGAATAGCTTAGTTTGATTCAAAATTTTTTTTTTTCTTCTCCCCCCAAAAAAAGAAAAAAAGGACAGGAAGTACTGTATTGGTGCTAGTTCAAAATATGTAATTATTTATTCGAATTAATAAACGATAAATGCATTTTTTAAATGCGAAATTTAATATTAATGAGAAACACTTTCCAATAAAATCACATACAGATTGAACACAATTTACTAACATCCCCGCAAGTCACGCACATCAGCAAAAATCGCGGACACTAGCAAAAGTCATGGAATCCGTGACATCCGCAACCGCCGTGACTAAATCCCATCACTTGACGTCGTCATATTCATATTAATAGGATTTTTATCTTGGATAGTTATTGTGCTGTGCTGATTGGGTAGTGACAGGAATGAAGCCAGTGAGGTCGGGGTAATTTCACTCTCCAGGTGAAATGACCCAGTAAGTATAAGACAGTCAAAAAACACGACTTCCAAATAGAGTTTTTTTAACCTAATGCAGTACCAGATATCAGGTTTTAAAATGAAAATACATGTTTGCTGTAGCGTGTGTTTCTTTCAAAGCTACACATTTGAGACCTATAAAATTAATTGCATTTTCTGAAACCATTTTGCTACCTACAATTACTTTAATGCCACACCTCTGAATATGAATGCAGTATCCCTTTGTTGTCTGGAGAAGTGTATTGGGGCATTGCGACTTGGAAGATTGGAACTAAAATACTGTCAATACAATGGGAACTTATTATTGTGAAAAGCAGTGTAAAACCTTCAAGAAACCTGTCGCTGACGTTAGAATGAAAAAAACCAGGTATTTTAAACGGATGAATTACTAGAAATATATAGCATAACTATCAAAATCTATTTCAGTGAGCTGCAATGCTATCTGCGATGTTTGCATATGTACTTGAACTGGAAGGTGAAGGTTGATGACATCGATTGTCACAAGTGGGGTTCACTGGCAGAAAAGGCATGTACTACTAGTGACTGCATAGCGGATAAAACACTACAGTAAAACATTAACAATGCCACCGTGGTCAAATTACTGGAATAATTAAGCTTGCTCATGTTGCACAATGTAATAAAATGGTCCTGCGTAGCATTTTTCTTAAGACAATGGCAACTGTACTTTTTCTTGACATAAGATTAAAGAAAATTACATTTTGCCAAACATTTAAAAGTCCTTGTGGCAGGCTGGCGTTGTGGTGATGTCAGGCCAGAAATAGGAACAAAAACAAAGACACCAGTACTGCAGGGCAAAGGGCACCGTTTATTCAAACACAGAAATAAATAAAAGTGTTTGTTTTAAAACACAAAGACACTGCGAACACAAAATACAACAGGTCAGGCTGGGCAGATTGCTGTCACTGTTCCTATTTTTTTTTAAATTATACTGGCAGAGGACTAGCCCCCAAAAGCTGGTTCCCCCCACCTGGCTGCCCATGGGGTGGTCTCCTGACACACAACCCCCCCCCCATCTTCATGGCCAGCAGCTCCCCTCTACAGTTTCTCCTGCTGTGAAAGTGTAGGTGGCACAGACACTGATGACTCGGGCAGTGCATTGAATAAGACACTGATGTCTCAGGCAGTGCATTGACATAGACACTGATACTCGGGCAGTGTGGTGGCACAGACACTGATGACTCGGGCAGTGCATTGAATAAGACACTGATGACTCAGGCAGGGCATTGACATAGACACTGATACTCGGGCAGTGCGGTGGCACAGACACTGATGACTCGGGCATTGCATTGACATGGACACTGATGACTCGGACAGTGCAGTGGAACAAACACTGATGACTCGGACAGTGCAGTGGTACAGACACTGATGACTCGGGCAGTGCGGTGGCACAGACACTTATGACTTGGACAGTGCAGTGGCACAGACACTGATGACTCGGGCAGTGCGGTGACACAAACACTGATGACTCGGACAGTGCGGCGACACAAACACTGATGACTCGGACAGTGCGGCGACACAAACACTGATGACTCGGGCAGTGCGGCGACACAGTCACTGATGACTCAGGCATTGCGGTGACACAGTCACTGATGACTAGGGCAGTGCGGCAACACAAACACTGATGACTCGGGCAGTGCGGTGACACAGTCACTGATGACTCGGGCAGTCCATTGACATAGACACTGATGACTTATTTTTCATCTTTTCCATATAGCGTCCAAGACTGAAGGCTTTGGGTGTCTCCTGTACAATGATCAGTCCCCAACAAATAAAGTACCTGCCTCATCGTTCAGATATAGCAAAGGTGATAAAAGGTACTACTTCTGCAAAACATGTGGCATGGAATGTTATATAGTGAAAGATTGTTAAGCACAGTCAATCCATTGTAGAATCTGTAAAATGGAAAGAAAGCAAACAGCTGAACTCTCACTATTGCATATGCAAAGGAAATGTACAATCTGTGTATTTCACAGCCACATTTTTTGTAATGGTGACTCATTTCAGTCTCTTGCTGTGAAAAAGGGGCTTGACCAAATGAAAAATGAGAAATTCAGTTGATTTTAACAAAACTGTATCTCTGAGGAGGTGTGACAGAAATATAATGAGTTCTGGTTGTAAATCTCCCTCCCGATCTGTGAGGGAGGTAAGTAGCAAAAGGGGAAGTCTTTGGACGGGCTGGCACTGACAGTTAATTTCCTGGGTTGGGAAGTCGGTCAGCCTGGAAGAAGGTGAGACTCCGTTGCAGAAACGTATTGACCCGGAAGGTAAACGAGGTAGCAACTGCTGGCAATAGAAATAGCTGCAATCGTTTACCAAGGGGTCATGCATGATAGCATAAAGGGGCCGGATAATTGTAAATCTTTTCCTTCGCTTGGTTTTGTGTTATAAACTTGAAGAACAGTGTGAGACTCAGAGAAAAGTGTACTTGAAATATTTGTGAGTATTTGTTTGTTTTTCTTGTTGTTAGTAATTGTCTTGTTTGTTGATCACCAGACAGCTAACAAGTACCTGGAGCTGTCGCTTTGGACCAGCATAAGCCAGAACAGCACTCCACCCAATTCCAAAATATACCTGTTATCACCCACCACGAGCACTAATACACACACTCCGGACTGGTGACCGTGTGTAGTATTGTGGGGCGGATAAAGTGTTATTATTTGGACTGTAAACCCGTTGTTATTTTCAGCTCAGCTCATTACACATTGTTGTGTATTGCCGGGGCTTACTCTTTTGGTCACCAGACCCGGATTAAAAAAGAAAATAAAGCTTTCCAAACTGGATTACAGTTGTCTGTGATTTTTCCTGCACTGCATCACCTGTGCACCTGTGCACAGTCAGCAGCCTGTTTGCCACAGGAGGTTATTTAGATATGTACAAATAAATCTTTGGAACATGTACAAATCACAGACTCCGATTAGTATCTTGAACTACATAATATCACCTTAGGTAAATTAGTCCAAGACTAGTGCTAATCAAGGTCTGTGAAACCACCACCATATTTATTAATGTCAGTTTTAGGGTTAACTATGAATAACGATTTAGTTTTTCTTGACAAGAAGCCTTTTTTTTATCTTTTGTGCTTCTTGGTGTGTGACACCATCATTGCTCACTCGCTCTCCAGTTGAATGGTAAATTGTTTGTACAGCCCTTTCTATTGAATTCAATGGGCTGAGATGGCAACTCATTACAACCTCATTATAGTAGAATTCAATCTCACTACAAGTACATGAACAGGGTAGAAACAGCCAACGGATCGGTTTGAGTCTTTGTTATCAAATGCTATTGCTCACTTCTTTTTTACAGCTATAACTGAATAGGGAAAAGAAAAAAAAAAAACATTCAGATGTAGTTACCCTAGAGCTACCACTGCCCCATAGTACTGTGGAAAAATAATGTATTCCTTTATACAAGGTTGAAAGGGTTAGGCAAAAGCAATCAGCGAAAAAAACGTTTTAAAATGTGGCTATTTTCGACAGCACGCCACTGTTGCAGCCTTTTATACCCACCTGCATCATTTAAACATTTCATTGACTGGACCACAAATCAAGACCAACAATTTTCTCCATTCCGTCCATATTCTCACGTGGAAATGGCATTTTATAAATCTTTCCTGGGTTCAGTTAATATACATATTTAATAACAAAAACTAATACTAGTCAACATTTGTACAGGAAATAAAGCAAACACATTTAAATATAAAAAAGGATAACACAGTCATTGATGTAGTTGGCAGAATAATTATGCTTATTTATACTGTAGAATATGGAATAAAACTTGAACTTGTACAAAATAAATCATTTACACAGAAATAAACTGTGCATGTGAGGCTTTTTCACGCCATCACAGTGATATTCTTGTATTCCTAATCTAACTCTTTAGTAATACTGCTTTTAGCAACACACTCTGCTCTGCTGGCCTGCACACTGCCATTATATATTAATATAGGACTGTCTTTGAGGGGAAAGGGTTACAAATTTGAAATCCTTTTTTTTGTGATGAAACTATTTTGACAAGGCGACAAATTAACACGGCTGTTATAAATGGTGCAGTGAAATTAAGCATTGCTTCCTTGTGTGGGTGTAATTATGACAGCTGTGTGTACTCATGTCCTCATTCAGAAGAAACCTGCGCAGGAATTAGTATCCCTGTAGCTGTAGCACAGTATAAAAGCAGAGGGTCCTGCTTGTTCAATTGCACTGTACTGGGATGAGCGGAGGGGATTACACATGTTGGACGTGGACCACTTACAGACACATTACTGAAATATCACCCTAATGTCAACGCCTCCCTCATACAAGTTTACCACAGCTAAAACCTTAGCAAAGTAGCGAGAGCACACACCCAAAACCCTGGAGGAAGGTGTGGAGTTGGTCCTCTGGTACCTGGAGGCAGTGATAAAGGGAACTGCAACTCAGGTAGCAGAGTTTCCAGAGAGAAGTCATGGGCCGGTCTGGAGTCCAATTGAGGGAGACTGCCCATTGACTAATGATGGATGGTCCAGGGGTGCCTTCCCACCTCCACCAGCAGAGGGAGAATGCCTGCTGTCCCCACCTCCACCAGCAGAGGAAGAATGCCCCAGAGCGAGAGGGAGAGCCGCACCAGTCCTCTGCAAGTGAGGGAAAGCCACACCAGTCCCCTGTAAGTGAGGGAGAGCCACACCAGTCCCCTGTAACAAGGGTAGACTACACACCGCTCCCACCTCCGCCGCCAGGAGACTACACGCCGCTCCCACCTCCATCTCTAGGAGGCTATACGCTGCTCCCACCTCCACCGCTTTCATCGCTAGGAGCAGAGCAGGAGCTGCCTCTGCCTCTGCAACCTCCACCGGCAGAGGGTGAATGCCTGCCGGGTCCCCGTCCACCAGTAGAGGGTGAATGCCTGCTGGGTCCCTTTCCACCAGCAGAGGATGAATGCCCGCTGGTATCACTTCCCCCACCATCACGAGGAGAGGAGCTGGAGCTGCCTCTGCCTCCATCACCATCAGGGGGATAGGAGCAGGAGCTGCCTCTCCCTTCACCGGAAGGACCAGGACTAGATGCTGGCGGCCCTCAGCAGCCCTTGCATAGGCTGCTTAGGGAAGCACCACCTGGCCGCAGTGTCCGAGAAGAGGGCGAAAACCAACACCCCAGCTTGTCCTAACTTCCTTCACGTCTTAGCCCAAGGATGCCTGAATCGCTTCGCCCAAGGATGTCTGCCTCGCTTCGGCCAAGGATGCCTGCCGCGCTTCGCCCAAGGATGCCTGCCTCATTTTGCCTACCGCTCCGCATCACCTGGGTTTGCCAGCCGCTTCGCATCGCCAGGGGCTGCCTCTCTCCACATTGCCTGTGGAGCCACCAGTGGCAGGATATGAGGGAGAAGCAAAGCTCCCCTCCCGAGTTCTTCTCCCGAGGGTCCGCTGCTGCCTTCGCCTGGGTCTGCCGGAACTGCCAGGGGTCGCCGTCAGCTCTGCTTGTCTGCAGGGGATAGTGAGATCACCTGAATGAGTCAGCCGGGAAGCTGTCAGCAGGTCTGCTGACAGCATTGCCCCTGGCAGTTTTTCGGCTGCCAGGGGTGCAACTGGACAGAACAACTCTTCTGCTGTGGGAGTGGACCACCATGCTGTCAGCTGTGCCATTACTGGCAGGGGAGCTGACAGCATTTTTAGACACGGGCCCAGTGAAGCCTCCCTTCCCGGCCCAAGACTTTGACCTGGACTGCTGGGTTTTTAAGGGGGGAGGTGGCCGTTGAGGCCAGGTGTGCTTTGCACAAGGGGGGGGTATATATGGTAGTTCCCCGGACTATTTGTGTTGTATGTTAAGTGTCGTGTGTTAATGTTGGTGCATAGTCATTGGTATGCGGGATATAAATGGGTCTGTGTAACACAAGTGTTTAAAATGTATGTTTGTATTTAGGCACGAGGATTGTACACAGCACTTCATGTGCAGGTAAAATGTAATAATATGTGAGAACGGGGAATTGCACTTTATTAAATCACATGCCGTTGTACCGAGACTCCAACTGAATGATTGATTAGAAATCGAGTGTCAGTACAGCTGCATAAAAGCAGCATGTTTTCAGGGTTGTGTGTTCGGTGAGTGGAGAACGGGTGTGGAGAGGAGAAAATAATAACGTAAATTAAATCATAATTTCAGCTCACCGTGTGTGTCTGTGTAGTTCATTTTTGTTTGTCTCTTTGTTTTGGCTGCCAGTGCCATGTCTTGTTTTTTGTACCGTTTTATTTTATAATAATAAACCACACAGTAGCGCATCCATTTATCATTTCATCTTGTGTGTTTCTTCTGGTCTGATGTCCCCATTACAGCAGGCTTTGTCACACAGGGTTAAAGAAAAGCTGAAGGATGCATTTGGACACAAACAGTTTATAACTTATTTTCAAACATGTAGAATCGCTCGTCCACGACAAACAAAGGAAAGTGTGGTGGTTTATGCGGCTGAAATCACTAGGCTAGTGCTTGAAGCTTTTCTTGATTATGACACAAACGCTCAGAATGGAGAAAAATTCAGACGCTTTGTTACTGGTTTGAATTCTAGACTGCAGGCAAAATACCACGAGCTCAGAGCAACCGATCTGGAGGAAGCTCTTTCGATTGCTGGTCGCTGTGAACGTGCTAGGGAGACTCTTAAGATGTCTAGCCCAATGACTAACATACCCCAACCTTTAGTCTCAGCTATGGTATCAGGGACCCAAATGACCACAGTCTGCACTGTTTTGGACAAAGAAAACACAGAAAAGCTGTTGAAGACCTTACTGCCAAAGCTGATAGTTTACAGCTTGAAGTTAGACAAATAAAGGAAGATAAACAATGGACTGACACCAGACGATATGACACCCCTTCATTCCACGATAGAAGGCGCCACAGTCCTTCAGCACACTACACTGCTTCGGGTGGAACTGAAGAGCGGGAACGTTGCAAATATGACTGTGCTGATTTAACATGCCATTCATCACGTTATCTGGAGACTGATGAGCCATTCACCTAAGTGCCGACCACAAGCATATGGGAGCAGAGAGTGCACACCAGAGTAGCAACAGGAGCGATACTCCTCATATAATGATAACACAGCTACCCCAGCAGAACGACCGTTCAGCGTAGCCCCAGCCCTGGACCTACATCACCCTACGATGGTGCTTTGCAGAAGCGTGGTGTGAGATTCCTTTCCCCAGCCAGTAATGACTGCAGTGTCTTGCCAGCTTATGCCCGTGGGGAGCCGGGAAACTACAGTTAGCTGGTGTTGTGGCCCAGACATCAGCTTCCACCTCCGTGGGTCAGAATGGAGTGAACCCGTCTGCTAAAGGAAGTAAAACGGATTTTAACTCCTTACCTGTAAGTGACTGTAAAAACATGCCTACTGCTTATATTAAAGGCATCACTGAAGGAACTGAAGTAAAAATTCTAATTGATACAGGCTCCAGTGTGGCATTAGTTAGTGCTGAATTCAGAATGACCGTTCGTGCTTTGCGTAAACGCACCATTCATAAGCAGTACACAATGGCTCATGCTGTTAATGGACAATTACTGGATGCACTGGGCACACTAATGTGCCTTGGGAGCGAGACCTATCAGCGTAAAGTGCATGTTGTCCGTGATGCTGCACAGTCAGTGCTTTTAGGCTGGGACTTCTTATCCAAGCACCACGCTGTTTCTGACACCAGATGTTGTACACTTCAACTGTGGGACTTGACCATTCCTCTCTTAAAGAACAAGGACTTTGTCTCAGAATGCTGTAATGTGTCCATCTTAACCACAGTGACTGTGAAATTACTGTACATGCTTGTGTGGAGTCACCAAGTGTAGCTGACACACCTCCAGATAATTATGTAGGCTATTTGGAGCCAAACCCTAATGATACCACAGAGCTTGTTGTTCCATGCACCATAGCTGCTGTTGAAAAGGGAGTTGTTGCTGCCAGCCTGTTAAATCTAACCGATCAGATGCTGAAAATTCATTAGGGTACCCATTTGGGACAGTTCTATCCTATCAATGATGAGGACTTGGTTATTAATCCCCCTGAGCCCACTCTTGAGTGTAATACGGTAGCTGCCTCAATTATAATGCCTTTTATCTCGCTTGAAGCTTTGCTGCTATTGCAGCAGCAGATAGATCAGCTAGAGGTCTTACTGCTTAAATACAGCAACATTTTCAATGCCACATTACAAAACACTGGGTGCTGTGGACTAGCCAAAAAACTCAAAAAAGTATCACATAGCTCATGACCATGTTGTGTTTTTAGGACATGTCATTTCTCATCAGGGGCTCCAACCTGACCCACGAAACACACAGCGGGTCAAGGAATGGCCTCCACCACACACAGCGACTGAGGTGTGTGCCGTGCTTGGCTGTGTTCGTATTACAGAAGGTTCATGAAGGACTTCGTGCAACATGCTACACCTCTACATCACATTATAGGGAAGAACATCCCATTCCAGTGGACAAGTGAGTGTAAATCTGCTTTTAATTACCTTCGCAATGCGCTGTCTACAGAACCATTCCTTGTTTACACCGATGAGTATCAGACTGTTGTAGGTGCTGTGTTAGCACAAGTGCAAAATGGCCTTGAGAAAGTAATGCCGTATGCTAGCCATGCTCTTACAACGGACGAAAGAACTGTGGGCTGTACTATGGACCGTTCGTCAATTTAAACAGTATACAACTGCTGATCAAAGCTTGATCTACCCCTTGTCTCACAATGGTCAAGACCTCAGACAGTTACAGTACGAGGGCACAGGTATTGGAACAGTTGTGTCATGGATAGCTGGCACAGCCCGGAGTCCTCCTCGTTGGAGATTCAAAGGTGCTTTGCAGCTGTTGACATGTTTATGGGCAGAGTTTAACTGCTTATCTTTAATAAATGGACTTTTATGTTGTGTAGTGCCCTCCCCTAGTAAAGGGACCAGGACCACACAGATTGTTATTCCTACAGTGTTAGTGCCAGAACTCTTAAAGCACCTCCACGGTGGAACCTTGTCTGCTCATCTTTCTGTCTTGCTTGTGCACGCTGAGTATGTTATTGGACCTCCATGTACAAGGACATTAAACACTGATGCATTAAACACTGCATGCCAGAGACAGAGATCTCCAGTTCCCAGATACTGTGCTCTCAGGGGAAGCTCTTCCACTGTTTGACCATTCCTGAGAGTAGCAGCTGACATCTTGGAATTACCACAAACTACAAAAGGTAACCGATATGTTCTTGTAGTTGAAGACTACTTTACAAAATATGTCAACCTGTATGCCATTTCTGATCAAAAAGCTACCACTGTAGCTAAATGCTTGTTTGAGCATTACATTTGCAAACATGGCATTCCTGAGACCCTACATACAGATCAGGGACGTCAATTTGATTCTGATTAATACAGAAGCTGTGTCCGCTGCTGGGAATGAAGAAAATGCATATAACACCTTACAATCCTAAATCAGATGGTATGGTTGAGAGTTTTAATGGGACATTGATTGACCCTCTAGCCAAGATCCTATTGACGTGTGAAGGGGAGTGGGATAGTTTTCTCAGTCAAGTTGCTTTTGCTTATAACACCAGTGTACATTCAAGGATACACACCTTACCTCCTGACCCATGGTAGAGAAGCACGAGTACCAGAAGATGTTCTCATCGGTTCCTTTGCCCTAGGAAATCCAACGCCAGGAACATCAGCTAAGTATGTGACTTCTTTGCTAAGCCGTCTGAAATCAACTTTTACCCTAACTCAACAAAAGAGTGCTTCTGCACGTGAAAAGCAGAAACATTACTATGACATTCAAATAAGACACAAACCTTATCAGGTGAGGGATCATGTCTGGCTCAGTGATCCCACCGAGAGCAGGCAGAGTCCTCACTGGAAGAGTCAGTTGCAAGTTCTGCGCCATTTTGACTCTAAAGATGGTGAGGTGGGTGTTACTTACTGGCTTGGCAATTCATTAGATCCAGAAGAACATTCCCAAGTTGTGCATTATGACAGGCTGCGCCCCTACACTTTGCCACTACCTACCTGGCATTCTTCCACATTGGAGACGCCTGGTTCGGAGGTTCCCTCTCTTCAGTCATCTCCTGTAAGAGCACATCCATACTTAGCTGCTAAAAACTCAGTGAGTCTGATCTCCGTTACCTGGTGGAGATTGATCAGAAAAATGGACTGTATGATTTAAGTACTGACCACACTGAGACTGCTCAACCCACTAATGATCCTCAACCTGACAACAAGATAACTGGGATCACACGTTTTGGATGGACTGTCAGACTGCCAACACTGCTCAAAAACTACGTGCTTCATTGATGACTTAATTGTTTTAATATCTGAGCAATTGTTTTGTTAGTGTAAACTGTTACTTAATCTTTGAATACATGTATGCATGTGTAACAGGGAGAGATCTGTGCTGACTCTGCTGGCGCGTCCACAGGGCTGCAGGAAGAGGGCGGCACTCGTCCAACAACCGCCTGTGAGTCATGGCAGTGACACGGGGAAGTGGGAGAGTGGGTGTGTGGACTTTCCCCCTCTCTGAATGGCTGAAAGGCGCATCTTGGGAGATTGTTAGCCCTATAAATTAACGCTCTGTTGTTTCCTCAGGTCTGCCCTGTTAAACGCGCTGAGAGTGCGGAAGCGCTGGTCAACAACCGAGAACCAGTGGGAGAGAAAGAATCGGAGGTTCAGAGCGAGACATTGAGGGCGGGGAACCCTTGGGCAGACCCCTGATTAGTATATCAGAGCAGGCTAGTGAGCCGGCAGCGTAGGACGGTGATCCAGGTCGCATGGGCATCAGCGACCGGGATATCGCTGCAAAGTGCAGCACCTTTTCTTTGTAGTTTTTGTTGCTGTTTTATTTTCCCTGTTTCTTTGTGCCTTCTGTTTTGAATTATTGTTTCGAAGCACCTGCAAGGGCGCCGGTATTGTGTACCATCGCTTGGTATGCCCATGGTTCTGTTTACCATTGTTGGTAAATCAGACCACAGACCCACAGCGCCATCTGCGAAATTAAAAAAAAAACAGCACCCTGAAATTAAACTGGGCACCTGTGCGGTGTTGCCAAATGTCTCCTGTGTCAGTGAATTACCCACCACCCTTCCACAGCCTGGTATTGCCAATGTCATGGTTTACTGTTTTATTTACGTTTCAGATTTTGTTGGATTAGATGACAGCTTTGATTGATAACTGATTTGATAAATTGCTGCGTAGATGTAACCGAATTCATGTTTACATTGGACCTGTTTAGTTAAGGTTTATTTCTTAGTGTTCCTTCTGATTAAAACGTATAAGAGAAACAAGGACATTTTTTAACATAGTGAGGGAAATTATGTAACCATTTAAAATTATATAAAATAAATATAGGATTCCCCTAGTTCTTTGTGGTCTTATGCTGCCGTCTAGTGGGGTGTGACAGGATGGCGTGGGTTGTGACAGGCCTGATGCAGGAAGAGACAGACACTGTAGGTACGGTGCAAAAAGGCACTTGCTTGCGCCAGTTTATTGTAAAACAAAAAGGGTGAACAAAACAAACAAAACACAGGACACGGCACTGGTAGCCAAAACAAAACGGACTATACAGACAAAAATGGTGAGTTTTTGTTTTTTTTATGCTGATTATTATTATTATTATTATTATATAGGGCATCTTCACTTGATCATAACCGGAACCTGCAGGCTGTTTTACAATGACTGAGGGTCAGGATTACAACTCCATGCTGAGAAATGTACTTTTCACCAGGACAGTCTCCGCTTTCTCGGTCATATGATCACTGCAAATGGACTACTGCCTGACCCTGCACATGTCGCTGCTATCCTCATTGCAGCTGCCCCAACTGATGCAGCGACATTGCCTTCTTTCCTGGGCCTTACCTCGTGGTACTCAATTCGTGCTGAATTCTGCCACTGTGGTTAAGCAATGCGTGCTCATCTCAGAAAGGAGATGGAATTCGTATGGACTGACGATGCACACCGTAGCTTTCAGCAAATCAAACACCTGATTTTACGCAGCTCCGCACTTGCTATTTTCGACCCTGCTTTGTCAACGTTAGTTTCTACCAATGCTTCTCACTGTAGCTTGGGTGCAGTCTTAACTCAGATGCACCCGGATAGAACTGAACGTACAGTAACATTTGCTTCACACACTCTGTCCGCTGCTGAACGCAAATACTCCAAGTTGAGAAGGCGGCGCTTGCTTATGTTTGGGCAGCCAACTTGTGGGGCAGCCTCTTTACTCTTCGCACAGACCATCAAGCACTGACTACACTGCTCTCCACTAAAGGTATAGGACGTGCAGGTATGGGCATTGCCAGATGGTCTGCACGTCTGCTCTGCCGTCCAGGTTCTCAGAATTCAACTGCTGACTGTCTCTCCAGACTACTTTTGCCTAGTGCTACTGATTCAGAACTGGACATGGAGCCTGAGTTCGTTGCCTTACTCTCCATTTTGCGTAATTCACTCTCAGTCTCTGATTTTGCTTCAGCTTCTGCAGTTTGCCCTGAACTGAATGCTTTATGTAACTAGATTGCACACGGATGGCCAAAATCACTTTAAGACTGTTACACCAGAATTGGCACCGTACTTTCCAATCAGACACAAACTGGCTGTAAAAGACCAGTACATTTTTAGAGGCTCAAATCACCTTATTGTCCAACACCGCTGAGATCGACCCTTGTTGCTTTGGCTCACAAAAGCCACCAGGGTTGTAAAGGTTGTAAAGACAAACAAAAACACAGGACACAGCGCTTTTGCCAAAATATAGACAAACAAAACAGACTACACAGACAAACATGGTGAGCTGATATTTTAACTATTACGATTATTACCTCCGTCTCCAATCCTGTTCTCCTCTCATCAACACACAACCCCGAGTGAGTGAAAACATGCTGCTTTTATGCAGCTGTACCGAGACTCGATTGCTAATCAATCATTCAACTAGAGTCTCGGTACAACTGCACGTAAATTAATAAAGTGCAATTCCCCGTGCTCACATATTACATTTTACCTACATGTGAAGTGCTGTGCAATCCTCGTGGCTAAATACAAACATACATTAGAAACAACTCGTGTTCCACAGAACCATTTATATCCCGTGTACCAATGACTATACACCAACATTAACACACAACATGCAACATATAACATAGAAATACACACAGGGGCGGGGCAACATTGGCACACGGAAGAATAAACGTTCTTTGTGTTTCTTACTCCTGTCTTGTTCTTAATTATTACTTGCTTGGTCACTACACCCGGCATGCACTCGTCGGACTGTAGCCTGGTGAGCAAGTCCAGGGCGGACTTGAGACTGGCAGCGGAGAGTGTAAATGCGCTATTTCACTTCAATATAAAACAACAAATTTAGAACTTAACATTCAGTATCAGCAATAGGCTACTGGCAAGTTAAAATGCAAGTATGATCTTTGTGCGGAATGTAAATAAAAAGACATGTGGTCAGCTACAATTATATTATGATTATAGGTGTACTTTTACTTGGACTAAATGTGTTTGACCGAATCATGCCTAATGTAATAAAAAACACTTTTATCATTTTATCATTAATGTATTTATTATTTGCTTTTTTCATACCTTTTCATATTTCTGACTTTTTGCCAGTTCAATATCTTCAATGTATTTTTTTTTTAATTGTGTTTAATGAAGTGGTAGTAACGGCAATGTACACGGAAATGTCCAAGTTTGTCTTCACACTTTAAAGTGTGCATTTCCATCCGCATTTGTAATGGCTTACTATGGGTTAGTTCTCATTATCGGTCTAACTAGTTCCACTTGTTCAGGTCAGCTAAAGCAATTTTCATCAGAGTAGTTTAACAATGGTGTAATCAATGACACAAAATATAATTATTTCAGTTTTGTTTTAGGGCATTGAAAATTGTAGGTGCCCGACTCGGACATGAGCAATTTTGTACATGCCCCAGGCAAGTCTGGCAATATAACTTCCGAATACTGCTACTATAGTCCGTCATATTTGTACTATAGTACTTTATAGTAATACTATAGGACATAATAGTAGTACAATAGTATATTTTAGTACTTTATATTAATACTGTATGTCATAGCATTTTAAGTACTACCTGTACTTTAATGCACTTCTTAAGTATTTCTGGGTTACCTGCAAACACCTCTGCACCTTTTTCTACCTCACAGAACCATCCTTCACACAAACTCCTCTGCACCATCTTCTATCTCATAGAAACATCCTTCAGCACGTCCCCGATCACCAACTGCAGCACACTAACTGATCAGAATTGTTACATGTATGAAAAAACACAAGCACAATTGCTGCTAGAATTGCATTTACAGTCAAGTTTTACCTTGACCCAGGACATTGTCAACAAATCTCCCAATCTAACTGACCTGCATGGCTGATTCTCTTGGTAGCTCTAGTGTAGTTTACATAATGATACCAAGTGTGATTAACAACAAGGGGGATAAAATATTCCCCCATTGTATTTATTAAGATTGTATTGGAAGCATGTTCTACAGCTAGTCGATGAATAACAGACAATTGTTAAAAGCACTTCCCAGGGGCATGGTTTTATGACCTGTGATAGTTGGATCCAATTTAAAATCCAGAAGTATCCTATTGAATGCTCTTAGAATATTCACAGAGGCCTTAAGCATACACTTGAAAACAAATGTATTGGCAAGATTTTTCTTTCTTTAACAGACAGCTGAGCACATAGTAATAATTGTTGTAAGTTGTACTTTTGTTGGGGGTCGGGATGGGGATGGGGGGTTGCATGCAAGGCAAAGGAAGTAAATGCAGCTATCAGGACACCAGTTTCTCTTCATTAATCAGCTTGCAAGGAGTGTCACGTTAGTAATAAACAAAGTTCTGAACACAATTTTTCATGAGAGTTTTTGTTTTCTTGTATTTGTAATAAACCATTAGGGCAAGCAATACTGGGCTGTGTATTGCACAGTACAATAGTAATGTAATTGTAGCCCAGTAATAGTAATAGTACGGTATTAAAGCATTTTAGTACTATAGTATTGCCATTTTACTTTAGTACTATAGTATTCTTATTTTACTTTAGTACTATAGTATATTTTGTATAGCTATATGTGGCAAAGTGCCCCACAATGGGCTATTTATATTGCGTGTAGTGTGTTAATGTTGGTGTGTAGGTATTGGTGCACGTGATATAAAAATGGGTCTGTGTAACACGAGTGTTTAAAATTTATATTTGTATTTGTATTTTGCACAGCACTTCACATGCAGGTAAAATGTAATAATATGTGAGCAGGGGAATTACACTTTATTAATTCACGGGCAGTTGTACTGAGACTCCATTGAATGTGATTAGCAATCGAGTCTCTGTACAGCTGCATAAAAGCAGCATGTTTTCACTCACTCGGGGTTGTGTGTTCATGAGTGGAGAATGGGTATGGAGGGGAGAGTATTTAAAACGAGAACTAAACAAAGTAAATATATAACCGTTGTTTTGACTCACGTGTTTGTCTGTTAGTCCACTGTTTGTTTAACTGTTAGTCTGTTTTGTTTGTCTATTTATTTTGGCGTCAAGTGTCGAGTCCTGTTTTTTTGTACAACTGTTTTATTTTCTAATAATAATAATAATAAACCACGCATCAGCGCATTCATTCATCATTTCATCTCGCAGTACTGTATGTTTCTTCTGGTCTGACATCCCCACTACAGCCGTATTTGTAACATTATACTATAGTACTTTTATTTTAAGGGTTATAATGTGTGCCCAATTTAAATGAAGCCTTAGAACACCCCCTGCCCCCATCCACCAGAAAGCAGGATGGTATTTCTTGCAGTTGCCCTTCAAGACTAACATTTCCTATCTAGATATATTGAAAGGCATGAATTGTGTAAAAACTATAATCGATCATTGTATAATCAACACCAATTATAACTTGTACTATTTTAAACTTCAGAAAAATTGTAGAATGTATCCCTGCATGCTACTAAATTAACACTGTTTATTGCTTTTGTTGACAACATTAGAGACAAAAACATGCGTTAAACATGCCTGCTTTAAACCTGCCCACCCCCCTTGGATTGCTTCGTGTCTCCATAGGTGGTGTGCGCCCCCCTCCCCCTGTTGAGAAGCATTGGGTACAGGTGACGGATTAGCTACTACAACATATTAGCTGCTCATGTGTAGTATTAGCTACTACAACATATTAGCTGCTCATGTGTAGTTTACTTTGAGTTTGTTTTCACAAGTTTTGAAGATTCATATGAATTAAAGATTGCTAAATGACAAGCTTGGTTTGTTCTTGCCCAAACTAAACTGCATTAATAACAGTCAAAGTTTTTATAGTGGAAATAATAGTGGAAAACAATAGTGGATCACATTGGAGTTAACAACTACCAGTATTGTTATGGTCATAACATCGATGATGTACACACTTATTGTTGAAAACCGACTCGTGCATATAGCATATATATGTGCATATATATATATATATATATATATATATATATATATATATATATATATATATATATATATATATATACACACACACACACATACAGCTCTGGAAAAAATTAAGAGAGCACTGCAAATTTTTCTTAAATCGGCATCTCTGCATTATGGCAGCCATTCCATTCCAGTGTCTGTTGAATTCCAACACAGGCACACCTCATTCTACTGAATGAGGTACTGATTAGGGGATCACCTGAACCAAATCTTATTTAACGAGGAAAAGTATAAAAACCACTCCTGTGGTCATCACTATCCTCTTGCAATAAGACCAGCTGGATGGCAAAACAGTGCTAGTAGTACCTCAAAAGTAATTGGAATAAAAAAATAACTATTGACCATGCCCAAAGAGTTGAAAAGGAAAGTTTTGAGTGAGGAAAAGAAGGGTTCAATTCTGGCTTTACTGGCAGAGGGATACAGTGAGCGTCGGGTTGCTTCCATCCTTAAAATTCAAAGACAGCTGTTCATAAGAACAAGGTCAAGCAGCACACATTGGGGACAACAAAGCTACAAACCGGCAGAGGGCGAAAACGACTCTCCACTGACCGGGATGACCACCAACTCATTCGAATGTCACTCAGCAACCATAGGATGACATCAAGTGACCTACAAAAAGAATGGCAAACGGCAGCTTGGGTGAAGTGCACGGCGAGGACGGTTCGAAACAGGCTCCTAGGGGCAGGGCTGAAGTCGTGCAAAGCTAGAAAAAAGCCCTTCATCAATGAGAAGCAAAGAAGAGTCAGGCTGAGGTTTGCAAAAGACCATAAGGATTGGACCGTAGAGGACTGGAGTAAGGTCATCTTCTCTGATGAGTCCAATTTTCAGCTTTGTCCAACACCTGGTCATCTAATGGTTAGACAGAGACCTGGAGAGGCCTACAAGCCACAGTGTCTCACACCCACTGTGAAATGTGGTGGAGGATCGGTGATGATCTGGGGGTGCTTCAGCAAGGCTGGAATTGGGCAGATTTGTCTTTGTGAAGGACTGTAACAAAGTGCCCGCCCCTGTGTATATTATCTGTTATGTGTTGCGTGTGGTGTGTTTAAATGTTGGTGTATAGACATTGGTACACGGGATATAAACGGGTCTGTGTAACACGAGTGTTTAAAAATGTATATGTGTATTTAGGCACGAGGATTGCACAGCACTTCACGTGCAAGTAAAATGTAATAATATGTGAGCACGGGGAATTGCACTTTATTAATTCACGTGCTGGGATTCAAGTGAATAATTAATTGGTAATTGAATCCCAGCACAATAGTATATATAGATGCACGTTGGCACATACTGGTGGTTTGGGTGTTCGGTGAGCGGAGAACGGGATTGGAGACGGAGGAAATAAGTAAAGTAATAATAATAACGAAGTATCTGCTCACCGTGTTTGTTAAGTTTAGTCTGTTGTCGTTTGTCTTTATTTTGGCGTAGAGTGCCGTGTCCTGTGTTTTTCGTGTTTGTGTAAACCTTTTATTTTGTATTAAACCGGCGCCAACAGGCGTCTTCATCACTTCATTTCATCCGTCCTGTGTTTTGTGTATTGCATTACCTTTCCTGGTTCTGACGCCGCCCACTTCGGCCGTCTCTGTGACACGTGGTGTCCTGCGTGGGATAACAGCGCCTCCAAGCGTCAGACCAGGAGAGGTGTTTTGTCAAAAAAAAAAAAAACAAAAACAAAAAAAACCACAGCAACAACAAAAAAAATAAAGTAAACATGGAAGGCTGGGACTGGAGAGATGGCTGCCAGGACCTGGAGGAGTTCCTCGGTGGTCTGGAGGACCAGGGCTGGTGCCTTGCCTGTGGGGAGTTTGGGCACCCGGTGGTGCGCTGCCCCTACCAGGAAGGAGAGGAGGAACTGCCGCAGGAGAGGAAGGTGAGGAGGTGGCAGAGAAGGGGAAAGGGGAAGAGGAAGGCAGAGGTCCCACCGCTGTCTCCACAGCCGCACCAGTCTCCTGCAAGGGAGGAAGAGCCGCACCAGTCCCCTGCAAGTGAGGGAGAGCCGCACCAGTCCCCTGTATCAAGGGGAGACTACACACCGCTCCCACCTCCACCACCAGGAGACTACACGCCGCTCCTACCTCCATGGGCAGGCGCAGAGCAGCAGGAGCTGCCTCTGCCTCCGCCACCTCCACCGGCAGGCGCAGAGCAGCAGGAGCTGCCTCTGCCTCCGCCACCTCCACCGGCAGGCGCAGAGCAGCAGGAGCTGCCTCTGCCTCCGCCACCTCCACCGGCAGGAGCAGAGCAGCAGGAGCTGCCTCTGCCTCCGCCACCTCCACCGGCAGGCGCAGAGCAGCAGGAGCTGCCTCTGCCTCCGCCACCTCCACCGGCAGGGGGAGAGCAGCAGGAGCTGCCTCTGCCTCCGCCACCTCCACCGGCAGGCGCAGAGCAGCAGGAGCTGCCTCTGCCTCCGCCACCTCCACCGGCAGGAGCAGAGCAGCAGGAGCTGCCTCTGCCTCCGCCACCTCCACCGGCAGGAGCAGAGCAGCAGGAGCTGCCTCTGCCTCCGCCACCTCCACCGGCAGGAGCAGAGCAGCAGGAGCTGCCTCTGCCTCCGCCACCAGCAGAGGGTGAATGCCTGCTGGTATCACTTCCCCCACCAGCAGAGGGTGAATGCCTGCTGGGTCCCTGTCCACCAGCAGAGGGTGAATGCCTGCTGGGTCCCTGTCCACCAGCAGAGGGTGAATGCCTGCTGGGTCCCTGTCCACCAGCAGAGGGTGAATGCCTGCTGGTATCACTTCCCCCACCAGCAGAGGGTGAATGCCTGCTGGTATCCTTCCCCCACCAGCAGAGGGTGAATGCCTGCTGGGTCCCTGTCCACCAGCAGAGGGTGAATGCCTGCTGGGTCCCTGTCCACCAGCAGAGGGTGAATGCCTGCTGGTATCACTTCCCCCACCAGCAGAGGGTGAATGCCTGCTGGTATCACTTCCCCCACCAGCAGAGGGTGAATGCCTGCTGGTATCACTTCCCCCACCATCACGAGGAGAGGAGCTGGAGCTTCCTCTGCCTCCACCTCCATCAGGGGGAGAGGAGCAGGAGCTGCCTCTCCCTGCACCAGAAGGGCCAGGACTAGATGCTGGCGGTCCTCAGCAGCCCTTGCATAGGCTGCTGAGGGAAGCACGGGGAAGAACCTCCCGGCTGCAGTGGCCGAAAAGAGGGCCAACACCCGCACCCCAGCTTGTCCTGACTGCCAGCCTCGCTTCGCCCAAGGATGCCAGCCTCGCTTCGCCCAAGGATGCCAGCCTCGCTTCGCCCAAGGATGCCAGCCTCGCTTCGCCCAAGGATGCCAGCCTCGCTTCGCCCAAGGATGCCAGCCTCGCTTCGCCCAAGGATGCCAGCCTCGCTTCGCCCAAGGATGCCAGCCTCGCTTCGCCCAAGGATGCCTCTGCATCGCCTGGGGTTGCCCGCCGCTCTGCATCGCCTGGGGTTGCCCGCCGCTCTGCATCGCCTGGGGTTGCCCGCCGCTCTGCATCGCCTGGGGTTGCCCGCCGCTCTGCATCGCCTGGGGTTGCCCGCCGCTCTGCATCGCCTGGGGTTGCCCGCCGCTCTGCATCGCCTGGGGTTGCCCGCCGCTCCGCATCACAGCCGGAAGTACTGTGGCCGGAACCCCACGAAGGGGAGCTGCCGGCCACGAAGAAGGGGGAGGAGGTCTGGAGACCGCCAACCCCAGCAGCAGTTTCGCTGCCGGAGGAGGGGGAGGAGGTCTGGAGACCGCCAACCCCAGCAGCAGTTTCGCTGCCGGAGGAGGGGGAGGAGGTCTGGAGACCGCCAACCCCAGCAGCAGTTTCGCTGCCGGAGGAGGGGGAGGAGGTCTGGAGACCGCCAACCCCAGCAGCAGTTTCTCCGCCGGAGATCGTGGGGGAGGTCCGGAGACCTGCTCCCTCTGCAGTTTCTTCCCTGCAGGAAGAACGGTGGTTGAAGCCCCACCAAGGGGAGCTGCCGGCGCCGAAGGAGGGGGAAGGTCAGGAGACCACACCCCAAGCAGCCTTTCCGCTGCTAGGACTACCCTGGCAGGAGAATGCTACCCTGCTGACAGCATTACGACCTGTGGGCCCCTGGAAGCCTCTGGTCCTGGCCAAGGACTTTGGGCGGGACTTTTGGGCTTTTAAGGGGGGAGGTGGCCATTGAGGCCATGTGTGCTTTGCACAGGAGGGGGTATATGTAACAAAGTGCCCGCCCCTGTGTATATTATCTGTTATGTGTTGCGTGTGGTGTGTTTAAATGTTGGTGTATAGACATTGGTACACGGGATATAAACGGGTCTGTGTAACACGAGTGTTTAAAATGTATATTTGTATTTAGGCACGAGGATTGCACAGCACTTCACGTGCAAGTAAAATGTAGTAATATGTGAGCACGGGGAATTGCACTTTATTAATTCACGTGCTGGGATTCAAGTGAATAATTAATTGGTAATTGAATCCCAGCACAATAGTATATATAGATGCACGTTGTCACATACTGGGGGTTGGGTGTTCGGTGAGCGGAGAACGGGATTGGAGACGGAGGAAATAAGTAAAGTAATAATAATAACAAAGTATCGGCTCACCGTGTTTGTTAAGTTTAGTCTGTTTTCGTTTGTCTCTTTTATTTTGGCGTAGAGTGCCGTGTCCTGTGTTTTTCGTGTTTGTGTAAACCTTTTATTTTGTATTAAACCGGCGCCAACAGGCGTCTTCATCACTTCATTTCATCCGTCCTGTGTTTTGTGTATTGCCTTACCTTTCCTGGTTCTGACGCCGCCCACTTCGGCCGTCTCTGTGTGAAGGACACATGAATCAAGCCAAGTACAAGGTTGTCCTGGAAGAAAACTTGTTTCCTTCTGCTCTGACAATGTTCCCCAACTCTGAGGATTGGTTTTTCCAGCAGGACAATGCTCCATGCCACACAGCCAGGTCAATCAAGGTGTGGATGGAGGACCACCAGATCAAGACCCTGTCATGGCCAGCCCAATCTCCAGACCTGAACCCCACTGAAAACCTCTGGAATGTGATCAAGAGGAAGATGGATGGTCACAAGCCATCAAACAAAGCCGAGCTGCTTGAATTTTTGCGCCAGGAGTGGCATAAAGTCACCCAACATCAATGTGAAAGACTGGTGGAGAGCATGCCAAGACGCATGAAAGCTGTGATTGAAAATCAGGGTTATTCCACCAAATATTGATTTCTGAACTCTTCCTAAGTTAAAACATTAGTATTGTGTTGTTTAAAAATGAATATGAACTTATTTTCTTTGCATTATTCGAGGTCTGACAACACTGCATCTTTTTTGTTATTTTGACCAGTTGTCATTTTCTGCAAATAAATGCTCTAAATGACAATATTTTTATTTGGAATTTGGGAGAAATGTTGTCAGTAGTTTATAGAATAAAACAAAAATGTTCATTTTACCCAAACACATACCTATAAATAGTAAAACCAGAGAAACTGATAATTTTGCAGTGGTCTCTTAATTTTTTTCCAGAGCTGTATGTATATATATATATATATATATATATATATATATATATATATATATATATATATATATATATATATATACACACACACACACACACACATACAGAGTGCAGTAAAAAAGTATTTGCCCCCTGCCTGATTTTCTGCATTTTTGCACATTTTTCACGTTGAATTTGGTCAGATCTTTTTGTGGGTTGTACTAGTGTATAGAGGGAGTTTGAGAGAAAAAATTACACCAAAGTTTGGTGCTTCTTTCATTTGTTTGGTGTGCAAGGTAATCAAACATGCAATCTTTAGGTGTGAAAAAGTTATTGCCCCCTAGTTAACTCAACCCAATTGAAGGGATAGTTAGGTCAGCTGTTTGAATACTTTGGTTAACAATCAGGCCTGATTTGGGCCAGCCCTGCCAAATATAAATCTGACTAACTTTGGCCCTTACCATGAGAGTGAAGTTGTCAGCACACAGGTTCTAGAGGCACATCATGCAACGATCAAAAGAAATTCCTGAAAACCTCCAGAAAAAGAGTTGTTGATGCCTATCAGTCTGGAAAGGGTTACAAAGCCACAGTCAGAGCCATATTGTTGAAATGGAGAAAGTTTGGGACAGTAGTGAATCTTCCCAGGAGTGGATGTCCTGCCAAAATCTCTCAAAGAGAAAGGCGTAAAATTGTCCAGGGAGTCACAAAGAACCCTAGAATAACATCCAGGGATCTCTCGAAAGACACAGGCAAAATGGGATTCATGGCAGAGTAGCAAGGCAGAAACCACTGCTCACTAAGAAGAACATGAATGCTTGTCTCAAGTTTGCCAAAAAGCACCTGGATGATCCTCGAGAGTTCGGGAACAGTGTTCTATGGACAGATGAGTCAAAAGTGGAACTTTTTGGCCAACATGGGCCCAGTTATGTCTAGCGAAAACCAAACACTCCATTCCACAGTAAGAACCTCATACCAACAGTCAAGCATGGTGGTGGTAGTGTCATGATTTGGGGATGCTTTGCTGCATCAGGACCTGGATGACTTTCCGTCATTGAAGGAACCATGAATTCTGCTAAAGCGCAGCTGGGTCATGCAGCAAGACAATTACCTGAAACAAACAAGCAAGCCTGCATCAGAAGTTTTGGAATGGCCTAGTCAAAGTCCAGACCTAAATCCCATTGAGATGAGTTGTGGCAGGACCTGAAAAAACCCCAAATGTCACTGAGTTTAAGCAGTTCTGCATGAAGCAGTGGCCCAAAATTCCTCCATGGCGCTGTGAGAGACTGATCAATAATTACAGGAAGTGTTTGGTTGCAGTTATTGATGCTAAATCTAAATCACTTTCACCCAGACCCACTGTGCTAAGAACCTAAACCCAGTATCTGAACACTAGAAATATTCTGTCAGAGTGTGAGTTGCATAGAATACTTAAAATTAAATCAATGTACGTTCCAACTGATGGTTGTCAATGGTATCCAAAAAAAAAAAAAGTTTAAAATAATCAGTCATCGGAAAAATTATATTTAAAAATGATAGCCCAAAAAAGAAGTATATAGCATCTTATATGTTTCGTATATAACAAAACTGTAAAAAGTGTTTTAAAAAATAAAATGAGATACCCTCAGCAAAGAGCAGAGAAGCTGTGAAAATCTTTGCAATATGAGCATTGGACTCCACACAGCTTGGTTGTAACAGGCAGGAGAAGTGCTGCTTCCACAAAGTAGCTGGTTTCCTCATGCAAGTTTATTTTCATTGTTAGATCTGACTCAAATGTCGACTGCTTTAAAGGTTTTGTTGTTTTATTATTATTATTATTATTATTATTATTATTATTATTATTATTATTATTATTATTATTTAAACCCTAACAAACAATGCAGAAATAAAACACTAATCTCCCCGCCCCTACTGAAACAACCCTAACCTCCCCTGTCCTACCCCACTGAACCAACCTTAACCTTCCCTCACCTTCTGAAAAAACCAAACTCCCCTACCCCACTGAACTAACCCTAACCTCCCCTCCCCTACTGAACCAACCCTACCTAGGCTCCCCTCCTGAACCAACCCTAAACAAACACTCCCCCACTGAACCAACCTTAACCTCCCCTCCCCTACTGAACCAACCCTAACTTCCCCTACCCCACTGAACCAACCCTAACCTCCGTTACTGAACAACCCTAACCTCCCCTCCCCTGCTGAAACAACCCTAACTTCCCCTACCCCACTGAACCAACCCTAACCTCTGCTACTGAACAACCCTAACCTCCCCTATCCCACTGAAACAACCCTAACATCCCCTCCCCTACTGAAACAACCCTAACCCCCCCTCCCGAGACAAACCTAACCTCCCCTCCCCTAATGAAACAGTCCTAAACTCCCCTAAGACACTGAAATGACCCTAACCTACCTCCGCTACTGAACCAACCCTACCTAGCCTTCCCTCCCCCACTGAACCAACCCTAACCTCCGCTACTGAACCAGCCCTAACCTCCCCTACCCCACTGAACCAACCCTAACCTCCGCTACTGAACCAGCCCTAACCTCCCCTACCCCAGTGAAACAACCCTAACCTCTGCTACTGAACAACACTAACCTGTCCTAACCCACTGAAACAACCCTAACATCCCCTCCCCCACTGAAACAGCCCTAACCTCCACAACTGAACCAACCCTAACCTCCCCTCCCCCACTGAACCAACCCTAACCTCCCCTCCCCCACTGAACCAACCCTAACTTCCCCTACCCCACTGAACCACCCCTAACCTCTGCTACTGAACAGGTTGGGATTAAATAAAAAACTTTGACCCAGCCGCTAATCGCAAAAATACAACCCATATTTTGATGGAGGGTGCTTTTACGAGTAGAGCAAAGACATTCTTAAAAGTTTTGACATTTGTACATTCAGATATAATCTATAAATATTGAAAATGCTTAAATCACAAATTCAACATTTAAAATCAATTTGACAATTAAATCTGGAAAAATAAATCTTGGAAAATAAATCATTTTTTTGTCAAAATAAATATTTATTGTTTCAAAACCCAGATTTTCCCTGATCTATTTTTTCAGATTTAATTACTGACCTCAAAGATTTATCGGATTCATCTTCTAAATGTTGACTGGCCAAGTGTGAAAATCAGATTTAAGTTAAAATAATGTTTTCACTGATGTATTTGTTAGATTCACAGATTTAACATGTTATCTAAATGTTGACTGGCTGAGTGTAAAAAAAAAAAAACACAAAAAAATTGTTCTATTGAAATATACATGAATTAAAGCAGATTCAGCTTTATAATTAAACCAAAATAACATGCTCTGGCAGGGATGAAGCCCTGCCACTGTAAATATACAATGCCATGTCATGTTTTTGTAAATAATGTCTGAATGGTGTTTGTTTTGACTGTGTTTGGCAGAGATGGAGTTAAAACATGTCCCTGCCAAACACGTGTGCAATATGACCAGAGTTAATTGTTTGATTGTTGATTAGCTCTGGCCACATACTATAAAAGCATTCAGAGACTGTTCCTCTGGAAGAATGATATTTTGCAGCATTCATGATACTTCTACAATACAACGGTCGAGTGCCTGAGGAAGAAAAGCAAGCCCATGCCCTCACATTACCTCAACCATGTTTAACACTAGGCATGATGAACTCCAAACATGTTGCTGCTTTTTTGGTGAAAAAAGTTATGCACATATTTTCAATTTTTCCATTTTTAAGAAAGTTTACAAACGAGAGGAGGCCATTCGGCCCATCTTGCTCGTTTGGTTGTTAGTAGCTTATTGATATCTCATCAAGCAGCTTTTTTCTTAATTACTGGGGAAAACCCTCAAATTGTAATCTGAATGCCCCTTTTTCTAACTGAATGTGTTTCTTTTTTTGTTACACTGTGTAATGTTGTAGTATATTGTATTTTAATGTTTGAATGAAAACACTGTAAATCATCTTGGATAAAAGCATCTGCCAAATAACTTTATAACAACAAGTTCCATTTCCAAGCTGCACAGACAAGGTTCCCCAAAGTGAAGTGGCAGGTCAAACACAGCCATTAAATAGATTAGGAATAGCTGAGGATCCCATGAGTCAACAAAAACTCCTAGGTGTTTTTCATAATTCCTTCTCCAATTTCAGTATCTCCCATATGATACTTATAATGTACATTTTTATTTTCCTGCGTGCAGTACCTTACACTTATCTCTATTAAATTTCATTTGCCATGTCTGAAGATGAGGAAGAGTGATTTTAAAAGATGATCAATGGGATGACTAGTGTATTTCCTCCCTCAGTAGTGTTAATTTACACACTTGAATAAATTTTTCCCGTCTTTCCAAATCTTATTAATATAATAAAAATGTTCGATATCCAATTTGCTGTCTTATTTTATGTTGCCTTTTTTATGAATCTGTGCAATACCTTCAGTTTTGTTTCTGTAAAGGTTTGTCACATAGATCTTATGCCAAGTTACTCCTTATTTTTAACTTGTCCTATTTTACATCAGACAAATACACTCGACTTTAACTTTACTTTTTTCTTTCGAGTGTATTTGTCAGGAAATAAAGTAACTTGGGCTATGGATTATTAAATGAAGTATTGCACAGTCATAAAAAAGGCAACAAAAATAAACAGCAAATTGATAGAACATTTTTATTATATTAATAAGATTTGGAAAGACGGGAAAAATTTAGTGTCTTAACACTATAGGGAGGAAATACACTAGTCATCCCATTGATCATCTTTTAAAATCCTCTTCCTCATCTTGGGCTGTGTTGAGAAAGACCACTGGACTATCTCAGTGAAACCCCCTCTGGACTGAACTAGGTTGGAATAGCTTTATGTATTGAAAAACAATATTTACTGTCCTTCATATTTTTTTCTAAAAAAAAAATTGTAATTAATGTAACTGAATGTGTTGTTACACTGTGTAATGTTGTAGTATATTGTATTTTAATGTTTGAAAAAACACTGTAAATCATCTTGGATAAAAGCATCTGCCAAATAACTTTATAACAACAAGTTCCATTTCCAAGCTGCACAGACAAGGTTCCCCAAAGTGAAGTGGCAGGTCAAACACAGCCCAAGATGAGGAAGAGGATTTTAAAAGATGATCAATGGGATGACTAGTGTATTTCCTCCCTATAGTGTTAAGACACTAAATTTTTCCCGTCTTTCCAAATCTTATTAATATAATAAAAATGTTCTATCAATTTGCTGTTTATTTTTGTTGCCTTTTTTATGAATCTGTGCAATACTTCATTTAATCTGTAAAGGTTTGTCACATAGCTTATGCCAAGTTACTCCTTATTAACTTGTCCTATTTTACATCAGACAAATACACTCGACTTTAACTTTATTTTCTTTCTTCAGAAAAAAGTAAGGGGGATTAAAAGGTGTCAAGTAAAAGTTACAGAAAAAAAATCCTTAATGTTGTAATTTTTAGTTTATGCAAGATAAAACTATTTTCATATCATAATTTTCTGTACCTTAAATGTTCTTATTAAAAATCCTAGTATAGCACTTTTTTTTCTTTAAGATACAACTCTTAGAATATTTAGCCCCATAATTGCCAATGTAAAGTTAGACCAATGTTGAGGCTGTTATATCCCAGGTGGGGCAATGCTACTCTACCCTTGAGCAAGGTACTTTACCCAGATTGAATAAGTAAAAACAACTGTTTTAATGGGTCCCAGAATTTGTATGTAAAAATAATTAATTGAACCCCTGTAAGTCACTTTGGATAAAGGTGTCAGCCAAATAAATAAATAATTATTATAAGGTAATACAACGTCTTACTTTTTGGAAAAACGCTTTATTAGTAGTTATCATAAATATACTGTATAACCTTTCTATAGCTATGGTAGTTATACTTCATTACAAATTATTATTGAGATTCATGAGGGTAGCGTTGTAATAATCAGGTGTATTTATGTATGTACACTGCCAAGAAAATGTTAGTGAACCCTTTAGGATTTTCACATATTATACATATATAGATAAAGATAACCTGATTAAACAACTGATACAAAAACATGATACTTTTTCGAAATTTACTGTATTTATCCACAAATGATTCAACATTAAATTCAGTAACTGGTGGCACCCCTTGAGCAGCAATGACTTCAACTAAGCGTTTCCTGTTACTGTTGATCAGTTTCTCACATCGGTTTTGTAGAATTTTGGCCCATTCCTACTAAAAGAACTGCTTCAACTCCATGACATTTGAGGTCTTCCTTGCATGAATAGCTCGCTTCAGGTCCTGCTGCAACATTTCGATGGGGTTTAGGTCCGGACTTTGAGTAGGCCATTCTAAAATGCAGAATTTCTTCTTCTGCAGCCATTCTTTTGTAGATCTGCTTGTATATTTAGGATCATTGTCTTGCTGCATGACCCAAACTTTCTTCTGATACAATGCAGAATTCATGGTTATATCAATGATGGCAAACCGTCCAGGTCCTCAGTCATCAAAGCAGCCCCAAACCGTCACACTCCCACCACCATGCTTGATATTTGGGATGAGGTTCCTCTGTTCGACCGCAGTGTTTGGTTTTTGCCAAATATAACATTTCTCATTGAGGCCAAAAAGTTCTACCTGTCCAAAGAACATTGTGCCAGAAGTCTTGTGGTCTTTGGCAAACGTCAGACGGGCAGCAATATTCTTTTTAGAGAACAGTGGTTTTCTCCTGGCTATCCTTCCATGAACACCATTCTTGTTTAGTCTTTTTCTGATAGTTGAATCGTGAACACTCACATTAACCAAGGTGAGAGTGGCCTGCAGATCCTTGGTTTTTACTCTGGGGTTTTTTGTGACTTCCTTGATGATTTGTTCTTGGAGAGATTTTGGTAGGACCACCGCTCCTGGGTAGAGTGACTGTGGTCTTGAACTTTCTCCATTTGTAAATTATATGTCTTGTCATACATAAATACGTTCTCTATGTCTAGAGGGTTTTACACGGCAAGGTATCCTCACAAGTTATTATTTAAGCATGCATTACCAGAGATCAATATTAATTAACCACTGTAAGCTTCCTATACCAATGATAACTTGCAGTTCTGGCTAAATTTTTAATGATTAAAGATTTGCATTTTATACTTACAAAAGTGTCCACTTTCAAACAAAATAAACCACAGACAATGTGAATTTTATTGTTTTATTAAAGAAAACAGATCTCTAGATAATATTTCAAACAGAAACATACATTTAACTAACATAGGCAACTTTCACTTTTAAAATTTCCAAAGACCATTTGCCGTTCATTGTTTATACAAAGTTCTTTAAACCTTAAACCTAGCCTGCAGATGAGTCTGTAGGGAAGAGGAATTGAAAAAAAAGGGGGGGGGGGGAATCAAAACAGATACATTCCATTAATCTGTATTAGGAAAATTATAAATTACATTCAAACATTAATTTTACCCACAGTCTGAAAATGGATTGGTGGATCCACAAAACCTTAGAAATGGTTTTGTAACTCTTTCTAGACTGATGAGCATCAATAACTGTTTTGCCGAGGTCTTCAGAGATTTCTGTTGATAGTGGCATGACGTGTTTCCACATACCTGTATGGTGAAGACCAAACTCAAAGTTTCTGATTTTTATATGGGGTGGAGCCTCCCAAGCTCACCCCTGAAAATCTACCTAATTATTTAAACACCTCATTCTAATTATCCCCTTAATTGAGCTGATAAAACCAGGGGTTCACTTACTTACATATAATTTTGTTTCAAACTACATGGAATTGGTTAATATAAACCCTTTTGGATATTTAAGAAAAGAATGGTTTTGATTCAAGAAGGCTATCAAGAAGCTGCTTGATGAGATTCTGGGATCAATAAGCTACTAACAACCATATGAGCAAGATGGGCTGATTGGCCTCCTCTCGTTTGTAAACTTTCTTATGTTCTTATATTTAATTTATTAAAATGACAATATCAAAAATCCTGTGGGGGGGAAAAAAGCACGTCTCCTAAGCCGTTCATTAGCTCTAACCTCTATATACTACCAACCCTCATAATGGGTTTCAGAGGCGTAGGAACTGCGGGGCCCAAGGGGGGCCAGGCCCCACCAATATTAATTGCTCTGAGAATGTTTAATTTTAAATGAACGTAATATTATATTGTAGCAATCCATGCATCTGTGTTTCATGTACTGTATTCCCTTTCTATTTGTGTGCTGTTATTACCGCTGTATTGTGTTCTGCCTGCAGTAGCAGGTTCACTCTGTCCCTGCGTTTGTCTGTGAACTAGCCTGCACACATGGTGCACCCTGTGTTCTTGTCACTGGCTGTTGTATGTCTGTGCTCATTGGTTCTGGTGTGCAGCTGGGAACCAACGGCATATGTGTTCGCTCTAGCACCCGATTAGCATAAAGGGGCGGAACTAATTTATAAAAAGGGAGTGCTGCGTGTGTGTTTCAGACAAGCAGCGAAGCAGGTAGAGCAGTGGATTCTACAGGGTGCTGGAGAATAGTGTCCTAAATAAAGAGCAGTTTCCAGTAAACCAGTGTGTTGTCTCTTCTCTTCTGCCTCTTGCAAGAATGCTACACTGGCGTCAGAAGCGGGATCCGAGATGAATCACCTGAGCGTCAGGTAAGAGCGGCTAGATGACAAAGAGGTGAGGTACCTCCAGGAAAGTGAGGCGGACCTTGCCCGGCTGGACGTGGAGCTGAAGGGTCGTGCTGGGAAGAAGTGATCACCAGCGGCAGAGCGCACCAGACCCGGCTGTAACCTGCAGAGCGACGCGCTGAAGACCCAGAGTGAGGAGAAGCAAAACCGCACCCAAGATTGGCAGCCACTGCCGGCAGAGTGCAGGGGGCCTGGCTGGGTCCCACAGAGCGCCGCACCAGAAAATACCGGGGCTACAACAATATAGCCCATGGTGCGGCCTCCAAATAGTTTCCACACTTGTAACCAAAAAATAAAAATTCTGTTAAAAACAACCCTTTTTCATAAAACCGTCAATCTATTCCTTCTTTGTATAATAATAGTTATGCACCAGGTAGAGTCAAATAAGGTGCAGTATACAGACTAGGATGGAGGTAATACAGCCAAAAAAAGAAACCAAAAACAAAAACAATTGTGGCAATAGATAAACAAAATTTGGCTGTTATTACCAGTGCTCTGATAGAGTCCCAATATCCAAAAGAATGATCCAAAAGTTTAAGAAGCTCCCATTCGTATTCCACACTGCCAGTTTTAAATCCTTCTTCCAAATACTACTTACTCCAAAAACTGTACTCCCGTCCTCCCGTCCTTCTGTCCTACCATGCCTCCAAGGCTCTCCCCAGTGCTTCCCCTTCCTGGTTCTCTAGTCATCCCCTTTATACAACCTTTTCCCTTTGCTCACCCAATCAACAGTTGTGCAGTATGCTTAAGGCAGGACCTACTCAACAGTGCTGGTGAAAGTGCAGTGGGGTAACACAGATAGTGCAGTCAAATAAAAACAATGGTTTCAGTGCAGCATATTCAGCAAAACAGTCCACAGTGCACACAGTGAGAAACAAAAAATAAAACAACACTAACACCGTGGTTCATCACCTATGACATTTGGATACATTTGAAAGATTAATTATTTCACCTATCTTTATGCCAGTTAGACAAACGTACACCTCTGCATCTGCTGAAGCATCACCAATTTCTCTCACAGATCTAGTCAAAACCCTTGTATAATCTTTGAAGCAGCTCCTGTGAAACCGGATCTCAAGCGCAACACAATCCTTTTCCTGGATGTGTATGAGGATGTGTTCATCCTTTTCAATATGGGCTGCTTTGAGCAGCCTCTCTGCAAAATAAAGTAAATATGTCACATTCCTTCATTTTTTTTTTAAAAGACATATATTCATTAAAACTGACTAGAACTTGAAGGAATACAGGCGAACAAATCTCTATACTGTGTGTGGTAGTACGATGGACTACCAAAAGGTAAACTACGGTAGCCCACCACAAATTTTGGTAGCCCACATTTTTCAGTAGATAAACATTTCCATTTAATGCATCATTAAAAATGTTAGACAGATACAATTGTAAGGTGGTAAAGGTTTAGAAAAGACTCCAAGTACACAGAATAGTTTATGTAATGTTTTTTTTTTTTTTTTCTGTTTTACCATTCACCACTCAAATCAGGAATTTAAACTTAACAATCATGTGGAACTCTTTTTTTTTAATGAAAAGGTCTACCTTTTCTAAGCCAGAGTTAATTCGCTGCTACTAGTGTTAGCATGATTTCTTCTGAAGGCTATAAACACCCACATAAGCCATATAATTAATGAACAATGACTGACTCATACAGAACATTGATGAAATAAACACTGTGCATTGTGATATGTTGCATTTTAACTTTGAATTGTATTTTATCCGTTTAACTTCAACAGCTTGTAGATTTCTCTCTCTTTCTTCTTCTCTCTCTCTATATATATATATATATATATATATATATATATATATATATATATATATATGTAATATATACATATATGTGTGTGTGTGTGTGTAAACATAAACAGCCACAGACAGACTAAAGTATTGACATCCTTCATTTGAAACATTTTTTTTTTTTTTACAAATGTATTTAGTTTAGTAAATATTGATTATTAAACAGTACTTGTTTTTGAAGTTTACTAAATATTTATGAAGCGGGTAACTCACCTGCAGTTACAATGTCAGACACGACTAGCCTGTCTTTGATACGCTTGTGGCTGGAGGTGAGGTAGCAGTCCATCTTCTTGCAAATTATGCAAATAGTAGGAAGCACAGGACCTGATGATTTAGAAGTCATGGCAGATCCTATTGGAATTCTATAATCCTATTGGATTCTTTTAGTTTCTATTGTTTTTTTCTAAAAGGATCCTTTAAGATCTTTATCCAATAGGATTACCGGTATATCCAAAAGGATTTATATCCAATAGGATTATTTTAATGGGATTCAGTAGTAGGCTTTTTAAATTCCTTTATAATAATCATGCAAGAATGACATTATTCTACTGGATTACGTTATCTTATTTGTTTAATATTCTTTAAATTATAATAATTTGTATGACAATGCAACTTCTTTTGTTTTTTTTTGTGTCCAATGGGATTATTCCCTTGGAATATGAATAGGTTTAAAGTAAAAGTTTAAATTTGAGCCTTGTGACTTCTAGTAACAGAAAAACAAAAACTAAACTAACCAGGAATACTAAACATTTATGTAGCATTTTGTCTATAGGTTTACAAAATATTATGCCAGTGTGCATTGTTGTTACTTTGACAACTTTTGAGTTACTCAGCGGGTAGTGTTAGAAAAGGACAAATTAAATATGGTACATTTTTAAATACATATATACCTGCGGCACAAAGAAATATGAGACAAATAGCGATTATGTACGAGTTATAAATATAATTTTCTTCCCAATGACCCATAAATAAATTTGTATAATTGGGTGCAAAGGTGTCATAAGTGTCCAAATTGAGCAATGACCAGTGGGACAGCATTTGGGACAAGGAGAAGCCGGTCCCGAGTTTTAACAGGGCCTGTCTGTGTGGGGCTAATTATAGTGAAGAGGACAAGGGACATTTCTGGCCTGGAGTGATACTACAAGCCGGGACACAAGTGATATAAGGTTGTATCTTTCTGTGCTACGGACTCTCTTCTCACGGTTGAAGTACCGGGACCCTTCCTGTCTATTTGCACAATTTGACTTGTTTTTAGATAGTGTTAACATAATAAAATTGTTTTAGCAAGAATTGCTGTTTTAGATAGATGTTGTATTTATAGTTTTAGTTAGGATTGGATTTATTGTGTAAATTATTTTGATAAAGATTATTGTGGCCATTCCTTGTAATAAAAATTGAAGCTTACTCACCTGTGCTGTGGTCCTTGGAGGTTCATCTGGGTGTCGGGGTTGGTGTCACAGAATCCCAAAGAACCTGTAGAGAGAGCGAGAGAGTGGAAAACGGGAGGGTTAACGTTTGTACACATAGTCAACAGTGTTTGGTTTATTTTCACCTGGTCAGCTTTCTACCAGTTTGGCAAGTTAAAGCACGTACGAAGGCTGCACCCACGGCTGTGCCCTGTAGTTGTAAATAATAACCTTAGCATATTGAAACTAATTCATTTTTAAAGCCATTTCTGTTAGCTTTATCAAAAATTCAGTTTTTCAGACTTTCTGGACGAGAATCTAAGAATCTAGAAAGTGCACGTAACCCCCCTTCTTGAGGAGTATTAGTGTAAAGGCTTTGTACATCCAGTGTGACTAGGATTGTATTTGTAGTAATAGCACAGCTACTGAGCTGTTTTACAGCATCTCTAGTATCACCTAGATATGAAGGTAACCCTAGAACAGTGGTCATCAAAGTAATTTGGGCACGGGCATAAATTGATCTTATTTGGCTGTTTACGGGCACGCTGACTATTGAATAGGTTCTTATCTTAAACACTGCCTTCCCGCGACATGACATATATATATATATATATATATATATATATATATATATATATATATATATATATATATATATATATATATATATATATATTTTAGTGGGAGTTATTCTTAACTCATTCTGATAAGGCCAAGTCTCTCAGGCAGTAATTGTGTGTGCTGCGCTTATTCTTTAAATAATTTATAGAAAATACACAATGCAAATATTTTTAAATGGCATGTTTACACAGATAACCATGAATAAACTAGAATAAAAGAGAAACACTACTCTGTTTTAAAGTACAATTATTTAGAGAAAGTTGATTCTTAACTAAATCTACTACGGTGTTTCCCTTGTCTGCTGAAATTAAAAAATATATTTATAATTAAATTCTAAATACTGAAATGTATTATTTTTCTCAATAACAGTCGGCAAAATTCAGTGCTTACCCAGCATATTAACACCCCACCTCTGCTCACGAATGATTGGACAGCTGTCAGATCATTCACTTTCCCATTGGCTACTCTTCAATTTTCATGTAGAAAACCATGAACGGCCTCTGCTTGCCTATGATTGGACAGCTCTGTAAAACTTGGCAGATATTTGACTCTCCTATTGGTTAAACTTACTGTCAGTACCTGCAACCGAAACAGACACAGTTTATGTCCCACCCAGCTAACTTATGATTGGGCTACCGCAGAGAAGTAAGAAATAACCCACGACAGGGGTTAATTTATAAAAAAATATTTCTCTTTTTCAGTTATCCATCCTTTAGCCAATGCAGAAGAGATAAAAAAAAAATACCTATTTGATTTTTAATATCTTGCGTTGTATTTGCTCTTAATGGGATATAAAATGAATTATTTCCAATTGTCTCCTAATCTCTCTGTCATACTGTTCATAACTCAATACAACAATAGCGTCACCTTTATCTGCCGGTTTAATTACTACATTTGAATTTTTTCCAGTTCTTTTAATTAATCTCTTTTCAAATTAGGCCTTCTTTAGTAACATTTGAAAAGTTCACAAAAATCTCTTTCTACTAAATGACTATATGTAGTAATGGAAGGACTCAGATTTGCACTAGGTAACAAATATGACTTTTTCTTAAATGGTGTATTTACCCTTTGTAAGCCTTCACTCACATTCGATGTATAGTTTCTATACCCTATATACCCTTTGAACCTGCAGAAGCGTGGAGCTACGGTTGGACACACTCACACACACACACACACACACTCATTTTAATAATCATAAAAAATTGTTAACTTTATTACTGTTACTGGCTACCTTGCTATCATCACACAGAAGTTTCAGCCTTTATTCTAACTTGGCAGGGGCTGGAAAACAGATAATTTTTTATAATATTCTGGTGGCATTATTAAAACTTTCTGAGCATAGCGTCAAAGACTGAGTGTACCTCAAAGGGTTAATCAAGCTCAATACTGTTAAGTTATAATGAGACATAGCAGTTGTTATTTCTATTGATTTCTCCAATATTGACAACTTTCCTCACAATATCACATGGCTTTACTGCAATTATTGTCTCTTTCAGTAGAACTAATTTGATGTGAGATGCTGCTCCTCCTCCTGTGGTAGCATCACTCCAAAAAGGTGTAATCTCATTTTTATACAACTTTACCAAGATAAAAGACAAATTTGCTTGGCAGTGTGGTACATGCACTATTGACTTTATCAGACCAATATTCCCATTTCTCAGTTCAAATGTATAGCTATTATGTTTGTACCATCTCCCACAATTTTCTCTGCAGAAAATCTTTCCTTTTATTATAGCTCTGTCAAAGAACTCTGCTCCAACAACATTATCATTGGCATCTGCAATACATCTGTGAGTTCATAGCTCTTAGGGCTGGACTGCCAAGTAGCCCAAGGTTTTTTTTCCAAGACTTCTGGATTTGTTATTAAAGGATAACCATGCATCCATTCATTGACGTACCTTTCAACTACATGAGAAATGTTCTTTTCTGTTTTAGATTTTCTTATAAACTGAGGCGCAGACTTCAAAGTTAGAAATTGATGTGCAATCTGTGTAGGAATATAATTTGTTCCATGGAACTGTTTTTTAAATATATATTTCTGATTGTGCCCTTCAAAAGGAAAGGCAGAAGTACACCAAAGGGACCATGCATCTTAACAACAATGCACAGATGCATAAGCCGATGTACATTGTATAACATAAATGACAAGCCATACGTTACAGGAATGTCTTTCAGAAATTTGCTAATTTTAGATGTTGAAATTGCCCAATCATGTTTAGATGAAGTCTCTTTAAGAAAGCAGAATATGGCACTGAATAAAAGCACCCAGTGTCTCAGGAATCGCGTTGGTAGCATTTTGTCTAGCACAGGCAGGCTGTAGAACAGTAACCAACTACAACATTCTGAAGCTGTCCATTTCTGAGCTACTGTCACCAGGCAGTCTGATGGAGAGTAGCTTTTGGTCTATCTGATTTTTTGATGTGACAATGTACCATGGAAATTCATGATTCTTGCTATTCAACCAGATATCTAAAAACTGCTTAGTGACACCTAACAATGCACAGTGCATGTAGTCAACAGGAAAGCATTAATAGAACTAATGGTAATATTGCTTTAACTCCAAGTACACGTGTTTCTGTTTTGCAATGCTCTCTCACCACATTCTATAAGATGCTCATGGGTTCTTGCTGCAGCTTCTTCAGGTGGATAAACCCTTGTGAAACTTCTTCCATTAGGTACAACTATACCTTTTTGTAAGCAATAACTGCATTCATATGCTCCATTGAATTGTTGGATGCCTTGAAGCATACATAGAGCCACTGCATCGCAAGAACAGATGATAGGGTGCACTTTTGAAACACATCCTCTTAGTTTGTGGATGCACCCATTTGACACCACCTATGTTTATCTGTTTAATGTCATTAACAAACTGTTTTAAAAATGTTGATATTACAAGCTTCTCCTTTCCAAACCAGACAAAAGCAAGAAGCACATGCTTGAAACAAAACGTTGGGTAATTCATTAATCACGCACCGAACTGGCCACAAAGAACAAGCAGATGAATCTCACAGTTCCATAGTAAGGACATGTCACTCTGTGAACTGGGGGGTTGATTGATAATATTCTCCATTGCAAATGTCACTCTTAGCAGGATTTTTTTTTCTGCTCTTTGAGTGATACACTAATAAATAAATTACCCTCTTTGATGATACTTTATCTGTTACATTCTATATTGCATTCACTGCACTGAGCACTTTCGGATGGCAGGTAAGCCTTACACATTTTACAAAAAAATGTATATTTAGGGAGTGTGAAGGATGTTTAAAAAGCTTTGTGGCATGAGGTTGCTGCTTTGAACTAATTAACTTTAACAGGTCTTCCACTGCACCGGCAGGTGAACTATACCTGAGTGCATATGAAAGAATAAGCACTGCTGACTTTGCAACTGTTAATTCAGACTCAGGAAAAAGAACTTGCCTCAAGGTCAATACCTGAAGCACCCTGAAAACCATTTTCATCCCCCAAATTTTCCTCACAATTCCTACTACTACCCTGCTCACTGTCATTACTCCAATTATTAAAAAATTCCTAAATCACTCTCACCTGCCAGTGTAGTAAGCAACTTACCCAAATATTTGGCATAGCCAAAACTAGATTGGTCCAGCTTTGAAGCTGAAGGTTTGGACGAAACTAGACTTGTCCAAATTAATGGCATGGTCAAACCAGATTCGCCCAGCATCAATTTTGAAGCATTTGACGAAACTAGACTCGCCGGGGCTAGTCCTGAAATTCAGTAAAAACTATTGAAAAAATGGGTTTCACCCAGGCATCTTTTTCAAGTTTTGGGCCAATCTAGATTCGTCCATTGGATGCGGGCGAGTGCTGAAAAAAAGTGGCAACTTCGGGATTCGCCCAGAAGCCCTTGGCGAAACTAGACACGCCATACCACTGGGTTTTGCCCTTAAGATTATATATATATATATATATATATATATATATATATATATATATATATATATATATATATATATATACACACAGTACTGTGCTAAAGTTTAATGCTTGTGGAAGGGTGGTGGGTAATTCACTGACACAGGAGACAGACAGGTGGACTTGGCAACACCGCACAGGTGCCCAGTTTTATTTTGGGGTGATCTTTTTCTTTCAGCCTTTTAGCCCACAGAGGGCGCTGTTGGTCCGTGGTCTGCTTACCAACGATGGTAAACAGAACTACGGGAATACCAAGCGATGGTACACAATAACGGCGCACTTGCAGGTGCTTCAAAACAATAATTCAAAACAGAAGGCACAAAGAAACAGGGAAAATAAAACAGTAACAAAACTACAAAGAAAATGTGCTGCACTTGACAGCTATATCCCGGTCGCCGCTATCCGTGCGACCCGGATCACCGACCTACACTGCCGGCTAACTAGCCTGCTTAGTTATTTTTTCCGGGGTCTGCCCAAGGGTTCCCCGCCCTCACTGTCTCGCTATGAAACGTTTCATTTCCTTTTCTCTCCCAGCTGGTTCTTAGTCCTGGACCAGCGCTTCTGCACTCTCGGCGCGTCTACAAGGGCAGACCTGAGGAAACAGCAGAGCGTTAACTTATAGGGCCAACAATCTCCCCAAGATTCGCCTCTCAGCCATTCAGAGAGGGGGAAAGTCCACAGACCCACTTTCCCACCTCCCCCTGTCACTGTCATGACTCACAGGCAGTTGGACGACTGCCACCCTCTTCCTGCAGCACTGTGAACACACCAGCAGAGTAAGCACAGATCTCCCCCTGCTACAATGCTGTAAAGTAAGAATGCTTTCAAAAATAGACATGTTAATAGTTTATATTTATCAATTAAGAAAATGCAAAGTGAGTGAACAGAAGAAAAATCTACATCAAATCAATATCTGGTGTGACCACACTTTGCCTTCAAAACAGCATCAATTATTCTAGGTACACTTACACGCAGTCTTTGAAGGAACTCGGCAGGTAGGTTGGCCCAAACATCTTGGAGAACTAACCACAGTTCTTCTGTGGATTTAGGCAGCCTCAGTTGTTTCTCTCTCTTCATGTAATCCCAGACAGACTCGATAATGTTGAGATCAGGGCTCTGTGGGGGCCATACCATCACTTCCATCACTTGTTCTTCTTTACGCTGAAGATAGTTCTTAATGACTTTCGCTGTATGTTTGGGGTCATTGCATGATGGTATTGCATGATGGACAAGTATCTGCCTGTACTTCTCAGCATTGAGGAGACCATTAATTCTGACCAAATCCCCAACTCCATTTGCAGAAATGCAGCCCCAACTTGCAAGGAACCTCCACCATACTTTACTGTTGCCTGCAGACACTCATTCGTGTACCGCTCTCCAGCCCTTCGGTGAACAAACTGCCTTCTGCTACAGCCAAATATTTCAAATTTTGACTCATCAGTCCAGAGCACCTGCTGCCATTTTTCTGCACCCCAGTTCCTTTGTTTTCCTTCATAGTTGAGTCACTTGGCCTTGTTTGCACGTTGGAGGTATGGCTTTTTGGCCGCAAGTCTTCTCTGAAGGCCACTCTGACCAGACTTCTCTGGACAGTAGATGGGTGTACCAGGGTCCCACTGTTTTCTGCCAATTCTGAGCATGATGTGTCTTTCATCTGCTGCAGTAAGTTTCCTTGGCCGACCACTGCATCTATGGTCCTCAACGTTGCCCGTTTCTTTGTGCTTCTTCAAAAGAGCTTTGACAGCACATCTGGAAACTCCTGTCTGCCTTGAAATCTCTGCCTGGGAGAGAGAAAACTACCTTGTGTCTTGTTGCTGTGCTCAGTCTTGCCAAGGTGTATGACTTTTGACAGTAAACTGTCTTCAGCAACCTCACCTTATTAGCTGAGTTTGGCTGTTCCTCACCCAGTTTTATTCCTCCTACACAGCTGTTTCTGTTTCAGTTAATGATTGTGTTTCAACCTACATATTGAATTGATGATCATTATCACCTGTTTGGTATAATTGTTTAATCATACACCTGAATATATGCCTACAAAATCCCTGACTTTGTGCAAGTGTACCTAGAAGAACTGATGCTGTATTGAAGGCAAAGGGTGGTCACACCAAATATGGATTTGACTTAGATTTTTCTTCTGTTCACTCACTTTGTATTTAGTTAATTGATAAATATAATCTATTAACATGTCTATTTTTGAAAGCATTCTTACTTTACAGCATTTTTTCACACCTGCCTAAAACTTCTGCACAGTACTGTATGTGTGTGTGTATATATATATATATATATATATATATATATATATATATATATATATATATATATATATATATATATATATAACGTGTAGTCATTAAAGTGGGCTCAGAAAAAAAAGAAATAGACTCGCCGCCTAAAGGCTGGGCCCGGGTGCAGTTACATCCCTTGCACCCCTCCTGATGCCGGCCCTGCATCAAATAGGGAGACAAAACCGAACCAGGTAACTACAGACCAATAAGCCTGACTTCTATTATACGCAAACTTATGGAAACTATAATAAGTAGAATAAAATCGAAAATTACCTGGATAGTAACAGTATCCTGGGAGACCGTTGCATTGGTTTTAGGAAAGCGAGATCGTGTCTAACTAACCTGCTTGATATTCTTGAGGATACATCATCAACAATGGATAATTGCAAAACATATGACATTTCCAGAAAGCTTTTGACAAAGTCCAGCATAAAAGATTAACTGAACGCAGTAGGGATTCAAGGAAATGCATGCACATGGATTATGGAGTGGTTAACATGTACAAAACAGAAAGTACTGATTAGTGTCGAAACCTCAAAATGGAGCGAGGTAACCAGGGGAGTACCACAAGGATCAGTGTTAGGTCCTCTGCTCTTCCTAATTTACATTAATGACGTAGATTCTGGTATAGTAAGCACACTTGTTAAATTTGCAGACTACACAAAAATAGGAGGAATGGCAAACACTTTTGCAGCAGCAAAGTTCACTCAAAATGAGCTAGACAGCACTCAGAACTGTGCAGACATGGCAATTGGCATTTATTACAGGAAGGTGTAAGGTACTATAACAATAAAACAATAAAAATGTCCATTATAAATACCATATGAGAGATACTGAAATTGAAGAAGGAATCTATGAAAAAGATCTAAGAGTTTCTGTTGACACAGAAATGTCTTCATCTTCACAAACAATGTGGGGAAGATTATATATATATATATATATATATATATATATATATATATATATATATATATATATATATATATATATGAATTTAAATCAAGGGAAGTAATGTTAAAGCTTTACAATGCATTAATAAGACTTCATCTAGAATACTCTGTTCAGTCCTGGTCACATCGCTACAAAAAGGATATTGCCACTCTAGAAAGAGTGCAAAGAAGAGCAACAAAATTATTCCTGGTTTAAAAGGCATATCATATGCAGACAGGCTAAAAGAAATTCATCTACTCAGTCGAACATGAAGACTATGCAGCGATTTGATTCAAGCATTCAAAATTCTAAAAGGTATTGACAATGTCGACCCAGGAGACTTTTTTCAACATTAGATAAAGGGGCATTCAGAACAGAAAATAGAAGGCTCTTTTTTTACACAGATAATTGTGGGAACCTGGAACCAACTCCCCAGTAATGTTGTTGAAGCTGACAGCCTGGGATGTTTCAATAAGCTGCTTGATGAGATTCTGGGATCAATAAGCTACTAACAACCAAACGAGCAAGAGGGGCAAAATGGCCTCCTCTCGTTTGTAAAGTTTCTTATGTTCTTATGTTCATTACCAAGTAGTGGTCACCATTATGACACATTGTGTTTTTCAACCCCTGTATTTTTGTATTTATAGGATGATAAAACACTATTTGTTTTATTCAAGTTTTCTTCACTTTTATATACTGTATAAACAAGTGTTATGCGTGTCTGTACAGTATTGTACTTTATAATAATGTACTGTACAACAAACAAATACTGTACTACAAACCTCACATGTTGTTGCTCCTCCACTGAACTGAACGGCGCAAGACTTCATTTTTTGGAACTTGGAGCATTGAAGAGGAACGGAAGATCCGGGTCGTAGAGGAAAGTGAAAAAAGTGAAACACGTGACATAAAAATACTAAGCATGGACGTGAAAGAAGTAGAGGTAGACTTGGGTACACAAGAACACGTCCAAAAAAAAACTAAAAAAAGAAGCTGAAAAGGGGAAAGAAACTACAGAAAGAAAATGGAGAAACAAAGGAAGGAGTGGTGAAAGCAGAGACCGACTAGAAACCGCTGGAGACGCATTTTCCACCAAGATTCACCCTGTCAGAGATCAAAAATAAACAACGAAGGCATTTTATGTTTTTGGAATTTAAACAGGAGAAACGAAAGGTATGCTGTTAAAGTCAAATGTATGATATTGAATCAGTAACCAGCACGAGTTATGTGTATGCAGTCTGCCAATGTGTTTTCTACTGTCACATCGTGTTGCCATTATCGGGGCCTGAAGTTGATGTAGGGTATTTACAGAAACGCCAGTGTGTATGTTAGTTAGTTTTTACAGTATGCAGTTACTTATGTACCACATTATCTAAACACGTTTTCTTTACATACAAATGATAAATATGACTACCTTAACTGCTATGATATTGCTGCCATGTACACTCAGTGGTATATTGCCCTTTGCTTTACATCAGAACCAACGCCAAGACTGTGAACAAAGTGCTTGTAAGAATGTACAGTATAATAATGTTATTACAATGTCGCCGGAAATATATATAATATATATATATATATATATATATATATATATATATATATATATATATATATATAAACACACACACAGTAGTACCGGTCAAAAGTTTGAGTACATTTGCTGGAAACTAGTTTTTTTTTTTTTCATAATTGACAATGTTTTACGTCGTATACGTTTGTGTAAATACTTGAAAATGAAAACACGTTACAATATACAAAACAAAACATAAGAGTATCAAAGCAATTTCAAGAAAATTGAAAATTGTCTCTAAATCTTGGATTCCTCAAAATAGCCACCCTTTGCCTTAATAACAACGTCACAAACACGAGGCATTCGGTTAACAAGTTCAGCAGGAAATCACCCGACATGTCTTCCCAGCTTTTCTGCAGCAATTCCCAGAGATGTAGGGCACTTGTGGGTAGCTTTGCTTTGACTCTTCTGTCCAGGTCGTCCCATACAAGTTCTATGGGATTGAGGTCTGGAGACTGGGCAGGCCAGGTCATTAGATTGAGTTCTCCTTCACTTTACTTCTTTGCAGATAGTTCTTGCACAACTTTGAGGTGTGTTACAGGTCATTATCTTGCTGAAGAATGAAGGACTGCCCAACTAGCCGTAATCCTGATGGAATGGCATGCCTCTGAAGTATGCTATGATAGCCATGCTGGTTGAGCTTGCCGTGGACCTTGTAAAGATCAGCTCTGTCACCAGCAAAGCAACCCCAGACCATGACACTGCCTCCTCCATGCTTGACAGTGGGAACCACACATGCAGAACTCATGCGCTCACCCTCTCTGCATCTTAGAAATACTCAGAGGTTGGACACAAAACCCACCAGAGGTCTACAAATAGATAGATATAATACTAAATATATAAGATACTATAATATATATCTATATACATATATATATATATAAAAAATATATTATATCGTGTTATTTTTTTATATATGTAAAGGCACCCCCAAAAGAAGTTCCAAAGACAATTGAAAACCAGAGGGTTTATAATGAGACTACTGTAGACCCCAAAGATGAAGAGGTAAGCGCCCTGCCTGTCCACTTTTACTGTGAGAGAAATATTTGTACGCTATAAAGTAAACAGTACCAGGGCTCGCAAAATTTTTGTAATGGTACTTGCAATCTAAGAAACGTCCAGTACAGGCAGCCCTCGCACTTACGACACAATTGGTTCCTGAAAGTCGTGTCATAAGTCGAAGCACGTTTTCCCATAGGAACAATGTTATAAAGTGGGGTTACGTTCATGACTCTTCAGCCAGATGATATAGTTTTACAAAAATGACCTGATATATTGTACTCATGCAAATATTTTTTTAACTCTTTACACTCAGCCCGCAGATTACGTGCATTACTCAGATATCTACCTGGCTTATTTAAAAGTACATATACTTGTAACAAAATAAGATGGTATAATGGTACTAATAGTATTCTAAAACCAGACAATTTTGGCACAGGTATGCTTGCAGTATATTATTTTTTTGTAAGGGATAATATTGGATTCTGATCTAAATTTTTTATACCCTCTGTTAAATGTTGAACACTATGCGAGGTGAAAAATAACAAAAATGAAATAACAATTGTGCACGCATTATATATTAAAATGTGCAAGTGTCATGTATTGAGCATATAAGTCAAATACTAAATACAGTACACGCTCACTATAACGACCCTGTTTGGATCCAAAGCCTTTTGTTCGCTATAGTAAAGGACAATCCGAAACAAACAATATAAGCTGCTGTAGTAAATTAAGGAAGTCACCTTGGATAAAGGCATTAGCTAAATTATTAATAATATTAGTACTGTTTTATTCTTTGATTTTCTTTATTACAGTATTTGTCACTACTACCAATTAATAATAATAATAATAATAATAATAATAATAATAATAATAATAACAGAGATTGCGAATAAAAATAGAATTACAAGTAAGGTACTCAATTTGTGGCATGCTGCATCCAGTATTCTGGCTATATCATAATTATTGAAGGACACAGTACAACCCCTCCCTCCCCCCAAAAAAGTGCCTCAACAAAGTTTGTTTTGTTTCAATTGCAAATATTAATTGAAATCTTGGTTCCTTATTTAAAAAAATCAATGTTGCTTATTTTATTTATTTATTTTTTAATCAGTATTTAATCGTGTAATGGAGGCCTATAGCGAGGATGTAAATAGTATATCTACACTGGGCTGACGGTTTGGACCCAAGGCTGTTGCTGCACTCGGTACAGTAAGTTACAAGCAAGCACCATACATTTAAAATAAATTTTTATTAATCATGTTAAAGAAATGAAAAAAGCGATCAACATGCTACCTGCTAAATCTGAGTCAATGATAATAACTGTAGTATTTGATTTTTTATTTTTTTTTCCTGGGTTGGGAAATAACGTTAATTTAATAAAGGTATCAACAAAATGTGAATCTTTGTGAGCAGAGTACAGTAGCTTGTAATTCCACTCTAACTATGTTTAAAAAAATCGTAGCCTTCACTATAAAAGTAGATACTTTGGCTGTCGTAGTGTCCATTTTAATCTTAATTTCACTGGAGCAGACACAGTCATGTAACAGATACCAGTGCACTGACTAGATAGGATTGCTTGAGTTGTCGAGTGTTTCACGAGGCAGTCCTCGCAGGATTTGGTCACAAGCAATGTGTACGTGTACGTCACCCCGGAAATCACTCAAGCATTACCAATGAAAAACTTTGATCCCTCTAAACATGTTTTACCGGGATGATCTGTGAGCGTTATAGAGTAAAAAATAGGATTGCCTGTCAGGCAAGCAGCCAAAAAAAACATGTTGTCCGACAGGTTGTCCGAGCCCTGATTACTGTGGGTTCCAGGTGGCTTTGTGGTAGAAAGAAGCTGTGAAAAAAGGTGCAGTAATATAAGTTGACCAATTCTGATGTTCAGTATGTCTTATCTTATGGATTTACTTTTGTATATTCAATGCAAATTCTTACCTAGGCAATAACAAAAACGATAAAACTCCTGGGTAGTTTTAGCCAGTCAGGTATTCTGTAGAGCAGTCATTCTCCAATGTCCTGAAACTAATTTTAAACAGTGACATACATTTATAGTTACATTAGTGAAATGGCGTTGCACACTAAAGCATTTTTTGGTTTATATTAGCCATGGTCATTATCTGTAGAAAATTGACTTTAGCTTTCTTTAAGTGCCCTTGCCTTGGACTCGGGATACCTAGCTGTTGCCACGGTCAGTTGATGTAGCAGGTAATGACTACTGACTCTGTTATTGCTTAACTACAACAGTATTTCTAAAACAGCGCGCCTTCAATTTATTTGATAAACACGAAATAAAGAATTCAAATTTTTAAAGTTTCTTTCAGAAGGAATCTGTTTTTTTAGTAACGTATTCAAGCTGTTTCTAGAGCAACCACTCGATTTAGCCATCGTAAGCTTCCAACAACCTGTACAATTCCTATATCAAACGAGGACCACTGAAATAGAAGAGCAAAATATCATGTTAAATAAGAAAGCTTCCTCACAACTGATTTCAAATGTTTAAACTAACCCCTGTTACAGATTGCTTTTGATGAAGGAACAGATTAATTTTCGGCCTATTTCAACAAATGAACAAATCAGTAGACCCTTTTTTACAACATCAGACAGACCCAGAGATGTAAGTGATGGCAGAGGGAGGGGTATTTATTTATTAATTCATTTCCCCTAGTTCCAAAAGTGCGGCCACAAAGACCACCCTCAACACCCCCCCTCCCCCTTTTGACCATTTACTGGGCATGAAATGTGCATATAATTTGGGGGAAATTAATAATACACAGCAATCAAAGTTCATAAAAATTCCTTAACATATTTTTTACATGTTTTTGATCAAATCTGGTCCTCCTCAAGCCAATTTTATTAATTAAGTTGTTAGGGTCATTATATGTGCATTGTCCCTTTAAAAAAAAAAAAAAAATAAATAAAATAACGGTATCTATACTAAAGTGCACAGTAGATTTGCCGTGCTGAAGGAAAAAAAAAAACATGGAACCTCCTAAGAAAAGAAAGCGCATCTACTTTTCTTAAATTATTATTTTGTCGTCTGCTGTCGCTTTCGACGGGAAGATACTACACGTAATAGAGGTATAGATATAGATATATAGATACGTAAAGCTATTTGGGATGCTACGTACCTGTAAAACACATTATACTGATTGTTTGAATTATGCATTTAACAGTTGCATCTAAGGAGCCAGAGATCCAGGGGCCTATGAAAACAGTGTGTAATGTGAAAAAAGGAAGGTCTTGTAAGTATTTGTGTTTTGTAAGACTTTGTAAAGCAATGGTCATTAAAACTGAAAAAACAATCTATAAAATAAGTTGTGGTGTTTGTTTAACAGCAACATCAAGCACCGTGGTCGAAGGAATTGCACAAAAAGGATCGGAGATTTCCAAGAAGAGGAGCGTGGATTTTGAAGAAGACAACATAGGCAGCCTTTCAAAGAAAAGGAAAGAGGAATTTGAAAGAAATTAACTTGCAGTAGCAAGGTACAGTTCGAGTTAAAAAGAAGTGGAGTCTAGAAACGAGGCCTTTAAAAAAAAAAAAAAAAACGTTCAAGGTTGTGTATGATAAAAGGGTGCTTGCAGAAAACTTTACATCTTTACCCTATGGGTATTAGACATTGAGTCATGGATATTAGACTGAAAACATCCTTTTCCGTGTATATTGGCAGGGCCTTCTAATTGCTGAAAAAGCTATTTTATAAAACAGTTGTTGGAAAGAGGTGAATATATGTTATCTTGCAAGCCTGATAATATTGTGTGGTGTTATAGTTGCTAGCAACCTCTACAAAGACTTGTTGTTAAAATTCCCTTTTTATTAAATTTATAGAAGGTTTGCCAGCAACATTTAACAATGACGATTTACTACCTCCCCATAAAGTGAACCTGATTGTTGTGGATGATTTGATGGAAGCAGCAAGTGACAACAAAATTGAAAAGGCTTTCACAAAGTATGGCCCACATCTATTTGTTGATTTAAATGCTAATACTCCTGATGGCTATCGGTTGAGGAGCGGTCTTTTCCCCCCTGACTTGCCTGTAGCTTACGTCTTTAAAAAACAAAATTCTAAAAGGGCTTGATACACCCGATAGGGTTGAAACTTTTAAAAGAAGTAAATTGTTTAAAAGGCTTGAATGGCTGTCTGTTTAACGATGTGCATGTTTTTTTTTTTTCTATTTTCTGTTTCTTTTGTGTAAATGTAATACGTGCTTGTGAATGTAACAGTTTTACATATTGTATATGTTTGCAGTGCATTTGCACGGGTATAACCTATGTCTGTTTTAAATTGTAATAAACTATTTATAATTATTGTAGTGCCTTTTTAACATCCTGTACATTAATATTTATCACAATACACTTGTTCATAACTCTAATAAGCAGCCGTAAACACTATAAGTAAGTTTTTTTTTTTATTAACATTTTTAATAAAGGTTAACAGTCATGACACACTTTACATTCACAAAAACCAATACACGCCTGAGAATGCCCGTACTCATTAGGGTTAAACAAGCATTCAGGCGTGTGTCTCTGCCTAGCAACGCTTTGTACAAATTGTTTAACCATTTGATCATTTAAAGTAACAACTTCAGAATAAAGTTCCAAAATATGTTTAAAAGGCATTCCTTTACATCTCTGAAGCAAATAAGACACAGTGGTGACGCATGTAACAGACAACGCATCTTGCAACTGAACACTGTTATAGACTGCATTTTGCATGTATGTTTAAAAATGTCATAATAGATTTTAGGAACAAAAAACATTCTGGCGAAAAACCATAGGAATCAAAAAATTCAGCACATCCGTCGTCTGTCAAGTAAATAGCTAGCCAGTGCTCACCGGGTAAGTAGTTAGGGGGGTGTGTGTTAATCACTAAACACGGCGGTCTTTGTGTTTGCTTATCTTTCGGCAGCATGTTGCATGGAAATACACCTAAAATGTCTCTGGTGGGGGTGGCGGCTGATAAGATATTATCCAGCTGTGTCGTGTCAGCGTTGGTCTTTTTTTCTTGTTTTAAAAAGATTCAGCTAAAGTCATACAGGACTTGGCGTCTCATATTGATTTCCAACACATTATCAAAAATAGCACTCCAACCCGTTTAACAAACAACGATGCGTTGAGAGTAATCAGCTTAAACGTGTTTGCGTTGCTCATTAAACAAAACAAATCTCTATTACGAGTGAGTTTAATTTTTATATTGACACCATTCAGCATTAGTTTGTCTTGAAAAAACAGATCTGCGTGCAGGTGTCCCAATAACTCAAAATTATTGCTTGAAGAAGTGTAACTGGCCCATTTTTAAAAACCTTTGTTGGCTCCGGTCAGCGTAGCTATTTTGTGATGTCCTGGGCTTTCTTTGTAAAACAGCCTTGTAGAAAATTGTGTTTTCAGAGTATCTTCGCTGTGATTAAGAACAGCTTCTATAAAAGTTATGCAGGGATAGCTGTTTGACTGACTGACAAGACGATCCCCCACCCTGATATCGACTTGACTAAAAGAGGCTGGGGTAATTCACCAGACTCACACATCCATCCACAGCTATGTCTGCCCTGTCGTCTTTAATTATTTTACAGTTCAGGTACAACAACGTGTTATTTAAATCTAAATAATCTTCGCTGTTCCCGGCTATGTAAAATTCCAAAGGGGCATTTTCAGAGCTGCAAGCGGCGGAACTTCAACGTAAATACTTTTTTCGATGCTAGTTTGAGTAGGGGCCATCTGAAAGATATCCAGTTCAGATTTTGCACATTCATCTGAACATCCGTGAACAAATGCCATTGTTAAAAAAATATCACCGCCGATCTGTCTATACTTGTTCCGCTTCTTAGACCCTCTTTTGTTTTTATGAATGTTTCTGCCTTTACTAGATCTTCTTTTACACAGCGCCAGCACCCACTGAGCGGGGGCTGTGACGTCTTTCTCTTGATTCCCTTTCTGATAAACATTAACCCCGAACCTTCTTGTTGGGGTACCATAGCCCTATTCACTACAGCGCTGGTAACCTGCCCCATGACATCTTTGGCAATGTTCCTAGCGGCTGATTTCACGTGCGGTTTTACAGTTTCAAATCCTCACTTTAGAAAAGGCACTGCCTTCCTAAACAGTGCTGTAAACAGACCTCCAGTACCTGCCCCGTACATGACAGGCAGTCCCTGAAACCCAGGTAAGCCATTTCCCAATTGGCTCTTGTAATAACTTCTGTACAAGCAGGGTCTCCGTAGGTTTTAATTACAACCATCGTTTTAAAAGTTTGTAGCTTTCACCAGCCGAAAATGCAACTTGACAATAACTTTGCCAAATGCAAATGACACGTGTTTATTCTGGTCTGACGTTATTTCAACTGATACAGTTCTAAATTGATGAACACACAGGGACGTAATGAGGTTTGTCAAACAACGATGTGATAAATTTGCCATCGTCTCCTTTTAAAATAACACATCGTAACAGAGAGGCATATGCGTCCGCAACTAACTGATGTTCAATAATATAGGTATATACATACAGGGTATTAAAACCAGAAGTAATATCAGCAGGATGGGGTGACTTTTTGCTGCTGATGTCTGCTTCAAACCGCAACACATTTGCAAGTTCATCGTCTGTATAAAACATTACACTCCGATCACACACTTCTGCTGATGGGGTTGTACTTAAACATTACCTTGGGGGAACCAGGACTTTACTGGATAGTTCCATTCATTTAATCTAACACGTGCTTTATAGTTTTATAATATCCTCTCTGTAGCGTATAGGTCCTAAGGGTATTTGTTGCTTCTGGAAACAGATCGAAAGTCATATCTTTGTTGATTGTATTAAATGTATGCGGATAGTGTATCTCTACTAATGCTACCTCCCATTTACCGGTCAACTGTACAGGTTTCACTAAATGATTTGTAAAACACGCGCTGGTGTTGCCTGGAAATATCTCTGAAGAGGCGTTGCTTGTCAGCGTCACGTAAAAACCGCTGTAATCCATTTTAAGTATTTTTCAAAAACTTTGGGCAATGTCTTTCATATCCAAAGCCTTGACCCAGCTATTACATTTAGCACCCCAGCCGAGCCACTTAACAAATAACTGTTTCTTGGCGCCTCTCCCCCTGCTAGCCAATATGTTCTGTATGCGATAAGCTCTGCCTGACGCTTTCTTCACCTTCTGTAATTCTTTGGCATAAAAGGACCCTTTAATATCGTCTCCCGCGTAATCTTTCAATTTATAGGTTTTTTTTTTAACCCCCTTCACACATTCTTTGAGTATGAAACTTTTATCTGTAAAAGTCTGCTCGTATCCTTTTTCAAATGTTCCCTTTAATTTAAACACTCACGTGTTCACCTTTTTTCTGCCGATTTTCTTTAAACAAATCCCGATAGACAATTTTCCAAATCTTTAAAGCGTTAAAACTGTTAACATCAGCAGGTTTTGATTGTGGTTAGAGCTGTGTATAAAGTCCGCCACGTCTATATACCTGAACGTGTTTCGTGCTGTAAAGTAGCGCCACATTTTTGACTTTATAGTTCTGTTAAATCTTTCAACAACACTAGCTTTCACATTGCTGCTTGTCACAAAGTGTATAATTTGCTTTTGTTTTAAAACAGCTTGCACAGTTCTGTTCAGAAATTCAGTACCCTGATCTGTTTGCAGTTTTTTTTGTCACACCACCCTGACTAATTATGTTTTGGAAGGCCAGCACAACTTCCCTGGCCATTTTGCTCTTCAATGGGATAGCCCATGCATACTTAGACAGTACGTCTATACATATTAAAATGTACTTGAATCCATCATTAAAGTTTGAATACTGACACAACTGTTCGGTTCCTCTCAAAATGTAGCCTGGCTGGCTTATATTGTATCTTGTTCTTTTAACACATTCATATATGGAACACTCATAAACGGGTAGTGACATACCTCTCTGTTTAAAGACAAAAAATATGTATGTTTTTTGGGGGCTGGGGTGGTAATTATAACAAAAAAAAGAAAAAAAGGAGGAGGGTTTATTTAATACCCCTCCACACGAGCGGACAAATAAGCAAACAATGTAAATGATTAAAACATTTTATTTTTGTACACAATGGTTTTCTTTTATTTCAAACAAAAATGTTTAAGACATTTAAGCTTACATATGCGTGTTATATATTCACACGGCACACCATAAAATCCTGATTAGTAACAGCCACCTTACAAAGAAATGCGGCGTTGTTCTTCTAATGCATTCATTGCCGCTTGTCTCTCCCCGTCCTTGTAACCTTTAGCACAGATCAGAGCTATTCTTTCTAACATGCAATAAAATGTGCCTGCTGTACAAACCGGAGCTGCATTTCCAAATGATCGGCGCAAAATTCAATGAACCCTCATAAAAACACCACCCGCCATCCTCATTGACCCATCTGAAAAATATAAATCTAGCCTCAGTTCTGGTACATTTTGCATGAATGCTTCAACATCAGAAAAAAAGTTTGGCAGCTGCCGGTTCCAGTGCGTTCATTTTTTGACCCATTTTATTACACGTTAGATTAGTAATTACAGTTTCCAGCACAGATTCACGATATATTTGTACACCTATTCTGCTAGGAAAAGGGCTCGTCTCATGATCCTGTAAATATAGGGAGAAATGTATGAATTACAACAAGGACGCACACACACACATACACACATGCATGCTCGTTTATACATCATTTTGTAAAATCAATGTCTGCGTTTGTAAAACATCTTGTAATGTTTCTTTTTTACAACACGATTAGGCATCTTACTAACCCGCTTTGCGGAGGTGATAGCCAAGAGGAAGGCTGTCCTCATGGACAGGTGCTTTAACTCAATGGAGTAAATAAGCTCAAATGGGCCTGCGTGAGATCCTCCAGTACAATCTCAAGCTCCATTCTGGGAGAATAGCCCTCCTAGGAGGGTGCAATCGCTGAGTGCCTCGGAGAAACCGGGTAGCCAGAAAAGGCGGACCCAGGGACACTGAGTCAACGGGGACATGGCAAGCAGAAATAGCCGCTAGGTAAACCTTCGGTATGGAATGATCTACCAGCCTCAAGCAGATCTTGCAGAACCTGCAAGATGGCGGGCATGGGACAGGAGATTGGATCATGAATGTTAGTACTGCAGCAATCTTGAAAATATTTCCACTTAGGTGTACAATGACCTAATGGAATGCGCCCTAGCATTCTGCAGTGTACCCACGGCCGCGTTTGACAGCCCTAAGGATGACCAGCGGTCCCTTTCAGGGGCCAGACCTACAACAGCAAAAAGAAGAGAGGTCATGATTGTTGGGGACTCCATATTGAGAAACACAGCAAGTTCAATTCGCAGTTTGGACCCCCTTACTACAACAGTGTGCTGCCTTCCGGGAGCCTCGGTCAAGCACATCACTGAGAACGTGGACAGGCTCCTAGAACGAACAGGAGACGACCCGATAGTAGTCGTCCACATCGGTACAAACAACATTGGAAGAGACAGACCAAAATCCCTGCAAAACAAATTCAGAGAGCTAGGAAGGAAATGAAAAGAGAAAACCAAAACTGTGGTATTTTCTGGTATACTACTGGCACCTTGCAAAGGACCATATGGACAGCTGGAAATAATTAATCAAAACGCATGGCTGAAGATGTGGTGCACACGGGAAGGCTTCACCTATCTTGATCATTGGACCACATTCTACAACGAGGACTATCTGTATAGACGGGATGGACTGCACTTAAATAACAAGGGAACCAGTCTACTTGGAGAAAAGATCCTCGAGCAGGTTCAGAAGCATTTAAACTAGAAAGGAAGGGGGGAGAAATCAACAAAAAAACAGAAGGGAGACCGCATCAAAACAAGAACAACAACTCAGGTAAGACAACCATTAAATGTATTTATCTAAATGCTAGAAGTATCAGAAACAAAATTCTAGAACTTGAAGCTACTGCACTAACAGGTAACTATGATGTGATAGGTGTTACAGAAACGTGGTTGTCTGAGAGTGATGGGGACGAATATAATATTTGTGGATATACACTCTATAGGAAAGACAGGCAGGTCAGAAGAGGAGGAGGGGTAGCGCTATACATAAGAAACAGTCTTGAAGCCCAGGTGTTAAACCTGGACAAAGAAAATAAAACAGAATCAATATTGGTCAGAATAACGGACAAAAATTCAAAGGGCATAATAATAGGAGCATGCTGTAGACCGCCAGATTCAGACGGTGAGCAAAATAATCTGTTATACAATGACATTAGAAATGCATGTAGCAAAGGAGAAGCCATACTAATAGGGGATTTCAACTTCCCCCAAATAAAATGGGAAAACCCGGTGGGTAGCGCGAAGGATGAAATTGAAATGGTGGAAATGACAAATGACTGCTTCCTAACACAATTTGTCAAGGCACCGACTAGAGGGGAGGCATGCCTTGATTTAGTCTTTTCAAATAACGAAGATAGAATAACTAAAACAGAGGTCAGAGAGCCACTGGCAAACTCAGACCACAACATGGTCTCATTTGAAGTGTTTTTTAAAGCCCCAAAAGTAATGATTAAAGCTAAGGTTTACAATTTTAGAAAAGCAAACTATGAAGGTATGAAACAGAGACTAACAGAAGTAGACTGGAGTAAGATAGAGAAAACACCCACAGAAGAAGGATGATTGTTCTTCAAAAATGTAGTACTAGAGGCACAAAACAATTACATCCCTAAAGTAGACAAATCTAAATGTAAAACTAAATTGCCAAAATGGTTTAATAGATCAATTAAAAAAAAAATTCAGCGAAAAAAGGCACTTTACAGAGCATTAAAAAAGGACCAAAAAGAAAGTACGCAGAAAGAGTACACAGAACTGCAAACGCAAGTCAAAAAGGAAGTTAGAAAGGCCAAGAGAGAAATAGAAATGAACATTGCTAAGGGAGCTAAAACCAATTCAAAAATGTTTTTCCAATATCACAACAGCAAGCGAACATTCAAAGAGGAGATTAAATGTTTAAGAGATACAAATGGCAAAATCGTAGATGAAGAAAAAAAAATAGCAAATATATTAAATGATTACTTTTCACAAGTTTTTACAAAGGAAGATACTGACAACATGCCCCACATGTCATCCAGTTCCTATCCAGTTTTAAATAACTTTAGCATAACTGAGGCAGAAGTGTTAAAGGGACTAGGAGCTCTTAAAATAAACAAATCCCCTGGGCCAGATGAGATCCTCCCAGTAGTATTCAAAGAAATGAAAGAGGTAATTTACAAACCGCTAGCCAAGATCATGCAGCAGTCTCTTGACACAGGGGTGGTACCGACAGACTGGAAAATTGCAAACGTAATACCGATCCACAAAAAGGGAAACAAAACTGAACCAGGTAACTACAGACCAGTAAGCCTGACTTCTATTATATGCAAACTTATGGAAACTATAATAAGATCCAAAATGGAAAATTACCTATATGGTAACAGGGTCCTGGGAGACAGTCAACATGGTTTTAGGAAAGGGAGATCGTGTCTAACTAACTTGCTTGATTTTTTTGAGGATGCAACATCGATAATGGATAATTGCAAAGCATATGACATGGTTTATTTCGATTTCCAGAAAGCTTTTGACAAAGTCCCGCACAAAAGATTAATTCTCAAACTGAACGCAGTTGGGATTCAAGGAAACACATGTACATGGATTAGGGAGTGGTTAACATGTAGAAAACAGAAAGTACTGATTAGAGGAAAAACCTCAGAATGGAGTGTGGTAACCAGTGGTGTACCACAGGGATCAGTATTAGGTCCTCTACTATTCCTAATCTACATTAATGATTTAGATTCTGGTATAGTAAGCAAACTTGTTAAATTTGCAGACGACACAAAAGTAGGAGGAGTGGCAAACACTGTCATTCAAAATGATCTAGACAAGATTCAGAACTGGGCAGACACATGGCAAATGACATTTAATAGAGAAAAGTGTAAGGTACTGCACGTAGGAAATAAAAATGTACATTATAAATATCATATGGGAGATACTGAAATTGGAGAAGGAATCTATGAAAAAGACCTAGGAGTTTTTGTTGACTCAGAAATGTCTTCATCTAGACAATGTGGGGAAGCTATAAAAAAGGCTAACAAGATGCTCGGATACATTGTGAAAAGTGTTGAATTTAAATCAAGGGAAGTAATGTTAAAACTGTACAATGCACTAGTAAGACCTCATCTTGAATATTGTGTGCAGTTCTGGTCACCTCGCTATAAAAAAGATATTGCTGCTCTAGAAAGAGTGCAAAGAAGAGCGACCAGAATTATTCCGGGCTTAAAAGGCATGTCATATGCAGACTGGCTAAAAGAATTGAATCTGTTCAGTCTTGAACAAAGAAGACTATGTGGCGACCTAATTCAAGCATTCAAAATTCTAAAAGGTATTGACAGTGTCGACCCAAAGGACTTTTTCAGCCTGAAAAAATAAACAAGGACCAGGGGTCATAAATGGAGATTAGACAAAGGGGCATTCAGAACAGAAAATAGGAGGCACTTTTTTACACAGAGAATTGTGAGGGTCTGGAGTCAACTCTCGAGTAATGTTGTTGAAGCTGACACCCTGGGATCCTTCAAGAAGCTGCTTGATGAGATTTTGGGATCAATAAGCTACTAACAACCAAACGAGCAAGATGGGCCGAATGGCCTCCTCTCGTTTGTAAACTTTCTTATGTTCTTAACTGGAGCCTGCCCGGCTCCAGGTGCCAAAGTGAGTCTCTTGTCTGGCTGAGGAGATCTCGGCGGTGGTATCTCCCAGGACGGGCCGTTCAGTAGCTGGCACAGGGATGTAAACCAGATTCTCCTGGGCCACCTGGGGGCCACTAGGAGAACTAACATCTTCTCCAAGCGGGCCTTTTCGAGAAAGGCCAGGTGTAATGGCGGGAGCACGTAAAGGAACGCTCTGGGCCATACGTGGGTTAGGGCATCAATGCCGAGTGGATTGCCGCAGTGGTGGAGGGAGTACCACAGGGGGCAGTGTATCGTCTCCGCCGAGGCAAAGAGATTGACCTGCGCCTTCCCGAAATATTCCCAAATGCGCTCCACCACCTGAGGGTGGAGCTGCCACTCCGAGGATGCGGGGCCTCCCTCAAGAGGAGGTTCGCTGCCCCATTCTCCATGCCCGGAACATGCGTTGACCAAAGGGATAGTAGGTTACGTTTTGCCCAAATCAGAAGGCTAGGCGATGCAACCCAGGGGACTGAAGGCTACCCTGGTGGTTGACATATGCCACCACTGATCTATTGTCCATGCGGATCAGCACATGTCTGTTCCACACCACGGGTAGGAAGTGCTGGAGGGCAAGGAACACTGCCTGCAGCTCTAGCATATTGATATGCAGGGACGTCCATTGGCCTGACCAGGGACCGCTGACTCCTCTGCCTTCACAGACCACACCCCACCTTGAGTTGGAGGTGTCCTTCGTCACTACCCCACTGTTAGAAACTACTCCCATTCGAACTCCTTGGCACAGAAGACAGGTAGCCCTCCACCAGCGCAGTGCCGCCGAACAAGCAAGACACACTATCAGCCGATGAGATGCAGATGGAACGCATTGAGCCCAGCTCGATACTGATATTGCTACGGCACAAGACAAGGGGCACCATCGATCCATGTCGAAACAGGAAGAGTTGGTGCTGGAGAGCTGCTACTCTGTCATCCGACAGGTATGCTTGTTATTAATTGGCTCTAGCATCGTTGAGGGTGAGACCCAGTTTCAGACAGATGCTTGATCACAAATAGCTGTGTGGGCCACTGCTCCTTCCTGCTACTGGGCAGATCAACCAGTCGTATAGACAATTCATCACCCTGATCACTTGCTGCCGCAAGGGAGTGAGGGTGGCATTCATGCACTTAGAAACGTGTGGGGGTACTGAGAGAGGCCGAATCATAGCGTGGAAATTCAGGACGCTCCCCTGTAAGATGGAGAGGAAATACATCATGTGTGCTGGACCCATAGGAACGTGGAACAGGTTCTTTCGGTCCAGTGTGATAACCAGGCCAACAGCCTGGCGAGCCACCATACGGCTCAGCCGCATATTGAAGAACTCACGCACCAAGAGTGCAGACACACCAAGGGCACTGAGTGAGGTAGAATACACTACTGGTGCACCGAAGCACCGGGGACACCGAGTGTTATTGACATGCTGTGGTGCCAAGCACCGAGGCATGGACGCGTGAAGTCAACACAGCCCGGGGTAGCACATAGCATACACCGGGGTGGATACAGAGCTCGAGAGACTGCAGTAGGCAATCAGGAGAGTAGTACAGGGGAGCGCATGGAGCTGCACCATGGTGCAGAGCGGCGATAACCTGGTCCTGGACCGCATGCAGTCACACCATGTGGCAGTGCATAGCTTATGCCAGAGTGGAGCACAGGCTCAAGGAGCTGCAGCTAGTTATGCAGGAATAAAGTGACACATTCTCCATGCCAGACGGGTCACCAAACACGCCAATAGGCGGGCTAAAATAAGCCTGCTGATTTAACTCAACACATATACACACACAACAGCAATTGTGAGGGTAAATTAACAGTCACCACGGCAGTGTGCCGAGTAGGCGGGCTTAACCCTTTGAGTAGTACAAACGTACCGGTACATCACTGAATTAATGGTCCCCAGGGAGTACGAGCATACTGGTACGTTTTGCAAATTCTGAGCTTTGAACTTGAACTTTGAATTTGAATTACTGAGTCTACAAAACTCCTGCTGTGATATTGTAACACTAGTAATACCTTGTAGTGGTCTCTTGTGCCATCTGCCAGATATTTATGGAATTGCCAACAACAAACCCAGTCACAAAATGTCAACAATGTCTGGAAAACGACGAAAAATGCTCTGTGGGAAAGAAGTACTAGAAATGATATTGAATTCCGATTGCGATTTCAATTCTTCTACTGAATCAGGTGTCAGTGAGTGTGTCAGTGAAGAATATTTATATTCAACATCAAGTTACATGTGTCCAGCGAAGACTTAGTTTTGTCGATTGTGCAACAAAGTCTCTCAAGTGGTACAAAAAGTTATTGTTCCACTTGCTTGACATGGCCGTGTTGATCGCCTTCATCCTCCACAAAACTACATCTAAAAAAACGATCCCTTTCAGCAAGATCAGGCACTGCCTCATCTCGCAGCTTCTAGAAAATATCACACAAGGCAGGTCATCCAGTCGAGGAGACGCCCAAGCACAGACAACGTGACAAGGATCATTGGCCTACATCTAACTCACTGCCTTCACCCTCACCACGTGTTTACCCAGATATGATGTATACCTCTCTCTCTCTCTCTCTCTCTCTCGTGGAGGATTGTGGGAAGGGCTTGCAGAGAGGTGGAACGCCGGTGCAGTAGGACCGGGAAATTTAAAATTGTATTTATTTATTTCGTTTTTTGTAGTTACTTAGTTGTTCTTTTTGGGATGTGTGTTTGTTTGTTCATAGTTTAGTGGTGTGTGTTTGGAGATCCCATAATGGGGTCTCATTCTGGAGGGCTGGAGGCTCTCATCCGCCGACACGGGGTCCGTTGCTTGCCTGACCCTGGGGTTTCGATGGAGGAATGCCTGCTGGCAGTAGGAGAGGTGGTGGGGTTTGAAAATATTAGGTCAGCGTCAAGAGCGAATAAAGCGCTGGTAATATTTTTAGTGGAGGTGCTGCTAGTAAACAAGCTGGTAGAGGAAGACTTTACAGTGAAGGGTGAATTTGTTCAGATTTCTAGTTTCAGTTTTTAAAAAACGAGGCATTAGAAAATAATTTATCTTGATGTGATAAACTTATGTCCCCAATTAAGGGAATCCCGCTGGGTTGCAAAAATAATAGCGTTAAGCACGTTATGCCATTTAGAAGGCAGGTGTTTGTGTTATTAAACAATCCAAGTCAAGTCAGAAATGTAGCCTGGAATTTTAATGTAGAAGGGACAAAGTGTGTGGTGTTTGTCAGTTCTGAGACGATGAGATGTTTTTACTGCTGAAAACAGGGACACCAGAGGAAAGCCTGCCCGAAAAGGGAGGCTAGAGCAGAGACAGGGCAGGAACAGGGTGATGCTGGCGGGGAGGGTCGCGGGTGTTGGGGGTGAGCAGGAGGAAGAGTTGGCTCCTGCATCGCAGCCGCAGAGCCTGTACTGACCAAGGAGGAGGCGATCCAGTTGCCGAAGGAAACCGGAGCAGAACCACCAACACCACGGCCTCGCACAAAGAGACCCAGCCGTAGTCTGTCATTGACGGGTTCGGAGGAAAATACAGCTACTACTGAGAATGGTGAGGAACCATTCAAGGTAGTAGTTAAAAAGAAAAGATTTAAACAGAAGGCTGCAGAGCTGCCGGTTGGCAGAGCGCAGCCAGTGCAGAGCTCTGAACCCATGCAGACAGGGAGACTGCGACCTCCAGACGGGGTGTCAGTCCTTCCCAATGCGGAGGAAGAGAACACAGCAGAGGGTGAGCTGGGCGCGATGCAAGACTCTCTGCTGGTTGAATCTCAGCCGCATGAAATAGTAATGGCTGGCAGTGACTGGTGTCGAGGAGCCGAAGGGAGCTGCGGAGGAGCGGATTCTCAGGGGTGAGCGAGAGGACAGTGCAGAAGAGATGGAGGGGGAGCTCTCTGACTCCTTGCTTATCTCAGACATCCCTGATAGCCAACCCATCAGTAACAAAAAATGATATACGCTTGAGGAGATAAATGATTTTATGAAAGAAACAAAAGGGTAGATTTTTCCCTGATTTAAAGTTATTTCTCCACTCCGATCATGTTATCACAAGGAAAGCAATAGAAGAATTTGATCAGCCAAAACATTACAGATTTAAAAAAATTGTTCAGAAAATTAAGAAGAATTTTAACAGTGGTTCAAAATCTCATGTTTAAAAATGACTGTGTTTTATGCAACTTCTTTTATTACTTGTTTTAGTCTCTTAGTTTTTTTAGCCATGATGGAAAAGTGTGTTTTTGTTTCTTTTAATCTAAACGGCTGTGCCGAGTAGAGTTAGTAGTAGATGGTGTTTTAGTGGTGTTTTTGCAGGAAACGCACTCTGATCAGGTGAATGAGGAGGCGTGGCGAGCGGAGTGGAAGGGGCTGTGCATGATGAGTCACGTCGCTAGTAGGGGGGGTACTAGTGTAGAGGTAGCCATGCTTTTTAAACCCAGCCTAGGGACAGTTTTACTAGATATGGAAGAAATAGAGAAAGGGAAAATTTTAAAAGTAAGAGCTAGGCTAGCCAGTACGGTGTATATTTTTATTAATATTTATTCCCCCAATAGTGGGGGGGAACAAATTGTATTTTTTAAGAAATTAAAGCAAGCTGTTTTTAATATTAATAATAATGATGTGGTGATATTAGGAGATTTAATTGTACTGTTAATTTTAATATTGATAGAAATAATGATGAACCACATACTTAGTCCTCCAGAGTTGCCTGCAATGTTAGAGTCCAGTGACCTGGTTTACATTTGGAAATGCCTGCACCCCAGTTCAAGACAATACACCTGGTCTCAATATCACACAAACTGTATATATAGAGCGAGAATAGACCAGTTTTATACTTCTAGAAATTATTTAAATAAATTAATCAAAGCAAGAATCATCCCCAGTAGTCTCTCCGACCACCACTGTCTATTATTTACAATCAGAACCCCACAGAGTATCTTACTGGCATTTCAATGTAAAATTACTACAAGATGTATAATTCAGACAACAATTCAAACTTTTTTGGATAATTTGGAAAAAAGAAAAAACACAATATAAAGATTTAAGACAGTGGTGGGACATTGGCAAAATACAAATAAAATGTTTTTTGTCAACAATATACTATAAATGCAATCAGGTCACTGAACACAGCCGTGAGAGAGCTGGAGTCAAAAAGGGACTGCCAGAAGAATTTTATAATATTTTCTGGGATAAAATGGGGGAGGATTTGCTCCAGGTTCTGAAAGAGAGCCTCAGCCACAAGGAACTGCCTCTCAGCTGCTGTAGGTCAGTGGTTACACTGCTGCCCAAGAAGGGAGACCTTTGCCAGCTTAAGAATTGGAGACCTATGTCCTTTTATATGTTCTGATTTAAAGATTTTATCAAAAACAATAGCTAATAGATTAAAAACAGTTATTGGAACTGTGGTACATATGGATCAAACATATTGTATACTGGGTTGCTCTATTTTTGATATCTTGTTTTTTTTTTTTTTTTATTAGAGATTTTTTATCTGTAAATGATATTTGTGATTTTAATGTAGGAATGGTTTCCCTGGATCAAGAAAAGGCTTTCGATAGAGTCGAAACCTACCTTTTTAAAACACGGGGGGCCTTTATCTCTTATATTCAGCTTTTACATTCCAACATTTTTAGTATTTTAAAGATCAACAGTGGGCTGAATCAGCCCTTCCCAGTGTGCAGGGGTATAAGACAGGGCTGTGCCTTGTCTGGTATGCTGTATTCACTGGTTATAGAGCTCCTGCTGCATTTGCTGAGGGGTTGGTTCACCGGTTAAACCTTGAGCTCAGCTGCTGGCTAACTGCCTCCCAGCTAACTGCACAGCTACGCTGGCACTCAGAGAGGCTTGCAGAAAGACTAATGGGTGAGTTGAGGGGCTGCCTCTCCCTGTGGCTCAAGGCACTCCTGAGGGAGGAGCTATCCATAGGCACAGAGCAGAGACAACTTTCCATATTTCCAAGGATGATTGTGTCACCAGCAGTAGGTGAGGAAGGAGAGGGGGTGGAGAGAATGGAGGGACTTTGCTTAATTTGCAGTGTGTGGAAGAAATTGTCTTTCACACAATGAATGGTAAAAATATATATAAACTGTGTGTTAAAGCCACGGAGTATAGTAGGCTAAGGGGTCTGGTAGACTCCAAGTGGAGAGCTCACTTATCTGTAGAGGAGGGGCACAGGCCGGTGTGGAGGGTTCTGTACAAGCCGCCCCTCACCAAGAGAGTGGGGGACTTGCAGTGGAAGATTCTACACTGCATTGTGTCCAGTATTAGTGAGTAGTGTGCTTTCTGCTCACAGAGGAAACTCTTTTTCATGCCTACAGTGAGTGCGAGAGGCTGCGGCCACTTTTTAATTTACTGCAGGGAATTGTGAATAATTTAGGGGTTGTTTTTAGTAAGGAGCTTTTTATTTTTGGGGTTCTGTACAGTTTTAAAATGAAAAACAGGTGTGTTCTTATTAATTTTTTAATTGGACAGGCAAAGCTGGCTACTCTAAAGACAAGGAAAAATCAACTCTCTGGCTCTGGACTGACCAGTTTAGTGGTTCAGTTCAGGGTGCTCGTGGTCAGCCGGATCAGTGTAGAGTTTGAGTATTTTAAACTGGTCAGTAACCTAGAGGACTTCCAGGAGAGGTTGTGTGTGGGAGACAACTTGTGTGCTGTGAGTGAGAAGGGGGAGCTCCAGTTTTTGTTCTAATTTTAATTTTATTCTTATTGTTTTACAGTGTTTTTATCTTGGCTTTAATCTGTTTTTAATAGAAAGAAAACATTGTGTTTTCTATTGATTTTTTATGATCCTTTTATTTTGTTTAAAATCTGTTTTTAACCCTTTAACTGTAACTCATAGAAATAGATATCATAATTTTTTTTTTCACTACAGATTCTGATTGCTGGCCTCAAAAATGACAACATTTGCCTTTTTTTGATTTTTACTGAACCTTTAATTTAGGAATTGTAAACATCAACCAGCTGGTTGAGCTGCCATTTAATGGTAAAAGTAAGATTATAACAAGCTTTGTTTTCAATTAACCATAAAATGTTACAAATGTGCAAAAAACAAGTTTGTTTGATTGCATATAACTTTAATGGAACCTTAGGCAATACAAGGAAACATAAACTGATTAAATAGGACACAAGAGTAAGCAAGATTAAGGATCACATTTATTTTTTCTGGTGGTACTCAACAAAGCATTGTTGCTTATTGTTCAGACACAGGAAAAGCTTCCCATCTCCACACTTTGAGCACCTCCAGCGGGACACACCCTTTGGGCACAAGTTGCAACGGCCGCGCTGGTCACCGAAGACTGGCCAGTGACCACGATTATCATATCGCACATCAGGTGTTGGCTCTGGGACTCTAGGATTTTGGCCGCACTTCTTTTCTGGCTTTCTTAGGTTCAGTGAAGTTGATGGCCGACCGACCCTGGCTGGAGCTTTGTTGACTGCTTTCAGTGTCTGGGCAACTGACAGTCGAAACCTTTTGAGTGGTTGTGGCTTTTCCTTTAGAAGACCACAGTCCCTCTTGTACATCAGCCAAGCAGTGGTGATGGACAGGTCTAAAATGTAGCCAAACAGGGGCAGGTACCAGCGCCGTGACTTCATGGGGCTCTTGTACAGATGAACTAACCTATTGGAAAGCTCAATGACCCCCATGTGCTGATGCATGCCAAAATGACTAGTGGGCATTGGACATCAATCTTCCCTTTAGCCTCTTTGCTAAATCGCTTCACAGAACCAAGAGGCTCAACACCATAGGCATTGCTGAGCAAACGGTGACACACTTGTTGTCAAGCCACTTCACTGCAGTCACCCCTTCGGAAGAGCGGTAATCATATGCTCCACGAATTGTCGTGACAAATCCTTGTCATTCATCAGGGTGGCTCCACCAGTACGGTTTGACCTCACAGTGCCAAGGCATTTGATACCCAAGTTAGCATGCAGCGTTCAGATCAGGTTGAAGCTAGTAAATATAATTGTCACGGAATAATACAAAATATCGTCATCATCCAGTTCTTCTGGATGAGGGATGTAGTCTGGATCTTCTTCTTGGTCATCACTCAGATCAACATCAGAGTCCTGGGGGCTGTCTGGGATCAAGGCCAGAGTACTTTTGGTAGTACTCGTTTTCCATAAAAAAAAACTTAGTTTCCATTCTCTAACTGAAAAAAACTAACCTACTAAATAAACTAGTAACTTTAAAATCTATTCTCAAATAGCTATACTACAAAATGAAATTAAAACAAATCTTGCATAACATTTAGTATAACAGTATAGAAAGTTTTTTTTTTTCTTTTTTTTGTTTTTTTCTTTTTTTTCTTTTTATTTATTTTTATTTTTTGCTTTTTATTTTTTTTTGTATTTTTTAATTTTATATATATATATATATATATATATAGATATTATATATATATATATATATATATAGCCTCAGCCCCATTTTTGCCTTTTTTTCCAGTTTTATTTATGCATGTGTGACTACTGCATAGTTTGAGCTACATGCATGTAAATTATATTAAATGAAAGGGTATAATTTACCAAAGACCATGTACATTTTGTTTTTACATTTTCTCTCAACTTTATCACATGTGGTATATGTATATAGTGGTATATGTAAAATTAATAATATATAAGTTATAACAAAATCAGGCATACTCTATGTGGTATAGAGATGGCATACACATGTGGTAAAGTTGAGAACAGATGTAAACAAAACAAAAAAAAAAGTACTTGGTCTCACAGGACTGCCCTATTGCATTCTGGAGGCTGTATTTGTCTCTGGATTGTCATTGGAAAGCTGAGATTCTAAGCTTTCCAATGATACCACGCACTTCTGTCTAGCTGGTAGAATGACGGAATGATCAAAATCGAACCGAAACTGAGCATGTGATTTCAATACAGTTCGATGGAGCTGAGTGTACAGGTACCAATATGTATATAATGAAACCAATTACTTTATTAGTTTTTACTTACTATTTTACCATTTTCTAATACTGTTATTTACTAAACAAATAAAAACTACACGATGGTTTTTATGGATTACTTCAGCTCATCTTTATGGAACTTACTTTTACCATAAATCAGCAACTCCTAACTCACGTTTTAAAAAAATGATTACACTTGTTTTTTTACATATTTGGCTTTTATTAATGTCAGTCTGTTCTTTGTGATGTCTAATATAAGAATAAATTAAGTTTTTGTCCCTTACCTACAAAAAAGCTTGTAAATAAAACAAGTAAATTAGACCTATTCTTAAACATCTAGACCTTCTAAAATTAGACTGCTTTCTAATAGATCCCTGTGGCAGGCTGGTGAGTGAATAGAGGCCCAGAGACAGTCTGCAGTTCAAAAAGATAATAATTTTATTATAAATAACACAAAATAAAAGTGCACAAGGGCAAAATAAAGGAATTTAAACACAAAAAAAACACCAGTACAAAAAACAAACTTACAAAAATAAAGGTTTCCAGGCTGGGCAATGCCTTCACTGGATTCACAAATCTCAAAAAAAAAAACCCCCACACACAAACCAAAAAACTACCAACCTGCTTCCTCAACTCCCTCCCTTCCTACTGGGAGGCTGAGGCCTCCTTTTATGCCAGGTGGCTAAATGATAATTGATTAATTACATTAGTTGATTGCTCCCACCTGGGGCAATCAACCTGGGCAGGGAGGAGAATTTAACTCCATCCCTAACAATATTTCCAAGGGCAGAGCTGCAGTGACATCTAGTGGCAGCACAATGAATATATACTTATTTCCAGCTGGTAGAGATGGCCAGATTAGTCAGTGCAAAAATCTACATTTTTTTTATTGTTATTTTCTAAGTAAAAGTATGCTCAACCACCCGGTCGAGCAGGCCGTTAAAAGGTTTAAGGAGAACATGATGCATTTTAGAATTAATATTTATTTGTTTTGTTTATTTACGATAAGAATTAGTTGTTTACATATTTTTATTGTGTAATAAATTGCTATTAGGCCTACTAAGAAGTGTATCGATGTGAGGAGTGTAAATGTGAAAAATTATGAAAAATGAAAAAAAAAGCCTCACTCCAGTAGGCCCATCAAAACATTCTAAAACTCAAAGGGTTAAACAAGCTGGCGGATTCAACTCAACAGCGGGACGCAGCAGAGATGGATCCCGGTGGAGGAGTCACGCCACTATTTTCTCTCTTTAAACTGCAAGGCAGTAAAGAAAAACACATATACAGTGGCTCCAAAAGTATTCACCCCCCCCTTGGACTTTTCCACATTTTATTGTGTTAACACATGGAATCAAAATGGATTTAATTAGGAGTTTTTGCCACTGATCAACACAAAAAAAAGTGAAAAAAAAATCTACAAATTGTTCTAAATTAATTACAAATATAAAACAGAAAATAATTGATTACATAAGTATTCACCCCCTTTGCTAATACACACCTAAATAAGCTCTGGTGCAACCAATTGTCTTTAGAAGTCTGTCACAGAGACGGCCGAAGTGGGCGGCATCAGAACCAGGAAAGGTAATGAAATATACAAAACACAGGACGGATGAAATGAAATGATGAAGACGCCTGTTGGCGCCGGTTTATTACAAAATAAAAGGTTTAAACAAACACGAAAAACACAGGACACGGCACTCTACGCCAAAATAAAAAGACAAACAAAAACAGACTAAACTTAACAAAAACGGTGCACGGACAGACACTGACAAACACGGTGAGCAGATACTTTCTGTTGTTATTATTATTACTACTACTACTTTCCTTATTACCTCCGTCTCCAATCCCGTTCTCCGCTCACCGAACACCCAACCGCCAGTATGTGACAACGTGCATCTATATATACTATTGTGCTGGGATTCAATTACCAATTAATTATTCACTTGAATCCCAGCACGTGAATTAATAAAGTGCAATTCCCCGTGCTCACATATTATTACATTTTACTTGCACGTGAAGTGCTGTGCAATCCTCGTGCCTAAATACAAATATACATTTTAAACACTCGTGTTACACAGACCCGTTTATATCCCGTGTACCAATGACTATACACCAACATTTAACACACCACACGCAACACATAACAGATAATACACAGGGGCGGGCACTTTGTTACATATACCCCCTCCTGTGCAAAGCACACATGGCCTCAATGGCCACCTCCCCCCCTTAAAAGCCCAAAAGTCCCGCCCAAAGTCCTTGGCCAGGACCAGAGGCTTCCAGGGGCCCACAGGTCGTAATGCTGTCAGCAGGGTAGCATTCTCCTGCCAGGGTAGTCCTAGCAGCGGAAAGGCTGCTTGGGGTGTGGTCTCCTGACCTTCCCCCTCCTTCGGCGCCGGCAGCTCCCCTTGGTGGGGCTTCAACCACCGTTCTTCCTGCAGGGAAGAAACTGCAGAGGGAGCAGGTCTCCGGACCTCCCCCCGATCTCCGGCAGCGAAACTGCTGCTGGGGTTGGCGGTCTCCAGACCTCCTCCCCCTCCTCCGGCAGCGAAACTGCTGCTGGGGTTGGCGGTCTCCAGACCTCCTCCCCCTCCTCCGGCAGCGAAACTGCTGCTGGGGTTGGCGGTCTCCAGACCTCCTCCCCCTCCTCTGGCAGCGAAACTGCTGCTGGGGTTGGCGGTCTCCAGACCTCCTCCCCCTTCTTCGTGGCCGGCAGCTCCCCTTCGTGGGGTTCCGGCCACAGTACTTCCGGCTGTGATGCGGAGCGGCGGGCAACCCCAGGCGATGCAGAGCGGCGGGCAACCCCAGGCGATGCGGAGCGGCGGGCAACCCCAGGCGATGCAGAGCGGCGGGCAACCCCAGGCGATGCAGAGCGGCGGGCAACCCCAGGCGATGCAGAGCGGCGGGCAACCCCAGGCGATGCAGAGCGGCGGGCAACCCCAGGCGATGCAGAGCGGCGGGCAACCCCAGGCGATGCAGAGGCATCCTTGGGCGAAGCGAGGCTGGCATCCTTGGGCGAAGCGAGGCTGGCATCCTTGGGCGAAGCGAGGCTGGCATCCTTGGGCGAAGCGAGGCTGGCATCCTTGGGCGAAGCGAGGCTGGCATCCTTGGGCGAAGCGAGGCTGGCATCCTTGGGCGAAGCGAGGCTGGCATCCTTGGGCGAAGCGAGGCTGGCAGTCAGGACAAGCTGGGGTGCGGGTGTTGGCCCTCTTTTCGGCCACTGCAGCCGGGAGGTTCTTCCCCGTGCTTCCCTCAGCAGCCTATGCAAGGGCTGCTGAGGACCGCCAGCATCTAGTCCTGGCCCTTGTGGTGCAGGGAGAGGCAGCTCCTGCTCCTCTCCCCCTGATGGAGGTGGAGGCAGAGGAAGCTCCAGCTCCTCTCCTCGTGATGGTGGGGGAAGTGATACCAGCAGGCATTCACCCTCTGCTGGTGGGGAAGTGATACCAGCAGGCATTCACCCTCTGCTGGTGGGGGAAGTGATACCAGCAGGCATTCACCCTCTGCTGGTGGACAGGGACCCAGCAGGCATTCACCCTCTGCTGGTGGACAGGGACCCAGCAGGCATTCACCCTCTGCTGGTGGACAGGGGCCCAGCAGGCATTCACCCTCTGCTGGTGGGGGAAGTGATACCAGCAGGCATTCACCCCTCTGCTGGTGGGGGAAGTGATACCAGCAGGCATTCACCCTCTGCTGGTGGGGACAGGGACCCAGCAGGCATTCACCCTCTGCTGGTGGACAGGGACCCAGCATGCATTCACCCTCTGCTGGTGGACGAGGCAGAGGCAGCTGGTGGCTGCTCTGCATCCACCCGGTGGAGGTGGCGGAGGCAGAGGCAGCTCCTGCTGCTCTACTCCTGCCGGTGGAGGTGGCGGAGGCATTTAGAGCAGCTCCTGCTGCTCTGCGCCTGCCGGTGGAGGTGGCGGAGGCAGAGGCAGCTCCTGCTGCTCTGCTGCCTGCCGGTGGAGGGAGGCAGGCTGGAGGCAGAGAGGCAGCTCCTGCTGCTCTGCTCCTGCCGGTGGAGGTGGCGGAGGCAGAGGCAGCTCCTGCTGCTCTGCTCCTGCCGATGGAGGTGGCAGAGGCAGAGGCAGCTCCTGCTGCTCTGCCCCTGCCGGTGGAGGTGGAGGAGGCAGAGGCAGCTCCTGCTGCTCTGCTCCTGCCGGTGGAGGTGGCGGAGGCAGAGGCAGCTCCTGCTGCTCTGCTCCTGCCGGTGGAGGTGGCGGAGGCAGAGGCAGCTGCTGCTGCTCTGCTCCTGCCGGTGGAGGTGGCGGAGGCAGAGGCAGCTCCTGCTGCTCTGCTCCTGCCCATGGAGGTGGGAGCGGCGTGTAGTCTCCTGGTGGTGGAGGTGGGAGCGGTGTGTAGTCTCCCCTTGATACAGGGGACTGGTGCGGCTCTCCCTCACTTGCAGGGACTGTTGCGGCTCTCCCTCCCTTGCAGGAGACTGGTGCGGCTGTGGAGACAGCGGTGGGACCTCTGCCTTCCTCTTCCCCTTTCCCCTTCTCTGCCACCTCCTCACCTTCCTCTCCTGCGGCAGTTCCTCCTCTCCTTCCTGGTAGGGGCAGCGCACCACCGGGTGCCCAAACTCCCCACAGGCAAGGCACCAGCCCTGGTCCTCCAGACCACCGAGGAACTCCTCCAGGTCCTGGCAGCCATCTCTCCAGTCCCAGCCTTCCATGTTTTTTTTTTTTTTTTTGTTGTTGCTGTTTTTTTTTTTTTTTTTTTTTTTTTTGACAAAACACCTCTCCTGGTCTGACGCTTGGAGGCGCTGTTATCCCACGCAGGACACCACGTGTCACAGAGACGGCCGAAGTGGGCGGCGTCAGAACCAGGAAAGGTAATGAAATATACAAAACACAGGACGGATGAAATGAAATGATGAAGACGCCTGTTGGCGCCGGTTTATTACAAAATAAAAGGTTTAACAAACACGAAAAACACAGGACACGGCACTCTACGCCAAAATAAATAGACAAACGAAAACAGACTAAACTTAACACAACGGTGCACGGACAGACACTGACAAACACGGTGAGCAGATACTTTTGTTGTTATTATTATTACTACTACTACTACTAAATTTCCTCCGTCTCCAATCCCGTTCTCCGCTCACCGAACACCCAACAACCAGTATGTGACAACGTGCATCTATATATACTATTGTGCTGGGATTCAATTACCAATTAATTATTCACTTAAATCCCAGCACGTGAATTAATAAAGTGCAATTCCCCGTGCTCACATATTACTACATTTTACTTGCACGTGAAGTGCTGTGCAATCCTCGTGCCTAAATACACATATACATTTTTAAACACTCGTGTTACAGACCCGTTTATATCCCGTGTACCAATGTCTATACACCAACATTTAAACACACCACACGCAACACATAACAGATAATACACAGGGGCGGGCACTTTGTTACAAAGTCACATAATTAGTTGAATGTAGTCCACCTGTGTGCAATTAAGGGGTTTAGGTTAAATACACCTGTTTCTGGGAGGTCCCACAGTTCTTTAGTACATTTCCTAACAAAAACTACATCATGAAGACGAAGGAACATTCAAAGCAAATCCGTAATAGGGTTTTTTAAAAGCACCAGTCGGGGCATTGAATATCCCCCGGAGCACAGTAAAGTCCATTATTAAGAAATGGAGAGAATATCACAACTGTGAATCTGTTTAAAACAGGCCGTCTTCAAAAACCGAGTATCCGGGTGAGAAGGACACTAGTCAGGGAGGCCACGAAGAGGCCTATGGCAACTCTAAAGGAGTTACAGTCTCCCATGGCTGAGCTGGGAGACACTGGCATATGGTAACAATAGCCTGGGTGCTTCACAAAACTGGCCTTTATGGAAGAGTGGCAAAAAGAAGGCCAATGTTGAAAAAAACTCACATCAAATCTTGGCTAGAGTTTAGCAGAAGGCATGTGGGAGACTCTGATGCAAGTGGAAGAAGATTCTATGGTCTGATGAGACCAAAATAGAGCTTTTTGGCCTCAACGCTAAGTGCTATGTTTGGCGCAAGCCTAACACCGCAGATCATCCTGAGAAGACCATCCGTACCGTGAAGCATGATGGTGGCAGCATCATGCTATGGGGATGCTTCTCTGCGTCAGTGCCTAGAAAGCTCATGAAGGTAGAAGGCAAAATGGATGCAGCAAAGTACAGAGAAATCCTGGAGGAAAACCTGCTGAAGTCTGCAAGAGACCTGGGACTTAGGAGACGATTAATCTTCCAGCAGGACAATTACCCCAAACATACAACCATGTATGTCTGAACATGAATGTACGAACATGTTTGTCTGTATAGTCTGTTTTGTCTCGTTTGTTTTGGCGAATGTGCTGTGTCCTGTGTTTTTGTTGTTGCAACTTCTTTATTTTCTGTTGTGTTTATTAAATACTGAGTGAGACCATTCGCTCAGCTCCACCTCTCTTGTTGTTTATTTCCTGTTTCTGGTCTGACGTCACCCACTCCGGCTGTCTTTGTGACATTAATCTAGAACAATTTGTAGATTTTATTTTTCACTTTGACATTATGGACTTTTTTGTGTTGATCAGTGGCAAAAACTCCTAATTAAATCCATTTTGATTCCATGTTGTAACACAATAAAATGTGGAAAAGTCTAAGAGGGGTGAATAATTTGGAGAGCCACTGTACACAACAACAAATGTAAGTGTAAAATAACAGTCACCATGGCAGCGTGTGCGACTGTTTTGTTTTGTTTTTATAAACAGCTCACCGAGTAGGCCGGCTGAAAACAAGCTGGCAGATTCAACTCAACAGAGGGACACAGCAGAGCTGGGTCACGGTAAGAACATAAGAACATAAGAAAGTTTACAAACGAGAGGAGGCCATTCGGCCCATCTTGCTCGTTTGGTTGTTAGTAGCTTATTGATCCCAAAATCTCATCAAGCAGCTTCTTGAAGGATCCCAGGGTGTCAGCTTCAACAACATTACTGGGGAGTTGATTCCAGACCCTCACAATTCTCTGTGTAAAAAAGTGCCTCCTATTTTCTGTTCTGAATGCCCCTTTGTCTAATCTCCATTTGTGACCCCTGGTCCTTGTTTCTTTTTTCAGGCTGAAAAAGTCCCTTGGGTCGACACTGTCAATACCTTTTAGAATTTTGAATGCTTGAATTAGGTCGCCACGTAGTCTTCTTTGTTCAAGACTGAACAGATTCGATTCTTTTAGCCTGTCTGCATATGACATGCCTTTTAAGCCCGGAATAATTCTGGTCGCTCTTCTTTGCATTCTTTCTAGAGCAGCAATATCTTTTTTATAGCGAGGTGACCAGAACTGCACACAATATTCAAGATGAGGTCTTACTAGTTCATTGTACACTTTTAACATTACTTCCCTTGATTTAAATTCAACACTTTTCACAATATATCCGAGCATCTTGTTAGCCTTTTTTATAGCTTCCCCACATTGTCTAGATGAAGACATTTCTGAGTCAACAAAAACTCCTAGGTCTTTTTCATAGATTCCTTCTCCAATTTCAATATCTCCCATATGATATTTATAATGTACATTTTTATTTCCTGCATGCAGTACCTTACACTTTTCTCTATTAAATGTCATTTGCCATGTGTCTGCCCAGTTCTGAATCTTGTCTAGATCATTTTGAATGACCTTTGCTGCTGCAACAGTGTTTGCCACTCCTCCTATTTTTGTGTCGTCTGCAAATTTAACAAGTTTGCTTACTATACCAGAATCTAAATCATTAATGTAGATTAGGAATAGCAGAGGACCTAATACTGATCCCTGTGGTACACCACTGGTTACCACACTCCATTCTGAGGTTTTTCCTCTAATCAGTACTTTCTGTTTTCTACATGTTAACCACTCCCTAATCCATGTACATGTGTTTCCTTGAATCCCAACTGCGTTCAGTTTGAGAATTAATCTTTTGTGCTGGACTTTGTCAAAAGCTTTCTGGAAATCTAAATAAACCATGTCATATGCTTTGCAATTATCCATTATCGATGTTGCATCCTCAAAAAAATCAAGCAAGTTAGTTAGGCACGATCTCCCTTTCCTAAAACCATGTTGACTGTCTCCCAGTACCCTGTTACCATATAGGTAATTTTCCATTTTGGATCTTATTATAGTTTCCATAAGTTTGCATATAATAGAAGTCAGGCTTACTGGTCTGTAGTTACCTGGTTCAGTTTTGTTTCCCTTTTTGTGGATCGGTATTACGTTTGCAATTTTCCAGTCTGTCGGTACCACCCCTGTGTCAAGAGACTGCTGCATGATCTTGGTTAGCGGTTTGTAAATTACTTCTTTCATTTCTTTGAGTACTACTGGGAGGATCTCATCCGGCCCAAGGGATTTGTTTATTTTAAGAGCTCCTAGTCCCTTTAACACTTCTGCCTCAGTTATGCTAAAGTTATTTAAAACTGGACAGGAACTGGATGACATGTGGGGCATGTTGTCAGTATCTTCCTTTGTAAAAACTTGTGAAAAGTAATCATTTAACATATTTGCTATTTTTTTTTTCTTCCTCTACGATTTTGCCATTTGTATCTCTTAAACATTTAATCTCCTCTTTGAATGTTCTCTTGCTGTTGTAATATTGGAAAAACATTTTGGAATTGGTTTTAGTTCCCTTAGCAATGTTTATTTCTATTTCTCTCTTGGCCTTTCTAACTTACTTTTTGACTTGCGTTTGCAGTTCTGTGTACTCTTTCTGCGTACTTTCTTTTTGGTCCTTTTTTAATGCTCTATAAAGTGCCTTTTTTCGCTGAATATTTTTTTTAATTGATCTATTAAACCATTTTGGCAATTTAGTTTTACATTTAGATTTGTCTACTTTAGGGATATAATTGTTTTGCTTAATTGTTTTGGTAGAGGAGTCACGCCGCTACTTTTCTTTAAACTGCAGGGCAGTAAAGAAAAACAGATATACTGTATACAACAGCAATTGCAGATGTAAAATAACAGTCACCACGGCAGCGTGTGCAACTGTTTTGTTTTGTTTTTATAAACAGCGTGCTGAGTAGGCGGGCTGAAAACAGCTGGTGGATTCAACTCAACAGCGGTACACAGCAGAGGTGGGTTCCTGTGGAAGAATCTCACTTATTATTACCTATTTCTAACTGCACGGCAGTAAAGAAACGAATACACATACATTCAGGTGGGCTGAAGAAGCCGGAGTATGCAACACAACAACGGGGCGCAGCAGAGCTGGATACCTGTAGAAATCATACAACATTTTCTCTTTAAACTGCAAGACAGTGAAGAAAACACATATACACATACACATTTAAAAACAGCATGCCAAGTTGGCGGCTGAGGCAGTCCAGCAGAGTCAACTTTACAGTGGAACAAGGCAGAGCCGGGGTCTGATGGAGGATCACACATCTCTTTCTTTTAAACTGCAATAGCAGAGGAAACACAAAACAGTGAGCGCTGTGAGGTTTAAGCAGACTACAATCGCAAAGCGATGCAAGCTGTTCCACAGAAAAGAGTAAACACAGCGTAGTGGCTGGACAGGGGTGTCTAGCCTGAACTATGTACAGTCACATGACCGGGGCAGCGCACAGCCTACAGCGGAGTGGAGCACCGTCTACAGGCAGAGGCAAAGACGCACTGTTGAGCTAGGTCTGAAGCAGTGGCCAAGCACTGTGTGCACTGCGTGCACCGTGTGACCCAAGTGCCGTGCGCAGAGTACTGTGCACTATATGCAACGTGTACCGTGCAGCATTGCGTTTCCACACTAGCACCAGATACCTTGTGCACCAAACACAATTTGCACCGCATGCGCGAGTGCCGTGCAGCACTGGTTCTAATGCGCACCGAGTCCCGTGTGCACCGAGCACTGGGCACCGAGTACCGTGCAGCACCAGACTGCGTGGTCACACACCTGAGCAGCGCATAGCGTACAACAGGGGGACAGGGCTGAAGCCGCGGCGGGGGATTGACTTTTACAACACAGTAATACAAAAACAGTTTTTAAATACAAAAACAGTAAAATATTACAGTACAGATGGGGGAGAGCACACTGTCTATTTGATTATAATACCTACAGACATGGTGAAGGCCAATGCAGCCCGGGTACGTCTCAACTCGACAACGAGGAAGCCTTAGTGAGTATACGGCTGGACTGGCTGTAAGCATGGGACGTGCAGCTACAATCAAAACAAGGCCCGACCTGCTGCATTCTGCCTCACTACTGAAGAAAGTAGTTTAATTGGTATAGTTTGAAGAGTATCTATTTCGGTATTATCTTTAATTGTTGTGACCAGGATAATGTAAGATGTGACAGCATGATATTGGTGCTAAAACCTAAGCCTGCTGTGGCTCCAAGACAGAGGATAAAATACAAATACATTTCAAAGCTGCTGGTGTTGCAGTGGTAGTAACATACATTCCTAATTTAAATACAAAAATGTATAGGAAACAAAAAAGGCATGATTTGGGACATATTTCGGTTTCATGAGTGGTACATTTTCTTGTGCGGCCCTCCGGAAATTGGCCCTCCATCACCAAAACTTTGGGAAACCCTGCCCTAAAGGATCCTAACATTATTATAAATGTGCTTTTATGTAATTAATCATTTGACATTTCATGTTTTTCTTGGAGAACTAAGATTCTGTGAGCAGCTTGCTACTGTAATCCCAGACTCCCATGTGTACTACAGAAGAGGCTTAGCACTGATGAGAGCACCGTGTAATATTTTTTTTTTTTTTTTTTGGTTCCTGGGCAGTAAGTGTTATTTCCTAATTGCTTATGCCTCAAAAGTATAGAAAATGGCTATTATTCCCCACAAACTTTGCTTTTGTGACCAGGACAGTGATATTTTGAAATGTACCTATTTTCTAGAACATTCCAGATAGATTCAGTGCTGAGTAAACTTGGAGTAACTTCTAGAACTTTCTAGAACTTTCCAGTAATATAAATAGTAGTATAAATACAGGGGCCTTAAGCCCACCAGTTCAGTTTAGTTCCAGCTGCCTAAGTGGATACATATCTGCATTTTTCTGAGATGGCATCAAGAGGCTGCAATGGTGGCATTCCTGATGGGTCTCCAAGGCGGTTTTACTAAGTTTCCATGCTATCTTTGCCTTTGGGACAGCAGGGACACCAAGGCGCACTACCACAGGCGGGACTGGCCACAGCGGACCGAGTTCTCTGTGGGGAGGAACAGCGTCAAGTGGGAGCCACTGGTGGACCCCTGGAAGGTGCTGATGCCACCACTGCACATCAAATTGGGCCTTATGAAACAATTTGTCAAAGCTCTAGATAAGGAGTCGGCAGCCTTCAAGTACCTTCAAGACTTCTTCCCTAAGCTGTCTGAGGCAAAGGTCAAAGCCGGTGTCTTTGTCGGACCACAGATAAAGAAGATCCTGGAGTGTAATGAATTCCCCAAGAAGCTCACTAGTAAGGAGAAAGCGGCTTGGAACAGCTTTGTCGCAGTGGTTCGGGGCTTCCTGGGCAATCACAAGGCTGAAAACTATGTGGAGCTGATTGAGACTCTGGTGAGGAACTACAGCACAATGGGCTGTAGGATGTCCCTCAAAGTCCATATCCTTGATGCTCATCTTGATAATTTCAAGGAGAACATGGGAGCGTACTCGGAGGTGCAAGTCGAGCACTTCCACCAGGATATACTGGACTTTGAACGCCGCTACCAAACAGTATAACGAGAACATGGCGGGAGACTACATTTAGGGGCTGATTCGTGAAAGTGATTTACAGTATAATCGTAAATCCCGAAAAACTACTCACTTCTAAATCTTTTGTAGTCATTTTTGTATTACTTTAGTATAAATACATGTTAATTTGGATTCATATGTTGTTTTTTTCTGACTTTATGTGAACGGAAAGACTGTTTTCTCATTGGAAATAGGTAAATTTCAAAATATCACTGTCCTGGTCACAAAAGCAAAGTTTGTGGGAGAAATAGCCATTTTCTATACTTTTGAGGCATAAGCAATTAGGAAATAACACTTACTACCCAGGAACAAAAATTGTGTTACATAGTGGAGTCATCCCACAGTGTATAGCCAGAAGTTTTCTGTCTCTCATGGTTATTAATCAAGTATCCTTCACATTTTCTGTTTTGTTTTCTGCAAGAAAGCTGTTACAGTTCTAAAGATGCTTTTTAAAAGTAAAAAAATGGAGCTGCTCAACAGTCTTGTACATTTTTAGATAGCTAGATAGATAGCTAGATAGATAGACAGCTAGATAAACAGCTGGACAGATAGCTAGATAGACAAATAGCTAGATAGATACATAGATATAAAAACTAGGTTGTTGAAAATATTAAAAACTGTTTCCTATGGAAAAAAAAAAACAAAACACCATTTGAGCAAAAACTCAATTTCATTTTCGACTAACATGTATATTAACCTTCTATTGCTGCAAGTAGAACCAGGACCATTGGTTCACTACAAAAAAAGCTTGTTTGTTTTTTGGGGGTTTTTTTGGAAACAAAATCGACTATAGAATTCAAGTTCACATCAGGATAAACAATGGAAAATGTATAACATTTGGCTATGGTTTCAGACACCAAAGCTCTCTTTAAATTGATTGATATTGCATTCTTAACATGCTATGTGTTGCAATATAACTTTTTGTGGATGTAGTGTTTATGGTCCTGTTATAAACTCCAAGATACTGTATTTGGCAGCAATAACAATAGTGCCAGTACTATTCCTTTTCTTTCACATTAGAGGTTTCCTTAACTCTAATGAAATAGATGGGCTTGTTCTTAGCCATCTATCTGATGGACAAACTGGTCACTTTAAAGTGAGTAGTGTTCGTCTTCACAAGGAAATTAAGGTAGGGTTCGGAATGGGTTTATTATTGACTTAGCTCATGCTTTAGTAGAAGTAACGTGTGGGACCATTGTGTGCTTAACTTTACTTGAAAATAGGGCAAACACACACATTAACCCTTAGACTGCATGAAAAGTCAGTACTACAGCTTCAGTTTTTTTAAATGTGTACATGTGTCTTGTAATTAGGTTGTTTTCACGTGGTATACTAAGAGTGATATAGACCTGTAACAATGCTCACCATTACTGAACCATTGCCTTTGTTCCCGTTATCTCATCAATTGCTTGACTCTTACCTGTGTGGATTGAACAAAACCTAAACATGGGTTTTGAGTAGCTGCTGATCCCACACAACCATGTATTTCTTCCCTTCCCTATTGTAACTAGGGTGTAGCAAATCTCCAGTGATTTTGCCATTGGAAATAAATAACTTGTGGTGTATGAGCAGATTCAGATGACTTAGTTAATCTTCTAAAAACAGCTTCACTTGAAACCATGTATAATTTTGTATGTCTTCACTTCCTGGGGCATGATTGCCCATTTAATTTAAATACTGCCAATTGTTTAAATAATAGAATGATCCAGCTCAGCTGGTGCTTATATTTAACTGACAGTAAGCGAAGTATTGTGCTACAAGATACTGTAAAGCCATACATAGTTGGAGAATCACACCCATGAAACCTATTTTGCTCCAGAAATGTTAGTGACCTGTTACAATATATGAAGTATGTGTTGGTAGTGGAATTTGATATTCGTGCAGAAAATGTTTGCGTTTTCTTTTTTCATACATGAAAAATGCATAATAAAAGGTTTGTAAATATTTACTAGTATTATACTGTCTTATAACTGTAATAAAAAGGTCAGCTTTACAGATGTGGTGCTTTCATAAAAATAAAACATGTATTCACATTTCTTTGAATTTCTAAATGTTGTAGATCTTTAACACCTAATTTAATTAATGGTCTTTATTTTGGGATCTTTCTAATTGGATAACAACATGCCAAAGTGAACTGCTATTCATGTAAACTTTAGGACCCCACTTTCAAGTTAAAGAAGTACCAAACCAACTGATATTTTTAAGCAAATAAAAAATTATTTATTTTGGCTTTTTTTTCCTTCTGAACTGTAAGTTGATGTTATGTAACACAATCTTACTTGTTATATTAAACTTATTTGCATCTTATTGTGTACATTTCTTTCTTCAATGTAAAAACAAAACAAAGTTATATTTTTGAGGAGTGTAAAATTGGTCCCATTCCACACAATAGCTGAAGTATCTCATTGGGGGAAACAATTTTTTTTTTTTTTTTTTTTTTTTAATGCAAGTTAAGTACTGATGTAACAATAAACTAATTTTAATTTAAAAGGCAGCCATGTTGTTGACAGGCTTCAAATAGCAAACAGTAAACCAGTATTCTACAAAGTTAAGCATCAAAGTGAAGTTTCTATTACAACCACAGTATGGAGTTTTGTTCAATTCAGTCATCACCACCCCATCAAATTTGATTAATGCAGTAGTGGAACATGTAAAGGCATAAAAGTATCATTGCATTGATCCAAACGGGAGACTCGAGTCTAAGCACACAGTCGTCATCGGTCAGAAACGGCAATCAACAAAGACTGCAGCATTGGCTTAAGAGGTAAATCCATTTTGGTTCCACAGTCAAATAAAATAGGGACAGTATTTTCTACATATTTACCTGTTTTACTGGAAAGCAGCAATACAAACATTGGCAATAGTGTTAGCAAATATTGATCAGCCCACGAGTATAAATACTTCAGCAAATATTATTGAAATAAATCTGTTCAGTCCCATTTGTTAAATTCATTTTCTGAATAAAATATATCCATAACTGGTTCTTCATTAAAAGATAAGGCAACTAAAGCAGACGAGGCAGGTACAGAAAAAAGTCAGGTAAGCATATGTTTTAACATCGAGAACCAGCACTTAAGACTTGAAATAATGGTTCATGTAAAAGGTCTTCTCAGACATCGAGGGAGGTGGTGACAGAATTTGTTGGTGAAGATCAGGCATTATAAACCTGCAAGAAAGAAGGAGGGGGAGGGGGAGAGAAGTTAGCATGCATTTCCAAACATTCATCTAGGCTAGTTTTGTGGAAAGCAAATAACTTGTCAACACTGCTTCCAATTTAAATACCTGGACAAAATGGTAGACATTTTGACACCCTGGCTACAGCAAATGCTAAAACCTAACCTCATTTTTTAACAACCTGGCTATTATTTCTAAACCAATGGTTCAAAAATATACCTGGTAGGAATGCAAAAAACTACATTTTAACGTGGCAAGGCTGACTTTCTAGTGACAGCACAGACACCTCTGAAACAGCCCTTTAAAGATGAACTGGGGGATCCAAGTTAGCTGCAGTTTTACAGTAATCTAATGAAGAGGATTGCATTTGCATACCACTAACCGATTCAGTCACTTGTCTGCAACAGTTCTGATATGCAAATTACTTCGCCTTAGGGAAAAACAATACTGTGTGGAAACTGAGATGGACATACGCAGTTCCTTTTTTTTTTTTTTTTTTTTTTTTTTTTAAATCATGGTATTTATGCTGTTTGTAAATAATCTTAAAGCCCTTACCAGTTAAATAAAAAGCCGAGTATTTGAGCTACAAAAACGAGCACACTTTAGGCGGTCTGAATGGGTTTGTGCTGGAAGACACCCCTGTCAGCAAAGGGTCCTGGTTGGCATTCTGTAAGCAAAACTGTTGCAGTTCAGCGGCGGCCTTGGACACCTGACGGAGAGAAAGGGAATATGGAGTATTCAGAAACTTCTATATAGCTGGAACTGTCCGCTGCATCGTGGCACCGTATTAAAAAAAAAAAGTGGCATTCGAAAACCGGACCTTTTTTGTAACTATTGAATTTTTAGCAGCTTGTTCACCGTTGACACACAAAACTGTTCTGGTTGGGGGAGAATGTCTCACTAAAAGGATGGTTATTAAGATGAGGGAAGCCTAAAAGATAAAATAAAATAAAAAAAAAAAACGCCCAAACGCACTTAATAGGAAAACTCCGGAAACGCGCTGCATTCTATTAACATACCAGATTGCTGCACCTAAGAACAACTAACAGGAATTAGACAATTCACCGAAGAAAGATTGAGCACGACATATGTATTCACTGGTTTGTTTAGCTTAGTCTCACTGTCGAATACAGTCAACTTAAAAACATAAAAAACAAAACAAAAACAAATGTAACTTTCGAAATCAGTGGTTTATATATATATATAGTAAGGTTCGTTTTACAAATATGTATTTTTATTTTATTTTACGCGGTATTATGGTTTAATTTGTACTAGACATGGAGCTGGAAAATACAATTTACTAAAGTCGACCACAAAGAACTATGGCAGCGGAAGCACCATAGTCCCCACACCCTGTAAATTCACTTCCAAACGTTCGCTTTTCTAACTTCAGCTTACCTTTACTCTGCTTATACTTGCTTCAAATCGCAACTGCTGCACGACTTTCTTCATTGTATTCACGGTTGATGATCCAGACATTTTGATTTCAAGGGCTTGGTTTTACTCCAGATAAAAAATACAGCCACAGCTTTTCTTGTTGTTTTACGATTCCAGCTACTCACGTTTCCGGTTGGGTTTAAAATTGTGTACTTATCTGCGACACCTGCTGGAGAAAACAGGAACTTTTACGAGAGAAGCGTAGGGATTCATATGACGTCACAATACACTACATTTTGGATTACAGAGATTATATACTGAACGCAGTTTTATTAGGATGAACTCCATGAGCTTTTGAAATCGAAATATTGATATATTAATATTATAATTACCTCAGTCATTTATATGTACTCAGTCATCTAGGCGTACTTCCATCTCATTACCTTGTCTTTAATATCAGAGTCCAGATACTGTATATGTACTTTGCCAATTACAGCTGTACTTAAATAACTGCTAACGACTGACTTTTAATTACACTTATTAGCAGTAGCAACTGAAGATGTTTCGTTTCTTTCCTTGAATTAAACACTTAAATTTGGAATGTGCAGACAACACTAGATGATAAGTTGCTGCCGTTTTCTATGGCAATCATTTAGAGATATCTTAAAATGCAATTCTATCTGTAAATTAAAAATCTCTATAATTGATTTACAGATAGCAAAATGTTTAGAGGTATCTGGAAATGATACAGCTATCTTATCATATGAAGAGATGTCTCTAAATGAATTTGAGATATCTCTAAAGGATCAATTGGCTTGTCATAGTTTTCTGATACCTTGTCACTTCTTGTGTCCACTGGTCTAGCTAACTACAGTTCGGATAATGTCAACTGCTGTACAGAATAGTTAAGAGGGTGCAATAATGTATCTGAGTTGGCATGGGTGTCCACAGTATTTATTCTGGGGGGGGGGTGACATGGTTTTGTATTGCATAATAATTTTTCTAAGCTCATTTACAAAAATAACAACTCAGACTTGAGCTAAAATGTGCCGCCATTAGGGCTCATTTTATAGCATTCTGAGACCAAAAAAGGTCAAAGGTCAAACTTCAGGGTAATGCATTTTAACAAGACCAATATCTATTTACGTATTTGTTCTTAACCAATTTTTTTGTCTGAAAAAGATAACTGTACATTAAATTTTGTTTTGTGTACTTTAGCAAAGACATACCTCATTTTCTATTGCAAACAAATCTTAGAAAAACCCCCTTTTTTTAAATGTATACATTTGTCTGCTTTCTTTAGCCTTCTATGGCATACAGAAAAAGAAATATGTTACCTTTCAATATTATAGCTTTAAAACATTTCTTTACATCTATTCTTTGAAAAAAAAGCATGTCTTCTGGCAAAGTATTAAGATTTAATGAATTATGTGCAGTAAAAAGCACTCGTGAGTAAGGGTCAGTCAGCACACAGATTTCCTACAAGAAAACAGTTTTTAGGAATTCAGAAATGTTCTCTATATCTATGTGCCTCATAGTTACTCTGTATTTTAGAACAATAGGTTATAGATCTAACCCTGGTTCCCTGAAAGAGAAGAGGACCGCTAAAAACAATACTTTTGGGATATACCTGCTTGTCAGGAATTTACTGAGCATTTTATATCAAAGCTGCTGATAGACCCCTTCGTGGAGTGACGTCCTCGGTCCCTCATCCCAAGGTAATAACTAATCACTGCACGGAGAGGTCAGTCTCTTTTGCATTGAACCCACGAATGCGAGTGATGCGACCTCACAAGGTTGGCGGTCATCTTCTCTTTCAGGGAACTGGGGTTACATCCATAACCTCATTCCATCATCATTCCCTTTCAATTTGAAGATGACCACCAAAACAATACTTTTGGGAAAGTAAACCAACTCCTTCACGAGGTAGAATGAGTGGACAGCATATGAGAGACATCTCACTACCGGCATCTAGTGTTGGTGGTGTGAGGGTGCAACCTCAAGAACCCTAGTGCCTATTGAAGGCATAGAGAGATCTACGACGTAGCCACACCTCTGGTAGAGTGTGTGGCCACCCTTCCAGGTGGGGGTAGGCCAACATTAGTATACACAGTCGAAACCGTGTCCACAATACAAAGGGACAGTTGCTGCTTAGGGCTTGACCTCAGGTCCTTTCACCATGGACATGACATTCTATCCACATAACCTCTCAATGCCCGAACAAGTTAGAGGGAATTCAATTTCCTATCTGACTCCTCCGCAAAGGAACGGGGATAGAAAGCCTCTAGTTCCACTGACTGATTCAAGTGAAAAGCTGTAATCACTTTAGGGAGGAAAGCAGGGTTCGTGTGCAACAATACCATCCTGAGGGAATCCAGCTGAAGACCCAAGTAGCCCGTACTCTGCACTCTGGCTTTTTGCATCATTGAGAGTGAGACCCAGCCTTGACAGATGCTCCATCACAATCGTTGTGTGGGCCACAGCTCCGTCCTGGGGCTGGACACAAATCAACCAGTTTTCCAGGTAATTAATCACCCTGATCCCTTGGATTGCATCCATGCACTTTGAAAATGTGCGGGGGCTAAGGAGAGGCCGAATGGCTGCGCGGAAAACTCGAAGATGCTCCCCTGAAAGGTGAAGCAGAGATATTTCCTGTGCACTGGACGGATAGGAACGTGAAAATAAGCATCCATCAGGTCCACTGTTCTAAACCAGTCGCCCGGCCAGACTGGAGGTTGTGGCGATGTGTGACCATCTGAAACCTCCTCTCCCTCAAAAACTCTGTGACAGGGATGGTTAAGTGGTGACATCAGGCCAGATGCAGGAACAAAACACAAAGGCAAATTTTATATGTGCAGGGCTATTCTATTGCCCTGTTACGAACCGGTTGAGATGCCTCACATCTAGGATGGGGTGAAGGCCGCTGTCCTTTTTTGGCACCAAGAAGTATCTCGAGTAGAACTCCCTCTCTTTGAGAAATGTGTGCTATGAGACAAATAGCTTGTTTTTGAAGTAGTGTTTCTACCTCTTGTCTGAGAGCCAAGACCTGAAGAGGATCATCATGGATGTGACCATGATCCCTCAAAAGGGAGGAGGTCCCTAGTGGATTTGCAGTGCATAGCCGGTACCCCACCAAGGGGAGCTGCCAGCCACGAAGAAGGGGGAGGAGGTCCCAGGTGCAATTGCGTCAGTATTGCAGCTGGTGTTGTGCAAACGGGTAGGTCTGAGACAGCAAGCCTTCAGGGACCCTGCTGGGGCTGCTGAGGCTGGGGCAGAAGCTGGTTTGGAGGCTGCCTGGGGCAGTTCCGTTGGAACTGTCTCCCTGGGCACTGGCGCACTGGGGCCCCTCATATAGCATTTCCCCATCGTTGCTGAAGGCTCCTTGGATAAGCTTCCGCAGAGGCCCGGAGACGTTACCTAAGGTCGCCCTGTTGCACCGTAGGGATTGGAATAGTCCGGGTTACTGTAGTAAATGCTGGACGCCATCGCCTCCCCCTGCCCCATACCGGGGCATTGGAGGGGAGCATTGCAGTCACTTGTCGGGATGCCTCTCGTTCTTAGTGAGAGTGTTATAGGATCTCCTCTACCGCTGATCCAAAGGTATGGCCTGGGGAGATAGGCGCATCCAGTAAGGCGGACGTATCGGGCAGACGGTCTGGGCTCAAGGGCAGGAGGAGGGGGGAGATCTGGGATCCCGAGGCCAAAGACGGCTCTCCCAGGCTAGCTGCAAGGGTTTCACCTGTGTACTGCACCATTCTGTTCTGCAGGGTCTTTTTCTTGGATCTGGCAGAAATAGTACAGAACGTCCCATATACCAAAGTAGCTGTAAGCACCGAAGTAGTGAGGCTATGGAGCGAAGGGGCAGCCAGGCCACAGAGGGCGCCAATGTGCAGGGCTAAAAAAGCCTCGAAGGCGTTGAGGCATCGAGGCTCGGAGTCCTCGAGGCACAGAGGGTGTCAAAGCACAGAGGGACTGAGGCTCTGGTGGAAGTGCGGCACCAAAGGCGCCGATGCACAGGGCTCAAAAAGCATTTGAGGTGTTGAAGCACAGAGGCTTATAGTCCTCGAGGCACAGAGAATGCCAAAGTATTGAGGCACAGAGGCTATGGAGCACACAAGCATGAAGCCACCGATGTCGGGGAGCACTTGAACACCGAGGGTGCAGAGGCGCCGAGGCATCAAGGCTTTAGTACACGAGTGCGCCGAAGCACAGATGCACCGAGTGCGTCGAGGCCTAGACACTAGGGCAAAGCACCAAGGTACTGGGCTAAGTGTTTGTGTCTGGACTGCTTGCAGTCACACAACCAGGAACAGTGCGTAACTTGCAACAGTGTGGAATGTAGCCTACAGACAGTTGCAGTGCAGTCACGCAACCAATGCAGCACAAAGCTTGCAGTTGAGTGGAGCACATGGCCGGTACAGTGCTGTCACAGAGATGGCGGAAGTGGGTGGCGTCAGAACCAGGAAGGAATGAAATACACAAAGACAGAACAGATGAATGTGAAATGATGGATGCTTGCTTGTGCCGGTTTATTGTAAATAAAAAGGTTTAAACAAACACGAAAAAAACAGGACACGGCACTCTACGCCAAAACAAAAAGACAAACAAAACGGACTATACAGACAAACACAGTGCACGGACAGACACACTAACAAACACGGTGAGCAGATAAATAAATAAGTATTGTGCTGGTCCCACCAGCACGCAATAGCAATTGATATATACATTTTAAACACTCGTGTTACACAGACCCGTTTATATTCCGTGTACCAATGACTATACACCAACATTTAACACACCACACGCAACATATAATAGAAAATACACACAGGGGCGGCACTTCGTCACATATACCCCCCCCCCCTGTGCAAAGCACACATGGCCTCAATGGCCACCTCCCCCCTTAAAAGCCCAAAAGTCCCGCACAAAGTCCTGGGCCAGGACTGGAGGCTTCAAGGGGCCCACAGGTAAAGGCTGTCAGCAACAATGCTGACAGTGGGGTGGCATACTCCTGCCAGGGTAGTCCTGGCAGCGGAAAGGCTGCTTGGGGGGTGGTCTCCTGACCTCTCCCCTTCTTCAGAGCCGGCAGCTCCCCTTGGTGGGGCTCCGACCACAGTATTTCCAGCAGCAAAGAAGCTGCAGTGGGAGCAGGTCTCCTGACCTCCCCCACGATCTCCGGCAGTGAAGCTGCTGCTGGGGTTTGTGGTCTCCAGACCTCCTCCCCCTTCTTCGTGGCTGGCAGCTCCCCTTGGTGGGGTTCCGGCTACAGTACTTCCTGCTGCGATGTGGAGCAACAGGCAACCCCAGGCAATGCGGAGCAACAGGCAACCCCAGGCGATGCCTGGCAGGCATCCTTGGGCGAAACGAGGCAGGCATCCTTGGGCGAAGCAAGGCAGGCATCCTTGGGCGAAGCGAGGCAGGGAATCAGGACAAGCTGGGGTGCGGGTGTTGGCCCTCTTTTAGGCCACTGCGGCCGGGCGGTTCTTCCCCGTGCTTCTCTCAGCAGCCTATACAAGGGCTACTGAGGACCGCCAGCATCTAGTCCTGGTCCTTCTGGTGCAGGGAGAGGCAGCTCCTGCTCCTCTCCCCCTGATAGCGATGGAGGCAGAGGCAGCTGCAGATCCTTTCCTCGTGATGGTGGGGGAAGTGATACCAGCAGGTATTCACACTCTGCTGGTGGGGGAAGTGATACCAGCAAGCATTCATCCTCTGCTGGTGGAAAGGGACTCAGCAGGCATTCACCCTCTGCTGGTGGATGGAGACCCAACAGGCATTCACCCTCTGCTGGTGGAGGTGGCGGAAGCAGAGGCAGCTCCTGCTGCTCTGCGCCTGCCAGTGGAGGTGGCAGAGGCAGAGGCAGCTCCTGCTGCTCTGCGCCTGCCGGTGGAGGTGGCGGAGGCGTGTAGTCTCCTGGCAGTGGAGGTGGGAGCGGCATGTAGTCTCCTGGCGACGGAGGTGGGAGCGGCATGTAGTCTCCTGGCGATGGAGGTGGGAGCGGCATGTAGTCTACCCTTGTTACAGGGGACTGGTGGGGCTCTCCTTCTCTTGCATGGGACTGGTGCGGCTCTCCTTCTCTTGCAGGGGACTGGTTCGGCTCTTCCTCCTGCTCTGGAAACAGCGGTGGAACCTCTCCCTCTGGCGCTGGAGACAGCAGCAACGGCTCCTCTCCCTCTGCGCTGGAGATGGCTCCTCTCCCTCTGGCTCTGGAGGCGAAACCAGCAGGAAGTCTTCCTCTGCTGGTGGAGAAGGGAGAGGTGGACACTCTGCCTTACTCTTCCCCTTTCCCCTTCTCTGCCTCCTGTCCTGGGCCAGTTCCTCCTCTCCCTCTTGGTAGGGGCAGCGCACCGCTGGGTGCCCGAACTCCCCACAGACGAGGCACCAGCCTTGGTCCTCTAGACCACTGAGTAGCTCCTCCAGGTCCTGGCAGCCATCTCTCCAGTTCCAGCCTTCCATGTTTTATTATTTTTTATTTATTTATTTATTTATTTTCACACACCTCTCCTGGTCTGATGCTTGGAGGCGCTGTTAAATCCCAAGCAAGACACCACGTGTCACAGAGACGGCCGAAGTGGGCGGCGTCAGAACCAGGAAGGAATGAAATACACAAAGACAGAACAGATGAATGTGAAATGATGAGACGCTTGCTTGCACCGGTTTATTGTAAATAAAAAGGTTTAAACAAGCATGAAAAAAACAGGACACGGCACTCTACGCCAAAACAAAAAGACAAACAAAACAGACTATACAGACAAACACGGTGCACGGACAGACACACTAACAAACACGATGAGCAGATAAATAAACAAGTATCATGCTGGTCCCACCAGCACGCAATAGCAATTGATATTTACTCTCCTACTCTCTCTCCCATTCTCACCGAACACCCAACCGCGAGTGAGTAAAACGTGCATCTATATATACTTTTGTGCTGGGATTCAATTACTAATTAATTATTCACTTGAATCCCAGCATGTGAATTCATTATGTGCAACCTCATGCTCACATATTAACTACTTTAAATGTACGTGAAGTGATGTACAATCCCGTGCCTAAATACAAATATACATTTTAAACACTCGTGTTACACAGACCCGTTTATAGCCCGTGTACCAATGACTATACACCAACATTTAACACACCGCACGCAACATATAATAGAAAATACACACAGGGGCGGGCACTTTGTCACAAGCGCGTAACTTGCAGTTGAGTGGAGCACCTCAGATGGATCGTGCAGCACATGGCAGGTGCAGCGCGTAGCTTGCAGGGGGTGGAACAGCCTACATACCTGGAGAAGGGAGAAAAAAAAACACGCTTTTTAATTTTTTTTTTTTTATATTCCTACACTGCTTTATGGGTGAGTGGTTCAATGTACTATCCCAAGCATAATCAACAAGTACAGAGAAATATCATCTGTAACTAACAAAACCAGGAAGACCAAGATAATATCCTTAAGAAATAGAAAGAAGACGAGCGTTGAATTGACAACAGACCGGCAGAAGGCACAAGTGTCGTTGTCCATCACATCAACAGTATGAAGGTGTAGAGTCAGAGTGGGTCATAATACCATTCTGTGTATGAAAGTAACAGAACTGAAAAATACAGAGGGGGGTTCTTAAATCATTCTCTGTGTCTTCTTGGTTTCTGGTCAAAAACTTCCACTGACAAAGAATGCTTTTAGTCAAATAGCTTATCTTCTTGATTGCTGATTGACTTTTTAGGCACGGCAAGCCAGACAGTTCTGGGTTCTTTGATACCTAAGATAGGAACCAGTCCATCACATAAATTCATCCGACAGGAGGCGAAATAGCTGACCAATGGAGAGCAAGGGGCTGCGTCGGAACAAGAACAACCAATGAAAAACACTCCACATGGACTCAGGCACCAACTAAAATAGCCAAACTATCCAATCACATTACAAAAGTGTGAGCGCGACAGTCAAATAGGGCTCCCGACACGAAATCAAAGGTTCTGATACACAAACCAGTCTTTGAACTTTGACAATCTGGAGATCCAGCCTGCAACCAGCTGGAACAGAGATACCATTTTCAATGGAGCGCCATTTGTGCCAAAACTTTCCAGCCATTAATTTGTCAATTTGTTTGTCAATACATTTGTCAATTCCTCAATGGTCAATTTGTTTGTCAATTTGTTTGTCAATTCGTGAATTGGTCAATTTGTCCATAAATTTGTCAATTCATACAGTAATTCATAAACGTATTTGTTAATTCATCTAATAATTCATTAATTAATTTGTCAATACATTAATACGAAAGGCTGTACGGACCTGCAAATTTCCAATCAATCAGACAAATTTCCCAACAAACAGACAAACTTCCAACTATCAATCTCGTCGAAAACACTGCAACCTTTCTAGCCAATGGCAGCACACACTAATATCAATGAAAATCCAGCCTCACTCAAAACTTCTTCAGCTAATAATATTGCAGTTTATTAGAAGGATGTTTCCAAAGATGTTCTATTTAACAAGGTACTCGACTCTGTTGATTTTTAATGAAGACTTCTGTCTCACTGTGCGCAAAGCATTGTGGTATATAGAGAGTTAGGCAAAAAAATTCTATGGAGAGTCAATGGAGGCAATAGAAATGTTGCTGGTTTTCACTGGTTTTCGCCGGAACAAATTGGGGGGCGGATCTTTTTACAACGACCCCAAAAGTGCGGGTCGGGCAAACTTTTTTTTTTTTTCGTAGATTTTGAAAGTGCTTCATCTAAAACTTTCACGGGGGTTCCAGAAAACTTTTGCCGTTTTAATTCGTTTAATACTGTAATTATTATAAAAACGCTTTTTACGATAAAGACACGTGACAGTACAAGGCACCACGATATATATATATATATATATATATATATATATATATATATATATATATATATATCAAGTTAAACCAGCATTTTGTCGTCCGGTTGGTTAAGGTTTACCCGTACAACCATGGGTTGTGTATGGTTTGAACATGAAATATTATAAACAGGTACTTTACATATTTAAAACATGTTTTTTATAAATTTTTTGTCGTTCAAATATTATTATTATTATATTATTATTATTATTATTATTATTATTATTATTATTATTACGGTATTTAATAATATAATAATTAATTTATTTAAAAAAATACATTTTGAAACATGTTACATTTGTGGAATCTTTAGAAACTAAATTCTTTTTTAAGCTTTAAATCGGATTTTAACTTGAAACCTTTCCGAGAAACTGCTGAGGCTATTGTTAACATTTCATTGCTTTCCATGAAGGAAAACTACAAATATTTTACTCATCTTCTTACAGGATGTGTTGCTAATGTTAATAATAATAATAATAATAATAATAATAATAATAATAATAATAATAATAATAATAATAATAATAATAATAATATAAAATAATAGTTTTCTATATCTCAATCTACATTTTTTGTAGTATTCTACATCCACTTCCCATATCCATATAAACACACCCGCTCGCACACTGAGCAATATAACAAACCTCAAAGATTATTTCACCCCTTGTGTACAGTGGTTATGTCACATGCATGAAGACTGTTTCTTTGGAATGCAGTTCTGTGCCACGCCTCTTTACATGGATCCACTGCACAGTATATCACAGTTCACTTCTCATTCTGATTATGATAGTCTTTGATTGATTTCTCACCACCCTGAATATTTAGTTGGTAGAGCTTCACGTTTTCTACATCCCAGAAGAACAATGTAATTAAAAGTTTAAAAGAATCCTTACAGATGCTATTGATACTTTCATTTCTGTTGGTTTTATATGGTAAGTACTACAGGCATAGATAACTGCTTTTTATTTTACACAAGTTATTTACGCAAGTTGCTTAGGGATAAGATGTCAAACAGTCTGTAAAGTCAATATTACTACAGCAAGTAAATAATGCTGTGTTAAACTAAAAAATTGCATATCCTTAGGTAAACAATCCATCACTGCTAAGGCTTCCTTATTAAACTCAAACATGACATCTGGACTTGCTGCATTTTTGGTAGTGCATTTACAAAGTAGGGTGATTAAGCTCTGTTAAATAGAATTACTAACGCTTTCATAAATGTTTTAGAGAAATTGGCAACCAAAACCTGGGGAAAACAAAACTTGAGATTTCTTAAGGATGAAGGGAACACAGTTTCTTAAAGTGGTTGTAGTTAACAGTATACCATAACTTACATGTATACACTTCCATTAACTACATGCTCCTCAAATGTGCAGTTTTGAAAGAAACACATGTTATAGCAAATATTTATTCCCTCTTTAAAACATGATAGCTGGTTGTATGTTAGGATAAAGAAAGTTCTCACTTTCCCTGCCTTATTCTCAGAAAATCTGTTACATTTCATGTCAGCAGTGTCTTCTGTGTCAAGGTGTGTCAGTCCATAGGGAAAGGAGTCATTGAAAAGATGGGGACAATTTCACCTCCAGGTAACATGACCAAGGAAGTGCAACTCTATCTTAAAGCATGGCTTGCAAACAAAGATTTCATTAACACAGTGTAGTTCCAGATTCTCTAAAATAACAATACCTGTAACTGTATGTGTTTCTTTCAAAACTGCACACTTGTGACCTATATAGTGAATGGAAGTTCATGTTAGCTATAATCACTTGAAGTCATATCGTTCATATTAATGGAATTTTTATCTTGGATAGTTATGGTCCTGTGCCAATCATTTCAGCTATGTTGTTTCTATGGAGATCAGCCAAAAAAAAAAAACGTATTCATAACTTACTCTGCATTGCACACTGAGATTCTGTAATGTACCATTTTATATTAAATGTGTCCCTCTGATTCCACCTTTGCCCTCCTATATGTTAGCAATAACACTTGAAAGGGACCATGTGCCTTTAACACACCTATACAATATATTGCACAAACTGCAGTACAGCTCGGAGTGTTACAGCCCATATAGCCTATAAAAAGACTAAGAAATGTGAATTAGGTCTTGAGATACAACCAATAAGGCGGTGCTGTAATTTCTAAATGAATCTTGGCCAATCAAAGTGTATGATTTTTTCAAGCCATGTTCTAAAGTAGAGAATGATCTGCTTTGATGTACATTATTTATATACATAAATCCCACAAATCATTATTAAATTGGCTGAGTATATAGTATTGAAGTGTAAAGATCAAACATGAAAGTGCTTATCACTTGCTGACAAGTTTATTCTTGGTTTTCTAGGTTCTGTCCTGATCTGAGTTTAAAAACACTGCGAGATCAGATTGGAGAACGTCTGGGGGGAAGATGCAGTGACTGAAAGATTTGCTTTTTTAAAATGTGTGGGTAGGAGTTTGGCCTTGCTGAGTACTGGCTCTCATTGGTAAGATATACACATTGCATGCTTGTATCTCACGTGTGGGACGTGCAAAATAACATTTTAGGCAGATGTTAGTACCTGTAGAGTTCTGTCCACTTAGATCTTGTTTCCAATGTTGTGAGCAAGCTCAGGATTTAAATAATAATAAAAAGAGCCATTATGACTCCCTAAAGGCGTAGCTTCAGGTTGCATTTGCATGCTTTCTTTTCTGTGCTTTTGTGTGTGGGTGATATTTGCAATCATTATGAGTCTCATTGCAATGGTTGTGTTTAACGTATTATTGTTGCACATAAGTATGATGTTTTGAAGGAGCTCTCCAACAGCAGTTGCTAGATTCTGTTTTACCAGAGACATAGGCACCAAAAGCAGAATAGAAAAGTGTCTGGATAGTTGCAAGAGGCAGCACCATCTGGTGAAGAACTTCACTGCTACAAGTCAAGTTTTCTTTTCTATTACTGTTAATAACTGCACATGTTCACTAGATGGCGCTGACTCTTTCACTTTTACGTACTGCACACTTTTTCTGACCTTGCCGATGTTTGTATATCTATGTTAGTCTAAGGTGCAGTTTACAAAATAACCCCATTAAATAAAAAAATGCAGTAAGACTAGTACGTAGGGTTAACACTAATCCTAACCCTAACCCTAACCCTTCCCAATTATTCCCCCATGGAGCTGTGTGTATTCGTTTAATTCCTTGATTGATCAGTCCTCATGTTTTCTTTGTGGAATATGGGTAATGGCCAATGCATTCAGATATCTGTCAGTTTCTGATCACAGTGCCTCCATAATTCAGCTTCACTCAGACTGTCCTTTAGGAGGCATTGTAAAATGTAATGTGTCCCTGGTGAATAATCACCCTGCACTTCAGCACAACTTAAGAGATGGCCTCTATGACTCAGACTGTTTTTCAAGCAAATGGAAAGCACCAAGGAATCAATTTGATTAATTAAGTCAATTCAGGCTCTTGGCAACCCAATGAAAGGGCAGCAGACTGTGTGCTTGGTCCTGTTGTATTGCTGCTGCAGCGCAGCATTGACAGGCCTCGTGAAAAAGTGTGCTGTAGCTGTTCAGCTAAAAAACAGAACAATTTGTACCATATCCTTGCTGTCAGTGCATAACCAGATGCTAAGTACCTTTTAAATAATATTTTGTAATTAAAAGCCTATAACTTGGATTAGGTCTAGAAAATAAAGACACTGGGTGATCTCTGTGCAGGTATGCTGTGAAACACATACATTGTTACTGATTTTGAGGATGACAAAGGGTTTTGTGTAGTTTACATCAGAAACATTCCCAAAATGTCCTTATTCTGAGCTGTAAAGTTAACTGGACTGGGCACTGTTTGTGTCAAGTATTTACTTCCATCCTCTGTTTCAGGTCAAAGCAAAACAAGTAAGAGAACTGAAAGTGAAGTCTTTTGCACCACCTTATGTATGTTGTCTTATTTGGTTTTCTGTTTATTTGTCTTACTTAATGGAACGTTAAATGTACTGCTGTACAGTGCGAGATGTTACCTTCTCAGAGACGTGTAACATGGTTTGAAATGGGGTTGTTGCCCCCAGGATACCTTAAAAATGTGATGGGTCTACATGGATCCTGGAGCAATAACTGCAAATTCTGTTTTACTGTATACAGGGGCTTGACAAAAATATTGAAATTCCAACCATAAGACAGGGTCATCCTGGGCATTGTAAGAGAAATGTTATAGATAAAGTTTTGCTCAGCATGGAAAAGTACTGGCATCTTGCACTCCTATAATCTTGCTCACATAACCTTGTATGCTTTGCTTAAGATAAAGTTTTGCCTACATTGCAGCTGCAGCTGTGAGACAATGGATAATAGGATGAGCCAGACGTGTTTTTTTTTTTTTTAACTATACACACAAAACAGCCATTCTGTTGTTTGCTTGCTTAGCTAAATGTCACGTATGCACAGTTATAAATTGTTTCCCTTATATGCTAATATCTGAATCATCATTGGCTAACCCTCTGCCTTACTGACAGTTTTAAGGTATATAAGAAACTGATCCAACTCTGTATGTTAGAACACTACTCGATGATTATCTAGCACGCTGTGTGCTGAGAGTTTTCACAGTTTGCAAACTTAATAAATAAAGGCCTGTGTGTTTGGAACTCGCAGTCTCTCTTCCTTTATTAGAATTTCCACGACAGCATCCGTTGTCAATTTTGGCGTGACATTGTACAGTATTAATAATAATGAGACACATTGTTACTGAAATAAAAAAGGAGAAACAATTCCTAGATTAAGGGCTTGTTCCATTACAAAAGTAAATTTTTATATGTTTAAATAGCTAATTCCCTGTAGCTATATTATTTCCATTTGTTTAGCTGCACAACTCTTGAATCAATTCCAAAGTTAAAAAAATATTTTATTCTCAGATGGTTTGGCCGACACAAAGCATCAGATTCTCATCTTACTAATTTTAACTTTAATTGACCCTTTTTGAAAATAATTTTCAATTTCAGACTCCTCAGCCAGAACTGTATTTGCTACCAGGAGCAGAGAATGACACAAGTGTTTATTCAGTTTCACTCACGCCTGACAGACAGAACTTTAACAGCGATGACGCAGGTAAATAATTGGCAGCACTGAACTAATAACTTTTTAAATAAAAATCCTATGGTATTAATTAGTTTCAAGATATTCTATGTTCCTTCCTTAACAAGGCCAGCCCCTTATTAAGGTCTCAATAGGGCATTTTCACTGTATATAATAGAATTAGGCTGGCGTTGTGTTTTATATATTTACTAATGTTTTTATTACGCTTTCTGGCTTGCTGTTCTTTGCCTCCAGTGAAGGGATTTTGCACATGTGTCTAATCAATTTTCTTTAGGGAGAAATGCATCAAACAGGTAAGTGAATCCAAAACCAAAGGCAGGAGGAGGACTATCAGTCATTAATCCTGGTTTCTTTTTCCCTCGGGTTGGAACGGGAAACCAATCAGTGCTGTTGCTTCCCTTTTCAGATTAGGACCAGATGGAACTGTGAACAATATAGGAAATATTTTTCTTCAGTCCATTACAATTCTTACCTAAATGACATTGTGTTGCAGGAACTGCGTGAAATGTACCATTATCTTTGGGAAATACAATGAAATGCATTATAACAAATTATCTACACGTATTTAATTGCATATGTCCTATTAAAAAGTACCAGTACATCATTCTGTATAAAATTCACAATTTTAAGTCATATATATCTAAAAGTTATCAGAGCTATTACTATAGCCTTATTTTATTTTGGTAGAACAAGTTCTGTTTTTGTAATATTTACACTTGGTATCTGCAATCTGTCTCAAATCTTAGGAAAGTTGAGGAATCAGCACCTTTGACATACAATAACAAGAAATGAATAAATCAGGTATGGAATGATTAACTTAAAGATAACATGCATCACAAATCCAAGATGATACCGGTGTGGCTGTGGACTGGTAATACAACAATAGTGATAGTGATTGGTATCTACTGGCAGTGATTACCTGAACCAGCTTCACAGCAGCCCCAGATCAAAACTGCTTTCATTCAGCACTGCCCTTGACTGGGATTGAGCTGCTTAACATTACATGAAATTCTTCATATACCACTCAGCCACAACGCCCCAGAGTCTAGTCATCTAATTCATATTCCATGGCAGATGCACTCAGCCCAATACTCTGGAGTTTATTCATCTAAAATACTAAAATACTTGATGTTTGATTTTCATGACCTCAGGCCCTTTTATTAACTAATTAAATAGTTGTAGTATTTGGATCTGCCACCCAGTTGAATAGACTAGCTGTCTTTTAGGCCTCAGAAACACATCTAAACAATTGTCCTTCTATGAGCTTGCCATGTTGAGACACTTCCACTCGAGTTTTGTCACTGTAAAAATGCCTGTTGCTTAGCAAAAGACTGGAACCAAGAGTGCTGGATGCTTTAAGCTCAGGAGGAAGCATTATGTAAAAGATAATAACCTTGTCATTAAGATATTAAAAACAGATTTAAAAAAGGGAAGTCACACAGAAAAAAATATAGTGAAGTGCTGCACTTCTGTCAAAAGAAAATACTACTGTTCATAAAAGCACTTCTTAAAATGTATTAATCTCACCGAAAAAAACAAAAAAACAACTCCAACAAAAGGATCTGATGCTGTATGTCAGCAGCTTGTGTTTAACACTAACTACAGCTCTGGCCAAATGTTGTGCATAACCCTATAGAATTAACTAATTTTGCTTCATAAAGCTGAATGAAACCTGTTGAATAATGTTACATTAACATATTCAATTAATACTGCTTTGTAGTTTTCCATATACCTAACAAAAAACAGATTTTTTTTTTTTAAATGTGACATTTTGAAATCTAACATGAAATAATGTTTGGTACTACTACTATTATAGCTTCGGTATCATTTTGTAGTTTCTTTGATTACATGATGTTAAATAAAAGATCTAAATTATGTTCTTATAGTTTTTTTTAACGGGATGTCTCAGTCCTTAAATTCTAGCTGTCGCAAAACTTTTGGCCATAGCTGTATAGTATAACAGTGCTGAGTGCACTTAGGCAGGCTGTGTGTCAGTGTGTCTGGCTCTTTGATCTTTGAATACCAATAGCCCGACCCCAGACATTAACATGTCACTCTGTTCACTGCGATAGAATTTCTGAGTGGCCAGCATTGAAAGAGATCACCCATTCAGAATAAAAGACCAATGTAAACAGTGGGCATCAAAGCTAATGTGCTGTTATTTTTTAAGAGTGCCTCTGCTCCACCTGGAAGTCTTGTAAAAATGTTCACAAGTGCTTACTCTATAAAAATCTCTTGGGAGGCTGTGCTGTGTTTTGTTGCCTGGGATTCGCAGGTGGTCCAAATCCTGAAAGGGCTGGAGTTAACAGTTATGTGACGGGTAGTGCATGGCAACTGTAGTTAATGGAGATTTCACAATTCTTTTGAATTCAGTTACAGGTCAAAGAAAATCCACTGCCATTGCCCACTCCAGCACAGTATACCTCGTCCCCTACACCTCTCCTCCTGGCCATGACTTCACACAAGCCTAATGTCCCAGTATTTCTAACAGATAGTATTAATAAATATGTTAATTTTGATAACTTTAGGTCTTGTAACAACCCATAGCACACAACAAATGCGATTGAGACCTCTTTTTTTATCTCATTCTTTTCTCAGAGACAGAAATGAGAAGACATTAAGAAAAATTTGAAACATATTGTATGTCTCCTTGTGGCAATATTGCCCTGCCCCTGTGTGTATTTCAGTGTTATATGTTGCGTGTTCTGTGTTAATGTTGGTGTATAGTCATTGGTACACGGGATATAAATGGGTCTGTGGAACACAGGTTTGTTTAAAATGTATGTTTGTATTTAGGCACAAGGATTGCACAGCACTTCACATGCAGGTAAAATGTAATAATATGTGAGCAAGGGGAATTGCACTTTATTAATTCACGTGCAGTTGTACTGAGACTCCAGTTGAATGATTGATTAGCAATCGAGTCTCAGAACAGCTGCATAAAAGCAGCATGTTTTCACTCACTCGGGGTTGTGTTCGGTGAATGGAGAACGGGATTGGAGACGGAGGTAACAGTTAGTATAATAGTTAAATCATAATACAAGCTCACTGTGTTTTGTTTTTATTTTGGCTAAAGTGCTGTGTCTTATTTGTCTTTCAACCTTTTATTTTCTGTCTGCTTCATTATTAAATGCTGAGCGAAACCAATCGCTCAGCTTCACCAGACTCCACCTCTCTGTTGTTTATTTGTTGGTTCCTGGTTCTGGTCTGACGTCACCCATTACAGCCCTCTTTGTGACACTCCTATTTCCCTTTTTTTCTCTCCTGAGACAAAAACTAGTAGAAATCTCAACTAAGGCTCCTTATGGGTTAAATAACACATCTTAGACAGTTCTCTTGATAATCTGACTGTCTCGGTATCTCAGAATGAGATCACTAACCGCTCAGACAATTCTGTATTCTAATTCTCATGACATATAAATTATAATTTACTGTTACCGCTCTAACTGCATGCATATTTATTTGAGCAGACTAAAGTAGGTTTTTTTCACCTACAAATGTGTTTTTTCATAATGTGATTTCTCACTGGACACTGCAGCTTTAACGTTAATGTTTGTTTGTGAAGATTTGAAATGACAAAACAATGGACATACTGCAGCAACTTTGTATTGGTTTACACTTTTGACATTACAATTTAACTGCACATTGATTTTGTGTGCTCTATCTTTTGAATTTTAGCATGCCTGAGTGTAGTAATCCGTCTACCTACAATGTTAAAAAAAATACTGCAGAAATAAAAGGTGAGCCTCTGAGTCACTGGTAGCACGGGTTTGCTATAAAATGCAGGTGATTTTTTTTTTCTTTTTTTAATTTATGGATTCTGTGTTAATTTCCACAAAAATCACAAATCCACCTCTTTGTAAACAAATGTACACGTTTGCATACGTTTTTTTTCTTCCAGATTCGTTTCTGCCTCCCTCGAGTATTTTTCCCAGTAAGACAAATATAACGATATAATGACCTTTATTTTAAAATAATAAATAAAGGTATAATTACAATAGTAAATCATTACGCATTAAGCTTAATGTATTAATACATTACGAGTTACTTTTTTAAACACCTAATATTCTATGAGAAATCCAAGGTATGCGAGCCTTTTTTTTCTGGTATTACTATTGGATACAGGAAACATTTTATTTAATTTTAGCAGATTACAAATAAAGTATTTGCATGAATTGATTAGCAGCTGGGACTTTCTTCAAGAACTTCGGAACAGCTGACTTCCGTTGCAGTGACTTATGAAGATATCACGCAACTTTGAACTAGCAGTTGAAATTCAAAGTTTCTTCAGAGCGCAGTGGAAGTAGCTGGAGAAACCGTGTATGAAAGGTAAACCTAAAGCTATGTGTGTTTTCTGGAAAATGATTAGTCAGGAATTGGAATTAAAAACAAAAATAGAGAGACGACGAAAGCAAAAGAAAACAAAACAAAACTATTGCCGAAAACATAACATCCAACTAGTCAGGCTGGTTTTTTTTTTATATATATTTATACAGGGATGCTTAGATGGCGCTCTTTAAAATTGATATTTAATGTTTAACTTAAATAATATGGGCAATTCATCATGATTTTTCCAGTTGAATTGTTACGTTTTTGTGTTTGCAAATGTCATTCGAGAGCATGCGTGCAGCCAGGACCTAACGTAACGCTTGGGAGTTTACAGGTATAGCAGGCTATACAGACCAGAGAATAGTGTAGTTTGAATCTAAATCTAATCTGTAAAATACAGGTTTTAAAGCAACACGTTTGTTCACTTGAAGCTATACATACATTTTATTCAAGTTAGTGTAATGCGCACTTATTATTTTGTGTTTTTAAAGCGTTTTGTTGTCTGACCTACACAGTATAAGAGCATAATTGATAAACAGGAACAGGTAAAATAATAAATTCTGTATTATGTTATGTTAGAATGAACATGCAAAAGGGATAAGCTGTAACTTACATCTGTAGGATGCATTTCTGATGAGAATATTAATTGTTTGCAAATAGATGTCACTTACTCTTGCAACGTTAAATATATATTACATTTAATTTATATGTCAAAGGGTTGTAGAAAATAAATAGTAATTAAACATCAATACAATTAAATGCAGCAGTAACCTTCTTTTAATAAGTACATGCATTTGTTTAGAATCAATTTCAAATGTAATGTATATATGCATATATGCATATGCATATATAAATTTCAAGGGACTGTATCTTCCATTTAAATATTAGTAATTTTTAGTAACATAATTTAGTGCATTTTTCCTGGACAAAAGACAGTGATTTGTGAGTAATCCTAGACTGTTGACCGGTGTATTGCAGGATGGCAAGGAAGAGCTTCCAGAAAGACAAAGAAAATTGCCAGGAAAGATAAGGGAGTGTGATTCATCATTGAGTCCTCCCTCAGTTCAGAAAAGTACACAGGACTGTTAGTCAATGTTTTTTTTATATGGACAATGTTACAGTTTAAATATGACAATGATAAAATATATAATTATATATTATAGATATATATAAATATATATAA